>NC_142515.1:95973750-97215000 GCF_057876585.1 Rhinolophus sinicus | reverse complement strand
ATGGAACTAAGATTCTAGTTGTAAGACACAAACAATAAGCAGTAAACATAGTGTTGAATAAATTATATATTAGGTTAGAAATAAATAAACACTATGGCAGAAATAGAGCAAGGTAAGGATTTGTACATTTATTTCCTTTATTCTTCTTTCTCTCCGGATCCACTTTCACTGAATTGGCAGTCTCAACATCAAACTCTACATTTACAGTTCCATTTTGGTGTTCAGCCCAGACTGGCAGGAATTTCTCCATGCCATTTCCTAATTCCTCTGGGAAATAATCTGATTGTTCTAACTCAAGTCAGGGTTCCAGTCAACTATGGACCAGAATCAAAACATGTCCTATAAATCTCATCGCTGTGTAGAGAGAAGTTCTTACAGAACAGAGATGTGGCCTAGAGACACACAGTACATTGTATTTTTATCCTCCAGTTCATAATTATAAATTGGCTTCCAGAAACCATTCAGTGTTAGAAGTTAGAGGCAGGTTGGCCTGTTTGATAAAAGAGTTATACCTCCACATCTCTTCTTTTACTAGGGAAGAACGTCTTCTCCAGAAATGTTCCTTCAGATTTCTCAGATCTCATCAGTCAAGGACAGGTCACTAGGTTTGAAAAATCATTATTAGCATTTTGACACTTTTGTTTCAGGGGACAGTTCATTGTCAATAAGGAAAAAAAATAGTAGAAGATTTAGGCAACCTATGGTATCAATTAGTATTAGATTACTAGGAATTTTGACACCCTACTAATATATTTACTTATCTTAGATGTATTTTATTTGTCCTTCAGTCATTAACCGTTATGAAGATTAAAAAGAAATGGAATTTCAGTGACATTTTATTAGGAAAACTAGCTTGGTTAAAATTTCCAAGAAACCTCAATTTGTTGGTTAAATATAATAAACACTCTGAAACCTAGAATCACATATCTCTAAAATTTTATTTTATATTTTTTAGCCTAAACTTTTGGACATATATCTTAATAAATGATTACCAATCCTTTTACGAAGGATGACTTAACTAAAACATCTAAAGTTATGTTTCCATTAATAAAGTCCACTTAAAGTGAATAATTTCTACTTTTATTTAAATGTATGTCAAACCCTTAGTCTATTTTAAAAAAAAATAGACATTTTTGGAGATTGGATTTTTTTTTTTTTTTTTGCATTGAATATGGAATAAAAACTCAAATGTCATTTATGTAAGGACATATGTTTTAAATATGTTTTAATTTCCATTTTTGGTGAAACACAGGGACATACTTCCTATAATGAAGACTGAAGATACTAAGCATGTTACTTATTCGTTCGTTTAATAAATAGTTTTTAACTGATAGTTACTATTAGGGAACTTAGGGTTCAATGTTGAACTATTTAAATACTCTGATATTGGGGATCACAAGTCTTGTGGTAAAGATATTGACATTTAAATAATTAAAATACACTATGTAAATAAGCTAAAATAAATACATGAACACAAAACACAATGTATTCTGGAAGCATAGAGGGGTAGCATCTAGCTAGCTTTGCATAGTAGAAGAGAAGAAGTTCCCAGAAAAAGAGGGTATCTGAGCTGGTTAAATGAATATTATTTTCCTAGAGAGTAAAGAAGGAAGAGTCTTCAATGAGAAGTAATCAACATACACAAAAGCATAGAGATGTGCAAGGGAACTGAATATTCAGGAAAACTTTATAAGATGCATTCAAGTAAGGAAACATCAAGCCTTGACTAGAAGTGTGGACACATGGCATAATACATTATGGGAGTAGGCACTTTATTCTGTAAACCAGCAAGAAGGTACAAAGTCACTAGAAGTGTTGAAAGAGGGGATGGTATGAATTAATTTAATTTTTAAGTTATCATCCTGACAACCACAATAAGATACCATTAAACACCCACTAGATGTCAAAAACTAAAAGGGCTGATGACATGAAAAGGTGTCAAGGATATAGAGCAACTGGTGCTCTCATACTTTTTTTGGAGGAGTACAAAATGTACAATCACTTTGGAAAAGTGTTTGGCAGCTTTTTACAGTGTTAAAAGTAAATTGTTCTATGACCCAGGAATTCCACTCTTGGATTTTTATCCAAAGAGATATGTAAACATATATTTGCAAAGAAGAATTGCACAAATGAGTGAATCTCAGAAACACGCAAGCGAAAAAGCTAGACATAATAGAATACCCTTAGTACAAATCCATTTATGTGAAGTTCAAGAAAAGCCAAATGAATCTGTTGTTATGTAAATCATAGTAGTGGATTGTTATAGCAGATGGGGATTGACTGGAAGCAGGCTTGAGGAAATTTTCTGGAGAGATTAAAATTCTCTAAATCTTGATTAGAGTCATAGTTACGTGGAGTCATGTTAATTAAAACTCATTGAATATTTAAGATTATCTGAATTTCCTCAAATGTTGTTGAGGTAAATGTTATCTCAATTTTTTTAAAATGACGACTTTGACAGCAACATGGAGGTAAACTACAGAGGGATGATGTGGATATCAGGAATACTGCTGAAGAGACCGATTCCTTATTACAGTTAAAAGGTAAGGATCTGGATGAAAACAGTGGCAGTGATGACATATAAGAGAGCAGATTTCATGAGGAAGAGACGTTTCAGAGCAAGAAATGACTGTGTTCATAATATGATGATGGTGAAGGTAGTGGGTGGTGAAAAGAGAAGTAAGTAAAGAATGGATGTATTTTGATATCATTGTTAAAAATATATTGAAGGGCAAAAGACTCAGTACAGTCAACTCAGTATTGAAGAACAAAGTCAGACCAGATGTCAAGACTTACAAAAAAGATAGAGTAATCTAGACAGTGTGGTACTGGTGAAAAGAAAGTGAACAAATAGATCAGTGGAACACAATAGCGAACCCAGAAATAGACCGTATAGTCAAGTGATTCTTGCCAAAGAAGCAAAGGTAATTGAATGCAGAAAGGATAATCTCTTAAACAAATGGTGCTGGAGTGACTGGGAAATCCTCATACAAAAAAGAAATAAATAAAAATAATCTAGACCCAGACCTCGACCTCTAACCTTTCACCAAAATTAACTCAACATATATGACAATTCTAGATGTAAATTGAAAAACTATAGAACTCCTAGGAGCTAACAGAGGAAAAAAATATACATGAGCTTGGGTTTGGCAATAACTTAGATATTATAACAAAGGCATGATCCATGAAAAAATAATTGATAAGTTTAATTTCATTAAAATTAGAAACTGCTGCGTTCAAAAGACACTGTTAATGAATGAAAAAACAAGCCACAGACTGGGAGAAAATATTTGCAAAACACATATCTCATAAAACACTACTATCCAATATATTCAAAGAATTCTTAAAATTCAACAATAGGAAAACTAACAATACAATTAAAAATGGGCAAGAGATTTGAATAGATAACTTACCAAAGAATATATACAGACTGCATAAAGGCAGATTAAGAAATGGTCAACATCATATGTCATTAAGGAATTGCAAATTAAAACAACAACAAGATATCACTACACACCTATTGGAATGACTAAAACAAGAAACACACCAAATGCTGGCAAGAATGTGGAAAAACAACTATCATTCATTGCTGGTGGTATGTAAAATAGTGCAACCACTTTGGAAAATAGTTGACAGTTTCTTACAAAGTAGAACATACGAAGGTCGGACAATTAAGTTCACGAACTTTTCACCGAGTAAACACATAGTGGAAAGTTCAAACTTATTTGTCCAGCCTCGTACTCTTACTATAGAATCCAGCATTCATGCTCACTGGTACTTACTCAAAGGAGTGGAAAACTTATATCCACACAAAACCCGCACACAATGTTTATAGCAGATTTATTCATGATTGGTAAAACCTTAGTAAACCAAGATTTCCTTTAGTAGGTGAATGAATAAAGAAACTGTGGTACATTCATACATGGAATGTTATTCAGTGATAAAAAGAAATCGCTCTCAAGACACAAAAAGACAAAGGAATATTAAATGCATATCTCTAAATGAATGAAGCCAACTTGAAAAAGACACATACTGTATGGTGTCAACTACATGACATTCTGAAAAGGAAATACTGTGGACAGTAAAATGATCAGTGGTTGCCAGGGTTTCCAAAGGAGAGAAGGGTAGAGGAGTAGTTGCACAAAACATGTTTACGGTACACATTTATTTTGCATGATTCTATAATGTGGATGCATGCCATTAAACATTTGTCAAAGCCCATAGAATGTACAACACAGAGTAAAGCTTAATGTAAATTATGGCTTTTAGTTAATAATGATACATCAATAATGGCTCACCACTTGTAACAAATGTACAACATTAATGCAAGATGTTAATGAAGAGAATTGGAGAAGGTTGGTAAAGGGATATATGAAAACTCATGACTTCAATTTGATATAGATTGTGTAAGTATATGTTTGTTACTAAGGTGGAGAAATATAACAGCAATGAATATATAGAATATCCAATAAGAAATGGATTTTTTTATGATTATGATTATTTTATTAGTAGTAATAGTAGTATTAGTATTAGATGGATGGAAAGAAAAATAAGTTAAAACTTATGAGGGAAACACCACCCAATCCAAAAGAGGGTCCAGGGGAGACTGGTTAGCTCAGTTGGTTAGAGTGTGGTCCTAATAGCATGTATATGTACAGAGGGAGAAAAAGATAGAATTTGTGTCAGGAATCTAAGAAACACTGGAATTGAGAAACAGATGGAGGAGCCAACAAAAGAGAGGGTGAAGGAGTAGCTCAGTAAGAGAGGAGAAGAAAGAGAGTAAGTTGGTTTTATGTGAGCGAACGATGAGTGTGTTCCTTTGCACCAAATGCTGCAGAAATATAATGTAGTTTGTGAACATGTGAAAACAATGTGACATCTAGGCCACTATTTTTATTAAAGTGGTAGGATGTAAGCCGATTTTTAATAAGTTTCATTAAGAAAAGAATTTGAGAATATAATTACAAGTTCAGAGTAATAATTGAAAAGTATGCTAAGGAGAAAGAGGAAAGGCCAGCCATCACTCTGTCATGACTGATTCTGAAAATGTCAGGCAGTTTTTTTTTACTTTATAGGTCTTAAAATGGGGAATTCGGATTTCTGATTAAGTTTTGTTATTGTTGACATAGCGTACAGTTAGTTAATGGTATCCCAGTGAGTTTTGAAATGTATCCATAAAATGTGATAAGCTTATGAAATATTCAATGTATAAAGAAGATTCGTCCATAATATGTTTAGCAACAAATGATTGGATCCTCTGGAAAATTAATGATAGTTTACTGAATTACTTGTTGACCTCTAATCTGTGCCCTATTTTAAATTTAAGATGAAGTCATTCTGAAAATTATAACTTCTATTTTAAAATGATGTATTGGTTACCACAAAGCCATTTCTCCTATTAAAAGTTGATTTCCTAAGATAATCATGTTTGCCATAATAATTCTGATCAATGTTTAAATAATCCAAATGGCAAACCATACTTTGCTTTTGTTTAGCATATTTGCATAACTCTCCAAAAATGTTATCAAATAATAGGAATAATCATATCAGTACAGGGATGAGGGATGTTTTAATGAATGAATAACACTTATTCTCCCAGAAACACTTAGAACAAATGAAATTTTGGATTATTTATTTTTTGATGTGCGTTTGGTTGTATAAAGTAGTTCTTAGGGCTGCATTTATATTCACAAACAATTTTTTTAGGGTTTTTTTTTTAAAGCAATACTTTCTTTTAGTCTAATTTTTCATTGAAAAATTTTAAATGTTGAAATATACTATATGAGATAATTAAAACAAATCTAAGTTCTCAAATATTCATACTCTTTAGTTGTGACTATACATAAATGGTACAATACATCAAAATATTGCCAAAAAAAGCGGCCTATTTGTACTGGTCTTTTCAGGATAGTTAAACATTAAACTTCCTTACATCTCCAGCAAATAAACTCTTAAGAAGGTCATGGCATTGTTTAAATTTTCTGTTTGGAGCAATTAAGTCAGTGCCATGAGACAACTTTGGAAATTAATAAGTATTCTATGATAATACTTATCATGTTACGATGGTCAATTAAATTAAATTAAAACCTTAGTTTGCATAAAAATAGTCAAATTGCTACAGGATAGTTACAAATAATTGTAGAAAATTCTGAACATTTTCAATTTTATCCAGGATAAATAACATTGGAATAAAACAAGTGTAATTATGTTAATGTACAAAGATTTGCAAGAATGTAAGTGTATAATAAAAGGTAATTAGTTAATTTTACTATAATATAATCATACAATGTAATATTATGCAGTCATATAATATTTTTATTGAAGACCATGTAATAACACAAAAGAGATTTACAATATATAGGTAAAGGGAAAATCCAATTTTTGTGCTTTTAGAGGGGAAAGACTAATCCCTAGTCTAATAAACTATGTCCCTTGTGTGCTTCTTGAGAACTGACCCCAGTCTCACAGGGAGGAAATGCCAATTCTATATCCTTTCTGTCCGTGCTTAGATTTAAGACCAGTTCATACAGGGAAGAGGTTTTCTACCACTAGGGCTAGCATTATGAAACTTACCTGTTTAATGTTTCTCCTTCAATTTGTACAATAATAGAGAAAGCAGGGATTGTAAGTAACTGGTCCCCCAAAATGACGAAATCTGTTGCAAATTAAAGTCATAGGAACATTAGATTTGGAAGAATCCCTAGAAGTCATCTAGTGTCTAGTGTCGCTTGTTATTTTATTAGTAGTAACATCAAGGGACTGAACTGTTGACTTATTCTAAGTTGCACCATTGATGGCACATTTGGGACTAGAATTCAGACATAAACGTTATTCAACATTCACCATAGAATTTAAGTAACCTGAAAACAAAACACACACACACACAAAAACTAATAGAATTTGAATGAGAAGTTGACAAAACCACAATGTCTACCAGTCACAGTGTAAGACTATCACAACTCTCAGAAAACAACAGATGGCTTAGTAAAACAGAAGTAAGGATACAAAGCTTTAGATAACAAAAATTTCAAACATGATCATGTAGACTATACATATGTAGTTATATGCATCACTCTGTAATTAATAGAAAGGAAATATATATTGTTTTCAAAAATTTAGTGAACATTTACAGAATTTGGCTAGGTAGTAGGCCACAGCAAAATTCCCATACATTTTTTTAAAAAGTTCTTTCAAGCCATAATCTATGTATGTACGTCATTACTTTAAAAAAATAAAAGAACATATTTTCAAATTAAAAACCATCTGCAATTAAAAAGCATACATCAAATAGTGTTTTGAATGAAAAGATAAATAGTGTAAAATTAAAAATGATTGAAAACTAAATGACAAAATATCACTATATATAAAAATTTAAGTGATGTGGCCAAAGTAGTAATCAGAGGGAAAATTTTAGCCTTAAAACAAAACAAAAAATGAAATAAAATGAGTATATTATGAAACAAAAATAACTTAAGAGGAACACAAAATTATTGCCACAATGCTTGAAAGAATAAAGAAAAACAAGCAAGAGAAAGCAGAACCTATCAATAACAGCTGGCACAAATGATCAGGAAAGAAAAGGAATGAAGGAACAAGGTAAGCAACACAAAAGAAAACTGAATATATAAATTCAGAATTTAACAATATAGAAGCATGTTATGTACAACTTGAATTTGGTAAATACAAAAACCTAGAAAAATGATACAATTACTGGGAAATACAATTTTATGAATTTAAAATTACAAACCTTAATTGTTCAAAAATCATGATAAGTACTCCAAAAGCTATCACCCAAATAGAAAACAAACCCAGATAATATGACTCCTACCAAATCTGACAAACAGGCAATACCTATTATTTACTGTTTTATTCACGGTTATAGTAAAAGATGAAAATGTTTCCACATTCACTCAACAAGTGAAGCAAGAGTCTATCTTAAACTCTAAGCATGAAAATCCCAGAGGGAATTCTTCCTTATAAAAACAAAGTATTAGAAAATGAAATCTGATTCTATATTAATACATCACAGCCAAACATGGTTTAGCCTATAGGATGGGGAACCTGTTAATGTAATTTTCCACATTAACACTTGGGAAAGGAGGAGAATAATATGAGGTTAAAAGATTTTGATAAAATCCACAAAAAGTGTTGTACATAGATGAAAACCCTTGTCAACCTACCATAACAATATTAGTTAATTACATTAAGCATTATATTTAATGAAGAAATAGTGGGTATAGTCTCCTTTAATAAGAGGAACAAAGCAAGACCACGTCCTCTTATCACTATTACTTAGTATTTTACTAGAGGTCCTAACCAACTCAAAAAGATAAAGAAGCATACACATTGGAAATAAAGAAGGTAAATATCGTTATTTATAATTAACTTGTTTGATTTCCTCTGGCCAGCAACAGTCAATTAAAAACAGTGATTGGAACAGGAGCCATTCCTGAACCAACAGCAATACCATACATTCCAAAGAAGCAGTGTGAAAAGACGTATAAGAAGAAAACTCTAAAATGGTACTGACCCTTAGAACAGAACTAATGATAACTGAGAGATACACTAATACATTCATTGGGTGTGTACATAAATTTAACAACACACTCTTCCTTGGGCAACTGAATAATATATTTTATAATAATAATATATTCTTGTAAATATCAAAAGGACCCTTAAAAATCACTCCTATCTTTATCCCACATATTTTGTCCACAAGCATTGAAAGTGTAGAATGTGATTATATTTTTTTGTTTAACATAGGACGCACAAAGAACATTTTTCTGAACTTGCCTATTTAAATCATCATGTTTTCTGTTTTGCTCCTCAGAATGTAATGTCTGCCTTTTTATTGGATTGTAAAACATTTTCTTACTGATTTATAATTTTCCTTTGCATAATAAATGAAATGACCCTATGTTACATGTATATTAATGATGCTTTAGAAACAAAACATTTAGAAATGCAAACTCCAGATTACTGCACAGCTTTCTGATTTCGTCTGTATTCTTCCTCTAAAAGGCATGTTATTCCTATCATACTTTCCCTGGCTAATAACACTCTTCAAGGTTCACAAGTCTTGCCTCTTACATGATCTGTTTCTCTCATGGAATCCTCTGTAGACCACTGAGGTAGAACCTGTTACATTTGCCACCCTTGATCCTGTCATTTGTGAAGCAATGCTTTGACCTTCCTTTGGGGAACTAGTCTTCCCCATCCCCCCAATAAAAGATTTGATAGAGACAGCTCTTTATTACTGCTGCAGTTATCACTGGTACCTCATTCTCCTGGGTACAAGCGTCTGTTCAGAGTTGGGTATATAAATAAATGAAAACCAACGAGATTCAAGGAGGAAGTGTTGAAGCTTCTAATGTGGGGGAACTCTCCTTTTCTTGTGCATGCGCTGCAGGAAGAGAATCTCTCCTTTTTCCTAGACTTCTAGTGTGATGTGAGATTTCTAATTCCTATGGCTGTTGTGTTTTTTATTTTTTTATTTTTTATTTTGTTTGTTTTTTTAAACACTATGAACACACCTGAATTCTGAATTTGCTTGCGTCTTGGGTGGAGTTCCATATTATTGAGCTGGCTCATGATGGAGAAACCTGACTTTCAATCATTTGGTTTGCGCTATTTGTCTGAGGTCACGCTTATTTCTAAACTTTTGATTTATATATAGGACAGTTAATTTACATTTCGGTGTCCTGGTATTGGCTCAAGAAGAGACGTACTTAACATAATTCCTATCTTAGCACTCATCATACTGTATTTAAATAATTATTTATGTGATTTTTCTCCCCTTACAACAGTGTCAGCTTTTGTGGAATGAGACCTTGTAGCAGCTTATTCATAATTTGATCTCCAACTGCATAGCATTTAGAGAATGATCAATAAATATTTTAAAATAGTAGTCCCACCATGTCTGCCGATACATTCCAAGATCCCGACTAGATGCTTGAAACCGCGTGGTATCAAACTCTCTATAGATACTGTGTTTTCCTATATGTACATAGCTATGATAAAGTTTAACTTATAAATTAGTCACATAAGAGATTCACAACAATAACTAATAACAAAATAGAATAATTATAATGACATACTATAATAAAAGTTATGTGAATGTGGTCTCTCTCTCTCAAAACATATTATAACCATTGTTTATGTTTACTTACAGTAAGTGATTCGATGTCACTGGTTTCAGGGGATCCCTTACTGAATTGAAGTCTTTGTATGGACTCCGTGCTTTCGTGCATCACATTGTCGTAAATCAAAACATGTTTTCTGTTCATGTTCTCCACCCACGAATGTATTGCCTTTTCCATCTTAACTAAGCACTTACGCACTGTGGCAGTAACTTTTGCAGTCTGAAGTGCAACAGCAAAACTAATACAATTTTTGTCTGTCTCTTCTTCACAATTCCATTGAGAGGTGATTTATTCTTACCATAGATCTTAGCAACCTCAGCATACAATTTTTTTCTTTCCTCATTAAGTCCAGAACTTTCATTTTTTCACTTAAAAGAAGCATCCTATGCTTTCCTTTGGTATATCTGAATTCCAGCATCAGTAGTCTTGTCCTTTGGGGTTATTATTAAGCAAAATAAAGTTTAATTGAACACAAGCATTGCAATACCATGACAGTCAATCTGATAATGGAGGCAGCTAGTAAGTGACTAACAGTAGGGGAGCATACACAGGTCGGGGAGTGTACACAGTGTAGAGACGCTGAACAAAGGGATGATTCATGTCTGGGCAGGACTGAGCCAGACTCATGAGATTTCATCATGCTACTCAGAATGGGGCACAAACTTATGAATTGTTTATTATGGCACTTTCCATTTAATATTTTTAGACCATAGTTAACTGCAGGTAACTGAAAACATGGAAAGCAAAACTTCTACAGGGTGGGGAATACTGTAAAATGGCAAGGTAACTGCTTGTTAACTTTAAGAGAGGAGAAACATATTGTTTGTGAATTATTTCATGCTTTTGTTTCATTTTTTGTTAAGTATTTTATACTTCCAGCAATCCTGTAGTGTGCAGAATTCTTGACATTGTATATATGAACAGTCATCATAACCTTCTCTCTTTTTTAGTACAACTGCCTCACGTGGAGAGAACTCCCCATTCATCCAAGAGGACAGAATTAAATGACAAGGATTTACAGTAGCACTTGGGATAGTTTTTATACTTTGAAAATAGTTAACCAATGATAATTTAATTGAGAATACTACATGAAGCCTACGGGGTCCTACAATTAAGTTTGCGAATTTGTTACAACCATGCTGCTAACCTTTTTTGATATCAGAGGGATTATTCATTATGAATTTGTACAAACTAGACAAATAGTTAACCAAGTTTACTATTTGTAAATTCTGAAAAGGCTGTATGAAAATGTTAGACAACCTGAACTTATTGCCAACAATTCGTGGCTCTTGCATCACGACAATGTACCAGTTCACAAAGCACTGTCTGTGAGGGAGTTTTTAGCCAGTAAACAAATAACTGTATTGGAACACACTCCCTACTCACCTGATCTGGCCCCCAATGACTTCTTTCTTTACCTGAAGATAAAGGAAATATTGAAAGGAAGACATTTTGATGACATTCAGGACATCAAGGTTAATAGGATGACAGCTCTGATGGCCATTCCAGAAAGAGTTCCAAAATTGTTTTGAAGGGTGGACTAGGTACTGGCATCGGTGCATAGCTTCTCAAGGGAAGTACTTCAAAGGTGACCGTAGTGATATCCAGACATGAGTTATGTAGCACATTTTCTAGGATTAGTTACCCAACTTAATTGTCCAACCACTTATATTTACATTAATCCACTATAACTAAGTAAACAAACAATTAAAAATTCATAAAGATAAAAATAAAAACGTTCTTTGTAGCCCTGGATTGAGAAACTCCACCTATAGCCATTTGAGAACATAATATTCTCTAGGCGAAATAACATTCTGAGTTAAAGAATAATCCCACTCTACACACATTCTTATGCAAATATTATTACTATATATTAATAAATCTGTAGGTCACATAGTAAAAATAAATATGTATTAATCACAAGGATATTTTTAAGTCTTTTGACCTTCAGATTTTTAAATGTAATAACCTTAGTATTAGAATGTACATTTCTGTGTATGTGTTTAGAGTATATTGTTTAAATATTTTTACACATTTTGTATTATCCATTTTTGTGTTAGTACCTTGTACTTCTCAATAGAATCTGTTTTCACAATTAATATTCATTAAAATTAATAAATAACTTTAAAATATAGTTAAGTAATACATCTCAATATAAAGTAAAAACAATTTTTAATTGCCTTATTGGCCACTTTCCCGTATCATCTACTTAGTAATCAATTAAATTAATCAGATTCACTCTGGTTTAAAAGTTGAAAAATGCCTTTTTAAGAATCACAGTACTGTAATGGAACTGACTGATATGCTTCTCATATTTATTAAAACTTTTAAATTCTGTTTATCTACTGAATGTTTTAGATTAAGTTAAATCACAAGAGGGTTGTTTATCAAATCAGGTATCTAATAGCTTCTAAGTTTGCTTGAGTTGATTTCTAAAAACAAACAGAAAACAATAACAAAAAGACCTGTTATACTGTTCTAGCAACTCCATTCTAGTTTTTTTTTTGTTTGTTTTAGATGCCCCTAATGTATATCTTAGTAATTACTGCTACCTTTTTAAAAATTAATACAGATGATATAAGACTTACATAGATTAAATAAAGAAAATCCAAAATGAGGACATAAAATGCTCCTTCTTGACGTGTTTTGATGATGATGCTGGCAGGTCTTTAATTTACTGCTGAACTTTTAATATCCAGGAGCTTTTTTGTTTTTGTTTTGTTTCTTTTTAAAATGCTGAATTCAAGCTTATAGATATATTTGGCACATGGCACCACTCTAGATGGTTGATTTTTATAGATCAGGTATTGTTTCCCTCACTTTATAATAAAATAGTTCAGATATGGCCAAATTGTGCCTTTAGGATAACTGGTCTATCATTAAACCACAGCTTCTGGTGACTTTAGACACTCTGGGAAGCCCTTAATGCCCATCTCTCCTTAACTCCTACCAGCTGGCTGTAATGGAAAGACAAACAACATTTGCCTGATTGGCAAACAAGCTTTTTGCATAAGGAGAGGGAGGCAGTTGTGGTTAATTCCCTTCTCAGTCAGCCAGGTGAGTTGTTTGCTGGGTTCCAGTCTTGATTCCATTGAAACTGGGGTTCCTAGTCTAATGGACAAGGTCATTTGAGACAGATCTAAAGTGCTCAGCATGCAAGTGGAGTGATTTCTGCCATCGTTTAGTAAGCTTCCTGATGTAACCATTCCCTCTTTCCCTGACTTTACTTAGAAATGAGTCCTAGCTCTTACTGAAATTGATATAAATAAATGCACAACACGTGGGGAGGAAGATATGGGTGTAGTGGAATGGAAAAACATAAATAGGAGATGATCTAAACAGAGACGTTTCTATATAAAGAGGAAAAGCCTGGAAGCAGTGTAGCATGATTGTTCTGGAGAACTTCATAGACTTTCAAAATCCTTCCTTTGTAGTTACTTACTATGGGACCCTGGACAAGCTGTGAAGAATAAAGTACACTATGCATATAAGTGGCTCGCACACGGAAGATATGCAGTAAGTTAGACCTTTCCTACATATCCTCATGATAGTTAGGAAAAACAAGAGAGTAAAGTATTTTTACAGTGGTTGAGAATGAAAATAACCTGTGAAAGACAACTGTGTGTGTGTATGTGTGTGTGTGTTTAAATAAAGAGTTCCATGAAGGTCTTCATAGATCCCAATTTCAAAGATAGTTAGAAATGGACCCCTTGTCACTATATACTTAGTACTTATCTTTCTAGAATTGTGGCACATTTTAAAATGAGGATAAGAAAACCTAGGAAAGAAATTGGTTTAATATATAAAATACTCCTAGTAAAATATCTTGAACATATTCAGTAATAGACGTTTGTTGATTAACTCAAGGTTTAGTACAGGAAGAATTAAAAGGATAAAAACACAAATATAAAACGTAAAATATATCTGAGTGGCCCTATATTGGCTTTTCAAATGTATATAAACTATTATTGGGCATGAAGTGACAGAAGTGACAGGAAAGGGGCTGGACATCTAAAGATCTGTGTCTTCTGGTGAGATCTGAAACACAAAATCAAGTTCTGGCGCTGCCACTTAACTTTTCTGGCACCAGCATCTTACTCTGCCCATCCTAAACACCCCACTCTAATATCTACTTTTTTAACTTTTCCAGTTCCCTACACTGGTTCCCAACAAAACTGGGAAGCACAGTCAGTGAATTATTCCCCTCTGTACCCACCCACCTTGACACGCAAAGTTACTAACTACCTCTCTCATATCTTACCTTCCACTTAACACTCTTCCAGTCTTCTTCCCAGCTGGGTTTTGCTCTCAGCAAGCTTTCAATTAATCCCCATTGAAGTGTTAACTGATAACCAAGGTGTTAACTGAAGTGTGAATTCTCTCAGGATTATTTAAATTTTAAAAGCTGGCTCTTTGAAGAGCCAGAGGTTGAGTTAATATAGAGAAACTGAGAGGAGACTTTCCCGTGATTAATAACATCACACCATCACATTTAGTTGACTTTTACTTGAATTAGTAACATGCCCAGAAGCTTAGCCTTGGCAATGGCTAAGAGGCTTTGGAGAATAGCAGAGGTTTAATTGCCAGATGAGCTGCACCTTGCCAGACCAGCACAAATACATTGGAGATAGACTCAGAGCATTTCAAACTTGCAATTTGTTGCTCTATTATCAGATGTGGAGTTTGATACCCTATTAGAGGCTTTTCTTCCAGACAAGTATAACTGTCATTGTGTGTTCTTCAACAAACTTTTACATCTTGCAGTAGTCCATGAAAGCTGCATTTTGGGAACTTGCCAGTGAAAGCTAAATGTGAAGAGTTTGAAGAGTTTGATGAACGTGTCAGGGTCATCAGTGATATATATATATATATATATATATATATATATATATATATATATATATATACACACACACACACACACACACTTCAGAGTAAATGGGTATATAAAAATAAATATATATGCTTCCGTAAATATAAAGGTGATCATGTTAGCCTTAGGTGGCAATTACAATGCTAAAATACATAATGGAGTATTAGTGCATCATACCTCATCACATATTTTGTGGCAAACAACATACATCTTTTTTAAAGGTAGCTTACAAAGGTTAAAAAGTCATTTTTGGGTTACTGACTTCTGCTGTCGTCAGTTTCATCTAAGACACAATTCCTGTGCTTTGCCCATGGGATTTAAATTTGAAAAAAAAATGAGTTTTTTAAACATGTTAAAATAGTCTTATTGAATTGAAAGGAAAGTATTTTTTCAAATTTTGAAGTAAAGAGGTGAGGACAGGATGTAGGGGGATTAAGGATCTGAGAGCAGGAAGAGGCCACAGTGGAGGATGGATCTCCTAGTGATTATCCATTATATCCTAAACAAGAATTAGAATATGCTAAAATATATGGCAAGTCCAGTTGTGATTAGGCCAAAGTAAATATCTATGGAGCATTAGCATACATCAGTATTCTTAAAGTTATCTGACATTTACATCAACCAGGGCTCCTATGAATTGTAATTGTAGATTCTGTTTTTTCCCCTCATTACTTATTCACCAGAGTGGGAATAAGGGAAATTGAGGAAAATACCTTTTTCTGAGAAAAAAAAAATGCATTTTTTTCTTTCATGTATTCTACATATTACACATTCATTTTAAAATACTGCATTTAAAAATTAGAACTCAATATTAATCATTCTGTTTGATTCCTATTTTAATATAGTTTGAAAAACATTACACAAGTGTTTTATGGGATTGAAACGGAAAATACGACAAGGTACTGCTGCTGTTCAAACAGCTCCTGAAGTTTGGAAGATACATTAAATTTTCAAAGGTCATAGAACTGAGAGACGTATTTTGGGCTGAAATAATCTCTAATAATTTAAATAAATACATGATGTTATTGCAGTCTTTTAGTTCCAATAGATCTTTAGAGTTACATATAATAATCACCTAAATTCCCTAAGTCTGTGGGAGAGATTCACTTCATCAGATTTTCTTTATAGGGGGTTGGTTACTGATTTCCTTCCTATTTATTTAAAATATTATGTGAAGTCATAGAGAGCAAAGTGTTTTTTCATAAATGGAGGTTTGGAGGGCAAAATTAGTGTTTGGCCTTCAAAACTCTCTTCCCATTTTGCAGTAGGGAGACATAGGTTGGTTTTTTTTCTAGATTTTGACTCAGGTTCTAGAACGTAAAATACAGTTGCTGAGTTTTTATTAAAGGAACATATCTACCGTGTGCGGAACATGTAGGTGTGTGGAAGATGTCGGTGTCCCCAAATGCCCTACCTGGTAATTACTTTTTTTTTTTTTTAAGAAAGTAATTCTACCCTTTAATATAATAGTTTGCACTCTGTAATAACTCAGCAGTTCACCGAAACACACTTTAACATTTCTGAAATTGAACACATCTCCCTAAGACCCTATAGATGGCTTTGCCTTAGGGCGGAGCTTAGTCCAAGAGGTTTACTGGAGAGAAAGTCCAGGGGATTCTTGGTGATGCATAAAGTTTTCCTTAGACAGATCTCACTTCCCAGGTCTGACTGACCAGCTTCGTAAATGCAGAGCCGAGGCACCTACGAGAGGTACCGTAGGCGTTGTGTTGAATAAATCCGGGAGCAGAGAGAATGATCGCGTTGTCTCACGAATATGAGGACCTCTTCTCGAGAGGAGAGGTTAGAAAGCTGATAAAGATTCCTAGGCGAGGAGCAACCGCATGCCCTGCCTCCAGCCGAGCGGCGCATCGGTAGTCAACTGCGGCTCGGATCCAGAGAAAGGAAGGTGGGATAGGAGGAGGTGGAAGGGAGGGAAAAAAGGGGCTGGGGGAGGGAAGGGGTGAACCAACCGGAGTAAGCGGGAGAGCAGCGCGCGGGGGGGGGCGGAGATGCGGAGAGCGCGTCCGGCGCAGGGAGCTGACTGGACCGCTCGAGACGGCGGCGCGTGCGGCGGCTCCTGAAAGCAGCGAGTTGGCGGAGCCAGGCTGCATTTCTAGCAGGAGCTGCGAGCACGGTGCGGGCTCATAACAAGGTGATGTGCCAGGAAGCATTTTTTTTCCCCGCTCGGGCTGCTCTCGCTGGGGCTTCCTTCCTTATCCCCACCTCTCCTCCCCCGGGTCTGCGGGTCTACGTGTGAGTGTGAGTGCCTGGGTTTAGGGGTAAAGCCTAAGGGGAAGGGGGGGCACCCTGTCCCTGCTTGTCCCCTCCTCCCTCTACCTCCGTGGTCGCTGAAGCACGTTTTCCAGGGTCTCCCCGGTCAGCGTACCCCTTGTTTGACACAGTCCTCCCTATCCCCCCGGTTGTGTCTCCTTTCCCAGATGCTCAAGGTGCCAGCCGTATTGTGTGTGTGTGCAGCCGCTTGGTGCAGTCAGGCTCTCGCAGCTGCCGCGGCGGTGGCTGCGGCCGGGGGGCGGTCGGACGGCGGTAATTTTCTGGATGATAAACAATGGCTCACCACAATCTCTCAGTATGACAAGGAAGTCGGACAGTGGAACAAATTCCGAGACGTAAGTGCTGCGCATTCCCAACCCCGGGCACAGGAGCGCGGGGCTCCTGAGCCGGGGCCGCGGCGGCAGCTGGTGGGTGGGCAGTGGGCTCGGTTTTCCGAGCAGAGGGTTTGAGGAGACGCGGGGCGCACGGCGGCTGAAGTTGGCGGTTCCGGTGCCCCCTCCCGGTTGGTGCAAGGGGAATAAGGGCTTATTGGCCCGCAGCATAGGAGTTCAGGGCTCACCAGGTTCCCACTCTTCTTCCCACCATCCCACTGTCCCACTGTCCCCCGCCTCCCGGCCCCTAAAGATTTGCAAAGTGCTGGCTCTCCCCTCTTAACTTTTGAATGGTATTTCTGGCACTAGTAAACACAGCAGATAGGCTTTCGCGATGTACTGCTACGAGAGTAACTAAGATCGATCCCGTTACTAATGGTCCATTAAGGAATTGGAGGGAGGAGGTAGGAAGATGTAAGATTTCTAAATGCCCGCTCTCCATGGGTGGGAGGATGTTTGGCAGCATCAGTCGGCAGAAGTTGAACTGCTCCTGATTACATAAAATTGCTGGTCAGATTTGTGCTTCGGCATTGACTTTAGTACAGAACATATTTACAGTGTATTCGATTGCGTTTTATTCCAAAATGAATCCCTGCCGTAAAATTTGCGGAGTGTGAGGGGTGGGGGGTGGGGTAGGGTGGAACGGACGTCCGCAGGTGCTAACTATGAAAGGGTTAAGCTGTAGACTCCCGTGGGGGACTTTCCTAAAGGGTTATTTAGACCGAGCCAGGTTTTAAGAGTGGACGCTTTTTTGCCTTCGAGCCAGGTACCGTGATATGCAAGTCATTTTCCCCCCACCTGATATGAATGAAGCAGCGTTAAGAGCTGCCCCGGGCGTCAAGAGCGCGCGGTACCCCTCAACGCATCCAACCTGGTTGTCCTGGGGAGGAGGTTGATTACCGCCCCCATCCCACCCTTTAGACCCATGAGGCCTGAAAGGAAGCGAGAGTGATTCACAGACACATTGCCAACCCTTACTGTGACATTTAAGAGAATTTCTCGTGGGGTCCATCTGCAGTACACTGCGTGCAGACGAGTTAACTTCTTTCATCAGTTCACACTGTCACGATTTGGGGAAATGAATGGGAGTTTAGATTAATTTTCATCCTGACTCCTCTAGCCCTTCTCCCAACACCCCTTACATGAAATTACAGACAAGCCAAATCTAACACGTAGCTGATCTGGCACAGGGGTAACTAAACGAACGCTAATTTTTACTTTAAAATTAGGTGAAGCTCATTGGCACTAGGCATGGGCACACGGATGAAAACTGATGATAATGATAATACTTAATGGAAGGCTTCGCTTACGTACATGCTTTATGAGCAGGTTTAAACATTTTATGGTTAAATGACTGTTCGTATATTTAAAAGTGAACCCCTTAACATTCTTTCTGTTGTTGTTCTCAGTTTTAGTTATTATTGAATACAATCAAAAAGGCAAGCAAGAGACTGAGATATTTCTGAACCTAGGGAAGAATTTATGTGTATCATACCCTCATTGAGGAAAAAAGCTATTGAACATTTTGTCAGTATTTAAACAGTGCTTCTCATTAGGACATTCCATTTCTTAATGGCTGCTTTAAAATATTTTTAAAATGAATTTTAGGCTTCTCTAAATTATATTTTAAATCTGAAATAGCTTAGTACTCTGTGACTTGATTAAAATGTCTTTTGAATTATGAAGAGAAACCAGTCTATACTTGGAAAGTTTGTAAATGTGTTTGATTTAAACTAGTTGGGCAAGCTGAGTTGCCTGAAAGAATTAATATTCTAGGATCCTTTCAGCCAACTTCTATAATTACAGAGTATTTATTGCTATAATATTTTCAGTTATTATGTGATCTCTGGGGAACAATCCATCCAAATTATATGTTAAATGTAAGTAACGGATTTACTGAAATATGTTTAGGAAATGTCTGTTTTCATGCTCATGCAATACATGAAACTATAATAATGATTTATTTGAAAACTTTATGTGAAGTTTTAGCATTACTATTTTAGTGAGACAATTACATTTGTATAAGAAGGACTTCTGGAGGGCATAGGGAAGATAAGTGTTACCTTTTCCCCCCTTTAACTACCTGTTGCTTATTATTCACATGATAAAATGTATGCTGACAGTGTGACTGCTCAACTCAGGATAGTATGTCATCCTTTCTTAGACCATCCACCCCACTGCTAATTTACGTAGTTTTCATTCCCCTTTTTGGGAATCAGCTTAATAATATTCCTATGTATTTTTCAGAATGTTGTTGTTGTTATTGTTTTTTTTTTTTTTAGTTCATTTTTAGCTGGAAACCCATGGTTATGAGGCATTGCCTGAAATAAATCTGTGCTGCATGAATTTACCTTGAAATGTTCTGCATGCATCATTGATATCTTAAGTAATGGATTTGTATACTCAGTTTATATATAGGCAAAGAAACAAGGAAACCTGAACCTATTCTTTTAGAAACAATTTAACAGACAAATTTCTATTTAGTGCTTGGTCCCATAAAAATACACTTAATTTCATTTGGGAAAAAAAATAAACTTTGGGTGCTTCAGCATAATTAATACCAGAATCAATTCTTACCTTTCTTCGTGTGACTTTCACACAATCAACATTATTTTACAACTAACGCTTTGATGAAAGTCTGAATGATATCTTCTTTTCAATTATGTTTGAAAACTATTTTGATAATATCTGATAATTCAATTCATCGTCATATTTAATTGAATGATTTTAAAAATAAATGTACTCTATTATATTCAATATATCATATGTATATATAATATGATACATATATATGTGTGTGTGTGTATATATATATACACACATATATATAAATAAAACTTTATATATAAAACTTTAGCAATAAGGAGCATGGATAGGAAGTGTTATACCAGAGTAGATGAACATAAGAAGCACTGTCCTGATGACTCATTTTTCAATTTACTCAATATAAATAATAAACAGACAAATAATAAAACCAAAGGCCAGCTTATAATGAGTATGTATTAGCATAGAAGAAACTTCCAAACAATTTTGAGTACTTTATACTAGCAATGCTCTTTGAATAAAGTTTTGTTACTCGTTAGAGTGTACAAAATGTCATTATATAGACATAGAGAACTTTTATCCTTTAGAAAATCATCTGTATATTTGGTTATTAGTATAAAAATTCCTGTAGAGATTTTAATCCGTATGTTTTTGGAAAAACAAAAATTTAATGTAAAGATATAGACAGGTCAATACATTTACAAATAAGTATAGTAGCTAGAATCAGTATGCTATATCTGGGGTTAATTATGTGTTTTTAAAATAAAGCAAAGGAACAAAAAAACCTGGGGCTCATTTTGAACATTGTTTTAAGAAATGGTTACCATTTGTATTGTAAAACCCACAATCAACTTCAGTTACATTTATCCCTTAAGTGATTTTTAATACCCTTTAGATACATTGCAAGCAATCGTAAAGCTTTGCAATTTAAATTTAAAAATTGAACCTTAATGTAAGTTAAAGGACATGTAAAACGTGAAAGTGTAAAATATAGGTTGAAGTGCCTCAGAGGCATTCAAATTATAAATTGACATTTTAAAAATGCCTGGTTTGGATATATGGAATAGTAAGTAAACTTTTCTTAGCGTCTTTATTTCCCTTTTTCATCTGAGTTGAGATTCTAGAGTGCACAAATTATTTAAAATATAATGGCTGATGGAAAGGGATATTTCCTGTCACTTAGTAGCTGCAGAGGAATAAAACCGCTGAGAATCTATCAACTTTTACTGCTATTAGTAAGTAAATAAAACAATTGGTTTCTATGCCTACTCGAAGTAATGCTTTAAAAGGCATTAATAGTCAAACAATGAGAATCATTAAAGAATGCTCTCAGTATTTTCCTTGGATTTATGATGCACCCTGGATGTGCTTCCTGAATAGCAGGCATACTCTTAGCGTTGAAGGCTCCTCCTTTGTAGTACCTTTTTTTCATAATTAAATTTTTTACTGAGATATAATTGACAAGTAAAATTGTGTGTATTTAAGGTTTACAATGTGATGATTTCATATATATGTTACATATATGAGGGGTGCCAAAACAATGCACACATTTTAAGAGATGTTATCTGGGTGTTACTTTTCAAAGTTGAATTAGGGTGGCGGTGTGTAGTATGACGTTTGCTCAAAAGATGGTGTTGATCAAATGAATGCTAGCATCATTCATTGTATTACCATTTTAATACAGTTTTTTCCTTTCTTAAAATATGTACACTTTTTTTGGCACTCTTTGTATAAGTGATTCTTTGTGGTACATTAATAATAGGCAAGAAAGTTTTACTAGTTCACTTTTTAACAATATGTACTAAACACAAAATTAAATAATTATTAACACTTCAGAGACGTGTGACAAATTAAACCACTATTCTGTGTGTTCAGGAATACTTTCTCAATAATAGATAACCAATTCTGATGAAAAACACATTTTTAGTGTTTCTCATTGTGAAACAGTCTTTTTTACTGTGGTCACCATTACCTACATTTTATAGTAGTTGAGAACACAGGCTCTCCATGGGCATTCTTCACAGTTAATTTCTTAATTCACATAGGGTTTATCTCTCTGAATGTTGATGTTTTGATGACTGGGGGCCACACTGTGTTTAAAAATTCCTAAAAACCTTTGTATACAGGTCTTTTGGCTGCCTACTAAGTAACAAATATGTGTACATATTTGCAAATCAGAGCTTGTAGAGACTATAACATGCAATGTTTTTGATATTAAACTATTATTCATTTTTTTTTAACTTTTATTTTTTTAACTTATTTTTTAAGTGTGTTTTTCCAGGACCCATCCATTCCAAGTCAAGTAGTTGGTTCAACCTAGTTGTGGAGGGCGCAGCTCACAGTGGCCCATGCGGGCATCAAACTGGCAACATTGTTGTTAAGAGCACCACGCTCTAACCAACTGAGCTAGCCGGCCACCCCTATTCATATTTTTTTAATCGTTCAGGGATGTCATCAAGAAAGAGGCAGTGGACTACCTGAGAGAAGCAGGTCTTTGAAGGTTCTGGGGCCAGTGAGTTAGTTTAACAGCAAAGACCTAGCCCCATGCAGCATCCTAAGCCCTGTCCTTGTCTCGGGATCCTAGTTAAGCAATGGTTGTGGTACAACCTCCACATCCCTATTTCTTAACCCCAGCCACCTACCGCCATCACCGCTACCATACTCACCAGTCAGGCTTTAAGATTGGTTTTGTCAAGTCAGATGTCACATGAAGAAGGCAAGTCAGAGAATACCCACTGATCTCTAGTTTCTAGAAAGAGAATTCTAAGGTAGAGCTGGTATTATCTCATCAGACCCCAATAAGAAGTGTGAATTGAGTACAAAATTTAGTCACTTTGCCGTAGGTTCATTCTAACAAAAATTAGAGAGATGTACGTGACACATTGAAGTCACCAGCTCTCCTACGTTTTAGTGAATTATTAGAAAGTGTAACTGAGTGGATAGAGAAATAAATTTTTGCTTGTGTGTATGCTATATATGTTTATAAGATGTCTTGGTAGCTCTTTGCATAAATGTACATGTATATATACTTTATGTGTGTATATGTGTGTCTTCAAATAGGTAACAGATGAAATAATTAGAAAACCAAGGTGATTATGTTATTGTGTTAATGATTTTTTATACACTAATTAGAAAGCAGGCACTCCTACTAAAATGCTGTTATGACATGTGTTAGCTTTTTTTTTCCTGGTGAATTTTTTGCATCTCAGAAATTCAGAACACACACACACACACACACACACACACACACACACACACACACACAGAAAAATGATGAAGTACAAAAAAAAAATTCAGAACACAGTCTCATTTGCTGTTGTATGTGGTCACTGTGTGCCTTCCTAGTTCTTATGGGAAGTCAGCTTGTTTGAGATTATACGACTATGCCTAAACTTTTTAGCTAGATATACAAAAGGAACATCAGATACTGCTATTAATGCATTTATTTTCCTTCTCTTACAATAAGACTGTTTTTAGATCTCATGATTCTGACTTAGAGTAACATTTTAGGTTCCTATACAACTTTAGTTTTCATGATCTGGGCCAGAATTAATTTTATGTGTGTATTTTTAAAGGCTGATCTGTGAATCATCTATACATACCATCCGGCTCCTGTAATAAGCTGCTGGAGTAGTCACATGCATTTTTCCCATTTATGAAATTTCTTTCATCTTTTCTACTTTCTACCTCTCCTAGTTTACAGATTTGGTTACCGTATTAGACTTGGAACTCTCTACAGCGTAGATTGTAGTCGTCTGCCATCAAAATCTGACTGTTCACCGAGCATGACCACAAGGATGGGGTCAGTGTTAGCCTTAGAAAAATATTTAATAAATGAAGGAATATTGTATTAAATGTACATTGCCAATTGAACAGTTTTAAGGAAAGGCTTTTAGAACCCTTTTGCTTTTCATTGACCATTTCTATTTCTGACCACCTTCAGTGCAGTTTTGTAATTTGAATGAAATTTTAATTTTCATAAAATAGAAGGTTTCAAGTACTAAACTGACTTAGTCTGTAAGTTCCAAAATGCACCAAAATGGATAGACTATGCCAAAACTGTCATGTTCCATTTTAGAGTGGTAATTGTAGACGGTAATTTTGTTCATTGCTCTCTGCCTGTACATCCAATTCTTTTCCTATAGTTTCTCTTGGGCCACTTAATTTTGTTGCTCTAAACTTTGATTTTTTTTTTCCTGCTTACTAAGTAATATCAAAGACCAATAACTTCCCCATCTTCTTCAACTACTGCACTGCAATGAAAGTTTATATGGCTAAATCCAGATGCCATAGGCAGTCCAGATTTCTTTCTTTTGCTTCTGCCTCGCTTACAATTGCCAATGTATTATTTAGGAATAGGTTAAGTTCCTACAATTAGGATCCCCAGAATCTGTGTGCCTGAATTAAGAGATCATTTTACTTCCCAACCAGGTAACCATTCGGAAGTGGGCTGTCCAGGCCTAGACTTTCAGAGTTATTCTCTCAGGGTTCTCTATAAATCGCCATTTCCTATCCGGCAGGGAGTATTTAAGAAAAAGTCTGGGAGACGCAGCTTATCCTACCAGTGACGGGAAAGTTGTCACACATGACTTCTCTGTGTATCCCTAAGTGACATGGCTAGTGACATGGCTATAGCTAGCTACAAGGGAGGCTGGAAAATGTCATCTCTAATAGGAAAGGATTAACACTAAAAGAAACAAGGCGATTCTGGTACTAGGAGGGAAATATTAGTAACTGCTGTGTCTGTTTCAATATCTAAATATCTCTTGGAAATATTCTCAGTGCTTAATAGGAATTTTTATCATTTCCTGTTAATTGTTTGCCTTGCATTCAGTCTCTTCTCCCTAATTTCCTATCATTCCTCTATCCTCTATTCAGGATAGAACTGGTATCCAAGGTTGTGGGTGTAGGAGCTGGAGGGCAAGAAATAGCGTGTTCCTGTCTGAGAGGAAATATTGCAGGTCAGAACCAAAGAAACGCATCCACATAGGGCATTAGGGAGAGCGTGTGTCTGATGATGATGAGTCCGATTTTCTAGTGAAATTGTTTAGCATTACCTTTTGTAGCTATCTTTGGTCATAGGTCTAGAATGCTCTGTGTGAGGTAGATAATGGTGAGCAGTGGGAAGGAATTAGAATTTACTTGTCATTCCCCATCGTTGAAGGACAAAATACTCTGTATTGCCAAGGTTGTGTTTCCTCTGATACAGGAAAAAGAGAAGTATCGTTAATGTAAAGTAGCTTTCCCTTGAATAATTCTAGAAATGATGCCATTGCTGGATTCATGCTGCTCTTAATCCTGGAAGCAAAGAAAACAATATTTTCACCATTAGTAGAGCAGATCCTCAAATAATGTCATTTCATTCAACATCATTGTTGTTATAACATTGATGAGAAAAAAAAAAAAAATCAATTCTTGACCGGGAGCTGCATTTTGTGTGGAGTTCACATGTTCTCTTATGTCTGCCTGGGTTTTCTCGGGGGACTCTGGTTTCCTCCCACATCCTAAAGGTGTGCACATTAGGTGATTGACTCGTCTGAATCATCCCTGTCTGAGTGAGTGTGGGTTTGTGTGAGTGTACCCTGTGATGGAAGGGCATCTGTCCAGAGTGGGGTCCTGCCTTGTGCCCTAAGCTACAGGGAGAGGCTCTGGCCACCTACAACCCTGAACTGGAATTAGCGGGTTGGAAAATAATGATCTTACTTGCTTTTATTCATCTTTCTTAAATGTATGCATAGCTAACTTTTATTTCAGTGCTAATACCGTGTTTCCCCAAAAAGAAGACTGGGTCTTCTATGACTTTTTGCTCCAAAAGATGCATTAGGGCTTATGTTTAGGGGATGTCATCCTGAAAAATCATGCCAGAGCTTATTTTCTGGTTAGGTCTTATTTTCGGGGTAACACAGTATTAGAAGTGTTTGGGTCTTTATTTAGAAGTTTGGTGATGTTTTTGTGACCAGAAATATGTTGCAGGAACTTAACTCTTGTTTATATCCATTAGTCTATGGTAAAATTGGTTTATATGTTCACATGTCATTTTGCTTAAAGTCACAGTTTCTAAGAACCTATGGCTGGGATTCAGTGAGGACTTACTGTATATCTGGGATAGTTGACTAGATAGAAACTGCACCAGGTCAGATGTGCCATAGAGGCTTTATGCTTTCAGTGTTCTTTCTTGACATCAGAGATGGCTGACAGCTAGGATGGCTGAGCTCTTTGCCTGGATCATAAGCAGAGATGGTGAAGTGCTTTATTTGACCATCAGTTTTTTTTTTCGTTTTTTTTTTTTTTTTTTTTTTAATCCTTTACTCCTGCCTTCTTCATACCTGCAAAATGAAAACTTTGATATTATTTATCCTTTTTCATATTCACAGCACAATTGTTTTACAGTGAATATGAAAATATAGATATTCACAGTATCTATATTCACAGCACGATTATTTTACAAGTGATGATTATATACTTTTTGCTTAATATTTTATTCACACTTAGAATATCTTATAATTAAATTTATAATAGCAGTACTATGGTACATATACATATACATATATATATATATATACACACACACACAAGGTAGAAAGGTAGGTAAAAAAGTCTTTATAAAACCATGTCATTGCAAGCATGTATTTCGCCCAAAGGATTGATGCTTTTCCCAATATCCTTCCACAGGAAGTCACCTGGCTTTCCATATTCTACTCAGAAGCTGCCTCCTTTATCAAAGAAATAATGGCCTCAGCCAGAAATGTCTCCCACTCCTGAACATGGATAGCAGATTTTTCTATTCAGAATCTAGGGAAAATGGCCTAATATAAATTTTTAGTTCTTCCTTCAGAAATAGCACCATGATATTTTATTAGTCATTTAATGATTTCAAAAGTAATCACAGTTAATAAAAAAAAATAATCTTTAGAATTTGAGTGAGATAGATTCCTTTTTTATATGTAGTTCTATGCTTTGGATATTTTCAATCAGTATTATCACTCTTAAAATAGGGATAATTAAAGGAAATTCAGTATTCTCTTTTCATGACTGTTTCATTAAAAACGATGTTATTGACTTTTAAAATTATTTAACTATGGAAAAGAAAGATTTAACTACTTTTCTCTGGCAGCAATCTGTAATTTTATTATTTTGTTTTATTTTATAATTTGATAGTTTGGTTTAGTAATGATATAAATTAGAAAAGTAACTTAAACTTAGTATATATTTTTATTCTTCCTACACAGAAATGCAAATAGGCAATTTTTTTCGCTCTTAGCCTTCTTTTATGCTCTTCATATTAATTTAGGAATTAACTATATGCTGATGTGCCTATTTACAGATGATTCTTTTAGTGTTTTGTCAATAAAATTGTGCGATATCTTTGTTTTTTAACACACAAGGTAAAATGAACCTTTTAAACTTTGCTAGATTATTTTTTATAATGGAGATCCTCTATTTCATTCTCTGAAAACTCTAACCTGTGCTAATTACATTGAAATTAGAAAAAAAACTCTACTTATATAATATATACATATATAACATATATGTATATATCAATCAAAATATGGAATATAATATAAATTGAAAAAATAGTGGTAGAAATACTATAGGCTCAAATTTATAAAAGTAAATGCAACTTTATTGGGCACTTTATTGTAAATAATTTGATTAATTAAATTAATAGTTGTTACTCTAATCAAATGACTTTTAAAATAAGTAAAATGGATAAATTTTATATTTCATATGAATAGGATACTCTTAAAGTTGGACTCATTATAGTTAGATTGGGTGATAATGGAAAAAATTCTCTTCAGACTATCAAATGAGTCAAATATTAAATATAAAATAAATTATAAAATGTATAATATTAAGTAATGATAGTTTTTCTTTGTCTAGATATTGATAATAATATCAGCACTTTTATAGAGCTTATTACTTGCCAGGTGTAGTATAAGTTGTATGTATAAGTTACGTATTAATTAGTAACATCCCTGCAAGGAAGTTACAATTGATATCCCATTATGTAGGTGAGGAAACTGAGGTCCAAGGTCACACAGCTAGTAAGTACTGGCATTTTGATCCACAGTCTTGTCTGTACACTGCTGTATAATGCTTCTTGGTTTATAAACACTGTTTGGGGGTGTTGATTGTATGTCAGGCACTTGTGCTATATTATCCCACTTAGTATAGCCTTTTAAAAATATTTTTAATTGTAATAAAAACAACATAACATTTGTCATATTATCCATTTTTAAGTGTATAGTTCAGTTGTGTTACAAATGACCATGTTGTATAATCACTCTCCAGAACTTTTTCATCTTGCAACTGAAACTCTGTACTCATTAAACAACTCCCTCCCCCTCCGTGCCCCTGGCAACCACCATTTTACTTTCTGTTTCTATTAATTTGACTACTTTAGCTAGCTCATATAAGACAGTATTTGACTTTTTGTGACTGGCTTATTTTCACTTAGCATATGCCCTCCAGGTTCATCCATGTTGTTGCAAATGACAAGATGTCCTTTCTTTTAAAGGTGGAATAATATTCCATTGTGTGTATATACCATATTTATTTATCCATTCATCTATTGATGGGTTGTTGGATTGCTTCCACCTCTTGGTTATTATAAAAAAGGCTGCTATGAACATAGGTGTGCAAATATCTCTTCAAGATCTGCTTTCAATTATTTAGATTTTCAATTTACTCTGAATTGGTAATGCTGAATTCATATAATTTTATTTTACATTTTTTAGGAACCTCCACACTGTTTATCAAGTGGCTGCACCATTTCACATTCCCACCGGTAGTGCACAAGGGTTCCAATTTCTTCACATCCTTGCCAACTCTTGTTATTTTCCATTTTTTATACAGTAGCCATGCTAATAGGCTTGAGGTAATATCTCAGTTTTTGGTTTGTGTTTCCCTAACGATTAGTGATGTTGAGCATCTTTTCATAAGCTTGTTGGCCATTTGTTTATCATCTCTGGAGAAATGTCTGTTCATGTCTTTGCCCCTTTTTTAATTGAGGTGGTTTTCTTTTTTAAATATAATCTTTTAGCAACCTAAAAGGTACACATTATTAATCTGCTTTTACAAATGGGGAAACTTCAATGAACTTACTTAACCTGCTCAAAATTAGTAAGATTTGAATCTGTTCTCCTAGCTCTAAAGATCATGTTTATTTATTTATTTCCTTATTAACAGTTGGCCACTTTTTAAATGACTCATTATAAACAACTTACTGGTTTTCTGTCTTTTGAAATGTTATGTTTGGTCCTTTTAAATGGTCATAATAACTGTATTTTCTTTTCTGCTATACAATCAATTGATAAAGACTTTGAATTTTTATGACAATTAATTGAAAGAATGTCTCATACAAAGTTAAAATGATCTTACCATAATTAGATCATTTCATCTTGAAGCTGCAATAGAAGACTTTTCAACCTGTCCTTTATTAATCTTAAAGAAACAGTGAATAAAAAGCCAGTAGTCGCATAGCATATTATTGTTCAAAGAATGATTATCCCTATCGGTGTACTACATATGACAATTGCATATTACTGGCCTTTTTATTATTGAATTTTTTTTTGATGTCACATTGCAATTTTGAATATCGTAGGTGGACAGGAGTAGCTGTTAAAATGAATACTAATATTTTCTAACAATAGCTGTTGTTCATCTTATAAGTAAAACTACAAGATCTTTGGAGACTGCTAGGCATCATTGTGCTTAACTTCTACCCACTACAGTTGTGAATTTATCATCAAAGTAGATCAAAGGGCAAAATAAAAAAGAATTCTTTCTTACAATTTAAGATTTCACAAATTATTAGCGTATATAATCAACACCTACAAATGTAATAAAAGTGTAATCAGTGTTGAATGGGTTGTGAAACAGCCTACCAATTTCTATCCATAGTAAATCACTTGTTTTCCTGTTTTCTTTGTTGAATATCAAAGATTGATGAAATGCATTTGACTTTTTAAAAAGAAATCTCATATATAAGATAGGTGAGAATATACCTAGCTTTTAAAATAATTTTGTTATCTACTTATATTTTGGACAATTCTCCATGTAGAATCTCATTGAAGTTATTAAACATGAGCTATTTCATTGAACATGGATTCTGTTTTTAGAGTTTTGTAGCAAAAGAACAAAATTCATTAGCTGCCACATTGAAGAAAGTATGAATTAAAATTCAATGATTTCTATATTTTGTACTTAAAAGTTAAGTAATACTGAATTTATTTGATGCTAAATTTTATATAAGTATTTATATGAAATAAGTGGTCATATGAAATATTCTCTGATAAAAATTTAAAGTAAATTTATATGGTCAATTTTGGAATATGTCACATATTCCAGATAATTCTGTGGGTTTTTTATTCTTAGCATAAGGAAAAGCCCATTATTTAATAGGAATGAAAGAAGGAGAGGGACCAAAAATACAACAACTTAATCGAGTTGTGTCTCCAAATATATAAACCATTACAGGGCATTATCTTCCTCATTATGGTAAAATGCTTACTAGGTATAGCTCCTAAATATAGAATTTGGTATTTCCTTAATCACAGCTTACTTTTTTCTATCACCAGCCTACTTGTGACTTTCAAAATATTTACATAGGGTACTTTAGGCAGGATACTCTGAAATATGAGCTTGCTAATTGCCTTGGCACATGCTATTAGCATCTGCTGAAGAATCAGTTTTAGAATATCAGGAGAATATTTATAGGCCTTTCACGGCATACAGTGTAGTAAGAAAGCATAGGCAAGCGCCTAGTCTTTCAGTAAGACTGTCTAACGTGCCCTTGGCAACAGCTGATATTCTCCCCAAATGTCCCTGAGGCAGTTGGATTCATCTCAAATGAACATTCCTTGAGGCAAAACTTTTCTAGAACATTGTATCAATAAGCATTAGCCTAGAATTACCTGAGACATTTTTCTGTGACATGGAATATAATTTTTTGGAGTTGAGATGTTATACATTTTATAGTTTTAAAGAACTGTTATGCTACTGAAAATAAACTTTGTGAATTAAAGGCATACTCCACACTGGTAACTGAGGAAGTCTCTTTAGGAAGCTGGGAAATTTAAAAGTAATCCTAGGCAAAGTGATATTTTTATGTAGATCAACACATTTAGCACGTTATTCCCAGAATTTCTTGTTGATTAAATATGCCAACTTTGCAGGCCGATGTATTGTCATTTGACATCAGTTAGAATAGAAGTTTTATGTTAGTTTTTACTTTTCCACATGTTTTCCTAAACAGATTTTCAAAAACATGGTAAAATTGCCAGTGGGGAATAACATGTTTAATTCAGATGGTAAATTCATAGTAGAGATAGGAGAAGACATCCCACATCATTTCTGAAGAATAGAAGTCTTTGAAAGAAAGTTTATTTTGAATGTATGCCATGCTGAATCTCACTGAGAACCACAGCAGTTTATAGGTCAGTAAATGAGATCTGGAAATCTAATTTCAGAACGGCTTTGTTTGCTCTGAGTGGCTGAAAACCACCTGGCCTTTGCGGCCAAAAGTCTTCTGTTTATTTTCAGAATGAGTGCCTCTTGTGTACATGTGCTGTTTGCTCAGGAGTGGGGATTTGGGAGAGGAGTAGAGGAAGCTTGCCATCAGTCTCAAAGGTCTCAAAGGTGACAAATGTTATCTCTGGTGTTAGCCTAACACGTGGTTGCTACCACTGGTACTGTGATCAGAAGTGAAACATCAAACATCGGCTAAGGCCGAGATGAGGTCTGTAGGGACCAGGGACAGTTATTTTGCTGTTCACACACAGTCGTTTTTAGTTAAAAGCAATTCACTGACTTCTGATTGGTCTGTGTCCATGTTCCTGAATAGCTTTCAAGTTTTCTTACTTCATAGCCTGATATCTTGGACTCCAAAAGAAGTTCCTTGTAAACAGATACCCTTATAAGGAGTAGGCAGTTTTAGTTGTAGGTAGTCTTAGGTGTAATTACAACACGTTTATACTTAATTCTCCTTGAATGAGTAGTTTAATTTTCACATTTCGTTGCTGGACTAGACTGGGATGTTTTTTATTTGTTTCCATAGTGGAACAAACCCATCTTTATTGTGGTTGGTGGGTTTAACTTTTAATTTTACTTGAATGAGCCTATACATTTAAATAACTTTCCCCTAGATGGAATGATAAAAATTCCACGATTTAAATTTTGTGGAGATATAGCAATATTGATATCACGTATAACTATTCGATTGTGAAACGTTTAAGATTGATTTTTGAAATGGACATAAATTATATATTCATCACTAAGTTTCTTAAGTAAATATTGGCTAAATCACATAGAAAGCAAATTAAGCTGTGTAAAGAACATATGATGATAGAATTATGTGTTATACGAATTTGAATTAGCATATTTTTTAACTTTTTGTAATATTTTAAACCAAAATAACTTTGTAAATACAATTGACCAGTTAATTAAGGAGATTCAAATTATTTTTAACAAGCTTTTTTTTCAAATACAAATTTATTAATAAAAGGCAAATACAATAGCACCATAAATTTCATGTCTGTTTTAACAACTAGAATGTTGTGTTTTTATTGTTGTTAACAAAACCATTGGAATAGGTGGCGATTTCTGTGTGTGTATTTAGTTTGGCATAAAAGTTTGTGTTTATGCTGATCTTTTTTTATATTTATTTTAGGATTTCCCTGTAATGCCCAATTATGAGTGTTTATTTCTGCAGCATAATTAATAAAATGTTTGTACATTTATTAAACTGATGTTTTTCCAAAGCTAATCCTCTGTGCCCAAAATCCTTAAAAAGTAACTCAGAATGTGTGGACAGCTATAACCAGTTCTCCCAGAGCATGTTCAGATAGATAGATGCAAATCTGCATACGATATTCAAGGAACTCATAATTCTCTGATTATTTACAACATGAGTGTAGATGAGTTGTGCAACAGAGTCATTTCTAGAAAGCTTATGACAATCTTTAAGTTAAAGCTGTACAAATATTTTTTGAATGCCCTGGTGATTACAGGAACTGTCTCATTGAAGTTGTCTTGAACTGCTGTCTTGCTCCCAACTGTTTCCAATCAAATCACTTGCAAGTCCTGTCAAAGTCTTCTCTGCAGTACTTCTCAGATCCACAACTATTCCCTCTTCCTTGGCTCAAATCCTCATTATCTTCCCCTTAGACTAGTCTTGTAGGTGGCCTTCATGTTTTTAGGCTTTTCCTTGCCTACAGTTTCTAATGCTTTATTGATAAATGAATTTCCCCCAAGTTGTAGTTCCAATCTTTTTGCTCCTCTGTTCAAAAACTTCCATTCCTCCTTTCATTTATTACAGAGTAGAACTGCATATAGCTGCAACTGTAAATTAAAACTTTGCGAATAAGATTCTCCTCCATGAGATAAACTGGTATCTCCACAAAATGGATCAGTTTATGTATATTTATAGCATCTTAGAGGGAGACGATGTGATTCCGAAGTCTGTGAGAGTCAGTGTAAGCTATTTGAATAGCATAAAATATACTTGGAGCCACATTGTTCCTCAGAAGGAGTCTGAAATGAGAGAGAGAAAAATAATTCACCCAGGCAAACTTTGGTGCAGTGCTCAGGACAGAGAGACAGCAGCCACTTCAAAGGTGGGTCTAGTGTTCTATAGCATGTGGACGACAAAAAAAATTCCGTCTCCAATTTCATGCTCACCCAGAAAACTTCTGATTTTAATGTAGCTCAGCCTCAGGGGAAGAATGTATTAGTCATGCTGATGTGTGTTTTCTTCTGACAGAACCAGGTTTCTGAGTCTTCGGGCCCAAATGGATGGATGGTAGTAAATTAATCAAAGTAATATCACAGTGTGAGGTCTTTAGTTGGTAGCCAGGATTTTCCTGGTGACAGACAGGTCTCACCAGGAGCTTTGTACTTAAATGTCAGCACCAAATAAAAGTTTCCTACTCTCAAATCCAAAAACCCTTTACTACCTACCTCTAAACCATATTTACTTTCTTATCCTTATTTTCTCTTTCATGCAATCTTCACACCAATCAAGTTATCATCTATCTTCCTGCTATACTTCGTCTTTCTTGTTTTGTGTGGCTTTCTCACAATGATTTGTTCATCTGGAATGGAAGTCCTTTGCCCTATTGTTTATATCTTTCCTAATTCTCATTGTTCATGGTCTAGTCTATATTTCTTTCCCTAAGCCATTTCATAATTTTCACAGTCAAATGCAATCTTACCCTTTCCTGAACTCCCAAAGCCCTTTCCGTGAGGCAGTGTTAGTGGTGGAAAGAGCCATGCTTCCTTAGATGTCAGTGCCTTGCATTCAGGAATACAGACGGGATACTCACAGTAATACAAATTAGTAAAGGGATGAGTGAATGAGGATGCAACTGGTCTCTTCAGATCAAGCATAGGAGTTAATAGTTAATATAGGTGTCAAAACTCAAGTAAATACTAGTAGTTGATAACACGTATTATCTTTTTTTTCCTAGAGGTTTTATTGATCATGTCATTTATGGAACCAGTGTTCATTCCAATTTTTAGACAGTCTTTCTTAAATACCTGATTTCTGCATTTAAGCTCTCATTTATTTTACAAGAACATCGTTGCCTCTTTACCACCAATGTTGAACTATAGTAAAAAAAAAATATTAAGGGTTGGCTCTTTCCTTTCCATTTCTGTTCTTCCAATCAGCCAACAGCTCTTGATCTATAATTACTATGAAAATGTCAACAGTAGGCTGCTGGATTTTTGCCATGATTCATCACAGAAATTAGCCACCCTAAGGCAGGCTTCCAAAGCTAGGAAAAAGTTTTTCCTTGCCTCTTTTTGTCTAAACCCAAATTTTCTAAAAATAAGAATCCTAAGAAAGATCATTAGTAAACTACCATTAAGACTCAAATGATTAATTTATTCACTATAAATAACATAAAAAGGGGAAACTTACAGAGATTTCTTTTTATTTTCTGGAAGAACATCTGTTGAAAAGGAACTTCTTAACTTGATTTTATAATAAAAATAGAATGTTAAGAACAATCTTCTGGGAAATACCTATTGAAAAGACACATGCTCTAAGATATATTATGTAGCCTGAGTTTTTATTTTGAAAAAAAAATAATTTTTTTTACTATCCCAAATGAAATTGAAATTACAATTTCTAACAAACTTGTTTTCCTTTTTATTAGTAATCCTATAGTGTTATGCATTTAATTTGAGAGAATCTAAAATACCAATGAAAGAGCAGATTTATAATCTATAATAGATTAAAGTTACTTAAGAAAGATAAAGATAACTACTGTTTGTATCTATTTTATTCTTTAAACTATATAAAAACAGTAATAACAACAAAAAGAAGACCAAAACCAAGAATTATAACCACTGTCTGTTGAGTGGTTTCACTCTGTTGTTATTTGCTATTTTCTTAAAATAACATCTAAATTTACATCTTGAAAAACATGCCCAACCATCTATCATGGAAGTAGTATCTACACCCATAAAATCAAAAGCAGAAATGAGGTCTTTGAGAAACTAGTTTGAAATCAAATCATGTGCTCTAATTGCTGGGATATTACCATAGCATTTTATAGTATAACAGTATAGGATTAAAGTATTTTCATTGTCATTATAATAAAAATTGAATGTATTTGAATCGTGCAATCTGGTAATGCAATAGATGAGCAAATTTGTGATGAAATGTCATCTTAAAGTTTACAATTTTTTATGATGACTGCTTATTAACATTATAGTATGATATTTTATATTTATTATTCTTTTGTAAAATTTTTAAAGATCCAAGAATTAAATGCTTGATTTCTTATGATTTCAGGATCTGAGGTTTATAATACAAGGTAGTTGACTTTAGCTATATTAAAACTATGATGTTTTGGTTTATAATTGTATTGGTTCACAACCATGCGAGATCCCCCTGGTGAAATTGAAAACTGGCTCTTATATACGGAGAGCAAGTATACACTAAAGAAAGACGCAAACCACTCCAAATTGGTAGGTAGCAGGTTTAATAAGGAAGAGGGAACTTACATACCTATGAAGCTTGTCTTGGGCATCAGCAAGATGAATAGATCTCTGTACCTACCCAATCAGAATCTTAAAGTTTATGTAGAGGCCCTAATAGGGTTCAGTGATGTACACAGTCTAGATGGTCTCAACAATATATTACTTTCAAGACCTTGAAACTGCTCCTAGTGGGGGAACATGGATGGGCAGAAGGGAGGTACATTCCAAGGAATGGGGGAAGGGATGAGAAGCCTCAGATTGCCCTGGTCTAGCACCCAGGTCAACTGGCTAGTACGTCCTTTTGCAAATTGACACTACAATGATCATGAGGGCAAGGAGATTTCTTTTTTATTTATTTATTTACTTATTTTTAAAAGATTTTATTGGGGAAGGGGAACAGGACTTTACTGGGGTACAGTGTGTACTTCCAGGCCTTTTTTTCCAAGTCAAGTTGTCCTTTCAATCTTAGTTGTGGAGGGCACAGCTCAGCTGTAGGTCCAGTTGCCGTTTTCAACTAGTTGCAGGGGGCACAGCCCACCATCCCTTGCGGGAGTCGAACCGGCAACCTTGTGGTTGAGAGGATGTGCTCCAACCAACTGAGCCATCTGGGACCTCAGCTCAAGGTGCCGTGTTCAATCTTAGTTGCAGGGGGCGCTGCCCACCATCCCTTGCGGGACTCAAGGAATTGAACTGGCAACCTTGTGGTTGAGTGCGCACTGGCCTGTGTGGGAATCGAACCGGCAGCCTTCAGAGTTAGGAGCATGGAGCTCTAACCACCTGAGCCACCAGGCCGGCCCAGAAAAGGAGATTTCTATTGTATTCATTATATTTAAACGAATAGCTCTGGCAATAGTGTCTGTGTTTCTAACTAGAGCTCCAGTTTCTTGTTTGACATTAAACAGCAGATGACACTAGTGAAACAAAACAAAACAAAACAAAAAAAGGTGGCAATAAAGTAAAAATGTTTTTGCTAAATATTTAAGTTTTCTAAAATTTTTGGAAAGCTACTTTTACAATATCACTCAGAACATGACCTTTTTTAAAGTTTATCATCAATGCGGTTAAATGACATGCAGAAAATAGAATCAATACTTAAAGAATATCTTCATGTAAACAGCAGAAAAGATTGAAAAATGATTCCAACTTCTGAGTACATTATTATATGCCTATAATGGCAATATCTATGCATAGTCATTTCAAATTCTACTTAATGAAATTGTGTTGCATAAAAATAATCAAATTATATTTATAAAAGAAGAAGCAAATTTAAAAGTTTAAGATCTGAGCATTGTTCAGAAAAAAAAAATCAGTTGTGAAAAATGATAGCTTTGGGTACCATTTTACAGGTATCAGACATAATGGCAAAATAATAGAAAAGTGAACATTTTCTTAGGTACAATTTATTTTTCTATATGAAAATACTCAATGACTTCTTTCTTTCCCATATACCCTTAAACTTCATTAAATACAATGATAAGTATTGTACAATGGTAGGTGTTTATTATTACTATTGCTACACTGTTAATTGATGCAACCATGGCATTAATGGTTAGAATAGCTATAAATGAATTGACTATTTTCAATTGGAGTTATTTTGGAATTGTACTGGTGGTGCCTTTCCCTTTCTGCATGTTATATGATTTCAGGTGACACAGTATGACACCTGCTTTTGCACAAATACAGGAAGACATTAACACATGTGAACAGTTCATTTTATGCAAAAAAAAATTAAAAATAAATCATTCTCACATATTAGTGGCTGAGTCTATTTCAGATAGCTACAGGGGAAGGGCAGAGCTATTTCCCAAGCATAGAACTGCGATCCACAAGAGCAACATTGGATTATCTCTGTCAGCACTGATCATAGATGACACTATACCATCTATGCGAAACCTACATGATTCAAGCACATGCTGCTGAGAGCATTAACATGACTGTAAATGAACATCTGGAAAATGCCTAGATGTACGTTATGCTCCAGCACTTTCATTACAGGCAGTGGCAGTAGCTAAACCAAACATTCTAAAGTAGTGCTTCAATTCATTCAGACTAATACTCTGTCATATTTGTTTTATATTTTGTCATGTGTCTGGAAAAAATACAAGTATTACTGCAATTTTCTATCATACCTTCACCTTGTTACAAGATTTCTAGGACCTTAGAATATAAGATTTCCAGTGGCATTATGTAAGCAAGTTGAAAAAAAAACTTGCGTAGTTTTGAAATTATTTTAAATGAATTTTGGCTTGAATGATGTTTCTGTTCTATACTATGATCTGGCTGAAAAAAAATTGGCCCTTGGTTGATGATTGTCTGATATACATCAAATAGTTTACCAGTATAGATAATAACTTTTGCTCTTATCAAAACAATAGGAATAGAATAAAATATGATTTTAAGTTAAAAATGTCAAATTGTTCTTGAATACAGATCTTTGTCTATAGTTGAGGTAAGACAATAAATCTTAAAAAAAAGTCAAATAGACAGAAATAGCAGCTTTAGTGAAGATTCAAAATGAAGATTGCCCAGTGTATAGTACCTAGGAGCAAAATGGCATTTATTGAACCTGGTTTTATTATGCATTATTTGTTTGTAACAACCCCGTGATGTGTTACCATCTATATTTAAGAGAGAGCCTAAGTAATCAGATGAATAGAAAATTGTAATCAGAGAATTTTTTTTTAAGTAGAAAAATCATGTCTCATGATGCTCAGATCAGTGTGTTATACTATCTAGTGTATAACAGCTTAAACAACTTGGTAAATAGCAATGTGAATAGATCTTGAAGTCAGTGTTTTCTACAGTTACATGCAGAGCCTGATACCGGAGAATTGCTTTATAAGATCACTGATTACAATTATGCTATTGTCTGTTTTTAAAATCAAGTTACCATGTTTATTACATTCTGATAGGCATATTTAATAACTTTTAAAAGATATTCTTGAAAGTAAAATAAATTTTTCAATGTGTATTTAGGTTTAATAGGGCAATTTTTTTTGTTCTGTTTCTAAAAACTTATTAAAGAAACAGTAACATAGGGACAATCCTAATATGACTTAAGGAATGAGACACTAACCTATCCTGAGTACAAAACTGATTTGGTTGATTGTAATAAGTTGCCTGTTAAGATTAATAGTTAAACCTTCATTCCTTAGTGGTCCATTAAAAGCCCATTCAAAGAAGTCTAAAAACAGTGCATGTACTTGGTCTTGGACATAATCGAAGGCACTATGTATTAGCAATTGGCTCATTAGATTATGTGAAGGATATTCGCATTTTATTTGGAGAAAGATAATCTGAAATTAGCCATCTCACCTAGGAAAAACAACGTCCTCATTTCCTAAGATTGTTATCCATTTTAAATGACGAGGTGATCGTCAATAACAGAAACTGTTAGTGTTTACCTTATTGGAGGTGTTATGCATGATAGCTAGCATGATTCTTAACCCCTTCGAATACACATAATACTGTATTTAAGGGAAAACTTTTTTTTTGGTAAATTTTTAGAAAATTATGAAATTATAAAAAAGATTCACTATCATATTTTCCTGAAAATAAGACCTAGCCGGACAATCAACTCTTATTTTGGGGGAAGCAGGGTATGTGTAGTTTTCTGAGATACTGATTGAATATGAATGAGTCTATTCAGATATTCTTAGACTTTTTTTTTTTTAAGATTTTATTGGGGAAGGGGGACAGGTCTTTATTAGGGTATAGTGTGTACTTCCAGGACTTTTTTTCCAAGTCAAGTTGTCCTTTCAATCTTAGTTGTGGAGCGTGCTGTTCAGCTTCAAGTTGTTGTCCTTTCAGTCTTAGTTGTGGAGGGTGCTGTTCAGCTTCAAGTTGTTGTCCTTTCAGTCTTAGTTATGGATGGGGCAGCTCAGCTCCAGGTGCAGTTGCCCTTGCTAGTTGCAGGGGGCGCAGCCCACCATCCCTTGCAGGACTCGAGGAATCGAACTGGCAACCTTGTGGTTGAGAGCCCACACTCCAACCAACTGAGCCATCCGGGAGGCAGCTCAGCTCAAAGTGCTGCATTCAATCTTAGTTGCAGGGGGCGGAGCCCACCATCCCTTGCAGGATTCAGAGGAGTTGAACTGGCAACCTTGTGGTTGAGTGCGCACTGGCCTGTGTGGGAATCGAACCGGCAGCCTTCGGAGTTAGGAGCACGGAGCTCCAACCACCTAAGCCACCGGGCTGGCCCCCTTAGATTTTATTATTCAGTGATTCCTAGAGTTTATAGGCACCTGTCCTGAAAGTTCTCAAATTCTGTGTTATTAACATCTTAGGAAAATCAAAACCTGATATTATTGATCTGATTGACTCCTTGGCTTGATACATTCAACCAAAGTAAAGCAAGAAAATGCTTCAGTTCACAGCAATAGCCAGGGGCTTTACCATAAGTACAACATAATCTCGCTGTTGAGTATTATGAGGTTAGGTCTAGCTGCTGTAGTGCTTGATTATAGGATTACTGTCATCTTGCAGCCAGACTCCTTGAGTTTGAACCCTAACACTTACTACTAGATTAGTTTGAATTCTGACCCTACCATTTACTGCTACTAAGTGACCTTAGGCAAGTTTTCTTCTATCCACATTTTCTGACTCTGTAAACAGGTTGATGTTAGCACCTACTGCATAATGTTGTGTGAGACAGTTTTGTGTGGATACATGGGACGTTTTTAGTGTACATTACCATAAATACATAATACATGTTAATCATCATTCCTATTGACAACTATCATTGTTTAAATTTAAGTTGAGCTTTAAAAAATTCATTGTTTGGCAACTGAATACATTTAGATTAAGCATATTGTCTAAAATATGTAGATCTAGCATTTTCCAATAAATTACAATATCAATTCAATAACAACTATTATCAGGTGTTAAGAAACATATATATTGAGAGCATGTTGCACTTACCTACCTTTGTGATGTAGAGCTAACCACATAAAATTGTAAGACTCAGTTACTTAGCTTGTAAAATGAGGACAGTATTTGCTCTTTCCGAAAATTAGAGGAGTGTTATAAATATCAAATGATCAAATGTACATGAAAACACTTTAGAAAAGCAATAAATTGCTAACTTATGGTATCATTTCAGAATATTCCTCATCTGTTTATAAATCTAAGTCTCTTAGCTAAATATACACATTTATATTTTCATATTTATAAAATTTATCATATTCATTGAGGCTAAGAATATATCAAAACAATGAGGAAAAGGCTACTTTGTTTTTAAATAATATTGTGTGTTCTCTTAAGCCCTCTACCCAAGGCATACCATCTCCTCTCTGAAGAATCCTTGGAATAACTAAAGCGATTGACATGTTAAGGAATGATTAGAATATGTTGTGACAAGGAAAGTAAGATAAGTACATGTAAATTACATCTTAAGGGGAGGTGATTCAATGAAGGCCTCACAGAGTCCATGGCACTTACTCTGATTTTGATGGATGGATAGAGTTTGGCGTTTGGACAAGGGGAAGAAAGCATACCTGACAAATCTGCATGCTCAAGGTATGGAGGTGTGAAAGGACACAAGGTATGTCATAACTACAAAAAATTGCATGGGTATAGATAAAGAATGAATGATAGGGAATCATTGCAGATGAGACAAAAACGTATTAGGACTAGAATTAAAAGTATTTGTTAAACTTGCTAAGCAGATTGTCCTTTACAGACAGCAGACGGTTCTTAAAATTACCACTAGCGTTGGCCACCTGACTAATTTTGATGGAAGTCCACAGAGTCAGAGTAAGACCTGTGCCGATCCTAGTCCCTGGATGGCCCCTTCCCTGCCCCAAATGTATATTCAAAATAAAAATGAGTATGAAATTAGTGTAAGGAATTTCAATGAAATTCTGCCTTTTTCCCCCTATGATGTCTACTTTGATTTGATTGTTTTAGGAAAAAAAATGAGGATTATCCAGCGTAAAGCACCTAGGAGCAGAACAGCATTTATTGAACCTGGTTTTATTATGCATTATTTATTTGTAACAGCAACCCTGTAATGTAAGTGTTATCATCGACATTTAACAGAGCCTAAGTACCAGATAAATGGTAAATAGTGGTCTCTTGTAATTTTGCACTAAGTTATTAATCTTCTATATAATGGCCGGTGCATACATTCCCATCTTATGGTCTGCCTGTTTAAGTGAGAATGAAGACTGATATAATTTTGTATTACAAACTGGGCAACAAGAAATCCCTAAGAAATATAAGGCTATTTTGAACATAAGGGCTTATGAAGGTATGTTCCTTCTAGCCTTCAAACACAGAAAATGTAATTTAATATCCATACTCTAACAGATTGCAGTACTTTTCAAAGTTTTCATTAAGTTTCTTTGCAATAACATTTTTCTTTAAAATTCATAGACGTTTGTGTTCCATTCTGGTGCAAATAATGAAATCTACTCATCCATAAAAATCCAGATTAAGCATCATAAAACCATATTTGCTTCAATTTAAAAATAATATTTTCAAACACTACTTGGAAAACTTACGTGTTGGGAATTTAGAAAGAAATCACAATGTCCCCAGTGTCATTGAGCATCCCCCAGCATGCTGCGCAATACATGTATCCCAGTCTGAGAAGCACAGTGTTGACAAAAACTAATTCACCTTTCTCTTGACATTGACACTAAACTGCTGACGACCTTCTGGCTGTGGTAGTTGTGGGTTTTTTTATGTCTTATGAGAGAATGATCTGAATCTAATACTTTTGTTCATTCAGTTATTTGTATATTACAATGTGAGAGGAGAAGTTAAACTGTTAGTAGTCCATACGCAGAATACAAATAAATAATTATTAAATAGCATATGCAATTTTTGAAAAGCGTGACTGCAAACCTGTATAACGTATAGGCTGTTGTATTTAATGTTTACAAGATTTTAATATATTTGCTTGTTAGAATACTGCTTTAGATTTTCCTCACTTGTAACTACTATACGAAAGACAAGTTTCCTGTCAAAATATTAATACTCCCTTCATTTTAATAGATAAAATAATGCTAAATTTATAGAAATATTTTCTCATAATTTCAACAAGATCTACTTGTATGGATAAACAAAAATCTAAATTGAATGTCATTCAATTGACTACCGTCAAGTAGTAAATGTCTGTTTCTGTTTCCAGAAATGTGCTCAGTTCAAAAAGGTATAAAGATAAAAAGACAAAATACAAATTTCAGTTAAATTCGGAAAGTACGGTTGAGAATTTAAGGCACCTGTCCAAGGTAACTTAGCTAGTACGTCTTAGAGGTGACCTGTTTGATGCAGAAGCCCAGGAGCTTAGTGTTCTCTACTGACTTCCCAAATTAGGTTGCATTTTCCTAAAAGTAAATAACTTGAGTCTCTAACCATTTGGAGTGAAATAGTTGCTCCAAAATAAAAGAAAACACCTACATTTCCTATATCCCTGCTCATAGAGAGGAACAGCTATACATATAATGGCAAACTGCAAATAATTTAAAACAAGTTACAGGTCTTGCTGTATAATAACACTTTAATATCACTTATTCAATAAATCTCTATGAAATTGCCTCTCGCATTATTTCCCCTACTGTGTTAGGCAACTGTGATTCAGAGACAAATATTTAAAGGCCTCCAGGTAACAGCTGAAGCATCATCAACCAAGGACATTATGGGGCCTCACAGTGTAAGCAAAACACATGCTTCTTTCTTTTGTTCTACCCTTCTCTCCAAAGAGTTTCTATCTGGTGGTTTATGAGAGCTACTCTAGTTTTGCTGGAACATTCATCCAAGCTCCTGGGAAGGGTGTAAAAGGAGAAAGGGAGTGTAGGGTACTTTCTAGGACTCAACCTAGGAAGTTGTACATAACAATTTTCACTCATACCTTTTTGGCCAGGACTTAGTGACATGAGTTCACATAGCTACAAAGAGGTTGGGAAATCTTTAGCTGTGCGTACATCTAAAAGTGGAGGTTCTATCACTAACACAAGGCGAAATATAACATTACTCTTTTACCATATTTGTAGAGAAAAAGGCCAAAAACTAGAAGTTTAAAAATCTCAAGGATGTTTAAGAGGAGAGAAAACAATTTATAATATTTTTTTAAAATCTTTAAATATAGGCCAAGAGGTTTGGTATTTCTGTTTATATCTTAATATTGCTGACCTCTCATTTTGAGCTCAGAATGCTTGAATGGAAAAAAAAAAATTAAAGAGGCAGTCTTCCTACTTTTGTTCATTAAATCCTTGTAAAACTATTTTGGCAATTGTTTTTCTATCAAAAGTGTAAAAAGAACCTTATTTCATAGGGGAAAGGAGATATGCACATCTCTACCTTTCACAGTTGAAATTGAAACTATGCTTTTTAAGATAAGAAATAGAAGAGGGAATTACAAAAATTGATCCCATTGCAAATAATGACAGACAATTTGAACTGGTTTGTGGCATAAATTCTAGGATTCATGTGGTATTCCCAAATCCCCCAGTTCACTGGTTGGAAAAAATCTCACGTATTTTAAGTGTGCTTTTAGGTTACCTGCCAACTAATGAAAATGGTCACTTTCACGAATCTGACTACATTTTATGTGCTTTGTATAAATTGTCTTGTGCACAGTCTATTTTTTTCCCTCTTATATTAGTCTACATCTGTGTCTATATCTGCTGGTTAAAAGTGGACCAAAACTAAAACACGATTCTATCCATATCACTTTAGTCAGAATTGCTATTTGAATAGAATAACTAATGGATTGCAGTTGCTGTTACAGAATTGCACAATTGTACACGTATTTGATGAAAATTACATTGTCTCTCGAGTGTACAGGCAGGATATGGCATCTAACATTTAATGCCATAATAAATTGACATTTTGGATTAGGCCAACAAGCTAGTTCTAATGGTCATACAATTATAAAATATCATTTCCCTATGATTCAATAAAGTGCATTTATTTCTTTGAAGCCAAAATATACTGAGTTGACAAAAAGATCAATAAATTTTGGCCTATACATTAAATAAAGTTTATAAAGTTGAACAAAGGTGAAGAAAAGTAATTATACCCCTTGATCTTATGATCATGATATATGGAACTGAGAAATTGCTTTGTAGAAGTCATACCTAAATCATATCATTAATTGGGTTTATTCTGGAAATGTCTGCAGGTACAACTCTAAATTTCTTTAGTCGGGATCATTAGAAGCTATTCTAGTTCAAATTTAGTTCTGCTATATACAGCTGAGTATGTTACAAAGCTACTAGTTCAAATGTTTGGTTTCAGTTTCCAAAACGGGAGAACTATCCCCACATTAGTAGTCATTTAAAAGAAAAAAAATAAATGTGGATTCTTCTAAGTCAGAAAATGTGTGTTTAATATGCACATCTATGCAAGAATACATTTTTATATTTTATTACATACATTTATACAAATATGTCTAATTAGGTAGTATTACTCTTGCAAAATCAAATTGGCATTTATTTTGAGCTCTTTATTTCCAGTAATGGTTTGTATTTCAATTTAAAAAGTACATCAGATAAGTTAAAGAAAATATGAGAAGCTTAGTGATCAGTCTTCATATTTTTCTCCTCAACTCCCATATGTTTTGTGGACTTTCTGGATGCAGATTGTTTGCCATACATTGTTCTTTTAAAGGACCTAGAAAAATATTCTGGCAGTTGTCATCATCATCATAATCATATGAAATAACTTTTTTTAAAAAATAACATTTATTCTACTAAAATGCTATAAAAATGTAGTTATTAATTTGTTATTACTCTTAGAAAAGCAATAATGCGTACAACGTAATTTTGATTTTCAAACCTTGTATGTTCTTACCTAATTCTTAAAGAATGCGTTTTTATTTTTCCTCCTCTGACCTTATTATTTTTTCTTTTTTTTAACCTTTCTCCTCAATGTGCTTACATTCTCTCTCTTGCTCCCTGCTTTTCTCTCTATTGTGCCTCCAAGGAGAAATTGCCAGTATCCCAAGGAAGAAATTTTATTCATCTCAGTTGTCTCAATGTTTGATAAGAAGCTTTAATAAACTATGCAGCAAGAGTTAAAATTAAGTCATTTAATTATAGCCGATGTGTCTGTGTGGAGCCACAGTGCGGTGGCTTCTGGAAAAGCGCTGTATTTCAGATGAAATACCGAGCGCTATTCCAAGAGGATATATTTTGCTTTTTGTCAATTACAACTTCCAGGTATTTTGCTTTTAATAAATAAATAATTTTTATGTGTTATATCTAATATGAAGTGAGTTATAACTCAAAAGAATTTCCAACTTGTTTTCTCAACTTCTAAGGTGAGAAATTCAAAGTTGCTATTGTGGGATCCTGGGTGACGGTGAAATAACAGCTTCTGGGGGCAGTTTGCATCATTGGACTTTTACTTACTCCTTCATATCTACTCATTATCTGATGACTTTGGTATTTATAGCTATCATTAGTTGTAATATTATATGTGTGTTATTAAAGTAAAATAAGTATGGAGTGTATGTAAAATATATTTATTGAGAGTATTCTATGGTGGACCTAAATGACGGATGGAGTCCATTGCCTTTTCAATATCGCATGCCCTGCTGTATTTTGTAGTTAGTAATTTCAATCTATAGATTTAGTTGTTAATGAAATCAATGTGATGACTTTAAACAACATAAAGTACGTGTTTCATAAATAATTGCATTGTACCTGTTTCAGTGAAATTGACTAGATTGGTCCTTTGTATTTTTGTTATGTATTTAGGCAAGGAGTAGATAACATTGTGGTTTTTTAAACACATAGAAATTTCTAAGCAGGATCATCCACTTAAGCAGGATTTCAATCCATCAAATAGATCAATCCCCTTTATACTTCTTCCTTTGCATCCTGAATTGTCAGACAGGCAGTGATTATTGGAAAATGCTTCATTGTATTTAACTGATATCTACCGAACAGATTCCATGTTTTGGTGCTGAGTTTGCCTTTTGGAGAAATAGAGAAATATACTTCCTTGTCCATATAATAATCACACAAACATTGAAAGGCATTTATTATACCTTCTGTTTTCTAAGTCATTCACTGTTAAACACACACCATCCGTACACCACACCAGTTTGAATAATATGCAAAGATTTTTTTTTGTACTTTAGTAATTATAGTTTCCCTTATTTGTAAGATTTTTCTAAAGGCAGATGATTTCACTTTAAAGTAAAACTATAAAAATACTCAGAGTTTAGAAGTGAATATACATATAGTAACTATAGAAAAGCACAGAGGAAAACAAAACAAGAAAAAAAAGAGAGAAGCACAGAGAAGAGATATTTCCTATGGTTTCATCATCCAGTAATAACCACAGTTATTTGTATTTGCTCTTAAAGTTATTATTTTTAATTTCATACATATTATTACAGGTTGGGTTCCCCAGAAACAGTCTCTGAAATTTGAGTGCGGGAGGTATATTGGGGAGTGTTCTTAAGAACAACACCTGTCAGGGGTGAAGGGAGCAGGACTGGGCATAGGGAGAAGCTGACCTGGAATTAATTTGCAACAGAAGCCTCAGCCAATCATTTGCAGAACTGTGGAGCTAAAATGGCAGATGGTTCACTTAAGAACTGAACCATATGAGGCAAGGGGTTAGGTCTTTGACTAATTTTTGGATATGGGCTGGCACCAGGGATGGGGTAAAGCCATGGGTAAGACCGCCTTCGGTAGAAGGCAGTGTCTGCAGAGGGACTCACTTGTATGTTATGAGCAGCAGCACACCTCTTAGCTGGGGACTGAGTGTCATGTCCTGAGGAGGCATCTGGGAAGCACTGCACCTACTACACTTATGCACAAATACATTTAGCATTTCGTGGATCATTATTCATGCCCTTCTTTGAAACTTTTTACACTTTATTTCTGTGACTTTATGAATTAGAAATATCTGATAGCTTTAACGGTTTTGAATGGGTTTTCTGAGGATGCTACATAAATAATGATTATTTCATGTATTCAAAAATATACCGATGGGCAACATGGTATAAATTACGAGATTTTTTTCCATAAAAAGTGAAGAATGTTTTCAGTTACTACGTAATATGTTCTCTGCGCCTTCTTAAATAAAGGTACACAAGGCTATATTCTGTAGGTCTGAATAAATAGGATTGAAATATATTACTTTTATTCCAACCTTTTACATTAGAGTCACTACACTATTGATTGAGTTGAGTTTTGTAACCTATGTTTGTGACTGTACAAAGTCAGATCTCGAGTGGGCTCTAGTTTCAACTGTCAGATTCAAACTATGATTCTTGAGATTGAGATGGGATTCGTCTATAAGATTCAGAGCAACAGACCCTTAAGAGACCTAAAAGGGTGTTCAAAAAGAAAAGAAAAAAGAAAATGCAAGTAAAAGCAAACGCAAGAGCTACTATCTTTCTTACTTTTTGACTTTCTTATGTAAATATTATGTGTAAGATTCTAACAGTAGATTATAGTCTGCCATTATATCAACTAAATGCAGATTTTATACTTTTGCATCTATTTGGAAGTTTGGTCATTTTAAAGATGGATATGGACTAATTTCTTAGCAACATCCATAAATCCGCCTTTTTAAAGGAAGCTCTAGGTTCAACATGGTGTGAGTTCATTTATTCATCCAGAAACCTCAAACATTTATAACCAAATTCCAGACAAGGCTGTCACTTAGGATCACAAGCTGACGCATGTTAGTCTGACTTTCGGGATTGTGACATAGATTTCCAAGAAATATATATATTTTTTTATTTTTTTAAATGCTAAGTAATGAGGTGTTTATAATGGTGTTACTAAGAGCAAATGGATCTCATCTTTGCCTCATTTTGACATTTCTTATTTTTAAGAGTAAAATATATTTTCTAGACCCCTATTTCTATAGCTGGCTATAAATATTCATGATCTGATTCCAGACACATTAGAAGGGATTAGGAAAAGACATGCACATAAATAAAAAAAATGCATAGTGTAAAATAACATTGAGCCAAACACAAGTGAATGTAAGACATATTCTTTCTTGAGACAAGCTGTTTCAGCAACTTAGTGGCAGCGTTGGCCGAATCTTGCAAAGCCATTCACAGAAATTCCTGCAGCTAAAAGAGTAACGTGTCAGTGATAGATTCAGGTCTTCTGCAGTTTGAATCAGCCCCCTGTGGATGGATGTTCATGAGGAAAGTAATATTTGTTTTAAGGAGCAGGATGCTCCTTTGCAAAGGCCTTTAGGGAGCCCATTTCATTTAGCATGCTTATTTTTCAAGCATACCCTTGAAACATAACATGTGCATTAGGTAAACTTGAAAATGGAAATAGCTAATTTGTGATGCAAACTTATGTTCTTCCCGTTTCTTACCTATTTTATTTAAATTATTTATAAAAATGTATTGCCACTTTGAATTCATGTTTCTTTTTTTCTGAATAAAAGCAATTAAGATATTATAGTACAACCTTCAAATACTTTTAAGGAGATTTAACTTTCATTAAATTCAAAACTAATGAACTATAGATTTCTCACATTCAATTTTCAACAGTAGTTTATTTTCCCTTTTATTGTAATTTCACTTACCTTACAAATACTAGCCTAAGATTTCACACATCAGACACTAAAGTACGTACATTTAAATTAAACTCTAAATATCCTGGGTGTTAATTATGCCTGTTTTGCCTTTATTATAATGTTTTAATAGCTTTGAGTGTATCTGTAGATCTGTGACGTAGAAATCAGTGAATATATAAAATTGTACACAATTCTGCCCTTCAGGTAGACTTGTAACTTAAATTGCTATTTCTTAAAGTAAATTAGCAGCATGTATGAAATCCTTTAAGAATGTGTAAAACGCTTCATCCCAAGATTTGAGATTCTAGGTTAGGTACCTTTTCGCAGTCGTACACACTTTACCAAAGAGTGGCAGACATACCCTAAGGTACTCCCCAATGAGTCCCACTCTGTATAATCCCTTACACTCTTGAGTGCAGGTGGAAACTGTGATGTGCTTCTCACCACTAACACGTGGGAAAAGTGGTGGAGTGTCACTCCCGTGATTAGGTTAAGTCATGTGGCAACAGTGATAGGATAGTCACTCCTGTGAATATCTTCCATCAGGTAAGTCTCCATCTTAGATGACTGTAGGGGGAGATTCTCCTGCTGGCCGTGAGGAAGTAAGCTGCCAGGATGAGAAAGGGCCTCCAAGAAGTTGATTCAGCAAGGGACTGTGAGTGGCCTCTGAGAGTCAAGAGTGGACCCTGTGGACAGCCAGTGAGAAAACACGGACTTTAGTCCTACAACAGCAGGGAACTGAATTCTGCCTCATCTAAGCTTGAAAAAGGACCCTGCGCACGAGAAAGATTACAGCTAGCCCTTGATTGCAGGCTTTGGTAACCTTGGCTTAAGGACTCAGTGAAGCTGAGATTTCTAACACATAGATACTGTGAGATTAATAGATATATGTTGTTTTAAGCTGCTAAGTTTATAGGTAACGTGTTACACAGTGATAAATAACTGATATACCAAGGATGTTATTAATTATAGCACTGTTCTCTAGTTCAAAAAGGAAACACAAGCAACTGAAAAGTAAAATGATAGGAGTATTTATAGCCTGGTATGTACCCATATACCAGAGTGCTCAGCTATTAAAAATTATATTGTGTTGGTAGATTTTAAGTGATTAAAAAGAGGTTGCAAACAGTATGTTCAATAAGATACATCTTTCTTAGGAAAAATAGTGGATTATATGTGCATTAAAAAAGAATGGATAGACTATACACTAAATGTGGAGAATAGGTTTATAATTTACAATTTCTTTTGACTTATGGATATCTTTAAAAGTTTATATAATAATCTTGTCATCTGCATAAATACCTGGGAGTGGGATTGCTGGATCATATGGTAAGTGTATTAACTTTGTAAGATATTAGCAAACCATTTCCAGAGCAGCTTATGTATGTCGTTTTTGAACTTTCATTTAGTTCAAAACATTTTCTCATTTCTCTTATGATTTTCTTTTTGAATCATGGATTAATTAAACATGGATTAATTAAACATGCACTATTCATCTTTGGATATTGGGATATTTTTATAGGTCTTCTTTTATTGATTTCTAACTTAATCCCTTTATGTTCAGAGAAAAATACTCATACGATTTCAGTCCTCTTAAATTTATTGAAACGACGGTGCCATATCATGGTGTAGAATATGGTGTATCTTGGTAAATCTTCTCTTTGCACTGGAAAAGTATCTTCTCTTTGCTCTTTGGAGGTAGAGTTTTCTAATAATATGTTAAGCTGATTGATAGTATTTCAGCCCTACTGATTTTCTATTTTGTTCTATCAATAACCAAGCTAAAAGTGTTGAAGTTTCCATTGATTATGATTTTTTTTCTGTTTTTCTCTTCAGTGCTAATAATTTTTCTCTATGTATATGAAGGTTTGTTGACCATTTATCATTATGAAGTATCCTTCTTAATCTTTGAGATATACTTCATATGATAGGAACTCAGCTTTATTTTGAATAATGTTTATATGATATATCTGTTTTCATCATTGTACTTTAAAACTGTGTCTCTATATTTATAATGAATTTACTGTAAATAACATGGAGTTGGAAAGAGCTATTTTATGCAATCTGGCAATCTCATTAGAGCCTTTAGGCCATTTACATTTAATGTGATTATCCATATATTAGGATTATTCTTCTTTCGTCTTACCTGTTTTCCCCCCATTTTTCTCTTTTGTTACTTTCTTTTGGATTAAGTATTAATTTATGATTTTACTGTATTCTCTTTATTGTTTTATAATCTTAGCTTTTTGTTGCATATGTTTATTTGACTGCACTTTTTTCAATATATGTCTTATTTAATTTCCAAGAATATTGTACTACTCCACCTAGAATGGAACTATCGCACTGTACTGTAATTATATTCTTGTCCTTCAATCCTTTTGTACTACATTCATCCTTTTACCTTCTCTATATATTTAAACTGCACACTATTTTTTCCTTTAAATAATTATTATTCACAGAGATTTAAAAATGTGAATAAATGACTTTTACATTTACAACCATATTTATAATTTCTATTTTTCTTCATTGTTTCTAAATACAAATTTACATGTGGTATTTATCATCCTTCTCTCTGAACAAGTTCCTTCATCATTTTTGTTCCGATGTGATTGCTATGAAGTCTATCCGCTTTTGTTAAAAAAGTCTTTATTTTACTTTGTTTTTGAAAGATATTTTCTCTGAGCATAGATTCTACATTATCATTTGTTTTACCTTCTAAAGATAACACTCCGTTGTTTTCTGGCTTGCATAATTTGGATGAAAAGCTAGTAGTCACTATTATCTTTGCTCTTTGGATGTAATGTTATCTTTTTTCTTTGGATGCTTTTAAGGTTTCTCTCTTTTTTTTTTTTTTCCTAGCAGTTTGTCCCACACTTTGATGTGCCTTTCTTTATGTTTATGCTTGGGTTTGCTGAAGTTCTTAGATTTGGAATTTATAGTTTTCATTGTTTGGGGGAATTTTTCGGACATTAAAGTATTTCTTCAATACTCTCTTCCTACTCTCCCACCTCTCACTCTGAAAAGCCAATTATTCATGTTAAACTTTTCAGTCATGTCCCAGATCTCTTTGTTGCTTGCCTCCCTCCACCCCCCAACATGCACACTTTTTGTCTTTCTTTTTTTGTTTGTTTGTTTGGTTTTAGTTTCAGGTGTACAAAGCAACATGATAGTTAGATGCTTAAACCCCTCACAAAGTGAAAACCTCCCCAGTCTACTACCCCTCTAACATCGTATATAGCTGTTACAATTCCATTGACTCTATTCCCTATGCTGTGCCCCACATCCTATGACTATATATACAGAGGGTGCCAAAAAAAGATGTATCCACATTTTAAGAAAGGAAAAAACTATTAAAATTGTAATAATGTATACTGATACAAAAAGATGAATGCAAGTCACATTTGACTTCTGCAATTACAAGAAGTGCTCAAAGTGGTTACCATCAGCATAATTTTAATAGTTTTTTTCCTTTCTTAAAATGTGCATACATTTTTGGTTGGCACTGTGTGTGTGTTGACCTACAGGCTTTATGTATAACTGTATGAATGAACATTAGAGAATGAGTTAAATAATATTTACACCTAAACTGGCTTCTACCTCTCTCTGTCAAGTCTTCATAGTGGGTATTTGAATCAATATAGTGGACTGTTGAGCAGAGTTTGGGTTTTGTTGTTGCGATAGGTACCTTTAGTGCATCAGTATCTTCAGATTCCATTGGTGGTGGAATTACTTTAACTGCATGTGATGCCTGCACTACTGCAGAATTTTCCTCAATATTCCTTCTCAGCTTTCAGCCAAGCCTCTTTCTGAACCCTGCAGAGAGGACTGCAGATTTCTCTGTTCCTTTCCTTCATATAGTAGCAAATAACCTCTCTCTTCTGGTCGGTGAAGAGTCTAGAGCACAGCAGCCCAAATCTATCTGCCTTGTATCTGTGCATTGCCTGCGGCATAACAAAGGGTCCTGTGTGGCCTTGCATGGTAACAGTACTATGCATTGTATCTGTGCAGGACCCAGGGTGCAAAGAGTTTTCTTGCTCCTCTGTCAGTGGCAAATAGGGTTTGCTTTCTGTCAATTTACAGCGGGTAGGCTGGTTCTATTCTCCTCTCCCAGTCATTGGTCCTTACTCTTGTGTTTGGTCAGGGGCAGGCTGGAGGGGGTGGAATTCATTGCCCCTCCTTCAGTAGGGGTCATTTTTTGTCCTTGTTCAGAACAGGGTCTCATCTGACATATACACATGTTCTGCAACCCTCCCTCTTCTAGCATCAGACAGCTCTTTTCTTGTATGAGCACAGGATCTGGAGCATGAGCAGCTATCATGGCTGTCCCGGAGTGGTAGTCTCTTGACACCTGGTACTCATGCAGGGTCTGGCGCTCACACATGCTTCCCCACATATTTTTCCTTCATCATCAAACCTTATCAGGTCTTTCATGAGGCATCAAGCAAAGGTTCTCTCACGTCTCCCTCTTCACCCTCAATCTAAAATGAGGGCGGCCATCTGACAAATTCTTGTTTGGTGGGAAAAAACCCTGGAACCCTAAGATTGCTTTCTAGAAATAGTGGCAAAGCTTTGCGCCGGTGAGCCATAGCAGATAAAGCAGGATTTGGAGCATGACGTCCTGGGTGAATAGTAGGGTTGCCGTCATAACTCAGGTGGCGTCCAATGGGTGCTTTAGAAGAATGGGATGATCTCTGCAACTCTATTAACTATATATTTGTTCTTCATCAAGATAAAGTTGTAATTTCTTACCTATTTTATAAATTGTATATTTTATACTCGACAACTGGACTCCTGTCTTAATAGAGATGTGCCTTAATTATGAACAAATATTGATGAACCATGAAAAAATATAAAGCTAGAATATATAATTTTAAATCTAAAATAAACATTTGAATTTTTTGTATTTTATATTTTATTTGTTTTGCATTCATGTTTCCATATGAATGTAAGTTTAGTTGTAATACCCAGGTCCAAAATTTTATGATTGTTCCATGTGGTTTCGTTTTACTGAAGGATGTTAACTTTAAAGAAAAGCTGTACATGCTATGGGAATCTTCTAAATTATTCTCTAATCTATGTCCTTTTTTCAATATCAATATATTTTTATATTTTTAGAGCATTATTATAAAGTAAATCTGAACGAGTGGGAAGAATATGAGGCATGTTATTTTTGAGCATGTACATACGTAGTTTGGAAATAGTGAAAATCACTTAACTGTCTCCTTATTCTAATTAATATAACAGTGTTTGTCAAAGTGTGTAGGCACCAGAATCTGGGAGAAAGGTGAGGGAAAAGAAAAATGTAATGTTTTCATTTTTATTTCAAACAGATATTTTATTTAAAAATGGATAAAAACACTTCTAAAATAATTGGCTTATCCCTCACCGAACTCAGTGTTAGTTAATTATATTTAGATTTACCTCCAGTCAGCACTTACATGTGTTTTCCTACTGTTGTGTTGTTGGGTTCTAAATTCCAATTTGTGTGAAGGGACCACTGTTACTAGGGAGGGCTGCTCCTCCCCCACTTTTGGTTTACGCTGAAATATGGAGAACTCCAGTCTGTCCTGTTTTTTCGTGTTTCTTGTCAGAGGTTAACTTCACTGAACACTCTATTTTCCTAATCATCTCAATTATTTATGAGAACAGAACCCTTACAACAGATCGTTTACACGGGAAATTTTGACTCATAGCCACGGCAGAGCTGTGGATAATTTAGAGTTGGTTCAGCGGTGAAGAAAGAGAAAGGAAAGAGGGAGGTCTGAGGAAGGGAAAGTGAATTAAAGGAGAGGACCAGGAAGAGCCACTGCTGTCAAATGTCTGGGTACCGGGCGTGGGGGCGAGGGTGGGGGTGCCAGTTCCCAGTAGTGTGAGTGCTCTTGGAGAGGCTGGGATAAGATTGCCGATTTATTAATTATGACGATATTTCAGTAAAAAAATTAATGTATGATACACTTGCCAGCAGAGTCTAGCCACTCTGTTACTATTTCATTGAAAATATTTCCCATTTCTCTTCCCACATTTCATGTCCTAAGTCCAATGCAAGGGAGTTCTTAACGATTGCTGTGGATTTCCAAGAACCCAGCATTGTCATAACTCCTGCCACATTTTAGTTTGTTTCACAGAAGTCACTTAGCATATTTACCTAGAGGCAGAACCCAGACCTTTGATGCCCCACTAACAACATATAAAGTAAACAAAATATCACACAAAGGCTGGTGAAAAGACCCAACTTGATGACAATTTGGAGGGGGAGGGGGTTTTATAATACAAATTCAAACAGCTGAGAATTCAATATCAGACATCTCTGCTTTTAAAAATAATTTCTACTTTCTTTTCTGCTAGCGTCCAGACTCAACTTGGCTCTCGCTTCAACACCAAATTGCCATGTATTACATATTTAAATGAGTTCATGATAGATTTTATTTTCTTTGTTAGAAAAACTAATTCTACACTAATTCCGCTTCCAAAGGAAATTTTTCAAAGTATTTTCCAAATCAAACTGTTCTCTCTGTAAGATGAAATCTGGTGACAACTGTTTTATTTCTCAATTTTTTAGAGTTGTGATATAATGGCTAAGAGAGTCAGCCTGGTATATTATCCTGGTTCTATCTTGGCTTAGCAAAGGAATCCTTATTTCTGTAATCTGTAAAAAGAAGATAATAATAAAATCTGTTTTCTAGGGCGAGTATGGAGCTTAAAGGATTTAATTCTGGTGAAGTGCTTATGGTGATGCCTGGCTTAGTGTGAACGCTCAGTAAAAATCACCTGTTACTAAATCCTGTATGAATAAGTTTTTGCTGGAAACTGAGGGATGCCAGTTATGATAGGAGAGAAAGCTGTGTAGTGAATTAGGAACATTCACTAATTCACGAATTAGTGAATTCTGTATGCTTCTGGCATACAAAAACCAGAAGCATTTTTCCCAGTCTGTTGAGATTTTTGCTTCTTGTTATATCCTCTGTTTGGCCTAAATAAATGCTAATAAACTCTTTTAAAGTTAAAAAGTGTAATAACCAATATCCATGCTATTGGCTTTCTGAATTCCTATGAGTTGAAATATGTCACCTAAAACTGAATTGGCTTTCCAAATTAAGTTTAGTGATATATTCTCTTGTAAGACTAAAGGAAGAGATAATGGCCAGATATATGTTTGAGGATTCTTTCGGGAAAACAGGTATGAGTGGAAAGGGACAAATTTCCAAGTTCTGCAAATTGAAGGCTCTCTTTAAGAGATATGTTTAATGTGCACATAAAAAGGCTAATTTCTTGCAGTGTATATATACTTAACAAGAACAAAGGGGAACTTAGGCAAATTACCTTCACAACCTTTTTGATTTGTTAGTGTCTTGGTAGCTCATGAGCCATCGGGCCTCAAATAAATGATCCTGGTATGATATTCAAAAAGGTTTTTTAATCAGTGTTTTATGACAAACTTGAATAAAAGTTTCTGTGTCTGGATATTCCTTTTATATCTTCTTTTAATGTGCCTTGAGGGTAATGTTAGGTTGATTCTGGTGAGCTCTCTTGGCTGAAGACTATTTTCTGGCATTGTTCTCATCGGCTTTCAGGCAATCTCTTATTTACAGTCTGATAAATTATATGCTTCTCTTCATTCCTTTTTTCAAAGATATCTTTTATTATTCTGAGAATTCATTTCTTTTAGGCAAACTATAGTTTTACATGGCTATTGTACACTAAAATTCTTTTGGAATACTAAAATGCTAACATCAGTGAATACCGCCAGTCTTCTATTCCCTTTATTCCTATTTGTTTTGTTCAGGCTTCTTTATCATGAAAGCATTTCAGTATCACATTTTATTCATATTTTTTCTAAGAAGAAAATTCATTAGAAATTCTCTCTATGCATTTTTTAAAAGTGTCATTTTTTTCATGCTGACTGTTTTGACCTAAATTTTGGTTGGAAGTCATTTCCTATTTCTGTACTTGGTTGAGTTTTCTCTGACTTAGTATGAAGAAATCTTTTTTTAGGAAGTTTAAAGGAATATTTAAAAAGAAGATTTTATAGCCTTGCTATTAATGCAAAACAAACCACCTCAGAACTCAGTGGCCTAAAGCAATGATCATTTATGATCCTTCAAATGTCTGTGGCTTTGCTTAACTGGGCTTTTCTTCAAGACGTGGCTGGAAGACTGCTTGTCACTGCAGTTCTGTGGGCTGGTTGGAGTTGCTCTGTTCCACATATCTTTTCTGTTCTTGAACCGTCAGGGTTGCCAAGGACTGCTCTAATCATCGAGATGACCAAGGGACAGAAGGACAAGCAAAGAGCTATCCAGACTCTTCTAGTTTATAGTCTGAAGTGGCACACACCGTCACTTCTGCTAGTTGTCAAAGCAAGTCACATGACAGAGTCTGCTGTTAAGGGAGGGCATGTGCTCTTTGTCGATAATGAAGCTACAGAAAGGATGTGCACACAAGGACATATAAAGAATTGAGGTTAATGATACTAAGAATAAGTAAGAAAAGAAACGAGAATATTGTTTTATGAGTACTTGTCTGTGTCGTTTTTTAAATTGTGGATTTTTACCATTTCTAACTCCTTTTAAATATTCTTTTTCAATTATCAGGAGTGGATCTTTTGTTTTTGTCTTTCTTTGGGCTTCAGAATACCCCTTCTATTCTTCTTTTGTTCATATATAATTGCGGAGGGTTGGGTGGAGGTACGTGGGGGGTATTGTTAGTTCTGGCTTCGTATTATATTTAAGTGTGCATCATTCCTTTTTTGTTGGAAATATAGTACAGATAGTACAGTCAGTGGTTGTATTTTGAGAGTTTGAAAATCCACCATGAATTCAAAATTGATAACCAAGGGAAAAAAAAATAAGGTTTGCCAGACTGTGTGCAACGTGTTCTCTAATTATTTGTTAAAGTCATAAAAAAATGCTAGAATTTTATGGTTTGTCACTTTGTACAGGGAGTTAGGAAATGATAGATTAAAACAGGATTGATTATTTTTAAATGTTGCCATTGTTGCCTTAATTTAATAGATCTTTATTGAGCATTTAATACAAAGGATCTAAGGATACCAAAGTGGACACAATGAACAGTATCATGACCTCATGTTACTTACATTCTGATGGAGAAAGACAAATATAAGCAACAATGAGTACAACTTTGGTAGAGTATTACAATGAAGAAAAATGAAAGATAAGGTATGCCACATTGTATTGGGTGATCAAAAAAGAGGCCCTCTAAAAAATGCAACTTTTGAGTATAACTTGGAAATACTGGAGCGAAGGAGACTTATGTGTACCTCATTGAACAGGTTTTTAGTTACAGGAGAAAGCATATGAACAAGCGTTAAGTTGTGAATCTGGGAATTTGAGTTATATCAAGGAGGCCTCTGTCGCTGGAACCAAGGAATCTAAAGGCGAAAATTCAGGAGATAAAGTCCGAGTGCTTTGCACTTAACAGCTGTATGAGCTTTGATGAGTTTCTGAAACAGCCCGTGCCTCTGTTTCTTTGTCTGGAATATGGGGACTGAGATGTAGGAAAGTAGCCCTGATATTTGGGCCTGGCTTGGCACTCACTGCTAGGCCTCGGTATTCTCCTGGAAATTTTAAAATCTCCGAGAACATCAACATCAGACAAGGTTGTTCTGTGACCATCATGAGATGATGCAAAGCAAGATCAGTTGATAATTTTGGCTGCAGACAGCAATGTCATTTTGTAAAACACGAAATGCCTGCAGACATGAGTGATGGCTGCTTCATTTTTAAAAGAGACTTAGTAGTATATCCAATCATGGAATTATCCCTGCTTTCTGATAGCACCCCATCCAGAGTGAACCCGCTTTTAAAATCCCCTTACCAAAGTCCAAATCCACTGCTAAGTCCTTTCTGTTGCTCTTTGAAATGCCCCACTGGTCTCCATGGTGCAACATGAATTAAACTCATGTAACTACAGGCGTTTCCCTTGTGGTCTTTGACTAAAGGGCATTGACAAGAGACAATAATAACAACAACAACAATAGTAGAGTTTTTATGAGGATAAACTCAATTAGATGTGAAAAGCCCTCAACATGGTTGGTATGTTAAAAAACAAAAAGTGCTAGTAACCACCAGTGTCCCATGTCCCCGTTTCCTGGGAATTTGGAACTGTGCCCTTCTAGGGGCTTCACCTGAAGACTCTTCATCTTCTCTTTTGCCTCTTCTCTCAAACTGCTCAGGCCACAGATCGATCGTTTCCTTGTCCCTCAGAGTCACGGAGAACCCACGAAAACTAGTGATTTGTTAGATAATTGCCCCTCTAGTTTCTTGAAAATAGCAAACTGTTTCACCCATTCAGTAGAGTTTAGTTGAAAATTGCCTTGTTAATGCCACTATGTGGGATGCCTTGAAAAAATGCCATTGTCTCTCATCTTCATCACAAATTCTTTCAGCAGTTTGCAACACTGGGGACATGGTAGTGAGCAGATATAGTCCCTCCACTCAGTGCTGCCGCGAGCTCATGTATAGCCCTTGTCGGCAGGGCTTGACAGGGCTCTGTCCCCACGAACCCCTTGGCTGGGTGCCCGAGTGCAATAGCCCTAATGACACTTTTGTAGGGGTTGATGGCTCTGCCTTGCACAGTTTTTTTTTCCTACCCCATCCAATTTCAGTCCAATTCTGTATGTCACAGTTACTGCCCAGGTTCTGCTGGTCCATCTTTAGGAAACGTGACTGAATATAAGATAGCATTGATATCTAAGAATTAAAAGGATTGGAGGCATTATTTTTACGTAAAAGTTATGTATGTGGAACATAGAGACATATTGACAACAAAAATGACATTTAATTATATAATTTAGGAAGGTTTAGAGCAGAATAATGGATTGAATGCACATACAAAACAAATCCTTAGACATAATGGGAATACTAATGGTATCACTTAATAAAATGACGGGGAAGATTAAATGAGAATAAAAATGTTTATCTGAATGCTTTTGCGTGGTAATTGCTGGTCTATGATAAGCAGAAGAATGGCTTCCGGAGTTGTTCTGATTCTCATTCCTGGAACCTGTGCATATGTTACTTTACATGGCAAAAGAGATTTGGCAGATGAGATTAAGTATCTTGTTATGGAGTGATTATCCTGAATTATCTTGTGGACACAATGTAAGCATAAGGGATATTAAAAGAGGGAGGGGGTGGGTCAGAGTCAGAATGAGAGGTGGTGATGGAAGCAGAGGTCAGAGTGATGAGGCCATGAACCAAGGGATGTGGCCCTGCTGACATCTGACGTTAGTCCAGTGAGACTTCTGGAATTGTCAGATATGAATTTGTATTGTTTAAGCCATTAAATTTGTGGTAATTGGTTATAGCAGGGATAAGACATTAGTACAACTTGATAGCTTTAATTATGATTAATTTTATTGAATTAATTTGGTAGGTCTGCCATAACGAAGTACCACAAACCAAATGACTCAAACACATATTTATTTTCTCACAGTTCTGGAGGCTAGAAGTCCAAGATCAAGGTGTCAGCAGGGCTGGTTCCTCCTGAGCACTGTGTGGGAAGGATCTGTTTCAGTATCTGTTTCCTTGCCATCCAGATAGCTGTTTTCTCTCCTTGTTTCACGTTATCTTTCCTCTTTGTGTTTCAGTCTCCAAATGGCCCCTTTTTAAGAGGATACCGGTACCAGTCAGATTGGTTTATGATCTACCCTAAAGACCTCAAGTTAAGCAGACTATTTCTGTAAAGATCCTATCTTCAAATAAGTTCACACTCTGAGGTACTGGGGGTTTGGACTTCAACATATGAATTTGGCAGGGTGTGTGTTGCGGGCACAAACTACCCATAACAATCATGTGTATTTAAAATCCTTAAATGTGAACTCTATGTCTGTACTTAGAAATAGAAACTATCTCAGAATTATTTTAACCATAACTTTCCTTTGGCTGAGATGGTTCTTTGAAAGGGCAGCATGTTTGGGGATTCACCATGTTGTAGAGGTGCTGTGACTTATTGGTTTAATAAGAAGAGGAACCATTGATACTACCACTGGGATACAGCCAGAATTACGGGAGATGGCAATTTAATGGTTCTCAACACAACTCCCTTTTATAATTAGAGAGAATTTCCTTAGTGGTTCAAAAGTTAAGTTACTTATGTTATCTCCTGAGGTCTGCCTAAGTATGCTGTTACTACCTCATTTTGAGTATCCCCAATGATTCTGCAGGTGGCAAACAAAAAAGCACATTTAATGCAGTATCTGGCAGCTGCATTCTCCTGGAGAAGAAACAAATCAGATTATATTTACCAGTGAAATTCGATGTTCATTAGATTTGTCCTAGATCAGTAGGGCTTAAAACTTCAAGGACTCCTTTGAGAATATCTATTTTTAAAAATGTGGTTTCTCACCAGAACAGTGCATACGTGTGTGTGTGTGTGTGAAAACAAAAAGTTTGCATAAATATTATACCATTTGAAGGAGCTTTAAAGCTTGTTTACAAGCCCCCTAGGGCTCTACCCTATCACCCTTTTTTCTGAGGCAATTTCTCCTGAAGGTCTCTCGTTTGCTTTAGTTTTATCTCCAAATTGGGCATCTTTATCATCTCCTCGAGCCCCAGTTCCCATCCTGTATGCTCAAGGCTCATCTCCCTCCTGTGGGTACCGAGTCAGCATTCACTACCTCATATTTGACCTCAGTGGTTCTTGGAACTTCTCAAATTGCTACACTTCATAAGCTGTCATCCCCCTCCTTTCATGGTAGAGTATCAGTAATTGTAAATTCCTCTACATGTTGTTCAACTGTTGCCTAAGTTATCTGTTGCTTTAGGAGACTTAATTTGATTTGGTTTCAAAAATTTAGGGTACATTTTGTAGTACATTTACAATAAGTAGTTTTGCTCATATGGTGCCCCGAAACAGAATGCATCTTTAAAATGCATTTTTATTCAGATGTAGGATCACATATATTATAAAACCTACACTTTTTGTTAACCTTTCAAAATGTTATGATTTTTAAAGAAAAATTTGCAATAAAATTACTATTTGCTGTATGATTAAAATCATTCATGAATAATAGGAATGCCATATTGGAAAAATCATATACAAATACACCATCAGTTATCATATAATTGTATGTTTTATTTGAATAGACTATTCCATTGTGTTCTTTCATAAAGAAGTCATAAATACAGTGCTATTGTTTTTATCGCCAAAGCTATTAGAAGCAGTAACAAATGTTAAAAACCAGGAGGAAAGTCTTCCATAGAACAACTTAACTAGAAATGACTTATATTGCATACGGCCTTTGCTCCAGCTGTTACTGCTGCCTGGAATGTCTGGTTTATCTCCTCTCTTCAAGATGTAGTTCTATCCATGAAGTATTTCCTGAACCCCTCCATCCAGAGTGGTTCTGTGACTCTAAGAGAACTTCTGTCTGAGCAATTATCATATTAGGTTATAATCACTGATTGCCTGTCTCTCTCTGTCTCTCTCTCTTCTCTGCTTTTTATCAGCCTCTCTCACTGTAATCAGATTCTTGAAGTCAAATATGGTTATTATTTGTATCCCAGCACCTAGCATAGTGCCCTGTATGTAATAGGCATTCCATAAATGACTGTTGAGTTAACAAAAGGAAGCTTAAGTCAATAAAGAAATAATTGGGGCAGGGGTTGGCGTACTCTTCATATTAAAACAGATTTTTCTTTTTGACATTGTCACTGTTGAATCATTTTGGAAGGCTATATGAAGAAATTCGGTAAGTATCTAATTATCTTTAGAGTCCAAGAACTGGCTAGATGTGTGTGTGTGTGTGTGTGTGTGTGTGTGTGTGTGTGTGTGTGTGTATAAAACCCTTCTTTCAAAAAATTTACAGAGTATTACGAAACATAGGCTTAAAGTACCAGAAAGAAAAGTTGCAAAATGCAAAGGAACTTAAAAATATGTAAGGCGATACTGTGCAGGCTATTTACATATATATTGAGAAGCTGTAATATCAATGATTGGACCCATTGTAACAGGAAGAGCAGAAAATAATAAAAAGTGAAACTTCAGATATATTTCAGTTTTTGGAGCAAGATCAAATGGAGTGTCACTTCTGCGTAGACAAAGTAGTTATGGGCATCCATTCCCCATCTTTCAACCTTGTAAATGAAAACAGGAAGTCACAAAAATGTAACTCAAGGCAAGTAAAACATAAACTTGGACTACACCCCTGGATTGCAAATATCTGGTGCTAATGAATGATAGAGATGAAAGGACGACATTCTATTTGCATATGGGTCTATAAATCTCCAGCCAAATTCATGTAAAGAATATGAAAACGAAAATAGACGAGGACTAATTTCTGTGATAAATTTTGTCATATTTTTCATTTTTAGTACATGAAAAAACATTTAAAATAACTTACTTTTGAAAAAGTATGACCTCTGAAATCTTGCAAAATTCCCTGAAATCATTTAAGTTATTAATCAGAGATGTTTTTCCAAAATGAATTGCCTGTATGGGCCTAGATCTACTAGGGGTGCCAAAAAAAGGTATACACATTTTAAGAAAGGAAAAACTGTATTAAAATTGTAATACTCAATACATACTGATAACAAAAGATGAATATTAGTCATTTATATACATTTTTTGGCATCCTCTATATGCACACATGTTTATATACATGTATGTATACATATGTGTATGTATACGTATATACATGCACACAATATGTATTATATAATATGTATATATGCATATATAATACATATTGTGTGTATGTGTGTGTGTGTGTGTGTGTGTGTGTGTATAAATAAAAATCTCTATTCTAAACTATAACTTTATTTATTTATTTATTTTCATCCTTTCCCTACCCCTCTCCCATCTGGCAACCATCAGTTTGTTCTCTTTGTCTATGGGACAGTGCTTGTTTTTTTTTCATTCATTTGTTTGGTTTTTTTTGGATTTGATAAATAAGTGAAATCATGCGGTATTTGTCTTTTTCTGTCTGACTTATTTAGTGTAATACCTTCAAGGTCCATCCATATTGTTTCAAATGACATGATTTCACTTTTTGTTATGGCTGAGTAATATTCCATTATACACACACCTACCCACCTACCACCTGCCCGTCAACCTACCCTCCACATCTACTTTATTAATCCATCAATGGACACCTTGGTTGCTTCCATATCTTGGCTATTATAGATAATGCTGCAGTGAGCATAGGGGTGCACATGTCTTTTTGAATTAGTGCTTTGAATTTCTTCGTATAAATACTTAGATGTAGAATTGCTAGCTTGTAGGGTAGTTCTATTTTTTTAGTTTTTTGAGGAATCTCCATAGTGTATTCCATAGTTACTGAACCAATTTACAACCTTGACAATAGTAAGAGGGTTCTTTTTTCTTCACATCCCCACCAACACCTGTAATTTTTGACTTTTTGATAATAGTCATTCTAACTGGTGTGAGGTAGTTGTGGTTTGGATTTTCATTTCTCTGATGATTAGTGTGTTGAGCATCTTTTCGTTTGTCTGTTGGCCATCTACATGCCTGTTTTGTTCATTTATATTTTTGATAAATGTCTATTTAGTTCCTCTGTCCATTTTTACATTGGATTGTTTATTTTTGTGATGTTGAGTTATATGAATCCCTTGTATATTTTGGATATTAAACCCCTTATTACTATCATTTGTGAATATCTTCTCCATTCAGTAGGTTGTCTTTCATTTTGTTGATGGTTTCCTTCACTGCAGAAATTTTTCAGTTTGATATAGTACCATTTGTTTTTGTTTTGTCTTGTCAAGGAGACATTCTAAGAAGATATTGCTAAGACCAATTTTGAAAGTTTACAGCCTATGTTTTCTTCTAGTTTTATGGTTTCAGGTCTTACATTTAAGTCTTTAATCCACTCTGAGTTTTTTCTATATATGAGTATTGTGTCAGAAAGTGGTCCAGTTTGCTTTTTTTGCATGCATCTGTCCAGTTTTCCCAACGCTACTTATTGAACAGACTGCCATTTCTAAATGTTATATTCTTGCCTCCTTTGTCATATATTAATTAACCATATAAGTATAAGTTTATTTCTGGGTTCTATATTCTGTTCCAATGATCTGTGTGAATGCTTTTGTGCCAGTAATTTGTGACCTATTTTTCACAAAGTCTCCCTAAGGATATGATATAAATTAACAGATATGATAACCCATTTAGGCAAATTGGGGAAAGCTAGTTTGAAATTTCTTGTGTGTTTTAGGAAATATGGTGTCTTTTATCTGTATGTATAGTGATTTGAACTATACTAAAGGAAGAAATAATTATTAGGAATCCTATTTCAGTAAATCTGTATGAATGGTGAGTTGTCATGCACATAAACCAGATTGATGAGCTTCTGCTTCCACTGAAGATGCATTATTTTAGGAAGTGGATATCTCTTAATTGGGTAAATGTTACCCTGAAAAAATGATGTTTGATAATTACTTGCGAATCACCAAAGTAAAATTCAGTGTAGTCTCTGTCACAATAATGACATGTATTGAATCATTGAAATTTATAAAAATTGCCTGGTGAGGACTTGCTGATTATAAACTTTGGTTATAATTTTGGGTAACAAATATTGGATTTGTCAACACAGCCTATGTACCCCGTCCCCTCTTTTGTTTTGCTGTGACTGTAAATCTCTTGGTGCTTCTCTCCACTGACCACTGTTTTAGAGATTCCAGGCTGGACTGCACAGACTTCCCTGCTTTGGAGACTTGCCACAGGAGTTAATTTATGCTATGCTTTCCATTAGCTTTTCCCTTTCTTCTCCTAATCCACTTAAATTTACTTCATTTTGATACCTTCTTAAATCTACAGTAGCCTCTGTAGTTCCCTTCCTGTCACCTCAGTCTAGTCTATTGCTTTTTAAGTCATCAGAGGGAAAATATCCTTCTACTTCTTGTTTTTCTTTCTTTAAACATTATTTTTTGATTTTTCTATTTATCCTTTTTCTTGTTTCATATACAAGAGAACAGAAATCGACTAGATAATGAAAGGAATACCTAATAAGACAGAGAGATACTGTCATCTTAAATAAAAATGCCAGAGATTTTAATGCAAAATTAGATATAACCCCAAAATAGTATCATTGACTTTTAAAATATTCTTAAATTCTTAGAATCTGCTTTTGAGTTGTCTTCTTCTCTCTCTAATTAAATCTATGTTGTTTTCTCAAGCGCATAAACATTTAAGAGAAAATATGAACTGTTGTCATTTGGGTAATGACTACATTATTATATTATTAGTTATATTATTGTAAATATTAATATTTTCACTGAATTAAAGGTCTGATGAAGCCATGATAATTTGCTAAAATAAAGACCTCATTAAACCATTGGTGATTAACCTAAGCACCTTTTATATACATTTTTTGTCTCATTGGAAAGTGGGCTATAAGCTTTACATGAGTACTTTAAAAACACTTTTGGAAACCAACCTGCTTTCTATTTGGAGAAATCTTTATTATCTTAGTCTTTTAATGATGAACAGGGTACTTCATGCTTTTTAATACATGTAGTTTTCTAAAATGGTATATTTTCAGTTTTTATTAACTTGCATACATTCTACAGACTTTTAATCTATTTGAATTGAAATAGTTGTCTAAAAATGAGCCCTTCCCAACTTATCTATTTAATAAGTCAGAGTTTTATGTATACCAAAAGTATTTTAACTGAGCAACTTGAAATTGGGTTAGTTGGCCTATCAAATCATCTTTTCTCAATGTAGTTAAAAGAATACTTGGAAATTACTTGCTCATTGATAATTTCTACTTCTTTGTTCCTTGCAAGGACTCTTTTTTGTCCTCTTCTCCTTACCCCACTTGCCTTTCTTTTGAAACCATAACCCTTAAAGCTGACTTGATTTTTTCATCTCTGAGTCAGGCCCCCTGTACTGTCTTTGGTTTTCTAAATCAGTAAGTACAATCACCCAAAGGTGAAACTTAGAACAGTTTCAACGGCTGGCATGTAACCCTTCTCCACATTGTGAAACGTGATGTCCTTTCTGGTTTCAGATAACTAATTATTTTTTATCAAGTTTACTTAGAAAAGGATAAACTTATAAAATCAATAGAATCCAGTGTTTTAAATCTGCTCAAAGCTAAAGTGCCAAGATTCAAAGATAAGCTTTGCCACTTTTTAGCTGTGTGACACTAGCGAGATATTAGTGGTGTGTATCTCAGTCTTCTCATCAGCAAAATTGGAATAATAGGAGAATCATAGTGAGAATTTAATGAGTTCACAGATGTCAAGTGCTTAGATCACTCTTTTTCATTGACATCTCTCAGTAAATGTTAGCTCTCGCATTATCTCGACTTGGAAATGTATGAGCATAGAGTAATATTTGTTCAATGAATGAATGACTGAATGAGTCAAGTATCACCTCTGTATGTCCCAAAACACCTGGTGCATTTTGAAGTTTTCTCTTTGAGTTACTTAAAGATATCAGAAATTCAAAAACTTTTAAAGCTTGTGAAATTCAGGTTAATTTATTCTGGCATTTTAAATTAGATAATCTTCCTTGTTTATATTTACAATAGTGAAATGGTAGCTTTCACAAATGGTATAAACATTAGAAATGACTAGGCTTTTGAATTGAATTTCAGCAATTTTAGTAGTATTTTACTACTATTATATATACTACTACTTAAAATTATTTATACATGTACCAAAAGGATCAAAGTCGGGCAGTCTCCTGAACTTCCAGTGCCAACAATATTATATTTATGGACATATGCACAAAACTAAAACTGTTTATTAGCAAATTAAATATCTTTCACTTGATATAGGAATAAATGTGTCCTATATACAGTCATTTCCTTCAATGAAGTATTCAAATCAAATCAAATGATCTTATGTATATTAATTAGACTCAACTTAATTCTATTGCAACTTTTCACCACACATATCCTCTATAATAGAAACTGGGCTTTCATATTTGTGTAGCCCAAATTCTTTCCCAAAAAAGAAACTAATTATTTTGACTCCATATTCTCCTCCCCATAATAGTGGGAAATACCATACCCTCTAAGTTGATGATTTATTAGTTTTCCAAAACTATTTTTAGAGGCAGATGAAGTTTCACTCAAGATAATGATATTGAATTGCAAGGCATGTGCAGAAATAAGTCCCTGCTTTCAAATCATATCTACTAATATGGCAGCTGATGAAGGAGGAATGTTGCTTAAAAAAAAAAAAATCACCTCTATTATTACTACAGAACTCAGTCAGCTCTCACAATGGCAGAGACTACAACCCTGAAATCCCCACCCAATACAAAATCATTTATAAAAAAAATCAAGTTTCAATATTGTGAATATTACTTTTTGTATACTTATCCTGAATTTATTGATCACCCATTATATTTCTTTTGAATTTAACTGTACCATCGTTTAAAAAGTAAGATAGAAAAGGCTGCTGAATGTCAAAGTGGCATTTGCGGTCTGGGGGGAGACAGAGGACTGTTAAAGAGTTCAGGTTGGTCCAGAATGATGAATGAATGAATGAATGAATGAATGAATGAATACATACTTACATACATACATACATACATACATACGTAAAATGAGATGTTATGTGAGGGTATTCAACTTAGGAATGTCTCATAAAGTCATAGAATTTTATTTTTTCCTGGTTCTTCAAAAACATTTACATGGAACTCCATCACATGTTCATTTCACCACGAAAAATTTTACTCTGTTTCTTGTGGTTGAAATTTCTGGGAAATACTCAGAACAGATTTGCTTTATACTTTATTCCACAATAGAGCCACGGTATAAAACATTGCCATTTTCAAAATCCCATGAATACATTTTTACAGTTTTCAACAGAAATATGTAAACTGCTGTTCTCCTGCTGAGGAGTGAAATTAGTGAGTGGTGGGCTGCATTTCAACAGACCATTTACCTTCCATTGTCATAAATATTAGCTGTCTGACAGGACACTATTAACTAGTCCACAGGAAACTAATTGCTGAAAAGGCTTACAGGTGCTTTTATAACTAGAGTTATAAAAATGCAGAAAACTGACAGTAAGAGAACATGAACTCTTGACAGCCTAGTAAGAAATTTAACGTTTTTCTGCTCTTGAGAGATGAATTGTAGTACCAGTGTCACTGACAGATCAGTTTACCTTTTAGTGCGGAACAAAGAGAGGGTTGTAGGCTGTCACACACTTCAGCAAGTAAGAAAAATGGTTTAACCTTGAGGTACAGTTGAAAAGAATTGTGCCAGTTCAATTCTGTGGAACACTCAGTTATGTTTTAATTTCTTAGAATTTAGTAGGCATTGACTTCTTAATATAAAAAGGCATTTCATCTGAAATATCCTATTTTTGTTGAGGCAACATTAAAATATTGGAAACATTAAGTTCTCTAAAATATCAAAGAAAATAGCCATTTTGGACTGTTAAAATTCAAGTTTTGTAACAGTATTTCCCTCCTCCCCCAAATTTTCTTTTTTCCTTAAATTCCCATTAAGTGTGGGTTATGAATTACTTTGTTTTCTATGGCTATCTCTGTTGAATAGTAATTTGCCTTCTCTCTTAGAAGTCATTGCCTTTTTAGTAAGTTGGCAATTAAATCATGAAATTTTTCATAAATCAGTTTCTGGAATTCATTGTTTTTACTCTTTCCCTTTCATTGGTTTTTGCTAATGATGCCAATTATTGGATGAATATAACAACAGAAAATTTAATCTTCCTGCATTCCCCTCAATGCTGTGAATATCAATGAATGGAGATTTTCCTGATGTGTCGCAAATAGATCTTATTCCTTTTGTCCACATGTGTCCTTTCAACATGATATGATCTCTATCCACTGACATTTGTTTGGATTCTTCTTGAATCTCTGATAATTCCCACTTGTGTGCATTGCAGTTATTTATTTATTTATTTATTTATTTATTTATTTTTTATTGGGGAAGGGGCACAGGACTTTATTGGGGAACAGTGTGCACTTCCAGGCCTTTTTTCCAAGTCAAGTTGTTGTCCTTTCAATCTTAGTTGTGGAGGGTTCTGCTCAGCTTCAGGTTGTTGTCCTTCCAGTCTTAGTTGTGGAGGGCGCAGCTCAGCTCCAGGTCCAGTTGCCATTGCTAGTTGCAGGGGGCACAGCCCACCATCCCTTGCTGGAGTCGAACCGGCAACCTTGTGGTTGAGAGCCCACTGGCCCATGTGGGAATCGAACCGGCAGCCTTCGGAGTTAGGAGCACGGAGCTCTAACCGCCTGAGCCACCTGGCCGGCCCTGCAGTTATTTTTGATCTGTAGTATTTTGCTGTGCTCAACATGCCTCCCTCACACTACATACTTCATTAGAAAGTCTTTTCTGATTGGTATTTATATATAGTCTTAAAATAAATATTATATTGCATGCTTATTCATTTTATCCTTCAATTTTGTATATCTAATTTCTAGAAATTAAACTTAACATGGGAAGAGTATTAGCTTTTACCTTGTTTCAAATTTGTGTTCCTGATAAATCCCAGCTAACCTCATTAGTTTGTGGAATTCACATTTTTCCCCCCTAATCCATGTTATACAGACTTAGGATAAATCAATTAAAAAGTTAGAGTAATATAATTAAATTACTTATAAAAACCACTTGTTTTTTGTATTTATGTGAATATGCTGAAATATTCTGTTGGTTAGAATGTCAGTTGTTCCCAATGAGGCAAAAATGAGTCTCTTGTTTGTGTATAGAATAGTTCATTATCACAGTGCAGCATGTTGCTATTTCCCATTCCCAGTGGAGCATTGAGCTGTTCTTGTTTGGACAAGACTGAATCGTCCTGTTATTTCTGGGATTAATATTCTGAAGAAACTGAGATCTACAAAATTTAACTTCAAATCTAGTGATCTTATTTTTTATTCCAAGACTTCAAATAAAACGTGTAAGATTTCTTCATATATCTAGTTTTTTAATAGAATAATTTATAACTCCTTTTCTTATAGTCTCTTGAAGCTGTAAAATCATTTGCATCATGTAAAAATTATCATTAACTCTCGTTCCAAGACCTGGTTTATCTTCCTGGTTAAGGCTTAGATTCTTTATGGATCATACTGACTCGAATCTTACACATGGTCCACTTGCGTGATTATCAGCTAATTTGTTGATCAAGAGAATCTGGTCTAAGGGATATGTGGTTATGTAGTAACATTTTCTCATATTTAGCATGGTATTACCTAAAATTTAGGTTTGTCAAAAAAAGTCTACTTTTTAATTGCAAGATTCAGCTCACACTAATACAAAAACAGTATTTAAACGAAAAATATCATAAACTGAAAAATCTAAGAAAACTTAAATAATTACTCAATATAACTCAAATAGTTTTTAGCATTTCCTATGAAACATAACAAACCAAAATATGGAAATAGTATGACAGATATTTACATTTTATTTACTAATTATACATTAAAAAGCACATAAGAACAATGAATAAATGTAGATATTACCAGCACTGCAGAGGCCAACTCTAGATCCTTCCCTGCAGTTTAATTTTTCTGTTATAATTTTGTATACACTTCCTGAGAACTTAATGCATCATGATTCTTGTACGAAGATTGTACATATTCATATTGGATTTAAAAAATTACCCTTATGTTTAAAGACTTTAAAAAAAAAATTGCGAGTCAATGCCATCGGCATTTATTGAACATTTGCCATAATGCAATGGGATCAGAATGCTATGGTTGAATCCCAGCTCTAGCCCCACCTTCTAGCATGTGGCCGTGGGCAAGTTCCTTCATCTTTCTCTAACTCTTTCCTCTTGTTTAAAAATGATGGTAAGAGGGATCAAATATATGGTGATGGAAGGAGAACTGACTCCGGGTGGTGAACACACAATGGGATTCATAGATGATGTAATACAGAATTGTACACCTGAAATCTATGTAATTTTACTAACAATTGTCACCCCAATAAATTTAAATTAAAAGAAAAAAAAATAGAGGTATATAATGACATATGAATACCTTAAAGCAGTACTGGGTCATAGACTCACAGTGGAGATATTCTTTATTTTGTGCTGTTGAATACGGTAGCTGCTTGAGCACTTGAAATAAGTATGATCAGAGTGACAGAGAAGCTAATCTCTAATTTAAAAAATTTTAAATTTACACAGCCACATGGAGCTAGTGACTACCATATTGGTTTCCCTGACTTGGAAGGTGGTTGTTTAGTTGTTAAGTGAAATAATACATGGGTAGTGCTTAACATAATGCCTAGCGTATATTATTATTTTAATAATTATCATAGTGCACACAGGATGAAACATGTTTAGCAAACATTTCTTTTAATAAAGCAATCATGTGAACTAGCCATTACTTTTCATATGAGAAAACCAACGTTTGGTTGGGTTAAATAACTTATCTCAGGTTGTAAAGGATCTAGGGTTCAGAGCAAGCATTGACGGCTGATGTGACTGCTATTGCTGCTAGCTCTCATATTTTTGCTAAGAAATATCATTTTTGTGTATGTTTAATGTTCAAGTACAACTAACCTATTCACTTTTTAAAAATTTTGTCTATAACCATGTATGTATTAGCATTTTTCTGGTTGATGAGCCCTTCCTTCCAATATGCATAAGTGGATGTTTTATCTTTACTGAGCTCCTCCCAGTGTGTGTGGGGGAAAACGACAATAAACAAGAATATTTTGATGACCTTTACCTTAATTTTATTTTTTTCAAATGTCCTAGGTGATATCTATCTTTATTAAATATTTGGAAAATAAATTCAGGGACAAATAATTGATAATATCTGTAGATACAATTTTACTATACATTTTGTTTCCCCTACAAATTTTCAAGGAATGGAGTTTATTTGAATTGAATTATGTAAGTAGAATATTCTTAGGTTTTTGTTAATAACTGCCGTGTTTCCCCAAAAATAAGATTTACGCCGAAAATAACCCCAGTTAGGATCTCAGCCAGAGGGGCAAATTTAGTACGTTATGACGATGTTCCAGAAGAAGATGACATGACTGTATTTGAATAAATGTAGATTGTTGTACATGAAAAAATAAGACATCCCCTGAAAATAAGCCATAATACAGCAAAAAGTAATATAAGACCCAGTCTTATTTTCGGGGAAATATGGTATTACACATCACATTCTGAAAGAAAATCACCCTAAAGTTGCTTCATATTTTAGAAACTCTCAAAGGTTATTTACTTGGCTCAAGCTAGAATAGTAGCCTGGTAAGGACAGTGATTTCCCTGTGATCATTTAAGAACACATCTTGACAAAACTCTACTATACATCCGAATGAAAGCAAAATGTGTGATAGCTTGTTGCTGCCAAGTCGGTGACGACACCCACTGCATTTCTTACAAATGTTTATGTGCATTCTCGTTTGTTGGCCTTACTTAATATTTTGTTTTAACATCTTTTCAATTATCAAGAAGTATTTTTAAACATGACAGTGTTTAAAAACATGATAGAGACCAGTCTTAGAGGTGTTGACATGATAAGGGCGCTCTCTCTCTGTAAACTGATGCCAAAAACTGTAATGGGCTCCCTATTTCTGTATTTATAAAAGCAAAACCAAAAAAATTCATCTTTGATAGAGCTAAAAAATGTGGTAAGCTATAACTGAGTAATCCTAGATTTTTTTGTGTGTCTTTATCGTTCTCTGCCTATCAGCAATTATTTTTAGCCTCAAATACCTATGTTACTATTAGGACACAAAATGCTGTAAGAATATAGTGATTTTTACTTGATGATACAGCACTCCAAAATATTTGCCTTTTTAAATGAATAGAAAGGACCTTTGGATTCTTAAGTGTCAGAATATAAATATACAATTACTTGCACATATGGCTTATTGCAAAATCTGTTACTTCCATAAATTTTTTCCGTGCATTGGAATTTAGGTGACACAGAAGAATAAAGGCAGAATGAATTATAGGTGGCCATGGATTTGAAGAAATATCAGGGATAACAAAACTAAACTTTTACATGTGTATATATTTTTTCCAAGATAGTTACATTAGGGAAACTTTCTCAAAGTGTGCTTTTCAGAACTCTAGATCAATAGTATGTGTACTGATGTTGTATAAAAAGGGTTAAGAAAAATCTATTGCATAGCTGTTTATTGTGGAATTTTTAAATACCTTCACTATGTGAAAGTGCTTGGCAAATGTCCAGGAAGAGTGATATAATACTATGAGACATTTCTCAAACGTTAATACCAGAAACACCAGCCTTCCATTTTTTCTCTGCTGATAAATCTATTCTTATTAAAATGTAGAATTTTATTAGTGTGTTATTGGCCAGAGATAGTTCAAAAACTTTTTTCAAGTTTTATTCCTTTGCATGGGTACAATTTAACAACAACAAAAATCTGAAATTGCTGTAGATTTTTATTTGCTTCACATTTTAATTCCCCAAATCATGATAAGACATGGTGCTTAACATTTATCAACTCTGGGAAATCTCATGTTGATACAGCTGTCATTCTTAAAGATATAGCTAACTAAGCTGTAAAGATATAGCTAACTTAGCTTTGTAATTTTGGGTTTCCCCCCCTCTTTCTACCTCTATCACTCTGTTTCATGTTGTATTTTATAAGTTATTACAGCAGAACGTGAAGCAAGCCACAAATGAATTTTGAAGGAATGGTTCTAGAAATTACATTCTGTCTACCACCACTACCAACCCAGGCGAATGCAGTGACAAATCTTTGTAAATAATTCTTATGTTAGAGATCCTGATTTTACTCTTACGATCTGAGAATAAGGTATAGTACCATAATGTTTGTTAAAAACTGCACAACATTTTCAATAATCATGAAACCAGTGTTTGGCCAAATTCCAGTCCAAGTAATGATATTCTCCTTCCCTAAATCTCACCTTATAATTTTTCATTCTTGAATTGTGGAAGAGTCCTAACATTTGTGATCATTTAAGTCTATGTTTCAATTTAAGCTCTTTAAATGGTTTAGATGGGAAACTCTTGGTGCTATAAATGCATAAATAGATATTGGTTCCTTATATATTTTGGATATTAGCCCCTTATCGGGGGCATTGTTTGCAAAAATCTTCTATTCGGTTGGTTGCCTGTTTATTTTGTCAATGGTTTGTTTCTTTCACTGTGCAGAAGCTTTTTAGTTTGATACAGTCCCATTCGTTTATTTCAGCTTTTACTTCCCTTGCCTTTGATGTCAAATTCATAAAATCCCCTTTGAACCCAAGGTCCGTAAGTTTAGTACCTACGCTTTCTTGTATGCAGTTTATTGTTTGCAGATTGGTGAAGTCACTATGGAAGGCAGTGTGGAGATTCCTCAAAAAATTAAGAATAGAATTACCGTATGATCTAGCAATCCCTCTCCTGGGTATCTACCCAAAATATCTGAAAACATTTATACATAAAGACATGTGTGCTCCAATGTTCATTGCAGCTTTGTTTACGGTGGCCAAGACATGGAAACAACCAAAGTGTCCTTCGATAGATGATTGGATAAAGAAGTTGTGGTATATATACACAATGGAATACTATTCTGCCATAAGAAAAGATGAAATAGTGCCATTTGCAACAACATGGATGGATCTTGAGATTATTATGCTGAGCGAAATAAGTCAGACAGAAAAAGTTGAGAACCATATGATTTCACTGATATGTGGTATGTAAAACTGAAAACAACAGACCAAGATGAACAAATAATGAAACAAAAACTCATAGACACAGACAATAGTTTAGTGGTTACCAGAGAGTAATGGGGGAGAGTGTTGGTAGATGAGGATAAAAGGGATCAAATATGTGGTGATGGAAAGAGAACTGTCTCTCGGTGGTGAACACACAATGTGATATATGGATGATGTATTACAGAATTGTACACATGAAACCTATGTAACTTTACTAACAGTTGTCACACCAATAATCTTTAATTAAAAAAAAAAGATATTGGCTTCATTGGTCATGTGTTAAGGCATATGTCTCAATTCCTTTAAATGGAATGGGAAAATTATGCAGATTTAGTTACATTATTTTCCAGGTTCTTTGCTTTCATTATCTTTTTGCTTATAACTAAACATTATATTTTAAATTATTTACAATTAAAAGAACACTATGTCTCATTTTTTTCTGTATCAACTTGCTGCTGCTTGTGTTCTCACTTGCCTGAACTATAAAAAGGGGCTAACGCACTGTATGATTAACAACACCCATCTTGGACGCATCTGTTCATGAAGCAGAGGAAGTAAAGTTGCATATGTGTATGTATAAGTGCAGATATTTCTTAAGTTGTTAATATAAATTGGGGGTGATTTGGAAGAAGAGAGTTCTAAGTTACTAACTTCATGTGTTTTTATGGATTGAAATTGGGAATGAGCCAGGGTCATTGTGATTGCCTTCTGATACTCACTAACCATCTCTCTCTATTTGCACTGTCCAGTATGGAGGCGACTGAGAACTTGAAATGCATTCTAGAGACTGAGCTTATGCTGTAAATATAAAATAGAAAATGAATTTTAAAGACTTAGTGCTAAAATTAATATAAAACATATAAATTCTTATATTGATTAAATGTTAACGATATTTCAAATATATTGGATTAAGTATTAAAATATATTATTAAAATTCATTTCACCTGTTTTACTTTTTATATATGGCTACTAGAAAATACAAAATTGCATATGTGGCTCATAAAATATTTCTATTAGAGAGAGATACTGGCTGTCTTCAAATATTGTGGTCAATAGTCTTCTCTCTGCCATTGTAGCTTAATTTTTTGATGTTTTCAAGCCTTTTCATATTTGTTTGTTAACAAAGTTCCCTGCTCAATGATTTTAAATTTATTTTGTGAAAGTGCTGAAATGCAAGTGAATTAAAGTATGTTCTAGGAGTTTTGGACTTCCGTGAGTTGAGACATGATAGATTTTTGGTTGTTTTACATGCCGTTTTTATTGTGTCTCATGTGTTACGTTTTATTTCAAGTTAGAACTTCAGTTAAAACACTTGGAAACATTGCTTTGTTTTATGTTTTTCATTTTAAAGGACTAGACACATGATGAAATCATAGAATAAAGTCCATAATATTACTAGACATACCATGTAATTTTCTGTTATGATGGCAATAGGCATATATGGATGGACAGTTTAACACAGGTATTAGGTTAAAAAATTTCAAGGCAAAACATTAGGATAATTGAATACTGTTTTTCCTCCCATCATGGCATCTACCAAGTACAAAGAAAGTAAGGGAGATTGGGAAACACAACATTCTTGTCTCTGCTTTGGTAGATGCTAGTAATTTCATGGAAGGTTCATGCCTTCATGTGATCAAATTTCAGAGCTGCTGTTCTGCAGGGTTTGTTTCTCAGTCATTGATTCCAGTAAAAAATGGTGTCCTATAGTATTGCAACGTGACGATGGATTTATGGAAAAGACACAGAAATGATAGAAATTTTCAATTTTTGTTGAATCCCAAGTAATCATAGGCAAGGAAGAATTTTTGAAGAAGTCACGGCAGGATTGTAGTAAAATAGACTTTATTTTTCGATTCTACTGAAGTAATTTGTTTCTGTTGCTCAGTTATGATAGCTGCACAGAAACTAAGAACTCAAATCATGTTTTCCATGGCAGATAGCTATTATTTTTTCCTTTCTCCTATCGCGTATTGGAACAATAACCTCCATATTCATTCTACATAAATGATTTCTCCTGGGACCTTTGTGTGTTCAGAGGGCTTGGGTTCTGATCCCGAGATAGGCACCTGACCCAATTGGGCTGTTCAAACTTTATCCTGGGAATTATGGAGTTGAAGCCAGAGAGAATATAATATTAGTCTTCTCTAGAAGCAGATGTTCATAAACATTGCTTTTGTCACAAGGGTCACTTTGATGAAGTTCATGGACCCCTTCTCGGAATAATGTTTTCAAATGCATTTTATAAAACACTTTGGATTATAATGAAAATGATTTGTATTGGACTAAGAGTTATCCAAATATAAAAGAATAACCAAAATTGGATGTACTGTTATATGATTTTTAACAGAGAAAGTTGGCTTCAAGGAGATGAGGAAGAAAATGAGAATGAAACGTGTAGGTAGAGAAAGCAGAGATGAGAAAGGGAGAGACAGAGTTCTGACAGTGATTAAAACACTGGTTCTAGTTTTCCCCTGAAACTCAGTCTTATTGCTATTGTTTCCCCCCGCCCCCACATAAATTATATTTGTTAGTTGATGACTTTGGGGGTGAGGGGAAAGCTCCTCTTTGTGCTTTGATACTAAGTGTAATTTGAATGCTAATGTTGTACAAACTGTGTTATATTATAGACATTAAACATTAGGGAAATATTGCTAAAATTGAGAGTCACAAACTCAATGATCATACTACACTTTCTGACTCTAACATTATTAAAGTAGTAGTATGCAGTGTTATCCAGCAGAACTTTCTGCAGTGATGAAGTTCTTTTATATCAGCACTGTCCAAGACTGCAGCTGCTAGGTAGGTGTGCTTATTGAGCACTGGGAATGTGGCTAACGTAGCTGAGGAACTGAATTTTTAAATTTTTTATTTCATTTTAATTAATTTGAATTTGACTTCACATAGTCACCTATGAGGCAGCGATTCTCTTTGATTTATATAATCTAACAATTTCCTAAGTAGGAATGTCTCTGATTGATGCCCAAGGTTGCTCTGCTTATGTCCTATGGACACCCCATTTATTCCCATTTTTTATGGTGTTCCAGAGTACATAGTAGGAAGCTTCATGTCATGAGCAGACCCCTGCTTAGAAGTTAGACAGGTGCTCTGCCATTTATTCTAAGCCTGGTCACACGCTGACTGTGTGAGTTAGTAACCTTTGGGAACTTATCAAACCTAATTGAAACTCAGTTTTATCATCTGTAGGATGGGGATAATCATATCCCTCTCATGGTGTTATTGTGAGAATAAAATTAAATATATTGAGAATAAAGTTACATGCATTTAAAGAGCTTAGCATAGTGCCTAACGCGGTTGTTAATCAGTAAATATTTGATATTATTCGATTTTTTTAGTTTGTGTAATTGTTAAAATATCAGATGGATGAGTTGACTTGAGTTTATGCTGGAGAAATGATAATAAAACCATCTACCTTTAGCAGAATATTCAACTTTTGTCTCAATATACTTGAAACATATTTTGAAAAGTATACCTTGGTCAATATATTACGGTAGCTATTTGAATGGATTACTATTATGAAAGCAAGTGAAGCTTCATTTAATTGTTGAAATTTTCCTGCAATTTTAAAACAGGATTTATTGTCTCAAAGTAGGAAATTATGCTCTCAGCTATCAATGACTGCTCATAATTATATTCTATTTGAATTTAAGTGTGTGGTGATTATTAAAGAAGTTTGAATATCATTTTAGTCCGAGTTTAGATGACTTTAAAGTGTTCAGGTGTTTTTTTAATCACAGATTTGTCAGATGTCTGTTACTGAACTGTCAGGGAAATAAGCCTGTAATAATTCAACAGTCTTGATTAGTTACCTTTCGGTACCCGGTAAGTTGAGAAGCTACCCCATGAACCACTGTTTTATCAGCATTGGCCATAATCTCTGATATGTTACTACCCGTTATCGTTGTGATACTCTATTTATGGGTAATCTGACGTATATACACTGAAATTTATATATCTGGCAACTGCTCCACAAAGAGTTTGCTAAAACATTTGTATTAACGGCATATTTTACCTTGATGTCTTCAGTTGTGAAATTACTCATGGCTGTCCCCATAACTAATAGCTACTTTAGGATGCACAGTGCTGCATTTTACAGTGATGTAAGATATTCATAGTCTTTTCTCGAAATATCTAATCTCTCTTTTTAAAAAATGTATGGCTCCTCTTTAGGAATTTGTAGTTGTAGATATTGTATTTTAAATTCTAAGTAAAAATTTCAGAAAGCTATTTTTGTGTTTTCTGTAATAAAAAAAAAAGAATTGTTAATAGGACCCCTCTCTAGTGTCAAAGCTGAACGCTATTCTGCTACTAAGTTTAATTAAAGTCATTAGCTGTGGATAGCTTAGCTAGCATTGCACAGCACTAGAACCATACTGCTTCTCAATATGACAATATTTTCAATCAGAGGAAAGATATTTAAGGCTAATTTTACTCTCTTTAATTCCCTTCCGTATTTTTTTCTCTTTATTCTTCTATAGCATCAAAACTGAAAATGGAAAATGGGAATGCTCTGTGAGCAAAAGCTAGTTAAGGGAGCTTGTGGCATGGCAGGCTTGCACTCTATTGCTTTGTGCCCTTGACTTTAGCTCTTTTATCCTACATAGTTCTGTCCAAAGTGAGAACATGCAAAATCTTAGCATCTGATTTTCTCAATTTGGAGGAGAGCACTGAGTCTCAAACTTGGCTATACACTGTAATCACCAAGAAGGCCTAAAAAATGTTGATGCCTGGGACCCACCCCAGAGATTCCCGTTTAATTCGTGTGGGTGTGACCTGTACATTGAGATTAAAATAAAATAAAAAAGCCTCCAGACGATTCTAATGTGCAGCATAGTTGAGAACAACCACAGTAAGCCCCCTATTCTAGTAGAGCGTTCTTTATCAAATGACAAGCTCAGATAGTGTGTTATGTTCAGTTGTTTCAGTTAAAAAGGTAAAATGAGGCAATCAGTTCTCTTTTTTATTTTTATTTTTTTACTTTCATCATAAAAGTGACACATTTATCACCTCAGTAATTTGAGTATCTATGAGTATATATTTTAACCCAGAGCTAAAAAAGGATTTGTAATCTTTAACAAAAATTACTAAGCTAAGACGATGTTTAATCTTAAAATCTAACAACATAAAAATAAAAGGCACGGATTGACTTATGTAATAGTGATAATGAAAGCAAACCCAGTTAACACTTCGGCATATGTGTTATGGATCAAGTGCACTTCCGTAGTTTATCCTGTTTCAACCTCAGAACATCATTTAAAGATAAATGCTATGAATAGCCCATTAAAAAAAAAAAAAAGGAAGCTGAAACACAAAGTGTTTAGCCAATTTGTCCTACTTCATAGATCTGGTATATGGTGGGGCTCAAATTCAAACCCAAAAGTCTGGTTCCAGATTCTCCACTATTTATCCCTATGCCACACAATCTCACCGTACCATCATACTGAAGGGAAATAATTGAATCACCTCATGGGACATTATGAGCCCTAGATATTTGGATTCTATAGTTGCTGTGAGGGATTTTGATTCTGAACAATGGGGGCAATATAGCCAGTAATGTAGAAGGGGAGCAGATTATTATAAATATGTAAAATCAACCTATATAATGAATGTAGTTACTTAATATTTCTTAATTTTGTATTATAGTTTAGTGTAGAATATTGTGCCATTTGCGACAACATGGATGGATCTTGAGATTATTCTAAGCGAAGTAAGTCAGAACAAGTTGAGAACCATATGACTTCCCTGATAAGTGGGATATAAAACTGAAAGCAACAAAGGAACAAGATAGACAAATAAACAAAAACTCACAGACACAGACAACAGTTTAGTGGTTACCAGAAGGTAAGGGGGTAGGAGGGATGGTAGAAAAGGGTAAAGGGGATCAAATACATGGTGATGGAAGGAGAACTGACTCTGGGTGGTGAACACATAACACAATATATAGGTGATGCATTATAGAATTGTATACTTGAAACCTCTGTACTGTGTTTCCCCGAAAATAAGACCTACCCTGAAAATAAGCCCTAGTTAAGATTGTCAGCCAGACGGACACATTTGGTATGTTATGACGATGTTCCAAAAGATGACATGACCGTATTTGAATAAATGTAGATTGTTGTACATAAAAAATAAGACAACCCCTGAAAATATGCCCTAATATGTATTTTGTAGCAAAAATTAATATAAGACCCAGTCTTATTTTTGGGGAACCATGGTAGCTTTGTTGACCATTGTCACCCTGATAAATTTTATTTTAAAAAAAAAAGACAAATGTGTATAACATTTTGCAGTAAAGTTAATCATCCAGAATATCTACCCTGTTACCAACAATATGTTCCGGAAGATTTATTGTCTTCAATGCATTTGTTGGAGCAGCTACACTCATTCAGTATGATCCAGGGTGCTTTGTGTCACAAATAACCAAAAACCAAACTCAAATTTAAAGTAAATTGATTTTTCATCTCATGTAAAGAAATCAATGGTAAAATAGCTCTGATTAATTTAGCTATTTATTATGTGACTGAACACCCAGATTCTTTCTACCTCTACACTCTGCCATTCTCTGTGTGACAATTTTGCAGACTTGAATGCAAACAAGTCCAGGAAACATACCCGTGACAATGTCCAGGGCCTTAAGAAGGTCTGTCTCTTGGTAACAATGAGAAAATTGTCCCAGAAAACCCTAGCACAAAATTGGATCACATAGCTACAACTGGGTCACATGGAGTTTCCGAAAAGAATTGGCTATGGTAATGTAATTATCATGACTAACTTAGAATAGCTATTTGAAATATGAAGGAAGTAAGCAATAATGGAAATGTTATTTGTATTGCCTTTTAATATTTAATGGAAATGATTTTATGCAATTAACTTTTATGGAATTACTTAATTTTACAAATAAAATGCCTGTGAGAATATGAATCATTGCTGATTGTGTTAGAAAACCTTTAATATGATCATTTTATTTGAAAATCCTTATGACCATATTCTCTAATTGTACATTTAAAGAGAAATGAAGACAATTTTGTACATTAGAAATACATCAAGAAATTGACAATTAAGTACTGCCTAGCATGTTTTCTTTATTGGTTTAGATGTCTCTATTCCATCCTAATGTAACCTGCAGAGTGGCCATAATTTCAAATCTGTGGATTTTCTGGAATTACTTTCTGTGCTTTCCACCAGAGATACTCACAGACATTAGAGCCATATTTAGGAACACATTTCAAATGTATCTTTTTTCATTTCTTTCAGTGTAGTTCACTTATACATATATATCACTTGAGTGAATAACATTCTAGGATGGACAAATAAATTCTTTTGTAAGTACCTTCTGAAAAATTGCTTAATAATATAATGTCTTTGGATTTACATACTCAGCTTTCTATCTGATTTCTTACGGTTCTAATGAATTATTGGAAAAAATGAGGCTACTATCTAGGCTTACAAATGAAGCATGGATTTAGAATTTAAGGACTTTTGCTAGAATCTCTTCATAGTACAGAAAAATAACTTCGTAGTAAAGTCTTTTTGAGTGACGCTATTAAGTACACTTTTTCACCATCCTTACTCTCCAACATATTATTTCATAATACAGTGTTTAACATTTTTTGTTGCTAAAAATTTACTGAAGTACTTCAATTATAAATCACATCAATTGAAGATCATAGATCTGCATTAATTTATGCCAGTTCTATGATTTTATTTTTACTTGTTTCTCCTTGCATGACTTACTCCTGCAAATGTTTGGAGGAGAAAATATATGTGATAAAAATCTCCTCCTACTGTGTTTATTCTTCTCCATTTTTGCAATTTTTTTTTTCTTTTTTGAAAAAGCAACTCTTTATTATTGGTGAGGATGCAGCACCAAGCAAGTACTAATTTCTCTACTTCCTGCCAACTTTATGCTTTTGTGATCAGATCCTCTTTATTTTTTTATTTACTGGATGCACAACACTGCTTTTGTCACTAGACTCACGGTCTGTGGGAAAATGAACAGAGTAACCCTGGGTTATGGCAATGTAAGGAGTTATTCCTTCCTCCACTGAAACGATGTTATTAATAATCTTTGATATAATGTATTTCACTTTCTCTGTGGACCACCTTATCTTAGTGCTTTTAGTGCCACAATTATTTTGTATTTTTATAGAAATACACACACACACACACACACACACACACACATACACACATATATATGTTGTACAAAGTCCACAAAAAAGTCTTCTTAAGAAATGTAAAAGCATTCATAATCTTAACACTAGAAAATAGCTTATAGTTCAGTGTCATATCTTCATTTATTAGGATATATTTATGATCTACAGATTATGTTCTCGGCACACTGAGCATTTTTAGACAACAGTGCAGTTTAATATTTTATTAATATAACCAACATTATACTCATTTATATATTAGTTATTTTAAAATCTTACTAATATTAACATAGAATGATTAATTAAATATAACCCTATATGCACAAAACTTTTTAAATTATGAACTTATAATTATAAAATTTATATATAGAAACAGAAAATTTATAATAGAAAACTTATAAAATCCAAACTTTATAAATTCAATATATTAAAATTTCCATTTATTGACATTGTCTAGTTAACTTTCCAATGAGCAGGTATCATTAGAAGAGCAAAGTTTAATCTGTATTAATGTAATTTCATGTGTAGCTTTTACCAATATTTTGGCAAATATGTCATTGGATAAAATCAGGAAAGTATTAGAGTTTTATAGTTTTCTTCTCAAAAATTAGCAAAAGAGTAAAAGAGACTTATAGAAGTTGAATCTAGTCATCATCGACACATACTCACATGAAAAATTGATGGTACAATAAGGAGAAATATGAAAAATCAGCTTCCTCTAAATTACTTGGGAATGAAAGGAATTAGTATTGCTCACTGCATCCATATAAATTCCCCTAAATATAGGCACCAATGTTTAGTGGTCTATGATACAACGCCATGGGATCTTTCTAACTTTGAAAACTAGATCTACTATAAAATATGAAAAAAATATTTATATACATATAAAATACGATTTATACTCTGCCAGTTTACTACTATTAAACTGTTTACCTCTATGAAAACAGGGAATTGATTGATGCCTCTCTTCCAAACAACTTGCTAGCCTAATTCTTCCCAATGGGAAGATGTGGTTCCTCAATAAATACAAGCGTTACCACAGTACACTTAGCTCTTTTGTTGACCTGATATTTTTACATTGTCAGTTTTACAGTAGCATTTCTATTATTAAGTGATAGTTAGGAAGTCATGCAGTGAATGTGTATATACTACTTGAGTTGGCAATACTATATTGAGTCTGTGATAGAAAACACACACGTACACTCTCATTCATTTCTTCCCTTCACAGATGGGCACAAAACAGTGGTTCTCAACCTTTAGTTTGCCTGAGTATCACATGGAGGTCCTACCACCAGTGTTTCTGAACCTCCTGGTTCAGGGTGGGGCTAAAGATTTGCTTTTTAAGAAAATATTCCTGGTGATGCTCATGCTGATAGTCTTGCAGCCCACTCTTTGAGAAACACTGCTTTGGACGGAGACATTGGACATAAGCACATTGGGACACTATGTAAACAGTGGGACAGTCCTTTCATTCTGTCTCTATTTGTTGATGCAGGAGATTTTTTTTTTTTTTAATTTACATTAAAAAAAGTAATGATTCATAGAATATTGAAAAAATATGTTTGCTCTTTTTAGAGTATTGCTGGAACAAATCAGAGGTGAGATGATACCTAGAGCAGCATTATGCACACTGGACAGTGAATTTTTTTTCTTACAGTCATTCACTTGACAAGTATTTATCAGCAGTAAATCATTAAAATTTGTGTTAGTCTCTGGTTGAGTAAAACAGTAACCAGTTCACATTGCACACATACACACGCATTTTGTATATGACAATTAATGTGTCCTTGTTGGAAAAATTGTGAAATCTTGCCTATTTGTCTGGCTTTTGAATTGCTGTGAATTTCTGGTACATTCTCAGTGATCTATCTCATAGTATCTTGATAGAATGTTATTCAGTGGCTAAGACCAGTGACCTCTCGCCAGTGAGATTGCTGGAAAATGAGGAAGATTACTACCACTTGTGATTGAAACTGATTGAAAATTATTACCTTCCATTGAGGAAAATCCCAAACTATTCCTTATGAACTGTGCACTTTCTATGAAAAGAAAAATGAAAGGTAAGAACAGGATTTCCCCCCCTTTCATTGTGCACTAAATGTTGAAATTGAATCATTCATATTTTAAAATTTCCAAAGCTTTAGTATTTTTTCAATACTAGTGGATATCAAGGCTTGAAACAAGACATTTTCAATATATGCCCCTTTAGCCCTTGTAGATAAAATGATAGAATGAATGGCCTTTTCACTTTTCATCTAAACTTTATTATATTTTATTGAGGAAAATTCAAATCACTCATGAAGAATTAAATATATATTTATATGCATACTTGAGGCATAAAAGGCTTCTTAAAAGTATTCTCTTATGCTCTACTCACAAGTAGAAAGTCTACATCAGTGTTGGGATCAATCCTTTTCATTTTATGGATCTGTAAACTCTAAATAGAACTAGGAATAAGGTACTAAATAATGCTGACCAAAGCATGAAGGAAAAGTCAATAAAATGAAATGGAGAAATAATCCAAGTTACTAAAGTAAACTTGCTTCATAGCTATATCCTTTCGTTTTATGTTTAAGGAAATCTAATATAAGGGAACCGAGTAGACAATATAATCAAAGGTGAAAGAATATATGCAACAACATAGAATGTTCTATTAATGGTAAATATGACTTTTGAGTATCTTTGAATACTTGATAATCTTTGAGACAGATTTTTTAATTTTAAAAAGGAAATAAAAGTTTCTAATGCATAAATTAAATCAGGAATTTTTATTATGACAATCATATGTATCGATGTTGTAATATGAATAACTTATTTTTTATGCTATTAAAGTAATGGAGTTAGGAAAATAATGGCAAACACAAATTAAACTGAGAGACCAGGTCATTAAGATCAGTACTCCTCTCCACCCCCCAATATCTTAGTTTCTTTAAGAAAATTTGAATACAAAGTATGCAACTCATCAAAGTCATATGGCAAAGCGTAATAAATGTAGCATATACCTGCATCTCTATTATTTAATGTTAATGGATATCTCTTATTTTGACATAGAACAGTAGATTATTTTTGAAATTTATTAGCTATCTAGTCATTTTCACATTATTTTCAAGTAAATAGACCTATTTATCTTACAGTTTTAAACAGGGATAATAAATTTAGACACTGTCTTACTGAAAGAGAAAGGACTGGTAAAAATGGCCCCATACAAGTGCTGTGCCCATCCATCTGTGTATCTTTTTACAGCATCAACAGGTATTATTTGGAAGCCAAGCAAAAACAAAACAAAACAAAACTCAAATATTTGATTATGTTACCATTGAACACAATTTAAGTAAAATAATTACTGTGATTAACAATAAAATAGAATTTACTTTGCTTTTCCCAAATTGGGCAGCCCCTGCAGTAAGCTAAGGCCATGAAAGCTGAGGCTCTGTTCTTGAAGTCATACACACAAGTGTTAATCTGCTATTAAAAAAAAAAAAATAGATAGTGTATTATTTCCTATTGCTCTATAACAGCTTAATGGTTTAAAAGTACACAAATTTATTTTGTTGTAGTTCTGGAAGTAGAAGTCTGAAATGGTTTTATGAGGTTAAAATCGAGGGCTATGTTCTATCTTGATTTACTAGGGCAGAATCCATTCCTTGCCTTTTCCAGTTTCTAGAGGGTGCCTTCATTCTTTGATTCCTGTCCCCCTGGCTCTGACCTCTGCCTGCGTGGCCATGTCTTTCTTCTGATCTTCCTGCCTTCCTCTTAGAAGGACCCTTATAATTATGTTGGTTCCATCTGGATAATCCAGGACAGTCATCTCATCTCAAAATCCTTAAGTTAATCACTTCTGTAAAATCCAGTTACCATAATGTAGCATGTTTCAGGGGTTGGAATGTGGACATGTGGAAAGGCCATTATTTTTTCTACCACACACAGAAACAAAAAATTTGATGTAATAATTATGCTTAATTTCTGTGCTCAAATAGTGGTGCCAAAAAGGTATATCTATGTCAAATGCCTAGAAACTGGGACTGTTACTTTATGTGAAAGAAAGAATCTTTGCAGATGTTAAAACAAGGATCTTGAGAAGAGGAGATCATCCTGGATTATCTGAATTGTGCCTAAATCCAATGGATGTGTACTTATAAGAGGCATACAGAGGAGAGACCCACGGACAGAAGAGGAAGAAAAAAAGCAAAGATGAAGATGAAGGGAAAAAAGTGAGATTGGAGCAAAGTGACTACAAGCCAAGGAATGCCAAGGATTGCTAGCAGCTACCTGAGGCTAGGAGAGAGGCATGGAACAGATTTTTCCTTCAGAGCCTATGCCAACACCTTGATTTCTGACTTCTGGTCTCCAGCACTGTAAAAGAACACATTTTTATTGTTTTAAGACACCAAGTTTGTGGTAATTTGTTGTATGTTTGAGGAGATCATCGTGAAGATGTAACCACCTGTTGGACCCACACGCTGGACCTGGGCAATCAGAGGCTTCTTGGCCCCCACCCCACTGTCCTTGGAATGTACATTCTGCCTTCATTGTAATTTGTCCATGCTAGCAGCCGTTTCAAGGACATATCCTTAAGAGAATAATGTGGTGTTGAGACCATCTGAACTGAATAAGTAACTGAACTCGCTTAAGGCCTCTATATAAACTTTTAAGAATCTGGCAGAGGGATTGTAGAAATCTACTCATCTTGTATCCACCCAAGACAAGCCTCATATGTAAATTGCCTTGCTTATTAAGCTTGCTACCTACCAGTCTGGAGAGGTCTGCCTCTTTCTTTGGTCTCTCCTTGCCCTTGACTATGGGGACCAGTTTCAAATTTCATCTAGGAAACTCCTGAGGTTGTGAATCAACTTTATATCAGTCATAGGAAAGTCATATAGTTTCTAAATGTAAAAGGTTCACAGACATACTTCGGATGGTAGGCATTTTTCAAAAGAAGATTAACAAAAATTTAATAGTCATAAATTTCATTGACTGTAAATGTATAATCTCAAAGACATTCAAATGTTAAGACACAAGACTTCAAAAGACTATATGGAAATAGCATATCTGGAGATACACCCAAAAGGTATTTTTCAGTAGTGGTAATTAAAAGATAAATGCTTGAGCTCTGATACGAAATGTTATTTTAGCAGCTGAGTACAATTTTATAGCATTAAAAGAGGTTTACTGTAGTTCTTCTGTTGTTGATGAATTAAGCAAAGTAAATTAATAAATCCCTTGCATTCATATTGGCTGAGTAAAAATAATTGGTAAGAAAATACATAGATTTGATATGATATTGTTACTCTGGGTATCAAATAGAAAAACTTTTAAATAAGTTTGAATTACAATGACTCCTAAAAGAATGCTTGATAGTAGAGAGCATGACTTGTTTATTGGTGTCATTATTTGTTTCTCTCTTTTGACTTTTTTTTGGAGAGATGCTAGATGGAAAAATAAAATTCAATTGTTAAGAGCTGGGTTTCATTATAGTTTTCCAAGGAGACAAGATGTACTTACAAATATACTAAGTATCATAGGAATAAAAGTATACAGAAGATTTTTCTTAGTTTTTTTTAGATTAAATGTACTTATACTTTGAGGGTGTTTTTTTGTTGTTGTTATGTTTTTCATCATTTCTTTTAAACATATTTTTTATTTTGACCCCAGCTTGAATAATGTCTAAATTTCCTTCAACTCAGAATACGTGTTTTCCGGAAAATAAGATCTTGCAGGACCATCAGCTCTAAGGCGTCTTTTGGAGTAAAAATTAACATAAGATCTGGTCTTATTTTACTATATGACTGGGTCTTAAATAGTATAGTATAATATAATATAATATAATATAATATAATATAATATAATATAATATAATATAATATAATATAATATAATATAATATAATATAATATGTTATATAATGTAATATAATATAATTAATATAATATAATACCGGGTCTTATATTAAGTTTTGCTCCAAAAGATGCATTAGAGCTGATGGTCCGGCTAGGTCTTATTCTCGGGGAAACACAGTAGTCGTATGGTATGAATGACTGTCAGAACCACATACAAAGTGTTTAAAGCAGAACGGCCTGTAGTTATCAGGAGTGAATATATTAGAACTGTTATCTGAACTACTCCTGGTTTGTATGCCACCGTTTAGCACATCTTTTTAAGTTTGGTTTAGTTCATTTACTTTTACTTGTTTTTAATAATTTAATTTCAGTGTGCTGGAGGAAAAAAACAAAACAAAACTGTTGCCACAGACAATGAAGATAAATGGCTCTGTCATCTACCATGAGATCTTGTGCAAGTCTCAGTGTTTGTGTGTGCGTGCGTGTATGTGTGTGTAACTGACATAGCACCATTTGCAAAATACTGTGAGCCTTAGATATTCAAATAATATTATTTAGAATATATGCTCCATTTGAGGTTTGTCAATATTTGTTCACCATTAGTTCCATAGCTTCAAACTGTGTATGGCATCAATACATGTGCTTAATGAACAGAGATATGAATCACATCTATAGCCTGCTTGTTAGTGATATTTCCATGTGGAAATAAAACATCTTTTAAATAAAGATCTAATTTTATCATCTTAAAGCGTATTGGAATCAAAAAAATTTAATGACATGTTTTTAACTCAATATTCTATAATTCAATTGTTTTCTTTTAAACCTATTTTTATTGACTACAAGACAACACTGATTTTATGTAGCTTTTTAGTAGAGGAATGATTTTCCTGGACTCATGTGCTTTTGTAGATACTGACTTTATTTTCATATATAAGATTATTGATTTTACACAGTTTAATGTGATATTCACTTGCAAATTTCTGGTGGAAAGATGTTTAGTTTAAGTATGAAAATATGTAAATTAAATACCTGCTTTTTTTGAAGTTTCATAAAAGTCATGCTAGGTTAAAATGTTGATAATGAGCCATCAGAAGTTTATAGATATTATATCTAATGGTTTGACATCTTCATTTTCTCTATATTGACTTTGCCTCTTTTTTCCCCCTCATATTTTGTATGCTATTTAGTAGTTACATGCATTTTCCAATTAAAAAAGAAAAAAAACAAGCTCCCAAATTTTGATGTGTAATTTAAATAAATTTTACTTTGATATGTCTAGTAAAGTGAAAGTCTGAAGAAACAGGAGGAAAGCAGTGATTATTTAATTGATTTTGTAAGTTTGTTTTTGAAGTGGGAGGGGTCCGTTGTTCAGAGCATTGGAAGAATTAAATGTCAGATGCTGTTTCAAAGGTCTTTCTTAGGACTATTGTGACAGTTATGTGATAATTTATTTGGATAATTTCATTTTATCTCAGCTATAATGAGAACTTGAAGTTTGGAGGAGTTTAAGTGAAATTTTTATTTTCTTACTGAAGGCATTTCTATTCCTCATACTGTTTTTGTACATATCTATTAACTGAATAATTGGTCACCAACTAAGAAATTCCCCAACACTGTTTTCTTGCCTTTTAAGTGGCTTTCTTGATTTATTTTTTCTATTATATAAAATGCAGTTTTGGAAATACCACACAGCACAAAGCAGATCAGTTTGACTCAATTAACTGTGCATGTGTTTTTGTTTGTTTTTTAAACTTTTTTTTTCTTTTTTTGGTAATCTATAAGTAAGGACACCAAGCGTTTTTTAAAAAGTAGTATCTGCTAACACATCCGATGTAAAAGAATGCTGATACTTGATTTTGGATCAAGTTTTAATACCACCTTTCAGGAATACCTTATTGGAAAGCTTTTATATAATGTCCTTTTAAGATATATATATATATATATATATATATATATATATATATATATATATATATATTTTTTTTTTTGGCCTAGAACATAAGTAATAAAAGAAATCTCTTCAACCACTTGACCATTCTATAATGGTTCATAGTTTTCTGAACCATCTGTCACTGGGACACGTATTGGGTGTATTTCTCAGGACAAATGTTGAGTTGCCAGATAAAGAGAGCAGGAGATACATAGGCCCAGCCACGGGGTGGGGTGGGGTGGGGTGTGTTTGTGTGTGTGTGTGTGTGTGTGTGTGTGTGGTGTGTGTGTGTGTGTGTGTTCCCACCACAAACTGTGAGATTCTGTGAGGAGGGAAGAGTCAGGGGTGAAAGAGCAACCAGAGGCTAACACTCAAGCCCGGAGTAAAATTCAAATGCTTGGAACAAGAAAAAAACAAGAAGATTTTGTTGATTTTATTGTTTATGTGGCTTCTTATTATACCTCACTTAAGGTATAAGGGTCTTAAAAAGAAGTTTGTTGACCAGGTGGAGGATGTATTTTTGAGTATCGCATTAGATGGAAACTCAGGGAAATGTTAGATTTTCCAATGTGTCAGCAGTAAAGTTTTCTTACAGTCAGATGGGATTGACTGACTTTGTCTTAAGTGTCAATCATTGTGCTTGAAATGGTGTTGGAAGATAGAAGTTAGGGCAAAATATTGTTTTCTGTTCTTATCTACTACCTGTTTTTATCTTTTTTGCTTGTTTCAATCAAGCTATGGATGAATCTCATCCATGTATCTGCTCACTATATTTATTTCGTTTTTCAAATGCCAGGTATAAGAGATGAAGGAAGAATAATTAATATGTATGAATATTATGTCGGTGGTATATTACATTTGTCTGAATCAATGATAACTTCACCAGTCCAATATGACAATGCAGTCACCCTACACTGTAGTTTTATTGTGTTCACTGAGGTCTTCTATCACTAAGGAAGCAATAGTGAACTTTCCCTCAATCTGCACACAGGGAAAAGTTAATGGATTTGCCTTTACATTTTTATTAATAAGCAATCTATTAGCAAAACAAATGTACTCTTGAAAATTATTAATGGAGACCTCAGAACAACAGTTTTCCATGGTTAAGTTCACAGGTTTCTTTTTATATTATTTTACAATTATTTATGTGAGTGATTTTACTTTTTATTCACACTATTATGGTAGTCATAATATTTTTGTTAAGGATATTATGAATTAGTATGGTAAACTTGCCTATGTTAATATTGCCCAGGGTATGACTCTTTTGTGACCTCAATTTGTGAGAAATTTCAAAGCAGCAGGATTGTCATTACAAATCATTCTGTGGCTCTCCAAAATCTAAGTGAAATGGTTCTTTGGAACAGCAAACTATCAAGCTATGTCTCTGTCCTCTACGAATGAGAAAATGTGGAGTTGGTGGATGAACATGAATCCTAGTGATAACATTTAACCAAGACTAGAGATAAATAATATAAAATTTTGTTAGGCAATCACATAAAACAAGGAATCCTGTCAGATAAAACTTGGCCCTCCACTATCTCTTTCAATATTCTCTTATCACTTACTGTTGCTTCTTATCATTTGATTGAGCTCTAAGGTAGGAAAATTAATCTTATCCACATTCACTTTTCTTAGCCGAAACCTGAGAAGAAATTTCTATGAGGCACTAACTGATTCTGGCCTCTCTTACTTAACACTGTAGCAAAAAACTCAGGAGAATATACAATGGGGTTACTGACAGGAAGACAGATGAGAACTGGCTAAAAGAGACGTTTTTATGAGGAAGTAATTATTGTTGTCCATCCTGTGATCTGATGGGAGAACGATAAGCCATTTATATTATTATTTTTTTTTTAAAGTTTCTTTGACCTGAAAATTTTCATGTGCTAAATGTCAATATTCCAGAATCTATTTTGGGTATTCACACGTTCATATAAATTCTATATGTTTAAATATATTCTAAGATTTGGATATGGGTATCTTTTGTTCATTAACTTTTATTAAATATATTAAAAATAAAAACTGATTGTTGCACTACTCAGTGCGATCGTATGGATGTTGGATCTACAGAATGGCTGTCTAAACACACCAGTGGTGTGGAGTCCCATTAATTCTCTGGAGTGAGACATTCTAATATTTTGAAAAAATTGAGATTTGTTAGAGAATTATATATTTATTAGAGAAGTCATCTTTATATGAACTGAGACAGGCTGACATTAATTAAAATGGTAACATTGAGGATAATTATTTACTCTGTAGGGCATGAATTTTAAAATAACATGAATTACCCTTTCTCCATGTGAGGATAATTGTTTTTGACATTAAAATGTTCTTAAAAATCCACTCATGTTAAAATGAATGCAGCTGTAACCATTGCACACGATGTTGCCCATTACATCATAGGCTAACACACATTACAATGTGTAGTTAATAATGAATTCAGTCACAAATCCTAAATATAAGGGGAGATAGAATCTTGTGCCTTATTTCTTGACTGAATATGCTAATCGAAATTACTGTATAATACTAAGAACAAACATTCAGCGTGATTTAATTGCTTTTAAAAATAATTCAAAAAATTCAGTGTCAGATTGTCAAGTGGTTATTACTTTGATATGACAGCCAAGAGTGTCAATGTGGTTCTCTTTATTTTCACAAATGGCCTTTGGACATAGGAATTTATAATACTGAAGATTTGTATAACCTTACTATGTATCAAATATTGTGCCGCGTTCTTTATAAATAGTAGCTCATTTAATCCCAAGAGAAACCCGCTAGGATAGAATACTATTATCATCACCATTTTATAACTGAGAAAAAAAGGCATGATGGTAACTTGTCAAAAGTCACTTGTATCTGGAAAGAGACAGAGGGGGAATCTGATCTGACGTTGCCTCCTCCAGAGTCAGTCTTCTTCATCACAATACTCTTGTGCCTCTAAAATGAGGTGTCATTTTGAAACTTGCATTTCAATGTGCAAAGAAATCTATATACACATGTTTATGACCCTAATTTATAGAAATATAAAACCCACAATGTATATAGTTTGAGTGGCATGGCTTTTTAACTTAATAAGTTATGCCAGTGGAAATCATTTTACTTTAAATTTATATAGGTATGTTCCTTAGAACATACCTATATAAAAAACAAGATTTTTCTTGTTTCTTTTTTGTTTTTGTTCACACCTTTGGGTCACTGGTAAGAAGAAATAAGGTTTGTTAACAGTAGTGGTGATTATAGAGGATCATGATCCACTTGCCTTTAGGGCTCAGGCAAGAAATGAAAACAAATAAATATATGAGACAATAGGAAATAATGGGTATGCTGGTAAATTATAAACATGACATTTCCTATCTAAGCACTTTAAGTATACTGTTTATACATATGCATCAAACAAACACGTCTCTGCCTGATGTCAGACTCAGGCCTTTCCTTTTGGCTTCTTATTTTTGCTGTATGATTACGTAAGTAGTCCTCATGGTGATTCAAATGACTTCGATGGAAATTATTTTGGAGATGACTATTTGGTTAAATCACAAGGTAGAATATCAACAGGCATTTCCTTTGTTACTCTTTTCAACAAATTTTAGTAATCTTCTATTCACAGATGATAAAACTAATTTTCAAGAAATATTAGAATGAAAACCTTTCAAAAGACTTTTCTTTGTAAAACCCAGGAATAGTCTATCCTAAAACATCTAGTCTATCCATACATTTATTAGGGATTCTTTTATATGCTCTATTTTTCCACCAAAATCGTCTGTTGTACATACAATTATTCTTGGATCATGTTGTTTATGTGTGAGAGTTGATTGCACTATTCTCCACCCATCTTGGAGCCTGCATTCCTGCAAAGACAATACAAGTTTTGCTTCTAGTTAATACCAAGATTGCCATTATAAATCATTCTTGCGGCTCCCTGCAACTGAAATGATACCTTGCTTTTTTTTTTTTCTCTCTTCTAGTTCAGATTATATTAAATTGCAGTGAACTAGCTTTTGTATGTTATAGTTATGTGTGCACATCTTATCTGCTTGGTAGCCATGGTGAACTTCTCTATTTGATCTTGACTACTAGGCATGCGGACAAATAAAAAGGGCTGAGATTGATGACAGATAGAGACTAGTTACAGCCTAGAAATAACTTAAGTAAATGTAAGAAGGGCTGTGACCAGAGGAGATAATAGCAAAGAAGTGACAAATTGGAACGTTGGTGTAGGTTATATTAAATCTCTTCTCATAGGTTTGCTATTGATATTTTGAATATTTAGGAAGAAAGTAACAGAACAGCCCCAAGAAACCAGCATTTCTGTTTCTTAAGCAATGAATGCCAAGTTGTCCTTTTTTTCTGATGGAAAAAGCATTTAACGTACTTGTAAAACAGGGCATAATGCCACTTTGATGACGCTTTTTCAAGAATAACTAGCACATGAAATATGAGCAATTTGTCTATTTAAGTTTTAACTAGGATGGCAGCTGGTGTTCAGAAGGATTCATTGACATGAATTTTAAAGTTAAAAATGCTACATAAGCAATTATAAAATATAGACAGACTCATAAAAAGGAGACTCTTTTAAGGTATAAACTGTTCACAGGAACATTTCAGCTCTAAAATTACACAACCTTTTAAAGGGCATAAAGTGGGTGTTTCTAGCTATCATTAGAATGAATTTATTTAATTAAGTGTGAACTTTAGAGATAGACATTCTTTGAAATCTAATGGAGCAGTAACCAAAAGAAAAAAGGAAGGGAATAATTAAATTGGGTTTGCAAGTGATTATGAAGATCCTCTGATAAGAGAGCTTTTAAACAAGATGTGTGATTATCATTATGTCATGTAAGCTTTAAAATCCCTTTTAGCATCTGGATCTAGGCAGTTTATATTTTGGATTAATTATCATATACACACCAAAAGAAACATCACATCCAATACATTCATGCGCAGCAGAATTCAGAGGTGGAAAATAGGAGATGATGTTGTATGTTGAAAGAACTTTTTGATTAGGAGATCGGGGCAGAAATACTGGTCTGACCACAAGGTGTCTCTTGCTTCTAATTATGGGTCGCATTACCCAACATGCCAAACATTTTATGTAAAAGAATAGTAAAAATGAAGTAGGTGCTATTTTCTCCCACTCTTTCTCTGTCATGCCACCAAGGTGGTGACTGAGTCTTCTTTGTATCTGGGCTGGGTCTGAGTTTTGTTGCATTTTAATCACACTTGGTTCTTTACTGATTTCAAATGTTTGCAGAGTGAGACTAGGCATTTCCCTGAAATTTCTGCATTGGCAGCTCCAGAAATCTCATGCTTTTCAACCTGATTTTTTGGGGGACTGGGAATTGCACTTTGTTTTCCAGGCTTCCCTGGGATTTCCACTTTTTCAGAGAGCCCTTTCCACCCTGCTGCTCTGTCCCCAGACTTCAGTTGGTAGCTGCTTTGCCCTGGATGACTGCCCTGGTCACCTTCAGTGGGTCTTCTGTCCATGTTCCTACCATGACCCTAGTTTTTGGCTAGCTCTAACCTTCTATCCCTCTGTGAGGATCCTGTGTACCTCAGGGGTGTTTCTCTCAGCTTGGCCACTCTGTCTGATCCAGGCTTTTGCCTCTTCTGCTCTTTTCAGCACTCTGCCCAGCTCTTGGCCTTCTCCCTACTGCCAGTGTGTACTCAGTAAAGGGGCCAAGGAAAAATAATAGGAAGGCAGGTCAGGGCACACTTTGTAACTCGGCCTTTTCAGAATTCTACCGGTTTATTCCAGCCCACATGTGGCAGTTTAAAATGTTACATATTCTGCTATGCCTCTTTTTTTCATGCCAGGTTTTGCTCTTGCATTCATCATGGCCCCAGGGTTCAAAGTACACATGGATTACTTCTTTCCTAGGAGGCATTTGTCCAGAGCTGGAATTTAGTACCTTGAAGGTTTCTTTAAATCCTTCACTTCATAATGGGCTTAAAAAACACATACACTTTTATAGTTTATCTGAATTGTTCTCATTTTTAAAGTGGGGGCAATAGTCTTTTGCTATTCTCTTTATTTTATCTGGAATTATAAGTGGCTCTGTGGAGGCACATTTACATTGTTTCCAATTTTTAGAAATTAAAATTAATATTGCAATGAATTTTCTGATCTATGTCTTTTGGTATATATATGTGTGTGTGTGTGTGTGTATGTGTGTACCTCTTGGGTATATTTATAGGAGTGAAATTTCTGGATCGTAGACTATGAATAGGTCATACATTTTAATTTTACATATTTCGTACTCTGTGAGATAGTGTTATTGCTCATACAGTTATGATTTGTTTAGATTTACCCCCACATATTTTGTTTTCCATTATTCTATTCCGTACTGATTTTTCATGTTTTTCTGTTACCATATCCTTGTCCCTGAAGGACTACTTTTAGTAATTCTTTCAATTGAGAGTCTACTGCTGATGAATTTACTCAGTTTTGTTGGAGATATTTACTTTTATTCCTCATCTAAAGATATGGGTATATAATTCTGTTTGGCAGTCATGTTACTTTATGGATTTAAAGAGACTATTTTATTGTCTTCTGGCTTTCATCATTTCAGTTCATAATAGTTAACTGTCAATTTTATTGTTACCCCATGAAGGTTAATTCCTCCCAACACACTGCCTCAGTAGAATTTTACTTTTTAAGGCTTTTTCTTTGCCTTATATTTTAATATGCTTAGGTGTCTTATGCTTATTTGTATGTTTGTATTTCCCTGCCTGGAATCCATAATGATTCTTGAATTTATAGCATGATCTATTTCACTACTTTTTAGAAAATCTCAGCCATTATTTCTTCAATATTATATCAATAACAACTTCTCTGTTCTCCCTTTCTTCAATTACAATTACATAAATTAGACCTTTTTATATGGACAAATTTTATGGTGTGCTTTTTTCTTTATATTCACCTTTTTTTTTTTTAATTCTTGTGCTTATTTTATTCCAATCACCTATTCTTCTTTACCTAATCCATGGGTCAGCAATCTTTTTCTGTAACAGGCCAGATAGTAAATATCTTATGTTTTTCAGGACATATAGACTTGGTTACAATTAGCAAACTCTGCATTAGAACACAACAAGTGTCATAGACAATATGTAACCCCATGGATATAGTTGTGTCCCAACAAAAAATTAATTATGAAAAGAAAGAATATGCTAGATTTGGCCCACACACTGTAGTTTGCCAAGCCTTTGTCTAATATAACCTATTTAGTTTATGATTTCAATTCCTGTATTTTTCATGTCTCCAGTTTATTTGGCTCTTTTTTGTAGACTCTAGTCCTCTGGAGAAATTTAACATAATGCCAACTATTTTATGAACACCTCAATTATAATTATTTTAACATTTGTGTCCGTCAATTCCAACGTCCATATCAACTCAGTCTAATTCTATGACATGATTTTTTTCTCTTAGTAATGTCTCCTGCTCTGTCTGTTAACTTTTTATGAAGCTGAAGTCTTAGTATGAAAAACTAAGCAGGCTCTGGATAAGACATTATCTTCAGCAAGTAGGTAGCACAGGAATGTATCACCTTAGTACCACTCAGAGTTGAGCTTTAGAAAGACTGAGTTTTAGTACTTATAAGACCGGGTGTATTTCTGCGTCTCCCTTATTCGAAGGGTTATGTATTTTCAGGTATCCCAAGTGAAAGTCTTTGGAATTTATTAGGAACACTATTCATTGGCAAGCCCTGTATGCCACATTTCATCTCCCCAGCAATCTGTGACTGTTGAAAATAACATTTAAATCTTCACCTCTTCACTACTAGATTCCATACAGCTTTTCTGTACCTGCACTGCTTATGAATTGCTGAGAACCTAGAGGAGATATGTGAAGAGCTTACTTATTTGATCTTCCTTTCCTTGAGGGATAGTTTATATTCAGTCTAGACTGTCTTAGAAACCCTGGATTTCTGAATTTCACCTACTAGCCTTAACAAATGGGAAGAAACTCGCTTCGGATTCTCTGTATCAGCATCCATTCAACTCCACTTCTCAGCATCTCTTTGTCAGTTTAGAAGCTGATCCATGCCTTGCAGGGGAGAGTGGCATCTTCTGTCAGACTCTCCTCAGTGAGTTTCTCTTCTCCCAGGTTCTTGACCCTACATGTACGGGCTCACCTGCTAGTTCTTCACTGCCTTCATGCAGATGTATACTTGTTGTTTGTTTGCTTGCTTGATGAGTTTCTAGCTTTCCTAGTTCGTTTTTAGAGGACAGCTAGAGGCTGGTCTGTATTCACTTGTTACTTTTTAATATCTGAAATACAATTCAAAATGGTCTTTTTTTTTTTTTCCTATTTATTACTCTGTGCAGTTTGCTATGTCAAATTCCTTCTCTGCAGTTTTCTTCTCTGCTCTGTGCCCCAGGAGGTCCTACAAACAATATTGCCCACACTCCTTTGTGGTCTGGCTTCCTACTGGGTCTAGAGAGTGGGAAGCACCAACAGGGGAAGTAGTACTTTAGGCCACTGCTGCTGTGGAGTGCATGCTGTTCCACAGGTCCCTTCCATTGGTTCTAGTGTCGTCATGCTCTGCCCCTTTCATATACCTTAGGCCTAAGGATAGGTGATAGGGCTTCCTGCTGCTGCTTGAACCACTCTTGTGCTCTAACCACTCTTGGTTATTTCTTTAATCCTGTCAATTACTCTCTTAATAGCCCCTTAGTTAAGGTTTTATCATTTAAACCTTTGAAGGTGCCATCTGCTCAGATCCGGAGGGATACCCACTCCCATTCCTACTCTGGGTAATTAGAGAGTCTGTGGAAGCTGTATGATTAGGATGGTTAAGTTTTTGCCTAAAACAATGGGCTTTTAACTTATGCAGCCTTGTATTCGATTGAGAGTAAAACCTAACAGTAAAAATTTCATAAGGAGAATTCCCACATTGCAAGTATACATTAATGTAAATTGTATAACTACATGACACAGGATTTAAAAAAAAAAAAAAAAAACACCCAAAAAAAGTTTATTATGTAGAACAAGATATATACAGTTGTTAAATAAGACAAAGTGGCAATGTACTACAAAGATTACTCAGTAATTAAAATACAGTGGCCTGGACTAAAGTGAGGTGGAGAAAGCTCAGCTGGCTTTAGTTTGTCAGTGCCGTTGACTTTGAGTATTTTTTATTACTACAACAATTGGTCTAAGATTTGCAGTCCTTCCCTTGACACACTGACCTTTTCACATTGATTCTTTCTACCTGCTGCTAAGATACAAAATCAATGTAATCAAGCAGGCAAATCACTTGATACTGAAATAGCCTGATGATAGAGGAGAAAAGCAAGTTATCCAGTGTCTTTGGATGTACTTGTACTGTGTAAAGGCAGGCACACAGGGCCAATTCAAAGCAGTTCTTGATTTAGACTCATCTACTAACATACACCTTTTATTTTAAAAAAGAACATGGTGGTTACTTTAAGTACATGAATGTTGAATAACTATGGTGCACACCTGAAACACATATAATATTGCATGTTATCTATATTTTAATTAAAATAAAACTTAAATAAAAAGAACACGGTTGCACAGAATCTAGGGAGCAGATATGTTAGGCTAATTTATGATGGAATTTCTCCTTGATGACACCTCATGGTATTTCTTTCTCTTTTCCTTCTAAAGCAGGTTTGTGAAACTTCCTCCAATCCCCATTTCTCTATTTCTGCATTCCACCTGACATACAGTTAGTCAAAATCAGGTCTGTAATGCAACAGTTTTAACGAGGTGATAGAATGGGGTTGTGAACCTTTGACATTTTCCTTCCCTTTCCATCTTTCCTTCTCCTGTTGGAGACATACCACTCATCTGAAGTATTAACAACAACCCCCGCAAGCCCTGTGTTTTTCCTACCAGAGTTCTGGGTCTTACTCATGAAAACCCAAAACAAGTTGTTTCTTTCACATGGGAATCAATTTGGTAGAGGGACCCTGACAGAATCCCTTAAATGATTAAATGATAGCAAGCCAGCAGTCATCAGTTTATCAGTTAGCTTTAATATACTACATAATTTGTATTAAAAAAAAATGACTGGAGCACTTGTAATATTTTTGAAAAGTGATTTATAACACTGTGCTCTATTTGGAAAGTATTTACTGTTGCTTACTGTTTTACCTGCAGGAGGAGAAAATACTCTGGGGGATTCATATGACTTAGATATTTGCAGGAAATCTTTTAATCATGTCTGTTATATGTGAATAATTTTTAATAGTTGTAAAGTATATACTCGTATACAGATTTAAGATGCTAGCACATTTCCTTTTGAAAATTTCATTGAAGTAAAGTTTTGAAAAAGTTACTTTAAACAATAGTGACAATATATTTTCTAATCTACTGTAACGAATCCAAGAATCAGCCCTGGCAACAGAATAATTTTAAAAATTTACAACACACGTTTTCCTTTGGCAGCAGTCTTCCTGTAACTCATCTGTGATGATACTATTACATATTCTCAAAATGTGATGAATTAAAGTTAACAGATGATAAGTTGAGATACGCATTTTCAGTGTCTGGTTGGAAACTAGCATCAAACTTTAAAAGTTGCTTTTTAAAGAATTAAGCAGGTCTTATATCATATAAAATATTTTTATAGCTTATTTGGAAATTATTCCACGAATAGGGCAGATGAGGCGAGTTAGAATCATTATTTTAGCTAGTGCCTCGTAATATTCACTGAGATTGGGTTTCATGACTCTTAATATAAAAATTCATTCGGACTACTTTTAGCGGGAAAAAAAGTGGTGTTTAAATTATGAAAATATTTGAGAATTGAACTACAATTGGAAAATATGTTCCTTTTTTAACTTTATTTCTTTGAGCAGTTTAAGGTACGTGACAGCATTGAGAGGAATGTGCAGAGATTTCCCCATATACCCGCTGCTACCACACATGCTTAGCCTCCCCCGTTCATTATTAACGTCACTCACCAGAAGGGTACATTTGTTACCAACAATGAACCTAAATTGACACATCATTGTCACCCAAAGTCCACAGTTTACCTTATGGTTCACTCTTGGTATTGTACATTCTATGGATTTGAATAAATGTATAATGACATATATCCATCAATATATCATACAGAGTGGTTTAACTGCCCTATAAATTCTCTGTGCTCTACCTATTCATTCCTTATTTTCCCCCCAAAATCCATGACAAACACTGATGTTTTTACTGTCTCTATAGTTTTGCCCTTTCCAAAATGTCATGCAGTTGGGATCATACAGTAGGTAGAATTTTCATACTGGAATCTTGAACTTAATAATATGCCTTAAGATTCCTTCTTGTCTTTACATTGCTTGATAGCTCATTTCTCTTCAGTGCTGAACACTATTCTATTGTATGCGTGTGACAGTTTATTTGCACATTTACCTACTGAAGGGCATCTTCATTGTTTCTGAATTTTAGCAATTATAAAGTTTCTGTAAACATCCTGCGTAGGTTTTTGTGTGGACCTAAATTTTCAATACTTTTCAGTAAATACCAAGTAGAGTGATTAGTGGATCATAGGTAAGAGTATGCTTAGTATTGCAAGAAACTGCCCATTTGTGTCCAAAGTGGCTGTAACATTTTGCATCCTCATCAGCAATGCATGAGAGTTCCTATTATTTCACTTCCTCACCAGGAATTGGTGTTGTCAGGCTTCCAGAGTTTGGAGATTCTAATAGTTGTATAGTGGTATCTCCTGTTTTAATTTGCATTTACTTGATGATATGTGATGTGGAACATTGTTTCACATGATTATTTGCCATCTATATAGCTTCTTTGGCAAGATGTAAGGTGTTTGGTGCATTTTTAATCAGATTGTTTGTTTTCTTATTTTTGAGTTTTAAGAGTTTTCTGTATATTTTGGATAGTAATCCTTTATCAGATGTATCTTTTGCAAATGTTTTCTCCCAGTTTTGTCTTCTCATTCTCTTGACATTGTCTTTCACTAAACAGAAATTGTTAATTTTAATCAAGTCCAGTTTATCAATTATATTTCTTTATGGATTATGTCTTTGGAGTTGTATCTAAAAAGGTATCACCATATATAGGATCACCTAGGTTTTTTTCTGTTACCTTGTAGGAGTTTTATGATCCATCTGAGTTAATGTTTGTGAAGAGTGTAAGGTCTGTGTTTAGATTCTTCTTCTTCTTCATTTTTTTTTTTTTTTTTTTTTTTGCAGGAAAAAGACTTAGTTTTATCTATCTTAATGATTTTATTTGTTTCAGTAATGACATTTTTACCAATTTTTAGTTATGAAATGTTTTTCTTTAAGTATTATTCTAAGAACATGTTCTATATAACCATTTTGGTTGTTATTGTTTTTGTATTAAATTATATTTAGTTTTTTTTGTCCTTGTAAATGGCCTGTGGCTAATTATACAATAAAATGTATTTGCATGTTATTCTGAAACATATATATAGTATAACTGTTTGACATATATACACTTGATAGTTAATTTTTTTTATATTGGAAATAATTTTCTCATGCAATATAATAGATTATAAAGTGCAATTAATAACACTGACAGATTTATCTTCATTTGGTGGAGTATTTATTAGTGGTTGATAATCTCATGTTGGAGAAAGTGTTTTAGATTATTTAACTATGTTATTTAAAGTTTCCTAGAATGTTGTACTGTACTTTAGAATTTCCTCCTCCTTTCTGCCCGTCAAGCATGTATTCAGTCATCCAGCAGATATTTATTGACTACTTCCTTACTCATAATAAGGGTTCAATGGATATTTGTATTACGAATAACAATTAAATACAACACAAATGAAGGTGACGCACCATGCATTCTTTGTTTGAATACTGACCTATTATCGTTTTATTCTTTGGCTCACTGATCACCCATTCATTAAGAGTCTTTCATTTATCGGCCCTTACACTGGATTCCTTACCCATAAGTTCAGACACTGGAATCCTATAAATGAGAGATAAGTATCCTCTCTATATATGTGTATTTCTTAAACAACGTAATATTTTAAATGACATTTTGCACCCAGATCCCTTCCTAGTGTAAAAGAGAGTGCAAATATGATGATGAGAGTTTGTGGAATATCGCTTATTTCTTTTTTGTTTCTTTTTTGTTTGTTTGTTTATTTATTTTTGAGAACTAGGGAAAAAGAAGTCATAAACTAAGTAAGGATGTGGAGGCAATATTGCCAATTTGAGGAGTCTTGTGTTTGGGTGCCTTTCAGAAATTAAGGAGAGTGAGTGGACTGTGAAAAAGGATACTGGGTACCATTAAATCCCCACTTGATGTGAGAGATCACAAATTGTGACAGAGCTTGCATGGTTGTGTGCTTTTCTCCAGTTACATGTAGCTCAGTAGATTCAGACCCCAAGGAGGAGGAAATTTGGCTTGTGATTTTTCCAAGCAAATTTTTTCAAGGTAGAGAAGCATAAGGGAGTTGCAGGTATATTCCTGAAATGAATTAAAGTAATTTACCATGGAATTTAAGCTAGTAAAACTAGAAAGGAAGACATGGGGGCAGGGTGATTAGGAACACTAAAAATGCAGTTGGACTGAAGGTACTGGTGAGTGTAACGCATTTTTGGAATTAGAGTACTGGAGGAAGCAAACTAAAGGCTAGGAGATGGTGGTTGGTGAGTGGGATGTTTCAGTTGAGTTTTTAAAGCAGTGGTGGTTATTGCTAATTATAAAGTACGGGCTAGATCATGTGAATGGCTCAGGTATGCGGAGAGCAAAACCATTGGAGAAGAACAGAAAAGGAGCTGAGAATCCAGGATTGAAAGTCATCAGTGTGGATAATGAAACCATCAAGGATTTTGATGAGAGTATGTAGTTGTGGAGAAATAATTATTAAAAGTCTTCAAAGAATAAGAGGAAAGATGAAGGTGTCGAAGAAAAGAGATTATGGGACGGCCGGTTACTCAGTTGGTTAGACTGCAGTTCTCTTAACAACAAGGCTGCTGGTTCGATCCCCATGTGGGCCACTGTGAGCTGCGCCCTCCATAACTAGATTGAAACAACTACTTGACTTGGAACTGATGGGTCCTGGAAAAACACACTTAAAAACAAAAAAAGTTAAAAAAAATGATTATAATTAAGGAGGAAGATAGTGATTGCAACAAGGAAGGGTAATTGCTAAAGATGTAAAATCAAAGCCAACAAATTTTAGGAAGGAGGGAGCGAGAGAGAGCATGGTCTTAGAAATGATTAGCAGGCCCTTGGAAAAATTCCTGAAACACCAGAAGGATACCTACCCCACATCCAAGTCTTTGTAGAAAGAGTTAAATGGACAAAACAGACACACTTGAGAGGGCTTTAGGAAAAGCCGTATCCTCAGTGGAGAACCTGTTTCAATTAAGGAAACGTATTGACGAGGATGTTGGCACCAGGGGTCAAAATATGGAATTTTACCAAAGCCTGATCATGTGTTTTAAACATCACCATGCAAAAGTTTCAAGAGATTTATGTAGGGGAATTATATCAGTGAATGGGAATTTGAGATTGAGGATAATGCTTTTAGGGATTAAATTCTAGGAAGTCATTATGCAAATGTAAGAAACTATAAAGATTTCACTAATGTTGCACTGTACTCTGTTTCTTAGAAATAGAATTTAGATATAGATTTTATTGGTTACTATTTTGACAATCATTTTATTTGGGAATAAAATGATCTGATTAATGAGTAGCATGCTTAACTGAGATTATCTCATAAATTAACCAAGATTTAAATAATTAGTATATAAAATAAAATAGAAACATTGAAACTCTTGAGAATATTTTAATTATTTTTATTAGAAGTAAATTCATTGCTTTTGAGTTGATATTTTATATCCTAATTATTTCTGCAGACTATTGATGCAGAAAGATCAGGATTGGGATGAGTGGGAGGGGTGATGAGGTTGACTTTACATTAATTCTAATAAATCTGAGAAATGATTTTCAGATTTGTGTGTGTGTGTGTGTGTGTGTGTGTGTGTGTGTGTGAATACCTTTGGATATTTTTTTCATCACTGAGCTAAAGAAGCAAACAATGAAAATCGCTTTTAGCATTAGAGAAAAGATAGTTGGCAACTACTGAATAGAGATTGGTTAGAAGAGGTCAGTCAGCCAGTCAGAGAGAGAAAGAGAGAAAGCATCTAACAATAGCTGCCTAAGTTAAATGGCATTTGAAATTACCAAGGTAAGAGACCTTGGGAAAAGCACACCTTGGATCACATAATTTATTAATGGAAATAAAATATCTGATAAGAAGTCATTTGATAGTGGGAATTTAGTGTTCACTACTTTTGAAACGGATAGAGTTATATTTCAGTAGCACAAGCATAAATTGATACAGAATATGAGAATAAGTAAAGTTCTAACACATTATAAGACAAATAATAAGGATTGAGTGTTATTAGGTTATACTTATTATGATAGCTCAGACCAAACTACAGAATTGAGTGTCGTGTAGAAAGAAATTAATATATCAAACTGTACTTCAATTTTGATGAGATCTTTAAACTCTTCTCCAAAGTGATCTCAGATACAGTATCTAATATCATTTTCTCTGTGAAGTAATAGGAGAATCATTCAAACGGGGACAATTTAAGCAGTGAGAAGAAAGAAATTACAGTCACTGGCAGACATGATTTGAATTGAAGTCCATTAGATGCCCACCCAACATGCTTTCTAAATTAAAAGAAAAACAGTACAAAGGTATAACAACTTTTCATGACCGCTGTTCGTGCAACAGTCTGTTGGTTTCAGAGACCAATGAAAATATTGAACTCTGATCAAGAGAAGCTTTAAACTTGTGTAAATGAGTAAGATAAGCATAATGTATAACTTTTGTGTGTGTACTACCAATTCCTGAACCTTTAAAAAGTCCTGTGGGTCAAATATGCTTGCTTTACATTAACTCTAACCTCTGCAGGATTTAATTTCCATATATTCCCTATCCAGTGAGACATATATCACATATGCATCTAATTTCCAATAATACAAATTATTTGATATTTCATTTCTGTTCGATCTACATTATATGTGCCCTTGGAAGTTTATATTGTTGTGCCTTTACAATCATTTTAGTAGGAAATCAAGAAGCATATGCTGTATTAATATGCTATATTTAGGGTCAAGGATTTCTAAAATGTAAAAGTGAATTAAAAATCATAAAATTATTTGCTAACAGAAAGGAAATATTGAAATATTTCTATTTGTCTTAGTTTCAATACATTAACCTTGATTCACAATTATAATTGAATATATTAACTATGGGAGGCAGAATAAAAAGGAATGGGGGAGTAACTAAAAAGAGTCAAAAGCAATTATATATATTTTTTCATTCAGAACATAATTATTGTAGGTAATTCTATGTGAAGAACATTACTTGGTGATTTGGAGAGTATGAAGATGAATTAGACACTGATCCTTGCATTCCAGTACATAAAATCTAGTAAGATACATAATCTATGAAATAAATAACCTTAAGATTTAATAGAAAAAGAGCTATGTATCAGAAAGTGATGGATAAAATGTCCTGGATGTTTAAAACAAAGGAGTTGTTTAAAACAAACATAGTTTATTCTGGGAGATCTAGAAAAGTTTTATTGAAAAATTGGCATTAGGTTGATCTTGGAAAGTTAGATGCAGTTTGGAGTTGGGGGCAGTAGCAAAGGGTAAGAATGGACCAACCAAGTAAAAGACAAGAAACTGAATAAATCAAAATGCTCAAAATGGGAAGTCAGAGGGTCAGAGATGTGAAACAGTAAAAAACAGTGTTGAAAATTGGTTAGACTTGGTTATTTGTGTCGGTAAGCAGTGAGGAACGTTAAGGATTTTAAGCATGGCTATGAAATGATAAAAGCTGTGTATCCAGATTAGTCCTGCAACTGTTGAATATTTTACGAAGTGGAGAATTATTTTTGAAAAATGTAAAAGTCAAAAAGGTGGAGCATACATACACATACATACTCGTACATAATACATACATACATACACACGTCCATACATGCATATTGTTTAAATCTCCTTACCTGGTGTTTTATTTATACACCCAGATGCATTCTCCATAACAAAGACTTTAGTCTCCAGGGGAAAAGACTTTACAAAAGCCTTGCCCCTATAGCCCTGGGATAGGACATAATCTCTCACTAGGGGATACTCTAATTTTCCTATTAGTCCTAAGGGGACAAAAGCTCTACCACTGGAGAAACATTGTGAAGATCACAGCCCAGAGACACAGGCACTCTAAAAGACTAAGATTTAATCATAAATTAATAGAATGCCTCTCATCCGCCATACCCTTCCACCACACCAATGGTACAATAATCATAATCTCTCAAAATAGAAAGAGATGCACAACATAGACTCTTTCTGAGAAGCGTTAAGGGGAGTCCCCAGTCAAGAGGTGAGACAATAAGGACACTAGAAAAGAAGTATTACTGATATACGGAAAGAGAATATCCAGTAGAATCACTTAAATGCTCCAATAAAACTAGTGAGGGCAGAAAAAGAGGGGTTAAAAGTAACAAATGCAGCAATTAGAAAACCATTGCAAAATGGTAGATATTGACCTAAACCCAACTATGTGTTGTTATAAGAAACTCTTTAAAATATAAACACTCAGATAGGTTACAAGTAAAAAAGGAGAAATATGTCAGGCTAACCTTAAGCAAATGAAAGCTGGAGTACCTATATTAATTTTGGAAAGCTGACTTGTGAATAAAGAAGATTATCAGGGATAAAGAAGGACATTGCATCATGGTTAGGGATCAATTTTCCAAGAAGCCCCCTTCCTATGGCAAGTCCTTTGTATTTTTTAGGCAGTTAGGGGGAAGGTCAAAGGTTTTCATTGAATCTTCTCTTTCTGAAAAATAACCAGCTTAAAATAATCAGTCTCCCCAAGATGGCATATTTGGGCATGGCCAAACTCTGTTCCTTCTCAAGGCTGTCTCAGTATAATGTAGAATCATGAGTTAGAACTAATTATAGAAATTTCATGATGAGTTGTCCTCTTTTTCCTCTCAAAATTGAAATACAAGGAAGAAAGTGAAAACAGAAATTTAAGTAATATCCAGATTCCTGGAATCATCATGATGTTGAGGACCTGTTTATGATACTAAGGGGGGAACCTTTACGTTAGAAATTACAGTTTCCTTAGTATCACAAACAGGTCCTCTTTGACTTGACTTCTGGCATCTGCTAGTTTCTTTTGTAATGCTCCCAGCCTCTTTCCTGATCCTCTGACATACTCCTGGCAAGTATTCTCTTTTTATCTTAGTGCCTTTCTTTGCGTTCTCTCTCCTCAACTTACTGCATTGATTTGATTTGATAAAATGCATTTGGAACTTGCAGTGATTTGGTTTTAATCTTCTGTATATATTAGGTAATTCTTAGTTGTTTATAGAAATTGAAAACAGTGATTATTTGGAGAATATCAATTACTAGAATATTCTAAAGATATTCTGGTCCCCATTTTTGTAAGCTTTGTTCTGTTCTACATAGTGGGAAAGTTCTGCATCTTTTTTACTTCATTTCTCTACACCCTGAGGAAGATGCTGCTGAGCAGTAAAATGTCCAGCAGTAGAAAATACTGGAGAGAATTTTCATTCAAAAACTTGACTACTCCATAAACTTAATAGCCAGCTCCTAAAATTATTGCCTTTACTAAACCTGAAAATTTGTCCTGTCCGCATGTGGTTTCTTTTTCGATTATCATAATTCCCATAATTTCACGTAAGCAATAAGTGTTTTTCTTGTTTGAATTCCATTTTTCTTCTTGCCAAATCATTTGTTAAGTTTTATTTAATCTTACATTAATATAATTAAAAGGGTAGAGACATTCTAAAGATTACTGACCAGGTAGTTAATTTTTATTCTTAATTATTTTAATTTTTGTACTATCAACATTATCCATCTTAATAAAGCATTATAACTTGGAGATATTGACATATTACAATGAAAAGATGTAATTCCTTTGATTTATTAAACGTCATACTATATTATAATCATATTAAAAATCTTAGATGGAATACTTTTTTTGTTTCGGTGACTTAATCCAGTTTTTACTGTGAATAATCAATGCATATTGGTAAGCAATTAAGATAATATATCTCTTATTTTAATGTCTGTTATCTTACATCCTAAAGGCCAAGTAAATAAATAGGTAATATAATTTCAGGTATGATAAATGCTATCTGGAAAGTGAAACCAGTCTAAATGGATAGAGAGTGATTTTAGTAAGAATAGCAACAAGATCTGTGTCCCTAGTGAAGGTGAAGAGGAGAACAAATGACAATGACCTCAAAAAGGAAGACAGGGTTCAGACTACTTACGACCTTGTGCAAGAGAATCAAGTCTTCTAATGAACAATTTTTATTTTCACTGATATGTCATATATATATTTTTTCTAAGCCTATATGTCTTCAGATTTGTCTACTATCCAAGCATCCAAGGCACTGAATTTCAGTTATCTATTTTAAACATATTTTGCAGAGTTTTGAGTGGTTAAATAAAATAAGAATCTTGAAACTTAGGTACTTACACTTTTTGTGTGTTTGGTCTCTGAGGACTTTGTCTTAATCTGTATAACAATCACTGTTAAAGAAAATAAATAAATTGATTGAAAATTGAAGAGATGTTCTCAAGCAGTGATTATGTATCTTGTAGGTACATATGGGATTCTGTTGCTATTATACAAGAACAGTCTTCTCAGCATTTCCAGTCCCCTTTGCTCTGCTTTAGTTTTTATATGCTACATATCACATTCTAATATATACCTGATATGATACTGTAATTAATCTGTTGGTAAAAGAATGTAGTCCGTCTCAATCCTACCATAATACAATCTCCACAAAGGTAAAGACTTTTGTCTGTATTGTTCCATGGTTTATACACATTGAGAGAAAAAGGCCTGGCACATAGTAGTTAATAGATACATGGGTAAATGAAGAAGTGAACATATACATGAAATTGTTGCTTTGGTTTTCAAATAAAGATGAAAATGGAGGAAATCTTTTCAGACTAATAGGTTGATAAATTAAACTTTCAATTCTAAATCACATAGATTTTATCTCTATACTGGACAAATGATATTGAATTCAACATCATGGGTATCAAACTATTAAATTTCATCAATAAACATGTTGGGGCTTTCATTAGAATTTGCTTGACCTGTCAATTTAGATAGAAAATACATCTTTCTCAAAGTTGTTGCATCTTCTTGTCCATAAATACAATACAGTTATCCATCTATTAAAGTTTTCTCAGTGTCTTCCAGTTGAATAATTCTCTCTTTAAGCATGACTAATCAGTTATTTAACATATCCATTAGATTTTAATGTTTATGGTTATTTATTTTAAGAAATTCCATTGATTCTTTTCAAATCTATCTATCTACCATAGCCCTTTGTTACTTAAATATATATATATATATATATATACACATATATGTACTTTTATCCTTGTATATTTAATATATGTATGTATACATATACATACATATATATACATATATATATATATATATATATATATATATATATATATATATATAGTGCTTTTATCCTTGTATATTTAATATATAAACACTATATTAATCTCATAATCCAATATATGAAATTTGGGTCCTGAAGACTTACACTTTCTTAGTTATTAATTGTGTTTTCTTCTTACACTTGTTAATATTGGCCCATTTCTTTATGTTTGGTAATTTAAATATAAATTTGTTAAACTTAGTCTTTGGGCATACGTACTGAGGAACCTTTATTTGTCATTCTTTTATCTTAAAGAAGATTGGAGTTTACTACAGGTTCACTAACTGAGTCTACTTTAATTGATTATCTAAGTTTAGAGATTCCTAGAAAGTGAGAGTTGTGCATATTAATGCATGAAACTCCTGAGAAAGGAAGTCTATGTATGACTATAAATTCCAGCAAACAACATTATTTTTTATCGTGAATTTTTTTCATGAGTAGTATTTCTTATTGGTTATTTTTGCCTGTAAGTGGATTTTTCACAGATCAATCTTTCATTATATGTGCTTATCCATTTTAAGTATCCAAGCTTTTTGTAGGGCCTCTGCTCAAGTAATACAAACACATCGCTTAGGCTAATATCCCCTTATATTATTAAAAATCCTGAAATCCTAGGTTTCAGATGCTTGTCATTAATTCCAAAGTAGCCCAAATTCTGTATTTCCTTAAGTGTATTAATTTAACATCGTGTGTGTGTGTGTGTGTGTGTTTGGAGATTCTTGCAAGCTCCGTGATATATTTCACAGTATGTTTCTTATAATTTATCCAGCAACTACAGATTTTATGGAAGCAAGGCTCTCAAATATCTGGTGTTTTCATACATATATATATATCAAAATCGCCAGGTTTTATTATGTTAATTTGTGTTCTGTATCAAAGTTCATGGCTCACAGTTGGTGTTTAATAAATGTTTAATGTAACAGGTTAAGATTTCTAAACACTCTCACTAACTTTTTGTAGGAAAAAATTTTTTTAATTCTTCCTTTCCTCTCTTGCCCTCTATTCTTTCATTCTTCAAATCCATCCTCCCTCTACTGTCTTACAATTCTTATAAAATGGAAAACTTAAATTATTTCATTTTGGATATTCAGCAAAACATGAGGTTAGAAATGGTTGCTCATAAAAAATAAAGAATTAGAAATTGGGTAGGGAGAAATGGCTACATGGAAGATTTTCACTTTCTTTATTTTTTAATTTATTTTAATTTTTTTTTTTATTGGGGAACAGTGTGTGTTTCTCCCTGGTCCATCAGCTCCAAGTTGTCCTTCAGTCTAGTTATGGAGGGCTCAGGAATAGAAGTGGCAACCCTGTTGTTCAGAGCTCGCGCTCTAACCAAATGAGCCCATCCAGCCGCCCCACTTTCTTTATTCTTTAGGAATTCATTGTTACTTGTCCACAGTATTATAAAAATTAGAGCTTTTGTATTCTATATGATTTATGAGAATATGCATTTGTTCCTGACAGCAACTCCGAATATAATTCACAAAAATTTTGTGTCCAGTACTATATTTAACACAATTACATCTTAGTGAGCTATGTGAATCTCATGGTTTAATAATATATGAATAGAGATGATATTAATATTTAAGTATCAATGTTTAGTCTAGAGAGTGAGTTTATATTTTACATAACCTGTGAGGTAATATTGATAATCATCGTTTTGCAAATTAGGAAGTCAAGCTCTGAGAGTCATTATAACCTTGTCACATAATTAATAATTCACAGTGATAATTCTGTACCAGTCTTCAAAATTCCTGATCCTACAGACATTTAGTATTTGTTATGAAATTTATTTGATTAGTGCTGTAATAAGTTCATTGTCAAAATATACTTTTTTATGATATTATGCAGATATTTAAACATTTCAAGGCCATTTAGTATAAGTGGAATACAATTTTTCATTGGTGTCTGAGGCAAAAGAGGGTCAAAGAGGCTTCCTGGGTGAGTCCTTACGGGACACTTTGTAGCAGTTTGGTGTAAAATCTTGAAAAACATGGTGTTTTTAACTGTCATACTTAATTCTTGTTTTTGGCTAAGTATTTAGTAATGGGAACTAAAAGCATTTTTATTGGCTGGTTTTGATTAAGTTGTTAAATTTTAAAGGGTGTGTTTCCTGATCTCTGATATATATCTTCATTTCAACTTCATGTCTTCACTTTAACTTCTTTTATTATTTAGATCTGAATTATTTGTCGGAACAATATAATGTTAATTATCACATTATTTTTTATTTTAAAACATTTTATTATAATTGTAACAAAAGATATCAATTAGTAAAATGCTTTCTAAAATACCCATATCTATTCATAATGATTCAGAAGTTAAAAATATTACATGATAAAAATATTTACAGAGACTTCATCCGTTGAGATATGGACGGCAAGTAAGCACGTGAAAAGTTGATCAGCATTATGAGTCATTATGGAAATGCAAATTGAAACTAAAATGAAATACCATTACACGTTATTAGAATAGCAAAGAAAAACGAATGATAATGCCAAGTGCTGATGAGGATGCTGAACCACTATAACTCTTCATATGTTGCAAGTGGGAATGTAAAATGGTACAGCTAATATGGAAAACAATTTGGCAGTGTCTTATCTAGTTAAACCTACACTTCCCATATGACTTAGCAAGCTGACTCTTAGGTATTTATCCTAGAGAAATGAAGACATCTGTCCACACAAAAACCTGTTGTGAATATGCAAAGCAGTTTTATTCATAATTATTCCATATTGAAAACTAACCAAATGTCCTTCACCTGCTGAATGGATACATAAGTGTGATGCATACATGCGATGGAATATTACTCAAAAAAGAGAAAAGACTACTGACACATTCAACAACATGAATTAACCCTAAAAGCTAAGGAAAGGAGGCAAGAATGGGAAGTCTGCATACTTTATGATTCCATTTAAATAACGTTCTAGAAAAGAAAAAGAATAAAAGACTATAGGGGCAGAAAGGAGGCCAGTGATCCCTAAGACCTGGGGTATCAGTATAAAAGGACATAGAGAACTTTTTCGGGTGATGGAACTGTTCTATAGCTTAATTGGTGTGGTATTTACGTGACTGTATATACTTGACAAAACTCATTGATCTATACACTTAAAAGAGTGAATAATGTTCATTTAAATTATACCTCATAAAATGGACAAACATTAAGATATACACAATTTTATGGTTTAAAAATCCTAATTTTTAAGGTTAAAAATTCCCAAATATACTGGATGGATGTAATTAAGTATTTTGGGCTGAAGATGCTGAGACCTCAACTTTAGACTTTGTTTAAAAGGTATGTAAACTTTCCAAGGTAACCAATGAAAGAATGAAACATTTATATTCTACGTTAGAACAAGTGTTGAATTAGAAAACAAACCAAACCAAACCAAAATCAAAACTTAAGAAAACAAAACAAAAGAGCTAAATTGTGTTTTTTAAAAATCAGGAAAAATAAATATCAGAAAACTGATTGAAAAATGTAAAATGGAAGTCATGGAACCTTAACTTATGACACTTTCTCTGGAAAGTTGTTCCTCGACATTCTATCTGAAATTGCAACATTCCAGACATTTTTTTATTCTTTCTCTGTTGACTGTTTGTTTCTCTTAATCAGTTATACTATCTCAAATACTATGTTTTCAACTTATTTTAATCTTTATTCAAGTTATATGTGAGAAGGTTTTGTTTATTACTTTTTCTGCTCAGGTAACACCAACACTGAATAAGTAAAGGTTCAATATGGATTTGTTGAATGAATTAATAAATTATTGAACACAATTAATACGCTGGGTTTTTGACATACATTTGATAACTACAAAAAGGAGCGATTATCCCTTATTGTACAGGAACATATTTTAATGAATGAAAATAAACCAAATATTTACAATCTGTTTAATACAATTATAGGAGCTGTGTAGATCTGATACATGAAGTGTAATTTATAGCTACTATAAAATGCATTTTAAAAATGTATGAAAAATTATAATGCCTGAATTGACCTTAAAAATGCAAATTATTCATTCAGAGACTATAAATATTTCATAGGTCTTACAAGACAGCCTACATTCTCTCCATGTTTGGAAAGAGAACGTCATTAATGTTTGTGGCCTTTCCCAGCCAAAGTTCCAAGATAAGATTAAGCACTAACATTGTAAAGCAGTGATTTTCAAAGTGGTGTCCCAGACCAACAGCAGTAATGTTACCTGAAAATTAAAAGAAATGCAAATTCTCAGGTCCCACTTAAGAACAACTTAATCTGAAACACTGAGGGTGGGTCCCAGTTTATGTTGTAACAAGTCTTCCAGGTGATTCCATTGTGAGCTAAAGTTTACAGATGCCTTAATGCATCCATTACATGTTAATTTTTCTTTTTCACATCTAGAATGATACTAGATATATGTCATCCTTAGGGTAAATTAAGAAAACAGTCATCTTTCCTTTGATACTGTGCATGAATTTCCTTAGTGTCAGTGGTACATAATATCAGGTTTTGTTTAATACCATCTTTTCTCTTGTTTCATAAACAACAGCAAAAAAAATCTGTATTTACCTCACTGATTTTATTAAATACAGTTGTGATATCTAAAAACATATGGCTTTTATTTGGATTATAAATAAGCAATATTCTGAAGCAATGTGTTCTTTGAATTTTATCATGAAAGATCATTTCAGCTCTCTCATATGTTTCATACCTCGAAATAAAGTCAATGACTTTGGGCAATTTACTACAGGAGCAACCTCAGATTGTATGTACTCACCAATGAGCTCTTCTAAGTGAGACTCAATGGTTCCCAACATTTATTCTGTGATGGAATGTTATAAGATTTCTTTAAGCACTTTTGGGAAAAGTAACAGACATGTTCTTAGGATAAGATTTGTGGATAAAGTATGTTCTGTGGCCACTAGTACTAAAAAAAGTAAATTTCCTATCCATGGTTCTTACTATAGCCTGAATGTATTTATTACAAATGTCAAAATAATTATGCTTTAGATTTAAGAGGGTAATGATTACACATTTTTTGAAATATTACATCATAATATAATGGTTAGGAAAGCAGAAACTGAAGATCTTCTACCTGAGGATCCAGAATTGTGGTTCTGGTATTTACACACTCTGTGATCTAGGACATGTTACTTGTTTAATCTCCGTGTTGTAATTTTATCATCCATAAAAAAGGAAATTACAGTTAACCCCTATACCCCATAGGTTTGTTATGATTATTAAATGAGTTAAAAATGTTATTTCAAACAACACTTGACACAGAGTGTTACATAAGTTATAAATAAAACAAAGTGCAAATTATCTAGACCATTTTGTTTAAAGAAATATTTCGTATTACTAAGTATGCACAATAACTGCATTCATCATTTGATTGGTTAAAAAAAGGAAAAAAATGTCATACATAAAATAGTCTGCATTTCTTATCTCATTCATTGATTCTACGATCAATTATTTCTGAAGCAACTGTATTGTGTGTGACATTGTGCTAGGGAATGTAGAAGATACAAAAAGAATAAGACGTTGTTGTTGATTTTAAGGAGCTTTTTATTTTAATTTTGGGGGGAGTATTGGGGAACAGTGTGTTTCTCCAGGGCCCATCAACTCCAGGTCATTGTTTTTCAATCTAGTTGTGGAGGGTGCAGCTCAGCTCCAAGTTCAGTCGCTGTTTTCAATCTTAGTTGCTGGGGCGCAGCACACCATCCCATGTGGGAGTCGAACCGGCAACCTTGTTGTTGAGAGTTCGTACTCTAACCAACTGAGCCATCCGGCCGCCCCAAGCTTTTTATTTAGTAGACTAAAATAGTGACAGTGTTAATTACATTTCCTTAGTGTGTGGCAGAATAAGACATTTGGTTCTCATAAAAATCCTGTAAAATAAAAATTGTTATTCCCATTTAACAGCTGTAAGCATAACAAATCAGAAATTTTAAGGTAACTTTCTAATTTACAGAGCCTGTAACAGTTTGCAGAACCCAGAACTATAGTCAGACTGATCTGATTCTAAAGCTAACTCCTTTTTGTTTATTTCATACATAGAAGGATGAGAGAAATAAAATCAATTTTAACCTCCACTGGTGACATCCTTTTGTTTTAACCTTTGTATGTCTGATCTTTTGATCTTTAGTGATTGTAAAGTACTTAATCCTCACTTTAGTATATAAAAAAATGAATTTTCTTATAAGAAACTATGATGGAATCAATATGTGACTCATTTTTCAATAACAAAAAAAGAACTGAAATTAATTTCCTCTAATGCACTATTATGGTAAAGGATCTTATTCCCCATAGTCATTGAGAAAATATTAAAACCAATGAGCTCAGACTAATTGTACATAACATTTTGTTATGTTTGTTGAAGAATGTATAAAATAAGATAAAGAAAATAATCACAACTTCATTAGCGAAGAAATGTAAAAATAAAGTCTCCAATGAGAATTTAAATCCATCCTAATATCGAGGTAGACCAAACATCCTATTCTGTCCTTTCTTTCTGCACCATTATTGGAATCTAGGTAGTTTGTTTATCCCAACATGGGATGTTTATTTTAAACACCTGCAATGACTAACATGTTATAATGTGCTTGACATGAATATCTGCTTCATAATGAAAGTGGTTTGTGTTCTGGGAGTGTAATGAAACAAATGTATTAGTTTTATTAATACTTTGAGGTAGTATGGACTTACAACGATGCCAAAGGAGTTATTTGTATGAGTTCTTTAAAAAATGGAGAGTATCTCCCCAAGTACAGATGGTAAGGAAAGGCATTGCAAGAGCCCAGAATAGCACAAAATGATAATCTATATATACTATGTCCCAGAATGTGCATATAGAATCAATTCTCACTTTTTTGCTTATGACCCATCCACTACCATATCACTAGATCTCTCTTTGTAAAACATAAATTTAACCATATTTTTCTCGTTCTTTCAGAGAAAAATATTCTCCTATTGAATATAGAATGAAATCCACAGTTTCAAGATTGCAACCAAGATAATGTGATTATCTGTGACAGTTTAGAAAACTCTTCTGTATATTAAACAAAAGTTTGCTTGAGTAATTTCGGAGAGGTTCTAGTTATGCCTTTTATCCTGATGTGATAATTAATATCATCATTATAATAACCATCATCATGACCATCAGTGATTACTAATGGAAGCTTTATCCTGTGTCAGGCATAACAATTGGAATTTTACATAATTTAACCCATTTAATCTTTACCCCAATCTTCCAAGTTGGCTATTATACCTTTTGGCAAATGAGAAAATTTACACACATAGGGATTGAATAGTTGACCTGTCAAATTACAATTAAGTTCATAGGAAGCAAATATTTTAATTTACAATTTTAGGTTCTAAAAACACCATACCATGACCCCTTGGAAATGATCATGACACTGAAACTGGATACAGAAATCCAGGGCTAAATTTAACTCTTGCCTTTTAACAGCCACATGACCTTTCTTCTGGGGGCCTGCCGGAGTTTGGTCCAACTTGATAAGCAATTTAATAATAAATGAAAATGTCCTTTGGGGCTTTTTTCCCTCTCCCTCTCATGTTTTTCTTGCTCTTTGAAGTCTTTTCCGTTCCATGATAAGCATCCCAAATTCCTATAATCATTTTTGAGAGGACTTGTTTTCTAGATTCTATCAGATCAGGGAAGAAGGACTGTACGTACGACTTCCTTTGATTCTGACATTTTGCTTGCTTGCATTAGATGGCATTGAAGTTTTTATTGAGTGAGGCCATTGTTAACCATACCTCATAGGTGTCTCACATCAGCTTGTGGTCAGGTGAACTCATCACCCTGGATGCCCCTGGACAAAAGCAGGTAGAGGGAAACAAAACTGGATTATTCAACTAATAAGGCTCTCACAGCCAAACTAATTTTTCCAAGGCCTTTGGTACCTACAAGATACTTGTTATGCAGTAGGCTTCTATTTATAATTACCCTCATCTCTGATATAGTTATAACTCACACTCTCACCTAATTTAACATTTTAGTATGGAACTTCTAAAAATTATAATTTATTAATGAGTACTAGTAATAAATGTATAATACATTTATAGTTTTATTCTAATTTTCACTAAGGACACCAGGATGTAGAGAGAAGTATTTGGAGGGTAGATATTTCAAAGCAATACCTATGCACCTTTATTATGGATCACCTCAAGACTTCTTGCTTCCTGTGAAAGGGAATTTAGGACAATTTTAAAGACCAAAGTAATCATGATGACATTTTTGGCTACACAGTCCACATAGTAAGGGTGATTGTTAAAGCAACTGTCAAGATAATATTTCTGGACTATGCAAGTTCTGTCCAGATTTGACATCGGTGCACTTGCCTCAGGGATGTGCCGTGACATTGAGTTACCTAGACAGTGGACTTATTATCAGGGAAAAATATAAAAGAGAGAAAAAATATAAAGAAGAAAGCATTCCAGGGAAACTGAAAATTAAAAGGGAGGAAAAATGATAAGGGAAGGAAAATATACAATAATTTCTTATGGCAGAAACAAGGTTGTTGTCTTTCTCATTTTGAGGCTGATAGAGATCGTAATTTCCAGCGTATTCAGACAATTCTTAAACCTGTATCTTTTAACAACTTTCAATATATAACCGGACATTGAGAAATCTAATATAAAGAGTTTTTATCCAAGTGATTAGCAACACATTTATTCTCATAAACCATGAGATGTGATCCCAGAGATTACACTATTATAATCTTCATAAATTCCAAATATCATAAGCAAGAGTTTCATCCCACATACTTGGAGTGACCTTGAAAAACACCTGGCTCCTCTGTTAAATAGTCACCCAAGTTACCGACATTGCATAGCAGTAGAAAAATGTCAGTTAGTCTATCCAGATGATGTGTCATTACTTAATAGTTAGTGATTTTAACTGAAAAATATAACGTAGCAATTAGGTTTAAAATGACCAGCAGCTAAAAAAATAATAATAATAACTTCTAACATCTCAGTATAATTGATATATAAGATATACGAACAAAGAAAACCAAGAATTTCTGTAAATTTTTATTACCCTCTTCTGTTATCACTAGACTTCAGAAATTAATAAAAATTTTATTAATGGCTTTTCACATCATTCATACAGATTCATTGATACTCTGCTGAGTTATGTAACCCAGTTTGACGAGGGCATTTTAAGTATCCATTTGCACTAGTGGAAGTCCTAAGGTAGGTCTGCCTTGTTTGTGAGTATAAAATGAACCTGAGATGAAGGGCTGTTTTGTTACCTAAACTAAATGGTAATACCGTACTTCCCAAAGTTTAGCATTTTCTTTATACAGAGACCAGGTTGTATATTTGGCTATGTTGTAGATGGTATACTGGGAAAGGAATTGCCGAACACCACCAGGAACACTGATAGTTGAATAAGTTGGTTTTATCAACCAAGGTAGAACACACACCATGGTGAACTGTGTGGTGTCTCAGTATGAGGGTGTGATAAAGACACTGATGCAGGTTTGGGTAATTTTAGGGAGGGTCGAAGAAAGTACAGGCTTGTTTTGGATAGGTGTTGTCAAGAAGTGGGGGAAATTATTCATTTAGTAGGAGTGGAGGATGTTTGTAGTTTGTACAGTGACTGTCTGAAGTGGATGTTCTATGAGATTGTTAATATCCAACAGAAAAATATAGCTTCAGTGTAGGTCAGGAAGTCTGCAATCATGTGGAAACCAAGCTGAGGAGTCAGATAAGTTCTGGCTTTCCTTCTTCTTTGTTCCCTCCCTCCCTCCTCGCCTTCTCCCCTCCTCCTCCTCCATCTTCTTTTCTCCTTTTTTGGAAAAGAAACCGTCTAGGCTGGTACTCTTTGGGGATTGGTGTTACTACTGTTAAAAACTCATTACTCATTACGGGGCATTGGAGTCTGTTGTCCCTGCTCCCCCAATTTCACCAAGAGGAGAGAACAAAAAAAAATCTTAGACCGAATTCTGCCAAATTTACCAAATTCATTTTAGTGAACAGGTACCAGAGCAGTCATGCCACCTGATCTGTGCTTGAAAACCTTCGCATTTTCAGTCCTCAGAAAGTGACAAGCTCCCGGCAGGAGTGGTTCCTACCTAGGAGAACACAGCTCAGAAAACTTTTTTCTGTAAAGGGACAGATAGTAAAAATATTAGGTTTCTGATTTCTTTCACAGCTACTAAACTCTGCTGTTGTAGTCCCCAAAGCAGCTGTAAGATAAAAAAACAAACAAACAAAAAACAATAAACAAATACACACAAACATGCTGTATTACAAAAGCCTTATCAGGCAGTGGGCCTTTTTTGGCCTGTGGGCTGTAGTTTTCCAGAATTCTGATGAAAAGGCAAGATTAGCCATTATTCTTGTCATATGGAGCATGTTCTCTGTGAAAGGAGTGACACAAAACCAGATTTCACAAGGGCTTTGGGGCTCATGCTCTTTGTATCTAATCATATGAATATCTTATGCTAATTCATGAACTATCTTGTGTAGATTTTCAGCACAAACTCTGCCATGACTTCATAGCTGTCTCTACAGGGTTGATTCCTGTTTAGGGTAATTCAAATGCTACCTAATCACCTCCAGGCTTTAAAGGAAAATTCAATTATGCACCTGTGCTTCAAACTATTCATAGCAAAGTATTTCAAAATGCATTACTACTCAGATAATATATGTATTAGATTTGTGTTTGTTAGAACTTTCCTCTGATATTTTAGATAGTAGATATTAAACGTGAGGATATGCATATTGATGAGAGGCACATGGGGAGTTCATGGGATGAACAAGGATTACAGTATATTTTGTCATTAGGGAGGTTGTACCAGGAATGTCATTCAGGATTTGAGACATGTGCTGCTCAGTTTCTTTGTTTTCCTCTTTCAATCACACTCAGTTCTGCTCTTTCTCTGATCCCACTGCTTTATCCATTCTGTATATGAAAGTGCTACATACCTCATTGCTGAGTATCACTATGGTCACCTTTGAAATACTCCCCTTGATAATCTGTACCAACACCAGTGCTTAGTCCACCCTTCAATGCAATTTTGGAACTCTTTTTCTGGAATGGCCATCAGAGCCATCATCATACTACCCTTGATGTCCTGAATGTCATCAAAATGTCTTCCTTTCAATATTTTCTTTATCTTCGGGTAATGAAAGAAGTCATTGGGGGCCAGATCAGATGAGGAGGGAGGGTGTTCCAATACAGTCATTTGTTTACTGGCTAAAAACTCCGGCAATGACAGTGCTGTGTGAGCTGGTGCATTGTCATGATGCAAGAGCCATGAATTGCCTAAAAGTTCAGATCGTCTAACTTCTTCACGCAGCCTTTTCAGCACTTCCAAATAGTAAAGTTAGTTAACTGTTTGTCTTGTTGGTACAAATTCATAATAATCCCTCTGATATCAAAAAAGGTTAGCAACATTGTTGCAACAAGTTCGCGAACTTAATTGTCACATCTGGTATATCGTTTCTTCTTCATAACTTTATATTAGCTGTAGATTTTGCTTACTCATCCCGTTCGTTGGCTTTCTCCTAATCTTGGCTCTGTCATTGCCTCTCTCTTTCCAAGATGTTCCAAGTGTTTAGTACTCTACATAGTTCCCATTTAAATTTTCCAGAGGGAGATTTAATTGACAGAACATGGACTTGTTATGAAATAACATTTCCAACCTTTTAAAAAACTTTTTTTAAGGGGCCTAAAGCGTATATTAATGTTGTTTCTTTCCATATTAAGTGTTGCATCCAGTGCAACAATAGCTGAGGGAAGTGAGAAGGGCGGCGCAGGGTTAAGAAATAAAGTAGCCAAGAATAGAGTGCAAGTGGGGCCAAGGGACTCCAGCCTCAAAGGACTGAGCCCTGAATCAGGCCAACACATAGCTTTTATTGATTAACAAATGAGGAAGTAAAGCTTGTTAATCTCAAGATCTGTGAGTTTCATCCATTATAATGGGAAACTGATTCAAACCAATCACCCTTGCCTGCAGACAGCGGAACCGGAACCGTAAGTCTCAGGATGTATGTACCTCCCCAAGGGACAAAACATTTATGCATATGAATAGTTGGAGAGCTGATGTTATCACATCATTGAATCTCTTCCCAAGCAGGAAGGAATGTAGCCACAGAGGCAGAAGCTGTCAGCCTGGGGAAGATGGAGGTCTGTGCCCATCTCTATCAACCCCGTGAGTTTTCCAGAAGGCCCCCACGTGACTTTGCCTGGCTTAGGTTGCTCCTTCCTTGAGGAATCTTACCCGTCATTGACTAACCAGCCATCTTTGGGGCCAAACAGGGAGACATAAGGTGTAAACACAAAGGTGAAGCAAAGTCCATGAAAGGATCCGTCTCACAGACTCTCCTTTCTTTAGGGGCAGGTACGAGGGGACAGACGGGTAGGCTGCTGTGTGGCAACAATTAAGTTACATTAACAGCATCTGCATTAACATATCAAACTGTAATTATATGGATGAGTGAGGGAATGAATGGATGAAGAATCGAAGCTATGAAAATATTAACAGGCGAGAGCTGACGGTTTTTAATTTAATACTATTTGGGAGTGAAAAACAAGGTAGCAAAGATTTCTTTATTTGAGAGCTCATTAAATGCCAGAAATTGTGCTTGGTATATTTTCATGTTCTATTATTAAAGATCCATAAAGCTCTGTAAAGGTGATATCCAGAGTTTTGCAGTTGAAGACATTGAAGCTGTGTTGAAGTAATTGTATAGCTCTGTTAACTATCCTTCATAGTTTATTGTAGAGCTTGAACTTTTACCCATGTTTGCATTATTCCTAAACTTTCTGCTACACCATGTTACTGCAGAAGCCAGCATTGTAGCAGAAACGGATTTATGGGGTGAGCTTCGAAGATGTACTGTCCTGGAATATTGAGCATCATCATCAATACAACAAGTTGGCATAGAGTCCGACAATCACAGTGACTTATTTTGACTTTCCATGTGGGTTTCCATGTATCCTCCCTGACATGAGGTAATTACAGCTTGTTTCTTAGTGTCAGGGAGGTGAGGTAGATGGCATGGCCTTACTCCCAAATCCTGAGGCAAAATTGCATGGCAGATGATAGGTTTTTGTCATTTGACTTACTTTTACAAGTCTCACTCTTAACCCAAGCCCCTCAAATTCCCCTGGGGATTTCCAAACATCCCGCCCTGGCATCTCTCTAGGGCTCTGTTTTCCTAAACTGTCGGGAAATTCCCCTTTGTGCTTTATATTTCCTTTTGGAGCAGGGATGGAAGGCTCATTCCCATTACTGACAATCTGTGGTACTCAACAGTACTTTAATTTCTTCTTAGGAAAGACTGATTGCGTGTGCTCAGGAGACATTTGTCATATAAAAAGAGAGAGTTGATTATTCTAAAGAATCAATTGCTAGGAACATGGGAAACTTGTTTGAGGGTGACATTCGCTATGTCAACTGACCTTAAGCTATCTCCGCTCCTATTGCAACTGAACGCAGATCACCAGATCGGGACTATATATTGGTGGGGAATCTCCCTTTCCCCTGTTTCAGAATGAGAAATACGTTAAAGAGTAGGAAGTGGACTGTTGGATATAGTTATATCTAAGCGTGAAAACCATGACTAATAGCCAGGTTTGAAAAATGGAGTGGAGAACATTTGTAAAAGGAGAATTTGCCATCTGTGCACTTTGAAAGACCCCTGGTGAAGGATTACTTCCTCCCTTTAGATAACAGGTTCTCTTGCATTCTTCATTACAGGGATTTTTAACTCTACTCCCTGCTTTTTCAACTGTCTAATCCTTTTATCTTTAGAGCACATATGGCCTCCTACCCTGTAACTGGTAACCACCGTTCTGATCCAATTTAATACCTACATTAGACTATGTTTTAAATATCATACCACTGAGTCCATAAACAACTACGCTACTATATGAAGTAGCTCAGCACTGCTCAAACAAAATACAGTTGCCAACACCACAAAATGTCTTTTACTTTTGCGTAAAAGTATTTTATACTGAATTTACTTTCTCCTGGATTGTAATTAACAACATTCTGAACTGCTTACAAGATTCAATTGACTGGCAATATTAATCACACATTCACACAGAAATTGGCTATTTCATTTGTTTTTTCTTTGTTGTTTTTTTCTTGTGCATTCTTGGCATCTAATCACTGATTAAAACAAAGGAAATGGCTCTTTTCACATGTGCCTTGGACATTTATTTTCTTGGTTTGTTTAGTCTATAAAGATTCTCCCCGCCCCCCCTCCCTTTTTATTGGCTCTTGCTTCTGAATTTCTATAGATGTGGAATGCAACCAAGAAACAGTATTTCTTGTCAGGAGGAACAGTTTATTCCAGATAATTAAATCCAGGAATGCTCAAAGAAAACACAGTGAGGAGCATAAATTAGATTCTATCAAGGGATATAGTTTGTTCCCCATGAATGGATACTGACAGAACAATATTTGTGGTAAGCTTTGAAAGGTTATTAATAGTTTTGAAATTTTTGAAAACTAGCATGTTTTGTGGAAGAAAGCAATAAGGTATAGTTCTGTGTTGTAAGATGTACTTCAGACATTCACAGAAGTTTCATTTTTTTATATTTGACAATGTTTTTGAGCTTGTGTCTAAGATTTTTGCACATATACTCTTGTAACTGCTAGGGTAGATTTTTTTTTTTTTTTCATCTGCCCCAGTGCCATTTGGAGAAGCAAAGAATAAAATGTGAATATAAAAATAGAATAAATTTAGAAAAACAAAAATATTCCCAATGATTGTAGAACCTCTCTATTACCCATAAATATTATATAGAATTGTATTGTGACTTAACCCAGCGTCAGACTTTATGCTCCTAGAAGGCAGGGAGACTTTTATTCACTGAGTTTATTTTCTTGTTTAGAACTGAAACATAACAGTTAAAATCTAAGTATATGCTAAATAAATCAATGTGCAAAAATAATTTAGGTTGGGTTTCCTAAATTGTTTGCATAATAAGAGTGCCACTTGCCTTGGAAATTGACTAATACAATTAAAAATTAGGAAATTGAAGCATAATAAAAATGATTAAGATAATGGACTGCAGAAGCAGGTGGATTAGGTTTGGGTCTTGTGTCTAATAGTCCCTGGACATGAGACCTTGTCACAGAACCTTCCCTTATCTGTACGTTGAGGTGAAGAATGGTAACTTATTACAGGGTGATTATGATATTTTAAAAAATGACTGGTATACAGCAAGTACTACATTAGAGGGTACAGTTATTATTGATATTAGTCCATAATTCTGGACTCTGTGTAGATATTAAATGATCATGCAAATATACGAGTACCAACATCTTTATTTTTCTAGAAGCCATATGGCAACCTTAAAGCATTAGGACTGACTTTGAATCTGGAAGTAAAGGAAAGAATGTATCTTGCAGCCGCAAATCTGGTTAGGATGAGCTTGCCTATCTGTCTCTGCCTAGCCACCTTGCCTGCCACTATACCACCCACCCCATCCCCATTCCTTCCCAGCATACCTGATCCTACACACACACACACACACACACACACACACACACACACACACACAGTGATGACCCAGTGATCTGGCCCACATAGATCACGCTTACATTATGATCCCATATGCTGAATTACTTGTAGTTTTCAGACTTCTCTGTGCTTTCTTGTGTCTACATGACTTTTTATTTGTTAGTGCTTTTACGTGAAACATCAGTGCTTGTATATTTTCACGCTATAGCCCTTATGGTGTGTACTCTGTCTCTGATCACATGAGGCTAATGTGGATTTTACACTTTGTACGTGACTACATTATGTTGCTATCATAATTATCTTTTTACAAACAGTAAAATACATGACAACAGAGATATGTTAATATATTTTTATCTTCTAGTGGCCAGAGCCTATGATACCTGCACATAAAAGGTGTCAAATGAACACTTGTTAAAGACCCACCTCTCTCCTTCCCTCCCTCCCTCCCTCCCTCCCTCCCTTCCTTCCTTCCTTCCTTCCTTCCACTTATAAATGGACTCACCTACAATAAATAAGTGCAATTAAAAAAATGAAACCAAATATATGAACTATATTGTAATGATTACTAATATTAATCTTTTCTTCCATAATAGTCAGAAGTTCCTTAACTTATGGCATCATTAAAGTACAAATGAGCATGGGACACCACTAAAACCAGATATTATATGTTGAACATGAGCATTGAGTCACATTTTTAAAAATCGTGTTTTTTTGTTTTTTTGTTTTTGTATATTCAGAAAAAAGAAAAAAGAAGCATAATTTCTATGTTCCATAAACTAGTGTGAAACTACTTTCTTTTTTCAACATAAAACACATGTAATATAGATGTTATGCTTTACACCAGATTATTCTAAAGGGAATCTTGTTCTCTTAAAAATGTTCTGGTAATTTGAGCTACAAGATTCAATTAGATAAGAACATCTTGTTCATTTCCTTATGAATTTCAATTCTGTACTCTTTATTTGAGGTATAGCTTTTTGTCTTTTTATAAGGATGAGATAACAGTAGTGAAAAATAGGGAATGCTGAATTATTTGCAAATCTGAAGAACTGGAGAGAGAGAGAGAGAGTGTGTATGTGTGCGTGTACACAAAAACATGTGCATATATACTTGTTAAGAACAATTATTCTTTCAAAATTGATCTTTTCAAATCATAAATACTGGAGGAATATCATGTTATGTTATATATGGTACATGTGTTATTTATTGCCTTGCTTAATATAAAATAAAATGGGTGAGTTTCAACCATACAACTTTTTTCTTTTGATTTTTATTGATATGTTTTAACACAATTTTCAAAATATCAGCTCAATTACATGAATTCTTTTATACATAAGTGTCAGATTTTAACTTCAATCTCGGGTGTGAACTTGATATAAATGGCGAATTTATTTTTATTAGTATCTTTCTAAAAAGGATGTAAAAATAGCAAGCAAATTATTAAATGGACTAAACAAATTTTAAAATGTTTCTAATTTTAGGTTGCTAGCATCTGAAGTCAGTTTTCTGTCTTCATAATTACACATTTTGGTGATTATATTGTGTAAGGCAAAAAATAAAGTCTTACAGTGGAACATAAGCCAAATTAATTAACACCTAAAAAAATAAACAGGTTATACTGTTTTAAACATTTGTTCATTCATTAGTGTCTTATTGTGAAAGAGGCTATTATCAAGCATACAGATTAAAGTTTTTATATCAGTTTCTATTGTTTTTAGTTTAAGGGTTAAAGTTTTCTATTGTCTGTAGTTTATTATAATTAAAGCTGTAAAATGCACAGTTTTGGGTAAATGTAAGATTACTTATGTTGTAAATATTTATTGTGATTCATTTTTATGTAAATTTTAAAATGTATAAATACATTTACATCCCATGGCTACATTTATTGAAGCTGCTTACTTTTTGATGATTTTAGACTAAGGGGAGAGCGAATTGATATGTGTCTTAAATCACATGTAAATTAGAAGCAAAATATTGTTACTGATTTTTATCTCACTTCTACATCATAAGGTAAATATTATTTTAATGTAATTTTTCCAACTATGAGTTAGTTAAAATATCCTCGCTCTTTTGGAGATGGGATGTTTTATTATTCATTGGACTCATATTATTTTATCAGAAAACCTTGCAAACTTAGGTTAAGTTTGGGGAACACATCTCTCACTGCATCTCTATCGTGACAGTCATTATTGCTCCAAATATGGTCCACAGAATGGTGCTGATCCGCAATCTGTATGGGGATAGGTACAGCAATTGAGAGTAGGCGTTGAAAAAAATTTCATAGCAATTTGACAGGAAAAAAACATTACATTGACTAACTCTGATAGTAATGAATTTAAGTTTGAATTTTAATGCCTATTTTTATTTTATTTTTAAATAATTTATTTTATTGCCTTTAAACAAGGTTTGTTCTACAATGGTTGGAAAAAATAAAACTGATTCTTCACTACAAATAGGTTTTGGAGCACTGCTGCATATTATAGACATACACAGTGAAGTTAACTGAATCCTGAAATTAAAGAAATGGGTGAAATTTGAAATTCCTTTTCTTGAAACTCTTGACAATAGAAACCATGAAGTATTCTGGTGTCAAATGAGGAAAGGAGTTTCCAGCACGCCCTAGAGGTAGTAAATCTGTAGGAGGGACCCCGGATAATCACCACATCCTGCCTTTGTGCTTGAATTTGGGTAGGATCTAGGTAGTGACTCACTTCTAACAAATTAAAAAATGCAATAGTTATGGGATAACATTCTGAAATTAGCTTTACAAAGACTGTATTCTACATTATACATCCTCTCTCACTCTCTGTTGGAGGTCTTATACTAATAATGACAGCCATGCTGTGAGCTGCCCTGTATGGAGGCCCAGGTGGCAAGAAACTGAAACAGAGCTAGTGAGGAACTGAAACCCTGAGTCCAAAAGTCAGCAAGGAGCAAAATCTTGCCAAAAACATTAGTGAAAGATTGGGAGATGGTCCTTCCTTGATCAAGCCTTCAGAAGGGGATGCAGCCCGGATGGCACCTTGATGGCAGCCTGTGGGAGACTCTGGCCCTGGCACTCATCTTAGCCATGGCCAGAATTGACTTTCGGACACTGTAAGATAAGTGTTGTTCTAAGCCACTAAATTTTGGCCCAATTTAGTATGGAACCATGGACAACTAATGCACCTGTCCTAAAAAAGAGTGTAGGGTACCTCATCTACTACCGGTGCACAGAAAATCAAGTAGATTCCTGGGGACTATTTTTTAGCCACTATCCTCCATATAATATTTTACTACCCATTATAACTCTCAATTTTGGCTTTTTGGTATGTTGGGCTATTTTTTAAAACTACTGTGTTGGTGATTTGTAGGTAATATTATTTCAGTGTTTCAAGGAATTTGAGATACAAAACTTAAATATTGGGACGAACTTCAAGATGAATTTTTGAATTGAGTGAAGGATTGTTCTTTTAAAAACTCTTCTATTGCTAATGCTGAAGATTAAAGAGAAGGTACTAGTCACAAAGCAAAATTTTGCGGGCAAGAATAAATCATACTTTAGTTTAAAGAGTTTTTTTTAGAAATCAGTGACTATGAATGTAACACTATATAGATAATAGCAACAGTGCATTGGAATTTCAATTTATACATAATGAAATCAAATGATAACAATGGAAACAAATCGAAAATTGTCTTAAAAGCAAAAATGAAAGTTTATCGTGAGCAAAACAGCTTTCAATTTGTATCTACAAATAGATATGTTCATAAAAGGTATTCACAGATATTAATCATGAAAAAGGATCCAGTTGGAAGTAATTGGTATTTGCTTATAAACATTCTTCCCAACTATCCAATCAGTATAAAATCTGAAAAGGCTTATTTTTGATGCTGGAGGAAAAGAAAAAAACACTTGTACTACACATTGATTCAATAATGAAACAAGTATCACACCCTGTCTCTTAAGGAAGCACATTCTAAAAAAGATAAATATCAGTTTGCTTTCATTTATGATGATTAAATTTTCTCTGTTTTACACAGCATTTAGTTCATATTTTGAATGGCTATATTTTTGAATAGCTATAATATATTTTTATATTACTATTTTTTCATTGTCTGTACATGCTAGATTTATATCAGACTGGTAACATGTTTTTAACATTATATAATATACAGTTTTTTAAAATTTACATTTGACATAAATATACTTATATTTGAACAATATTCAATAATTAGCTTCATAGAGTTTTTAAAATTTGTGAATTATGAACACTAAGAAAATGATGTTATAAATACCAAAAGAATATATGAAATAAACATGGATTTATTCATATTGCTTTTTTGCACCAATAACTAAACAGTAACTAAAATTTCGATTTACTAATCTGAAAAGTGTTCTAGGATTAGAAGCACTTTTTGGGGTAATATATCACAAAAATTTTTAGGCTCATATTTTTCCTTGGTTTCAGATTATTCATCTTGATTTCTGGTGCTGAAAATATAATAGGCTCATCTGTATATTATACCCCAGCTAGATGATATATTTATTGTCAGAAAGGGAAAATGAATATTTGGAAATTTACAAGTCTTAAGATTTAGAAATGAATCACACAGATTCAGATCATTAACTGTCTACAACACCTTTTTTCCCCTCTAAAAAAATATGTTTTCTTACGTGGAAATAGAGAGGAATCTCATTAAATGTTGTTTTTTCCTTCTACTTCTCTTTCTCCTTTCCTCCTCCTCCTTCTCTTCTTTCTCCTCCTTTTCTTCCTTCTTCTCCTCCTCCTCCTCCTCTTCCTTCTCCTCCTCTTTTTGTGTGCATTCTTTTTGAGGGTAGTATAGTATAAGATAATAGCACGTGGTCTTTTGCAGTGGATTACCAGCATTGCAGGCCTTCATGTTTCGCAGGCCTATGGTCTCAGTCATAACTACTCCATTCTGCTGTGGTAAATGCCAAACAGACATAAACAGTATCTGAAAGGATTAGTGTGGCTGTGTTCCAACAAAACTTAATGTAGAAATACAGGTGGTGGAACTGCCCATGGATCATGGATGCTGATCTATGGTCGAGTGGAATGTTTAAGCATGCAGACTCTTAGCCACTTATGGGGTTCACGTCCCACCTGTACTTCTAACTTTAGTTCCTTTTTAAGAGATTGCTTAATATCTCTCTGTTTCATTTTCCTCGTGTGTAACATAGGAGTGATATTTAAAGCACTTACCTCTTATAAATGCTGAGAGGAAAGAGTTTAGTACAGTTCCTGGTACAGTGCAGGTGAGCAGGACCTTCAAGCCACGATTTTTTTCCCTTCTTATAGTTACAGTGAAGATTCCCAGTATTTATGTCCTTATTTTATTAGGGCAAGGTATTTTGTGCCTTTCCCACTCCTATGAATGAATCATGTATCATTGTAAAAGTAACCAGTACATGTTCCATATATTTTCAGAGCCATTTGAACCTCTGTTTGCAGAGATTTTCAGAGACAATCGAGGGATTATCCCAATGGCACTATCCTTTTTGCACCATTTATTTTATCTATGTGTCTAATTTGTGGTGAATCAGGGACATGAAATGCTCTTAAAAAAATAAAGGTCCCACCAAAGTATTATAAATGCATTCTTTCAGGGTCCTAGGACATCACATGGAAAAAATGAGTGCCACTTGGGGAATAAATGTGACACTTGGGGGCTTGAAAGAGATAGTTTTTTCTTAATATAGATAATTCCTTTACACCCAGATAATGCTTGCTTTATCTTATGATTAAATCATATGTTAAATTTTTCTATACAGGAGAGTTTCCACTTTTGTGAAAATTACTGGCTTAATGATGATACCAGCCATTCTTCCCGTGATAAGATATGTAATATGAGACTCATAATATATAGCGTATTTCAACATTATTTCTGCTGCTAATTTTTAGCTGATAGAAGTAGCTGAAAGAGCTATTGAAACACAGTAAGCAAACAATTAATTTTTGTGTGAGAAGGTTTGGAGACATAATCACAAAATACAGAAATCCTAGGAACTTACCCTCCCACCCTTTAACATGGATTCACATAGTCTTCATCACATTATTTTTTTATTTCTGTATACTTACAAAACAAATAACAAAGTTTTTGTCAGTAAATGGAGAAATAGCTTATACTTATCTTTGCCATGATTCTGGAGATTTGAATAAAAAATACAACTGTTGTGGCTTTAAAATCAGGTGTCTGCCTGTCTTTTTATTTCCCCAAACACTAACATTTTTGCTGATTGACTTACTTCTTGGGAATAAGTATGATCTTTCAATGGCCCAATTTCTCCTTTCCTGAAGAGTATTAGGAGCCAAAAACACTCTCCCTGATTCTGGATGCATTTGTGACTGTCCTACTTGGGTGAAATTTGAGACCAGAAACATTTTGTCTCTTCCTGGCTTGTGGAGATTGTTTGGAAGCAAGAATTAGAGAACAGTCAGTCAAGGTTGGCAAATCAAGTAAGTAGGTTTAGGTGCAGGGTAATTGGTGGAAAGTAGGGGTGAATGAAAAGTCCAGGAAGAGAAAACGTCATCGATAGATAAGAAGGAGAATCCCAGAGAAGAATGATTAGAGTGCAGATTGACATCCATATACAGAGAAGATACTGATGACTCCTCAGGATTTGCTCTGAGAGTCCTCTTCAAGGTCAAGGAGCCATGGTTTAAGGCTAAAGCCATCTTTCAGCATCACATACTCAGTAGGACTGACATTGTAAGGATTTACCCGATGGATCACAGATTAAATCCTGCAAACAAAGGGCAGTTTGGAGGTTCTGTATCTGTGTATCCAAAGACATGCTGTTATGAAAGACAGACTAGACAAGATATGGAAGTTTGTGTGTGTGTGTGTGTGCGCGCACACATGCATTTTTCATATTTACAATTGAGTAATTGTATAACTTGGGGACTTTTCAGCTATTCATTTCTCTGTAACAAATCAGCCCAAAACTTGGTAGCTTAAAATCACAGTTTATTATTATTGCTCATAGTTCTGTGCTCTCACCGTGATCAGTTCTGTATTTATCACTTTGAGTATCTAAAAGGAGATTGCAGTAAAATGGGTGCTGGGTTTGAAGTCATTTGAAAGTTCAAAATGGCTCTCTTACATGACTGGCAATGATTTTAGATGCCATCTGGGAACTCAGCAGAGGATATAGACCAGTGGCTTCTCCATGTATCATGGGTTCTCTCATAGTGGCTACACGAAAGGCTTCTTATGAACTAGCCTTACACCTTCCTGATATCCACTCTGCCATATTCTATTGGTCAAGCAAATCATGAAAGCCAGACTGTTTCCAAAGGGAAGAGGATGAGAATTCATCTATTGCTATGAGTAGCAGGATCAATTTATAGTGAGGAAAGCAATTGATGGAGGCTATCTGGGGAGATTATCTACTCCTGTAGCACAGGAACTTTAGATTCTTTATCTCTAAAGTTAGGGAAGACTAGATAATATCTCAAAGACCTTGGAAAATTAACTTTCTGGGTTTCTATATCCTATAAGAAGAGTCTTACTAGTTGCCTTCCCTCACATATACTATTACAGATTTATTTGCTCACTTTCTTTGCTCCCATCATACTCTGCATAGATTTATCTTCAAATCATCCATTATGGAGTGTTTCTGGCTTTCACATTAGATTCTGAGCTCCTTCAAATCACAGGCCATGTATCGCTCAATTTTCTTTTTCCTAAGCATTCTATTTAAAGCACAACAAATACTTATTGGAATAATTGAAAAAAAAAAAAGTCCTAAGTCTCTGATATATCATTGGAAGGTAAATAGGTCATACTTTATGTACATTTGGCTTCAGAAGTGAGAGTCCAAAATAAGATGATAAAAGGTTGCTTTCCCAGTGGTTATTTCATGTGTTAATAATCTTCCTTCTAGCATATAATTGTTTATTCAACAATTCTATTTTCATATAACAAGTTAAGAAAGATATTTATTTATAACATTATAGGGAGGGGTGACAATCACTAGAATGTTTTCCTGGCTATAATAAAAATAGGAACCAATTTTTAAGTGTCTACTGTGAACTAGAAACTATAGTAATACTTTACACATGTTATCTAATTTACTCTTTTCACAACTTAAGGACATTATAACTAATTTCAATTTCCATAAAAGAAATCTTAAGGCCAGTTGAAATATCAGAGTAAGTGGTAGATTAAGGCCAGTTGAAATATCAGAGTAAGTGGTAGATTAAGGCCAGTTGAAATATCAGAGTAAGTGGTAGATAAAATAAAAGTGGTAGATTATTTTAATAACCTAGAGTTTCTTTGCTCAGAAACTTTACTCTTAGCCTGATGTCCTGTTATATCTTCCTTTTTATTTTTTTGTTGTTTTATTTCTAACTCATTAATTAAAATTATTAAGCTAGCATTTGAAAATGTATACCAAGATAAGTTTATGTTTAAATCATCTTAATTATAATTTCTGGCATTTTTTCCCCAAATTTTTATTTTTTATCATAATTTATTCAAAATTTAAAACGTAATTATATAAATGGTATCACTGATAAAGCACTTGCTTTTGGAGGTATCCATTTTCAGAAAAAGTTAAAACTCATGTTTTAAATAATATATCAGTAATGAAATACAATTTGTAAGTACTTATAATAAAATATGGTTATAAACGCCTTAGAATAAAACATATAATATCAAGTGGGATTCTGTCAATTATAAGGAAGACTAAGAGAGAACTGCTATGAGGGACTTTCTTCTTATTAAGTATAGTGTGAAACTGATGTCATAACTTTATTGGAGAATTCATTGCAAAGCCACTTACTGTAATTATAAAGTGTTAGTACATATAGTTGGCAATACCATAGCTGAATATATATTAATTTATTTAGTTTGTTTGTGGGAGTAAGGTTTCTAGGTTTCCATAGTCATATGTAAGGTAGTTCTGCAAAATTTTAAAATCTTATCAACTCCATACCACGTAGAGTTTTTCTTTGCAAAGCTATTATTAATTAAAATATATCTGACTTGTGAGGTGTCTCATATGACTAAAATATTTAAATATCATTTAAATGTTATAGACACTAATTAAATGTATCTCTGTAATACACACATCTATTGAAATATATTTCAGCGTATGTACATGAATATATATAATGTGTGTGTGCATGTTTGTGTGTGTATTCTAAATGAGTGACTACATACAAAGATCTTGTATGAAATTCCAGATATTCTAATATCAGATTTCAGATAAAGAAGAGAAGTACTGTGGAAATATTGTCACTTAAACTATTTTAATATAGATTGGTCATAAAATTACATACCCCACCTAGAACTGGACTGCCATATTTTTAGGATATTGGTATGCTGTATCAGAAATATCCACCATTGATAATCATCACCTTAATACTCATTTTATTTTTGCTATGTGTCTCCAAAAATATAATCTTTTGCGTCTCATTTGATAATTGTGGAATACTTTTTCTTCAGCTTAAAAATACTTTATAATAGTTGTGTAATATAAATTACAGAGTGCTTAGGGGAATATAGGACAAAATTGTGTTCAGTAGGTGTCAATAGTATCTTTATTCATTGTTATTTAAAAGCGACCTGCTTAGCTAGCAATATCTTTTCAAATATATATTTTGGTAAGGTTTTATTGCATATACATCTCTTCATAGCCATTGGACAGGCTGAATGGCTTACTAATAGCTAACAAAATGCCTACGCATTAGCCTTTTTATGTTCATTTCTAGGCATTGTGGAGTTCTTGGGTGTCAAGACTCCTATTCCCAGTTGATGACATATCAAAATCTATGAGGATGCTTAAGTAATCCTTGACCTAGTTTGCTGTTCCATATTATTCCTTCAGGCAACGGCAGAATTTATTAGTACAGGTGTAACAATGAATGCATGCGCCAAACAGTTGATCTTTGGATAACTTGTCCTCCCTATCTGCTTTGTCTGGACAAAGCCTAGTTATAATCAGCTTTGTCACAGGAAACTAGTTTCTCTACCTTGGCACAGTGTTTGTTCCCAGTGATCACTTTCCTAAACTTATATTCTGTATTTATTAAAAAATATATACATATATATATATATATATACACATATACTTACACATTTATGTATGAGTTACTTATAGCAAAATATAAACAATATGAAAGCAGACACATGAAGGGATAACTAAATGATGGTAAATCTACACAGAATGATATTAGATAGCCACTAAATATTTTGACAAACCATATTAATACAATTGTGAAATGCTCTTAATATTACAAATAAAGCTGGATATAAAACTAAAAGTATAATGTTATTGCAATATAATAAACCACCTGTGAAGAAAAATCAGTTATTGTTAGCAACCCATTATTGTAGGGTATTTTGATTTATTCTTCTTTTTGTATTTCCCAATAACTCTGTATCGTAAGTCCTCAAATAGGTGAGTTCTTTCCCCTGAAGAGACAGTGGGCAATATTTGGTGATGTTTCTGTTTGTCACACCGTGAGGGAGGTTACTACTGGTATCTCATGGGTTGGGGGACATGGATGTTGCTGAACAGCCTGCAATGAACAGGACAGCCCCACTCCCCCAGTATAACAAAGAATTACCTGGCCCAAATATCAATAATGACAAGGTTGAGAAACTGTGCACTACATTATGTATGGATTTTATTTAATTTAGGAAAAATAGAGCATTAAAACCACAAGGAAAAAGTTTAAATAGTAGCATACATAAAATTATCTTGTGCGGATTACTTTTTAAAAATTAACAAGTATAATTTCTTTAAATAAAGGGAAACTGGCAAAAAGGCATAATGCTAAATTCTTGTTGCTGCTGCAATTTACTGGTGTAAGCTTTGGAACATAAGTGACAAGAATTCAACTTTGCCCGTTGGAGCACTCAGGCTTAGTTTCATTCATCTGAACCTGCATTTCTCCAACTGGGGGCATTTTTCTTTTCTTTTCTTTTTTTTTGCAGTTGTTTTTTTAAATCCCTGGTTAGCTTATTTTGGATCAAAATTAAAGCCTGAGAACAACCAATATCCACATAAAGCTTTCTGAGACAAAAGAAATTGCGCCTGAATGAACACTTATGTGGAAATACTTTTATTTCCCATCCTGGCATAATTCCTAAGATTTAATGAGGTGAAACCATTTTCAGAAGGAAATAAAATAAGAAAGTGTAGTGATGTGAGAAAACAAAGAAAAATAGCTAAAAATAGCTGATAGGCTAACTATTTTTTTTTTTTTCATACTGTATCAGATCCCCACAATGGGTGTAGACTTTGAGAATGCCCTTGATATTACCAAAAAAACCTGGCTTATGTTTATATTATGCTTATAAATTTTTATATAACTATGGTCCCAAACTAACCCAACATGATCATGTTATGCTGAAGGAAGCTACATTAAAAGTGGTTGAGGTCAGATTTTTACCATAATACACACACACACACACACACACACACACACAGAGAGAGAGAGAGAGAGAGAGAGAGAGAGAGAGAGAGAGAGAGAGAGAGATTCCTGCTAATCTGTCAAGATGTTGAGTATTTCAGATGTGACGCGTATGTGTTCTATCAAAAGTGTTGCTTACATAGTATCCGGCATCACTCCTATCAATTAGTTCCACACTTATTCCACCTTCCAGATTTGTTATGTGGATGGGGTCACTATTGAAATAAAAACTTACCCACATTTTCTTGAGTGATGTCACTGGTAGCTGTACCATTTCAGAATAGTCCAGGGTGATAGCAGAAATACTTGTTGCATTAACTATTATAATAATAAATGTAGGATTTTGAAAAATTCTCTGCATCGAATATTTGACATTTGGTTCGGGGGGAGTGCTGTTTGGACATCACTTCCACCAATGTTATGAGGAGTCTATGGCTTTCTATAAAAAACCTAAAGGACTTTGTCAGCAGTGGTGATGACAATTTGTCCAATGGTGATTTTGTCCAAACATATTGACAGAGGTGAACCTGGCTCCTTTGTGACAGATATTTTGCTGGTATTTTATATTTTTTATAACTGATTCCCACAGAACCCTTACCAGATAGGTAGGTTTTATTTTTGAACTTTATTCACAAGGTTCTGAGATTTAGATAAGCACCTTTTTAAAGTTACGCAGTTAATAAGTGGTAAAGCCCGCCTTAAAATTCGAGTTTGCCTGTCTCCAAATCCATCACTCATGTGCTCATTGTCTAGTTTTTAGTTATTCTTCAGGAGAAACGCCAATCCCTCTCCATGCTTGGAATGAATAAATTAGTCATCATCCCCAAACAGTAAGAAAATACAATCTAAAAAGTAAAATATATTATATGAGTGTGTGATGATCCTCAGCTAAAATTTACAGATTTTGAGTGGAGAAATTTAATTTGAAAACTCAGTTTTTCAAGAATTCTATCATGCTGAAATTATTTTTTAAAAAGAGATTTTAAAAAGAGACTAAACATCACCATATATTTGATCCCCCTTACCGTCATCTAACCCTAAGTCTGGGTGGTGAACACACAATGGGATTTATAGATGATGTAATACAGAGTTGTACACCTGAAATCTATGTAATTTTACTAACAATTGTCACCCCAATAAATTAAAATAATAATAATAATAATAATAAATTCATCATGTGATTCCCTTGGGAAAAAAAAAAAAAAGAGACTAAACAGTCAGTATTTTTTTTCCCAGTGGTATTGTCCTCCCTTAATCTAATCCTAGATAATTTTGCAAAACCTATCAAGGTGGATTGCCCTAACATGCTCCTCTCTTAATATAACCCTATCTCAAAATAAATAGGAGACAGACAGAAGTGTCTTCTGTGGCTTTCTTGTTTTCCTTCTCTTTCTTTCATTTGAAGTTGGTGAGGTGATGATGAAGATTAGTCACAATAAGGGAAAGCTTTTATAACAATTTAAAATTTTTGAATAATTAGAGACGTATTTATTTGCATAATGAAAGTATGTACTGCATTTGTAGGGTGTTAGCAAAGAGATTGGGAAGAAGATTCATAGAATCTCTGCTTGGCCTTTTTTGATTTCCTTCCTGTGTTCCTTGGCTTTCCAGGGGACTGACTTTGTGGATCTAAGAGTATTGAGCTAGGCAATGTTTCACAAGGAGCTTCCCCACAACCTGCTACCCTTTCTTACTGCAGTGAAAATAGTGTATTCATGAAACAGATGAATAATGTATTCATCTGTTCTATTTACCATAAAAGATGATATATATGAGGGACTTTTGCAAGGCCTTTCGAGTGTAAAAAGCCAATAGAGTTAGTCAATTTGGCTTTGCTCTTTTTAAATTCTTTTCAGTATATACTGCCCCGCTTTTGTGTTCTCATATTTACTAACTATATAGTAAATATATTGCACTGATTCTTTTCCATTTCAAAGATTCAGACTTTGAGCAAGATGGAATTAGATTTGCATTTTTTTTCAAGCTTCTAATTGCATTTTGATGAACTCCTTAGTCATCAAACAATAGTCAATTAACAAGTGACCGATTTGCATAAAGTATATGTATACTGTGTGGGCTAGTGCAGAGTCATTTGGTACTTTTCCTGCTGTATTTATTGTTCCATTTAATATTGTACCAGTAGAAAATGAAGTTGTATATTTGGAAACTGATGCAATACTTTTATAGCTTATTAACTTAGGGTAGTTATCTGCATGTTATATTGCACATTGAATTGCAACTAAATGTATGCATAATATTGAAATACAGTGGCAACTAAAAATAGTTAAATTATTATCGTAACATTGACTCACAATGAAAATGAACACATTTATTGACATTTCTGTAACATGTAAACAATGTGTTCCCTTTTGATAACTATTGTTTTTCTCTTGTTCTTTTTTTTATTTTTTATTTATGTTTTTTTTTTTTATAATTTGCTGCTTGCCATTGCAGGAAGTAGAGGTTTGTATTCAGCTTCTGTATTTCATATTTTATTTTTGATTTTGTATGAATCTTTACATTTTAATTACTCATATACACTCAATTCACATTATTTTCCCCCTTAGGATGATTATTTCCGCACTTGGAGTCCAGGAAAGACCTTCGATCAGGGTAAGAATCTCATATAATTTTAAAATAAAAATCTATGATATTAATTGTTTAGATTTAAACATACAAAATAGGAGAGCGTAGGTGAATGGCAAAGTTCATGCAATAATGACTTTCATTTGAGAATAATATAGTTAGAAAGAAGTTAATTAGGTGTCACGATTATGTCAGGGTGAGTCTTATTTTTAGATACATATTTTAGATTACTGATTTGGGCTTCTGAACTGTACTGTGCCCCTTTTTCTTAGTTGATACAAGTCACTTCATCCAGTTTTCCAACATATTCAAATGCATTCACTAGGAAATATAATTGTTTGTATAAAATTTCAAAACAAATGGCTTTGGTGTCTCTTTTTAAATAAAAGCTTTCATTTAAAACAGAGCTGACTGGTAATTAGACTTGGCTGGAGTCTTAGTAAGACCCAAAAGAAAAAGTCTTATAATAATTAGGAGTACCTCCGCCTCTGGATACACATTTTGTAGTTTTGGTTTCTTTACTTGCGAAGACAAAGGAGAAAATATGAAAGGGAAAGGAAGTACTTCCATATCTACAATGGGAATGAAAACATCACACTCAATGCAATCATAATTACATACATAATTAAAAAGATGTGTTTACTAAAGTGTACAATATTAGAACCAGAGCCTCTTCCTCTTAAAATTTGAAGCAAAAGAAATTTTTACTGTACATGGACTATAGTAACCTTACAGAAGATATTAATCTATGAAGTACTATCACTTAAAAATAGAAATCACTATTGAGAATAAGACATACTATGTTATTAAATGAAGCCTTGGGTATTTTGCTATGTCTCCAGACTTTGGACTTAGTATGTAGAATGAATGCCGCAACAGCCAGCTAACCTCTCTGAGTGGGAAGCAACCTAAGGAAACCTAGATAGGGCCGTCATCCACACTGATCTTAACCTGTAACCTATAATTTGTAACAGTCATTCACATCCAATACCCCCTTTCATATCAGTTTATTTCTTCATGTGATTTCACTGGTTTCTAGTGTGTTTGTGGGATCTACATTTTATAATTTAAAAAAATGATTTTGATTTGGCTACTAATAAGTCAAGCCAAATGTACTAAAAGATAGGCAATGAAAAAATAATGATATTCAGACTAAGATACATTTGCAAACTTCCTTGGGAAATGAATTTTTATGATGGAATCATAAACCTTGAAAAATCGGTGTTATGTATGAAATGGATGTTAACACTTTGCCGTACTTGGTGCATCCAATTACAATAAAGATGCTTTTTTTTCCTGTGTGTGTGTGTGTTGATGTGTCAAACTTAGATTTTCTTTTCCTAAAAAGTAAAACATGAAAATAAAAAAGTTTGTTATAGGGAGGCTTCCAAACCCCAATATGCTATAACACTGCTTTACTTTAATTTTCAAAGAAGTTTTAACCTACTAACTTGTCAACAAACACCATATTTATCACACAGAGAAAAAGTTCATGACATGAGAATAGCTAATATTTATAAAGAGTGCCCTCAATCCAGTCACTATTCTAAGATTTCAATATATATGTTTATTTAATCTTTAAAACAACCCTGGCAGATATTTGCAAAAGGTGAGGCAGTAAAGGAGATTAAGCTCCTGCCCAGGATAATAGTACTGCAAAGTGGGAGAGTCAGGAGTTGGGTCCAGTCTGAACCCTGAACCCCATTTCCTAACTACTACATGGTACTGTTACTCTCACATTATTGCTCTAAAATGAAATAATGGCATACTAATGAAATTTTAAAGTTTATGCTTTAAAAAAAAATATTTACTTGAACAAACATTAGAAGTAGAGCTGGTAGATTTGTTTCTATACTTTAGAAAAATATTTTGCAGACTATCAGACCCTAGGTTTTGATTGATGGAACATGTATAGTTGGAAAACATATGTAAGAAAGTTTTATATAGTAAAAAAAATTAGATCGAGATACATGTATTTGGTTTCTATTTGTTTTTGGTTTTGAGTGAAATTAACCAACTCCTTTCTGGATCACACCAAGTAAGAAAAATTATTCTTTTCCCATGTAGCTCTGAATAAGATAGTGTGCACCATTTGGATAAACAGACTTGAGATATGTTAATTTCTAATAAGTTTCTTGTTCCTTCTGATGACAGAATCTTCTGTTAACTAGTCTCAAATGTGATTGAACTGTTGAATATAAAATAACTTAGAAGATTTTTAATGAATGTTTATAGTTTTTAATATATTATACTTTTCACTGGTTTATTAACAGCCATAGTGCATCAATATAAGTTGATTTTTCACACTTTCTTTGGATGGTTTGCATATTTCCTGAAAAGAGGGATGAAAAACATTCCATGGAATTACATTTTTTTACGTTGATATTTATATCATTTTTACCATATTCGTTATAATATTTTACTTCCATTTTTATATAATGCTCCACAAAATATGTAGAAATTAATTTTAGCACTAATGAGAATGTTAATTAATCTTTCATAATACAAATGACATAATTTCTTAGCCCAAAACTCCTCTGTGCATATGTGCATAAACAGGACACACATTTGCACATAAATATATATATATATTACATACATATATGTAATATATATGTATATAATATATGTAATATGTATCTATATTTGCATACCCACAAACACACACACATTTGCACCTGAAAACTTGCTTCTAAGCAAAAATCAACTGATTGTTCATATATATCTTCCTTCTAGTTTAACTATAATAGATTATTCTATCTCATATATGTAATTTTCATTAATCAGAATATTTCTACTTTATCACAAAAAGGTAGAGTTCGCAGAAAATATAGTGGTTTTAAGTGAATTTAAGTGAAACTATTTTGGTGATGGTAAATCTAAAATAAAATAAAGCATACTGTTGCCAAAAATAAATTGCCTAGGATTATCTCCATGTGGAATATTCTGTACCATTACTTCTCTTCATTAGTGGGGTTAATCATGAGTTAACATGGCAGCAATTTGCTGAAAAAATAGTTTTAATGAGGACATGATCTTCTTGAATATGACATAAAAATTCTGTGTTTACTACAGCAAATAAAACAAGAGAGGCATAAAGAAGCTAATGTGGTACCATGGTAAATATTTTAAATAATTTAATGAACGCTTTGGATATACTGTAGCTTTAAAAAAAAAATACTGACTTCTTTCCTCTTCATTACTGTAACCCTATCTTTTTTTTCTGTCACAGATTAGTTTGGGTGTGTAAACTGACAAATCTGTGGCATTTTCAGCGTAATTCCTGACAGGTGTTTAGACAATCTACTTGTACAAAGTGCTATTTCTACAAGGATAACCGTTTATTCAAAAGTTGTTTTCTGTAGGATACGTTATCTGTCAGGTGTCCTGAGATGAAAGAGTTGGAAGTAATATGTGCTTTCTATAGTTCCCTAATTTTTCTCTCCAAACCAGTTTGGAGTTTCTCCACTTGGTCTCCACTGTGGCCATGAATTATAATCAATAGACTAATAATAAAGAAGTGAAATTTAAATAGGTCCAGAGATTTCAGGACACATCAGTTTTATGTTATTGATGTGTTTCATCTGTTTCTGCAGACTTCTGTCCATATGGAATTAGGGGCAAGTCGTGTAACTGTGATTTAGATCAGCACCTTTCTGTCATTTCACACAAGTTTCTTCATGTGCTCTCTTCCTAAATCTGGACGTCTCTGGGATGGGTAGCCTGACTCCTCCTGGCTCATTAGGTTGCATTTAATTCAACAAAAGTTCTTAAAAAGGTGGTGTATTTGGGAACCATTGCTGTACTCAAGCTGCTTGAAATCTATCCAGGAGAGATAGACATGCGAACAGCTACCCTTGTATCTAAATGAGCCATTCTTGCAAGGATTGGAGAGGGTGAGGAAAAAAAACTCATCTCTTTGAAAGGTCAGTCATATACTTAGCCAAATATGTATCTATTGTTTCTGTCATTTCAGAATCAGTTTCTAGAGCTTTATCTGTTTCTCCTAGTGTTTCGCATCCATTTGCAAAATTTGTCACATATACCAATAGTCACAGCTTGACATGTCTGTTTGCAATAAGTCTCTGGCTACAAAGGAAAAGCTGTTGAAATTTCATCGAGAGCTTTTATTCCCTTCAATAAACAGAGCTCTTATGATATTATGAGTGTAATTATTTCTGAAATTGAAAAAGACTAGGATTTGAGAAAATGCAGCCCCCCCCCCCCCCCCCAACCTATCTTTTTCTTCTTAAAATACATTGCTATGCTTCTTCAGGCACGGTACCAGTGGATTCTTGATTATTGTAGGTATTGCTTCTCTCCCAGGTGACTTTAATTTTCACTTGTTTACATGAGGATTACTATTTTCTTTTTTCATGTGTATAGATAGTAGTTATTGCTAGTAGTCAGAAACAATAGATTGGTCTCATCCATGCTTCACAACAGAAGCATGGTAGTACCACAATGCTGCTTTGTTGAAGAGCTTGGAGCCTTTTGATGTTTTTCTAGTGGAGAAATTTGGTGTTCCCAGAATTGAAATTCAGTGGAATCAATAATGCATAATGATGGTTATATGATTACAGTTTTCTAAAAATGCTTTCAATCATTTAAAAGTGCAAATTCTGAACCATTATTTAATCTGAACCATTACTTGATCAATTCAGACGAATTGATTTAGAATTTTTGTATCGTTTTGGAAAAAATATTTTTCAGGGTACTCAAGTGCTGATAGCCATGCCAATTTACATCATGTATTAGTCATGTAATCCATGTTGGTAACCTTGGCTTATAGAAAGCCTCTGGAATACATCCAAATAAATTATATTCAACCTGGAAACCGAAAGTGTATATTCATTTATTCTATGTCAGATTTAGTACCTAAGAAGTACATAGGGCTTCCAGGTGAGAAATGTGTTCCCTCTCCCTCTTCAATTCTGATTTCTTTATACAGGAGTGGTATTTAATTTGTTTTATACCGTAATCTAGAAAATGTAGAAATCACGAATCTTAGATTATTTTCTTATGTATCAAATAATACTTTTTGCCCCATAGATAATAAAGATTGTATAAAGGTCTGTGTTTTAAGAGCATGAAATTGGGATTAGTAATGCTTCATTTGGATCATTTCACAGTAGTCTACATAAGTGTGCAAGGAGGCAAATTATGTTTATGTATTTTTAATGACCTTATGTGTTACTAAATTATGAATCAAATTTATACAGCAAGGGGTTGATCAAATATACTTTAAAGGTGTTCAGATATTTAAGAAACAATTTTGTCATCTCAAACCTTGTTAATCTAACAGTAATACATATTGTGAAGATGGAAAAACGGTATATGAACACACACACAAAGATATGTGTGTGTGTGTTTTATGTAAACATCACGATAAAATATATATAACATAAAATTGACCGTTTTAACCATTTTTAAATATACAGTCCAGGGCTATAGAATACATTCATATTATTGTGTAATACCCACTGCCATCCATCTCCAGAACTCTTCCATTTTCCCAAAGTGAAGCTTTGTACCCATTAAACTATAACTCTCCATGACCATCTCCTCCCAGGTCTGGCAACCACCATTGTGTGTTCTTTCTCTATGAATTGTACTACTCTAGGTATTTCATATAAATGAAATAATACAATATTTGTCCTTTTGTGACTGGTTTATTTCACTTAGCATTATGTTCTCAAGGTTCATTCGTATTGTAGAATGTGCCTGAATGTCCTTCCTTTTTAAAGCTGAATAGTATTCTATTGTATGTATATACCACATTTCATTTATCCATTCATCCATGATGAGCATTTGGGTTGCTTCCATATTTGGCTTTTTTGTTAAAACAGCTATTCTTTTGAGAGCAACAGAAAGTTTCAGGGAAAAAACTTATTCACCTTTTTGCATTTGGTGCCAGAAGTAGGTGTGGAAGGGGTTTTAAAATGGATTGTAGGGATCAAGAAAACCCCCAAATAAAAATCATTGTTTCCATTGAACAAGCACTTCCTATGGATCAAGTGGTATATGTAAGAAAATCATTGTACTAACCTTAAAAAGTAGATACAGTATTTAATTTACAAAGGAAACTGAAGCTGATTGAGGTTGATAAAGGTAAAAAGCTAGTACAGGTCATAGCTAGACATGAAATCATGGAGTAGTGAATTTTGAAGTTCATTTTCTCTTTGATTATGCAATGCTGATTTAGATTTAGCTCATATATGCATATTTGCGGTCCGTTTCTCAACTCAGAAATAACATCTTTTCATGAAAAGACATGATAAGAATGACACGGGAATATAGGTAACAAAAGAGTCAATCAGCAGATACTTGTTGGATCATATTTAGAATTGCTCTAATACTGAGGAAGGAGGTGTTTGTAAGTTGTGTTCTAATTTTCAGAACATAGAAACTAGATTTTAAACTCACGTAATTTTTATGTAATGCGTGCAAGGGTTGTTGCATTGGGTTGTATTTTCATTGCTTGTGAATAACTTACAGCATATCTGTAAGACAAAAAAACTGTTTCAAAGATGTATGACAGTTTCTGTGGAATATTTTCTTGGAAGTTACTTTTTGTTGAAGTATCCTGACCAAAATGCTCACCCCACTTCCTTATATGTGATGTAGAAAAGAAATAAATGTGTTTCTGGAATATCAGCATTGAAACTTAGATATGACTATGTCTGATCACTAATTAAGGAGCTTCCACCTCTTTACTATCTCTGATGTCCGGCTTTGAATTAAACTTTCTACTTGGATATGCCATTCCATCCTCATATAACATTTATTATTTGAAAACTACTTCTTAATATATATCATTGTTTCCAGTTTTTTGCCCTATATGCTTGATGAAGAATGAGTAAATTCAGTAAACATAGGGGTGCACATGTTTTTTTGAATTAGTGTTTTGGATTTCTTTGGATAAATACCGAGGAATAGAATTGCTGGGTCATAAGATAGTTCTATTTTTAATTTTTTGAGGAGCCTCCATTCTGTTTTCCATAGTGGCTGTATCAATTTGCAATCCCACCAGCAGTGAACATGGGTTCCCTTTTCTCCACATCCTCGCCAACACTTGTTGTCTATATACACCCCTATGTTTGCTGAGGTGCTAGTCACAATAGCCAAAATATGGACACAACTGAAATGCCTTTTGATAGACGATTGGATAAAGAAATTGTGGTACATTTATACAATGGAGTATTACTCTGCCATAAAAAAAGAATGAAATCTTATCATTTGCAACACAGACGGACCTAGAGGATATTATGCTAAGTGGAAAAAGTCAGACTGAGAAAGACAAAGACCATATGATCTCACTTATATATGGAATCTAAAGAACAGAATAAACAAACATACAAATCAGAAATAGATTCATAGACGCAGAGAACAAAATGATGGTTGCTAGATAAAAGGGGAGTTGGGAGTATAGGTGAGAATGGTGAAGGGATTAAGAAGCACATATGCACATTTTAATAGTCAGAGTGGTCATGGAAAGTATTGGACTCAATACTCTGGAACAGTAATTATTTTGAGAGCTCATATGAAAACTATCTCCCTTGACAAATTTAGAGGACTTTATGATTTTTCAAAACATTGGGTCACAACAAACTGTTACTTTATTATATTAAACAGGATACATTACAGTTTTATAATTAACACAATGTAATCTATTAGTTTTCTAAAGAGCACAGTATGTTATGCTAACGCAGAATACTATTTCCCCGAAAATAAAATTTAGCCAGACCATCAGCTCTAATGTGTCTTTTGGAGCAAAAATTAATATAAGACCTGGTCTTATTTTAATATAATATAAGCCCATGTCTAATGTAATATAGTATAATATAATATAATATAATAATAGAAAATATAATGTAACACCGGGTCTTATATTAATTTTTGCTCCAAAAGATGCGTTAGAGCTGATGGTCTGGCTAGGTCTTCTTTTCAGGGAAACAAAGTCCATTCTTGGAGCCAGTAAACCAGGCTTCCTTTTCCTGCTTTTTCAACTATTAAGATGAAACTCAATTTTCTACAATTTAAAAGACAGACTTTTGAAAAGAATATGTCAGGACTCCCCCGCCCTGTTATAATTACTTTTCTTTTTTTAATTTAAAATAATCTGATAGAAAAAGTCTCTTTTGAGTGAGGTGTTAAAAGATTTATCAGTGTTTTACCTCTAACGCCTGGGAATTGTTGAATTGTTTCTGTTACTTTTTAAGTGAGATAACAACGCCTAAACGTAAAGGTATTTCTTCAAACAATGTTCTGTACGTTTTTTTCTTTTTCTTTTATTTCTCTTCTTTTTCTTTCTTTATTTTATTTATTTATTTATTGTACATAGATTTTTTTGTTTTTAGGGCAATTTTAGGTTTAAAGCAAAATTGAGTGGAATTTAGAGTTTCCGTATGTCCCCTGCCCCCATACATGCATAGCCTCCCCCATTACCGACACCCCCAACACACGCACACCAAAATGGTACATTTGTTACAATTGATGAACCTACATTGATACATCATAATCACCTAAAGTCCACAGTTTACATTATTGTTTATTGGTGGTGAACAATCTACAAGTTTAGGCAAATGACACATCTCCATCATTATGGTATACGGAGTATATTTGCTGCCTGAAAAATATTCTGTGCTCTGCCTCTGCTTCCCTCCCTTCTCATAACCCATGGCAACCAATGATATTTTTATTGTCTTCATAGTTTTGCCTTTTCCTGAATGTCATGCAGTTGACATCATACAGTATATATAGGCTTTTCAGACTGGCTCCTTTCACTTCACAGTATGCATTTAAGGCTCTTTTAGGTCTTTTCACAACTTAATAGCTCATTTCTTTTTAGCACTGATGTCCCACAGTTTATTTATCCATTCTCCCACTGAAGGACTTATTGGTTGCTCCCAGGTTTTGGTGATTATGAGGAAAGCTGCCATAAACATCCATGGGCAAGGTTTTGTGTGGGCACACTTTTCAACTCCTTTGGGTAAATAGCCAGGAGTGTGATTGCTGGATCATATGGAAAGAATATGTTTAGTTTTGCAAAGAAACACCAAACTGTCTTCCAAAGGGACTGTATCATTTTGCCTTCCGACCAGCAATTTTGCATTCCCACTGCTTTTGCTCCACAGCCTCACATCCCTTATTTGCATAACTGATTTTCCCCTTAGATATTAGGACCTGTAACCCTTATAAAGAATCTGGCAATAAACTTGATCTATTATTCTTTCTATTTTATCTAGAAATCTGTGCGCATGTTCAGAACCCAGGGATTATTTTTGATGATATAATGATGCAATTTTTTTTAACCTTCAGAAGAATTTATTATTTTGCTTTATCTTGAAGGGGTGGTTTAAGTATTAAACGCTCTTAAATATGGATTGCTTTTCTTCCCACATACTAACTTGATACATATTGGTAAATTAGGGATATTTCAATCAGGCCACTCATCAAACTTACTTAGGGAGTATTTTATACACAAATGTGGGAGCCCATACCCTACCCGCTACATCATTAGCTCCGTGTCTGGATCCCTGGACTTTCTACTTTTCAGAGTCTCCAACAGATGCATCTCACCCAGACCTGTTCCTTAGGTTAAAAAAATGGTAACGTGACTCTGTACTGTAGTCCTCGTTTTTGTTCTTTTAACTCAGTGTTCTATAAGCAGCAATTTCATTGCATTATCTGTTATTTTGGGAAAATTTTTACTACATTTGACATCTAATTAAAGCGCTGCCTAAAAGTCTAATTAGTGGAAGAATGGAATTTTGAGCATGCTTTTTCTCATTCCAAGACAAGCAGGTGATCTTATCTGTTTCATGCAGTGCTTATTAATGAAGGTATGTTTAACTGTATTACAATTATAATTTAGGTTTACCATGTATTGGCAGTAATTTGGTTTCTTTATAGAGCATTTTCCTAACATTTTCACATGAATTGTTTCATTTGACCCTTACACACAGAAAAATCTTTCAAGGTTTTTAAGTGGAATAAGATTGTTGCTAATTCTAACACATGAATAAACTGGGAATTCGGGGTTTTGATTTGCTCAGTTACACAAATATTGATGAAATGCAATTGAGATTACCACTTAGCTCTTTTAGATACTAGTCCTGTGATTTTCCAAGATATCACGTAGCCTGTTAATTTATTAGTGGTGTTATAATAATGGTTTCAGAGCATAATAGCCTGTTTACTTAGCTCATTTTATTAGAGCCTAATTTTCATAAGCCCAAAAAAATTAATAATAATAATAGTTGTAACTTCTTAAAGTCCTACCACATACCATGAGCATTTAGTTAATAGCCCACTCAATTCTCACATCAACTCTTTTTATTGCTCTTACTTTGTTCCCATGTTTTGTTTTGTTCTAACATTATTATTGCTCCGATTACAGAGGAGTAAAACTGATATTCAGTGGGGAAAAATAATTTTCCCCTAATAATACAGGTATTCTGAATAAGAACCAGAATTTGTATCCATCTTATTTGATTCCAAATTCTGAGGCTTCTCTCCTCACGCACACTACCTGTGGACCATGACCTGGGCCACCATTTATGCCAGGGGACCTGGCTGCATTCATGAGCAACGACTGCAACTTCAAGTGAGACCTAATGAGGAATCTGCCATTGCCTTTAGAGAAAGGACTGAGTCCTTGCCACTCACTGTAACTTTGTCCAAATCATTTAATCAAACTCTTTGGGCTTCTAATTTCCGATCTTTAAAATTAGGAGGTTGCAAAAATGATTTCTAAGTTCTAGCCCCAAAGTTTTATCTTTCCGTGTTATGTAGGTCCTGTGAATGGCACGTTAATGATTAAGTCTTTGAATGTAAATGCTGACATTATAACACTTAATTCCACTTAATCTTCATTCACATTAGTGTTAAAAGAACAGTAATTTTTCATTGGAAGGATGAATTTAACTTTCAAGAGAAAGTTGCAAAAGTAAGGTTTCAGAATAATATTTGTAGAAATTATTGTTATTATCAAACTTATTTTAAAGCACTTTATCATCATGCACATTGCTGGTTAAGTATCACTTAATAAATATGTCTGTAATATTGTGCAGTTTACTTATACATTCTAATCTGAGGCTAAATTTTTTTAATATGATTAAAAGAATGAGACTTGCTATCCATCCGTAAGTTTACAGCTATTTAATGAGTCAGTTTGGGACATATGCAAAGTTGTATTAAATAATTATTAATATAATGCTAACCATTAAAATATGTGCCACATCTAGAATTAGAGCTCATGCCATTAATCATCTAGTGTGGGGCTTCTCTACTATACTCTGCTCCAAAATTATTAGCTACAACTTTTAATCATCATTGTAAAAATGAGCTAATTATTGCTGTATTGCAGTGAGGTTGGTTTCCAGTTAAGGCCAGAGCATTTAGAAATTAAAATACATCTTAAAGCAGGATAAGAGACATGTTTAAATTTTCAAAGGGACCTCTCATGCAAGCTAAGAAGCAACACGATTTTAGGAAAATTATGTGGGCTTGTAAATCAGATAGTGCTATGTTTGAGTCTAGGCTCTATTAATGATTAGAGTCTAATTATTAGATTGTAAGTCTTTTATAACGTAAGAATCAGTGTCATGTGTTGAATTGTATCCCCCCAAAAAAAAGATATGTTGAAGTCCTAACCCCCAATACTTCAGTGTGTGACCCTATTTGGAAATAGGGTCTTTGCAAATAAAATCAAGTTAAGATGAGGCCATCCTGGTTTAGAATGAGCCCTAATGCATCATGGCTGGTGTCCTTATGAAAAGACAAGGAAGGAGACGGTTATACTCGTAGGGACCACCCAGATTGCCGACAGTCACCAGAAGCTAGAAGAGACATGGGGAATAGATTCTTGCCCTGAGCACCCAAGAATGAACCGACACTACCTGTGCTTTCAAGCATCCAGAAATGTGAGAGAATAAATTTCTGGGTTTTTTTAAGCCACTTGGTTTGTGGCACTTAGTTATGGCAGTCCTAGGAAACCAGTACAGCTGGTCATATTAAAATCATGTTTAAATAATTTCTATATATAGTCCCTTGCATAAGCATAGGAGCTGCTATATAAACAAATATCTTCCTTTGATCTAAATGTCAAACATAGTGTATATGAATTAGAACTTTTAATACATGCATTTTTAATTTTATAACATCTTATATAAAGAGTATATGTGTGTTGGATGAATGTTCTTGCTTAAGCAACATCTATTTTTCTGTCACCAGCACCCTGATTTTCTTTTGGGAAAACATGCCTCACTACTGCTCTTAGATCACAGGTTCTCTGTAAGTTGATGTCACTCACTCCCAGATCAGGGAGTGGTTGAGTGACCCCGATCTGACCCAGTGGAGCCTCCTTGGTCCCTGTTCTCAGCAACTATTTTAAAGATGAGAACACGACCCAAATCAGGCCATTGCGATTCTGGGATGAGCAGGGAAATTAGAGGAAAGAGAAGCTATTAGGTTGGTACTAAAGTAATTGCGGTTTCTGCAATTATTTTTAACCTTTTAAACTGAAATTACTTGTGCAGTAACCTAATATCTTTTTGCACGTGTAGCTATATAATGTGATGGAAGTTTGGAGATAACCAGGGCCACCTCAGCAAGAGTACCACATATTGGAGTGCACTGTTACAGGAGGAAACAAGTGAAGCTAATCCTGAGCATACGTTCGCTTTGGGCCCTATGTCCAGCCTCATCTGAAATGAGTTGCAATCATAGATGTTTCTAACTGAAAGTATCCTAACTATATAGAAACTGATACCTGGACCTGAGTTGTAAGAAATCCTGAAGTGTTTGTAGTTAGTTGGCTGAGCTGAGGTAGAGGCCACAGCATGGAGGTTGCCCAGTTCTTGTGTAGGAAGTTGTCATTTCCTGCTTCATTATAGGAATGCCTATTCTGTGGCCTGTGGTCTGTCTGTGGAGTTTCATATTATGCGCCTGTTGAAACTGATCCTTTTGGGGACCTGCTAGATAAATACTTCTTTAGAAAATTCCATATATTGGTAACATACAATTGCATTTTCCCCAAAGCTTTACTTCATATTTCCATGGCTGATCTTGTCATTGTATCAGTAGCTTAAAAACAAACCAAAAGTTAAAAAAAAAAAAAAAAAAGGATCTGAAAAGTCTTTGACCTTATAAACTAAAAATTCACTTTATGTAATTCAATTTGGAGAGACATTCAGGAAAATATTGAATTTAACTAAGTTAAGTCAAATTAAGTAGTTGGTATGAACCTGATTTTCTTCCAAGGTCAAAGCCACTTCCTCTTATTAAGTTAGTTGTTCTAGGTGACACAGCAGGTTCTTTGTTTCTCTTCCAGTTGGCCCTTAACAGTGGAGAATTGAGTGTCTCCTGGGCTCTGTTGCTTGAGCAAGTTGCGTGTGGAACCTGAACTGTGAACATAGTGAACTAATCAGGGTAGTCATGTTGATGGTGCTTTGGGATACTGCAAAAAATTCTTGAAGGTTGGGGGATGTTACTCTAAAATTTTAGATCTGGGCAATTTAGATAACCCACAGCAAATGTGTCCCTACTTTGCCCTTTGCTTTTAGGATGGTAATGAGTTGCCTCAGTGAAGAAAGCTAAGCAGCAAGAGCCTCAAATTCCCAACCCAGCAGTCTCTTCTCAAAGGAACGCATAATTTATGAACCCAAGTCTTCAGCCTATGTTACCACTTGATAATGGTCATGTTCTTTTATGCAGTAAGAAAAAAATATCAGAAACTAGTTCCAGAAATCTCACCCAGGGAGAAACAAAACATCACTGTAATTTCTGAGACTAAAATTACAAAATACTGAAACAATAAGGATGTCTAACAGTGCTGTGCTTATTGTCATCACAGAATAAAAGGGCATCCATCCCTCTGGTCCACCTAATTTTTTTTTAATCATAAAAATCTAGAAAGTCACAGGAATTTTTATTAGAATATTGAATCATGTAAATGATATGTGACTGTATCTTTGCATAGCTGTCAGTCGTATATTTTCAGTGTAATGGATTATAATTGGCAAAGGATAAAAAAGCAAATACAATTTAAGAGTAGATCATGCTATTTAAAAAGTTTTATATGTCAAAGGACACGTTTTAAAGGCATTTAGCTACTTTACCACAAGTCTTTTATTTGAGAAATCACTGAATAACACTCTAAAATCATCCCAAATAACTGTCAGCAGGAGTATTTTAAAGTGGATTTTTGCATTTTCTTGTGTGCCTTGCTTACCGTGGGACTGAAAGGCATTTCTGGTTGGAGCTGTGAGTCTGCATAGGACTGAAGTATAGATTTAAATAAATGAGGTCAAGGAAAGCAAGTGACATGCTTGAAGGAGAAGAAACTCAAACTTTTGGTGTTTTCTACTTAATGTAGAAAAGAGAAGAAAAGTGGATAAAGGCGACTGTGAAGCCAGACCATCAGACCTACATACCCAGGGAATACATTTTGACATATCATAAGGTATACCAAATAAAACTCAAATGGTCAAGGTAATTTCTGTGTCTTATTAGAATTGTCATCTTCTGGCAATGGATAACTGCATCAGTATGAAGATTCCGATTGAATTTTTTGACAAGGTGTGTTAAATGGTCTTTCGTAAACATTTAAAATGTGAAGGTGAAAAACTGAATTTTCTTAATGAGTGTTGCATTCAACAGAAGCTCAATATAAGCTTTGTGTTTAATAATATTATTTAAGCTGGGATAAAGAATTTAATTCAGGTCTAGCCTCTAAGGGGTGAAAAGTGGAGGTTATTGAGGTAGATGGCTTGGAACTGAGTTGCCTACATTGGATGATACGGGATTGCGGAAATCAAGTAAAAGTAATATTTGCAGAACTTCTGGTAGTAGCCACCTGAGTTAGCAGGTCTTAGCTGGTAATTGTATTAATGTTCCAAGACAACCCTTTGGGATGAGAATGAAGCTTTGGCTAATCCAGGGCAGGTCTAGTTCTAAAGGCAGGAAACTAGGAAAAGTCTCATAGCCAGGATTCTGGCAGGGAAAGAAGATGAAGAAATAATTACCAGGGCTAAAGAAATTACAGACCAGGTTTCAGGCTCACAGAGCAGCCTGGTATCACATGAGAAAGACAATCAGAGGTGGGCTTGCAGGAGTTACATACGAGTATGGTTAATCTACTTGAGAACGTTAACTTGGAGTTCTTCAATTTCCTTCTGCCTAAGGAAAGTATAACCTATAGGGACTTATGCTGAGTTGGCAGGTGAGATTTCTGTTTAATACCGTAGGAGAGATAGGTGTTTTTCATCATCTCTTACATTATTTCATCTGCTTATCATGATACTTAATTCTGCCCTGCTCAAACATTGCCCTTCAGCCCAAATGTCAGGTCACATTTAGGTGTCATGATAACCACATAGAAATAACGAAAGGCATAATGCAAAAATACATGAATACATACATACATACACACATACAACGAAAACAAAGGAAAAAAGGCACACTGATACATCAGGTATTTGAGGTAATCACAGTCTATAGAAAAAAATGGCTTTTTTTGGGTTTTTTTCACCTGTCCCCCTAAGACTTTATCCCTGTTTGTGTTTTCCTTCTATTTGGAGATGACCTATGTGTTAGAGTTGACACTGTTGACTCTCTCTTACTTATTAACCACTAATCTAGTTTGTTTTGTTTTGTTAATCAACACTGAATAGGTTCCTATAAAGTTTTAAACTAATTTATGAAAACGGCCTATTTTATCAATGGATTTATCTTAATTTGGGAACTAACATATTACTCAAAATATACAGAAGTACAAATGTGTTGTTGGCAAAATTATTGCTTAATACATGAAGAGTCTCAAGATTTAAAAATTCTATGTGGACGTAAATAACCTTTCAAACACTGACATTTTTTTCCACCTTGAAAATTACATCATCGTTGATTAGTTTAAAAATATCTGCCCTTTAAAATAAGTTTAGTATTGCTTTATATGCAGATATATTAGACTTCAGCAATTTTTTTCTAACCAGAGAATTTTTAGTTTAAGATAAATTTAAATTCTTACCAGATATATATCTCAAAAGACATACTTTATCTTTATTAAAATATCTGATATTGACAGTGCATGTAAGAACTATAATTTTGATCATAGAACATGACTTAAGTCATGCTGAGCTGATAAAAACTGAAGCATCACCACGCTGCCAAGTTGGATTCCATATTGCAGCCCTGTTTTTAATTAGATGGTTAAATTGCCATCAGCTTGTGCTTTCAGACCTCATCTCTATCTTTCCATTAAGCAAATGGCGTTCAGTTTCTCCTACTGAGAAATACAGGGATGCCTTTTTTTTTTTTTTTTAAATCAGTCTTGCCTTTTTCCATGCCTACTTTCTTGGGTTCTCAGCAGTTTATTTGTTTGTTTGTTTTTGTTTTGTTTTGTTTGTTTATGAAGCTTGGATGTTTTGATTTAAATTCCATCTCTACTTTTTCAGTTTATTATCTTGTTCAAAAATGGCTTTTTGGACATGAAATATCAATAAATATTATTTTATATGTATAATAAATTATTTTGTCCCCTATTCCTAGGTTGGCTACATTTAAATAGCTTTCGAGAAGTCAAGAGAATTCAGAGGGTTTTGAGAATCTGGAAATCTTTTAGTTCCAATATTCAGATTTTTCCTGAAAGTTAATTCTTATTATAAGACAGTTGAGATAAAAGATGGTGGCTACTTCTTATTTATTTTTTTATATTACATGTAATTTTTGTTGGCTATAAGGGCATTCGAAGGTCCAGTAGTATATAATAAACTTCATAATTTATTATTTAGTAAGACACGTTTATTGAGATAAAATAACTGATGAATTTGAAATGTAATTATTGGAAGAAAACCAAAAATGATTGTAATTTTGTAGAGGACAGTCTTCATCTAATATATTCAAGTGGAGATTAAGAGTTTTCTGATAAGAGCAACCTTAAATTCATATAACTGTTATCGGTAACGCTGGGGCAGAAGCTGGCAAGGAAGATTCCTTTAGCATCCTTAATAACACTGCACTTTTGTCTTGAGAATCACTCTGACTCATCATGGGTGGGGCATGAGGTACCTACATGCCATGTAGTTACGGACTCAGCATGATTCTTAGGTTATTAAGGGTTTGTTTCTGACTACTCAGTCTTCCACTTTGCTATACGCAAACAAGGAGTGATTCTTCCTTCATAGTTGTGAGGATTAAATAATGTACAAAGCTTTGAGAATTATACTTAACCACTAGTAGACACTTAATAATAGTAATAAAAACAATAATAATGATGACTCATGGCATATTGTTTCTTGATTTACATTTTTTAAAGAAATATACGTCAATTTTTTCTCAATTGTGATGTTAACATACACATTTAGTTAAAAATATAAACCCTTAAAATTACCAACCAAACATTATTTTGTACTAGGTAAGTGTTCACTTCAGTTTTAAAATGTCATATATTAATACTTGACACTCTTGATTTCCTACTGCTAAATTAGTTAGCGATGTTTATGATGATGTCATGATGCCGTGAAATGACTAATATAACATGCCAGTAGCGCTGAACTAAATTAAATCACAGTGGTAATAATGGGAAACCCTGCTGAGCATCTCTGCTAAGCATGAGCAATTAAGGAATAAAACCATTAGTTAGTTGTAACTGAAGAATTCATGTTTGTACGTAGTAGTTTTTCACCGAAAATTGAAGAGGTTGAATCCATATCAGCTCAAAATAATGAAATAATCAGTTATCATTGCCTCATTAGCATCTTAAGAGATAATGCCTATTGAGCACTTTAGTATGTTTCCCAGAACCTAGTTAGAAATACAAGTTACAATTTTTAGAATTGGATACAGGGCAAATATTTGTCAAAATGTCATTCAGGTTGAGCTCTTTTCTTCTAAGTTTTTTTTTTTTTTGCTTTTTCCTATAATAATAAAATTGAGATGAAATAAACACATATCTCTTAGTAGAATACTAAAGTCGTCTCACCTCTCACATAAAGTGGATGATGAGAGGTCCTGCTCTACACTCTGCCTGATAGAATTGACCTCATCGCTACATTTCAAGGTTATCCCTGAATAGGACCATAATGCATTGGAATTCACGTCTGACCTCTGGTAAACCTGGGCCATACTTTTGATCTTTATCACCACATGAGGCTACAGTTGTGAGTTGAAGGATTTGGCACAGCAATAAGACCAAGTACCATGAGTATCTTCGTAAGGTATCCCCTCCGTTTACTCGCCTTAGACCAACTAGGCCACACTCCTATATGTACAATTTTTATTTAGTAATGGGATTTTGCCACACATTACAAATCGCCTAGTTTATAATGGACCACTTGGGCTACCTATTTACTTGGTTCCCCATGGTCACACCTTGGAGATAAGCTAGTGATTCTTTTTCAGGTAAGTAATATTTGACAACAAAACAGAATTTGCCTCAAATGAAAATCCTAGGGTTCCGTACCATGATTCTCCTATTTGGTCTTGTGTCATAAGGCCCAGGTAGCCAGGCTGCTTGCATCTTAACCTGGACCTGGAACAGACCCTTCCTTTGCTCCAGGTCCTACCTAGACAGGCAGCTTCCTGGTTATTCAGTACATGGATAGGAGCAGCACATTCAAATCATGTGGGGATTTCACTATGTTCCAAACTAATGGAACTTCTATAAATTTTGCCAAATGTGAGAAGTTCCTGAATTTTTCCAGCATTTATCCCATTCTCTGGCAAGTAAATGAATGAATAACTAACATACAGAGGTCATATTATAGTATCCAGATATTATTTTGGTTATATATGGTAAAACCCCACCGTCTGATAAGCGAGGTCCAAAGGACCTAAGCAGTTAAAGTGTTCATATTTGTATTATTGTGAAATTAAGAAACAATCTAAGCATGCTTGTATGTCTGTCTAGCAGCTCCATGGGTTCATTTGTGATCCGAAATTATCTTTTGGATTGCTGTTTGGCGCCACCTGGTGGTGGCTGTTTGAGCTGTCTCTGTACAGTTAGGGACAATTAGGACAATGGCTATAATTTTAGGAATCTCCCAGTTAGTTGGTTCAAATTATATCTTCATTATCTGGGGGAACTTAGCTGGGAGAGTAATGAGGATGTGGGACTCATCTGCTTTCTGGCATTTCTCTGTTTTGGCTCCCTTGCCTAAGTTGCCATCTAAGGACTTTGGGCACCCACTTTTGAGAACTTGACTGGAGAGCAGTAAGACCATGTTGCCCATCACTGTTTATATATCTACACTTAGAGGATGGATGGATAGGCTATCACAGATTTTACTGTAGTTGTTTTTCCTAATATTTTTCTCCCATCAGAACCAACTGGCAAGAAAATGGCAGCAATGGAACTAGGCAAATTTCTTTTTACTTAAATTATTTATGATGATTTAAATAAAAATTCAGTGGATCAGTATATATTAATTTTTTCTATGTTTTGTTTTTCATAGTAGTAAATATTTGCTCTAAAATTTGGTTTATTACTTCAAAATCTAATTTTTTTTGTTCTGAACATTTTGTTTCAAGATGGAATTTTTTAGGCTCTGGAATTCTTATAATCTATACCTCACGGATTGCATAAGATTATGTTTTATTAATCTGGTTTCACTATATAACCCAACTAAACAAATCCTTCTTCGATGACACGGTCAGGAAACCTAGTTTAATGAATCTAAGACACTGTGAGATATTTTCAGTTAGGGTTTGGAACTGAAAAAAAAAACACAAAAAGCGTAAGTTTGCATGATTTTATCACAACCCTGAACATTTTTCTGAAAATGTATAGTTTCTGTGATTTTTCTTCCCTTGTTTCACAACTTCTCTCTGCTACATGGTTAATCTGAAAAAGATCCATTCCATACCATAGAATAATCCTATGATCTCCGTCTTTCAGACTCATTGTTAGTATGCTTCCGTAAGGCCAGCGATGATGCAATTAGAATCTGGAAAACACTTTTCCCCAGCTGTCTTCTCATAACATATTTAAATTTAAAAATTTAAACTGAGTTTTTTCGAGCTCCTTCTTGCGTCTTACAGTGAGGTATCCAACTTCAGAGGAAAATTATGTACAATGGAGTGAAGATTTTGTATCTCAAAAGGCAATAGTGCAACATAAATTAACAACTTTTGAAATAATTTATCCGTTATATAAGTTTTAAAGTTGAGCAATAATATACGCAACACTATATCCTCTTCAGCCTCATTTCTCCCTTCATCAATCATGAATTACTTTAGAATCTACCAAGTGTCTGTTCCCTTGTTGTTGTTATATGGTGTTGTTCTAATGAGTACGTTCTTTTTATTTTCTAATAACTTCGAAAAACACATTTATAATATTTTACATCAAAAGCTACTTATAGCGTTAACATCATAGCCATGCATCTCTGCTGCTTCCTTCATGTTTGGAACGTGATATGGTGCCACATTTTGTAATTCTATAGGCTTTTATGTCAGTAACTAGAGTTGGATTCTGCTGTAATGATTTAGTCCGGCCTGATTGTACCCTGTTGCATTGTTAGTTTACTACCCCAGGAAAGTGACTACGAATACATTTTGAATGTTTTGCAGATTTGAATAAATACCTTAGTCAAGAAACCTCTCCAGTGTTTCTGCATTTCTAAATTAGGCCTTTTGTGGTATCAACTTGCCAGATATGGCGACCTAATGCTTTGATAGATCAATGCTAACATTGCAGTCCTATAGTAAATAGCAATTAGAAATTTTCATTGGCCCCTGGGTAAAATACAGACTAAACTGTCTAACAAAAGAAGCTGACTGACAGGACTCTGAGCATCAGAAAGTGCACTGTCATTTGATTTAGTTATCCAGGAAACTTAGAGGTTTTAATCTAATTACAGCTAAGTAGGTGGCAGTCAGTGAAAGCTTCATTTAACAATAGTCAGATCAGTACTTAGCAAAGGTTGCCTTTTTTCGTAACCAGTAGTATTAATTGGAAATGACAAACTGAGGCTAAGAGAGATCCATAGGACTCACTTACCTGCTAGGGTGATCATCATTGTTTTGCTAACATAGTCTGTTATTGTGGCCCTTGCAGTTCTGTTGAAAACGCAACATTAATCTCCTGAAAAAAGGACTATTTGAAGAATATTTTAAAAAGCTTTAATTCGTAAAATATGTTCTGAAGATTACTATTTGCATTAAAAAAGTATTCTTAGTTATAAATTCTCTTAACTTGTTACTTCACCCAATATTATCATTGGTTCTGTAAAACAGTCTTCGTATATGTAAAACCTCTTTCCACTTATAGGATATTCAGATTCTGATAGTTTCATCCAATGTCTTTTATTGCTATTGCCAACAATATCTGAATACAGATTTGAGAAAGTGAGATCCAGTTTTGCCTTCTCTTGACTGTCATTACTTGTTTTTCATTAATTTTACCTATCTGCAGCTGTGCAGGATTTACCTTATAAAAGAACACACTCCATTGATGGGGAAAATCTGATTTATAGTATCTAAATTTTGAGGCTGAAATTTGTCATTCATGTATGCTCTGCTACTCGGAGATAGTTGATTGAGAAGGCCTTAAATATTCTCATGGAGAATGGAGATTAAAAAGAAAAAAATGCTTCAGAAAGAGAGGAAGTTGTCTTTTTATTGACTTATAATTTCCATACAATAATTGAAATGTACGCTTTGATATATGTTAGTGGATGCAGACAATTGAATTAACACTACCTTAATCAAGATAAAGAACCTTTTATCACTTCAGGAATTCCTCCAAAAGCCTCTGCCTCACTCTCCTAATTCCCAATTCCCTATTCCCCACCCAGGCAATCTCTGCTTTGATTTCTTTCACTTTAATTTAGCTTGTTTGAGAACTTGATATAAATGGAACTACACCATTTCTGTGCTCTTATGTCTGCTGTTTTATGATATAATATTTTTTTTGAGATTTATCTAATGTTATTGTGTGTTAAAATGTTTCAAGGTTTTTGTTTTTTGTTTGTTTGTTTTTGGTCTGTTTTATGGCCGAGTAGTAAAATGTTTGTATAACAACATTTGTCTATCCATCTGTTGATGGATATTTGGGTTAGTTCTTATAACTAAAGATGTCCTAAACATTTCTGTAATAGTCAGATGTTTTGTAAACATTCAAAACATTATCTTGGATAAATTCATAATGTGGTATTGATTCATTATCTAAAAAAATACCAAGCTATTTTCCAAACAGACTGCACAAGGTATCATTGTATCGCTTCTCATCTCTCAGTCTGCCTTTCATTGCCTGGTCTACAGTTATGGAGCTGGATCCTATAAGCTTGTCACCTTTGTAGCAAACAGAACGTTACGCTTTGTCAGTAGAAGGGACATTGTAGAATGAAGGGTTTCTCTTTCTGGATCTGGAGTATTTCCTTCTACTGAAATGGTGTATGAAGGGGAGACATGCAGGGTGCCCTATCCCATCTTCATGGCCAGTGTGTGCAGCCCCAAGGTGAGCTTACCTACTCAGTCTTGGTGGGCACTGGGCACTCCAGGTATTGCTCTTGCAAATGAGGTCCCTATGCTGCAGCTGCCTCCATGTACCTACCTGCCAGCTTCAGCTCAACTGTATATTGGATGAGTGTTTCCTGCTTGCCAGGTCAGCTGTGGTTCCCTGTATGCCAGCTTTGGGGCACCTATGCTGAACGGGTGGGGAGAGTAGGTGTGGTATTGCCTGCTTTCTCAGTGACTATTTAGCCATCCAGTGGGCTACAAGCTTCTCCCATGAGGTCTGAATCCCAGATCTGGGGAGGAAGCCTCTCCTCCTGGTTTGGTTCTTCCTTCAATGCTCTATCTTATCACTGAAGTATTCTTTGAGCTCTCTTTACCCCTTTATATTTATTCCTCAGCTGTAATGAGTAATTCCTTATTTTAATCCTCTCTCTTTAAGTTACTGTCTTTTGTCTCCTAAATGGACCTGGACTCATAATAGCGATGGTACCATTTTATATTCCCACCAACCATATATGAGGATTAGCTGATCTACATTCTTGTTAACACTTGGGATGGTCACTTTTCCTTTTTTATTTTGAATTTTAATATTATTCCAGTGGTGAAGAAGAAATGTGCTTTTACTTTTATATCAGATTGAACAGATACTGTCAAGGGATTATCTCTTATTTCACAACTAAGATTAAATTAAATGATCATAGGACAATACTTTTATATAGTTACATTTGTGTGTGGGGTGTGTGTGTGTGTGTGTGTGTGTACTATCTAATGGTAGTAGTGTTTGACAGCTTTCAGATGAAATATGTCTATGCTTAGAAGGCTTGTTTTGGTCTTTTAAAGATTAGCTTCATTGCTCTTTTAGAAAGAATTCAAGTGGAAATTATTGCTTTTACTAGTAAATAGGCAAACAACAACAAAAAATATTTTATTGAGGGAAGTGGTTAGTCAGTGGACTTTGTTTCATGGAGATAGTTCTGTGCCCTGAGAAAAGGCTGAGAAAGGCTGAGTGTCACTCACAGTGATCCAGAGGTCTTCCAGTAAGGTGGTTGGAAGAGCTGTGTGGCAAGTTACAAAAGAGTTTGTAAGACCTTAATAGCTATCAATAAAAATTCAAATGATAATGGCCAAATATAATGCCATATTAGTTGGGGCTTTTCTTTATGATTCTGTTTCAGGCAGTTTTTTAACAAGTGGTACTGATAAGTACACTTAGCTCTAGCATTGGACAGAAAATCCCAAATATAAATCTTCATGATGGGGATTCAGTGTCATCATTGTTATATATCAAACAGTAGATTATAAAATAGAAACCAGTAATAATAATAAGATTTTGCACCTAATTTTGCTAAAATTCATCTATTTTATAAAAGAAACACTTTGCAATGATCAATTTAAGACATTTGGGTGAGAATATGATGTACTGACAAAAAAGATGCATGCTCAAGAATGGAAGAGAATGATTTTTTAAAATCTTCATTAATACTTTAAAGTAGAACAACTGTAAGATGAAATTCTGCGTGGTAATAACATCTAGAATTTTTGTTAAATTTGATTTACAGATGCAGTAGTTAGATATATTTAACACACCTTTATAAGATAAGACAATATTAAAATAAACACCGATATTTTGATTCATATTTATTATCAAACAGATTAATCCATCAAATTGCATGTGAATTTTCTAATTTTGTAGACCTCCATGTTTAGTGTTTGTAATGGGGAGGCCAGAGTTTGAGTGGATGGATTTTATATAATTGAAGTAATATTAAGTTCTGAAACTAAGAAAGTCACTCCAAAGACTTACAGCCACATTTAATCACATTTAGCACCACAAAATTGGCTGTCAAAAGTCTAATTAACTATCAGGCATTAGCTCTATTTTCCATGCTGCTCACCCGCACAGCCTTTCATTATAACATCTGGCAAGTTTTCAAAAATTCCCTAGAAAACCTCTTTTTCTATAGTTTTACAGCCTAAAGTTATAGTGAAATAAACTGTTGTTAGAACTAAAAAAGTATATTTGATGCTTCATTGTTGAACCATTAAGAAAATTTTTATAATCCTCTTAAGTTCCTGGTCACTTCATTTTATATGCGAGCATACAATTAAGCTTAAAGAGACATTTCACTAACTGAATGCTGATATGTAGTTTGATTTCACTGTTTAGTGATGTTGCAATTTTTACAATTTTTTTTTTCCAAAATCGAAACCCAACTCTCAGTAGCACAGTTCACCTGGTCTAAAATGATGATGGATATCCAACTTAATCTTTGTTTTCTTGACTTTTTTTTTCCAACTTCTAAATAGTTTTCTCATCACCTAAATATACTTTATGTTATCAATTGAAATTCAAAGAGAAGGGCATATTTGCTTATATGATTACTATCATAGTTGAAGATAAACATTCCACAACACAAAATCTTGATAATAACAAAATATAATATCCAGGAGATAAAGGCTGATTGCTTACAGAGAGCTCTGATGACAGACTTACTAATTAGTGACATCTGATAGCAAAAGGACATGAAATAATATCCTCATTGTGGTTAGGAAAACAATCATTTTCAAATGAGAATTCAGACACAGCTAAATTATCCTTTAGGAATGATTGGAAAATAAAGATACATGCAGAAAAAAATATATTGAAAGTATGTGACAAATTGCACATGTCGAAAGAACTGCAAAAGGAAATGTTTCAACAAATAGAAGGAAATTATACAAGAGAACCCAAAGGGAAGAATGAATCACAAACAGAAATGATGAGCAAAGAAATTGTAGATTTGATTATTTTAAATTAGCTATGTCAGAAAAGATGATAAAAATAGTGACTAATTTCCAGTGGGGGTGGGAAAGTCAGGTGCAACTCATGGAAAATGGTGAGGAAGTTGAATGTCAAAGATTTGATATAACTGTGTTCTAAGGTCCTAATGTTCTTCAGAAGGGGAATAAACTATATATATATATATATATATATATATATATATATATATATATATATATATATATATATATATGTATGTATGTATATATGTATATATGTATGTATATGTATGTATTTACATCCATTTATGTCATCTGCACATGTAAACATCTAAAGGAAATCACTATAAGAAGTTTGTAACTTCCAAACTAGCAGAAAAGAAAAAGGTACTAAATAAAGTACAATCAATACACTATGAGGCAGGAAAAGGGAAAGAAAAGTAAAGAAAAAGAGAAATATTGCAAAATAGAAGTCACAAAATAAAGTGATAGAAAAGTGTCCAATTATATTTTCAAAATCACAAAAGATGAAACAGAAAAAGAGATATATAATCTTAGATTGGACTTATAAATCCACCCACGAGTTCTTGAGGGCCATCCATAAAACATAAAAATTAAGAATTAAAAAAAAGAATTAAAAATGAATGAATTGGAGGAAAGTTTTCCTAATTAATACTAATGAAACGAAAATAAGTTACAGCAATGTTAATATCAGAAAAAATCAACGAATGGTGCAAGTAAGGAGATGGAAGTTAATTCATTTGATTCATGTGTTGTTGCCTCATTATACCTATAGAAAGAGACCAGTGCTTGATTCTCTCAAAACCATCTTTCTTTTCTCCTCCATAGTCATCATTGTTCCCATGCCAGCCTTCATACTGAAGTTCCTTAGAGAAGCAAATTCTTATCCTTTCACTTCTGGACATTTGATGTCCCTGTCTTGATCATATATTCTTTAGAGCATCTCCAAATTCTTGTGCAAACCTAATTATGCCAGTTTCCAATTTAAAATCATTCAATGGCATGGCATTACCTATGAGGTAAAACTTCAAAAAGTAGGAAGTTTCAATCCGTCTCTTCAGTGTTTTTTTCCCCCGCAATACTTGCAGGCAGCATGCACATTTTATATTATTTTATTGATTTTGAACTATCTTGACATTCCAGGAATAGGGCATCCTTTTAATACTTCTATGCTTCTCGTACTGTCTCCTTATACTGGAGTTTCCTTTCATTTTGTTAACTATGTATGCTCCAAAACCTACCTAAGCTTTTATTCATTCTAATTCTCCCCCATTCACCATTATATGGTCCCTTCATCAGTGTGTGTTATTTCCACATAGCTACACACACACACACACACACACACACACACACACACACACACTCCTCACACTCGTGCATGCGCACACATGTATATAATTGCCACTTAATAGTATATTCTAATTGCCTATTTATATATCTCTCTTGCAAAAAGAAAAAAAAAAGTTGAGTCTGTCGAGGGCTGGGTCCATTCCATGTAGGGTATCTGGTGCCAAAAATGTACACTAAAATGCAGTAACCACTTTGACAGCAGAATGTGAATTTGAAAATCACCTAGTCCAAATTCTTTATTTTGTAGGTGAACCTAACAGGCTACTTAGAGATAACTATTCTGTAAGGCATTGGCCTGTGAAAAATCTGAACCAATATTGGGAAGTTTAAGTTTCCATTATACTATTTGTCAAGTTACTAAGGAAATTTTTTCTCTCATATTGGCTGAACTAAGGTAAGTGGTTCATTAGCCCCACCCCAAATAATATACATGATTAAAGGGTTTTTTAGCCTAGAATCATTGGGATTTAATGATTCTTCTAAAGTCTAGGCTTCTTTTGAAAAACACCATTAAAATCCAGAAGTGAATTTGTACAAATTAGTGAGCTTCAAATCTTCCATGTTAAACTTTCCTTCAGTTCTTGACACTAACAATACCTATTTTTACAGCTTTCAGTGATGCCTGTTTTTGTCTTGCATGCTTTCCAGACACCCTGCACTAAATATGAATACTAATAACGATTCCTCTGCTCTATTGAGAATTCAGCACCTTTCGCTGTCTATATTTGTTTTCCTGACCTGTCATCTAATTGTGTCCTTACTTTTCAGTTCCCCTTACATTGGGACTTCTCTTCAAGAATTAGGTCTTTCTTACTGACATACCTGGCCACTCTCATAATTGTTTCCTGCTCTCACTGGCTTGCTCAGTTACTTCCATCATCAGCAGCTGGATCAGTCTGGATACTTTCAAGCTTATACCTGGTCTGGCAGTAAGTGGGGAATTCTGGACTAAAAAAATAAGTATTCTTTTGAAAGAGTAAGGGGAAAGCCTACATCACAGATGAAATGCAAAGGTTCAATTATAAGGCAGTTGAAATTCAGAATGCTTTTTCTGAAACAAAACAAAACAACGATAAAAAGTATTAGTTAGATCCCCAGTTTAGTTCACATCCATCAGAAAGATTATGAAAGATTAAGATGAAGGAAAGAATGTGGCTAAATTAATGAAAATGCACTAACTGACATCTTCCTAGGGGTAGTTTTACTGGGTGTTTCAGACAAAGTTAAATACAATAATACAGGATGGAACAGGTGATGTTAATATCAAAAAGATGGAAAGAGGATAGCAACAGAGCGAGCTGATGGATTTATGCCAGGCCTCTTTAAGATACAGGATTGATTCTAATCCACAGGTTTCAGCCAAGAGGAAGATGGTTGTGTTATTGTTGTGATTTCAAGAATAAAATCTCAGTCATCTGTATTTACAGTGTGTGATGTTTTATAGTTTTTAAACTGCCAACATTGTGAGTTCTACTCAAAAATACAGATGGTTGAAATCACATGCACATAAAGCAATCTCTTCCTTATTGCAGACCCAATGTCTTTGATTCTTCATGTTCACTTTCTATTCTCCATCTCCCGGTAAATACAGCTACTGTTTTATTTTATCATTTATGTAGAATTTTATGCAGAACTTTCATTAAATTAATATTCATGTGCTACATTTATTCTGATAACTTCCTTGTTATATACCCATTTTTTTAATTTCAAACATTTCAACTTTAGTCACATAAACAAAGTAAAATCATTCACATTTTTGATTATCTGATTTCTCTTAAGTCGATCTCGCATAAATGTCATGGAACTTTTGAAAATTATTATTTTTTACGTTAAAGTTTATTGAAGTGTTAATTGTTAATAAAGTTACATAGATTTCAGGTGTACAATTCTGTAATACATGGTCTATATCTCACATTGTGTGTTCACCACCCAGAGTCAGTTCTCTTTCCATCACCATATATTAGACCCCGTTTACTCTCTTCTAGAGCCCCCCACTTTACCTTCTGATAACCCCTAAACAGTTGTCTATGTTTATGAGTTTTTGTTCCTTCATTTGTTTCTCTTTTTCTTTTGTTGTTTTCAGTTTTATATACCACATATCAGTGAAATCATATGGTTCTCTACTTTTTCTGGCTGACTTATTTTGCTTAGCATTATAATCTCAACATCCATCCATGTTGTCACATATGGTAATATTTCATCTTTTGTTACTGCTGAATAGTATTCCATTGTGTGTATATATCACAACTTCTTTATCCATTCACCTATCGAAGGACATTTTGGTTGTTTACATGTCTTGGCCACCGTAAACAAAGCTGCAATGAACATTGGAGCACACGTGTCTTTATGTATAAATGTTTGCAGATTTTTTGGGTAGATACCCAGCAGAGGGATTGCTGGGTCATATGGTAACTCTATTCATAATTTTTTGAGGAACCTCCACACCGCCTTCCATAACGGCTGCACCAGTCTGCATTCCTACCAACACTGTATGAGGGTTTCTTTCTCTCCACAGCCTCTCCAACACTTGTTACTATTTGTCTTGTTGATGATAGCCATTCTGACTGGGGTGAGGTGATATCTCATTGTGGTTTTGATTTGCATTTCTCTGATGATTAGTGATGTTGAGCATTTTTTCATATGTCTATTTGCCATTTGTATGTCCTCTTTGGAGAAATGTCTCTTCAGGTCCTCTGCCCATTTTTTCGATTGGGTTGTTTGTTTTTTTGTTGTTGAGTTGTAAGAGTTCCTTGTATATTTTGGTTATTAGCCCCTTATCAGAGGCGCTGTTTGCAAAAATCTTCTCCCGTTCAGTTGGTTGCCTCTTTATTTTGTCAATGGTTTCTTTTGCTATGCTTCTGCAAAAGAAACCATTTTTCAGTTCGATATAGTCACATTCATTTATTTTAGCTTTCACTTCCCTTGTCTTTGCAGTCAAATCCATAAAATGCTCTTTGAACCCAAGGTCCATAAGTTTAGTACCTGTGTTTTCGTCTATGCAGTTTATTGTTTCAGGTCTTATGCTTGGGTCTTTGATTCATTTGGAATGAATTTTGGTACATGGTGACAGATAGCAGTCCAGTTTCATTCTTTCTCATGTGGCTTTCTATTTCTCCCAGCACCATTTATTTATTGAAGAGGCTATCTTTTCTCCATTGTATGTTTTTTGCTTCTTTGTCAAAAATTATCTGTCCATATTTATGTGGGTTTATTTCTAGGTTTTCAATTCTATTCCGTTAGTCTGTGTATCTGTTTTTCTCCCAGTACCATGCTATTTTGATTATTGTTGCCCTGTAGTACAAGCTAAAGTCACGGAGTGGGATATCTCCAGCATTGTTCTTTTTTCTTAGGATTGTTTTCGCTCTTCAGGGTCTTTTGTGGTTCCATACAAATCTGATGATATTTTGTTCTATTTCTTTAAAAATGCCATTGGGATTTTGATAGGGATTGCATTAAATCTGTATATTGCTATGGGTAATACGGCCATTTTAACTATGTTGATTCTTCCAATCTATAAGCACAGAATGTTTTTCCATTTCTTTGTGTTTTCTTCAGTTTCTTTAAAAAATGTCTTATAGTTTTTAGCATATAGGTCTTTCACATCCTTGGTTAAGTTTATTACTAGGTATTTCATTATTTTTGTTGCAATTGAAAAAGAAACATTTTTTTAAATTTCTTTTTCTGAGATTTCATTGTTAGTATATAAGAATGCAATGGACTTTTGTATGTTGATTTTATAGGCGGCAACTTTACTGTACTTGTTTATTGTTTCTAATAGCTTTTTGGTGGAGTCTTTAGGGTTTCCTATATATAGCATCATGTCATTTGCAAAGAGTGACAATCTAACTTCTTCATTTCCAATTTGCATGCTTTTTATTTCTTTTTCTTGCCTGATTGCTCTGGCGAGGTCTTCCAACACTGTGTTGAAAAGCAGAGGTGATAGCGGAGAGCCCTGTTGTCTGCCTAAACGTAGAGCAAAGTGCTTCAGTTTTTCATTATTAATTATGAGATTAGCTGAGGATTTGTCATATATGGCTTTTATTATGTTAAGGTATTTTCCTTCTATACCTATTTTATTAAGTGTTTTATTCATAAATGGATGCTATATCTTGTCAAATGCTTTTTCTGCATCAATTGATAAAATCGTATGATTTTTGTCATTTATTTTGTTTATGTGATGTATCACATTGATGGATTTGCATATGTTGAACCATCTTTGTACCCTTGGGATGAGCCCCACTTGATCATGATGAATAATCTTTTTAATGTATTGTTGCATTTGATCTGCTAGAATTTTGTTTAGGATTTTTGTGTCTGTATTTATCAGAGATATTGGTCTGTAGTTTTCTTTTCTGTGTTATCCTTACCAGGTTTTGGTATCAGGGTAATGTTGGCCTCATAAAGTGAGTTTGGGAGTATTGTCTCTCTTCAATTTTTTGGAAGAGTTTGAGTAGGACAGATACTGGATCCTCTTTGAAGGTTTGGTAGAATTCACTAGTGAAGCCACCTGGTCCCGCACTTTTGCTTTTGGGAAGATTTTGGGTGACTGATTCAATTTCCTTACTGTTCATCAGTCTATTTAGATCTTCCAGTTTTTCGTGATTCAGGCTAGGAAGGCTGTATGTTTCTAAGAACTTGTCCATTTCTTCTAGGTTATTGACTTTGGTGGCATATAGTCCTTCATAGTATTCTTGGATGATCCTTTGTATTTCTGTGGTGTCCGTGATAACTTCCCCTTTTTCGTTTCTGATTTTGTTAATTAGTGTCTTCTCTCTTTTTATCTTAGTGAGTCTAGCCAAGGGTTTGTCAATTTTGTTAATCTTTTCAGAGAACCAGCTCTTTGTCACATTAATTTTTCCCATTGTCTTTTTGTTCTCTATTTCATTTAGTTCTGCTCTGATTTTTATTATTTCTTCTGCTGACCTTGGGTTTCATTTGTTCTTCTTTTTCTAGTTCTTTAAGGTGTAATGTGAGTTTATTTATTTGAGATTTTTCTTGTTCCTTGAGATAGGCCTGTAATGAGATAAATTTCCCTCTTAAAACTGCTTTTGCTGCATCTCAAAGATTTTGTTAGGATGTATTTACATTCTCATTTGTTTCTATATATCTTGATCTCTTCTCTTATTTCCTCTTTGACCCGGTCATTCTTTAATAGTATGTTGTTTAATCTCCACATATTTATAGTTTTTCCTGCTTTGTTTTTGCAGTTGATACCCAATTTCAAAGCCTTGTGATCAGAAAATATGCTTGGTATGATTTCAATCTTCTTAAATTTGCTGAGGCCAGTTTTATGTCCCAATGTATAGTCTATCCTTGAGAATGTTCCATGTACACTAGAAAAAAATGCATAGTCTGATTTTCTGTAATGAAGTGCTCTATAAATGTAAATTATGTCCATTTCATCTAATGTGTCATTAAGGGCTGTTATTTCTTTATTTGTTTTCTTTTTGGATGATTTATCCATAGCTGTCAATGATGTATTTAGGCCCCTTACTATAATTGTGTTTTGGTCAGTTTCTCCCTTTATTTCTGTTAGTAGTTGCTTGATATATTTTGGTGCTCCCTGATTGGGGCATAGATATTGATGACTATTATGTCTTCTTGTTGTATAGTCCCCTTTATCATTGTGAATTGTCCATCTTTGTCTCTTGTTGCCTTTTTTATCCTGAAGTCTGTTTAATCTGATATCAGTATGGCTACACCTGATTTTGTCTGGACACCATTTGTATGGAGTGTCAATTTCCACTTTTTCACTTTGAGTCTGTGTTTGTCCTGGTAGCTGAGATGTGTCTCTTAGAGGCAGTGTATGGTTGGGTTTAATTTTTTGATCCAATCTGCTGCTCTGTGCCTTTTTATTGGTGAGTTCAGTCCATTTACATTTAGGGTGATTATTGATATGTGAGGATTTCCTATCATTCTATCTTTAGTTTTCTGGTAAGATTGTTTCACCATTGTTTCTTTGTCTTTTTGTTGTTGTTTGTTATTTCTGTGTGGTGGTATTCTATGATTTTTTCCTTCGGTTTCTTCTTTTATTACGTTATATATTTCAGTTCTGGATGTTTTTGTGTGGTTCTATAAATTTTACGTAAAAGAAAGTTCCATATTTAGAATATTCAATTTTGTTCAGTATGCTTACTTTCTCCATTCCCATATTCTGGTTCAGGCCTTTACTCTCCCCCTTTTATGTTTTGGTTGTCACAAATTATCCCTATTTATGCCCATCAAATAACCTCCTTCAGTATTTCTTGTAGTGCAGGTCGTGTGTTAGAAAATTCCCTCAGCTTCTGTATGTCTGGAAAGGTCTTTATTCCTCCTTCATAGCTAAAAGATATCTTTGATGCATATATTATGCTTGACTCATAATTTCTCTCTTTCAATATATTTGAATATTTAATTCTACTCCCCCCTGGCTTGTAGCATTTCTGCTGAAAAATCTGATGATAATCTAATGGGCTTTACTTTGTAGATCACCGTCTTCTGTTCCCTGGTTGTCTTGAGGATTCTTTTTTTTTTTTTTTTTTTTGATTATGAAAATATTATTTTATTTATTTTATTTTTATTTTTTTTAATTAAAGTTTAAGAGGATTCTTTCTTTGTCATTAATTTTTGACAGCTTCAATACAGTGTGCCTTGGAGAAGGCCTATTGGGGTTGAGGTAATTAGGTGTTCTAATTGCTTCTTGGATTCAAGGATCCAGTTCTTTCCACAAGTTTGGGAAGTTCTCGTTGATTATTTGTTTGAATATACTCTCTGTTCCCTTCTCTCTTTCTTCTCCTTCTGGTATGCCCATTATTCTTATATTGCTCTTTTTGATGGAGTCAGAAAGTTTTTGTAGAGTTCTTTATTTTCTTTTAAGTCTCAAGTCTCTTACTTCTTCCATCCATGTCATTTCCAGATTTCTATCTTCTATATCACTGATTCTTTCCTCCATCTCGTCAACTCTGCTACGTAAGCTGGGTATTTTATTCTTCATTTCTTTTATTTAGTTCTTAATCTCCAAAACTTCTATTTGGTTCTTCTTAAAATTTCAATCTCCTTGGTAAAATATTCATTTTGTTCTTTGATTGTGTTTCTGATCTCATTAAACTGCCTGTCTCTGTTTTCTTGTATCTCATTGAGTTTTTTAAGAACTGCAATCTTGAATTCTCTGTCATTTAAGTCACATATTTCCATGTCTTTAAGTTCATTTTTTGCAGACTTTTCATTTTCTTTCTGAGCTGTCTTATTACCTTGGTTATTCATGGCAATTAATAATTTATTATCTCTCTTCCTAGACATCTACTGGAATGGATTCTGCAACAGGTTGATGGAAAGAGGTCTTTCTTTTATTTTCCAGTAGGTGTTGGTAAAATGTTGTATTTTCTCTCTAACTGCACCTTTTTATTCTCTCCCTCACTGTAGTGTTATATTTCCTCTGTACTATTCCGGCTTCTCACACAATGAAGGGATTCCCTGGAAGGCGGGCTTCTCCTCTGTGAATAGTTCACCTGGGTCATATGGTGCTGCCTACGTGTGGGGATGTAGAGAGCTTCTGAGATTCCAAATGTCTTCCTGCACCAGATTCAGTGCCCATGTGTTTCAGCAGCTCTGTTTACACCTGCAGGAATCCACCCAGATAGGTGGGGACAGGGGCGAGTGTGCTGTGAGAGGTGGCTCAGAGCAATGGCGAGGACCACCGCCACAGCCAGTCCTGCTTCCATGCTCCCTCCCCTTTGCCAGAACTAGTTGGGCTGTGAGTCCATGTCTGTGGACCACAGTTCTCAAAACTGCAAATATTATGTTCTTTTGATCTGACGCTGCTACTGTTCCACTTCTAACACTGGGCAAGTGTGGGCGGGGCGAGCTCTGGGATGATAAGGTGGGGCAGCTAGTTTCAGTGCCTAAGGTTTCCGTTCTCTGCTCCGCAGTGAGGGCTTAAACCACTATTTTCAGCCTTCTTCCCTCAGTCTTTTCTCCAAGGTCTGTGCCGTGAGTGTTGGGTTCAGTCATGTTATATGCTTTCTCCCGGTGGGCCATAAATGGAGCCCTAGTAGTCCGAGTTCTTCCCTCTCCTGCAGCTGTGGTAGTTCCAGAATGCAGCAAGCTTGGGGTATCAAGCCAAGTCTGCGTCCTGCACTCACACAGCCCTGTCTCTGCACTTCTCCCTTCTCTCCTCACCCACTTGTGCAATTTGCCCACCTTTAGATGATTTCAGTAGTGTGCCTCTTAGTCTTGCCTGTCTGCTGTGCAGGGAGTCCTTTGTGGAGTTATAGTTGTTTAATTTGTTTTAAATTCCAGGGGAGATTTCAAGAGGCTCACCTCATGCTGCCATTTTTATGATGTCCCACTGAAAATTATTTAATATAGCCTGTACAATGTAAAGAAAACTGGAAGAAATAACTGAAAATAACTGTTAATAGTCTACACTCAAAGTGTGCAGATTAGATTAGATTAACCATGATAGTTTTACATATACTATAGTGTTTTATTTCAAAATGAAAACACCCATTTTCAGAATAATATATCCTAGATTAATTATATTCACAATGACTGTATGACACATGAATATTAAAATATAATGGTAGGTGCAATGGCATTGTTTAATTGTTAGGCAGAATTGTATAATTTTAATCAATATTTTAAAATGATATAATTAAAATTCAAAGCAGACTAAGAATTAGAAATAGCTCAGAACATTTTTAATGCCTTTTCAGTTATTGAATGTTTTTCTTTTATGTTATCCAACAAAGCCGTATATTTCTAATATGTAATAGCTCATGAGACAGTTTTTTAATCAGTGACAATTGAAACTGTGATACTACAATGAGAATATTTTAGCAATTTGCATTTGCATGGTGAATGAAGTATGTTCAACATTTTATAGAGAATAAAATAACTAATATTATTTATCTGAAATGTTGAAACTATTCAGCTATAATCAATCTAATTATTACATGTCAAAAAATGTTTTTCCTTTGTATGGAGGGAATTGAAACATTTGTGTTCCAAACAGATCTATTTAATGTATTGACCATTTTATTACAGTACACTATATCCATTAGTTAATATTTTTACCTATATGTATTCTTCATTTTAGATCGTATGCTTATTTGAAATCTCAAATAAGAGTTTTGCAAAAATATGCTTTATATTTTTAAAGAAAGAAAATACGTGTTTATATATACCTCTGTCTATATGATTTATATATGTATTTTATTGAATTCATTGATTATCAAAGAGTATTCACTTGATTTAGGGTATTGACTAAATATGCTTAAAACTTAACAGTTATTTTAAAGCTAAATTTGAAATGTACACCAAATATTAGTTCTGTTTTACCCTAGGTTTAAGGTCTAAAAAAGACTGGCTCAAATCCTTGTTTTATGTCCAGTGAAAGCCCAGGGCCTTCCCAAATATTTCTGCATATTCCAAATGGTCACCCCAGCTCCATTTTTCTATGTGCACTAGAACTTTATTTTCAGTTTGCCATCTTTCATGGGTTCTTTCTCTCAATTTTGACATGTACCTAAACTGGACACTCAGTGCCTTTTTCTTATTTGTATCAACTCCAGCTCTGTTTTCTGTCCACAATAAATCACAGAAAAATAACACTAGCCATCGCCAGTAGTGATTACCAATAGCAGCATCATTCATAATAAACAAAAGGAGGAAACAGCCAAAATTCCCATCAATTAGAATGAATTATGAACATTAGAATGAATAAATAATATGTGGCATATCTATACAATGGAATGATGTTCAGCAACATAAAAAAATAAAATAATGATGCATGCTACAACGTGGTTGGACCTGGAAAGAACACATCCTTCCAAATGAAGCAAGATAGTCACAAAAGACCACATATTGTATGATTCCATTTGTATGAAATGTCCAGAATAGACAAATCAATAGAGACAGAAATTAGATTAGTGGCTGCCTAGTATTGGTTGTTGCAAAGGGGTTGAAGGGAAATAGAGGCAATAAATGAAGAGGATGGCATTTTTTTTAAGTGATAAAAATGTTCTCAATTAATGATAATAGTTTCACAACAGTGAATATAGTGAAAACCAGTGAATTTTAAACATTAAAATAATGAATTTTATCATATGTGAATTATATCTCAATAAAACTTACTTAAAATGTCACACAGTCTTTGTGTTGGCAGCCACCAAGACAGAGGTGTTGTCTGGAGAAATGGTGGTTCAAATGTCAAGCACAGACAATGTAACAATGAAAATGCAACATGTCAGTGCTTACCATGATGCACTCAGCCAGTCCCCAACTATAACTATAGATTTTTCTTGGATATCTCAAAACTTGTAAATGCCCACTAACATCTTTTTGGGTTTGATCCTTTTTCTCTACCCAACCTGCATCCAGCTAAGGAACGCAAAAGTATAAATTATAATTCTCCACTGACAACTTTATTTGTCCACTTTTACTACTTAGGAGGCAGTAGTGACTATATAAAGTCTTGGTTTTAAACTTTCTGTTTCGATTACACATTGTGTGATCCTAAGGGGATGCACATTTTAGCTCCTGATAGAATGTGTGAGACTCAACTGCACCTATCTGTTAACTCTGAGTTACGTGGGTAGAAGGAGACATATCTCTTAATAGAGGAAGAATGTGAAGACAATTTACAGCTAAATGCTGTATAAATTACTGGATCAAATTGTGTTTGATTGGCTTAGAGACCTCCATTTTACACAAACTTAATTCTCTCTCTCTCTCTCTCTCTCTCTCGCTCTCGCTCTCGCTCTCGCTCTCGCTCTCTCTCTCTCTCTCTCTCTCGCTCTAGATCCAGCTAAAGATCCCTGCTTAAAGATGAAATGCAGTCGCCATAAAGTGTGCATTGCTCAAGACTCTCAGACTGCACTCTGCATTAGTCACCGGAGGCTTACACACAGGTAAACATTGTTACATTAAACCCCACTGATGGAGTGGTGCTCCTTATGCCACTAACAGCTTCAGAATATAAATATTTGGCAATGTCTGCAAAGCTTTTATCCAGAGTTTTATTGAAACAGTGTCAGAACCCTGGTTAATACAATTATGATTCCCTTGGGTTAAACATTGTTATCAGTCAGAATTACTATGGGGATTATAGCATGTAGGCACATGTTATTAAATAAGGAGGATTTTGTGAAGATTGGATTCAAGGGCTCTATCTTTATACTTACACTTTTTCAAGTTTAAGGAACAAGTGTAGTTCCGGTATCTTTTAAATATTTTTGCTTATGCCCACTCAAATATTTTATTTCCCTCAGGGGAGAGTAAGAAACAAAGTGAAAAAGCATAAATGAATGACTATGTTCATTTCAAAAGATGAAAAGTCACAAAATAGAGACATGAGCCTGGAACACTTCAGGGCGCCTTCCTTTATGGGACACTCATACTGGTGGAGTCCCTGGTGGCCAACGCAAAATTCAAAGAGGAGAAAAAAGGGTTAGATATATCTTTTATCGTGATCATCACTACTTCTGTAAGATAGGCTCTATTTTGACAAGGATCAGTGATTTAGAAATAGCCTGTGTATTTTGGTGCTGAGTCTTAAGAATCATGATAGGTCACAACCAAGGGTGAAATCACTGTGTAAGTGATGGAAGCAAGCAGGTGTATCCATTCTCTTTATTAATTTTAAAGGTTTTTTTTCTTTTTTTCTTTTTTCACTTTTTTTGAGAACATTCTTTTTTGTTATAATGGACCGAATTCATGTTGTGCTTTTCATCAAATGAACATGGGGGTTTCTCTATTTGGGTGTTTTCAGAGACTAATTGGAGTTTGGTTTTAGTGCGCTTACATCTCAATTCTATTATTCAAACATACCAACAGACAGAGAAGAAGAACATAAGTAACGGTTCTAGAAAACAGCAAATATTTAAGTTTCTTTGATGTTCCTTATTAATGTGAAAGTACATATATCTATAAAGACCTTTACTACGTGCTGAGTAGATTAGAGGAAGTCTTTATTCCATAATGCCTTATTGATCATGGCAGATTTCAAGTACAAAAGCAGGCTAATACAACCAAGACAGAGGATTGGGGAATGAGTTAACTTTAAGAATCATGGAATATCCATGGTGTACTTGGCACACAACATGTTTGTTTTTCTGATTGCCATTTTCATGTAATGTCATTAAAAAGTAATTTTTCTTGAATAAATTCAGCAGCAACTGTCATAATTTATCCAAATAAGATGAATTGCATATTTAGTAATACATTTCTTGGCATTGCATATGATATGTGAGACTTGAGCTGATATCAAGGAAAGTTAGCAGTTTCGATTGAGGGAAAAAAAATAAGACTATTCCACAGTATAATGAAGAGAATACTCTATGTGACAAAAACAAATAATGCCCCCATGTGAACATTAATGTAATGGGTGTAAGATACTTTTTACATTTCCTGACACTTCCTGGCTGCTTGATAAATAGTAGTATTTATTGTAGTTCTTTCATTATCTTTGTGGTTATTATCACCTGCTGAAATATGCATATAATTTCATCCTTGGTTTGTTTTCAATAGTGAGGAAAAAAAGCTTAAAAAATTATGGAATACCAATAATGTACTTGCAAAAGTAAGAAAGAAAGAGGACAACAGTTTGGGCCTGTCAAATGTAAAACATCTCCTGGAAATAGCATTTCTATAAAGTCAACATACTTTGGAAAGGCCCAGAAGGATGAAGCAGAGTTATCAATAAGATATCCCCACTCCATCATGACCTCTATGTTGATTTTTCAAAGAGATAACAAAACTTTGAGCCGGAATTTTATTTTTCCATTTATTTCCTGAGGGTTCCATAAAGCTTCTGAATTACTTGGAATTCTTATTAATTAATCATCAAATACTTACAATATAAGTATGTTTGAGTGTACTAGGGAAGAGAGTGGGTTTTTACTTGAGAAATGAATTCCCATATGCTCCCTCACCTAAGTTGTAGACACCTAGTCAATCATTTCATACAAAAACAAACACTGTTTTCTTACAAGTTTCAGAGACCCTGGAGAAGGTTTCTATCTACTCACAGTTATACCTTTGAAAAGGCTCGTCTCCCATCTCACCCCTGGCCCCCTGAACCCAAGTCAAAGAGCAACTGAAGACCTCACATTTAGTATTATGCCTGGGGCAGAAACTCTCTCCATAACTGTTTTACACTGAAGCCAAGAGAGGTTCAAGTTCCTGACTTAAGATCACAAAGCTGGGAATTTTCAGACCACTGATTGCAGCCTATATTTACTAATACCCTAATCCAGGCTTTCTCACTGCATGTCGAACTCATTATTAAACAAAGACTTAACTACAGATAAAAAGAAACTTCCTTGACATGGTGAAAACTCTCAGAAACCAATAGCTAACATGTTTCTTAATATAGACAGGTGAAGTGTCCTGAATTGAGAACTACTGCCAGCTTTGCCTTTGGTGGACAGGTGGGTTGGAGCTTTGGGATGACTGCTGTGCTCCATGTAGGCGGACTTCAAAATGTTTTGTGTAAAAGTATTTAGTCCTGTTCTATTTCGGATAGACACTGTTTAAAATTTGGACTCAATACGCACTAAATTCAATAAATAAATAACGTTTCCAAAAAATTAATATTAAGATTGATATTTGATATGCTTTCTTTGCTTTGAGGATGTCAGTACTAGTGAATGTTAATACAACACTTAGGGAAGGAGAGTTTTGCCAACCAGTTTGATCAATAAAGGTGGCTAATATAAATAATGCAGATTGTAAATTTGGGGGTTGTGTGTGGGTTTTGGGAAGGGGGATACAGAAAACAGAGAAAAGGGTTGCTTAATAAATGTTGACCATTTACATGGTTTAAATTAGAAATTCCAACTTTTTTTCATTTAAAGATAGCGTTTTCTCCCCATCCCCCCTTTCCTTGATCTCATAAAAGAGAAAAAGAAATGGAACTTGCTGTTTGCTTCTGCAGAGGGGATCCCGTTTTTCATAGAGGTCTTCCTAATTCCATCCCACCACCTCCAACTATATATCATACCCATTTCTCCATTACCTTAGAACCCTGAACTTCTCATCCTGTAATAATCATTTCATGTCTAATAAATTATGTAACATCAATGTCTTTCAATTGACTGGACTTTTTATGAAGGTAGGGTCTATGTCTTTTATTCACCACCTCTTACTCAGAAATTGGCGTGCTGGCTAGTCTATATTTTCTTTGAAGAGTATTATTAAAGTAGCTGTTTGCAAACATCTAGAGAAAAAATTGAGTTGTTTAATCAATTGAACTGGTCAGTCTACATAATGTAAATCTAATCGTTTTTTTTTTTTGGTTTTGTGTGTGTGTGTGTGTGTGTGTGTGTGTGACTAGCCCTTATTTTTTGAGGATGGTCTGAGAAAAGCATAGGAGTCAGTCAACAAATACTGTAAAATAAATGTATTGAATGAACACAAGAATTATTGCCAGAAAAAAAAAAGGAGAGGGGGATATGAAAATATAGGGAGAGGTGAGTCAACTGGTTGAAAGAAACTGGTAGGGTAGATCCTTGCCTTAGATTTGTAAATAACTGAAATAATTACTAAATAGCTCTTTATTTAGTTCTTGAAATCACAATACTGTCACACCCTGCTTAACGATGAAGACATGTTCTAAGAAATGCATCCTTAGGCAATTTAATCTTCAAGGGAGCATCCTAGAGTACACTTAGACAAAACTAGATGGTGCAGCCTGCTACTGTAATTGTACACGGGATGCTTTTATACGTCTTGTAACACAGTAGGCTTATTTCCATGGGGAGGACCACAAACGGGAGTGATTGTAGTGGAAGCCCTGACAGTTCAGTTGGTTTTTCTATTTGTAACGTAAGTGTATGACTTAGCTTTGATTGCTGAGGCATCCTCTTCAGAGAAACACCCATTTCAAAGACAGCAGCCACTTCAGGGACGGTTATCTTGAATGGACACATTGCCAGCCACACAACTAGATTAAGAGCCAGGCCACCTTTTGAGTCTCTTTGTTTTAGGTCTTGATTTGTTTAGATAACTGACCATTTGGGATACTTTTGTTGTTGTTGTTTGTTTTTAATTTTGTTTTGTTTTCTCTTTCTGGATTTTAAATTCCCACCTTTCAGTTTTCAATTCACCAATAAAGAGTGAGCCATAAAACCCTAGACCCTCACCCTTGACCCCATTAAAAGCAGAATCCCAGACCAACTCCCTCATGGACATCACTGAAGGGCACATTGGAATCCTAATAAGAACTATAAGGGTTGGTTCAGTTGTAACATTGGTTAACTGTGGGAAGCTCACAAGGGCCCAGATGAGTACCCCAGGCATTTCTAGCTGATAGCATTTATATGAATAGGCTGACTGCAAAAACTAGTAAATGCATTGTTCTAGGACATTAGGGCAGCTACAGTGTCACTAGGTGATAGGAAAGATGAAACCTTTCTCGTCTTTATAATCTCATCATTATAATCTTAGGAGACCACCATTGTATATCATTGACTGAAAAGTTGTTATGTGACACATACTAATAATTGTCTTCTGAAATCAGAGACTTAGCCTGATTAGGGGGCTCATTATGTGTTTTACATTAGCTTTGACCCTTATTGCCAATGTAGAGGATTGTGTAAAGTATACAACTATGTTGTGTTCAAGGTCCTATATTTGGATATTTGTCTCCAAATGGCTTTTTCTGTGAAGAGTTGGCCTCCACTAAGCATGATGCCTGTGTTGTTTTGCTAGCTTTCTATTACCAGTATCATAGCCAGTTAAAACCAATACATTTTATGAACAATGGAAAAGAACCTGAATGTAACACGTTTTCCAAAATGGTAACATATCCACTTATTTAGATGGTTTAATATAAATATATATAATGGCTTTCCAGGCTTTGAATCTGACCCGCTTTTTTATATCGTTACCCTGGGGAAAATTTCTGGAGATGCTTGTAGTTGAGGGTATTTTGTCTCATTGTTTTTGTGTATTGTGAGCAAGAAGCCCCATGTTTAAAGCTCCTTTTGTGGCCTATGCAGCTGCAGGTAATTAACACTATTTCTAGATCAGTGTTTCAGGCACCAACCAATGCTGCTGATATTAAAAAAACAAAAACAAAACCCCCCAAAACAGGTTTGGAATAATAAGATAGATTAAGGTAGGACAAAGCTAGGCATGTTAATTTCTGCTTCATTTGCACCAAATGTTGGGGGGTGGGGGGATCAATAAGGAAATGCTTTTGGCCTTGCAGGGAAGCATAAGAATAATAAACCTAAAATAATACTTATCAAAATAGACATCAAAAGATGAGTCCTAAAACTCCTCTAATTTAACTATGCATTTTTTGAATTCATAATTGTAATGACCATATCAAAAGAAGCTTAGAATTTCTTTATATAATAATTGAATGAATGTGGTATCTATATTTTCATTGCTATAATGTTGAAATATTTATTATGGGAAGATTCAATCTTAGGGACTGAGTTATAGGAGAGTCCCAAAAATGTTGGTTAAATTAAGGCAAAGCGTGCCTTAAATTGATTTAGTTTTTACAACAACCCTAATGTTTTATACTAAAGACTATTATGTCCATTTTATAGAATCAAAAGCTGAAGCTCAAAAGTGCTGGTATTCTGCCTGAGATTAAATATATAGATAGCTAGATAGACAGACAGACAGACATAAGAGGCAGATTTAGGATTTAAAATAATTTTTATATACACATTTTTCATAATTATAAATAAATTTTAATCATGTTTATGAACATATATTTATATAATTTTATAAGTACCTAGTTATCCATAACTCTCCTTTGGTTAGAACATAAAGGGTTTGGAACACTTTTTTTTTAAATTAAAGTTTATTGGGGTGATAATTGTTAGTATATTTGCATAGGTTTCAGGTGTACAATTCTGTAATACATCATCTATATATCACATTTTGTGTTCTCCACCCAGAGTCAGTGGAACACTTTTTTTTTAATAGATTTTTTAAAAGAGCAATGTTAGGTTTACAGCAAAATTGAATAGAAGGTACTGAGAATTTCCCACATACCCTCTGTATAAACTCCAAGTGCATAACCTTCTCCATAATCAATGACCCCCACACAGTGGTACTTTTGTTATAATTGTAAACCTACATTGACACATCATTATCACCCAAAGTCCATATTTATATTACTTTTTAATATTAATTGCATTTAAAAATGGCTTATAATACTATACTTTGGATAGTGAGTTAGAATAATATAATTTGATTATTCTTTTTAAACACAGATAATAGCTGAACTTCATAGTGTTTCATTTATGTCTGGAACTTTTCTGAAGCTATATATATTTGTGCATCTGTACTTGTATGTGTATATTTATATGTATATATGTATATATGTATTTGTGTCTATATATGTATGTATATATACAAATATACACATACACATGCATATATATGCATAACTAATTTAATCTGACAACAGTGATGTGAGGTAAAGTGGGTTACAGTTATTGCACCCATTTACAATGATAAAATCTGAGACAGAAGTTATGTCATTTGCTCAGGTGATAAACTTGGACATTGAAACTGGACACTGAGGTTCCAGAATTTGTTCTCTTGATTATTATGTGCTAATGTCATTTGAGCCATATTATTTAACACTTATAAAACATGTTATATAAATGAGACATTCTTCTAGGCATTTTAGAGATAACTCATTTTATCTTACAACAATCTTATATTCCTTTTGAAAAACCTGGATAAACAATGCCTAACTCATAGTTTCTCAACATATTGTAACTCGCATTCTTTCTTGCTGAACATGCAATTCAGCATTTTTCTTTTATTCTGATATCACCCTCAAGTGGGTATAATTCTTAGCTACCTGAGAATTGCTTGTATGGAGAAAATTGAATTCATTCGACTGTAGATCAGCCAATATTGATTTGGTCAGGTTTTATTTTTGGTGATCCACTTACACAAAGAAAAAACATGTTTCTCAAATATAAAAATAAGACAACATTGACTGTGTATATATTTTTAAATACACAACACATCTTATCATTTTTGTGATATTATTTGCACTGTTTTTAAAAATCAGGAACTTGTTGATTAAAGTCCAATATCCTCAACATGGTCCTTTAGAACCTTAGCCAGGTAGCTTTCCCACATGGCACATTGCAGCCTGTCACAGCAGGAAACTCATTCTGTGGCCTGACTGCCTAGCTTTAGTCTAGTTCCACTCTCCTTAGCTGTGTGATCGTAGGCAGATTTCTTAAACTCTCGGTGCCTCAGTTTCTTTCACTTAAAGTAGGAATGGTAAAAATGATATTTTCTAATGATGTTCTTTTAAGGATTAATGAATTAATTCATAAAAACGATGAGAATAGTACCTGATTCATAATAGACGTACCGTAAAGTTTAGTTACGACTATTTTTTTCCTGAAACATGTTGTAAATTTTATAATCATAGACTTTTGCTATGTCTGAGTATTTTTCCTAGTAAAATGTTCTGCCCATTTATTCCCTTGTTATTCTGGCAAATACTCCATTTCTGAAGAGGCTTTTAGCATAATGATTAATGGTATGTAATCTGATGCTAGTCTGGCTGGCTTTGAAGTCTGTCTCCATTTCTTGATTCCAAAATCACTTTGAGCATATTACCCTCACCAAGACTCGTTTTTCTTGTTTATACGATAAAGATAATTATACTATCTATCTCCCTCTTTTTTTAAAAATGAGAATTAAGGATGTAATTTGTGCAAAACACTTTTCACAATGTAAACACTCAATAAACATTAATTATTGAGACATCTCTATTCAGTTTTCTTCCACATGTCTCCTAGTCCAATGTAGAATTAAATTCTCCTTTATCATTGTGCCCGTGACCCATTAGCAACATTTTTCTGTACCTGTATTATAGTTACTTATATATTTAGTAGCTGCAGGTTCATTTGTTGAGTTGCAGTTGACACAGTATTTGAAAAAATTGGCTGAATCCTGTCATGATTATATGAGGTGGAATTTAAGATCACTCTATACTTCAAGTAAAAGAGTAATGTGATTTTTAACAGTTGAAAATGGAGAGAAAGGGAACAATGTGTCATACGAGTTGTGGGAAAACATGAGAGACAGCTGCTTAAAGGGAACTAGCAAGGAAGTAGGAATTCATTTGCTATATTTAAGGTTATTAGGGTGCTGTCATTTGAACAAGTTTCCTGCCTTTAATGATTTTCTAGTTTATACCTTTTACCACTGCGCATATCCCCATGACCAGAGAAGAGGGTCTTCAGATCAAAAAGTCCAAAGTACATGAAAGGGATTTGCATGCACTAAATTCCTCCTGGTATACTGTCATTGTGATTGTCTATAGATAAATCCTTTCATGTCCTTTCAGATAGCTTTTATTTACACAGTGGGCCCAAGGACTGATAAACTCCTTCTGCCTAGCAGGAAACCAACTTGTGTTTGGAGGAAGGAAATGCTGGATCTGATTGGAGATCTTTCCCAGCTCTGCTTGCCATGCATACTGGCTTTGAAGTCTGTATAAAACAACTTATAATGTATTTCTGTATATACTTCTAAATCTCCTGATAACCTAGGTCAGCTGTGAGAGCTGAGTTTGAATTGTGATGGTCAGTAGAAGAGGGCAAGATGAGCCAGGAGAAGCCTGTAACAGTAATGACGCAAAGACCAGATGAAACCCAGTTGGATAGCATAGTATGAAAAGTGAGTGTAAGGAATGCATTCACTCGTAAGCCATTTTCTCTGCCGTCTAGTTCTTGCTCCATGAGTATCTCTTATATAAGGAAAAGAGCAAGTATTAGAAATAAAGTACAACAAAGGAAGATTCAAATATTGCTTGATATAAAGTGTCATGTCCTAAATTGACAAGAGAATAGTGGAAGTCTTTGAAGAGAGAAAAAACTGGATAATTCATGAAGAAGTAATTTTTAAAGAAGTACTTTAGATGGACCTTAGTATTTCCTACGTTTTGTGTTCCTAACTGATCAAGGTTATAATAGTCAGATTTAAAGTCCAATTATGTTACAAAGATTTTGGAATTGCAGGAACAGAGATACTTACATAGCTTAAATTGATGTTTTTTTACATTATAAGAACATCCCATTCTTTTGTCTGTAAGAAGGTTAAAACTGCCTAGTAAGAAAAATGATTATCCTTGTTCTTCTAAATAGAGATCTATTTCTACATTTTTGTAATTTATTATATTGAAACAAATGAAAAAAATATGATTGTTTATTAGTTAAATGTAGAAAGGTAGGAAAATATACAAAGATGTTATAAGTGATATCAATGTTTAACATTTTATTTTTAAAATATAAGCTCTTATGAAAATAACATGTGGATAAGATAATAACATGAATAGATTCATATGATAGAAAAGGGAGTACAGATTGGATCTCCTGTCCCCACCTCAGGCCACTCAATTCCATTCTCAGGTTTTCAGAAATTTTCTACGTGCACACATACATACTATGTTTCCCTGAAAATAAAACTTAACCGGAAAATAAGCCCTAGCATGATTTTTCAGCATGACATCCCCCAAGCACAAGCCATAATGTGTCTTTTGGAGCAAAAATTAATATAAGACCAGGTCTTACTTTTGGGGAAACACGGTACAAATATAATTAATTCCTAATAGGAATATTTTATACATGTTATTCTGCTTAATTTTATTAACTTAATATATTTTTTTATGTTCATAATTGGGCATATGCGTTTTATCCTACCTTTTAAATGGATGTAAAGAAATCTATCACATGTGTAACATAATATATATCATATATACATATGATATATAATATATCACATAATATATATCATATATACATATGATATATAATATATCAAGGGTGTCAAAATAGTGTATACACATTTTAAGAAAGGAAATCTGTATTAAAATTGTAATACTCAATATATACCAATAACAAAAGATGAATACAAGTCACATTTGACCTCTGCAATTACAAGAGGTGCTCAAAGTGGTTACCATCAGCATCCAGACACTTGTGATTACAGCGAACTACTGCTTGAGCAACATTTACCAAAGTGTCACTCATATACACTTTTTTTGGCACCCCTGGTATAACACACACACACACACACACACACACACACACAATTATTCAAATATAAGAATGAAATCTTACCGTTTGCAACAATATGGATGGACCTTGAGGGCACTATGCTAAGTATAATAAGTCAAACAGAAAAGACAGATACCATATGATATCTTATATGTGAAATTTAAAAACCAAGAAATAAAAAACCAAGCTCATAGATACAGAAAACAGATTGGTGATTGCCAGAGGTGGGGGTTGGGGTTGGAGTAGAGAAATGGGTGAAAAAGATTTAAATTTTTAAAAAGTTTAAAAAAATACCAAGGTACAAGACAACATATATCTTATGCTACACTGTGTAAGAAAGATGCAAAAATAAGACAACAAACATCTAGTTGTGATGTTGTGATTTATATTAAAAATATTAAACATTTCTGCTTTGTGAAAGATAATATCAAGAGAATGAGAAGCCATGCCAAAGCCTGGGAGAAAATATTTGCAAAATACGTATCTGATACAGGATTGTTATTCAAAATATACAAAGAATTCTTCAAACTCAATAATAACAGCATGAACAACCTGATTTAAAAATGTACTATAAGCCCTAACAGAGATAGCAAAGAAGATACATAGATGGCAAATAAGTATATGAAAAGATACTCCATATCATGTCATCAGGGAAACGCAAATTTGAACAAAACAAAACAAAACACAATGTGATACCACTATATGTGTATTAGAATGGCCAAAATTCAGACCACTGGCAACATTAACTACTGATGAGGATGTTGAACATCAGGAACTCGCTCATGAATTGCTGGAGGGAATATTGCATGGCAAAGCCACTTTGGAAGACAGTTTGGCAGTTTCTTACATAAATAACCACACTTTTATTGGATGTTTCAGCTATCACATTCTTTGGTATTTACTCAATGGAATTGAAAAATGTATGTCCACAAAAAAAAACACACTTTCACATAGATGTTTATAGCAACTTTATTCATAACTGGCAAAGCTTGGAAGCAATCAAGGTGCCCTTCCTTGGGTGAATGGATAAATAAACTGGTCCATGCAGACAATGGAATATTATAGAGCAGTAAAAAGAAACGTGCCATCAGGACATGAAGGAATCCTGAATGCATGTTATGTATTAAGCAAAAGAAACCAGTCAAAAAAGCCTACATACTGTATGATTCCAACTACATAATGTTCTGGAAAAGGCCAAACTCTCGAGATAGTAAAAAGACCAATGGTTTCCAGGAACTGGGCGTGGGGAGGGAGGTTCGGGGAGGGAAATTAGGCAGAGCACAGAGGATTTTTAGGGCAGTGAAAGTTTTCCATATGTTGCCACATGATGGATACAAGTCATTATATACATTTGTTGAAACCCATAGAATGAATAGCACCAAGAATAAACTACTGTAAATGATGGACTTTGGGTGATTATTACGTGTCAATGTAGGCTCATCAAAAGAAATATTTACCATTCTGATGGGGGGTGTTAATAATGGAGGAGGCGATGTGTGTTTGGGGGCAGAGAGCGTATGGGAAACTTGGGTACCATCTTCTCAATTTTTCTGTGAACCTTAATCTGCTCTTAGAAAATAAAGATTTAATTTAAAAATTCAGATTGATAATGTCTTATAATCTCCGGTTTCAAGAATAAATATGTGTGCTTGTATGTATGTATATGTGTGCACGTGTCTCTAGTAATGAATGGATTGTGTAGATAGTGGTGGTTGTTTAATAGCAGTCATTCTTTCCCAGTTTTAACATGGTGAAACATGACAAATTGTGACAAATTAAAGAAATTTGGCTGCTCAATAACATCTTTTTTGGAGCTGCAGCTTTTTTTTTTTTTTTCCCCAGATAAGAGCATAGTTTTATGACATGAAAAAGTGAGTTAATAAAAAAGTCCAAACACTGGAAAACATATACTATATATTTACACTGTAACGAAATGTGCATAATTTAGTTATTCTCACTATTACTTAGACCTATTATTTTTAAAAGTAGTTCGTTTCTGATGGACAGGTGCTGTAATATACCTAATTACTGTTTTACATATTTCAGTTTTTGGTAATTGCATCAAATAAATATTTTTCATTCTAAATACTTCCCTTTCTATGGAATCACTTTTGTTCCATAGCATTTTAGAGAATTATTATTCTTAATATTGTAATTTGCGGTGATCAATCTCAATTCTGCTATTCATTTTAACTATGACATTTCAAATCTTAAACCTAAACTTTCTGTTATTAAGTTTTTATTAAAGAATCCAATTTTTGATAAATTATAGTTGAACCTCCTGTTAGTCAAGTGTTGGCAAAGGGACGATAGTATTTCTGGATAATGGACTTTAAGGGCTGGAGCATATTAATTTTTAAACTTTGTAGAAAGGCTTCTTTCTCTAGCTAATGTAGACAAATAATTAGGAAATTTAGAGTCCTGTGCTACTATATTAAAGTGAATGTTCTTTCTTTTCCTTTATTCCTGCTTTATTTTATTTAGCTTCTTTAGATTTTAAAAAATAATTTAAAAACATTTTTAATGTGGGGCCTATCTAGTGTCAAAATGTGGAACTCAGTGTTTACCATTTAATTCTCTATTTACATTGTGATTTTGAATATGTAATTTATATTCATTGATATTCATCTATGGGCAGAGACCACTAGCCACACAAAGTGGATCATGCTCCCCTTCCACAGGATGGATTTGTTGCTGGCAAGTGACTACCAAGGTCTGTACTACAGTTTTCAGCAGCTCTTCACAGTAGCCCTTACTTATTTGTGAGATCATGTGATTAGTTCTTGCACGTCAAACTAGAGTAGAAGTAATGCTTGTTACTTCAGAGTTTAGTTGGTTAAGACTCTTTTTCTACCCATGGGCTATTTGCAAAAAATTTCAAGGCTTAGGGCACATAGAGCCACAGGTAGAAGGAACATGGTTACTTGAAATACCACGTAAGAAGAGGTCATCCAAAGAACAGCTGCATTGGCATATTAATATGAAAGAAAAATAAACTTGTTATATTGAAAGTTGCAATGAAGAATACTTGAGAGTGGGATTAATGGTGAAAAATCAAAAGTATGTGATGGAGTCTAGTAATTATCTCATCAAGATTTACATTGGTTAAAAATACAGAGAACAGATAAGTGATCTAAAGAACTTCCTACTGGGGAGCTCATCTGGATACCATATAGTCTTTTCTGCCACATAGTCACCATATCTTCTCTATAAACAAAATGTACTGTGGTAAATATGAGAAAAAAGAAATTCTTGAACAAGTGAACATGGTAAAAATTTGATTTTGAGGTAATTTGCTTCCCAGCATTTTACTTCTGCGTTAAGCCAGTGAGAGCAATAGGAATAATAGTTTTATAAATTTGGAATTTTTTAAATAGAATTAACTATTTTTTTTAATTGGGGAATATTGGGGAACAGTGTGTTTTTCCAGGGCCCATCAGCTCCGAGTCGTTGTCTTTCAATCTAGTTGTGGAGGGCGCAGGTCAGCTCCAAGTCCAGTTGCCATTTTCAATCTTTAGTTGGAGGGTGCACAGCCCACCATCCCATGTGGGAATTGAACCGGCAACCTTGTTGAGAGCTCACGCTCTAATCAACTGAGCCATCTGGCTGCCCCAAAATTTATTCGAAAGAATTAATTTTGAAGTGAAATTATTTCATTTTCAGATTCTTTGGGATTCAAAATTTCATATATTTTGATGTCGTTTTTAGCTAGAAAGAGAAAGATATGTTAAACTCTTAGAGGTTAGGGAAAGGAAATATAATGTCAACTTAACCTTTATCCATTTCTTTTGCATGAATGTACTAAACCAAGATAGAAATTTTTATATTTTGGCATGTGTAAGATTAAAATTTTCCATTGAGAGAGAAGAGGTATCTCCCTTCCCCATTTAGCTTTGTAGAATAAATAACTCTCACTCCAAGAATTGGTCTTTATCTTTTTTAACATAAAAATAAAATTGTCTACATTTTTACCTAACTATGTAATTCTAGGGTTAATCTGAGTACCAGAAAATATGGTACAATATGATTATTTTATATTCATGGACCATAATAAAACTTCTTAGCGTTATAGAATAGTTTCCAAGGAATATGATCATTGTGGGTGTTTTGTTATTCATGAAATTCTAATATTGAGCACAACATTAAGTTCTAAATGTTTTCTAAAACCAGAAAAATGAGTATAAATTGATATATAAGCAGTTTTTCTTAAAGGAGATGAATAACACAAAGTGTCATTCAATTTAATAAAAAGGTTTGATGCAAATGCAAGTTTCCACTGTAACCGTCCTGTATTCAAAATTATGAGTCCAGAAGATTTGACATGTTGCCACTTCTTCTGGCCAGACTACATTACAACAAGCTGATGATCTTTGCAAACATTTTCAAAGGGTGTTTCTATTTTGATGCTTGTTGCAATGTTGAATTCTCATCGTGAGGGATTTCTTAGGTTCTTGGTTTCAAACAATTCTAAGCTACCTGGTGAGAAAATAGGCTGGAGTTTAAGTCTATTTCATTCCCAGTTTCAGTAGTGTCTCAAAAAGCTAATAAATATAAAGAATAATGAAATTATAAAGAATAAGCCCCAGGCTTCTCTTCTAGAACCTAAAGTATGTCATTTTAGTGTAAAGAATTCACAGTGTGTATCCTACATGATGCCTAGATAGCAATTACCTGTTTTCTTCTAAAGCAAATATTATCTATCCTGCTTTAGTTATAAAGACAAGAGGTAGATGCATCCATGCAATGAACTAAAACCTTGATCATGAAAGACAAGTCAAATAATTATTTTTATTAAAAAAAGGACAAATTTTTATAATGTTTCTTGTTATAATATATGAATAAGGTTGCAATCACATGTTTCAAGATCAAAGTACACCAAATTATACACAGGGGAAAGTCTCCTTCCTAATTGGTCCCATACCATCTAGTTCTCTTTCCTGGGTGAAATGATGTTTTCAGTGTCTTTTGAATGTTTCCAGAAAGATTTTTTTCACATTATAAACAAATGCATTTTTATTAAGTTACTTTTTCCCTTTAATTTCCCATTATCTTCACTGTGTGCTTACTTAGTAAGGTATTCTGAGACCATTCCTACACAATAGAGCTTCCTGCTTCTCTCTCTCTTTTCTTTTTTGCAGCTACATTGCATACCTTCTTACTGTTTTTAAACTGATTATACATGTGATTATATACTCATATATTGTATTACTCTGTGATTAGCATATATTAGGTGTATTACAAATGTTGGTCTCTTTCCTTTTCCCTTGTATTTTGGAGATACAATAAGAGTCTAGCCCCAAACCAGAGGTATGACATTAATTTAGCTGTCTTGTTTATCTAGCTTTGGCTTGGTGCTTTGTTCCAATAACTGAGCTCATGTGCTAGTCTCAGCACTGAGTTTTGTCCCGTTTCTCTTAACCCTTTTCCTGTTTGAGTCATGAGGACTTGTTTTGGTTGCTCTTAATTATCTTTTTTCCTTACTTGGACTGAACATCTGCAGGACTCATGGGTTGAGATAGGTCCCAGAGATTCTTCCAACTAACATTGGGGGAAAAAAAGTGAAAATGAGAAGACTTTTGGAGTAAAGTCTTAAGGGTTCAACTATCTTAATTTGAGAAATTGCTACTTCTGAGGTTACTGTTGTGGTCCTTGGTGCAGCATTAGTGAAGACATTCTTAAGATATACCTGATGGTACAGTACATCAGAAACCCTGGATCAATATCTGCTTCCTGTACAACGGAAGTCTCGTCTTTCGTTTCAAAATAATCAATGGAGACTTTTAAGCAGATTTGTAGCAATAACTTTGAATCATGGCTAGACTTGAGTCAAAAGCTTGCGTTGCTAATAGGAATCTAAAATCTTTGTGTCTGTGCATTTGCAGTTTTGCCAAGAGAGAGAAAATTGATGTAATGCTATACTGATTCAAATCTTTTTTACATCCTTCTTCTTAAAAGAGGAGAGCTTTGGCAGACTTCCCAACTAATGGAAGATTTCCAGAGGCAAAATAAATAAATAAATAAAAAGAGTTTGTGACTATCAGATTCTGGCTTCGCTATCAATGGAACAATCATTTAAGAAGCATTAGGTTTAACTGATTTACTCTATCTAGAATGTTCATTCACACTTATCTGATTCCAAAATCATCCAAGTCTCCTGGAAAATATGTATTCTGAAATTGAAAACATGAGTATTCAGACTCAATCCGTTACACGTCACTATGAGTGTAATAGACAAAAACAATATGGATTACATGTTCAAATACTGGAATTTCTGTAATTTAAAATGACAGTCGTTTGAAACATTGGCAAAAGAAAAATTGAAAAATTATCAGGGAATGCTATGCTTATGAACTTTTACAAGTAATCCTCTCTTCTTTATTTAATGGTTATAACAAATAGTTTATTCATGAGATTTACACTTTAGACATTTTTTTCTCTTCAGTCTATCTTAATTTTCATAATTACGATTAGATATAAATAAGCATGAATTAGTTTAGTTGAGTCCACATAAAATAAGACCTTTACAAACAAATGAATCAACCCCAAATTTGCACACTGCTAAGAACAGCATGATTAAAAGAGATTTAAAAAAACAACAACATAATATTTAAAAAACATTTAATAATGTGTATTGTTCTGAGTAAAATGTCTGAAAACAACAAAGTAATCCACATGTAAGTGCAGTAAAGACATAGGAGAGTATCATTGGACATCTTGTTTTATTGTGAAAATAAAATGAGTTCTGGCATAAGAAGAGTTTGCATATATTCTTTGTCTCTTATTAACTCTGTGGACTTGTGTTTCATCTTTCTGACTCCCACTTTCTCCCATACAAAAATTGGCTAATTTTAATAGTAGCTTCAAATTAATTTTATAAGACAAATGATATAACATAATAAAATAATTAGATTACATGTTCAATATCGGGGAGATCATCAATACATGTTAGTTTTCTAAAAATGTCAAGTGTAAAGATAGCAAAAAAAAGCGGTTAAAACATTTAGTATTTGAAGCTAGATTGAGATCTCAAAACTAGAAATAATGGTACCAGTCCATTTGTTTTTCCAGTAAATATTTATTGATCAAGTTTTTGTTTCATGTGTTTTACTAGACACTAGAGGTACAGAAACCTAATTTTTTGGAGAAAGAGAAAGTAAATAAAAAAGACTGTGTTGGTAAAGCAGAGAGAGGTGATAGCCAGGCATGGCTGCATTGAGAAAGTAAGTACCTAAAAAGGCAGTGAGAGGCTGAGTCATATGTATATGTGGGTCCTCATCTGACTAGCAAATTCGAAGGCTGAGGGTAGGAGTGAGTGTTCCAAGAGTGGTGAAATTTGCTATCATAATTAGAATTAACTTTGCTTAAGCTCTTGAGCTATGCTGAGACTGGAGTGGAATGGGCAATGGCAGGGGCATGAAGACCAGTTGCAGTGATCCAGGTGGGATAAGATGATGGTTTAGGCTGAGATTATAGCAGTGCAGGTGATAAAAAGGGTCTAAGCTCTGGAAATACTTTAAAGCCGATAGGAATTGCTAACAGGTCGGACATGAGGTGTGCGAGAAAGAGAAGAGTCAACGATGCTTCCAAAAATATGACCTGAATAACTGGAAGGATCATATTTCCATTAAGTGAGATTAAAAGAAAGTGGTAGAAACAGGTTGTTTTGTTTGTTACTTGGCTATTTTTGGTGGGGGATGGGAGCGTTTTATGTGGTTGTTGAACAAAAGCTCACTTTAGGACATTTAAAGATTGAGATATATATGCAATTGAACACATAAATCTGGCATTTAGGGTAGAAGTTCATATTCCCAATTATGCTTATAGGCATGTAATTTGATTATAATAATATAGGGTGTATGGATAAGGGAAAAGTTACAAATTTAGAGCACAGGGGAAGTCCAACATTAATAAGTAGGGACAAAATTGAAGAAGAAATAAAGGATTCTGGGAAGGTGTGGCCATCAGTGAATGGGGTGTTCTGAATTGTATCATTTGCTTCGAAATGTCAAATCTAGAACTGAGAATTTACCATTTGAGCTATGTGATAATCATTTGTAAACTTGACAAAAGTGGTTTTGGTCTGTGGAAGGTTCAGGAAAGATTGGGAAGAGAGCAGTAAGAATGTAACTATTGTGAGGAATCTAGTTGTATAGAAAAAAGAGAAACAGTACATACACAGTTTATTATTAGCTATTAAAGCAGTCACCAAGATGAATTTGAAAATATGTTTCTATTAGATCTAAATAAATAATATCTAAGTAGATATGGATGATTTGATTATAACTAAATTTTCTATTCTCGCAAATTATCTGAAGTATTTTGTTATTTTAACATTAATCATTTTTAAAAGCTAAACATACAGCCCCACCATCTGCACCAAACTTCAGTTTTCCAATTTAATATGCTAAAAGCACCTTCATAGCTAAAAGATAGACACTGGTGGATATTTGATTACTATTGTCAGTGGGTTTGCATGGTCCATGTAAGAATAATATTCTATTTATTCACAATAATCTTACCTGTTCTAAAATTGTGTCAAAAGATAGTTAAGGCTTTGATGAGATTCTTAAAAGTAATTTCATGTTTATCTAGTGAAGAAGATAAGATGGTGGGCTCTGACACTTATTTTAGTTTTCAATTTACTGTTTAACCCATGAATATGTCTTAGGTAGTAGTTTCATATTTTAAAGAACTGTTAAATTTGTATATAGAAACAAGCAATATGTGTTCATCAGATATATTTCTTAGCTATAGCTAAATTAATTTTATAATTAGAGTTTAAAATATGTTCATATATTTTATGCATTCCAAAGTCTTGTGTTATAATTTTCTTTAATAATCTTTGCTTTTTTTTTTTTTTACCCCAAAAACTTAAGACTTAGTTGCATTTCCATTGAAGGTATCCTTTCTCATTCTTGAATCCATCTTTTCCAGTGGTGATTAAATCAACTGATGATCAAACCACTTTTGTTTTGCCTCATTGTTTTGTAAAAATTTATTAAGGGCAAATTTATTTTGCATGAGTTTTAATTCAAGAATAGTAGTCACATCTTTTACCTTATGTTGCATACTAATTATATATTTTTATTAAGTTATTCGATAATATTTTAGAATTTAATTGTGAAAGCTCAACTTCTTCCAAGGATAGTCAGAAGTAAATCAGTTATTTCTATCTAGCTAAGAAGTGTCCCCCTTTAAGTTCTTTATACTGTAGCAATGTTGAATATATTTTGGAGACATAGTAATAATTACAGATATTGTGTTATGGAAGTAATAACATGTATATCCAAAGATGTCTAAGCCATCGTTTGTAGTTTAAAATAAGAAAAGCATACCCTTTAGGGCAGAGTTTACTTAAGCTACTGAATTAATTATTTTTAATTGCTTGAGTGTGATTGACTTCAAGTGTAATTTGCTTCAGTTATTAATATGTCACATATTTAGTAGTTTTATATATTAAGACTATTCTGCATATGTTTGTATATTTTGAAATATTTTATATAGTTTAATATATTGCTAAGACTACTGTAATTGATTCCATTGTTGATCAACAATTGAAAAAAAATAAAAGCCCATGTGTGCTCGCTTTACAACAAACATCTTTGAAACAATGTGGAGGCATAATAAGCACAATTTAATATGTATTAAGTGAGTTATTCATTGTTCGACATAAGATTACAGAGCTTTTTAAAGCTACTTTTGAGAATTTTAAGAACTGTCTATGGAAAATCATCATTTCTGCTTTTGTTTTTCTCTGAAAGTGTTAAAAAGTGTTTGATGTTCTTTTGATATGTGAGTTTTTCTTTATGATGTGCTTGTCAAAACAGGGAGCTAACTTGGGATAGAGTATTCTGAAGCCGCCAACAGTGCTATTCAGAATGTCATCATTTTACATTGTAACATAGCTGTGTGATGAAGGCCAGCTGGTGCATTTAAGTTTCTTATTGGAAATTTTCATCTGATCATTATTGTGATTTGTGTTTTGTACAGAAACACTTAATCATTCTTGTGCAGCAAGCACTTCGGAAGCTGCTGAAGGCTTTCTCTTTCGCTGAGTAATTTGTGCTATCAATCTGCTAGTTTAGAAGAATTTCTAGTTTGCTGTATTATCATTTGTTTGCTCAAGAAATAATGTACCGCAGGATCTAAATTGATAGTGAAGGTTTGCAATGCGACTAATGAGCAGTACTGTGTTCTTCATGATAATATTATTATATAACTTGGATTAGCACAATTATCGTGCACCTATCCAGTCATAATTCTCTCTTGTAAAATATCAAGCCAGGAGGGAATCACTTGTTTTCTTGCAAAGTCAGATTTAACTGTGTGTCATGTGCCTTGTTTGTATTCCTTTATTCTGAAGATATGGGACCTTAATATTTTGGCATGTTTCTTTAATAGTAGTAACTCGCCACTAGTAATTTTACACAGATTAATTCTGCATTCACCCATTATTAAAAATTGGTTCAACATTTGTGTTTGGTTGTAAACGAAAGTTACTGATGTGTAGTATGTTTCAGGAAAATACAGTCACATAAAATATATTACTTTTATTGCCTCTATGGAACATGAGCTTACTTATGGGAGTCATTCTAAACCATTGCATGTTTTGGGATGGACATCTATATATTAATTCAAATCTTGCACTTAGTTTTGTGGAAATAACAGGTATGCACAGAAAATCAAGAATGAAAAATAAATTTTCATTAATAATTTAAAATATCTTTCATGATTATATAATGAGAGAAACTGCTTTTGTAAAAAGAGAAAACATAACTCCATCTTTTTTGCTAATTGGTAGAAATAGAGATACTTCAAACATAGGAATGAAGTAAAGTGCAAAATATCAGGTAATTCCCAAATGACTGTTAAAGACATTTTTCCTCCCCTCTGTCCTCTGAAATAATCAAGGACCTTCAAAACACAATCTCTCTTTTGAGTGAGCTAAGCACTACCAAAATGTCACTGAGTCATAAAGACATTGAAGGCAAAATAAAAACCGATGCTTGTAAAATTCTTGACATATTCATGAAAAATCTAGGGAAGCTTTCTACACAAATATTTATGTAACAGAAAACTGATGGATCTTTTACCCTTCTTCTCTGTCTCATGTTTTGGAGATCCCTGTTGATCTTTCTTCTGAATTATGTAAATTATTCATTGAAATTAGAGGCCAGACAATGCTTATGCCCCTGATCTATTTCAGCATGTCTTTCTTAGTTTAAGAAATCACATGACTGGAGCTGGACCTTACCACATAAGTTTGATATATGAGTATACTATGGGTTTAGGATTTTGTCATTGTTATGATATATTACAAGTTCTCAAGTACTATATTACTCTGTTTTCTGAAATCCTGTTTCTGGAATCTATGGTTATCTGTAGACGTTAGTGATTATGAAAGAAATGTAAGAGACTATGATTGTACATTGATATTGCAGTCCCACAGAGGTTAAAAAAGAAGTATAGACATTCCATAATAAAGTCTCCAAACTCTGCAATCAAGTCCCAAACCTGAATATTAAAGGGTAGGAGCTAATGGATGTCAGCCTGATCATCTGTGTAACTGATAACTGACCAGAAAAGGAAAATGCCCGCATACGGATGAAAATGTCAATGAACTCCTCAAACCAGAATCCAATAAAATGATAAAGATATATGAGACAACTGTTTTCAGCTAGTGGAAGACTGTATGGGATTCCAGTCCCTAAGATAGCTAACAGAAGGGGGACCATATTAGCTGGGCATCAGAAAACTAAGCAGGTAGAAGCCAGAGCACATTAGTCTGGCTGAGTTGGGAGGCAGAGCTCAGAATTTGGGACTCCTGAAGTGGGAAGAGTTTGAAGGTTAGGGTGATAGAGAAAAGGAAACTGCACAGAGTAAGGACTTCATAAATCTGCATAGGGACTGTCTTTCGTCTTTGGACAAATACACAAGATTAACCAGTTTACAGCAAGATGTGTCTTATGGCGGAGCTGTGAGTGAAACGGAGATTCTGGAGGTTGCAACATGTTGGTAGGTATCTGACAAGGCAGAACACAGAGACCTCTCTGTGAATCTGTGTGGGCTCAGTTGACAATCTAGGCGAGTCAGATTTTTGGAATTAGAACTAAAGTAACAATTCTGCAGTCCTCTTTTAAAATTAAATTTATTGGGGTGACATTGGTTAATAAAATTATATAGGTTTCAAGTGTACAATTCTATAATACATCATCTATATATCGCACTTTGTGTTCACCACCCGAAGTCAAATCACCTTCTGTGACCATATATGTGACTGCTTTTAACTGTTTTACCTCCCCCACTCTCCCCTTTCCCTCTGGTTACCATTATATAGGTGTCTGTGTCTGTGAGGTTTTATTTGTTGCTGTCAGTTTTATATTCCACATATGAGTGAAATCATGTGGTTCTTGACTTTTTCCATCTGACTTATTTCGCTTTGCATGACATTGTCAAGATCCTTCCATTTTGTTGCAAATGGCAGTATATCATCTTTTTTTTATGGCCAAGTAATATCCCATTGTATATATGTACCACATCTTCTTTATCCAATCATCTATCAAAGGACACTTTGGTTGTTTTAATATCTTGGCCACTGTGAATAAAGCACTGCAGTGTTCTTAAAGTGGCATCCCTGATCCTTTGGGGAATCTATAAGACCCTTCTGGAAGGTCAATGAATTTAAACTATTTTACAGTAATAACAATAATAATATCAATAGTAATAATAATAATAATAATGTTATTTGCCCTTTTGTTCACTTTGTTAACACTTGCAGTTATATCACCAAAACCCTGGTACTTTAGCACAAATTAATTCAGTAGCAGCAAACTATGGTAATAGTCATTTTATGCTTTACTGTCAGGAAATTGCAGTAGAAAATAACAATTTCACATAAGTGTATCCTTGATAAGGTAGCAAAATATATTAATTTTATTAGCCTCAACCATGAGCATGCCTTTTAATAATCTATGTGATGAAATCAGAAGACTGAATAAAAAAACTTCCTGCTGCAAAATGAAGTTAAAATGATTGTGTCAAGGGAAAGCACTGATAGGATTGAGTTGCAAACAAATTAGGTACCTTTTTTCACAGGATAACAATTTATATAAAATAATAACTAATGAGAACTATGGTTTTTCTGTCTTGGGTATTTAAAAGACATATTCTCAATAATGAATCAAGTGGATCTGTCACTTCAAAGGAGGTAACAGAGAAATAGCAGACAGAAAAATATTAAAATTAATACTGGCAAACATTTTCCAAAATTGATGAAATGCAAAACTAACAGTTCCAAGAAGTCCAGCAAATATCCAGCAAGCGAAAAATTACACGTTCCTAAAGGAGAAAAATGATATGAATAGCAACTAACTTGTCATCAGAAACAATGGAGGCGTGAAGACAATGAAATTACACATTTAAACTATTCAAAAGAAAAAAAAAAGTCAAACCAGAAATATCCTACAAAATTAACCTTCATAACTGACGGTGAAATAAAGACATTTTCAGCAAAACAAGAACAGAAAATTCATTGCCTACAGACCTTTCCCTACAAAAAAACCCTAAAGGACGTTCTTCAAGTTGAAAGAAATGCAGTCATATTAAATCGGGTCTATAGGAAGGAATGGAACCCACTGGAAATATGACATATGTGGATAGATTCATGTATGTAAATGTGTGTGTTCTCTATTTTTTTAAGACATGACTTTAAAATATAAATTATAATGTTCATTATGGGATTTAGGCATGTGTGTATGTGTATGTATGAAGTTTTATTATATGTTATCATCTCTATATTTACATACACCTTTAGATAGAGAATATTTGGAGATTGAAATTCTGCCTATTGAATACTATGTGATGGCATAGAATAAAATAACTGATGAGGACATTTGTTGAGATCCTACATGCCCTAATTATTGTATATTATTATGATTTTTGTATGCATTCTGAGTTGCCACTATTCTAAGGGCTCAGAGAGAACCTGATATATAGCAACAACTATATGCTTGAGACTTCAGAGATCTGATGCCTAAATACCTTTAAATCCCACAGCATTATAGGTTGATTTGCTGTGCTTTAACTTTTTATTCATGTTTTTACTTAGTTTTTTTTTTTCTTTCCTTTGAAAATATTGAATAATGAATACTGATAGGAAGAAATGACATATTTATGCACAGGCAAGTTCTTAGGATAAATGTAAAGTATTTAAGAAATAATATGTTTAAGAAGGCTGGACTATGTTTATCCCTTAACTCATTTACTCATTCAAAATTTATTGACCACGTAGTACATAATAACTACAACACGATGTGGTAGGTATGCTCTCAAAGAATATACGATCTAATATAAGGCATAGAAAATAAGGAGATATTGGGTTCATTATTATCTAAAAGTGAGTACAGATGTTGTGGAAACAGAGAGGAATAGAACACATGGATATAATTTTCCATCCTGAGATCCCCATGACAAGACCATTAATTCATATTTTAAATAATATTGTATAACTAATCAAGGTATTTTATCCAGTGAATCATGATGTCTAATATCTAATATAATAATGATCTATCTCTCATTTATTATTTTTTTTAGAGTCAGGAGAAAATGAAATCTGATACTGGGATAAAAACAAGTTTCAAATTGTGCCACCAGTGTATTTGTATTCATGTCTTTCCGTTGAATACTGGTGAATGTTAGCCAAGGGCTTTGTATAAAAAGGAAATCAACATTTCCTGTGCAGAATAGTCAATAGCACATTTTTGAGAAACTGAATAAACAATAAAGTGTCAATTTTACATGAATATTGGTTATTCAGGATTACCTCCTGAGGTTTAATCTAATGAATTTTATTACTGGAAATTTTGGGCTTCTTGACTGCCTTAAAAATTGACTTAGTGTTATGATGCCAACACTAAATCTGTTTAATATATTTCATTACCAACAATGATGAATCAAGTAAAATTCTAACTGATAGAAAATAATATTAAATTCTCATAATGAATATATTTATGTCATTCTGGTAATGGTAATGTTAATGTCTTAATTTCCAAATAACAAGTTACATTAAATTAATACACACACACACACACACACACACACACACACACACACATACATATATATATACACATACATACATATTTTTTTTCCTTCATATAAATGTGTGTGTGTGTGTGTGTGTGTGTGTGTGTGTGTGTGTATTCGGACAATTAAGTTTGCAAACTTGTTGCAATGATGTTGCTAACAATTTTTGATATCAGAGGGATTGTTCATTATGAATTTGTACCAACTGTCCAAGCAGTTAACCAAGTTTATTGTTCGGGAAGTGCGGAAAAGGCTGCATGAAAAAGATAGATAACCTGAAGTTTTCGCCAAAAATTCATGGCTCTTGCATCACGACAATGCACCAGCTCACAGGGCACTGTCTGTGAGGGAGTTTTTAGCCAGTAAACAAATAATTGTATTGGAACACCCTCCCTACTCACCTGATCTGGCCCCCAATGACTTCTTTCTTTACCCGAAGAGAAAGGAAATATTGAAAGGATGACATTTTGGTGACATTCAGGACAACAAGGGTAATATGACGACAGCTCTGATGGCCATTCCAGAAAAAGAGTTCCAAAATTGCATTGAAGGGTGGACTAGGTGCTAACGTTGATGCATAGCTTCCCAAGCAGAGTTCTTTGAAGGTGACTAGTGATATTCAGCAGTGAGGTATGTAACACTTTTTCTAGGATGACTTCGCAAACATAATTGTCATGACTAGCAAATTTTGAAGCTAACCATACTGAGGTGCTTACATGGTGGGATTCTCATGATTTTATGAGCTGATGACTTCTATTTTAAAGTAACACTGTAGTCATTGGAGCCCTATGGAATTTTATCTGGTGATTCAACCTGATATTTCTTCCCACAGTTGGATTCTGACAGTGATTTGTTCTTTGATTGGAAATAGAGTATGTCTTTTCAAACAGCTAGCTCTCTTATTTCTGAGAACTTCCAGGGTTTATGGAAGTCTTGAAAATACTTTCTTAAATAATTTTCTGACATTGGTTAGCATTATAAGGTACTCCATGATAATATCCTGTAATTTAGATACCAATTCAAAGAAAATAAGTTTGCACCATTGACACCTTTCTTCTTGCCTTCTCTTTCCCCCATCTATCCTCCCTAAAATATTTCTAGTTGGAAGTGACATTTCTGTTACCTGTAGAAGATTCTCTAATTCTGTTGGTAATCAGGATACAAGCATTGACCTGAAAAAAAGCCCTAGTTTAACACTTAGTAGATGATGGCAAGAACTGTGAAATGTCTGAGTTCACCCTAATTGCACGCTTCCAAGTTAGTCTGACACAGTATCATAGATGCTGGAAGAGTACACAAGACCTGGGTCAGAGACAGAGCATGGTTGATTACTCACAATGAAAGCACTAGCCAGAATAATATCATCTTCATAGGTTCCTTGAACCCCATTTCTCCAGGGTGATATAATACGGGCCATGAGACAACTGTGTATACACAGTGGTTTCTATTCCAGGAAACAAACCTCAGTATCTTATAAGCAGTGAGGTAGAAAGGATAATAGCTTCCAAATATATTTACATCTTAATCCCCGAATGGGTGAATGTGTTACATTACATGTGAGAGAGAAATAAAAGTAGGAGGTGGAATCAAAGTTGCTAATCCACTGACTTTATGTGAAGATGAATTTGCTAGATTATTCAGGTGAACCAGTGTAATCATAAGGACCGTTAAATATGGATGAGTGAGGCTGATAAGTCAGATTCAGTGCGATGTCATGTCAGAAAGCCTGCCAGTCATTGCTAGCTTTGAAGAGGGAAGGAGGCCACAAGCCAAGGAATGTGCACCTCACTAGATGCTGGGAAGGACAAGGAAACAAATTTTCTCCTAGTGCCTCCAGAATGAAAATTCTGGCGACATGTTGATTTCAGCTAAGTGAGACCCGTTTCAGATTTCTGCATCCAGAAATGTAACCTAATAAATCTGTGTTGTTTTAAGCCATTTACATTTCTGATAATTTGTTACAGAAACAGAAAACTAACACGCGAAGACTGTTAGCAAACCTGCCCAACCTTTTCTTAGAGTGAAAGAAGACATTCACAAAGCCTTTAATTCTTTCTTTCTTTTAAGCTACGTTTCAGTCTCTAATTGGGATAGCATATTTCCTTACCATCTCTGGATTCGTCATAATGGGATTCCATTCTGCTAATATGGTCTGGGACACATGCAATGGGGGACATAAAATTGAGTTAAGAGCAATGAATTTTGCTTAGATCAATTCTGTCCTTGGATCCCAAGAGTATGGCTCCACTGAGCCTATTTAGAGGTCTAAATTTGGGGTGTACAAAGTCCACATAATTGTTCTGGGCTGTTGTCTTTGTTTAGTTTTGTTTATTTTAAAGCTAAACATTGTAACAATGATAGAAGCAACAATATTAGCGGAGTAATCTGATTTTCCAATTGTCTTTACCTAGTGGCGTTAGGACTGAACCCTTTTGATTAACTAAGATTCCACTATTCTTTGAAAGTTGAAGGATGGATGACTGAAGTGGGAAATATTGGACCCAACAAGATGACATATAGTACTTGAACCAACAATAAAATAAAAAGATAAAGCCTTATTCAATAGTTCATTAAGCCATCCCTGTTGGTAATGTTAGTGTACACATCCCATTCTTTCTACAGAACAGAAAAATCTGTAGTAAGTTTTGGATAACATTTCATGACAGAATGTAGATGAACATCAAACTATAGGAGATGCCAAACAGTGAAGAAAGAATGATATTCCCAAACACACTAAAGAATGCAAAATAATCTACTGCTCATCACCTTATGTGCTGAGGCATGCATGGATCTTCCTTCAGATGTTTGCTGCCAAATCAATACCATTTTCCCCAAAAAATAAGACCTAGCTGGACAATCAGCTTTAATGCATCTTTAGGAGCAAAAATTAATATAAGACCCAGTCTTATTTTACTATAATATAAGACCGGGTCTTATAAAATAGAACATAAGACCGGGTCTTATATTAATTTTTGCTCCAAAATACACATTAGAGCTGATTGTCCGGCTAGGCCTTATTTTCGGGGAAATAGGGCAGCTATTTTAGCAGATTGTGTGTTGAAAGAGTACAACGTAATGTAAGTTTTGTAGTAGTTTGTGTTGTTTTATATAGGAGGCCAAATTCCATCTATTGTACAACTAGGAGTGATCCCATGTTCTTTGGAGCATGTAATGGTGTTAGTTCCTGAGTATAGACAGAACACAGTTGGGGCAGCAAACAGTTCTTAAAGAGTACTGCAGTGCTGCAGAGCAATCACAGGATTGAGACAAAAACGAAGTGAGACATTTGATGAAGAAAGACCTATGCTGCTTAATTGGAGTTGTTTTGTAATAATGGAACTAACCATTATGATGCACGGATATATACATCTGAATTACCTTAGTGCTCAGAGAAACTGTAAGAAATAGGAACCATCATGGCTCCCATTTCTCTGAAGATGCTGGGGTTCAGAGGAGTTAGCAAATGAGGGTGTCTTCCTCCAGGGCTTATTTCCTTAACCATTATTTTATACTTGTTAAAAACCGTTGGTGTATTTTTCCTTGTTTGGTTTGTTGTTGAGTTGCAAGTACAGAAACTCTTTGAAAGCTTTTGGGCAGATTTTCTTTTATAAGAATTAAGGACTGCTATCTGTCACCATGTACCAAAATTAATTCAAAATGATCAAAGACTTAAGCATAAGACCTGACACAATAAACTGCATAGAAGAAAACATAGGTACTAAACTTATGGACCTTGGGTTCAAAGAGCATTTTATGAATTTGACTCCAAAGGCAATGGAAGTAAAAGCTAAAATAAACAAATGGGACTATATGAAACTTAAAAGCTTCTGCATAGCAAAAGAAACCTTCAACAAAATAAAGAGGCAACCAACTGAATAGGAGAAGGTTTTTGCAAACAGTGCCTCCGATAAGGGGCTAATATCCAAAATATACAAGGAACTCATGAAACTCAACAAAAAAACAAACAACCCAATTGAAAAATGGGCAGAGGACCTGAAGAGATATTTCTCCAAAGAGGACATACAAATGGCAAATAGACATATGAAGAAATGCTCAACATCACTAATCATCAGAGAAATGCAAATAAAAACCACAATGAGATATCACCTTACCCCAGTCAGAATGGCTATCATCAATAAGACAAATAGTAACAAGTGTTGGAGAGGCTGTGGAGAGAAAGAAACCCTCCTACACTGTTCGTGGGAAAGCAGACTGGTGCAGCCGTTATGGAACGCAGTGTGGAGGTTCCTCAAAAAATTGTGAATAGAGTTACCATACGAATAGAGTTGCCAGCAATCCCTCTCCTGGGTATCTACCCAAAAAAATCTGAAAACATTTATACATAAAGACACGTGTGCTCCAATGTTCATTGCAGCTTTATTTACGGTGGCCAAGACATGGAAACAACCAAAATGTCCTTCGATAGATGAATGGATAAAGAAGTTGTGGTATATATACACAATGGAATACTATTTGGCGGTAAGAAAAGATGATATAGGAACATTTGTGACAACATGGATGGATCTTGAGAGTATGATGCTAAGCGAAATAAGTCAGACAGAAAAAGCAGAGAACCATATGATTTCACTGATATGTGGTATATAAACCAAAAACAACAAAAGAACAAGATAAACAAATGAGAAACAGAAACTCATAGACACAGACAATAGTTTAGTGGTTACCAGAGGGTAAGCGGGGGTGGAGGGGTGGGAGATGAGGGTAAGGGGGATCAAATATATGGTGATAGAAGGAGAACTGACTCTAGGTGGTGAACACACAGTAGGATTTATAAATGATGTAATACAGAATTGTACACCTGAAATCTATGTAATCTTACTAACAATTGTCACCCCAATAAATTTTTAAAAAAAGAGAGAGAATTAAGGAATAACTCAGAACTCAAAAAGAAAAATTGAGAGCCAGGCCTCAAGAATAAATTTGAACCAGGAACTTGAATACCATCAGAAATCTTTGTATCTGCATATCTATTTCAATTTTCTTTCTCAAAATACACTGAGATCTCAATTTCTCTGCCAATGGTTACAAGGTTTACATATATATTTAGAATGTCGAGGGACTTGCTGAATGGATCAAATGGAGGACAAATTTGTTCTTTCTTCCTTTCGTTTTTTCTTTTTTCTTTTTTGTCTCCTGCTAAGTTATTCTATGAAAGTTTCTTCAGTAGCACTTCAATCATCAAATTGTGAGAATGTCCAATTCTGTACATCTTTATTTAGGTGATACGTTTATGGTTAAAAATTTGGTATATTTCTATGGGTGCAAATATTTATGGATCCATGCTTAAATATTTTGTGTTTATTTTTATTTCGTAGGTGTAATTCACATATTTAGAAGTATTATTTTGAATTTAAAATAGTCATGTTTTTAAATTTTGTGAATTTCATGAGTACAAATGTTAATCAGTTCACCTTATGCTTCACTGAGGTTTAGTTTATTTTCGTTTTTATCTTCCCTTTTTTTTTTGGACTATTTCAATTTTCTCCTTTATTGTCTGATTATATAATTTGCCTGTCTTTTCATTTTTGTCCATTTTTAAAATATGTTCTCGGTACTCTATTCATTATTTGAACAAATATGATACTCTAAATCTATAACTGCCAGATTAATCATCCTGTGGAATAAGAATGGTCATTTCTATTGTAATTCTACAAACTTTATTGGATCCAATTTCCTTTTATGCAAGTTTCTATGAAACTTTCCTTGAGTTGTTTTCTACAATATCATCTCCAGCTTCATACCAACTATTCTATCCTTGGACCGCTACAAGGCTGACCAGACTGGATTTCTTAAAACCTGATCACTCATGCACCTACCCACTACGGTCGTTTTTCTCTTGCTGTTCCTTGCACAGAAATATTCACCCAGCACTTGGCACTTATCAGTGTTTATTCTATTAAGATTGCAAGCAGAATTTGTCACTCTGTGATCAAAGCATTGAGTTAGCTGACGTGGCTAACTGGATGGGAGCTCTTGTTTTTACGATTCTAAATGCAATTGTCATACTCAGTAAAGAGGTTGACCAGATAGAGAAGTTCTTTTATTTCTATGGCATTGTATGAGTAGCTGTCCTCCCTTGTCAATGTCTCTGCCAAAGCTCTTAAGATTTATTATTTTTATACTCTGGGATAATGAATATTCTGAGAGCACAGACATATATATATATATATATATATATATATATATATATATATATATATATATATATATATATATCCATCCTTCTGAGTAACTTCCAAGTGCTTTACATTCAATGATTTTTTTATGATGTTTCCCACCTGAAGTTATTTCTCTCTCTCCTATATTTCATAGAAATTTATATCCCTCAATGTGGCTTTTCACTATTATATGAGTGGTACCTACCACCTGCTAGTGTCTATAACTCTCCTTGTCTTTTTTTATTTTTCCTTTCTCCATATCAACCTGCCCAAAGCCTTGCTTTGATGTTAGCATTTTAAAAAATTTAATTCATATAAACAAAACTGTTAAAAGAGTAATTCTTGAGTTGTCAAGGGATTACACTTCTCAAATCAAACATTTCTCTATTGTTTGATATTTTTACAATGAGTATATACTACTTGCATATTCAGAAAAATAAAACAATTTCATATGAGTTATTAGGTTCGTTCCCTAGGAGTAGCTTTGTGAAAGAGTTTCCAAAATGATACAATTTAATTAGACTAAAATGTTTCAATTATTATTCTAGTATGTTTTTTATTGTGCTTCATTTTGAAAATAACCATAAAGGGGTAATAGAATTTTAAAAATAATTTTGTGCCTGCTCCCTAATTAAAGTCTGTGTTTACTTCCTTACCATGACTATTTATTTTATTGTTATCATGTATTACATATGATATATTTATAAAATAGTGTTATAATTATAATACTGTAAGTAGTAGTTGATAAATAGTGTCTCTAGACCTCTCTGTATAAGGTCTAAAAACTATAGTAATATTTTTATGTAAAGCTGGCGCTTCACATTATTATCTAATTTTGTTTTCTCTTATTTTTCTATATTTTTTGGTAATTCAGTCTCTTCACTCTCTTCCCCACTTAACCTCTTTTTTAACTTCTTTCATAAGGGTTAATTAGTTAGAAAAAGTCATAAGCTCTATTTTCTAACTTATTCACGTCTTCCTTGATCACTCCTTATTTCCTTCTCTCTTTTTTGCTTAATTAACTTAACAGGAACCAGGTAAACGATGTTAAATGAGCAAACCATATTTGCAGTGAGCACATTTCACGCATTCTAAATTTAAAAAAAGTAATTAATGCTATGCTTGAAGCATCCATTGGTTGCTTGTCAAATTTTATGAAAATTAATCTCTTCGTAGCTAGCTAGTGATGACTGAACATAAATTGTTATGAAAGATGTAAATACCATTATTAAAGCTTGTCACTCTCCTCCCTTCCCCCAACTTATTTAATGACTTTAAATTCTGAAAGGGAGAAAGGGCTTTTCTCTCTTGGCCATCCCTTTCATGTGCCTATGCAAGTGTTCTTCATAAACGTTTGTTCAAAGACTGTATCTCTCTATTCTAGGGATACAGCAATAAACAAAGAGGAAAATCCCAGTCTTCACAGACCTTACTTTATAGTAGAAGGAGAAATAAAATAAGCAAATCAAATGAATCGTCACTTAAATATTCCCTTTTCAATGTGGACTTCCATAATCACCTTATTTCCATTGCAACCTTTCCCCATGTTGTACTGTACTCCATGGGACTCTGTACCTTCTATATATTATGTCATTAAGGCAATAGGGGAAAGCAGCACTGTACTTGCTTGTTTAAAACAAAACCAGTGTGGAATCTGGGGAAGGAATTGAGGCATTGCAACTTGTTAGGAAGCTACTACAGTGATCCAGAGAAGAGATGACAATGGCTTGGTTCAGCTTAGTGGCAGGGAAAGTTATGAAAAGTGTTTGAATTTGCAATATATTTTGAAGAAAGAGCCCACCACTTTTGCTTCAGGTTATAAGAAATACAGAGGAGTCAGTGATGTCTCCAAGGTTTTTGCTTGTGTGATGAGAATGATGGATTTGAAATTAAGTGAGGTGGGGGAAGACTGAAGGAGAAACATATATAAGGGTGAAGAAACCAGAAGTTCAGGTTGGGCTATATATTTATGTATGATTTTTGTCCTTTAAGAGGGAGCAAAAGGTAACTGTTCTGGGAGAATAGTGTATGATTTTAGGGCCCACTCATATTTAGTAGTCCGTTAGTTTAAAGTGAGATCACTAACATTGAGATTGTGTGCTTTCTTTCAATCATGTACATCTGCATGGGTGCAGGAACAGAGTTGGGATTTTGCTAACTGTGTATCATGAAGTGAGGGAGAGGGGAGTGATTTTAGTAATAGTTCATGGACTCTGGAGAGAAGGGAGGACATCAGCAGGGTGAGGAAGACTGGGAAAATTGCTGGAGTTGGGATATAAGAGGGAGGGAGCTTGGATTTGAGATCTTGGAGCCCCTAGAGAGTTATTGGTAAAACCGCAACTAATGTATAACCAGAGAGATGAGGTTGGGTAGAGGAAAAGGTCATTGTCATCAAGGGTGTTGAAAATATCTCCATGGGTATTTACATCACCAAGAATTCTGTTGGCGTGATTGAACAGAAACAAAAATCATTTAGGAATAATTAGGACACAGGGTTCATAGATGACTATAAAACGAAAGATGGAAAGGTCTGATGATGTGAGATTCAAATGCAGATGTTTTTAGTGGGAAGTGACAAAGAGTGAGAAGCAAGGGAGACGTCTGTCTTGCTCATGGTATAAGTCACCTGAAGAATAAAAACGCTTGAGAAGTCTGAAAAGGTAGTGTCTTTAGGAGACATGCAAGTTTGCTAAAAGCAAGAACATGAAGGAAATGAATAAACTTGTATAAATTGTATATTTGCAAAAGAAAACTTAATTCCTAATTTTTATTTGCATGATTTCATAAATATTGGGAATTATGCTTTTGGGCTACCGAAATGTGCCGAAATGCATACAGATCTGTCTATAAGGTGGAAGTTAAGGGTTCTGAGTCCCTATTGAAACAGGAATAGTGTAGCAGGCAGGCTAAGATTCTTTGAATAAAAGAAATGTAAGGATTATGACAGTCCAGCATATATATATATATATATATATAAATTCTTAGTCTTTTCCAGACAGGGAAGCTGGTATACAGATGTTTTTCTATTCAATGTATGCCAATATTTAAAAATATTTTTTCAGAATAAATTATGTGAATCATTCATTCACATATCAGTGATTTTACATAATAGTTGCCCAGACAAGGTTCTCTGTCCAAGAATTCTCAGCAAGAAATATTACTATGAACATGCACATGGAAAAATATAAACTTTTATTATCAAGGAGTAGTAAAGACAACTAGGATGGATCTCAAAAATTGCGCTAAGTGAAGGAAGCTGGATTCAAAAGACCACATATTTAATGATTCCATTTATGTGAACTGTCTAGAGGAAGTAAATCTACAGAGGTAGGAAGTATATGATTGGTTGCCTGGTTCTGGGATGGCGGGTAGAGAGTGACTGCAAATGGGTACTAGGAATCATTTGGGATAATACACATGTTCTAAAATTGGATTACAGTTCAGTTTCCTAATTCTGCCAAGTTCCTAAAAACCATTGAATTGTACAATTGAATGAATTTTGATGTATGTCTATTATACTTCAATAAAGCTTTTTTAAAAGAAAGTAACATACAGAGAATGTTTGAAAGATGACATTTAAGTAAGAAAACTAAGACCAACAATTAGATGTAGTGCTAGTGAGTTTTATCAGGAAAAGTTATTTTTTTGGCCAGTGACCATGTAATTCGAGAAATACATCATTATAGCCTTTGATCCAATAATTTCATTTCTGAGAATGTTTCCTAAGAAAAATCATTCAGGGAAGGCAAAGCAACATGCACAGCTTTGCTTACAACAGCATTTCCCCTCCTAATGGTGGTAGTATAAGTGCAAAAGAATGAACATCCAGTAAATAATGCAATAGTTGTACTGTGGAATTGTGTGCAACATGATCACTCTAAGACTTTAGAAAACTTGTGCAGTAATGGAAAAGGTAGGCTCAGTATATTTAACTGCAACTATATTCATAGACACACAAATTGAAAAGTTAAAATAATCTCAGAAAATTATTGGGGAATTGTGGGACTGTTGGTGACTCATTTATATAATTGAAACATAGGTTCTGTTTTAGACGCAGAGTAATTGGAAATTAAAACATTTCCATTACATAAATAATGATGATTTATCATTTCAAAAGTATAAATAAGTGGATATTAGGAAGTAAAAGAGTGAGTACTTCTAGCTTCTGAAGGAATTTGGTCTTTATGGTAGGATATCAGGTATAATATTCAGTGATATTTAAAAATATATTGGTATATTCATATAACCTTATGGATCACAGATTGACAAAATTATTGTATACTTTAAATCAGAATATTTGGGGATTTTTCAATAGTGATGTTCGTTCTTTTGTATTAACCACTTTCATTTGTTTATTCTACCAACTGTTTATTGTCCATCCTTACATTCCCGGTACTGTTGCAGGTGTTTAAGAGATGTCTGAACATAACAGACACCATTCCTGACCATATGGCACTTACATTATAGTATACCGAGAAAAGCTGTAATCATTTTAGATAACAAAGTCAAGACAATATTTTGAAAAGGGCTAAGTGCTATAAAAAATGTAGAGTAGAATAAGAGGGATCTGGCAGGAGAAAAATGGTCAGATTGCAGCATTAAAGAGGATGATCAAGGAAGACCCATTGTGAAGATGATACTTGACCAAAGATTTGAAATATTGAGGAAGCTGATCAGTTGACTACCTATTGAAGAGTATCTCAGGCAGGCAGAAAAGCTAGAGCAAAGGACTTATGATAGCACCTGTTAGCAGGAACATGCTAGTGTGCTTGGACGATCAAACATGGAGGCTGAAGCAGAGTGAGCCTGGGGGATCAAAGTGAATAAGCCCAAAGTAAGAGAGAGTCTGGTTATGTAAGACCCGGTCCACCTATGTACTCTGAATGATATGGGGAAGTGATATAGGGTCCTTAGCAGAGGAGAATATGGCCTGGGTTATTTTTGAGAAGATCATTCTGACTTTGTCAAGAATATATAGACAGGTTTGGGAAGGGGAAGAAGGTAGGAGAATGGTAGAAGTGCTTTTAAGAAATTTTGCCTCAATCCAGACAAAGTTCATATCAGCCTGATGGCAGTGTAAATTCAAGGAACTGGTTGAGTTTTGTGTGTTGAAGCACATGCAGCAAGATTTACAAACAGATTGAATGTATGGTGTGAGAAGATGATGCTGAGGGTTTTGGCTTAAGTATCTTGAGTTGTCCTCACCTGGGGTAAGAAGGTGACAAGAGGAGCAATTTTTGGAGAAATGACAGGATTGAGTTTTGAACATGCCGAGTTTAAGTTCCCTATTTGTTATCTAGGTGAAAATGCCTAGTTATCATTTAGATATATGAATCTGGGGTTCAGGATACAGGTCTAAGCTAAAGATAAATTGACAGGTCTCAGCAGATAAACGGGTCTTTAAAGCCACTGTACTACTGAATACAGTCACTTATGAGTGAATGAAATACAGAAGTGGAGTTCCAAGGGGAGAGTGCTGGGGCAAACTCAGCATTTGAATAGTATATGAGGGTGAGGAGGAGAAACTATTAAAGAAACCTGGGATGGAGAACCAGTAACGCAGAAGGATGAAGAAGACAGCTGAGCTTTCTGGCAGGCAAGAGAAGTGATTGTAGCCCGTTTGAAGGGACTGTGACAGCAAAGTCTGGGAAAATTTGAGCATCCTCAATAACAGCACCAAATTATAACCCGTATAATAAAACTGGAAATCATGAGAACCGAATAATATAAATGAATATAGTAAGATGAAATCTTTAAAGGAATGGGTTATTTATATAATCTCAAAGTACTTCCACCACAGATACTTACATAGAAATATTCAAATGACCAAGTTTGCATCACTATAAATAGATCAAATTGAATTCATTGGCCACATAATGTGACGCATGAGAAGAATACATCACTTCTGCATTATTCCTTCCAAAGTTGAATAAATTGAATCCAATCATGAAGTAACATCAGTCAAACACATTCACAACATACTTGGCCTACAATGTTTGAAGGTGTAAAGGTTATGAAAGCCCAGAAAAGACTGAAGATCTGTTCCAGACTGAAGGAGACATTTTTTTAAAATGAAACGTTTTACATGAAACATTTACATCTATATGAAACAAAATGGTGTTCTGGATTGCATTCATTTGCTAAAAGGACTTTTTTGGGACAAGTAGCAAAACTTGAATGGGGTTTGAGGTTAGATAGAGGTAACGTTTCAGTATTAATTTCCTCATTCAGATGGTTGCATTGTTGTTACAGAGAAGATGTGTCTTTGTAACAAATACACACTGCAATATTGAGGGGGAGTGATCAGATATCATGTCAGCAACTGATATTCACACCTTTGTACAAGCCTCTCCTTTTGACTAGGAAAACTACTTTTCTCTCTTTTGAAGAATACTTTCTAGAACAGAGTGTTGAATCGAAGTGCCTTTGTGATAACTGTGTCACGCAGTTATTTATACCAATATCAAATAACGCCATACATAGATAGTGTTAAGATGGACAGTAAAAATTTTAAAACTTTCAGGCCTTTTATTTTGTAATATTTTTATTTTAATTATACTCCACATAGATTTAAGTGGTAAAATATTTGCAAAGTATAAGGAAAAAGGCACTACTTGCATTTAGTGCTCAGATTACCTTTGCTTGTTAATCTGAAGATTAATGATTTAACCTTTTATTTTTAACTGATAATTTAAAAATAAGGAAGTGCAGTTTATATGCATAATATGACCGCATTTGGCAGTTGTCAAAACAAGACACAAGAAATAATACATGTTTCATTGATACTCTGAAATATTTCAAAATATCTAACACAAGGAAAAAAGAAACACTTGGTATACATTTTGACTTAACTTGGATAAGCATTTTTTCCCCCTAATTTAGTCTCTTTTTACCTAACTGTCAAAAATTGATCGACAAGTCGAGGTTGATTTTTGCCTAATGTTGCCGTGATTTCATGATGACTTCTTTTTGCCAAATTTTAATGTAGTCTTTCACTAAATAATATCATTGAGCTCTAATATACCTTTACCTTTAATTATTATAAGTCTCTTTCTTGCTTGTTCTATATTTGGAGACTACCAAAAATATGTCTATGTGATCAGGATGTGACTGGCTATAAATGGATTCTTTATGTCAGATGTTTATGTCATGGCATGCCCTTGAACGGCAAACTAAAGAAAATCAAGTAGCAGTTTTCTCAAAGTTTTGTTAAAATAACACAAACACACGTAGACACAAACTATTTAAATGGAACGCAATCATTGTTTTCTTTCTTGATATGGAAAAAAAAAAAGTATTTTCTCCCAAACTGATATAAACAGCTACCAATGTGAAAATTTTACATAAAGAGGATTCTAAAATGGCTCAAAATCGCAACAAGTCACTTTCATTAAGCCATGAATATTGAATAGCAATTATTGCTTAATAGCTTTTTTTATAAGACACTATTTACAGTACAGCTGCTAAGTTGCTATAAATTCTACTTGAATCTATCATGCAAATATCAACACCTGTGATACTTTTGAAGTATTAAGCCAGATTCCATAGGGTATTCTTAGTCTAATCTGCACCATTGCTTTTGAGTTTTTTGCTTATTGACATTCTGTTTTACGTTTTGCCTCAATAGAATAGTATCCATTTATTCCATTAAAGTATATAGTTTTTCATAACTATTGAGGGTTGTTTCAAGGGAAAAGTTTCCTCAATATTTCAAGAGGTCATATCCCCCTTGCCTTAACAGGCCAATTCATTTGAAAAAAATCAAGAAATAAAAACACAAAATAATCTAAACTATGAATTTATTAACTACATTTATGTGTGGTTATTATTTTAGAAAGCTGAAGGAGATGACATTTAAATATGTTTGTAAAATATCTTTAAAGTGACAAAGGACATATTAGTTCTTTGTTTCTGTGTTGCAAATTATTTAAAACCTGAGTGGATAAAATCATAAACATTCTCTGATTTGAGGTTGCATACATGCTGTTGCTCTGAGTTGGAATCATTTTAAGACTCACCCGGAGCTGAAAGATCCATTTCCAAGCTCACCTGTGTGTTTCTTGGCAGGCTTTAGCAACTCACTGGCTGTTAGACTAAAACGCTCAGTTTGTTTCATGCCAGGGGAGCCTCACCATGGGACTTGCTCCCCCAGCATGAGTGATCCCAGAGAGAGCAAGAGAAAGTGAGCACCCAAGAAGGATAGCAAGCACGCTCTTCTTGTAACCCAATCTTAGAAGTGACATCTCTTTACTTTTCTTGTAGTCTATGTATTAGAAGCAAGTCAGTGAGCTTAGTTTACATGAAGGGGAGACAGTACACAAGGGAGTGAACCAGGAGGCAAGGGTCATTGAGGACCAACTTAGAGGCTGCCCCACCCACAGATACTGAACTGCTAAAAGAATAATATATGTTATAATTTTCCCTCCTCTTAGTAGTAGTTTATCTTTGAGACTATGGGAAGAAGAATGTTGCAACTGACAAAAATGGAAAAAAGTTCCAACATGTATGGAATCTACCTACTTCAAATGTTTCTGTTTTGACCCAAAGTCAATAAATGATGTTTTTCTTAACTTCACTTTTGCTGATTCCAGGACAAAATCACAGCAAAAAGAGACCAGATTTTTCTGTTTCCGGTATTCACAGATTCTGATTTTATATTTCCGCTTGAAGTTTGATATGTCTACATTCTCTAGAGGGATAAATTGATTGGGCAACCTTCTGTCTGTTGTCCATGATGAATCCATTTTATCTCTGACCAAACATGTCTGTAGGACTTGTTTGTATAGAACAGCCAGGTGGCTCTGTTTTGAGGGTAGTTTAGGGAGGTTGTAGTGGCTGAAACCAGCACAGATCATCTGGCAGTTCTGAGAAAAAAGGGAATATTGTAATTCGGGCACACATCAAAGGTGATAGCTAGAGATCATTATATCACGATAGACAGAAGTAACTGAGTCACTAGAAGGAATAATTCCTTTTTTCCTGAGAAATAATTCCTAGATTGTTTAAGCAATAGTAGGAAAGATGTTATTGACAAATCTGACCACTTTGCCATGCATGACACGTAGAATTGGCCATTGTGTTGTCCCCCAATTATTTTATTAATCTTATTTTCAATGTATTTCCTTTTGTACTACAGAAAATGTCATGTTTTTTAACATCATTGAATCAATTACTTTGGTTGTCAAATAAAATCTGGATAAAGGTAAAATCAGCTAATGGATTTCACCTTAATGTATTTCTAGTTTATTGTAATTTCAGTAATTGCTACCTTCCTAGTAGTAATGGCTTTTACAAGAGACAGTAAGCTAAATTATAATCAAGTGTCCGTTTTTGAGCTATTATTTTAAACAGGATTGAGGGGATTGGGTAAGAGTAATTTAGAAATCAATCATCATTTATCGAGTTCCTACTATATATCCTAGTGGCCCTCCTCTTCCCTCAACAAACAAAAGCACATGTCTATCTAGTAAATAACTCCTCTCCCTTTATATCCCAGCTCAGGTATTATTTTCTGTTACAAAACTAAGTATTTCCTTCCTTGCACTGTCACAGTGACAATTTTGTATTAATTTGGCTTTTTTTTAAAATTTATATTCACAATTGCTTCCCACTCTACTGTTATCTTCATAAGAAGAAAGTTCTTGTGGTATTTGTTTTTATTACTGTCTTGTTGTTACTGTGTTTATGTTGACCTTTCTTATTCCTCCTCATCTTGCATAGTTCAATTTTCACAATAGATATTTATTGAAAGAATGAATGACAAAAGAATGAATCCATATTATGGGTATGCCATCGACTCTAAAATACATTCTCCAAGTAAGTTTTTGAAATCTTGTTTCCTATATCTCATGTCTAGCAAACTGTATTTTTCAACTATCTTACATTACTCAAATCTGTCCTGTCATTATGAGAGTAGATTTGGAATCAGAAAAAAATTCAGGGTCCAGCATTTACTAGGATTTGATAGGACCTGCCATTTAACTATATAGAGGATTTATCCTTACTTTATAAATACAGATTCTATTACTCATACTATATAGTTCATAGAATTTAGTGAAAATCTCTCTTTCTCTCTCTCTCTCTCTTTCTCTCTCTCTCTCTCTCTCTCTCTCTCTCTCTCTCTCTCTCTTTCTCTCTCGCTCTCATTCTCTCTCTCTCCCCATAATGAGACATATAGTAGACACTTAATAAATGTCAGTGTCCTTTGTCTTGACCAGAAATATTTGTTACTGCACATCAGTACATCCTTTCTTGGAACTCCTTCCTTCCTAGAGATTTGCAATGTTACACTATATGATCGCTCCGTTTAACTAGTGAGTTTCTAGTATCATATTGTATTTGTTGACTGACTCAATGTTGATTACGTCTTTTCTATTCACTTCATTCCCTTCTCTTTTTCTCCTGTCTCCTAAATATATGTGCACCTCACAATATCTCCTTTCATTCTTTTTTATCTCCATTATTCTTTTATTTGTCCACAATTGAAACTATTGGCTTCATATTTCTTACCTTAATTTTTAAAAATTCTCACTTAGCTTCACTTTTGGGTTCAAGCTATGAGCTTGCAGCTACATGGTGAAAATATTTTACCAGACTAACCACCAGCAACTGAAACTCAAAATGTACATAAACCAAAATAAATATCAACATGTGCTTACTATATTCATATTTAATTTTATACAAATATAATTTTACCAAAATTATTTGATATTACCAAAATCAAAACCAGAGGATTCTGGTTCATTCCTGCACCTGATCCATGTTTAAGTATTGTTCATTTTATTTTCAAAAGTGTCTTTCTATTCTGTCCCTTATCTTTTGTCTGCTTTCATTTTTTTTTTTTTTTTTTTGTATCTTTATTTATTTGTAGTTTGGCTATTTTTTAACTACCTACGAGTCCTTTCCTCTGTTATTCTTCAGACGACACTATACTGATCTTTCAAAGTCCCTTCTTCTAGCCATCTGTTAAAATAGTTCTGTTCCAATATAGAAACTCACATTACCTAGCGGATAAACTTAAAATATCTTTACCTAACAATCGCGTTAATCAAAACCCAATTATCCCTCCGTTTGTGTTTGCTATAATTTTCCAGCTTTTACAAAACTTTGTTTCAGCCAAATTAGAACAACTACAATTACTGAAAATGATTTGCATTGTAAATATATTCTCTCTCTCTCTCTCTCTGTCTCTCTCTCTCATCTTTTAATTTATAACTTGCATGTTACTTTGTAACTGACACATTATTCACAGCTTTGACCAAATCCCACATTTTCTAAGCTTCTCTCTGGTAACTCTGGAAAAAAGTTATTTCTGTAGTTTCCAAATTTCCAGAAATGTATTATCTTTTATACTTATTTGCTACTTACCATCTGATACTTATTGCAGTTATTTTCCATGCACATATGCTGTGGGATAATCTCCGTGGCTTTGACTTTGTTAACCACTTTTGCCTATCAAGTTTTCATCGTAGCTTATTCTAAAATGAATTAATTTTCTATACTGAGCTGGGCAAAGCAGTTATCAACTAGTTATTCAGAGTATGTTCTTTAACCACGTAGAATGCAGCCCAAAATAATTAATATAAAAAAGTAACTAAAAAGCCCTAAATATTTGGATATCAAACTAATTTTATAAATAACCCATTATGAAATTAAAAAATCACAAAGTTTGAAAATATTTTGAATTGAATTACGATAGAATATCAAATATCACACTGAAGACTTTTGGGATCTAGCTAACTCTGTTAGTGGGAAATATATCCTTATAAATTGATACATTAGAAAGGAAGAAAGGTTGAAATTCAACATTCTAAGTATTCAACTCAAGAAGTTAAAACAATAATTGAAAGTTAAAATTAAGAAGTAGAGATAAGGAGATAATAAGTATAAGGTAGATCATTATTAAAATATAAATCAGGTATACGGTACAAAAAATCAACTAACCTAAAGCTTGTTGGGTTTTCTTTTGAGGGCGTGACTAATAAAAAAGATTGACCCCCTAGCAAGAATGATCAAGACAAAAGAAAGAAGACACATCTCCAATATCAAACATGAAAAAAGTGGTATATCATTAGAGATCCTATAGCCATTAGAAAAATGGTAAGAGCTTATTAGTAACTATTTTATTAATGATTATGGCACTTTTAATCTAATGTAAAGATTTCTACAAAATGGCATTTTATCTAAACTGATTCAGAATAAAATAGAAAAGCTGAAATATTTAGCAATTGAAGAAATCAAATCTATTTTCTTTGTCATCTCTAGGCTGAGGTATTTTCATCATGAATTATTTAAGTATTTATAGAAGAAAAATACAAACATTGTACAAATACTTCTGGATAATAGAATTTGAATTTGTTCAAATTAATTGTGATTAATCGCAATATCAAAAGCTGACAAGCACTAAAAAAACACAGGATGATATTTCTCATGAATATAGATGCAAAATTCTTAGCAAATATTAGCATATCCAATCCGATACAAGAGGATAATTCACCTCAACTCATTGTTGTTTATTCTAGAAAAGCAAACAAGATCAGTTTAATTAATAGAACTAAAGAAATCAACCTTATGATCCTCTCATTAGGTGAAGAAAACGTATTTCGTTTTTAAAATTCAGTACCCATCAATACCCATTCATGATAAAAACTCATAACCAAAGTGGGAATAGAAGGAAACTCCCTTAATCTGAATTTTCCATCCTGGTTTTATATAAATTCAGTTAATTCCAGTTCCATCCTTTTAGTAACTCATCATTATCTTTTATTTTATTATACAACACATCTAACCTGTCAGAAAAACCTGTTAGCTCTACCTTCAGAATATATTAGAAGGCAACTACTTCTCATCATATCCCCTGCTAGAACTTTCATTCAAGCGGCCATCATATCATGCCTTCATTAATGGAATTGCTTCCTTAACTATGGATTTTCCTGTTTCACTCTAGTGTTGTTTTAGCGCATTCTCCACAGCGGAAAGAATGACCCCTTTTAACTGCTTACATTAATTCTTGTGTTCAAATGCACTGATGAAACTTCTTATTACTCATGGTAAAAGTCAAAATCATTTTAATGGTTGGTATGACTTTGTCAAGAGCTATGCACGCAGGGTCTGGGATTTTACTCTACTTGCAAGCTGCGGGTTAGCCTGCCTCTGTTTCATGGATGCTGGTAGAAGATATGAGACTGCTGAGTCAGTGACAAAGTACTTATTACTCACAGCAAAACAGTAGCCAGAGTTTCATATTTGTGTTGGGTTCTCCATGTCCCTGAGTTCCATGATCCTGTGATGCATACCAGCTCATGCAGTGGGCTACAATGCAGAAGAACATTAGGCTTGGGGTCTCATCACTTTTAGTGATGGAGGAAAACCAGGGGGAGACATTACCTCATATCTCAAGGTTACTTGCTGGAAATTCAGTCTTATGAAATAGGGCAATGAGCAGTCAGGACCTATTTTTGGTACATCCATCAAGAACGTGTGGTCAACACTCATGGTGGATTGCCTCTTCCAAGAGGCCTACAAATCTGGACTCCCATTACAATTCTGCTTTTCTTGTGCTCTTGGTATTTCTTGCATATATGGATTTCTATTGTCGTATTTGCTTTGCTTCAAATAGGTCAAGCTCCCCACCTTCCCTGCCATCATTTTTTTTTCTTTTTATAAACTCAGAGTGACTTTACTTGCAGTGTTCTCCACTTGGAATTTTCACAGCTATTCCTTCACTTCCTTGAGGTTCTTTTTTATCAAATATTCACATTTCAGCTCTTAGCTTCCTATTTAGAATTGCAGTACACAATCACCTTTCCCTCTTTTTCTTCAGAGTACTCATTACCATTTAAACTGCCTTTCTGGAGGGCATTGAAGTGAGGCAGTAAGCATTTTGTCTTGGATTAAGTAATTGGAATTCTAGGAATTTATGCTATAGAAATAATCAGAATAGACTTCATAGAGGCACATAAAGTAATATTTATCAAAATATTGGTTTATGTAGTAATGAATTATAACAAATACATGCAAATGGAGAATATTTTTTGAATAAAAGTACATCGCACTGCTGACACTAAGTATCTTTGGATGGTGTAATTATATGTGATTTTTATTTATGTGGTTCCTTAATTTATGTGTATTCAATATTGTCTTATGCTTATTTCCTTTTCTTCCAAGTTTTCCCTCATTTTATTTTTATATTTTCACACTTTTTCTTCCTTTATGTATTAGTAGGAACTGCAAAGTGTCTGAGATTCTACCCTAGTTGTAAAGTGACAAATTAGCCTGTCTCCATTCCATGGATGCTAGTCAAAGACACCTGACCCCTGTGTCGGAGACAAAGAACTTGCATAGAAAGCAACATGGGGCATCCACATATTTATCAATTTCTCTAGCTCCCAGTCCCATGGGGGAAACATGGGTGAGCCCACCTGTATACTGGTACACACTGTGGGTTATATTACAGGGGAAGTATTTTGAGCTTAGGTAACCCAAGAGTTTTTATAATGAGTAATAAGATTTTCTACATTTAACTCATTATATTTGTTATTCTGGACAGTGAATAAATTTGCCCTTTCTTCTATAGGGAGACATGACTCTATGTTCCAAGGTGGTTTACAGTCTACCCATTTTTTGGAAAGATTGTTTAGAACAATGGGCATTTGGTGGCAACTGTGGCTCCAGTAGCAAATTCAGCATCAGAAAGTATACCCCAGTAGTTAACATAAGATAAATAAACAGAAAGTACTTACTTAATGCTCTAAACCATGAAACTAGCAGTATATAGTGAACAGATACTAATTATTGCCAGTTATTCGTGTTTTTTTAAAAAATATTTCTCGAGCACTTACATGTTAGGGAGTATTCTAGTCATAAGGGATATAGAACTGAATAAATATGTAGAAATCTGCTCTGAAGGAATTTATATTCCATTGGGGGTAAACTGATGATAAACAATGAAAATCTAGAGGATGGATATTAAATATCAGGTAAGTTAATGCAATATAAGTTTTTATTTTTATTTTTATTTTTTTATTACACCAGTGGATTATTTTGAAATGATATTCCAGTTATAGAGCTTAAGGAGATACAAAAGTTTTCTGTCTACTAACATGACTAAGCTAAAGTAGTACAAGTACTCACAGCACACATGAATGTAAGAAGTCCTCTGTGTGTGTGTGTGTATCTGTGTATCTGTCTACAAAAAAAGGTAGAGGAAGACATTAATGGAATCCCCAAAACAGCCCATTTATTCTCTTTGGCAAGTGACAAGTTGGGGTGTGTGTGTATGTTTATGTAGGTGTGTACGTTTCAGTGGCTTATTAGAATTTGTGTTTTATTTTTAAAAGTAATTTTAAAAGAAATCTTTTCAAACATATGATATTTGGGGGCAAAAATAAATTGTCGTCATGCTAGCATGTCTTATAGGATAATGCATGTTAACTTTCTTGTCTATACTTCATCTTATGATCACTTGACAGGAAATGCAAATGTTTTCCATAAGTGCCTTCTATGTTAATCTAAGTGTCTGACCTTTTCACAATGCCGTAATTTTTTTTCAGGCCTTTCTCTTTGATTTATCTTCTCTAATGAAAGGCTGCCTTTTTTTTTTTTTTTTTTTTTTTTTTTTCATTTTTATGGTGCCAGCAGAATTATTAAAGAGCTGTCAATTGAACTATGGTTGTCATCATCCCTTTTTACAAAGAGAGAATATTAAACAGGATTTATGTCAATTTTGTAAAAATAGCTCCTTTCTGCATACAATACACTTGTTGCTTATAATGATAGAGTAAAACATTGTAATCGATGATAAGAAAACCTGCACAAATATAGCATAAACAGTAAATTAAGTATGTTAACAACTTTTATTTATGTAAACATTTATCGTGTTATTTTTGGTTCAGTCTGTACTGCCCTTCTTCCTCCCTTCCGCCCGCCAGTGTTTTGAGGGAAAAGATCATGTTTTTTCTTCATAATTGTATTCTAACTATTTAACTTTTGAATAGGCAATGATGCTTCTAGCAAAAATGTTGTTTCTAAAGACTGTCACTCAACTTTATCTAACAGTAAGATGATTAAATCCAAAATACTGTATAGAATTAAGGAATAAGAGCACTAGCAATTTATTAGAAAATGCCCACAAACAGCACAACCATAAGTTTGTATCATGGTCCATAGTCCTCATTGAAACCTTTTAGTTTGCCATTGTTTTGAAATGAGAAGTTCCTTAATCACTAAGTAAAGACCACTACATTTTGCTATGATTATTTTTCTCACTCTGTTAATTGATCCACACCTTATGCATTAAACATTTTCAAATAGTAGTATTTTGAAAATTATGGTCTTGTGTATGCTAAGACTAATAATTCAAGCTGGGTGTAGTGTGGGAATTAGTTTGGAGTAGAAAACGTATTGCTATGGAGTCTCATATTTTCCAGTTAAGCAAGGAAAGTCGTATAAATCTAGCTATTGCCTTGAAATGAAGCAACACATACTAAGAGCACTCAAGAACTAAGATATTTGAAAAGAAAGGGTTCTTGATTTTATGAAAAAACTGCATAGAATTGGCAAAATTTCTAATGAAAATTTTACCAAGAGTCACGGCCTCGCAGTAAGGGTAGTTAAAGTACTGAAATATTTTTTTGCTTATCAGTTCATCTCATTGAAAACTTCTAGGGAAGATCTCTGATGCCAGCTCAGGGGGAAAACAAAAATAAAAACTATTAGGAGTGATTTAATGATATTGGTTAGCAGTCTCTGAGCATCTGAAGTGTGGACACATTAGGAAAGAAAAGATTCACAACGCTCAACTCCTGAAACGCTTTGACATCGCTGGAAATAAAGTGAAGGTTTAGAACATGATGGAAATCTAGCACATTGCTCACGTATGCACTGGGAAGGATTGAGAAGTTACTTCTACGTTAGTGCTCTCGGAGCCCCGACCCATCCATTCAATCCACAATAACCCTGCCTATGTTTCGAACATAAAACATTAATTTAACATTAATTTAATTAATTTAATCTAACATTAATTTAATAAAAATATTCATGAGGATAAAGAAAAACATTATTGGCATAAGTGAATCTTTAACAGAAGTTTGTAAATTCTATTCTTCTGTGGCGTATAAACCTTAAACAGAATGTTCCTTAGAGTTTGTTTCTTTATCCTTGCTTATCCATGACTCTATAAATATTGATTTTGGAATTATTTTTTTTTTTTTAGAGTTGTGTTCGTCACAAATAGGAAAATAGTAACGGACAAAATAGAAATTAACAATAGAGGAAAATAAAACCAAACTATAAAGAAAAATATATTTATTTTTATTGGTAATTACAGCAATGTATGTACGGCACAATGACACTAGTACTTTTTTTGTCAATGAATTGACAAAACTGTAAACAACTAACAGAAAATGTAATTTACTATTCAAATGCTGCTAGTGAAAATGTTCCATTAAAAGTTGAAGTAGTGAAATATTTATTGGACAAAAATGTGACCTTGTCTGTACAAAGAATTTCAGTTCACCGACACCAATTTATTTTATGACGTAAGGATCTCCTCCTTAATAATTTTTCAACCTGTTGGCTGTGAACTTGAGACTATGGTATTATTACAATGCTTATACATATTGCATATACACAGTGAAATATTTGCATCATTTTTCAAAAATGAGTAACAAAATAAAATGTTGCTTTCTATCATGATATAATCTTTTCATGAGTAAAGTATGACTCCTATTAAATGGGAGACAAAGGAGAGTTTCTAGTCTTTGTTTTTGTTTTAACTTTATGGGATATTTTGACTCGTCATGGTTGCAAAATACTATTATAGAAGAAACTCTTTGTTATCTTCTCATACTACATCTCTACATAATGAATTTTTTCTGTGTGAATTTTTTCTTAGAACCTTTTCTCTCATGACTTGAAGCTGTAAAATATATGTTGGATGTTTCTTTAGGGAAATTACTACCCACAGTCTACCCACAGTCTTGCTACCCACAACCTTACTGCCCACAGTCTACCTTCTTTTAAGGGGAGTAAGACTGTAGGTAGTAAATTCCCTAACAAGGTAAGTCCCTTATCTCTAAACTTACTACTACCCACAGTCTACCTTACACCTCTTTTTGAGGGATTTAAGCACTATAAAGCTTGAAATCAAATCATTCGAAAATTTTCTCCTTTTACATCTGATCACAATGTTGACTGTAGAGATAGACTGGAGACATCAAAGTAAAATCAACAAACAGGACAAAGAGAAGATTCTTGACAACTGTAATGAAATCATCAATTGGCTTGATAAAAACTAGACTGCAGAAAAGGAAGAATTTGAACATTAGTCAGTAGAAAAAACTGGATAAACCGAAACTCCCATCATTACCAAGCTATACCAGAGTTCAGAGGCATGATGGGAGGAATGCCGGGGAACTTTCTGATAGTGGAGCTCCTCTATCTGGTGGTACTTCCTCTGGACCCCCCATTGAAGAGGTCGGTTAGGGTCACCTGAGCATAGGTTTAGCTGTGTTCCACCAAAAAACAAACAACAACAAAAACAACAACAGAAACCAAAAAACAAAAGGATCCAAATTTGTAGTAAGTTCCAAGACATTTTTAACATTGAGCTGCTATAGTAAATAACTGGGCATTTTTGATACTTGAATATTGTATATATGCACAGGGCAAGGAAAGAACATTGCACTCTATAAGTACAGTGTTGTAAGTGAAAAATGCAGTGTCTTAATAAAACTGTATTTAAAACTGGGAAAAAGTTTGCATTTATGTTCAGCAGCACTATTGCCCCGCTAAGTATAATTCAGAGAGTATTTCTTTCCAGAGTTTGAGGTAACAGTTCATTAGTTACTAAATTGCTAAAATAGAATTGGAAGATTTTTTTTTTTGTATGGAAATAATTATGACATACATACATTTTATTATTTTCTTCTGATCCCACTTAGTTGGGGGAAGAAGTCAGGGATCATAGGGAAAGGACAAAATGTAAAATATTTCTTACCATCAGTTGGGTTGCATTGGAGATGAAGGCAACGTTTTAAAAATCTGTCAAAGTCTGAAAACTAAGTTCAGATAGGTCATCAAAGAAAACAGATCTCAAACCTTTGCATAAAGTTATTTGAAATGAGATCCGTAGGACGTAGCCTGAAGCAAATGCCAAAGGTGACAACTTTTTGTTAAAAGATGTATAATTTTCCTTAGATCTTTGAGAAAACTGAAGTCCTGCAGGTGTGGTCATGCATGCTTGTGTGTCTTAAGTACGCTGACACGATCCTAAGAACCCACAGGGTTCTCAGAGTTATTCAATATAAAACTCAATGAATAATTCATGAACTGTATTTTAATGTCTTCTCATGTTCTGTATTTAGTAAAGCTTCACAATTACTCAACATCTGCATTTCATTCCAATCTAAGGGTTTGTAAAATTTAGCTTCACCAAAGGATTATTATATCACAATTCAGTTTCTCTTGATGACAATAATAGAGATGCTATTCAAACAATAATTTTTCTTCCTAAATTCCTTAAGCTTTGAAAAATAATCTGTCTACTCATCATTCACTCAAGTGGTTATATAAATTTAATGTGTGTAACTTCTAATAGAAAAAAATTGATTCCTCAGTAAAATGTAAGTATATCTATATACTTGTATAAAGTGAGTTGTGAAAAAATGAGTTCATATGATTTCTATTCGTTATCTTAAATAGAACAAATTCTCGAACTCTTGTATCTTGCCTATTTAGAAATTCACAAGAACGTTAACTTCAAGGTATACTTTGTTAAGAGTTATGTTTCTGCTTTCTTTATTTCTTCACACGGTTAAGTCAAAGATTGAGGTTCTATGCTTGCAGAACAGGTAAGTTAGTATTTTTAAAATATAAATTTTACTTGGAGTGATTGAACAGATGTTTGACTTAAAACCAAGATGATTAGTGATAACATTCTATCATATCATTTTTTGATGAAATTAAAACCAGATGTATTTTACTTATTAATATGTCTAGATTGCTTCAAATATCTGTGTCATTTATGGCAATCTAATGTTACAGTAAATTTACCCCCAAATTTCAGTGGTGTGACACAATCAAAATGAATTTATTATACACATTTTAAACCAAGAAGGGTACTCCTGAGTAAGGGGAGGCTCTATTCCTTCTGTTGATTTAGGAGTAAGACTTTTATTATAAGCATACTCACAGAACTCCTTTCTCTATAAATGCCGTAGTAGTGCCTAAACATAGATCTGTATCTATATCCACTAAAGTTTGTGGGACAGAATTACCATAAGGGTATATTTGTTTTATTGTTGGGAAGTGATTAAAGGAACTCAGGAAAATCCCAGTATTTCAACAAAGGACATATATGCAAAGAAAAAAAAGTAAATCAATTAATACTTATCCCATGCGGAAGCTTCAGCATAAACCCCAATGTGTGCCAATCTGCTGTGCTGTTGTTCCCCATGGAACACTCTTTATTTAAACTTAGACGTCTATATAATGTATCAATAAGATCAAATATAAGCTAAAGGCTCCTGTTGCCTACTTACAGCCCAAATCTTAAGTAATCCAAGCTTGAATTTTATCACACCAGTGTAAATAAGACAAACGAACAAAAAGCAAGCAAACAAATCTGCCGAGAAGAAACACAAAATGAGTACTCGTGTTATTATTTGATCTAACGTCTATAGCAGTGTTGTGATAGATTAGGTTACCCATCGGATCTTCCCTTTCAATATACAAAGAAAGTGGCCAACTCCAAGGAGAGAATCTTCCGTGTCAGTGTAACTTCCCTTGTGAGCCCACACCTAGTAACTCACTACCCTTACATTCAGCCCAGCAGTTCCACTTAGCAGCCTTTGGTCAGTAAAATAACAGTAACCACGACAAATCATTAGCTATCTTGCTACCTCTTGTAGACCGGCAGTGCTAGTGGGAGAACTGGGAAATGCTCTTCATTTACTGTGTTTTATCCTTGCCTGTGTTCAGGAAAAAAAGACTGTCAGAAGGGCAAGAGAGACTGTGGCAGAGTATTTTTCAAAGGAAATTAACACGGGGCTGTAGATTAAATGGATTTCATTGTTCTAAAAAGTCAGGTGAGGAACAACAAAAATGTTTTAAATTAGCAATGTTTTTAAAAGAGTTAAGGTATCCTTGGATTGAAGAAGCCTGCATAAATCACTCTCTCCCATATAGCTGTGAAGAGCCAAATTGTTCATTTCCTAATCCTTGCTTCCTAGATGAGTAATGGAGACCGAGAGCATTTTACAAATTCTAAAATATGAGGCTGAAAGAGTCTTTGATAAGCTGAAGATACTGAAAGAAATAATGTAAAATGTTTTGACATTTTCCTTTATTCTATGGCATAAGATGACTGTTAGGAAAAAATAAGACTGTTATTTAAATTCAGAGACAATTTTATTCTGTTCTATCTGACTGGCTTTTATATGGCAAGCCATAATGACTTTTAAGAAGGACTTAATTTATAAATTATTTATAAAAAGTTTATTCAGTAAGAAAATAATGCTATAGAATCTGTAGTTCTTAAGTGGGCATAGAAGCTAAAATAAGAAAATAGTAACCAGCTTTAGTACTCTAACCAGGAAGCCTCTCTCTCTCTCTCTCTCTCTCTCTCTCTCTCTCTCTCTCTCTCTCTCTCTCTCTCTCTCAGTCTCTCAGTCTCTCAGTCTCTCAGTCTCTCTCACTCTCATTCAATTCAGTGGCATTTCTTGACTGCTTACTTTGTTCCTGGCTCAGGGTAACATACTGGAGAAAAGCTGTGAGTTGTGATTAAAATGTGAAAATACATTAGTGGAGAGGAAAATGAGCATGTGTAAAGTTCTAGAAAACAAATTGATCAGCAGAGTCCAAAAGACAAAATTAGCTGACAATGAAAACAAAGCCTGTTGTGTATACTTTCTGAAATAGATTGCTGGGGTAATGCAATGGCTTCTCTCCTGCCAACACTAGGTGCCAGGAAGACTATGTTTTTCCCTATCCCATGACACTTGATCCATCAACCCACTACCCCTTGTCCATTTGCCCTAATGTCCGCTATTCCTAAATGTAAAAGAGCAAAAAGAAAACCCCCTTTTTAAAATCATTTGTTCTTCTGTCAATCAAACTGAGGGTCAGAGGAGGCATGTTAATGAGACTGTTATTTCTATTGTTTATCCATAAAAAATGGTAACATTATTGTTTTTCCCTTTTTTTTTTTTTTTTTTTTTGGTCTGGTGCGGCTTAGGCCCCGCCCAGGAGAGCGCGACATCACATCGATCAAAAGATCACTCTTTTTTAATTTAAAGTTTATTGGGGTGACAATTGTTAGCAAAGTTACATACAACTCTAGCGCTCAGATTCTCTAAAAATAAGTAAAGTAAAAAAGTAAAAGTAGTGCTGTAATTCACTTGGACATAATGGGAATTGAAAGTGCATTGGTTGGAAAGCCCCACATAGTTCTCTACTGACAGAAGAATCAGGTCTGGCCATGGTTCCATGGTTAAAATGAAGCAGGCATTTGCAGAGGAGCACAACCTTGCTGTAGATGAACGATAAAACCTCAGTCCCAACCTATGGCCATGGACCATACATTTGTCCTTTAGTTGTAAAGGGGTTGATTAGAGTAATCCTAGGATAAAATACAGTAAACGTGAACTTACAGGATTCATTAAGGCATCCCTCCAAACCAGGGACTCTATTACTGAAACTCCTTGTGTCTAAGCAGCCTCCCAGTGGTAGGCTGAATGGTGGCCCTAAAGATATTTCCACACCTTAGTTGCCAGAAACTGTCCATGATATCTTATACGGCAAAAGAGAGAATATGACCTTATGTGGTGAAAGATGTGATTTAGTTAAAGATCTTGAGAAGGAGAAATTATTCTGGATTATCAGAGTTGACCCACATGCAATCACAACGTATCCCTATAAGAGAGAAGCAGGGTGAGTTTGGACACGGACACAAAGAGGGGAAAATAATGTAAAAATGGAGCAGAGAGAAATGCTGCCATGAGCCAAAGGATGCTGACAGCCACCAGATGATGGAGGAGGCAAACAACAGATTATCACCTAGAGCTCCCCTAGACAGTGTAGTCCTGTCAACACCTTGATTTCAGCCCAGTGAAACTGATTTTAGAGTTTTGACCTCCATAACTCAGAAATTAAACTTTTGTTGTTTTAAACCATAATGTTTTAGGTAATTTTTATAGCATACATTGGAAACAAATACATCTCCCAATTTCAGAAACTCTTCTAAATGTGTGCTAACCAAAGGAAAATCAGGAATGTGTCAGAATGTTTGGTATAGTGACTATACAGGATGCTGTGGTTGCATTTCATTTGCATGTGATTGAAATGACCTCTGTTGCTGCCCACCTGCTTTCTATTAGCCTGTGAGTGGAGGGACTCAAAAGAGGTGAGATGTATATTTTTTTGGCCACAAAATATAGGACTTTGCTTTAAGTGGCTCCATCATCTCCCAAATTTCAAAGCTAGAAGAAATAGCAGAGGTGAGGAAGGAATGGGTATTGGGTACAATCATGTCTCCTAATGGTTCAGCAAATGTCATGGGGCAAGAAAGAGACTCAGAATTAGGGGAGCATGAGTGTAAGTTGAGTTTAATGCAAAGATAACCACATGCATGGCTGTTAGAATAGAATTGGTTAAGTAACATAAAAGGGTATAAGTTATAATGGGAGTATGTGGGACACCAGACTGGTGGGAAAATTGTGCTTGGGGAGGCAGAAAATATTTTAGAATAGAAATGACACACAAGGTGGGACCTCAAAGGTGAGTAAAAGTTGGACAGATAAGCTCTAGATTATCCTGATTACTTTCTGAACCGTCGGAAAACCTCACTCCAATCCAGGCTTATCTTTTCTACCCACAAACATATTCTGAGCTCCATGAATTCAATGATTCTATCCATCTGATAGCTCCAGATTGTAAAGTAGTCCCGGACATATTGTTGGGAATATTCATGAGTAAATAAATAAACAGTATTTAGAAGGGAACATAGGTACTACTTATAGGTTAGAAGATGAAAAGTTATTGGACAAGCTAAGTGATAGGGTTTTAACAATGCCTCATTCATTTCCTACAACATGGTAGGTAGCTGTAACTATAAGTAACAATATATTATATATAAAAATAATACAACTGCTTTAAAAAGCCTTTCTGATAACTTTTTAGATATGGTACAAGTTATTGAGATAGTGTTTCGTGAAGAACATTTCCTTGTCTAGAGAATCTGACTCTTGATTTCACCAGATGTCAACACATGATTAAAAGTATACACTTTCAGGAAAGGAATTAAATACAATCTGGTAGAGAGAAAAATTCTTGGAGTCAAAAATTTAGACTTTCTCTTTAATTTTATTAATTAGAGAACTTGAAAAATACTATAAGAACTAATGCAGTGTAAAAATTTGTATTCTCGATCCTTTCTCTCAGCCTATAAATCAGACTCAAATAAAACATGGTAGCTCTTTTCTCCTTTCTAATTTCTATAACTTTCCTTTTTCAAGGAACAGTAAGCAAGGAGGAGGCCAAAAATGACTTCCATGAAGATAATACATGGAGGAAAATCTCCTTTCCTTTCCTGAATTTTGGATGACCTTTAATGATTATTTTCTTAAATAAAATGCAGACTTTAATTGTTAAATGCTCTGATAAAGGTCTCCAGTCTATTTTTGAGCAGTAGCTAAAAATATTTCCTCTCTGTTTAGAAGAAAAACAAAAATCAAAATAATTTTTATAATCAAGGCATATTTTGATACACAAAATATATTTTGAATGATCCTTTGAATGATCTTTTCCCATGTCTTTTGGTAAATGTTGCATTCTTTCATTGTCATTTTCTTTTATGTAGATAATTTTTCCCTCTTTTAAGCTGCATATCCATTACTGTTATTTTAAAAATGTGAATACAGTTTTCCAAATGTTGAATCTCCTTGACCTTTAAGAATCATACATTTCTTTCATCTCAGATCTTAGTTCATACTGTGTTCAGTAGCTGACGTTATAGAACTATTTAAGTTTAAAGTAATATCACAGTTAAAAGCTTGTTTTATAAACATTAATAATTGAAAAAAAAAAGAAGAATCTCCTAATTTTTATTTCAAATACTGGAAATAGACTTAGCAAACATACTCATATGCTCATCTCTAGAATGAATTATACCTGTTACCACAAATTAGATAGAACCAATTCACATATTAGTTAATTAATCTCTGTACTGATTCCCTAAATCAAAATCACATAAATGGTGGTGTATTATTTATTCTAGTATATATAAATTCAGGTTTAATTACCCAGATATAATCTCTAGACAACATTTAATGGTGGTGGTGGATATTTCTTTAAATAAAATTTGAGGCAGCTATTCTGTCAGTTTTTCACTTGTTAATTCAATTTATGTTAGGAATAGTTTCCAAAGATATGTTTTAGTAATTACTCCTATCACTGTATTTTGAAATATGCCTACAAGTGGGCTTTTGTTGTGAGTCTTAATTCATGTAAAATATATGGAGCAAGTAGATTTCTTCTTCATATTGTAAAATAAATGATGCCAACTTGTTTTAACATAATATTTATTGTTTAGTAGCCACAGTTAATAATGTTTTCCAGTATGAATAAAAGTTTATTTTTAGAGTATGTCTTTTACTTAAAATTAAAATTGATTGCTCATGCTATTTTGCTTCATTGCTCAAATTACTGTCATGTAAAGAAATAATATGGAGCAAATAGTGGCCACTATAATTTTAATAAGTTCTATATAAAGCTTTCTAACTTTCATATAACTGTTTTGCCCCAAAAGATAATTTGCTGCACCTTGCTAATACCACCTGTTTTTTCCTAAGGACCATGATGAAAAAGTAAGAACGGCATTGTTTTTTGAAGAGTTATGGCCAATAGGAAGAATTCATGACTAGACAGTCATGTCTTAAGGAAGAATTCCTTATGACTCTGGTAGAACTTTGAAAAAAAAAAAAAAAAAGATTGCCTGAAGGAATTAAAATGTTAGGTGTATTTACTAGACAAAGAAATATATCAAGTTGCCCTCAGTTGAGGTATTCACATATTATCTCTGTTCCCTCCAGTGCTGTTTTATCAGATTATAATCAAATTCTTCTGTTGAAGCAGTCATTAAGAGTTGAGTTAATATAGCTGAATAGAAAAAGAAGCAAGTACCCATAAAAAATTAAGACTTAGGTACAGATGGTTTCCTTCTAAGGTAAAGATACAATAAATAAATTAGCGTTTTATTTGGTGTGCATATTTCTGGCATAAAGAATGAAAGTTTATAATATGTGGTGTTGGATTCTGGAACTACAAGTCTTTAGAAAAATATATAATTATTTATAGTATAAATATTAAACATATATTTTTATAATTTATTAACATTGTTCTTTGATATTGTAATAGAAGTAGTATTTGATTCTTTGGTATGCTTTCATGGAAATCATGCCTCTTTAAACATGACCGTGTTTCATCTTCCCTTTTTCATTAGTTATAATAAGGCAGGGTTCCCTCCATAGCTTTCATTTGCTACCTTGAGATAGCCGATTTTTGCAACTTCAGCATTCCTGGCAATTTCTTGCCCCACTCCGCTTCATCCTTCACCCCATAATGATATATTTGTTTCGCTTGGATACACTAAGTCAAGTTCTAAAATTATAACATATGGCCAATGTGCACTGTCTGTGCTTCTAATTTTTGTTGAGTGCCTCCATATAAGTAATTTTATTAAAGATTTATAGACTCATGGAATGTCCAAGATCAAATGAGCCATACTGATGAAGCTTAGCATTATATAAGTGAAGAAATTAAGACCCAGGGAGATTACTGACTTGCCAAGACTGATTAATGACATGGTCATGTATGAAACGTAAATCAAATTGGAATGAGATTTTTTTTCTGTTAACCATTTTGGTAACATCATTTATCCTCATTCCAAAATCAGTGCAAATCCTAAAACATGGAAGATGTGTTCAAATTATATTGCTAAAATGCACAACATGGTTAACTAAACATAAAACCAAGTATCATAATTCATTAACCAGATGTAGCAGTAATTAACATTGTAGTTATTAGAAAAATAAGAGATGGTAGTGTTTTCATGTGTAACTGATGAAGGAGACTCATATTGAAGACGAGTAAAAGGTAAATCAGGAACACAAGAAGACAGCTCAGGTAACAAGATAATATGACTCAACTGCCTGAGTACAAGTCCTATAAAGAAACACTGGCAACAGTATAAATTCTTCTTTGTTTAATTTTCCATCTATTAGAAACATAATAACAGGTATATTGGTATGAAACTGTTTAATGCCTTGAATGGTGGAATATAGTATATTTATGTATAATACATATCATAGAATATAATATCATAGTGTATAACATATATGTGTGTGTATATATATATATACATACATATATGTATATATATACACCAAAGCAAATATATATATATATACACACACACACACACACACACACACACACACACACACACACATCTGTGCTGACAAAATACCTTTTTATTGACTAGAAGCCTGAACTTGGTAATAATTTTTCGTAACATTTCTGAAGAGCAAATAATTTGCATAATTCTATACCTTGTTTTGAGTACACAAAGAGAAAGAACAATGCAAGTCGACTATTTTATTTCTTGTTATTTCTGTCTGCTCTATTTCTGTAATTTATAAGTTTTGAGGTGGTATAGAATAATGTTTCAGGTTTTCCAGTCATTGTTTTAATTTCTATTGAAATTTTGTAACAATTAATTAATGAGTAGCAACAACATGGTTATTTTTTCCATTGTAATTCTTATGAGATGAACTCTGTGGCTAGACAAAATTTTTAAGTAGTTTTTGGCAGAAATTACAAAATTAAAATAAAGAAAATGTGTTTAAAATAATAGATTTCAAGAGTTTTTGAGAGAGAAACAGTGGGAGGTGGGGAGGAGGAAGAAGAGAGAATAATAAACATTTTCTTAATGCCCACCTACAGTTTATCAAAATTTGAAATATATAGCAAACTTCTTTCCCTACAATGAAGATTATTACTACATTTCTTCATAGTCTTTGGGATGGGATCTCTTTTTTGTACATTTGACTTATTCATGAAATGAAAATGAAAAGCAAAAAGATGCAAATGTTTCTAGTAAATCATCTTTTCTCATCCTGATGTAGATATCAGATTAGACTCTCCATAAACAATTTTAATGAATAAGAAGTACTGATTTACTAAACTACTTCTAAATATTCATTTTGTATAGATGGCCTATTGCTTTGCTTATTTTTAAGCCCTTTACCCCTCTCTATGTAAATTGTTCACACAAATAGGCAAAGCAATAAAGCAGTTTAATCAAAGTTGAAAACCACTGTGAAGTGTTGGTAGCAAAAGAAAAGTAATTCTAGATTAAAGCCTACTGGATCTATTTTGAAATGTTTCTGTACAATAAAATGAGGACTGGCTATCACGAAACTTACTAAGTTGGCTCTCTAACTACTGGTTGTTGCTGGAAAAGTGTAGTTCTTTATGGCACTTTCCTCTGAAAGCAAGCTACTCTTATTTTCAGGCACATTGGGTACACCAGGTGAATTAAGTGTCTGTTTTCTGAAACTGTTCCCAAAGGAATACAAGGGTGGATCTTTAGAAGGTTCCAGATGTGTGAGTCCTTTATTACTGAGTAATTATTGCTCCTGTTCTTTTGGGCTATCAAAAATGTATCACAACTATAAATTAAAACAACAACAACAACAACAAACCCTCATGTGATGAAATATAACAAGTCTATATGCACCCACCAGAATATTTTTAAGGAATATCTTCTCATTTTTTTATAGGGAAATCTTGATACATAAAACAAAGATCATCATGAAGGATACTGTGTAGATTAATACATTGTAAATAAGAATATTGTTTCTGATTCTAATTTATCTTCAACAGTTGCAGTGACAGTGGAGAAGTGCTATGGTGCTAATATAAATGTATTTGTTTTTTTAAATAAGTGCACTAAGTGTGGTTGTTTTATTTATTTTTCAACAGCATGAAAGATGCAGGAATAGGCTATAGGCAATGGAGGGGTCCCATATCATCGACCTGCAAGGAGTGCCCAGTGGTCAATACCAGCCCCGTTTGTGGTTCAGATGGCCATACCTACTCTTCTCAGGTAAAGAAAATGACAGTCTTTTCGTATGAAATACAAAATGCATATCTCTTAGTAAGTGATTAAAACTATTGGTTCTCTAATGTGGTCATCCAGATAATTTATTTAACTTTTAAAATAATGATAATAATCTCATAGGTTTGAAATATACATTTGTTTCTGCTATAGCAGAATTTTTAAAGTCTTAAACACTGAAGTTGGCAATGCTCTGAAACCCAAGTAGTAAAACTGGAATTTCCTTCACTGCTATTACGCAAAAGGTCAGAAATATTACCATGCATATAATAATGTTAGCTGCTATTATTACAGCAGCAGCAGCTACAATCTTTCAGTATCATTACTTCCTTTATCTCATGTTACTTCCCCTATTATTTCATTTAAACCTCTCAAAATTCCTTTTAACAAATGAGAAAAACTATGCATCAGAAAGACATAGAAAATTCCACATATTTGGCTGACATTACAGACAAGATTTGATGTCTTTTCTGATTCAGTGTCTCTGTTCTCTCCTCTACATTGATTAGCTTCCTTATTTGGTGTCCCATATTGTTCCAATATTTAGGTGTTTTTAAGACCTTTACCTAATATGACGTCCATGAGTTTTCTTTGATTATGTGACAGAATGAATATATCTCACATTATCACATCCCAAAGGATAGTGATGTAGAAACCATTATACTGATTTATTGAATTACAACAAAGGATGCAGATTATAATATTCAAACTGATAGGTAGAACTACATGGGAAACAAATTTTAATCTTAATTTTACTTGATGAACATGGATGGTAGAACACATTGAGTTAAGAGAGAGATCAGAATTTTTACTGGCATCCAGCTAAGATAGAACCTTGTCTTTCTCAACATTAGAAATATCCATGCTAGAGATACTAGTATGTTTGTTGCCAGAATGTCATTGTCCCTGGAGAGGGCTAGCATTAGTCCACCACCTACTTGTTTGGGCCTTTCTTTAGGATGTTTCTAGTATATCAGTCTTTTCATAATTTAGTTACATAGGACACAAAGTCACAATTACAAGTGATCTCTACCTGTAGGGAGGCCTTGTTTGATGGTTTTACAGAAACACAATTGTGATTCTCCCACTTCAGACTAAATAAACCTACCATACGCAGATTAATTCACATGTATGTCCACTTCCCTGGGGTTTCCCCATTGTTCTCCTTTGTATTGGGCACACTGTGAAGCCCCAGCTTACAGATCATGTGGTCTATTTATATTGTCAGTAAAACCATGCTAAATAATCCACACTAGAATTATTAATTTGATAATTTTTCATACATATTGCTTTCAATAAATGCCTTCTTTACATACAAAGACGTAAAAAGAACATGGTTGAAATGAATATGAGTTTTTAGCAACCCCAAATCACCATCTTCATTTCTATCGATTCCAACTTAACTTAATGATTTTCCCACTGTGGATCGCCAATCCTAGTCTTAAATGTATGCACTGACACAGTGAGGCTGAGCTGTATAATAATGAAAACGAAATAGAGATCTTAGGCCAGTAAGAACTTATATCAGACTCTCCCTCTCAGAGTTTATTGGAAGTTTAGTTTTCAGATATTTATTGCATTTAAATTCAAATTGAGGCTCTTAACTTTTTTGTGTGTGAGTAAAGTAGTACCCTAGACGGTGTAAGTACTGGAGCATGAACATAGACCACAGAGTCAAGTGTCTCCTTGAGCAGGTCATTTATTATTTCCCCAACATCTCCTTAAGAGCACATGATGATAGAAGATAGGTGCAGGGGTCACAGGATTTGGCTTTGGCTCGTTCAGCTTTGTCAACAGATTAAGCAAACTCTGACAGGGCAAAATTTAAACACCTTTTGGGGGCTTGGAGGCTTTGAGTGCACAATAATGGTGAGGTCCAAATTCTAAGCCCCATGTGGTCCTTGAAGCACCTTGCTTGAAATTTCTAAGCATCCAGTTGAGTAATCCTTATATGGTAAAGATTAGCCAGAAGCCAGGTCCTAGTAGTCCTGAGTGTGGACCCCACATACAGGACGGAAGGCCAGTCCTGCTCTCTAGGTCGTCTTATCATCATTTTGTGTTTTGGACGCTCTGCATTGATATACTCGTGTTTTTTTGGGGGAAGGGCTTATTTTACTACTACAAATAATATTCCTATAGATTCTGTATTAGACCCACAATGTTTCTTCCTTTACTTCAGCTCCATTTATAGAGATGAGATGATAAATAATCCTTATACTCTACAACTTTAGTGGTGGTGAGGTCATTACAAAGTGTAACAGGTGGAGTTGCTGGATGATGGAGTGATAAAGAGGGTTATCAGAAGGTATCCAAAGGAAGGTGTTAGTCAAATGACATACCTAGGGTATGATTCTGGAAGGCATACTTCATTTCAGAATGTGACCAATTTTCAATAATTATTTTATTAGAGTTCAAGTTCTGAATTGGTCAGCTTGTCTAGAAATCCTAAGCAGAGTATTTTAAAATGCATTCACAAAAAGACAAAGGAACAGATGAAGAGCTATGGAAACACAGATTTAGTTGAAAAAATATTGGTATTGTGATTTTCATGATAAGTATTTTTGTAACGTTATCTGATTTTTTTTCTGTTAAGAAAAACAATTGACTTTTCTAAAGAAGTTGACAGAATCTTTCTTTTTAAAAGAACCAGTCTTTTTTGAATTCTTTCCAATACAGCAGTGCCAGAAAAATCAAAATATAAGTCTGTTCAAGGTTATTTGAGAGGCAATCATTCCTGAAATTGACACAAAAGATGAAAGTCTTTGTTTCTTTACTTCAGGCAGTCTATTTTGATTGTATTGTCAAGCTTCAGTAGGAATTAGGAATTGTTCTCCACTACAGCATCTATATTAGACCATGCATATATTTGTCACTGACTTGTGTAAATTGCATACTGCATTTGCTGAGCAGAAGTCAATAAATAATATTAATGTTTTAGAACTCAACAGGGCATCTATAATATAAATTTTCTGTGGACAACACATTGGATGATTTGAACTCTTTTCTATCATATTTAGTCATGCAGTGTTGCCAATTGAATTAAATAATGGTGAATTCCTGAGGAACATTGTTTATAAGATCTCTCTCTCTCTCTCTCTCTCTCTCTCTCTCTCTCTCTCTCTCTCTCTCTTTCTCTCTCTCTCTCTCTCTCTGTTTTCAAGGAAGGCAAATAGAGAGAATATCCATTTTATACTGGAGTCCCCAACTCTGACTGCAGAGATAATACTTAAATTGATTTGGAATGGACTCTATGAATCTGAATTTTCAAAGCTCCCCAGGTGGTTTTTATGTTATAGGCATCGTTGAAAACCACTGTTGCATCCCTCCAACTTATTGCCTTTGAAATCTTAAATATAAGCGTTTTTTAAAATTTTAAATAGGACAATAACAACATTAAAGGTGAAGTATTGACCTTTTGTTACAATTTGAGAAAATGCCATTTTAAGTTCCAACGTTCTACTATTATCTGTTAGTCTTTAATTTGTTTTTCCATATTTGAGGCATTCATTTACTTTCTCTTAATAACAGTTATTAATTCTAGTAGCTTTATGTACATTTTTAAAGTTTGAAAATTTATACATCTTCATTTTGATGTGTTGCATCTGTTAGTATTTAGCATTTAACTGTTCTATCAACAGTTGTCTCAGCTGAGAATTTTATGTTAGAAGATCAGCAGTCAGAAATAGATGTGCCCTGTTCTATATTCTATTTAACTGCTTTTCAACATAGGCTAGGTTTTGCTTTTGGCTTGGGTATGACAACTTGATCAAGATTACTACTCTAGCATATTATCAGAATCATTGACAGGGATAAGCTCTTATTAAATCACTGAGCATTACAGGAAATAATATGTTAACTTTATTGTAAAAATATCAAATTTAAAAAGAATTCAATAGGACATCTAGGAGAAACTTCCACACAATTTGCAAGTCCCTGATAAGACACCATGTTTTGTGGGATAAATGTCTATGTATGAGCGGAGTTCTAATTGTCAGAAAAGCTTTCCTCTCCTTACATTTATTTGGCTTCCAACACTCCGTATCCTTACCCCCTTCGGTATATATTGATGAACAAAATATATAATCTGTTTTCTTCAGTTATTGAGGAAACTGTGAATTCCTAAATGTTCCATTTAAAATGTAACAAGAAGCTAAAAGACACGTGCAAAGCAGCCTAATGGATAGAATATTATTTACACTTTTATAAAACTCTATTCCCAATCCTTTAGAATCATTTCATACACATTTATTTAGATACATTTATTTATCTATATCTATCTATCTATCTATCTATCATCTATCTATCTATCTTCTATCCATCTCTCGTTCATTTCATCTAGGACATTCAACATTGTTTTCTTAGAAACCCAACCCTGTATTTTGACCTAACATTTAATCATATTAAGTCATATTAAATTATATTGTTATTATATTAATTTATTTGAACAGATTTTAAGAAACCAAAAAAGAGGAGTGGTGATAAGCATAAAACTCACCTGACAGAAATGAGAAAGTTTGGTGTCATCTATTAGTATTAAGTGTTCATTTAGCATACTGTGACATTATTAATTTCCTTGGAGATTGACTGAGAGACAACTTCCAGTATAATATTTTGTTGTCAACCAGAAATTATTCATTTAGGAGGGACTAATTAATATGTTCCTTTTCTGTAAATACTACATCTTTGGGTAAATATCATTACCCAGTAAGCATGAAGTATGATTTTTTTCAATTGAATTAGAAAAATTAGAAATAATCACTGAGTTATAATGTTTCCATATTTTCTAGGAAAATGTTGAGTGAAAATAAATTCTAATTATTTTGCTCTTCAATCCTAGATGTATTTTCTCCTTAGAATATTTGATATGTATAGAATATAATATGTTGAACAATTTAGTGTTTTGTAATTTAATTCATTATTAGTGTATGTAAATATACTATATTTTTGTATATACTATACAAATAATTTAGGTGATGGATGATTTTTATTTTGCAAAAAGGAAAAGGAGAAATGAGAATCTTAAGTTTGGACATGAAACCTGTGTGTGCCATTTTTATGAAAGGATTCTTATAGCAAACTATAAAAGTTAGAGAGACTTATTATGTTCCCAACTTTGGCCTACATGGACAACTGTCAGGAAACTTAGTGAGCAGTGTGATAGAAGTCTATGTTAATTTAACAAGAGAATACAGGTGGCTGAACCAGAATTGATTTTGAATCCCCATGCTCCCTTTGGATAGATTGTCACTCAGAGAGTACAGCAACCAGGCCAGCCTGCAATTATTGTTAGGGGAAGGAGAGAAAAAATCCTGAATGTTTAAAATAGTTACCTACAACCTCTTTTCATCTTGTCAATTACCCAGGAGCCAGCTGAGAGGGTATGTTACCTTTCCAGATACAGAGAAATTCAATGCACAAATTGCCTTCCTTACTAAGGTGAGGGAGGTAGAGTCAGAAATATTTTTGAGTAGATTTTTGAAGAGACCATCCCGATGCTTACAAAATCAGATGCTTGTGGATAGTAAGGAAATTGGAAGGTCCATTAAGTATCTTGCCTGTTAGCCCTTGTTGAGTAGATTTTGTGATAAAAGTCACACCATTATCAGACTACAAGTAATCCAAAAAGTCAAACACATTACACTGATTAGTTTTAAAGGACACAATGATGTGGCCAGAGTCCGCTGATGGAACTGGAATGGCAACAGCATCACCTGAAAAATTGGCGAGAGAAACTTGCTTGCTGGATGGTTTCCATATAAGCCTGTTGATTTAACTGTTAAAAAGAACCAAGAAGAATGTCCAAGGGAAGAAAATAGTCTTTTCAATACCCAAGGAATCCAGTTAGGTGCTGGGACTACTTTTTGATGATGGTGACCAAAGAGATAGCAGTTTTCCTTCACTATTGGAGAGACTAAGCATTGTGAATCCATCCAGATAGTCCTAGGAAACTTAGGAGCAGGCTCCTGGATTTTGTCAGGAGTTTATTAGCCATTTCTGCTGGCAGAGATGTAATAATACTGCAGTCAGAGTCATTGAGACAGAGGCTTCTGATTTTCCAACCAATAGGGCATCATCTGTATAGACAAGACTTTCAACATTATAGGTTATAAGCACCTTGTGGTGGCAAATGACAAAGAAATTTTTCCCACTAAATAAATTAATATGTGACTCTTGGATCTTCCTTGATGAGGAAGATGCCACTCTGGCACTTACCAGACAGCAACGTACAAACACATAATACATCGATGCCTACTATACATTCAGATGTAGAAGCAAAAACATGCATTGCGTTGGTCCAAAACACCCTCCAAGAAAGGTTAGGTTGGCTTACCTTCCATGTCATAAATCCTGCGAATTCAATCCTGTTTCACCTTCCTAAAAGAACCTGACACAATGTTTACTTGGGTGCCTCCAATCAACACAGCCATAAAAGTTTGAATCTCTCCCCTACAACAGAGTTTTTCAGTACATTTGGATGAGTGTATACGGCCTCTGTCTCATTTGGAAATATGGAAACTTTTACTCACTGTCAAGATAACACCACTTCCTCCTTCCCCGAGGCTAGTGAGCAATGACCAAAGTACTATTTGGATAGTTTCAGTCAGTCCTATCTCTTGCTGTTCATGCTTGAAAATTTTAATAACAGGTAGAAGAGTAGATGAGTTTTTCACCACCTCTGCCTCATTACTTAGGTGACAGCATTCACTACTGTATCAGGGGGAATCTTCTTATATCTTCTAATCTGGCCCATGGGGCTTGGTATCCTTTCACTTCCAGAAAGCCCTATCTCTGTCAACATCCCATCCTTGTTTCCCATAACTGTCAAGATTGAAGGGTCAGAGATTTTTACCCCACTTCTAAAATGCCACAGTTTCATGAATGCTGGCAAAAGACATGAGACTTCTGGGTCTGAAACAAGGAATTTACGTATGACACAAGGAGCATAATCTTCATATTTGTGTCAATTCTCCTTTCCCCATAAGTCCCACAAGCGCAGTGTATAGTGGACCAGTTGGATGCGCCACTCTCTTTGGGTTTGTGTCACATGTAAGGAAACCTTGGTATTTTTATAATAGGCTGCAAACATATCTGCCCAAATTTTGCCTCATGGGGGACACTATCTTTATTGGGAAGCAAACAAATCTGTCCTTTCCCCTAAATGATGTATTATCTCTACCTTGCAAGGGTATTTGCTATAGAAACTAAGTTGAATAGATAATACTAACCAAAGGCTGTCAGTGCCTCTGCTCCCAAGATGTAGAGAAACACAGGAGATCTACGGGGACCTATATCTCAACTCTAAAAAATAGTAGGCTAGCTCTATTAATGTCAGACAAACTCTATTTTCAGATAAAAGCCGTAGAAGATGAAGATGATTACTACATAATGATTAATATGTTAACTCTCCTTTAAAATCTAATATAATCCTAATCTTCATTGTATATAATAAAATAATTCCAAGATATATAAAACAATTTCTACAGGGAGAAAATGCCAAATCTCGTTAACACATTGTGAGATTTTAGAACTCCTCTCTTAGTAAATGATAGAACTGCAGGGAAAAAAAAAAAATGTTAGGCTCCGCTCCTCACCTCTCTGGCTCAAAGTAAGTTAATGGAACCCACTGCAAACTGGTGAAGGGAGAGGGTTGAACCCTGCGATACAGCCCTGGGGAGGTGTGCCTATCTGTGTCTAAGGACATGGGGTATTTAGTGGGGAATGTTCCTGGAATTTCTATGCTGAGGAGATGACCAGAAAGATTCTGAGAGTGTTACGGTTGAGCAATTAAGAAAATAGATTGAGCATATAAGTAAATCTATGTTTCTCATTGTTGGCAAAAGTAGTTACAAACATGGGAATGGACAGCTGCAAAGAATCCTCAGAAGTTAGATCAGAATTGGAGGGATCAACATGGACTCATGTTGAGTAATTTTTGGCACACACACACACACACACACACACACACGGTGCCAAAAAAGAATATATATGTATACACATTTTAGGAAAGGAAAAAACTATTAAAATTGTAATAATATATACCGATAACAAAATATGAATATAAGTTATGTTTGACTTCTGCAATTATAAGAGGTGCTCAAAGTGGTTACCATCAACATCCAGATACTTCTGATTATGGCAAACTACTGCTTGAGCAACATTGACCAAAACATCCACTTGTATACATTTTTTTTGGCACCCCAGTGTGTATGTGTGTGTGTGTATTTAGAATACTTCATGAATTATTAACCTCTGAAAGGTTAACTAGTTTGATTCAGCTATCTCTGTTTCGCTATACCTTGTTATTTCATTTTTATATTTACCTTTCCTATATAAACTCATCTTTAATAATATGTCTTGAGCACTCAAATTAGCAGGGCCTCGCTCTTGACTATAGCCAGTCTTGCCAGGAGTCTTCCTTTCCAAATGTGTATGAGCTACGGTCTTAGATGCACTTGTATTTCTTGAGTGAATCAACAGAGGGCACTTTAATTCTAGAGTTAATGGCTTCTCAGCTTACTCCCTCAGGTTTATACAGTGGAAACCTAAGTTCTATGTGTTTGTATCTTTATTTCAAAGTTAATTGTATCCACTCTTCCCTATCTTTGTCTTTTAGCACATCCCAAAGTATATGGTTGCTACCAGTGCATAAAATTGTGTAGGAGCTATGGACTGTTAAGTATACATTTTAGTAATAAGAATAGTATATTTTTAAATAGGCTCTTGGTATTTCTTAAGCATAATAAACAAGGAATTTCCTCCAACTTTAGTTTATTAAAACAGTTAATATGAAACTTTAAGCATGTGAGCCCCATAGACAATGAAATGTATACACAAGCTATCACACTTTAGTATTTTGATGTTTGTAGTGTAATTGTTGAAGTCATTTACTATACTGAGGTCTTTAGAGTCTTTTCTCTTGTTGGCTAAATTTAACATCTGTCCTGAATCTTTCAACTCCTAGTATGTTCTTTTATTTTACAATGCATCCCTGTTTTCTTACTCCCATTCCTTTTTAAAACTTCACTCCCATTTATATCTGTAAGACTAATTTCTTCTTAAATGCCATCCTCATTTTTAGGAGTACTTGGTGTCATTACCTTCTATTTTCATCCTTTTTAAAATTATTTTTAATCATTACTGCTCATTCCTATGTAAAATTCTATGGGAAATTATACGAGTTATCTGGCAAAATCCATATGATACGGTAACTAATGAAAATATAAACTAATAGTAAGTTAAATTAATTTCATTAATTTTATGTATGTATTCTATCAATCATCAAACAACATGTTTTTATGGGTTATATTTTAATTGAAGCTATTACTGATAATTGAAGCAACATTGGTCCATAATAATTTAAACAAGAATTTTGGTTTAATAACAAAATTCATTAAAACGTGTAAGAATAAAGTGACAGTCAAATAAGTATACTATCCCATTGACCTTTAAAGTGTTAAAATTTATTACCAGATTTTGAATTCTAGAATACCTGTTTAGAACAACAGCTAACAAAGAGGAAAACATCTACGTAAATGCTACATTATGCACAGAAATCACAAAATAAGAGATATTTGAATAGAGATGATCTAATAACAAGTGAATACTTAAGTAATAGGAAAATCAGGAAGGTCTTTTATAGTCATACACTCACAATCTCAACTGAGGTGAAAGAATGTACAATCCTGACATTCTAGTGCTACTGTGGATTAAATTGAGTTTAAGACAGAATGTAATGCAGCAACCCGATGTACAGCTGTGAACATACCTAGACACTCTTCAAAAGGAAACCATCCAAAATCCACTACTGTATCCAGTTCTGCGTCCATAATCTGTGGTTCAAGTTGTTTTCTTCTTGGTACATTCTGACGTTGCATTACGAGATAGTGTAAACTCTGTGCCAAACGAGATGTTTAGGTTGGGTATTTTGAGATGTGTTTAGTTTTGAAAGAAAAAAAATTTTTTTTTTGATAATCATGTTTGCAAAATTGGAGATTAACTGATCCAGAGATTGTACTACATCTAAAACAATGTGTTCAGTAAGGTAATGGTTAAGTATATTTTGTACCTCATTTTGTTCCTGGCACTTTTCCTTGGTCAGGTAATCCAGTTGCCAACTGGAGCAATATTTTCACGGTACATGACTACATGACAAGGATTGTAAACTTATTGCAAGTTCACAGTGGGTTGACGTGTCCTTACTGCCCTCACCTGTGGTTAAATTCAATGAGTCCTTTACAATTCCCAATTTCTAGATGCTGACTTGAATGTCTGATAGAAAGGGGTTAAATATATAAGGAATAAGGGGAAATTGATTCGCACATCAGTGCTCCTTTACAGTTGCTTAAATTAAGGACTTTAATATTCTCAGGACTCCCTTGATCCTTTTCTCATTTTGACTTTGCTAAGTAACGTCTATGCTCACATCTCTAGCATAATGCTTAAAAAAGGCCTGCCTCTGTCCCCTCAGATATAATGAAGAATGTAGGAAAGTAACTCTGACCTGCCTCGTGTCACATGACTTTTCACCTACGGTGAGGGTAGTATGATATAAAATGTTGTAGTGTAAATAGAAGTTTCCCAAAATAAAGTTTCTGGTGAGAAGAGAGGTTAAACAAAATAACTAGGGTATTATTCCTTAATGGAAAGTAGAGTGTTAAATAGAGAAAACAATGGTATACTGTCCACTTTGGTGCTAAATCTGCTGCTCTGTTTAACTTCCTGCTTGTGTATGTACATTACAATTATTATATGTGTGCAATGGCAAATCCCAATTGAATGACTGAATGGATTTAAGATCAAATCAAGTGTTTTTTCCACCTCTGGTTGTCTTTGAATGGAAAATACCAGAGTAGGGAACAGTAAGTGGACGTGATTTGCTAGGCAAAAGGTTAGCTTATAGCTGTGTATGAGGAATCCTAGGCATGAGATCTCAGCTCATGTCTAAGATATTGGTTGTATAAGGTGTTAAAGAGATGATATAATGCAATATATTAATCCAAACAAAAGGTGATCAGTGATATTCCATACTTCCCAATTTGTATTTTTTTTTCACTTGCACAAAATTTTTTTTCACAACAGAAAGAAATAGAACATCGTTGCTCTTTTTGCCTTCTTCTGATTATATACTCGTTCTACATTAGAAACATTATAAAATAGTATTTGAATCTCAATTTAGCTCCATATTATTGCTTGGTTTCCTAAGCTCTCTAAGCTTCACTTGTAAAAATTCATTTAAGAAATATATCTTATTTTGATGAGAGTAATACATCAAAATTGCTTAATACAATAGGTGACCTATAGTGATGACTCAAGGAAACTGGTTGCAATCAACTGTGTTTTATTGTTTTAGCTGATTTGTATTTTCAGGTTTTCTGGATAATTAAAGTACTTACAAATACTTTACACCATTGCTTTATTTTAAATGCATTAGTGAGTACCCAAGAAAAAATTCCTAAGGAAATAGGGAAGAGATCTGGAGAATTTAGTTAATCCATTTTTTTGGCTTTCAGTAGACCAGTGCCTAAATCAGGATTTCTCAATCTATTTAGACACTATTCACATCAGAAATCAGATAACACTTTATATTGGGGAGCTGACCTGTGCATTGTAAGATCGTTAGCAGCATTTCTGGCCTGCAACTAGTAGATGTCAGCCGCAATCCCTCCTCTCCTTAGTCATAACAATGAAAAAATATCTGCAGATGTTCCCCCGGGAGGGACAAAATTACCCTAGATGAGCCCGTTTGTTTTAAGCTATCTGCCATGATCATGGTGATTGCATCATGAAAACCTGTAACCATAGCCTTTTCTAGTGTCTGTTGATCCCTGCTTGTGAGGGTCTTTTCTGTGGGCAGCCCGATCTCTCCTACAGTAAATCATATTTTCTTCTTTGATCTTGTTATTAAGTAAATGACTTTAACTTAATTTTGCTGACAAGCGTCAAGTTTGACCACTGAAAAATCATTATGTGGGCTCCCTTTTCACAATAACTCATAACTTCAATTTTCTCAATACTCAGGTTCTGAATCAGGAATACATTAATCATGTCTTTCCCTACAGTATTTGCATTTTTGGCAATTATGTACTAATGAACATGCCCTTTATGTGATATTTTAGTTCACTTATACCTTTATAAATATTTCAGCTTTGTGATAATTCAGTAAATTGAACATGATTAATTAGAAATGCAATCAGTAGATGTACCTACTTTTTAAAAAACTACTACATTTAATATCCTAATATTCTTTGATTAATATTCTCTATGAAGATTTTTTAAATAATCTATAAGTAAATTAAACTAAATGGTTTTTTGATTACAGGAAGCTAGAATTCATATAATTATACACATGGGGTATACATTTTTGCTGTACATCTGAGTCTATTGCTCTTTATGGAAAGGCATAAAGAAAAAAAGTGTTCAGTAGAATCATTCTGAAGAAAAATTGTTTCATTTATGAAGTAATTATTTTGCAAAGCTATAACTATATCATATCATGCAGCTCTTAAAGGCGGCTTTTTAATTTTTAGCTTATAATCATGTTAAAGAAAGTTAGCTAAAAAACAAAATTTGGTAAAAAGAAAATTAAGTTTTTATAAAGGTTGTCCTCCTTTTTTATAAATTATCTGCTGAATAGCATTATAATTAATCTACAACTTTTGAGTAGAAAATAGGTGATTATCCTTTTTAATAAACTAAAAACTCATGTATTTTTGTTAAAATATTTTTTGAACTTTCATTTTCTTTCAATAAAAATTTCACTGTTAAAATAAACACATTTAAAAATGTAAATGAGTATGGCATAACACCTTTGAAGGGAGCTAACCTATTTTCAAATTTCAAAATTAAACATTAGCTATAACATATTGACTTTTAGCTTTATCTGATCATATTCCAAATATAATTCCTCCCGAATTTTACTTAAATTATGTCATGAGTCAGAATTTCCTTATGACCAGATGCAGGGTTCTAAAATATTAAGTTAGAAGAAGTTACAGGAAAGAATATTAAATGTGAAGTCTCAAAGTTTTATATAACTTATTTGGTGTTCATTACAGCATTCAGAATTTGTTAACTAGTGACTTCTGCTTTTGATTACCTATTGGGAATTTTTAATTGAGTTTAAAATTTATTGTGATTTTTACATAACAAGATCATTTTTTTTCGATTATTGAAATATTGAATAATAAAAAAATAATGATACCTTTGAAATAGCTTATTTCTCCAAAAAGTCCCACTAAGCCACTACAAGTGTATTCCAAGTATAATAATTTTTAATCAGATGTTGCAGGGCTAGTTAAGAATTTTGCCCATCCATTAGAGAGTTATTTGACAAGAAAAAGAAAATGTAATCTGATTAGTCATTGGGTGTATTCTGTGCTTCTTGGTATCAGCTGAAGCTGAATTAAATTAGTCACTGGTGCATTTGTCGATTGGAGCCAGAAAGTCTGCCCTATTTAATCTTAAAATAATTTGTACTGAGTAAATTATGGAGGTAGCCACTAAAGAAATCACATTACTTCAGAATTAGCAAGATCAATTTCTTTTAAGGTAGGAAGATAATTATTGCCTCTTAAAAGATGGAGTAGATTTACGATTTTTAAAATCATGTCAGTGTGCACTTTTAAAATATTATCTTATGAATGAGTTACAAATAGTTAGGCTTAAAATTCTAACAGAGGAATATTTACAAAGGAAATCAAACCAAACCAGAACTAAACTAAATAAAACTTTATGTGCCATAATAGTTTGATTATTTATTTGCCCTTAATTTTATTCAGTTTTATACTGCTGTTTGATTCTTAAAACTCTATAGATGTTATCCCAGGTGTTATCCCAGTTAGGTGTTATTCCAGTTACTCATATGGGAAAATTAAGGAGGCTGAAAATATTTCTGTAACTAGCCCAGATGTCACATTTAAGAAGTGGTACTCTGAAGATTTGAATTCAGGTGTAATGCTTTTTCTTCTATTCCTTTCATTTATCTTTTCCATGTCATATCCAGTAGAATCACACGTATACTATTCTTTACTTTCTGTTTTTATATTCTTTACTTTCTATTGAATTACTACTTTTTTCTCTCTTCATACAGTGCAAACTAGAATATCAAGCATGTCTCTTAGGAAAACAGATCTCAGTCAGATGCGAAGGACGTTGCCCGTGTCCTTCAGATAAGTCCACAAGTACAAGCAGAAATGTTAAGAGAGGTAAGTGATGAACACTTATTCATAGTTTTATATTTGTTCTCGCTATTAAAATGTTTTGCAGTAAGTGTTGTCATATGTACATAGTGAAGTTTACTTTTGTACATATACCGATTTAGTAATTATTTTGTAAATGAGTTTTTTTTTTTCCTTTAGCCTCAATTATTATAGCAAGTAACGTTTTTCTATAGATTTCCATTTATCTTAATTGTAATAGCTGGATACTTCTTTCCTACATACTCACCATACTTGTATATAAGATATCTAAAGCAATGCCTTCTGTAAATTATCGTGTCTAAAATGTTTTAGATCCTTTTTCCCCCCTTTTGGTACAAGCAACTCATCAGTGATATTATAGAAAGTGCTAAAGTAGTTTGGTTTAGAGTAGAACTGCTTAGTCAATGAGAGCTGCTGATCTTTTTAAATAAAGATGTCTACCCCACATAGTGTGTGTGTGTGTGTGTGTGTGTGTAAGTGTGTGTAAGTAAAATTTCCTAATGAATAATTTTATAAATTAAACTAAACTCTCTTTTGGTTAGATCTAGAGTTTTTAAATTTTATTTTTATAGGTTTGATGACAAATAATAAAATTATTGAAACTGATGTTTATTATAGTATATAACTTGACTTTTCATAGAGTTTTTTACCATGGTTTGCATGGTATCATTATTATTATTTTTACTTAAGGTATTCCTTATTCCTTTAAAAAAAATCTACATAGCTTGTAGTTTCAGTTCTTCATAGCTATAGACAAAGAAGGAAATATAAAATATAGATGTTTTATTAAGTCCAGATGTTTTATTAAGTCCATATAGAACATTAATGTAAACATTTATCACACATTTTATTACCATCTGAATTTTATAATTTAACAGTTATTGTCATGGGTTCTGAATGCAAATAAGTTATTTTTGCCTTTTTTCTTAAAAAAATATGAATAACATATTCCTATAAGAAGATATGAAGTTTATTTAATATAAATTATGTATTTTCTTAAACATAATATTCTTAAACTTGATACTCTATATTACAGTCCCATGATGAAAATGTTATTAAAGACAAAACTTTGAACTTCAATTTTGCCATTTATATCTGTCTTTACAAATTAAGTAATATTTAAAATAATTCAGAATTTAAAAGCTGTGTTTTAATATCACTTTTAGTACAGCAACTAACAGTTGATTTTACTATTCAAGAGTAAATTAATTAATTTGCAAATTAATGGTAAGCTAGTGTTCAAATATTAGGCAATCTGCAGAGAGACACACACTGGTAGAAGAAAGATTCTAAGCTGTCTTCCAGGAGACTTGTTCTTTCAGCCTCACTCTTGTTGCCTCACCCCAGCCTACAGTCAATTTTAGAGCTCGATTCCTTCTGGATTCCTCAAGTCCCTATCTTCCAATCCACTTTCTGTAGCATAGCTCAAATGAGCATGTTCAGACATGACCTTGAATATATTAATCAACACCCATATAATTAAGAGTAATTACAGTTTTCTTCTCATTGCTTCAGTATATCTTGCCTTCCTCATCCCCACTCTCTATTTATGTAATTGAATATATTTTCCTCTGACAATCACTTGAGGTATGAAGTAAATCCACCTGTAAGTTCAATATCGGTGTTTTATTATTTTTATTGGAAGGTATTAAAAATATTTGAGAAGGGGTAGTTATAATATGTATATAGCTCTAGTACATCACAGCACTTCACTAAAATCTCCTTTCAATAAGATTCCTTGCTTTTGAAATCATTTTTGAATGAGAAAATATGTTTGATGTGGTATCAATTTATCATAGCTCCCACAAACTACAGAAGGAACTCAGTATGCATTGAATATGGAAGGTAACACATCTGAGGATTCCCATGTGAATAAACAATAATTATGTTTCATGTTGTTCAAAGTCTCTGTACAATGTTTATATTAATATGTCAAGAAGGAAACTTCTCTTAAAGTCTTATCATGAGCGGGCAAAGATCATTTGTGTTCAATTGTGCGTAGAAAAAGAGGCAAGAATAATTTAAACTAATCCTGCTCTGATGGATTGTCAGGGCAAAACAAGTACAGGATGTTGCTAGCTACTGTGGAAAAGCAGTACAGAAAACTGAGAATGTCATTTACACACAGTGCTGAAGGCCAAGAGACATGGGTAATGTAAAGCTTATTTCAGTATCACTTCTAATCTTTCAACTGTCATTTACATGAGAAGCAGCTTGTCTTCAGTAGACAGTGTAGTGCAGGAAATTCAATTTAATAGCATCTCTGTTCTAGAAAAAGTGAGACAGAAACTACCAACAATGAAATAGTTCTTAAATCTTTCTGACTTCCTACATTTGATGTCAAATTGACACCATAGTAAGTTTTCACTATGTTAAGAGCAGAATGTATGCTTCAAAGTGACTTGAAGTATATTAAAACTAATAAAAATGCATTTCCTTTGGTAGGAAAAAACAGAGTTCTCCTCTGTTCTCGTAATGTATTCAGTAATACCTATACATAAATTGGTCCAAATATATACATTCAAGTAACCCACATACCAAAATATATATATATATATATATGTGTGTGTGTGTGTATATATATATATATATGTGTGTATATATATATATATGTGTGTGTGTGTATATATATATATTAAAAAATCAGTAGTAGAGTTTATATTTTTTGATATCTCACACCCAGCGTAGTGCCTTTCATAAAATAAGCACAAAAATGATGTCAAATTAATGAATAATTTTAATAAACTATTAACAAGTGAAAGATATAAAAAAGAATATAGGTAGTTTACATTCTTTGAATTCTAGATTCTGACTTTATATAAGTAGATAAGCATAGCCCTCTTCAATCAGTAACTTAACTTCTTTTTTTTTTTTCGCTGTTCTTACTCATGAAATCAAGATTACAAAGGCCAGGGCTTCTAGGTCCCTCTACTGTATTACTTCCTTCCATTCAAAAAAAAATGTTTGATTACTAATACAGAATGGTTATTTGGAAGGTTAATCCTCTTCGTTCAAAGACTACACATTTTAGCTGATTTTTAAAGCTTCCTAATGTATTTTATATACCTAGATTATTATGAGATTCATAGTTGTGAAAATGGACTACAAACAGCATTTTCCACAGATTTTTGTATGTTGTTTTGTTTTATTTTGTTTTCAGTGGCAGTTATGCTCAAGGAATGATTCTGTCTTTGCCAGCAACTTATTTAGCACACATTCACCGTTGGAATTAGCATGATTTCACAAACCAATAGCATACAGGATGCTATCTCTTAATAATACAAATAAGAAATCACAGACTCCAAACAAATGAAAGACTTAATCACAAATCATTCCAGGTACACTTAGATAAAGAAATGAAGTCCAAATTTTACAAAAGTGTACCTGTTTATACATGTTTAGTTTCTGGGAATAGATGGCTTGCTCAACCATGAGCTGACTTGCACCTGCCAGTGCAAAAACGGAAGTCCCCTGTTGCTAGATCACATTGCTAGGGAAAGCAAGGCAAGGATGTCGGTGGACAGGCTAGGCTGCTCTGAAGTCATCACTTCAGGGACTGTTACCTGGTTTAGCACCATTGCGGACCAAAGAGTTGCCTAGGCCATGATAGGAGCAAGTGTCTCAAGGTCTTCTAAGAGCTGTTTAGTCAGCAAAGTGTGCCTCGCCCAAACCAACACTACTGAATATTCTCACAAACTCTCAGCATTTACATTCTAACAGCCCCCTTGCCATATTTGCTTTTCCACATGTTCTTATCATTAAGCCCCCAGTGGGGTCCCTCAGCAGCTGGACTGCTGGGTGCTTATAAATGTTAACAAATGAGGTGATGATGTCCTGACACGACTTACTTTATTCTTATATCAAAACAACTTTACTTCTAAAAACAACATATATTTTTGTTTCTGTCATAAACAAGTGGATTGAAACAGCTTCATTTAAGTCATAAACAAGTGGATTTGAAATCATATTAGTCATATACACAACATATATACATGTAAAATGGAACCCTAAATCCTTCAAGGAACCTGCAGGACCAAAGATCAAGAGCATTGGAAAGGGCCTTAGAAAGATTTTTGTTTGCTTTTGCAGCTAGTAAACCCAAGTCAAAGGAATCTGCCCTAGACATATTTAAATGATTGCCACAGAAGTGGTTCATAAGCATAAGTGCTCCATTAAGTTATTTATTTGATTGGCTAGATCCAGAAGATTCTTTTTAATTGACCTGTTGTTTCAAATTTGAGTATTTTAAGGTCCAAAATACTTTTCCTATTATTATGGGTTTTCTGTAGCTATTATGGTTTTATATATCTAATATCTTAATTTTTAATTAATTTTAAATATCACTTTAATATTTTACCCTCACCCCAGCATGTATCTAAACACGTTCACACACCTTCATAATTTGAAATGTTAAGTTTGAGTGGACATATCCATAGAAATGGAAGAAAACCTATAAAAGATTTTATCATTATCAAAAAGATTTAAAAAAAAACAAAACTTTTATTGAGGTTGTGGAGAAAATGGAACTCTTGTACACTGTTGGTGGGAATGTAAATTGGGACAGCATATCTGGAAAACCACAAAATTTCCTCAAAAAACTAAAAACAGAACTACTATATGATCCAGTGGGTAATCCCTCTTCTAGAAATATACCCAAAGGAAGAGAAATCAATATCTCAGTGAGATATCTAGGCTCATTGCTGCATTATTTATACTAACCAAGATATGAGACCAACCTAAGTGTCTGTTGACAGAAGAATGGATAAAGAAATTGTAGTACATATACTTACAATGGGATATTATTCAGCATTAAAAAAGGAGATTCTTCCGTTTGTAACAAAATGGATGAATCTGAAACACATTATGCTAAGTGAATTAGACAAAGAAAAATAATGCATGATCTCTGTTATATGTGAAATATTAAAAATGTGAATACAAAGAAGCAGAGAGTAGAACAGTGGTTACCATGGATGTGGAAGTAGAGGGTATGTGGAGATGTTGGTCTGAACTGCAGGTGGAAACCTGCAGTTATGTAGGGTGAATAAGTTTAGAGATCTAATGTACAGCATGGTGAATACTGTGTGAATAGTAAATATTTGCTAAGGGAATGGATTTCGGATATTGTCACTACACACATCAAAAAAAAGGTTACTGCAAAGAGATGTTAATTAGCTTGACTGTAATAACTTCATTATGTATATGTATATCAAATCATCATGTTGTACACCTTAATTATGTACAATTTTTATTAAAAAAAATAAAGGAAATAAAGATTTCAGTAGATAAGCCTAGGTGAGAGAGGACAGAAGAGATAAAGATGAAAGCCTGAAGGGATTAAAGCCATGGGGCACATTCGAGAAAAGAACATATGCCGTTTATACTGGTACACAGGGTACTTTTAAGAAGGATACAGTGCAAATCGGTCACTACCAAAGATGAAATCTTTAGATGTAGTTCATTAGAGCCAGACACATAAAGAAGTTGAAGTTCTTGACCACACAGTTAGCATTCCCTAAACAATTGTCCTAAATTTAATCTATGTTATTGTGCTACAGATGTCATGCTTTTTGGTTTGAGTGGGGTGGGTTAGATGCATTTATTTAGAAGGCAATTGTATTACTTCAGAAAGAAGGCAATCATATGGTATTTGTCTTTCACATGGGTACTAGACTAATCGCGGTGATCACTTCGTAAATTATATAAATGGCTAACCACTATGCTATACACCTGAAAATAATACAAAATAATGTAGAATGTCAACTATAATTAAAAAAAAATTAGTCGTTGGGGATATAAAGTACATCATAGTGAATATGGTCAATCATATTATAATAACTACAGTGTCAGATGGGTAATAGACATTTTGGGGTTATCACTTTGTGAGGTATATAAATATATAATCACCATGTTGTTTTGTACACCTGAAACAAATGAAAAAAGAGAGAGAGAGAGAGAGAGAGAGAGAGAGAGAGAGAGAGAGAGAAAGTAATCAGGTCCAGCAAAGATGGTACATGTAGAAATAAGAGGAGAAATTGAATTTCAATAATATTGCTGAGGTGGAATTTCACAAAGCTTGAAATTCAATTGGATATGATAGAAGGAAAAGGAATGTGTCAAGCATAATTTTGAGTGTAGTAATCAGGGTGATTTATAGAATGTTAACAAAAAATAATGGCTTCTGGGCCTGTTCATAGTTTCCACTATATTCTCACTTGCATTTTTTTGTACAACTCGAGGTTCCTTTTATCAAAAACTAAGAATCATATAACTCATCATATTTCCCTTTATGTTTTATTCTTCAAGAGTGTCAGAATTAAATAAATACTCAATCACAGTAACTCCATTAGCATGCGTATTAGACTTGCTTGTTCCTAATTTTGCTTGTGTGTTTTAACTATTTCGCAGAATTTTGTTTTATGTGTTCCTATCCTGTGGGGTAGCATAATTTATTGGCTATAGCTTTTAGAATCCCAGTTCTGCACTAGCTGTGTGGCCTTTGGCAATATATTTAAATTTATGAGTCTCAGGTTCTTCATCTGTGCAATATGAAATATATGTCATAAAGATTTATGAATACATTTCCTGAAATTAAACCATCTTTGCATTTCTATTTCATTTTAATTAATGATACTTGTAAAATACTGTTGAGTGCTAATAAATTATAGAATGTTTTCACATATTAAACATACTTGTAACATTATTTTTATGCTTTTGTTTATCATGATGGGTTACAAAAAAGTTGGAAAGTTTTCGTATTTTCTTATAGTCAATATTATTTATACAGAGGGTGCCAAAAAAAATGTATACACATTTTAAGAAAGGAATAAACTGTTTTAAAATTACGTTGATGGTAACTGCTTTGAGTGCCTCTTGTACTTGCAGAAGTCAAATGTGACTTGTGTTCATTTTTTGTTATTGGTATATATCAGGGGTGTCCAAACTGCAGCCCTCAGGCCAACTGCGGCCCGCCATCCATTTTTTATTGGCCCGCAGCAAATTCCAAAAATATATTTAGTTTACTGAAATAAACCAGGTGAGGCAATACATACTTCACCTAGAGTGTGTGGCCCGGCTGTTTGTGTATTTTACCACATATGGCCCTTGGTGAAAAACGTTGAAAAAAGTTTGGACACCCCTAGTATATATTGAATATTTGAGAGTTTGAAGTAACTCAGCAGTAGAATCCTGTGTCCTAGGCACTTTGGTTATTGGTTATTTTCTTGATAAATTCTTCACGTTCGTTCATAGCTATTGGCCTTTACACTGTGCATGTGTGTGTGTGTGTGTGTGTGTCTAGTTTCTTGATACAATTATGTTAATTTATGCTTTCTCAAATAAAAATCTGCTTATTTAGATTTTAGATCTCTCAATCTACGTTGTACATTATATTTTTGTAATTGAAAACACCCTTTTTAGGTCATTTAAGATCTTCTGGAAAGATATAATCATCTTAATAACAACTCTGACACATTTGTTAAAGCCTATACCTTCAAGGTTTTAGCAATTACAATTTTGTGGAGTTTATTTAGTTTCTTAAATTCTTCAGTACTTTTTTTTGCTAATTAGTTTAGAATGTGTTTTTATTAAAAGGCAAAGTTGTCACTATGGGACAAGAAAGAAGGTTAGGAAAAAGCAATTTCAACGGGTATACTGTTGCCAAGAGTGACTAAAAAACATTTTTTTCAAACATTGTGCCTTGTGTCAAGAATACTAAAGCCACACATTTATAATATAAGCACAGTGGGTTTATAAAACACAGCAAATTGTGTTGGCTTTTGTTATTCCTTGGGACCCACATCAGACATAAGGTAGAGAAGGAATCTTTCTGAGTCCCTCTCTTATCGAAATCACGGGAGCCCATGTAATTTGAGTGTGGGGTCAGAGATAATTTAACGACAACATGAAAGAAAAGATAGCTATCTTTTAACAGGAGATCCCCCATCTAAGATTATTTGAAATGTTTTTAAGTAGATGTGGGAAGCTATAGATTTGTAGAATATTCAGCTGTCTTCCAACATACTAAGCTGAGAAAATCTTATAATTTTTATCCACAAAATACAAGACACAGAGATGAGTTCTGTGATCTGACACAGTCATTTTTTTCCCTACTCGTATATTGCTCTGACTCCTATAGATCCCTATTAGGAAACAGTACTTATTTAATTATTGTGCTTGGGTTATAAATTTATTTCTTAAAAGAAAAAACATGGAGTAATAACTTACGTATACGTTTTCGAATGTCAAAAATTGAGTTTTAACATTACATTTCTATACTGGACTTTTAAAAATAGCCCCTTTGTTCTTTTGTTTTGTTTTGTTTTGTTTTATTCTGTTATTAACATATCTGTTTTTTGAAAAGTTTGGCCTTCAGGAAACTAACCTATGATGCAATACAGATTGTTTCCATCTACTACTGTTCACCCTACCTGTTTCATGCATTTTATTCATTCCCTTGAAACCATTGTTGTTATTTGTGGCCCTACATTTTTGGGGGTTTTTAATTTTTTAATCATTTCCATCTTTCTTGTTTATTTTACATCAAAAAGATTTTTTGTTTTTGCTATTGTTTTTTCCAAATTTGAGAAATTAGACATACTGGCTTGAGTCACTGTCAAGAATACTAAAGCTATGACTAAGAAAGACTGCATTATTGAGAAGAATAATGGGAAATTAGTAAATATAAAAATAGAATGGAAAACGGAACATAGTTACTGATAGTAATGAAGAGAACAACAAAAAATATCCCCTTATGATGGGATGAATTTTCAGTAAGAAATAGTTTAATACTGGTGTATTAATATACTCTTGGAACATGTATACTTCTCCATTAAAAATAACATTAATAAATGATAAGTTCTTCCATAATTTTATTTTAATAAATTCATAGAAAAATAAAATTATAGGGAACTGATGATTTATAATAACAATCATTTATTGTTTTAAAAGTTCCTCCTAGATTAAAATTAATATTTGTTCTAAAATAGAACATAACCTGCAAAAAGATGGTTTTAAATGTGGAGATTGTGAGAACTCTTCTCTGAAGAACATGTTTTTTGGGAGTAATGCTGCTTAATTGATTGATTTTAACTTTTACACAATTCTTTTATTTTCTACATAAAATTATTGTGGGATTAATTTTTATCTTTCCTATAAATTCTAGGCAGAAATTTGTATTTTGAATGTATGCTGTTGTATGTTATCAGGTATAAAAGTAGAGATAGCCCTGTTTTTACTCTTACTACATAATAGTATATTTAATTCTTGTACTATTTATACATAGTCCTTATATAACTCCTTTCCAGCCTATAATCTAATGTGTTTTTTGAAAATAAATCTTTAAAATATGCAATCTAAGCATTCTTTTAATAACAACAGTGACAGTCGCAACATTTAACAACAGGTATGCAATGGACTCCAACAAATCAGAATTGATACAAGCCCCATTAGAAGCAACATTCCCTATGGTATGGCCTATAAGTACTTACAAGTTAAACATTAGATTTAAAGACAACCAAAGATCACGTCAGAAACTGAACATTTCTGAGCTTAAAATGGATTCATTGAGATTTATTAAGGGGTTGATATGTCAACTCTTTTCCTGAGATTCATATGGCAAAATGCGTACATTTCTTGAAAGAATAAATAAAATTACACTGGACAGAGAGATGCTGATATCCAGTCTCTGCACTCAAACATATCAGATTGGTCTTGCCTTCTATGTACTTTAAAAATTTTAATCCAATCCATAAAGCACATTCCATTCAAGATTAGTACAAGGAAGAAAATAAATGATAAATTACATAATCACAAATAAAGTTTAAAAATCACGTTATTTTCAATAATAAACATGCTTGCTCACTGTCCCCATTTTCACACCATACTTCTCTAAAAAGATATAAGCTACCCCACACTAAACAGTATTGACATCCACCAATATTAAATATGAGATAATAAGGAAATGTTTGCTATTCTACTTCTAATACTGAATTGCTATCTTTCCAAATGTAGAAGTAAGAGCAATTGATTTATATTGAAAAGATCTTGTGAGAAATTCTTTTGAAAGTAAAAGAATCATAAAATATATTTGAAATTTAGCATCACACAATCTCAACAGTCTTTTGGAATAATAATTCAGAATTTAAATTATAGTTTCTTGATATAGCTTACTAGCTTTCTTCAAAACTCTCAATGAGTTCCTACAATTCCCGTGATCATTTTCAGTCTCCAAATATGAAACGAAAGCAAAGTCAATGAAGTATTTATATAGTCTCATAAAAAAAAAAAAAAGACATGTTGGTTTGATATCTCAAAAAATAGAAAAACATGGATTGTCAATTTTACATGCAGAAGAAATGTCATCTGTATTTTGTAGAAGAAAGCATAAAGACAGATTGAATTAAAAGCAAAAATAAATGAGAATATATTCTTTTTCTGTAAAATGTATTTGGAGCAAATAATTTAGTTGAACTAAAGACACTATATACTATTCTATACTTCTTTATTTTATAATACTTTTAAGTCATTTGATAAATTACTATTAATGAACTTACAGGATTAATTATTTTATCTTAAAATAGGTCTGTTAATTATGTATCAAATATCTGTTACTTTTCAAATGTCTAAAATAAGAAAAGTAAAAAAAATAATACAGTTATGTTATTAGTGTTTCTGTTTACAGGTTAAAGAATGGAAACCAGGCCTGTGAATTTTTTTCAATTTGAAATGCTTAAAAAAAATAAATTTATACTTTGTTGCATTCTATATACCTTAAAAACTAATTTTAAAAGTGTATTTGAAGCTCTTCATGCTTTTTGTTACAATTATCATCTCACAATTAGTTTGATTCATTTACTTGGAAGTTATATTTTAAAAGTCTGTTAATAATGAATAATATAACAAGGGAATAATATTTTGAGTTAATACTTGAACAAACCAGTTCACAAAGATTTTCAGTGAATTCAGCATGTAAAGGAAAGGTCATATTTGGTATTTTAAATACTTAATTTAGGATATATGAAGGTTAAATATCATGGTGGAAAATGAAGAAGCAAGAGCAGTTAGAAGGTTGGTAATAATTTAAGCTTGAGATGATAGTAATTTAGGTATTGAGGATTAAAAGCAGGTAATGGATTTAAGAAATATTTTGGGAGCTAAATGGTCGGGACTTATTGAGTGATAGAATTTAGCAAAGGAGAGGTCTTCGGACTCAATGACAACTCCTGAGAAGATTTCGATGACACAACCAAGATGGAAACATTGTTAAAATATCTAGTTTAGATCGGAAATTTTTAGGTTCAATATTGAACACAGTGTAGTTAAGGTGTCTATGGCCCAACTGTAGACTTGTCTGTGCTTACATATCTGGGAGAAGAGGTTTGTATTGGAGATCCACAGAGGTGTGAAATGTGACAAAAGTAGGGTGAGAAGTCTGGAAAAGACTAATAATCACAGACTCAGAAGAGAAAGAAGAATCTTTGGAGGACTTAATGAGATTAAAATGAGAAACAAGGGAGAACAATGTCCAGAAGCTAAGGAATAAATTCTGCCTTGAAAGAGATAGTGAGCTTGATTCTTGAATACGGGCGGAATGTTCTGTAATGTGAATCTGAGAGATGGATACAGACTTTGGCAATTAGAATGTGAGTAAGTAGTGATTATAGAAAGAACAACTTCAATCTAATGAAAGTTAAATGAAATAATGATAGTGATTATAGAAAGAACAACTTCAATGTAATGAAAGTTAAATGAAATAATGAAGACAAATTACTTCCCATATATAATAGGTATTAAATAATAGTTTGTTTCTTCTTCCATCTCTGCTCATTTCCCATTCCCAACATGCAATTTATTTCAGTCAATATGGTGGGGTTGAGAGACTATAATACATGTGTGGAATGTGAGGGAAAATGGTGAATATATATATCTGATATCTATTATGTGCAAGGTACTTTTCCTCTCTTATTTAAGTTACTCTTTAAAACATGTAGGTATTATTGGTATACCAGTTGGACACTGAGGAAACTGAAGGTTATAGAGCTCAGGGATATTTCTAACTTAAGGTAGTTACCAGGTATTCTTTCTGTTCCTTAAGCCCATATTCTACATATTTTTTTCTAAGAATAATGAGATCTATTTTAACCCAGGTTTGCCACCTTGGTAAACTTTGAATAAATCCTTTAAATTTGTTGGGTTTGAACTTTCAGCAATTTAGAAGAAAAAGGGCTGGACTAATATAATTTAGCTCTCATTTGTATCTGTGTGACATCCTCTTGGTGCTTTACCTGTATTATTTCGTTGAATTCCTAACAAAACCCTCTGAAGTGGATTCTGTTTGCATTCTCACTTTATGGATGATTAATCTGAATCACAGAGAAGTTAAGTAGCCAGTGTACAGTCACAAAGGTACTAAATGTCAGAGGGAGGCTTTGAAGCTGTGCTTGCCATCCCTTAACTATACTGTCAGTAGTGTAGGCTCTTTAGGATCTCCCTTTTATGGTCCTGCATCGTATGCTCTTTCAGTATCCATCTGTATTGTGAGGTGTATATGTAAAATAAATTATATTATTTGTATTATGTTACAATTACCCATAAGAGACAATATAAGGAATAACATTAGATTTCCAAAATGAATTGAATACAAGCAAACATTTTGCTCTATACAGTCACAAGAAGCAATGTGAAATCATTCTAGTTTTCTTGTTGAAAGTCTAAAAATTGGTGCTCGCTTCGGCAGCACATATACTAAGTCTAAAAATTGATTGGCTAACTTCACCTACAGTCTTCACCAACTTCTGCTAGTGTATACTTTCTGGAGCCAAAGTTTCATAAAACATTGTATAATAAGCATTCTTAGATGCCAACAAGGACACATACATCATTTAGTTTTCTCTCCTTAGATTATTTTGTTGGTACCTTCCCTGGTAGCATTTTCATGTTTCCAGGGAGATGCAGAAAGATAGTTATTTTAACAAAACACAACTTGCTTAATGTAATACTAATTAATCACTTTTGTGCCTTTTCTTCTAAAGTATATTCATACCAATTTTCTACTTATTGGCAAAATGATTACTGTTTTGATTATTTTTACAGAATTACTAATGTTAGGCAAATATAAAAACACTGGTAATGAAGACATTACCAGAAATAAAAACTTTGTTCAAAAATTTTAATGTGCGATTTTCTCCAAATCAAATCTAATTATGAAAGTATGATTTACCTCTGAACAAAGTGACCTGATGTTGAGAACTTTTACGTTATAATGTGCTCTTAAGTGGACTTTGGAACCACTTTATTTTCTATTAACTGTCCATTTCAATTTTTCATATTTTTTCCTCTATCTTCACCAAAGATCTGATATGAGATAGCAGTTAATTGGTTTATGTTTATACCACATTTACTTTAAAGAGTGTTTATACCTATTTGTTCTTAGCTTACATGTTCTGAAGGGGAGACTTCTGATTATTTTTTTCATGAAAATGTGACAGTTCTGTCACCGTAAAAGAAATATTTTAAATTTAATGGTAGAACTCTAATAGTAGAACCAAAACTAATAAACATCAAAGAATGTTTATTAGTATCAGAGAAAATAGCCACAGAGAAATATATTTTTGAATCACACAAATAAGTTTAAAATATTTCTGGAAGGTTTAGAAATTCAATTTTTGTAATTTACTTTGACACCTCCAAATAACTCATGCACAAAGTAAAATACTAGCTAGTACAAATCAAAGTATAATGAGAACAAATGTACCCTGCTCCAGACATATCCTAAACGAATACCTATATATTATTAAAATCCTCTTCTACTGATTGGCGGTAACTACTTTTAACCATTTTTTTTTTATTTAGCATTTTAGTTCTTCTTATCATTATTCTGATGTATATATTCCTTCACTGATGATGTATCAGTTATAGACAATATTTACTAGCTATTTTGAAAATTAACATTTTAGCTTATTTCACTACCCTAAATGCCACCTGCCAATGGTAACAGTCAACTATTATCGCAGTTAATCTATTGGTGATTTTTGCAACTTTTAAATATGTGTTTGGAAGCAATTCTCCATAGTGTTTCTACAAGTCTTAATCTTTTCAAGCAATTATCTTTGGACCCTAGATAAAGTGTTTACCTCGAGGTGAGTGGGAAAATGTATTTAATTTCAGGATAGTGAAGCCCCCTGCTTCTCCTAGGAGATTAGCTTGTATCCCACAGATCCACTGTGGGCAGTATCCCACTAAGCTGGTTCCACATGGTCTCCATGGGACTTGAGGGACAATGAGAACCCATGGGAATAAGCTGCTCTTGCTTCCTGCTGTTCCATGAGTAAGAAACTGTCTAAATTTTCAAAATTGTTTCAGTTACTTACTGAATATGGAAATGTGGCCAGCAACATGCCAATTTCCTGCAACCTCTTGCCCTCCACTCGGTAGGAGTCTATTCGCCTTTCTACCAATCGAGACCTGTTGTTAAGTCTGCAGTAAACTTTCATGTGTAACTCACGTAACTTATACTCAGTATCCATAGTTTTTTGGATTCAATATCTTTCTTTTTCTCATGTCTCCTTTGGTTTCTTGAATATATCCTATAATGTGTTCTTAAAAGAGTTGTATGGTTGGTGGACTTTTTGAGAACTTCAACATCAGAAAAATCTTTATTTGATTTTAGGGTCAGTAAGTATAGCTATAAAAAATATCAAATAAAATATCATATTCTCTCAGCAGTTATAAAATATCATATTCTCTCAGATAGCATTGATCTTTTGTCTTCTAACTTCCAATGTTGTTAAGAAAAATATACATTACATCAACTGCTACAATAACTTAAAAATATGTAATAATTAAAGCATTATACTGATAATATTAATGGTATATTTACAGAATAAAAAACTGTACCTACCAGAAAATCCAAAGTTATGCATTAGACTAAATAGGGATTTACCTTCTTCCAAATATAAATATTTTAATAAATTATATTTTCACTTCTTATTTTTTTAAAGATGCAAGAACAGTCCAGAAAAGTGATGTTGATTATCAAAAACAATGAACAAGATATCCTAAAATAATACTTATCTATTATTAATTATTCACATACTATAAGTATGACAAATATCTCTATACATCTTTAAAATAAACTCTGTATATTAGTTCCTTCTGTCAGATACATTTTTAATGGATTTATCTACATTTAAATATAACAAATATAAAGTATGCATTTATTTGTTTAAAAAAATGCTTTACCTTTAGACATATTATCAAAACATTTTGATGTTCTAGTCTATTCATATACTAAATATAAAGTATTGGTACAGTTACTTAACTAAGTCAGGCAAAATAATTTTTGAAATTCTACAACTTCAGGCATTATTTCTTTTAATAAGGTATTAAATTTGCATCTGGCCTAATTTTTTGTCTGTCGTTTTGCATATATCTCATGTACTAGATCAAGTTCTACAAATTACATTTCTAAAAATTGTGATCATAATAAAGTCTTCTATTTAAACCTAAGTATCCAGGGAGTCAGTGAATCCTAGTGCTTCAACTCACAGATGTTATGGTCAGACATCTATGTGCTTACATTAGTAATCCTGCCAGTGAGTTGCAGTTTGACCTTGAAAAAATAGTAAAGCACTCTAATTTTCAGTCTCCTAAAATTCACTGTTTGAAGATTAAGTTAAGTGTGTAAAATGTTCTTAGCACAGTACCAAATTATAACTTTTATTTATTCCTCAAGGATCTCTATTTTTCAAAGATCTGGGATTTCCCCCCCTTGGAAGCCAACAAATGAGGCTACATAGTTTCATAGATGCTGTCAGCACACAGGAGACTCCTATATCAGAGACAAAAGGTGATTGCTCACAACACAAAGTTCATGTTCACAGTCACACAGATGTGATGTGGAGCAGCTCAGGGTGATGCTGTACACACAGTGGGTTTCAGTCCCAGCTGAGAAACCCATCCTCAGGAACCCACCAGTCATGAGGAGGCTGATAGCAAACATACAATTTCTTCCCCAGAGGAAGGCCTTATCTTGATTTTTCTGGACAGCATAATATTTGCGCTCTGCTCTGTAGGTAGACAGTACCTCAAATCTCCCAAGACCACTTGTTCTACACACATCATTGAAAAGATAGTACAAGAACAAAATCTCTTACAATATGTGTCGACACAGGAGACACATGGAAAATGTCTCTCAACAATATTACTAACAAATTCTTTCCTCCTTCCTAGTGAATATCTACTTTCTGTTGAGCTTTTTTATTCTACTTTGCCTTCTGTTTCTTTTCTTGTGAATCTGTCCCTCTTACCTCTCCTTTTGAATTTGCACCTCTTACTTCTTATGAGTTCTACACTCTTCCCCACCTACCAACCCTACTCGTTACATCTTCTATAGTGACTTGTTTGTACATGGTGGTCAGAAAATAATTATTGAAATTAAATGAATGTGTTGAATTTATTGATCAGGAATCTACATAATGTGTAGTAACAGTGAATCTTCGAGAAGAGACATTAGACTTTTCTGTACTGTAATTCTCAAAGTACAATCCATGTCTGCTATAGATACTTGAATTAAAAACTTTCATTTCACTGCAGGTTTATTGGGAAAATATTAGTGCAGCAAGCTCTTTATTTTAAGGTAATTATGAATAATTGCTGGGTTTGAAGCTAATTTTAAAACTGAAATGACTTTAAGTCAATTTAGTGGATGAATAGTATAAGAACAAGAACTTAGAATCCTACAATCTTGGTTTGACTCCTATTCTATTATTTATAGTCATATGCTATGAACACCCAATAAAGTGTTACTATTACTGCTTTAAACAGACGACTATTTACTGAAAATAAATTGTTTCAATTTTCATTTCTCTGAGAGGCTCTTTATTTCTTTACTTTTGAAGAATAATTTTACTGGTTATAGAATTTATATTTGGCAGGGGTTTTTTTTCTTTAAATATTTTAAAGATTTTACTTCAATCTTCTTTTACTTATATTGTTTCTGATTAAAATTGCCTACAATTCTTACCTTTGTTTCTCTGTAGGTGAGCACGCCCCATTCAAGCTTTCTTTAACATCTGTTTTTTACAGTTTGAATGTGATATATGTAGTTTTCCTGTTTTTCTTTTGCTTTGTGTCTTTGTTTTGCTTGATATTTTCTGAACTTTTTGAATCTGTGGTTTGGTGTCTGTCATTAATTTTGGAAAAAGTCTTGTCTATTATTTCTTTAAATATTTTGCTATCCTGATCTCCCTTCTTTTTCTTTTCTCATTAAGCAAATATTACTTCTTTTGATATTGTCCCAATGTTCTGGGTGTTCTGTTTTGTTTTTATTTTTTGGCTTTCATTATTTTTTTTTCTTTCCGTTTTTCTTTTTTCTCTTTGTATTTTAGTTTAGGAAGTTTCTGTTGACCTGTTTTCAAACTCATTATTTTTCCCTTGACTGTCAAGTTTACTGATGATGTATTGAAGGCAGTCGTCTTTCCTATTACTGTGGTTTTTTCTAAAAATTTCTACTACTTTCTTTTGATTCTTCTATTTTATCTCTATGCTTATGTTAATCATTTGGCTTTTCATTGTTTCCTCTTCTCTATAATAGTCTAACATGCTAATCATAGTTATTTTAAGTTCCTTCTCTGATTATTTCATTATGCAGTCAAGTGACACTAGCTCTAATGATGGGTTGCTCTGTCTCTTGAGATTGCTTTCTAATTTTTGTTTTTAAACTTTGCCGTGACTTGTAATTTATTGTTTTTGTTGTTGAAAGTTGGAGAGAATATGTAGGGGAGTGAGCACTGAGGTAAATAAGCCATTACTGTAGGATTCTGTTACTATGGCTGGGTTTTGAGCTGTGTCCCATGATTACTGTAGCTCTAGGCCTCAGAGGTTTCAAATTCCTCTTATATCATTCTTTTGCCTTTCATCTTGTAGGGAGCTCCCATTTGTACTACTCCTCAGAAACACAGCATTTGGCAGCTCTTTCAGTTGTTATTTACTATTATTATTATCAGTTATTATTATCTGAAGCATGTTAAAGTATTTGTAAGGTGTGGGAGCGGGAGTAGTTTTCTAATTTTCTGATTGTCTTAGACTTCTAATGGACCTGTGTCTTAAGGAAGTGATTCTCTCCCTCTTCCGGGCATAGAGGCCTTTTCTATTCCTGACCCCTCTTTCCTTCTCCAACTACAGAGTTCAAAATCTACTTCTCTTAAGTTCTATACCCTGTCAGTTACAGCATTTATTTATTTGTTGGTCGGTTTGTGTGCTCACTTAGGTAAAATAGGAAGGTTGGAGTTGGGGAATTTCCTTCACATAGCTGGAAAAAGGGCTCTGGCAATGTGTTTCCCCTTGGAAAGTAGGTCTCTGTTATGGAGAAAACTCTGGGCTTGTTTCAAATCTCTTTTTCTCTCCTACCAGAGCCACAAAGTGGTGTTCCCTCGGTTTTCTAGAAGGCAAGCCTGTGAGATATGGAGGCTCCATAAGACCGAGTCCCCCAGGAGGTTCTCATCATCATGCTAGTCCACACTCAGCCTTTAGCATTTTGTCAAAATGACCATTTATGTGTCCCTATTGGTTTATGCCTCCAGCAGCTTCTCCAATTCAGCACATCCTGGCTGCGTCTGTCTCGCTAGAGTAGAGCAGTTCCTTCCCCAGAGTTTGGATAGTATCAGCATTGCCCTCAGGTGAAGTCCGTATCCCTGGTCCCCAGGGATTAGGAATTTGTCAGGGAAAAGTGGCTGAAAAAATGTCACAAGATGGCCACTCTTCCATTCCTGCTGCCAAGGCCATGTAGAGAGCTTTTTTTTGTTGTTTTATTCCTTCCTCCCTCCCTCTCTCTCTCTCTTTCTCTCTCTCTCTTTCTCTCTTTTTAAATCCTCTCCATGAGAACACTGGGGGTTCCTGGAAGAATAGCATACAAAAGTGGAGCCCTCCCCCTTTGACTTCAGCTTCAGGAATTTCTCACTCTCAAGCTAGTCCATGCTCAGCCTTCAGCAATGTATCAAAATCGCTATTCCCATGTTTCTACCTTTTTATGGAATCCATCAGTTTACCTGTGAAGTAATAAATCTCAGGTGATATATCTCTAGATTTGTCCAACTCAGATTTCAGGGTGGTGGTTTGCCATGTAACCACAGGTCTCTGAAGGGTCCAGGAAAAGTAAATGATTTTTAGTTTCTTTTGTTTTTTCTTGGTATAAAGACAGAAAAAATGACTTTCAAGCTCTGCACATGTTTGGATCTGAAACTTGAAGTCTAAAAATACTTTTAAAATATAGATCACCACACAATTGTTAATGAATCATTATTTATTACCATGTAATTTATTGGAGTATAATGCTCATCAGTTGTCTTTTGAATAAAGGATGACACTGTGACTCAATAGTGAAAAAAAAAAAAAGATGCAGTGATATTTCCTTCCTATAAATAATATAGATGTTTGAATGTATTCGTCTTCTGACCTAGATATTCTAGAAACCAATAGTACGAATGTGCCAAACAGCAACTGCACTTTAGAGTTTAGTTAGAACTCTGAAAAAGAGGAAGGAAACCCAAAGATCTTAATTTTGCTGGTTATTAAATGGCCTTATACTTACTGCTATCAGTTTTGACTGTGATTCAGTTTTCACTGTAACTCTGATTGCTTTAACTCAAAAGACAAAAGTATCACCATTTTGCATTCTGTAAAATGAACAGCACTGTTCGTTTAACTATTTCTGCCGATCTGCAAGATCAAGCACCAGAGAGGACTCCCAGGCATTTCTCAGCAGTTGTTCAGTTGAGTCAAATTGAGAGCTCTGCTCCATTAGCATGGGAGTAGCTTTGTAATTTTCTGAATAATTAATGAAAACACTGACTCACAGTTCTTCCCTCTAACTGAAATTTTGTTTTAATTGATTTTCTTAGCATACAGTTGTTCTTAAAAACTTTATTAGAAAATTAAGGCTTAATTATCAAAAGTATAAAATTCACTAAAGCCGTTAATAAGTAAGCATAAAATCATGTCAGGGCATCATAGCCTAGTAAAGATAATGATAGAGATATTTTGTATGATTTTGGGCCAGAGACCATTTTATTTGGTTTAGATAGGTCCTGATTCCAAATAATATGGGGAATTTGCACTTAGAATAGTGCCATTGTTTTGCTTCACTTTGTAGGATTAAAGGAATTAACCTATATTGATAGAATTTGACTTTTTCAGAAAGGTAATTTTTTATGATTAATAAATAAATGGAAGGATAAAAAAGCTTATGACCTAGATTACTGTTTCCCGCAGGAATTTGAGTTTTCCAGGTTTATTTTATTATCTATATTTGAATATTATGATCATCCCCTGAGAGTATGTGGTATACATTTTGCAAAAATTAAACTTTATAAGCCCAGGTTATTCCAGAGATACTCAGTGTGATTTATTTCAGAAATTTTGTTTACATACTGTGTAATTTCAGAATTAAGAAAAAACAACAAAAATAGTCAGAATTATGTAGAAGTTTGTAATTAATTCTTTTTTAAAATTACAACTGAAATGCAAATAATAATTTCCAAAACATAGTGTCATTTATTTCTTATCAAACAAATTGCCATATACATATATGCATATAAAATAATTACATTTAAAACAAACATATAATATATTAATATATTATGTATATATTAATATGTATCACTATATTATATGTATCTTATATGTATGCAGTTACGAAAACGCTTTAACATGAAACTCATCTCAATTTTAGTTATTCAGTTATTTCTTCCACAAATTAGTCTGTGGTACTTAAGATAGTTGATATTACCTTTAAGAGCATTGTAAATACTTATATGCTGTACTATATATATTTTTTATATACCTACTATTGATATTTTGGAACTATGCCTAAATATAATTATTTTACTTTTGTTTATCTTTAATATTAGCATATACTGTTCTTTTTTCTTAATCTATAAAACTGATGAGCAGTTTTTTTTACCTTTAATTAATGACTTAAACTTTAATATAGTTCATTAATCAGTAATCACTGTGAGCCAAATGCCTTTCCAAAAATCATGACATCTCATTCCCAATGTACAAGACTTATAAACCATTCATCTTAAAGTGTGGCTATTTATTAAACAAATAATAGTGCCTTTTTTGTAATAATTACTGTAGCTTAAACATTGCCACCCAGACTTCCTTTAGTACTCTTTTGGAACACCTCTGAATTATATCCTGCTAATTTAAATCACATTTACTTTTCAGCTCTCTTCTCTGCCTCCTTCTCATGCATACTACAGCCATATGGACTAGAGACAGGAAAATTTCATTTTCCTTTTAATTATTTTGCTATTTTCATCCAGAATATCAGAGGACAGGGTCATTTAAAATAGGAGGGAAGGCTATGCTATTTGGCAGAATCTCTAATGAGATTTAATCATAATTTATTTATTTAATTAATCAATAATTTAACTCCAGATTCTGCAAACTGTGAATTAAAGTACCTTCAGCAAGTGTCTCCTTTATAGTTCTCAAAAGGGGCTTTTAACTAATGCTAAAGTTGCAGAGAGAAAGGTTTAAACTCGTTCACTCTTAAAGTTCCATAGTCATGATCCAAATTACATAAAACTGCAGTGTTCATCGCTATATTTATTTAAAAGCTCAGTTTTGTATGTGGTGAATATACTTGTTTTTATGGTAGAATCATGTATTTAATGATAATTATCTTTCGGTATTATCAATCTAGAAATAATGTGTCCATGCATTATGGAGTTGCTAATGTAATAAGGATTAATGAGGATTAAAACCCCATTTTATAGAGAAACATTTGAATATATAGGTATTCCATTAGCTGTATCTGATTGAATAGAAAATACTTTTTCAGAAGTATATTCTTCTAAAATTTATCAATTTTCATAAAAATTTCAACTATACTCTTTGTGTGACTATACCTAATACAATTTTCCTTCCTATGAGAGATCAAGAGTACTAATTTTGCCAGGGAATTAGCAAAGGATAAAATCTAAATTAAAATTGGTGACCAATAGCTATACAAAGCCCAGTTGAAAAACCAAATGATGTTGACGATAGTATTAATAATAGTAATAAATACCAGGGATGCCAAAAAATGTATGCACGTGACTTGTGTTCATCTTTTGTTATTGGTATACTCATATATTGAGTATTACAATTTTAATACAGTATTTTTTCTTTCTTAAAATAGGTATACATTTTTTTTGGCATCCTCTGTATAAAAATAAGAAAAATAAATAATTTCATGTTATATAATTGGATTTCTTTCTTTCTTTTTTTTCCTGGATTATGCTAGCAGGATTAGATTTTAATCTGTTTTCCATACTGTAATTGTTGCACTTCTTCTGATGTGATGTTCTAGCTTATATTAATAGATTTGAGGAGAACTTTTTTTGTGAATTTATTGACAATGCCCATTGTTTTATATTATGACCTCTTTATGAGTACTCACTGGAAATTTTTCGTCCTGGATTTGTTTGTGATTTCCTGAATTAAAAAAAAATAAGCAACATTAGAATAAATACATACTTCTGATAAGTTGTCTTTGAGATTAGGAAAAATGTAAGAATATCTTTTGCTATCTGAAAGTATTATTAGAAATGTAGGCCAGTTATTTAAGAAATTGTAATAAATATGAAGATTTCAAGGAAAGAACAAACCCATTGCTATTAGCAAATAATACAATTATTTCTATAAACTCCAACAAAATATGAAAGTTTAAGAAAAGAAATAAAAATTCAGAAATATCCAGAGAGAGTAACTTATGAAATAAGTAGTGTTCCTGTATACCAGAAATAATCAACATGCTAATATAAGCAAATTCAAGTTTAAGTTCCCAGTAGAAAGAAAATCGCTATAGAATGGAATGCAGAAGAACTTTAAAGAGAAAATATATCATATGTATTAGAGAACACGAAAATCTATCTGAAAACTTGAATATAAATATATCACAATTTTCACTAAAAATATTTAATATTGTAAACATATTTATTTGTCCCAAATTAATCTGTAAATGTAATGCATATATAATCAAAATTGTAATATGCATTTTTGAAATTACAATTAGAAAAATCATATTCTAAATTTTATACACAGTCAAGTTTAATAAAAAAATAACATAGAGAAGAGGCTATAACAGCTACTAAGACATAATAAAAAGTGTAGTTATAAAAGCAGAAGCAGAATGGATAAATGAATCAATACACTAGAATATAATGATAATTCAGAAACAAACAATGTGAATATGAGACCTTTATATACATATGGAGAAACACAGTTAACTTATAATTTGTATTTTGAACTCTTGTTGCATTAAAGTCCTAAATTTGAAAAGCAAAACTATAAAGCTAAGAAAAGGACATAAAGGAAACATCTTTAACTCTAGAATATGGAAGGATTTTTTAACAAGATCCTAAAAATGAAGACTGAAGGTGAAAAATTAGTAACCTTATGACATCATACCGTATTTCCCCGAAAATAAGACTTAGCCAGACAGTCAGCTCTGATGCGTTTTTTTGAGCAAAAATTAATATAAGACCCGGTCTTATTTTAGTATAAGACTGGGTATAATATATAATATAATATAATATAATATAATATAATATAATATAATATAATATAATATAATATAATATAATACCGAGTTCAATAATTTTTGCTCCAAAAAAATCGCAAATGAGATGATTGTCCGGCTAGGTCTTATTTTTAGGGGAAACACAGTATATAAAGATTTCCATTCAAAAAAAGGACACCTAGTAAACATATGTGTGACAAATGCTCAAATTTGATAAACATTAATAATTATATAAAAATTCAATAAACCAACCAAGAAAAAGACATTACACCTACCAGAAAATGTGATAAATGTCATATATATGTATGTTTGTGTGTGTGTGTATATATATATATATATATATATATATATATATGTCTGTGTGTATATAATGTGATGACTACATTTTAAAAAGTATCATTGAATAGGAAAAAAACAGGATGATTCTAAAATAAGAACATTTATATGAATTACAACAAGCAAAATCAATATTATATGTCTCAGAAGTATATGAAAACACTGAAATGCATACCTATGCGGAAAAGGAAAGGATTTATAGGGATCTCCTCTGAAGGGGGAAACATACTGGGGTGCCAAAAAAAATAGTTTTAAGCAAAATTAATGATGGATTAAATAAACATATAAACAAATGAACATTTTAAAGTAGAAGAAAATGTCAGTGGATTTTCTTTCCTTAGCTGCTAGATGAGGCATTTTTGAGCTGTAAGAACCATTAAAGAAAAGACAACTTGGACATGGTTTGCATTTTACCAGATAATTGAACCAGATCAAATTGTCCAAACATATTCAGGCAAAAATATAAACTGTAGGGGATATCCACTACAAATATTGCATCCTTATGTTTAATAATTTTAATATACTAAGGATCTGTCTTTAATATATTAAGACAGTAACAGAAAACTGTTGAATTTTAATAAAAAGATAAACAAAAAGATTTATCTAGAAATTTTATAGACATGAGGGATGTTTACCATTGCAAATGGTAATACATTTATGGAAAACCTGTTTAATTTCACTAACATTCAAACAATTCAAATTAAAGTGAACATGATATGAATTTTGAACTTTAAAAATTACAAAATGATAATTATGAAATAATATTATTGGTACTTGGAAAGTTTTGGTGAAATGAGGACCAAGAAAGAAAGGGTACCATGAAAATATATAACTCCTGAAAACCAACATGCCTCAGAAGCCTTAAAGAAATCTTACTCTTTTACCTAGTGTTACCACTTCTGGGCTTATACTTAATAATTATAAAATCACCAAATTATTGAACACAGGTTCTCATTGAAGAAAAGAAAATATGACATAAGAAATTGGAGAAAATCGAAATGTTCAGTAACATGGATAGGTAAATGAAGCATGTGTAGTTCTTAATAAAGCCATTAGATTGTTATAGGAATATTGCTATGTGTAAAAAAAAAAAAAAGTATAGACCCAAATTATGTTACTGCTTTCATATCAACATTTGTCTCTCCGGAAACAAGTAACTGTCCAGAATACATATCAATCAAGATAGATGTTCTTCTCTAAGAAAATGGAATATTTTTTCTTCTTTATGTATTTATACTTTGTCTAAATTTTCTGAATCACTATGTATTACTAATTTCATTTGGAACAAAGGAATAAAAATTATGAACAAGTTAAAATTATTTTTAATGATTTAATAAACTTAATAAACTCTAGTAGCTTTCTAATATGCTTTCAGAGTACACATGCGTTTATGAGCAAATGAAGAGGAATTTATTACAAATATTCCTGTTTTTTTAAGTAAAAGAATCAAAAGTAGGTATACTTAACTCTAATCATATGATCATGTATAACTAGCACGTTTGATTTAAATTATTCATCACACTCTTTAAAGAACACTACACATATGGCTATAATATTTGAAATTGTTTTTTTCTTTTTTTAATTTTATTTTTTATTTTTTTAAATTTATTGGGGTGACAATTGTTAGTAAAATTACATAGATTTCAGGTGTACAATTCTGTATTACATCATCTATAAATCCCATTGTGTGTTCACCACCCAGAGTTAGTTCTCCTTCCATCACCATATATTTGATCTCCGTTACCCTCATCTTCCACCCCCCACCCCCCTTACCCTCTGGTAACCACTAAACGAAATTGTTTTTGCAATACACTGATTTTTTCCTGTCTCATATTTATGAATACTCTAGCTTGGTATTAATAATGTAGATATAGTTATTGATTTTATTAGTTAATAAAGGAATATCTTGAGGATTTTAATAATTAAAAATTGTTTTATAGTTATTTAGAGATAATACTTTGGTACATTTTACAATCTGCTACTTTACAATCGTATAAGATATGATATAAAATATGACACCTAAGTTGTTTTTTTAATTAAAGGAACAAAAGCTCAAATAATTTATATAAATTGATTAATGCTACATGACTAAGTAGTTGTAAAACAAATTTAAGCTGGGTGTACAATTCCTAGCTACAGAAATATGCTAAAATGGAATAGTAGTAATTATGTAAAAATTATATTATTTGTGGCCACAAATTGTAAATGACAATATAAATGGGACTATTGGGTAAATATAAGAAGTTCTATGGTAGATGGGAGATGGCTATTGAAAGTTTTTAAAAGAAAAGTAAAGAAATGATAAAAATCTAGTACAATGCTCATATTCACTTTCTTTGCCTGCTAGATGTGAGGAAATAAGCATGACTTACAATCAGGAACAAAAATAATTCAGGTACTAATAAACATTTTGCAGACTTATAATGGCTACTCAGGAAGATTAAGTGATTTGTCCAATTTTTATATACCGGATGGATATAACAGATAATTTTAAAAGATAATTTTTAAATGTTTAAAGTTATTATTTTGGAATATGAGAGTTAAAGTTATATATACCTCAACTAATTATAACAAAATTGTCTATTTTCTATTATCTCTCCAAATATATCACTCACATACCATCCTATGAACTTGACAGATATATCGTATCCTCTTTTTGTTATTTTCCAATTGAATTTGCTACATTCAAGTATTTTCCATAGTTTTACTGCATTCCTGTTTTTTTTTTTTCTTCTCCTTTTTAAGACTCCTAACTTTGTTACTTTCAAATATCACAAACCACAAAAGACATAGTATCATGTGCATGAAGTAGGAAGTCTACCTCCCACCTACCTTTTCTAAATTTAATCACTGTACTCATTTTCTAAGCTTCTATTTCTGGGTTTTGAGGGAGACTGACCCAATTTCAACCTACTTGCTGCATGCACTCCTGAAGTTATACACAGAGTTTAAGTTGCTGCGCTAAAAATAAAACAAAACAAAAAACACAGCTGACTATCAGAACCAAGGAGAAAACTTAATTTGATTAAGTACAATATGTTGAACAAGTACCATCATTCTGACTAGCTAGGGCTTACAGTGTAACTGTCTAGAGGGCCAAAAGAGAGCAGGATATCATCTGGGAATTACTAATATGGAGCTAATGAATCCACAGATGTAAAAGAAAATTCTTATAATCTGGAGAAACGAAAGGCAGAGTGTCAAGGGGAATCCTACATACACCAGAGTGTGGGCATTTATCCTGTAGAAAGAGATTTACAGCAGCTTTTCAGAATCTCCTGTATATTGTAGATGAGAAGCGTCAGGTCAGAGGGCAGTGCTGTTGGGACGTGCCACCTCTCCAGGCTGGAGAGAGCCACAGCATAAATACGTAGCACAGGGAAGGCTACGGGGATCCCACATTACAAATAAAATTTATTTAACTTTATTTAACCTTGAGCAAACTTGTTCCTCAGGCTACTTTATTTAACCTTCAACAAACTTATTGGCATCATTTTTAAACTTCTATTGAAGTGGGGTTTTGCCATTTCAAAAGTGCTGACCTAGAATTTTAAAGTTAAATTCAGTAAAGTAGGATTTGCTTTTATTGAAGTATATCTAGGTGTAAATGTTTTTAGTGTTGCTAGTAAAGAATATTGAGAAAGGTGTGGAGACGAAGAGGTGGGGGTGTGGGGGAGGGAAGAGAGAGCGAGACCAAATTCATTTGCCTAGTGATTTTCTCAGAAAGTCTGTATGTAGACACATTCATAGCGGACTTTGAATCAGATCCATGACCTTTGGATGATTCTAATGGTTATTCCATTCTCAAGGTAAGGAGGACTGATTGATTGTTCCAGCTACTTGCCCTGGGAACTAAACCCCATAACTGCCGATTGAGACCCTCCCCGTTAACATTTTTATCTGTAATGATACTCAAAACAATAATTTTATTTCACTTGATTGTCCCTAAAAGGATTAATTGAGAATCACCAAACACAAATTATACAAGAATTTTCAGTTTTGTGATATGATTCATTTAAATGTGAAGCTCTATTTTCTGAATTTATATGAGTGTGTGTGTGTGCATGAGCATTGAGAATAAGGGATGTAATGGGAGTCCCTGACAAGCTCTGTCTGTTCCCATTGTGTGCTTACTGGAACCCTTAGTAATATGTGGTGTTGTGGGAAGTGCCGCTGTGCTGCTCCTCATCTTCTGTCTTCCCGGTTCTGTATTATTGGATGACCTTCCCAGGTCGGTCATAGATCACTGGCACTCTTCTATCAGGGATTTTGTACAATTGAAGGAGACTTAGCAGTCTTTCTGTTTATAGCATTTAGACTTTAATAATAGTTTTGTTAATTATTTACGGTCTGGTTTCCTCATTGCTAGAAGTAATTTCTACATGGTGAATGTGGCTGCTCTCCGGTAATAGCCCCCAAATAGTGTCTCTCTCACTCTCTCTTTCTCTCCAAACCCCCTCTTTCTCTTCCTCCCTCTCTCCCTCCTTTTTTTTTTCTTTTTTTTTTTCCTTTCAACCTGTGTTCCATGTTTTTCTCTAGTGATAGTTTTTTTGGGGGCAGGGCATATATATATTATTTATTGTTTATTATTATTATTATTATTATTGCTGCTAAATTTCTTCAGCCATGGAAACTTTGTCTGGCAAGTTATACTTGAAAATGCCTTCACCATAGGGAAGACGTGATTGGCATTAACAAAATATTGTAATGTGAGCAACACCATCCCAGCCAAGTGGGCATCAGTGCTGGTGTGAGCCATTCAAAGCGTAATCTTCCCTGGAGGGTCCTAGACATTCACTGCCAGTAGGTTTTCTCTATTTCACCACTTCTTCAGTGATATGCCACCTATACTATACCTGACTTGTGAGGACAGGAAAAGTCTGTCACACATTGTTTCCTAGTTGAATGGGTTGCAGTTTTATTAGAGTCTCTTCTATTCCATTGGCATCTTTATAAGATAAATTCTAGCCACTTTGCTTAGTCTAAATAAACCGTGCTTTTTCTTCTTGAGAGATACTAGTAAACACTTTGTTCTTGACACTAATACATTTGTAATGCTCTTTGTTGGCAGGCTACTTATTAAAAAAAAAAAAAAAAAAGAAATACTCCTGATATCGGCTGTGTAGGTTTTTACTAGTGTTTTTGGAAAGTGACATTCTTAAATTTGGTGCCCTTTTTGAAGATGTGTCCTACTTAGTACCAGAAACCTCCTGGGTGCTAATTACACATACAACTTTCGCCTTCTGATCTTTCTTTACAAAGAAAAATTATAGTTTTGCTGTGTTCCCAAGGCACAATGAGTAAATTACCCAGTTCAAAGCAACAAGTGCATTTCAGTTTGTTCTAAAAGGCATGAATTTTGTTTTAAGAAGCTCATATTACTAGCATACATGTGTGATTAAGTGTATAAAATTGTTACAGCACTAAAAATAGTCACTATTTATCATATGTTATATGTATTATTTGTCAAATATTAGATGAATTCTCCCAGACCAGTCTGTTTTTGTTTTGTTTTGTTTTGTAATCGTTGACTAAAAAAGGGTAAAGACATTTGTGCAATTTTAAGCTCAAATTGACTTGATAGAAAGTAATTGCTCCCACAGAGTAGATGTGGTTAAGATATAAATCTGTTAGAAGTAATATTGGTGGTTATTTTTCATATCTGTACCTATATAATATACATATATACACATATAACATGTATACAGAGGATGCCAAAAAATGTATACACATTTTAAGAAAGGAAAACTATTAAAATTGTAATATTCAATATACACTGAAAACAAAAGATAAATACAAGTCACATTTGACTTCTGCAATTACAAGAGGTGCTCAAAGTGGTTACCATCAGAGTCCAGATACTTCCAATTATGGCGAACTACTGCTTGAGCAACGTTAACCAAATTGTTCACTTGTATACATTTTCTTTGGCACCCCCGGTGTATTCCATATGCTACATAATTATGTCATGAAGCCAGCATTATGAGTGCTAGAATCAAAAAACATGCTGGCTAAAAGAATTGCAGCACCTGTTAGAACAATGAATGGTTATATCAATGGACTATAGATTGAGAGAATATATTCTGTTGTACTATCATTCCCAAGATATATGTACAAGGAGACTATAGATCGAACAAAATGGATGGTAGAGATCACTCCTACTTGGTAAAATGAGCTGAAGCCTAACCATATAAACACATCCCTGAATGACTGTCGTTAGCATGTCTGGCAGACAACTCCTACACTACTTTCCCTACATATGAAGAGATCACTTGAAAGACTATTTTCGGAGCTACTAACCATAAAAGGAAAGATAGTAATTTTAGCCGTGACACTTCTCCAGAAGTTATTTTTTTCTTAGTCTAGTCAAACTAGCTATGATAGAAAATTCAAATCCAACTTTTCAATTTTCTCTCAAGGTTTACCTCAGCTGCAGGGAAGAGGATTCCTGTGAGACTCCTATGTATGGTTATTTCTTGGACAGGTTTGCATCCAAGGCATACTGGGACCTCAGTAATGAAAGGAGAGAAAGCCTAGGTTCACCCCAGACACATGAGACATTAAAGGGGGAGCTGCAGGTGTTTCCAGCTGGCTCATGTGGGGACTCTAAAGGCCTCTGTCCACAAGCCTCCCCCTCCTCTCCAGCTGCCACTCATTTTGTAGGGGCTTCTGCTTCCACCCGGGGGAATGCAGCTCAGCTCCCTGGTCTGAGCCTGGGGAACAGTACTATGGAAGCTGTGTCCCCCGGTGAGCCCAGTTTAGTTCCCGCTGACCTCTGAGTGGAGGACCTGCCATCTGCATGGGTGAACGGCAAAACCAGAGAGGAGAGAAACTAAATTCTTAAAACTTAAAATAGAGTCTTTTGTATGATATCGTGTACCCACTTTAGGGTCAGAACAAGAAATCACTGATTCTGATTGATTTGCTTTACCCTGAAATCTGCCCAGATGTGGCCTCCAGATGATTTAGTGCTTTATATTTGCTTAGCATAGCAGGCATAGGAATCTGCCCACGTACATGTAGAATTGGAGAAATCAACCTGCCCAAGAGAAATGCTGCCTTAGTGTGTATGTGAATTCAATTCTGTTCATTGTCATTAACAATCATGGGCATGATACTCTTTAATATACTCGTGAGTCTTTTCCACTAGAATATAAAATGGATGAGGAAAGGTACTTTGTCCCCTTTGCCTCTGCAACTCCTAACTCTAGAAGTGTCTCTAGACCAGAGCAATCAGCATTACCTGGGAAACTATTAGGAACTTGTTAGAAATGCAAATTTTCAACCCCACCCCACCCACCACATACTCTACCAGAAATTCTGGGAGTAGGGATACAACAGTTTGTTTTAATAAGCCCATCAGTTGATTTTAATGCAAGATATTTCTCGCACACAGTAGATACTTTAGTGAAGCCTTGTTAAGTCATGAAAGAAGGTTAAATAAGAGTAGTAATAGTGACTTGAAAGATTAAGGAACACCTTTCTGTATTTTCCTGTGTATACAAAATACTGAGAAAGATATTTCTCTTATGGCAAAATTTTTAGAAAGCATATAAGGAGTAACTAACCTGATTTATTAAGAAACAGTTTGTACTACATGGAAAAATGTTGGTTAAAATTTCAGAGCCATCAGGAGCTAACTCTAACCTGTATTATCAATAAAGATCTGCCATTCCGGACAAGAATACTGTTGTTTTATAGCTAGAGGGGGCCATTTAGCTCTTGTCTCATTTGTTTGTATACTTTTGATTAACGTGAACTCAGTTACAATTTATTTTGATTTTGTGAATGTGTGTTTTCAACTTTAAAAAAAAATTATGCTGTAGTTTTCAAACAATGGATGATGAAGTTTATAAAGATGTGTAAGAAGCACAAGAGCTGGTGAGAGCAGAAAGAACTGCCCTATAATTTGATCATCAACAGCAACCTTGTCCAATCTTTCAAAGCTACTCAACGATCATCTCTGTATTTTTGACAGTTCTGTCAATGACTTATTGACCATCTTCAGTTTGTACTATCTTCTTTATTAATGAAATTGCAACTGGAAAATGAATTTGCTGTATCTGAAACTCTCCAGCCCCTCTCTACCTTCACCACTCCCTTTCCCATTTAAGCAATTCTGTCACACATAATTTGATGACATCATTTTTTAGGAATTAAATTGTTAAGTGATACCAAAATAGCATATAATATCCTAAATAGAATGGACATCCTAGAAACATTATTGACAGAAATCTTGAAATGAATTATAGCTAATGGTGAGGCTATGCATCTTTTATAACTTTTCCTAATAGAGTCAGAAAATCCAATTTGTTGAAACTATTTAAGTATTTCTTAAATCTTGTGCTCAGTGAACAGAGCTGAGCAAATAGTACCCAACATAATATGTTGGTTAAATCGGGATTTAGACAATAGAAAATCGATTATATTTGTATTCGAAATCAAATCACATCTTTATCCTGAGCATAACTGTACAGATTACCATGGTAAAGTGCTGTTGGGAAACATAATGAGTATCAGAAACCTCTTCTGACCCCAAGAATCTGCCCAAGACGTGAACTCAAATATATTGAGAATTTAACATTCTGTGCTTTGCTAATGTAGCACAGTTCTATGTTTGTTTATGGAGGGAGGATTATTTATGTATAAATTCAGTGTATTCCCATTGGAGAATGCCAGTAAGGAATACAAAATATATTGAGTTGAGCTATAGGAAATTATCTTTTTGTAGGTCAAAATCATACAATAAAAGCAATTTTACATATCTCAACCTAATATGGTTTTAAAAAGTCACTTTACATTTTGTGAAATATTGTTTATTTTATGCTAATTTTTCTCTTAATTCTCTTGTTCAATAACTTTGGGAGTCTACATAATTTCTATTTAGTTGCATCCCCCACCCTGTAAAATACTTTGGAAACTTCTTAGGGAAAATTTAAAGGAGATTTTTCAGTGCCTTGTTGCATTGCAAATGAGTGTTGGGTTGCTTTGAAGTGTTGTTTCAGCTTTGAAAAATATATAGTTGTCTAAGAGAATAGTTTATTAAATATTAGGAGCACAACACAGAGGAAACCTTTTACACTGCTTAATGTTTAAATTTTGTCTATGTGTTATAAAATTGATGTAAACAATTTAGAAAATGGCCTTATACTCATTCTTACAGTAAAGTGATTAATTATATACATTTGACCTTGAATTTCACATATCACCAATTTTATTTTAGTGCCTCTTCTGTCATATTTTGTGTGTTGAATAAATAATATATGCAATTTAATTTGTAGAAATACTAGCAACCAATTTCAATATTCAACTGGATAAAAAACTAAATACATCATAGAATTTGGAACTTCTATTTTTGAGAATTTGTGACTTTGTAGATGATTTCAGCTCTTTATTTTGTAATATATATAATTATATGTATATAATTATATATTTTTTATATATGTGTGTATATATATATGTGTGTGTATATATATATGTGTGTGTATATATATATGTGTGTATATATATATATATATATATATATATATATATATAACTAGAAAGTATATAACCATCCCAGATATTGAGGTTAGAACTGAAACCTCCCTACATCTAGTCCACAGGTAGTTCTGATAATTCAGATATTTAGAAGCAAACCATATACTTTTTAAAAATAATTATGTTATATTTTAAAATCCATCATGAAATGTTATGATTACAATTTTAACAATATGTTTTGAGTCTTTCCTTTATTCAATCTCACACAGTGATTCTATGCATTATATACCTCTTTCCTTTAAAATAAATTCCAAATTGTTTAGCTCTACATTCTAGGTCTTTCAAAGTCCAGGAGCAAATATATTGCAACATGATTGCATAGAACTTTCATTCCATTGAAATCTGTTTATTATCATTAAACATAGCTAATAAACCACAAGGAGGTGCCACCTCACACCCATTACGATGGCTTCAGTCAAAAAATAAATTAAAACACACACACACACACACAGAAAATAACAAGTATTGATAATGATGTGAAGAAATTGGAATTTTTAATAGGTATGAAAAGTGGTGCAGCTGCTATAGAAAACAGTATGGTAGCTCCTCAAAAAACATAAAATAGAATTACCATATGATCCAGCAGTTCCACTTATGGATATTTACCCAAAGGAATTGCAAACAGAGTCTCAAAGAGATATTTGTATACCTATGTTTATAGTAGCATTGTTTACAATAACCAAAAGGTGGAAGCAACCCAAGTGTTCTCTGACAAATGAATGAATACACATAATGGGTTCATACAAATAATAGAATATTATTCAGCCTTAGGAAAGAAGGGGATTCTGAGACATGCTACGACATAGATGAGCCTTGAACATTATGCTAAGTGATGAACATTATGCTCAGTGAAATAAGCCAGTCAAACAAAGATAAATATTATATAAATCCATTTACATGAAGTGCCTAGAGTAGTCAGAGTCATAGAGACAGAAAATAGAATGGTGGTTGCCAGGGGCTGAAGAAAGAGGGGGTAGGGAGTTGTTTCATGGGTATAGAGTTTTGTTCTGCATATAACAAGTTCTGGAGATCTGTTTCACAACAGTGTGAAAGTACTTAACACTACTGTGCACTTAAAAACAGTTAAGATGGTAAATTATATGTTATGTTTATTTTACCACAATTAAAAACATATGTAGCAAATGAATATTCACATTTTTGATGTTCTTTCTGTGTCTACAGTAAGACTTGTTTAAAATTCCTGCTCTTTCCCTGAAGCTTTCCCTGACAAAAACAAGTGTTGGATGTCTTTCCTATAATTGTGTATATTATTAGTGGTCTCTCCATGGGGTACACCTAGCCCACAGTGGATAAAACAATCCATGGTAATACATAACAAACAGATTTAAAATTTCATTTCCTTTGGGTTTTTACTAAAGGAAGCAATTTTATCTTCTTAATATGTATATACAGGTTGACAGAAGTGCATACACATACGTATGCATAATTTATCAATAGATATATAGAAACAGGCAGAATGGATACAACAGTTTTACTGATGAGGATGCTAGATAAATAACAGTCCTATAATACCAATTGTGTATACGGTCTCTCTGGCTTTCTTCAAAAAGTACATGTCTTACTTCCACAATCAAATTCTAGTCTCCTCCATGGCAAAGACTGTGTTTTAGATACTTAAATACTCTAATTCTATAACTGTGTTTGTTTGAATTAAAAACTAAAAATCACGGTAACATGTTGGCCTCTTAACTTACAGCATTTCTTGAATTCTCAAAAAATGGAAGTCTAATCATGCTCATGCTTTTGGTAAATGCACAAGAGCAAGAAATGACATATTTTACTTTACCTTTTAGAAGAGAACGGCTAACAAGAAATGATAGGTAACATGATCCATATAATAGTATAGAAAGAGTAAGACACTGGACTTGGAACCAAGAAAGTGACAAAAAGAGGAAGTAATAGCATGCAGGGAAGGATTACGCCATGAACCAGGCACCTGCCCTCCTCAAACACTGGCTGGCATGTTGGCTCCCAGAATCCCTTTTGTGCTCACTGGCACAACCATCCCCTATTTCAACTCTGCAACAAGGGGCAGCAAGTGCAGCCATATTCAACTAGACATACACAGAGTTCAAATGTTGGGTTGCTTTTGATCATCTGGTTGTTTTTGAAGTCAAGTACTTGTTTTAGGAAGTATCCAGCCTGGAGCTCTCAAAGCACATGGCCTCTCCCCAAACACTTCAAGTCCGAGTGCTGTCCTAGTACATGCAGCAAAGGATTTTTGTTGACTGTTCTATATTATATTTCATGTCTGAGATCATTTTAAAACATTATTCTATACCAAAAAGCATTGCCTCTGCCTTACGGCCAACTAATTGAGGATGCTGCAAACCCTAACAGAAAGGAAATGGCATGCCGATGTTTCAATGTGTTTTTTCTGTTGTTGTATTTTTCCCCCCTTTTCCTTATGTGTTAGATAAAAGTTCTCTAACTCCTTTCCTGCCTCAGTCACTACTGGTACATCTGTGCTGCAGTTATTTGAATAGTCAATTAATAAAAACTCTGTATTCCAGCAGTTTATAACTTGCAATTTTAAATTGTAAGCCAAATAAACGACCGAAGTACATATATATGTCAACATATGTAATTAGATGTCAATAATCAAAGGGAGGGCTACTGAAATTAGTGCGCTCATCACAATGAATTGCTACAGCATTGAAGTTTTGGTTTCTAGCCACAATATTAAATGGTTCCATAACAACGCTACTATCTAATAGTCTGAATTAATTTTAAGAACTATTGTGTGTAATTCATAGGAAAATTGATTGTTATTTGATTCTGAGTTACACACCAGATGGCTCCCAGATTTGATTTTAGTAGTTTCATGAAAATGTTCACAGAATACAGATGATACAAATATTTCCCAAGTTTGGCTGCATAACTAGAAATCATCAAATCACCATGTGTATGACATATGAATCCAAAACTTTATTGATATTGCTTTTGTTTTTTTCTGCTTGTTGCCTGTAGAGGAATTTCTGCTTATCAGTCTTTCTTAAAAGTGAGCTATACAGGGTTGTCTAGTCCTTAATTATTAACATAATCCTAAGAATTATAATTTCAAAGTGTAAAACAATAGTAAACATGATTCATAATAAAAAACTCTAGGAGTTTTTCTCTTACATTTTGGCTTAATTTCGTCTAGATTTGTTCGTTTTTCCAAAATCCAAGACATTGTAAGGGTAGTTAACCAATGGGTAATAAGCATAATCTCAGTTTCTATTCGTTCCTTCACAGCACCCTTTCAAGTATAAATGTCTGCATATTCTTGAAGAGAACAGCACTGCTGTTTTCCCTCAGAATTTCAAATTTAGTGTGTTCAAGTATCATACTAAACCACAATTTTTTAAGATACCGGAGACGCTGAAGCATTGAATTCCTCAAAAATTTTTTAAATTGTATACGTCATTGGTCTGAAGAAGGAAATTTAGTCAATTTTTCAACAAGTTTCCATATTCTGGATATCTGACTGAATAAAAATAAACAAACGCGTGTTTCAACTCCTCCCAAATGGTCTGTGAACTGGTAAATGAAAAGTATCTAGCTTGAAAAAGAAACACATCTTTCTCACTTTCTCCATCACATGCCAAAAATTTTGCAGTACAAAATGACATATCAGTCTTTCTTTTTGATGTAAGTAAATGCTTGATATTTTTCCTCCTGGCTGTTTTTTTTTTTTTTAATGTGGTTCATTTATGTCTAGTGAGATTAGCTTTTATGTATAGACCAACCCTCTAAAATTGCTTACTCATAATGTGCCACTTGCCTATTGTTAAAGGATTAATTTAATTTACTATATTTTTTCGATTTAACCAAATTTTATGAGCATTTACCTATGTTGACATTTTTTAGTATGTATTTAGTGGAAAATTCATGTTACAGTCAGTTTTCTCTTTAAATCATCCATCGTTACATTTCATGTCTGCATAGTCTATATTATAAAGACTAGAATTCTGTTAGGTTATTGATAATCTAAAAGTTCCCTTGCAAATTATCATACACCCAAGAAATTCCACCAAAGTGATTAAAATATAAATTTAAAAATATAACTAGCACTCTATAGCATTAAGCTACTATTATTTACTTACAGCATTACAATGTACTAATTTCAGTTATGTGAAGGAAAGTGAGCTAATGAGGAAAAAAGTCAGGCTTTAAACTATGTTATACCAATTATCTGAAAAAAAAAAAATATTATCTATGATGTTCTGGTCTGTGCCCAAAATATTTATCACAATTTTCATACTTTTTTTCATGTAGTTTGGATGAATTATGAATTCTTTCCCAACCAAGTTTTTTTCTTTTCATTTTTAGGATGTTGTATGATGTTATTCAAAATTAGAAGTGTGATCTATTATATTTCAAAGAAAGCTGAAAAAAAGACAAAATGCTGTTAGTGGTGAGATTTGAATACATGAGTGATTATTATATTTGTCTTACACTGTGTTTTAAACTTTCGGAATAAAGCAAAGCTCAGAAATCTGAGGAGTATGATTATTAGCTGGGGTACCTACTTTAGGATATAATGAATCATCTCTTTATCTATTTATCTTTATTAGATACAGTCAACATGAGGGCAGGAGAACCAAGAATACAACTTACAATAAAATGTCACTATGTTCAAGTTGGTAGAGTTAACATAACAATAAACTTTTGGGGAAGATATCTCAAAATTTTCAGTAATGAAGCAGCCTTCTTTGCAAGAATATTTATATTGTATGAAATTCCTCTGATGATGAAGAAAAAGGGCCTATAATGTTTAAAACCCACAAAAAGCATAGCTCACTAAAGCTGAAATATAGAACAATGTACAAGAAAACTAATGGATTATTTAAGGTATAATTTGACAGGAAGGGAAGAGTGAAAGTTTCTGTATAGATATAAATGAAAAATGAATGCCTTGTTTCACATTGGCTGTTCCCTTTTGGCCCTTTTTGAATAGTTTAAGATGCAAAAAGTAACCTGATGTTTAAAAAATCTAAAGGATATTTTTGTTTTGTTTCCTTAGGTAACTTCTATTTAAATATCGTCCTTGAATCTTTCCAACAAAATGTTGATGTCATTGTTAACATTCATAAGAGTTCTTGGTGTCGTGAATTCTTAAAATAGAATAGGCCAGTGGTTTTTTTGGACATTAAAAGTAATATTTAATAGAAGTTTAAACTGTAGGTAGAAAGAATCTCAATATCTAGAATTTTAGTTCCTTATGCGCTGGGGTACAAATTAGTGTAGCCAATTAGTTAAAAAAATAACCTTTACTATTGGTGACAATACTTATATAAATATAATAGCAAATTAACAGAAAAACACTTTTTTCATATTAATACTATTAATATTAATAGTAAATTTTCACAGATCTATTTCAGCAAGAATTAAGCTGTCCAAATCTACTCAGAAAGAAATTGGGATATTAAAGAAAATAGAAATATCATTATAAAACTATTTTCAAGAAATCAAATAGCATTGTAGAGTCAACGAGTGATAGAAGCATACCTAATTTTTCTAATTAACAGAATAATAAAGAGGAAAAAGGGAGAAAGAGAGAGAATACTGAAAATCTCTAATCAGAAATGTTCTCAGGATGAATATAGAATTCTATGGTCTCATATGTTTGTTTGGAAACAAGGGATTCATTTCCTAGACCACTTTTTGTTGTTATTGTTTGCTCGTGTGTTTGTTTTTTCTTGTCTAATTTCTAATACTTTCTAGCAGAGCAGGTACTTTTTGAAATACTCTTGGATAAAAGATGCCAAAGAAGAGAGCCTGTTAGACTCACATGAGAAAGTAGGACTTAGGCTTCTACTTAGAATGTAGAAAGTCCCAAGATAAAGTTGATCCCACCTGAGTCTTGCCACTTGAATATAGAGAAAAAGCCAGATAATCTAAATATTTATAATTTTTCTTGAGCTCATCAGAGAGCTATGGTAGCAAGGCCATCAAATAAACTGACTTTCAAAGAGAAACAAGACCCCTGCACTGCAGAAAGGCCACAGAAACCATTTCGGAGCATGTGAGGTAGAGACGGCTGCCTTGTAGTCAATAAGAAAATCTTTCGGTTTGGAGAATAATAATAGATTAGGGGGTTGTTCTAGAGTGTCGTGGTTTGAAAATGGTCTTTATTCTTTTTACAAAATAACTACATAATTAAATGTAATCATACTCCCTTTACTCAATTTAAAATATTGATAGAAAAGAAATTCCAAAGTGAGAAAGTTAGAAAACAATCAAAGAACACTTAAAATAGTCCTTTTGCCCTAAACACATAACAAAATCAATCCAATTTACAAAAAGAAACATAATGTTAGTGAGTACAAATGTAGTCTTCTATCTGGGTAGTTATAAATGCTTTAATTCTTTTTTTTTAAAACCTAAGGGATTAAGTTTATTATTTAGCACATTTATTTGTGTTTTAATTCTTTTTTTTTTTTAAAACCTAAGGGATTAAGTTTATTATTTAGCACATTTATTTGTTAACTTCTATAGCCTTAATAAATTTAGGTAAGAATTTTTTAGTGAAGGAGAACATATTTATAAAAAGTGTACAAATCATAAGTGTACAGTTCAATGAATTTTCACATTATTGTAACTATCAACTAAATCCGTAAATAAAACATTACTAGCCTTCCAGAAATACCCCCTTTTGCCTTGCCCCACTCTGGCAACCTCTTTCCCTAAATATAACCACTATCTTAACTTCTAACACTGTTAGAAGTTCTACATCAATTTGTCTATTTTTGGACTTTATATACATTGAATCGTACAATAACTACTACTTTTTTGAGTGTGTCTTATTTCATTGAATTTATTTTTTATTTTGTTTTGTTTTAGATTTCTCTCTGCTACTCTGTATAACAATAATTTGTTCATTTTTGTTGCTGTGTAGTATTTCATGGTAGGACTGTCATAATTTAGCATAATTCACTCTACTGTTAGAATTCGTGTTGTTTCTAGTTTGGAGCTATTAATAATAATACTGATATGAACATTCTTACACATCTATTTTGGGACATATACCTGTTGAATAAAAATCTAGAAGTGAAATTGATTGCTGTGTCACATGTGACACATGTGACTAAAGCAGATTCAGCTTTAGTAGATACTGCTGAATAGTATTTCAAAACAATTGTTGCCATGTACACTCCCACCAGAATGCTTTAATTTTTTACAAAGGTAGTCTTTAGAATTATCTACTAACCTCTAAATAGGATAAACATCATGGGGATGTGAAATACAGTAAGGGGTATGTAATCAATAATGTATAGACTATATAGGTTGTCAGATGGGTACTGGAATTATCGGTGGTATCACTTCATAGATTATATAAATGCTTAACCACTGAGCTGTACACCTGAAACTAATATAAAATAATATTGAATGTAAAAATACATAAATACATAAATACATAAATAGGTTAAACAACATTACAACAGTCGATTATATTGAGCCATATTACTCTGATACATACTATATAATCTAAATCAACAGTATTAATTCATGGTTTTTGTGTTTGTGTGTGCTTGTCTGTGTGTGTGTGTGTGGTGAGAGTACACCATTTCTTTAAAATTCTTTTTTTTTAAACTGGCTACATTAAAAAACAAGATAATTAGACCTCATACCACTTAAGTAAATTGTTTAAATTAGCTCACTAAAATTGTGTTAAGTAAACACCGTCACAACATTTCCAATATTTCAGATAAAAATATTATTTAATAGGGAAACATGTTAGATGTATGATCAGATTTCCCAGTAAAAGCATTACATTTCAGAATGCTTCCCCTATTGTTAAAAGTAAAATACATTTCTCTTGAGGGAATTCCAGCTTTTTAGGAAAAGTCTGACTAGTGAAGATCAATGGTCAAAAGAAATACTTGCTTCACTGAAATGTGTTATTTGTAAATCCATCAATAGGAGGCACTGTATATGTGATATCCCATATTCTGTAGGTATTTATGGTCTTAGGGTATTAAAATTAAAATGAAAAAGTAACCTACTTATACAAATTCTTATTTTGCACTGCCTCAATGCAAAACAATCATTTTTCCATTATCACAAGGTCAGGGATAAAGCATTTTATCCTAGGAATGATTAAACCCCATGATAAAAATAATCTGTGTGCCTTGGGAGGTAAGTAATATGATACTATTAGAGAATCCCTGGTGTAAAGCTATAACTGAGAAAAATCTTTGCCCACATAATATGTTACGCAATATTATCTAATGGCTACATACTGCTGATAATAGATATTTCTCGCCCCTCTGGGAATAGTCAAACAAAAAGTGTAAATCCAAGATAAATTACATTTTGAAATACATGTGATTTACTAATTGAATACAAAGAAAATTTGGAAAAATTTGACAAATCGAAATTAATTATTTACATATGAAACTATTTTTCTAGAAAAAAGATATATCATGGCACTAAATTCGTAAACTATGACTAATCATTCTCTGTACTTTTCAGTTTATAAGGAACCAAACAATATCCATTTCATTTCAACAGTATTTAAAATATGGGACAAAAATAGTAGGGCATATCAATAAATAATTTTTGAAAACCTAAAGATATTATACTAAATTTTATATTAAAATTGATTATTCAAAAAATAAGGAAAATAACTAATAAGAGTGTTGAGAATTATACTATGTATGTATTTTTCTAAAGTGCCATTTATCGGAAATAATAATTCAGATTCAATTAATTTGGGGAAATTTAAATCTTACATTTATGGACTACTAAAAGTTATTTCTCAAAAAAGATGGTCTGTAATAGATGAAAAGTGTTTAGCAATGTGTTCTTCGAATTATTTACATTTTGTCGTAGAATTTATTCTCCATTAGAAATGAAGTACGTATAAGGGCCATTATTTCCACTCTCAGATTTGAAGTGGATGTCAGGCACAAAATTTAATAAATTGGTAACATAGTCATTTCAACAAACTCCCCGGATTTTTTGCTATTCAAAGCAAGTAATTTAGCCCAGAGACCAGCTGACCATGATGTACAGAGAGCATATTCTTCTGATTTAAAAATGATTCTGTTTTTATTTTGTTTTCTATTGTTTTGTCCAAATGCTGACCAGAAACCATTTATTTCTCCTAAGGTAAAGTTTAGTAGTAATTGAAGGCAGATGTGTTTTACGAAATGTAACTGGAATATAATGGTTTACGTAAAGTATAACTGGCTACAAGAGAATCCAAGAACATAGCACAATATAAGTGCTGTAAGTACAATATTAACTTCTTTAACAGTAGGTTGTTAATTTGACTATTCAGGAAATATGCTCCAGAAAAACTCCAATGTTGGTAAAATAAAAACTAAATTGAAAACACCATGAAAAAGATAAAGTTTGATTGAATACGGGGATTGCTGACTATGTCAAGTGTGCATTTTTCTTTAAGCTCTAGATAAACAAGTAACAAACAAAACAAATTAAAGTCATGCTTTATATTCTTGAGCCTAGAAAAATTTTTAAGAAGGTTTCAGTTTTGGTCTTAGCCTCTTCCTTTGTCCAATCTCTGGAGGCATGTAAGACCAGACATTCTGATTTTCTGGCCAGGCCATTTGTTTTCCTCAAGACCTAGCTCTAATTAAAACAGGGAGTTTGCCATAAATGGAGGAAAATATAAATTTAAACAAGCAAACAAACAAAAAGCCGTGAAGACAAAAATCATATTCCTATTAGGGTGTTGTGTTCCCAGAGATAGGGACTTTCTCATATAATCCAGGTTCAAATATAACTAGAAAAAACATGTTATTTATTAAGTCTAAAAGAGGTCATATCTTTTGACCCTATTAGTCCATTGCTTGAAAGTTATCTTCAATATATATTAAGAGAGTTCTGCACAAAAATTTCATTCAAAGACAAAATAATGGGAGCATAACAATTGTTCTTTCCTGTTATTTACATGAATGAATGAATAAATGAATGATAATTTTGACTTGACTGTTCAACATATTATCATATTTCATTGAATCAAAGATGCACAAATGCTATACCATTTTTTTTTTTCATACTAAGAAGTTACTCATTTTACTTTTTAAAACACCTCACTAGCCGATTTTTGAAACATTTGCATGAGAAAATATGTGCATCTTGTAATTGATTGCATATAAATAAAGTACAAAATATAGCTCAGTAAAAATATGTTTCATAGACTTTTCTTATAGGGAAACAGATCACTTTTTGCAAGTTGTGAAAAATTTTTTTTGATAAGTTATTATATTAAAGACAAATAAAGACAAGATTTGTATTTAAATAATTTACCAATAATAGAATACCAATACCTTCACTTTGTGTGTCAGAAAACCTAACAGAAAAACACCGGAAGCCATGCTAAGACAGGGCAAAGTCAAATTTAATATTCCTTGAGACTTTTATTAAATGGATTATTTGCTTAGGTACTTTTTTAGTCAGATAATAGTGACCATTTTTATTTCCACAGGTCATATATATTCAAAAACCTTAGCCTTCTTATAAGCAAATAATATATAAGGCAAATTACAGTGTCCGAATAAATGACATTCCAAGGCTGAATGATTATTCCATAGTTCAATCTAATTAAATCAGATAACATTCTCATGGGGAGACTAATATTCCTAATTTGGTGTTTTCCTCTTCATTGATTAGGTTTAAATGCTTTGGTTCCCATTGGAATGCATCTTTAGAAAAATGTATCAATGCGGGTAATTTCCCCTACAAGGATATTAAACATCCAATCAAACTACATATAAAATAATGGGATTTATGATCTCCCATGATTTATGTAGAGGTAGGTGCTTCTGAATTGCTGAATTCAGTAAACATTGTCAATAAAGGTCCATCTTTCTACTTCTGCATCTTTAGTACAACAAAATATAAACACACCATAGTTCCACACAATATGGGAAGAAACAGCAATGCCTAGTAGAACAAATGGCCTGCTTTTTCCTTGTTTACATTTTATTTTATTTTCCTTTTTTTTTTTTTTTTTTTTTTGGGCAAGTAAAACCCATCACATAAACTCCCTAGGAGACCTATCATGTGTCTTTGGTCAGAACTGGGCCAGGACCACATGCTCATTTAGAAGCATGTCACAACAAATTAACTGAGACCTGTTAGGTATTACCATATTGGAGAGAGAAGGTAAACTTTGGAATTAGATCCAGGATCTGCAAGTATGGAAGAAAGAGAAAGCAGCTGTTGGCCTGGCAGCCATTCAGAGTTCACTTCAGCAACTCAGTTATTGTTTAAGGACTCTGTTTCTTTAGTTATAAATGGGAATAAATCTACTTCACCTATTGTAGACAGTTCGAGTGATTTTAGGCTGGTCAAGGAAAAATGTAGAACCATGAGAGGCAGTTACAAACAAACGTTTTGGGGCGGTACTTGGACAGAGTTGCGTGAGAGGGCAAATCCCTCAGAGCATGTGACTACTGAAAGGGTTTAAGGCCCAATGGCCACCATCCAGAAGAGAAGGGGAGCAAGAGAACTTCTGAGGAGTACTAGCTTGGGGAGGTGGTTTATGTGTCTAGATTGGATTATTTGTCATCTTATTGTTGAGTTGTAAGCTTTCTTTATTTGTTCTGGTTACCAGTCCTTTGTAAGATATATAGCTTGCAAACATTTCCTCTCAGTTTGTGACTATCTTTTCAAATTCTTGATGGTATCTTTTGAAGTGCAACAGATTTTAACTTTTTTAAGACTTAATTTTTCATTGTTTCTTTTACTGCTAGTGCTTTTCCTTCTGTAGCTAAGAAGTTATCACCTAACCCAAGATCACAGAGATTTACTCCTGTTTAGTTTTTCTTTCTGTTTTTGAAGAACTTTATAGCATTAGTTCTTAAATGTAGGTAAGAAACTTGGTATCTTTGTGAAAAATGTATTGACCTCAAATATATGAGTTTATATGACCATAAATATATGAGTTTATATCTGGACTCTTAGTTTTGAACCATTGATCTAAAGTGTCTATTTTCATTCCAGTACTACATACCAGTACAATTTTGATTACTGTAGCTTTGTAGTAAACTTTGAAATCAATTAATGTAAAGCCTCCAACATAGTTTTCTTTAGACATTGTTTTGGCCATTCTAAGTCCTTTGAATTTGCACATAAATTTTAGAGTCAGCTTGCCTGTTTCTGAGAAAAGGGCCTGCTGGAATTTTGATAGGTATTTTATGAGATTTGTACATAAATTTGGAGATAATTGCTATCTTTATAATGTCTTCCAATCCATGACATAGAATATCTCTCAATTTATTTAAACTTTAATTTCTTTTAGCAATATTTTGTAGTTTCAGTGTGTAGTTGTTTTGTTAAATTTATTTGTAAAGATTTCATTCTTTTTAATACTGTTATGATTGGAATTGTTTCTTCATTACATTTTGGATTGTCCATTGCTAGTAATACAGAATTATAATGAATTTTCGCAGATTGATCTTGTATCCTTATGACCTTGCCAACTCCTTTGTTAGTTCTAGTAGGTGTGTGTGCGTGTGTGTGTGCGTGTATTTCTTAGGGTTTTCTATATACATGATTTTGTTGTCTGCAAATAAAGACAGCTTACCTTGTCTCTTTCCAGTTCTGATACATTTTATTTATTTTTCTTGCCTCATTTCTCTGGCTACAATTGCTCAATGTTGACTGTAAATGCTTAAAGCAGAAATCTTTACATTCATTGTTCCTTAGCGGAAAGCAGTCAGGCTTTCACCTTCAGTTGTGGTTTTAATTGTAGGATTTTTGTAGATGTTTGTTATCAGGATGAAGTTCCCTCTTATTCTTAGTTTGTTAAGAGTTTTTATCATGAATGAATATATATATTGGATTTTTTATTTTGTCAAGTGATTTTTTTGCATTTATTGAGATTATTTTGTCCCTAATAGATATAATTTTAAATTAGTGTTAGCAATAAACAAGGGTTTGGCTTTTCTTTCTTTCTTTTTTTTCCCCCCAAGTACTAATATTACCATGGTGTGTGAAGAGTCAATGGAAAATTCACAATTAAGTATACAATGCCAAGAAATGGACTTTTATTTCTAAAAATATAATAAGTCCTAGAGACTTTTGAAAAGGAACTCATGTCCTGGTTAAATAATTTTAATTTATAGTTCTCTTTCAGTTATAAAAATAGGAAATTCACAAGGTTCTATTTTAAATTCCATTGATTGAAAACCTTTTTAAAAGTCCTGTCTGTAGTTACAATAAGAAACTAAGCTGGCATGTTCTAAATTTAATTTTAGTATGAATATAAGACTATGTGTTCACAGAAGAGTTTTTAAAGAAAGTATAAGTTTTAGGTGCAGTTTTTAACAGCAGCTTTTAACATTAGGTGTGATAAGTAAAGTATGTGTCTATTTTAATTGGTAACGAGAAAGAAAGAAGAATTTAATGTATATTCAAGTTAATATAATGATTCAAGTTTACATTATATAAAACAGCAGTACAACCAGTAACTTATAACCAAAATAAAACTCTACATAAATCAAAAAAGTATGTTAAACCTAATTCTTTTAAGAGAAAAACATGAAGTTGTTTTCTTTTCAGAAATACAATTATTTTATAACTCTCATCTCAGTATCTTCACTATAGTGCTAGTTATTATTTTGAGGCATTGGTTGTACTACATAAAGCAGGTATTGTATTATACAATAAAAGCTAACACTTGTTGAACACGTTTATAATTATACGTACTTTACCGAAAGATTTCAAAGGTTTGACTACGTCAGTTTTCAAAGCAGTTACTGGCAGAAGTACTTATTAACTGTTAAATCTTGAACAGACTACATAACTCCTTGTACTTTGGTTTCATATTTTTTTAAATGAAGATAATAATAGTCACCTATGTTATAGAATTGGTGAAATTATTAAGAGTCAGAAATTGTAAAGAGATTATAACAAGACCAGACACATTATATGCACAAATTCACTAAATAACCTTTTTTTATTTTTTTATTTTAGGATTCTGTTGCTATGTGTGTATTTGTTCATTATTGTTCTATTTTCTTAATCTACTCTTCCTCTTAAAATTCCTATCTTTCCTTTAAGCTGTTTTTTTTTTTTGTATTCCATTTTGTTTGATATTAATATTGATACTCTGATTTATCTTTGATATGAATTGCCTGCTTTTCTTGTGGGTTTTTTTTGTAGTCCTTAATTTGTAATATTTCTTAAAGCTTCTCTTTCCAGATTTAATGGCTCCAACCTCAGTGTGGATGGGGAGATATTGACAAGGGATGACTAGGAGTGGACAATGTATTTATATTAATTATAATCTGCTTTTCACCCATGGTAGACTCTGTGTCCACTCTGATATTACCGCATGTCCTGAACTTCTGCTATTACCAGTCAAGGTACAATTCTGCAGGGGTTCCTCATATTTCTAACATCTCAGGAGCAGAGGCACGGACTGGCTTTGTTTTAGGCTGCCTTTTCAAGGATAGATGGAGGGTCGACAGCCTTCAGAGAGGCAGAGCATGTGTCCCTTCAGAGCAAAGGCAGGTTTGCTTACATCTTTGAAAGATAGGAGTTAATGTCCCCATCCTGGCAAAGACTAGGTCATGCTTATGGCCCAGTATAAAAGATGCATGTTTCCTCAGGTCAGGATCCGTCTCCTGTAACGCAACACACTGCATAGACAGGCATCACCTGCCTTGTGGTATCATGGAGCCCTTGTCCCATTGCCCTGTGTGAATCAGGGCTTGGGAAAAAAGCAAGAAATGATTATACTCTGGCTACTGCTATGGCTGTGTAATAAACTGGCCTTTGGTGTTGGCCCAGAGTCTGGCTCTTCCGCCAATATCCATAAAACTATAGCAGGCTACTGTGCAAGTAGGTTAAAATCCAGACCGTTAACAGTTCTTAACACTATCCTTCTGTCCTAAGGTGATGAAAGGATAGGAAATGATTCACCCAGTGTACTGTTGAGGTAAAAGGGCATCAGACCTGTGTGCTAACACTGGAACCCAGTCCTCTGAGCTCAAGTTTTCTGCTTACAACACGGAGATCTTCTGTCTTCAACAAGATCTTGAATAACATTTTTCTTAATCATTTTCAACCAAATATATTTCTTTGATGATTTCTCCAGGTTTGGATTGGGGAAAGGAATAAGGATTATGTGCTTTTTTAACATCTTGTCAGACCACATCGACTTTCTGTGATTTAAAATTAGTTATGCATTCATCTTAACATAAAGTATTTGATTTGTATATCATTTCCTTTCCATTCAACACAGTGATATTATGTGGCTCCAGAGGAAGTCTGCCCTCTCAGAGAGAGAGAGAGAAAAATAATAACACATTTGGCAGACTGGAAAATTGCAGCCTTACAAATCATACAGGATGCTTTATAAAAATGCTACTTGATGGCAAAGAAATTAATTAAAAATCTGCAGGGCCAAAATGTACACACACGTAAGAATCATTTTGGCATGAATTAACAGAATGAATAATGAAGTTTATAGTGCCAATTACCCAGGATATATAAAGAAATTTGAGACAGCCTAGAGGAAAACACACATTAAAAATTGCATACACATACACAGTTGAAATCACATTTATGAACAAAGGCAATACATATTTTAAAGCTAGAAAAGAAATTTAAGGATACTATAATTTATAGAAAAATATGAGCTATTTATATGAAAATGACATTAAATTGGTTTTGAAATGAATTATTTTCACTACCACAGAGCAAAGAACAATATGAGCTGCAATTAAAGCAGAAATTACTTAAGTTCATTTTCTAGATAATTACTTTATCTTAATAAAGGAATTATTAAATAGTTCCTACCAGATTATGCAAGGCATTTTTTAATCCTCTACAGTTGTAGAGATGCTGCAGCACAATAGTAAGAAGAACGTGAGTTGTAAAGCGTCACATAACTGGATTGGATACATAGTTATGGAATTTAATTGTGCATTTGGGCTAACTGTATAAATACTCTGAGCCTCAGTTTCCTAATTCTTAAAATGGGGATAATGTGTCTCATGGTTAATTAGATGAGATAATTATATTGAAGGCCTATCATAAGGTTTAAGTTGTGTTAGAAACTTAAAAATGTGAATATGCATTTATTAGGTCATATTCTATATATGTAAATATTTTATGGAAGACTAGATAATATATTGAGAATTTTGTAACAATACCAAATGCACAGTTTCTCATTACTAATAAAGTCAGTAGGTACACTATAGCCAGTATCATGATACATTAAGTTTTTCAATTGTTTTTTGGAGATTGAACAGCTCTGTGGTCATAGGTCTGTTTTTCCCCGATTAGGCACATTATCTGTTTAGTGATGATCTGACAATATAGCAAAAAAAAATCCCCAACTACAGGAAGCGTGTCCTCTGCATCAGCTATATTTTAGGAGTTCTGAGGGGGAAAAACAAACTATCCATGAAGCCCTTACAGTATAGTTTTTCCATACATTTCCTAACAACCATTGTTGCATCAATACATATGTGTGCAATCAAAAATATATAAATATTTTATATTTCTCAAAATATAATCAACATATAATTATATTTTATAATATTATAATTATATATGCATAATATCATACAATAAAATAAATATATGATACATAAAGGTAATACATATAATGACATATATTACTTTCATTTATCCCAATCATATTTTTGAATATGCTGTCTACCCATAGTTCCTCACTTGAATGAATTATTATTTCAAAGAATGACTATTTGAGCATAAACTTCTAATTGCTATGTAATATTAATCTCAGAGTTATTATTCTTCAATTTGAAGTAAGCAGAGCATTAATGTCATTTCATACATATCCCTCAGTGCCTACCTTTTCGTTGCATCTTCCATTTGCTGGCTGTCCTATTTCCATCTTCAGATTAGAATCTCAGGCTGTAACTATGATATTTTATGTATGGATATGCTACAGATGCTTTCTAAACCTTCCCTGAATATATATTGCTTATTCTGTCTATACAGTCATGTTGTCTTTGTCCTGTAGACTATTAGCGGTCTTACCAGTTGTGAAGAGACATTGAGATCAGATTTACTTTATGAAAATGTAATTTAATTTAAATCATCTGAAGGTTTATAATACATTAATCACGGACAGAATGTGTGTATGGAACATTAGTCTGGAGCAGTGAGAATAAGCAGCTGTGTTTTCCTGGTTTGATAACTATAGTATTTATATTAATTATCTCATGAAATAGAATCACTAGAATAGAAAATTCATTATGTTTTATTAAAGAAAGAAGAAACCAAAATGCTCATATTTATGAATTTTAAAGTATACTACATTCCATCCCCACATCTTCTCAAACCGGTAATACTTTTAATGAAAGCATATGAAAAATGAAATTAAAGAAAATATAATTGTATTACTATAAGTGTATTTGTGTATGGGTATATATGTATAAATTTTGAAAACATAAAGGCTTTAATATTTTTTAATAAAAATTGTACGTCATTTTGCTGAGGAATTATGATCCAATGGGAACATAACTCAAAATTTTAAAAATTCATTTCAATATCATACTATTGATATAGTTTGAATATTTTAATTGAACTAATACAAATAAAAATACCTGTAAATGCAAACACTATTTCTAAAAATAGAACATATCACCAAAATCCTTCAAGATCATTCAGCTGGAATCTCTTCCTACATTTAAAGTGAAAATATTTATGTCATAACTCCAGGCATGACTTCTGCTACAGTCACTATGTACTTGGAACATGCAAGAAACTCAAGCAATGAAGATGAGAGGGTATGATCCATCTTACCTCAAGAATCCATTAGTTGTGGTTTCCTTTCAGTTTTTATACATAATCACTTGCCCCATAGCTAGTAATGCAGCCCATTGAGTGTTTTGTGAGGCCATTGATATCACCTAAACAGGTCACTTATGATTGGAACACTCAACAATGAAGTACAGATGATGGGTTCTATACACAGTCTTTGGCTGGATTCTCATTATATTTATTTTATCTGATGTAGATATTACAATGAAATCTTTCTTAAATTATTGCAGCAAATATGTCAACCTTAATTATTGTAATGTATACTTTAAACAAATCAATTATAATTAGAAACACTAATAATCCAAATAATTAATATTTCTTAAAATTTTACTACTTTTTAAATATCCGATATAACATATTCACGTATTTGACACATTTGGGAACACTAGTGCTTAAGAGTTTTTAAATAATATTTCATTTATAAGAAATACTTTCATGAAAAGTCATGTGAATAGCCTTTTAACTTCACTATTGTATAACTTAGATCATTTATATGCAAACTAGAAGCATCATCCCCCATCTGGTGGCAACTCCTCTTGCTTGTAGGTAAATTGCCTAAGAAATAAACAATCTCCAAGGAGATGACCTTGATAAAACAAAATTATTCACAACGGCAAACTGCAAAACAGAAGCTATAAAACGTGTAGCATTACATTTTGCTGATAAACAAAAGACTTAAATTATGTATTATTGAGATCAGAACAAAAACTGGAGACTTATGAAGACTTTAAGACACTAACATAAAGATGTTTTCTAATTTGTAGATTCATATTAAAATTTGATATGCATTTAATTGTTTCTATATTGTTTATGTACATAATATTTATATAGTAGTAAAGTAGTAATTAAAAATATACCTATAGGTTAACAATACTGCATAATTTAACTATTTTTTTCATTAACATTATTTGTAAATAACACTACAACTCTCAATCACTTTTGAATTCAATGTAGGGGGTGTAAATTCATTAACATTTTATTATGTTTCTACAAACAGTTATTATATTCTAATGCATATTAAGTTATATCTTTTACTATAGTGGAATAAAATTGGTTACACTATTTAAATAGTATTTATTGTAGGGGTTTTTTGGAAACATGTACTTGTAGTGTTTCATGGACTTAAAATTCTTGCACTTGTTTCAAACTTAAATATGTTGCTCTTACAAAGGGCAGTCAGTTTTTATTATTTCGGATGATTGCCAAATGTACCAACCTTTGTGCTTATGACTTCATTTTTACCCTACAGTAATTCTCTTAATGCCTACTAGAATTGATTGTAATAGCAAGTATGCCTTCTGTTAATAGTATGCAAGAGTGAAAGCAGTTCTTGGCAGGTTTCTGAATGGAATTCATCTGATTAAATATGCATTTTTTTGATTACTGTCTAACCTTCTATGACCTTTAATGTCTTCCTTTTGCCATTTAAGATTATTCTGTCAGTCTGTAAGATACAATAATAACCTGAATGACTCTGTATTACTTTACCTCATTTGTCAAAAGAGATAAGACTATTATTTTTACTGTTTGTAGATATATATGTAATCATAAATTTACCATGCAGTAAGAAAGAAAACTTACAGAATACAATGCTATGTTTGCAAAATATATGTACTGTCAGATATATTTCCTGGATATCCAAAATTTACCAGACCTACAAAAGAAGACTCTCAAGGAAATAATAAGATTTGCACTATAGTTTCCATTGATTTACCCATCTATCCATCCATCCAGTCAATAATTTTTGAAGTCCTATTTATTATCAATGTAATTGCACTATGTAAAAGATTAGGCATCCATGAAAAAGATATAAATGTGGTTCTATTTCCCTTTTGTGAAATGAGTGAATGTGTATGTGTGAGTGTGTGTCTGTGTCTGTGTGCCTGTGTATGTGTATCTATAGATAGATAGATAGATCCATAGAACATTATTGCCCAGAGGAAAATATGGTTCTGTGCTAACAAAAATAAATACATAAATAAAGACTTGATAATGCTATATATTGAATCATTTTTAGAGGTGTGTATTAGTTGAAACATATTAAAATTCTCGATTATGCTGAAAATAAATCTGCTTAATATTTGTTCAGCTCTTTTATTAGTCTTCACTGGAACCCTTCTTAAAACAAAATGTAACACTTCACAGAATTGTGATCTGTGAGGCATGTTGTGGAAAATGCTGCGGTAAAATTGACTGTTTAATCAGTGCTGGCAGTGACTAGAAACCAACTTGGAAACAAATGAATGTTCTGTTTTCTATCACTTTCTTCGATATACAATTATGAGTGGCATGGTCAAGGATATTTAATGTTTAAAATGCAGAAGTATATAAAGATTTTGAAAATTCCTGACAACATATATTTGAGGAGAAGAGCTAGCTTTTTAACATGCACAATAGTGATTTGAATTGCGTTCTGTGACACTGTGGTAATGTGTCATAAGCTCAATACATGCCTACCGTTATGGTCTGAATGGTGCACCTCAAAATTCATGAATATGAAATCGTAACCCCTGGTACCTCAAAATGTGATTATATTTGGAGATAGGGCCTCTAAAGAACCAATTAAGGTAAAATAAGGTCGTATTGGTGGTCCCCTGGCATGCATGATTGATGTCCTTATAAGAAGAGAAGATAGGGACACCGTCACTACCGAATGAGGGACAACCACGTGAGGGCACAGCTAGAAGGTAGTGTGAATCGCAAGCCAAGGAGAGAGGCCTAAGAAAGAAGCAACCCTGCTGACGCCTTGATCTTGGACCCTATCCTCCAGAACTGTGAGAAAATAAATTTCTATTGTTTAAGCCACCCAGTCTATAGTATTATACTATAGCAACCCTAGAAAACAAATATACTTCATTAGCATTTTCTTGTGATCAGATGGTCCAGTGCCATCCTCAAACTCAACAGGTCACAGTGCAGTATTGCACTCCGCCCTCACCAGTGAGAGCAATCTGAAAGCCCCTCATCCAAGCTGCCAGCGAAATCCTCTGCCTTTCCATTTCATAAAGTACTTCATGGTTTGCGGCTTCCTAATTAATAGGGCGTAGCTATCAGAGTTAGTGAAGGTTTTTTCCTCTGATTAACTCTATAGGTAATCTACATTGAATAAAAGACTAGGAGCAAATGTCTATACACTTAGATGAGTGACATAAATATATCTCATCACTCTTTCCAGAAATATAAATTAAAAACATCAGCACAGAATAATAATAGCCTTTTTGGTTATATTATTAAATGTCATAGTGTCATATTCCATTAGTAGAAAAGATCAGCAGGTAGTTGAAGTCTCAAAAACGTTAATTCAAAGGCTTTCATGTAAAAAGTATTGACACAACCTGATATTTATCCTTACCTTTGCCTAACGACAGAAATAGATTTATGTATGTTTTGTAGGATATTAAATATTTTAACAAAGTCTGTCATCTTTAAGATGTTTGCCTAGAATGCTACTGTGTCACTTGATCCCGTCCCTAGTTGCTCTTGCTTTTCACAGAGACCTTTTTATAACCCAAAATGTCACTGACTGACAGCAGGTAATGAATCATGTATTACTACTGTCCGGACGCCTGATTGGAGACTCACCTATTCAACGCCTGCTCTCTACTGTCAGAACAAAATGCCTCTCAGAGTAAAGCACCTCCATCCCGAGGCTGGTCCCCTAAAAGCAAATGATTTATAAATCAAAAAGTTTTACATACACTTGTGAACATCAATATTTTGAATGGCTATAGAAATTGTAGCCCATGGTTTAATAAAATTGTATGATTTATAACAATGTTGAAGACGCATGGTTTCACTTCCATAATTTATGTTAAAAATTTTAAATATGACTTTAATGCACAGCACACTCAGACTGAAATAATCTTTGGTAAGGAATCATTCTCTAAAATGTGTGTACTCGTATGTGTGCTTCTGTGCTTGTTTGTCAGAGAGGATTTGGAAGGCAAATCAGGTACTTTTTGTACCTGAGTCTGTATTATATGCAGCAAAGACCTGTCTGCTGTAGTTTAATAGGATATACCCACATCCTTCTCTGTCTCTGTGACAAATACTGGAGGAATTTTTAACTGAGATTTTCAAGAAAGACATAGTATAAAATTGCTCAGCTTTTCTCTGGAATGACAGTTACCTGTAGTCAGGCAATTGTGTGTGAGTACGTGAATTGAATTCACGTATATGTTCTGCTCTGGATTTCCAGTTCCTCTTCATTTACCAGGCAAAGCTTCTAAAAGAGTGTCTTTGATCACGCATCGTCCTTTTTTTTTTTTTTTTTTTTTTTTTCAAAATGTCAAAGATAGCCTGGTCTTTTTCTGAGTCCAGGATGTTCTTGTCCCTTCTATCTTTCTCTAACTTTCTCTAACTTTCAGTCTCTGCTTACAAATTGTCTCATATAGCCTTGAACTACTGATTCTTAGAGAAGAAGATACTCTCTAAAAGACCTGGAAAATATCCAGCATTTTTTACTTATTAGCCAGGAAATGTTCTTGTTTTTTCTAGTTTATATTTTCTCTAATGTATGTGTTCTTTGTATTTCATTTATCTCCCTCTAGGCAGTGTTGGAAATATTTTTGCATTCTGTCTTGGGAATAACTTTCTGACTAGGTTCCATGTTAAAAACCTCATTCACAACTGAAAAGAACGTAGAAACTGCCATTTACTTTGAAGCCTCATGAACATACTCCTGGGAAGCATTCAGGGATCTTTTTTCACTGTCTGATGGTGGTTATTCTGTGGACTACACATACTGTATGCATTTTACACTAGATTGTCCTAAATAAATATGTAATTCATGCCATTTTTGTACTGGAGAACTTTTTTTAACCTTTATTAAGTTTGATTAAATCACTACTATACTGAACTTCTCAACAATCAAAATATAAATAAATTATATACAAAACAATGCATATTTTAAATATGTTTAAAATATTTTGTAATGTTAAAAGTTTGTGTTTTACAGAAACAAGTTGTCTTTATGTACCAAGAGCCTTTAAATTTTTATATTCTGTGACCCAGTAACTCCATTTCTATAATTTCTAAAGGAAATAAGGAGAGATATCAATGATTTCTTGAAGAAAGGTTTCCCTTAGTTCTTATACGCACGCAAATTGAAAATACATTCTTTACATGCAGTATTCATTGAGGGAATTTTAACAAGTTATATATTGATATAATGGTATAAGTTTTGCTTCTACCATACACTTTATTGTCGGATATTTTAACAACCTGAGAAAACTATTATTTTATAATGTAATACCAAGGAATAATATTAAAAATTGTTTGACATGTTCTAAGCTATGTAAAAATCTAATAGCAGATACGCAAAGTAAAATATTTTAACTGTGGTTACCCGTTAGTAGTAGTGTTAAATATATTGCTTTATGTTATTCTTGATAATATACATTATAAAATGCATATATTTACAGAATGGTTCTCTTACCTTGGTAATCAGAAAAAAAATGGATTTTTAATACTATTGTAAAAATATCTTTATAAGAAAGAAGTAAATAGCATGTAATGTGAACTAGAGTTTAAATTCTCTAACTACTAATTGTTCATAAATGATTTTTCAAATTATAGCATGAAACAATCAATATGAACAATTGGAGCCTAGAAAGAGAAGATAGATTCTTAGAAAGCATGGTAAGCTAAAAGTTAGACACACACAAAAAAGTTGAAAGATTATGCAATTTTATATTGTTATTTGCATATTAGAAGCCAACTTTGACAGTGGATTGAAAAAGAGATATCAAATAAAGCTTTTTACATGAAGTTTTATGGTAAAGTCATTCAGAAATGTGGTGATCTGTGCCATTTATTCATCAGATATTTACTAATCACCTCTTTAATGTTTTGGCACAGCGAGATATAAGGAATAGGGATGATTCAAAAACAGATGGTTTTCCATATCTAAATAATTAAGAGTTAAGTGCAATAAGAAGAAAACTCTCCCTACTTCTCTTTAACCTAAACTAAGCACTGCTCTTGGGAGCCTTTTCTCTTGCGTTGTTTTTATGTCTCTGGAATATCGTGGCCTGTGTAATGTGTGTGCAGTAGTTGATTTGGAGTGACAAGTTGCTTGGACTTTACGTAATAGACTTGATCTTGAAAGAAACTATTTTTATCAAGGCAAACGTGAGCCCTTTTACCTTTAGAGTAGTTGTTTTCTGCAGGATTTTCATTGTATCACATTCACGCTTCAATCTAGTGCCATCAAGGAGACTGTCAGAATCTCTATGCTTTAAATTATTAGAAGGGGTAGTGGCAAATATTTTATTTACCAGGACTGAGGTGTGGTGATGTTTCATTTCTTCACTTCATAGAAAACAGAGACTTCTAAAAGTCTCTTTTTTACCAAAAGCTCTGAGGTAAACACACCCAAATACGTTTGAGTACATTATACAGTTACTTTCTAACATTTAGCAAGAATGGATGATGATTTGAGAAATGTTGTTTAAAAACTTCTGAATCAAGCCTATAGATAGTAACCAGTTTGCTAAACCTACTACATGTTGGAGCAGAACGTATAATGTTCTTTCAAAGTTGGTGCACAATTAGTGTGGACACCGTCACCAATTTAAACCTTCCCAAAGCATCCTCTCTGCCTGTAACATATATTTAAGTCTGAGCTTCTTATTACAGATCAATGTTTCAATGAACAACTCATAGATATACATTCTTTCTTTAATAAATGATAATTCTAATAATTACATTTAAGTTTATTACAGTATAAGCATATCAGGAGCATTTCAACAAATTTGGGTAAGATATAAGAGTCTGTAAAAGTGTTTGAGACTTGAGGAAATATTTATCGTCCCTAAAATACAAAATGAAAAGAGAGGTGAATAACTAAAACTAGTAAGTGCTAAATTTAATAGTTATAAAATATGTCAACTTCATTAATTTTAAAAATTTATGTGTATAACAATTAAATTTCAGGAAGTATGTGGTTTAAAGTTTCTGATTTGGCAAGAATACCTACTTTGCCCAATGCTTTCAGATAAATCATTGCCAATTTTAAATTAAAGGAGTTCATTGCTGGCTAAAGAAAATTAGCTTTCAAAACTATAAAAATATCTTCAAAGATGTGATACCTAAAATATTATTTTTAATGTATGCTTCAGGTTGGGGCCTCTGAAACTACAATGTCTTGGACTTCTAGCAGGCACTCTAATGTTCCCCAAATCTCTCCATCAATTCTTACTCCATATGATCCTCTCATCGCAGTGTCAAGAATGTGAATACACAGTATCCTTTTGTAGACCTGCCACTGATATCTTACATTATTTCATAGTAGGGAAAAGATGCAAGTTTAGCATAATAGAAATTGTTCTAAATTGGGAGTACCAGATTTGCCACCAAATAACTCTGATTTGAAATGAGGTAACAAATTCTCTACACTGATAAGTGTTATAAAGGAAGCTAATACCTCAATGCTTGATTTAATGAATATGATCAATAAATGTCAATTGTCCTCCCTCAGCTCTTATCCCCACAATGCACATTTAGTATTGTCCAGAAGTTTCAATGGAGAGAGATAGTGCAAGGTAGGGAGTGACCCTCTACAACAGATTTTCAATAGAGAGGTTAAAAAGTCAAAAGTTATAAAAAAATACAATGACAATCAACAATCAGCCTCCTGCCCCAGGTCTCCTCATCCCTAGCACTAGGTCACAGAGCTGATCATTTTTAAGCCTTACTGATTTTTCACTTCTGGTGATGAGCTCGTTTATAAATATCTATTTATCAACCTCCAAGATTACCTTTCTATTATTTTCCTTCGATAAATGAAAATATATTTCACTTCCCTACCACTGTCCAGTATAATTGTATGGCTGTTCTTAGTTCTTTTTTACTGATTACAATTTAAAATGCAAAAACTGTACCAAAAAAACAAAATTGAAAAAACAGCCATCTGTTTCCAGTTCTGTAGACATCTCTTGCTTCCTCTTTTGGTCAAATGAGAACATTAGCATGGCCATGTTTCACTCTACATGTCTTTATTCCCACTTCCCTATATCTAGTGACTATAGTTGGACCATTCATTGCCAAAATTAATACGTAGCACTTAATTTGTATTCTATAACCATTGCTAAGTCTTCTGTGAATTCTTTATATAAAGTGAGTCAATTTGTAGATCAAGAACGTTTACAACATCATGATGATGTAAATATTGTTTACTGAAGAGTGAGAATTTATGCTATACTTATATCTGTACACATGCATTTCTTGCTGTCTCATTGAAGAGTATTGCTAGCATCATTTTTAAATGCATCTACCATTTCATATCCCACCTGACTATGTTAAGTTTTTACACGTTGTCAATCAGAGACTATTCTATTAAATCACACTGTCCCCACCATTCAGATTTGTCACTCCCTGAGCTGTCCATGCGCTTGCTCCATCTTCAGATGCACTACACAGGTAGTTTTAGTACTGTGCTTCTCAGGTTTTCTTGAGTGGAGTTTCTCTTTAGTAAATTTCATGTCTTTGTGTGTGTGTGTTTGTGTCTGTTGTTTGCTTTTTATTTCCCCTCTCATTTTGTTGCAGCTCATTCTCATTGAGGCAAGGAATGGAAAAGTCTTTCTCACAAACCTAAAAATGACTTTATTCTGCCCTATTTGATTGATAACTGAATAGATATGGGTCACTAGATTAAAATTAATTTTCCTTATTATTTTGAATGCTTGCTTCATATTCTTCTCTAATCCATTATTGATAATAATTATTGAGAGACCAAGCTGACTCTTTGCCTTTGGTAGTGATCCTTTATTTATTTATTTATTTATTTATTTATTTATTTATTTATTTATTTATTTATTAGTTTGATTGTTTGTTTGTTTATTTTTATCTTCTTCCTGAAAGCTCTTATAATCTTTGTATATTTTATATTTGAAAATTTAAAATATGCTTCAGTGTGTGTATATCTTTATGTTTAATTCATTCAACTAAGATCTCAGTGTTTTCTGTTTCTGAAAACTTTTCTCTTTTGCTGTTACAAGAATTATTTTCTGTATTTTAAAATAATTTTGTTCATTTTAAATTCTTCTTTCTCTCTTACTAACTTCTGTAAGTCAGATATTGGACTTCTTAGACTGATCCTCCATGTCCCTATCCTTTCTTTTATGTTCTTCCACTCTAGTCTCCTTCTATTGTTTTTGTATTAGATTCTAGAAATTTCTCTGGCATTATCCACACCGATTCTATTGTATGTTTTGTCTTATCAAATATGTGAGTATGTGTGTTTGTGTGTACACAAATATAACTACACATGTAACTTTTTAAATTTCCAAGACCTGTTCCCTTTTCTTCATTTACTTTACATTAACACCATGCTCTAATTAATAATTTGACACAGTTGAAGAACCTTGGCTTGAAACTTGTCTTTTCTTCAAATTTAATGTAAAATCATATTTGTTAAATTGTTATGATTTATTATTCTGTTATTTATTCCTAATTACCGGTGCAATTAGATAAAAAAGTAACAAGTCCTGTTCTAGTTCACTACTAGCCATAAAATTTAGGGCAGTCATTTAAATTCAGTGTCCTAGTTTTCATAGCTGTAAAAGAAGATAATACTCTTTTGCCTAATCTTCAGCCTTGATATTAAAATCAAATGTGAAACCTCATTAATAGCATTTCATTCCACTTAAATGCAAGATATTATTTCTAGAAAAAATAGCCATGTAATAGAACTGTTGGAAAGTATGAAGAATAGACATTAATTGACTTCATCTAGAAAAGAACAGTAGTAAATCACTGATGACTCTCAGCCACTTGAGAGGGTGAGATCTGACGGGTCATATTGCAGTTGGAACATATCTGTAACAAAGCATTTGGTAGCAAGTGAAATAGAAATGTCATCCCATAAATAATGCTACATTTCAATATTGTATAAGCTAGGTATTTTATTTTGTGTGTGTGACAAGAAAATTTTGACTCATAATTTATAAACAAACAAATGACACCATTTTAACCTCTCTTACAAAAAAGAGAAAAGAAAAACAAGGAAAGGTGACTCTTATTAAGTAGTTTCCATCATGGGCCCTTGTTACTGCTTTGGAATGTATAGCAGCATCTACTGCAGCTTAAAAATTGGGCTTGAACATACACGGTTCTTTTAAAGTCAAGAAGATATATTTATATTGTTTTTGTGTTATTGTCTCCTAAAAATGTGTTTTGCTAAAATCATACATCTCTGCAATGACGATCATTTCATATCACTATAGTAATAACTTACTGAAATGGAAATGTATAAGCTTTGAGTGAAGCAATGCCTGACTTGTTTGTTCTAAGCGGCAGCATATTACTTTGTTGCTGTTAGGGCTGCTGAGGTGGCTTGCTATAAAGATTAAGATCTTGGACTCTGTATTCTATCTTTTTGGATTTAGAATTTGGCTTTGCCACTTGTCAAGTGGCAAGTTCTATAGCTCTTTTTTCTTTTTTTTTTAATTAAATTTATTGTGGTGACAATGGTTCATAAAATTACATAGGTTTCAAGTGTACAGTTCTATACTACATCATTTATATATCACATGTGTGCTCACCAACCATAGTCAGTTCTCCTTCCATCACCGTATATTTGACCCTCTTTACCAGGGTAACTCTGGTAACCACTAAGCTGTTGTCTGTGTCTATGAAATTTTGTTTCTTTATTTGACTTGTTTCTTTGTTGCTTTCAGTTTTATAACCCTCATGTCAGTGAAGTCATATGGTTCTCAACTTTTTCTGTCTGACTTATTTCACTTAGCATAATAATCTCAGGATCTATCCATGTTGCCATAAATGGCAGTATTTCATCTTTTTTTCTCACGGCAGAATAGTATTCCTTTGCGTATATATACCACATCTTCTTTATCCAATCATCTACAGAAGGACACTTGGTTGTTTCCATGTCTTGGCCACCATAAATAATGCTGCAGTGAACATCGGAGTACATATATCTTTATGGGTAAAAGTTTTCAGATTTTTGGGGGGTAGATGCCCAGGAGAGGGATTTCTGGGTCATATGGTAATTCTATTCTTAATTTTTTGAGCAACCTCCATACTGTTTTCCACAGCAGCAATTCTGTAGCTCTTAATGCATCATTTTCCTAACCCTTAGGGAAGGGTTAGGAATATTAGCAATACTAGCATAGATTTTATAAAGTTTTTATAAGGGTTAAAATAATGTTGTCTAAAGAAATTATAAAAATTAGTATGCAGTGTTAGCTGCTATTTTATTATCAGTATTATGGCAGCATTCTTAATTCCTAATGTATTCCATTCAGTACATGAATAACCTTATATCAAAACTGAAGCTAAGATATGTGTGGCACATAATAAAGGCATATAATGTCTCATATTTGGGTAAATTTTTAAATGCTATTTAAATATAAATTACTTAATCTAAAAATATCATATAACTTCACAAGTATTTTATTAGATATACATAACAAGCACTGTATCACTAAAATTTACTAACTCAAGACAAAAGTTGTGCCAATTTGTTCAACAAACTTTTTATAATTTTTTGAGCAGATATTTTATTGCATAATACTTTGCTTTGTGCTGGGTATGTTTTAGGGGGAAAAACATAAGAAGGATATAGGAAACAGAGAACCAAAATTTATTTTTAAATATTAATTTGTTTAAAATAGGAAATATATTAACATGCTTTAATTTTTAAAAGTATAACTGTACACATATTGAAGTATCCCTCCAACCCTTATTCTCCCTACCCAATTTCCATTGCAGAGGTGACAATCTTTCAATCTCTCCAATGTGTATTTCCAGAGATATTTTAAGCATATATAAACCAACACATTTTTCCTCCCTTTTTATACATCTGGATGTATACTAAACACTTTTCTGCTCGTTGTTTTTTTTTTTTTTAAGCAAAAAGCTATATTGTGGGTCTAGCTCCATATCAGTACACAATGAGCTTCTTAACTGTGACTCATAGAGCTTCATGGATGCCTGTACCTGATTAATCTTGCCAGGCCATTGCTGATGGACTGTTATTGTTAACACACTTGCTGTTTTATAAAAGTGCTAAATAAATAGTATTGCACAATTTAAATGAGTTTGTATATGGGTAGTATATACCTGTATGATAATTTTGAAGAAACAAAATTTCTTCATCAAGGGTTAGATGCAGTGTAATGTTTTTTTAAAGACATTTTAAATTTAAATGTATTTTTGAATATTAATACAGGTATATGGCACAAAATCCAAAAGAAAAAAAACGACATAATTGTTAAAATAAAACTCCTTCACACCACTTTGCTTCATTCATCCAGTTCCCCTAACTGGAGATAATTAGTGTTATCAGAATATATATATATTCTTCAAGAGATACAAAATGCATATATAAATGTGTAGAAGAATTCCTCTTTTTCAAGTGAGATTTTGTTTTCTTCTGCACAGCAATTTACTGATCAGAAGACTCTTTTGCCTAGATATTGAGTATACAGAGATACCAGGTGAAAGTGTAAATATTCATATAGAGCATACTATTTTTTTGCCTTATCACTCAATCTCAGCCATTGTGGATCTTATCAGTAAAAGTTTTGTTTTCTTTGACTTTCACTATAGTTCATTGTTTTACAGTGAATTCTGTACATTGCCCTGTCCTTGACCAAGTATTTTTTTAACCTACTGTTATCTGCTTCTCCACTTGACACACAAGATGGTATTCTAAGATTCCTCTTTACCATCTTCTTAGAAATTTCTTTTCCTTCTCTCTTAAACCTTTATTTTCTGTGCCTCAGCCATGCTCTTTCTTGGTTCTCTCTGGTGAATCACATCCTCCAGTGGCTTCCTGAAGAGGTTAGTTTTTTGGATCTTGTATATTTAAAAATCTTTTTAGCTTGCTTTCCCACATGATTTTTTTCTGGATATAAGATTCTCAGTTTAAAATACAAAGCAATTTTTAATTACTTTCTTCCTATCAATGTTGCTATTAAAAAGTCTGATAGCCTTTTGGTGGAATCTTGGGTTATCTGTATACAGCATCATGTCGTCTACAAAAAGTGACAATTTAACTTCTTCATTCCCAATGCAGATGCCTTTTTATTTCTTACTCCTGCTTATTGCTCTGGCAGTAATAAGTATTGCTTCCAATACTAGGTTGAAAAGCAGTGGTGGGAGGGGACAGCGCTATCTTGTTGCTGAATGTAGAGTGCAGGGCTTTAGTTTTTCACTGTTAATTATGATATTAGCTGAGGGTTTGTCATATAGGGCCTTTATTATGTTCAGATATTTTCCTTCTATACCTATTTTATTAAGTGTTTTAATCATAAATGGATGCTGTATCTTGTCAAACGCTTTTTCTGCAACAATTGATATAATCATATAATTTTTGTCCTTTATTTTGTTTCTGTGGTGTACCACATTGATCTATGTGATCAATGTGGTACCATCCTTACGCCCCTGAAATGAACCCTACTTGGTCGTTCATGTATAATCTTTTTAATGCATTGTTATATTTGATTTGCTGATACTATGTTTAGGATTTTTGCTTCTATATTCATCAGAGATATTGGTCTGTAATTTTCTTTTTTAGTGTTGTCCTTGCCAGGTTTTGATATCAAGGTAATGTTGGCCTCATAAAATGAGTTAGGAAGTATTGTCTCTTCTTCAGTTTTTTGGAAGAGTTTGAGTAGGACAGGTATTAGATACTCTTTGAATGTTTGATTTCACTGATATGTGGGATATAAAACTGAAAACAACAAAGGAACAGGACAAGCAAATAAAGAATAAAAACTCATAGACTCAGACAATAGTTTAGTGGTTACCAGAGGGTAAGCGGGGAGTGGGTGGTAGGTGAGGTTAAGTGAGATCAAATATATGGTGATGGAAGGAGAACAGACTGAGTGGTGAACACACAATGTGTTTTATAGATAATGTAATATAGAATTGTACACCTGAAATCTATGTAACTTTACTAACAATTGCCACCCCAATAAACTTTAATTAAAAAAACACACAACAACAAACTGCAGGCATGTAATTAAATAAACACTGAAAACTTTAAAAAAAAAAAAGAAAAAGAAATATGAAGACATTCTGATTCATTATTTTTTGTATGGGACAATTTTTATTACTCCCCCACATGGCAGCTCGCAGGTTTTTTCTTTTTTGTTGCCTTTTTTTTTTTTTTTTTTTTGCCTCCAGTGTTCTGAAATGTCAAAATAATTTACTAGTATGAGTCGATCACCTTAGTAGTTACTGGGAGGGTCCTATTAATCTGGAAGGTTATCCTTTTAATACTAGGAAATGGTATTATATTATACTATGTTATGTTATGTTATGTTATGTTATGTTATGTTATGTTATGTTATGTTATGTTATGTTATGTTATGTTATGTTATACATGTTAGGTTAGATATAACACCTATTGTTAAAATGTGTATAGTATATATCAACTATAATGTAATGATAATATCATTGTGTAAAGTACTATTTTTAAGAAAATGTATTAGCAGAGTACTATTAAAGAGCACTTGTCAGTCCAGGAAATTGCACATTTGCTCCTTGCAGAGGAGTTAAGCCTACGGTAACAATATCCTCTAAATAATGTACGTAAGTATTTCTTAGTTTTTCAAACTAATATGATGACAAATTACTGAATTTGAAATACCATATTCTACCATTAGTCTCATACATACATACACACATATGGGTGGTGAGAATGCAATGAAATATATAAATAATGTATTATAGAATTGTTCACTTAAAACATAATTTTACTAACCAATGTCACCCCAATATATTTAATTAGAAATTATGTGTAATGTATACTCTGCAACTCTTTATTATATGGGCTATTTTAAAGCTATAATTATTGATAAATAACAATACAATACAGAGGAATTATTTTAAGTTTCATATGTGAAAGTTTTCTAACACCTTATTTTTATAAAAGTACGTGATGCCATTTTTTTTTAAATATTGTACTATTTCTCCTAATGTCAAATGAGATAGCTCCTCCTTTTCTGTGCTTAAAAAGTAAATGTAAGATGGAGCCAAATATAAACAGCATATATTTAAAGTTGATAATTTATATATGTGTGTGTGTGTGTGTGTAGAGAGAGAATATGCTGATGCAGATTTATCAATTGTAACATTATAATAAGTATGGCTAATAAAAATATGTAAGTATTCATTTTGGATATTCAACCCATTGTTTTCCCAGATGATCCACCACCTTACTGTGACACAGTGTTCAGCACTTAAGTATTTGACTCAATTTATTTAATGTTAACGATGAGAACCTCAATCCCTGTTATATTCTAGTGAGGAGTGGAAGTAGAATTCTATAATAATATTCCTTTATTAAATAAAGTGTTATATCACATCTTGTTGTGTTTGAAACACATATTTATTTTTTTTGTTTTTGAAAAGCTGAAACACAATTAGTAATTGTATCACATTTGTTTCTTTTAGTCCTTGTCATCTTTCAGTTATTGGAGTAATTTGAGAAGTAGCATTGACCTTATGCTAAGTTATTATTCAAGATTGGTGTCATTTTTCTTTGTTTTTAGCATGTAGTGACCTGGAGTTCAGAGAGGTGGCAAACAGACTGCGGGATTGGTTCAAGGCCCTTCATGAAAGTGGAAGTCAAAACAAGAAGACAAAAACATTACTGAGGCCTGAGAGAAGCAGTAAGATTTCTAAATTTGATTGGTGTCATTGTATTTGATGTGGGATTTTATTTCCGATGAATCACTTAGATCAAACCACATATTTCAACATTTATCCTTCACTTAGATGCTGAACGAAGATCAGAACATAGTCATTATGCCCAAGCATACCCATAATATTTTCCAAGGAAATAAAGCATTTGTAATAACCCCCATTGGTAGATAAAGGAATATCCCTCAGAGACAGCATTTAGTTTCCAGTTGAATTGAAAGAGTAATAATATTTTTTTCAGTGTTTTGATAGAAATGGTAAAAAATAGAACACAAGAAATAAAGGTAAGAATTTTGGAGTACTTAGATTTCTAGAGAACACAATTAGTACCCCCTCTGTCACCCAGATTAGCCTTTTCATGATTGCTTTGCAGACATTTCTAATTTGACCCAATTGTGACATTAGACTAAAAGGATATTTTTAATGATACATAGCAAATCACATTCATAAAAGAAAGAAGACATAATAGGAGCCATATGAATCTTGTATGAGTCTTTTATCATTTGTATAAGCCCCCTAAATTTTTTTTTAATTCTTCTGAAATAGGAAATTGAAATTAAAATGGGGTCATTGTTATGACTAATTTTATGAACTTTTCATTTTATATGTTTCCATTCACGTGAAAACATTTATTACATATTTAATGCATGTAAAAGAAAGACTGAAACATGAGCTTAATTTTAGGGAGTTTTCAAACATAAAAGCATTTGCCCTAAAATAGAAGAGAAGGTAGGGCAGGAATCATGAGCAGCATCTTATCACTGACAAACTCCCAAGTGCCCTTCTTTGCTCATTATGACATGACCCATACACTCTCACTTGCAATCCTTACATACCAGTTTCGAACAAAATCATTCATAAAATGGTGCAGTCGTCCATAATCTGTATTTCCTAATGTGCCTTATTTGTTTTCTTCTTATCAAAGAATTTGCTACAGTTTCAACCTTTTGTGTTTATGAATCTTACTTATATTCTTTAAAAATATAATAATTCTTAATTAAGCTCTCACCGATAGACATGATCATTATCTTCGTATGTGTGATAACTATGTACATATCTTTTGTCTTGTGAAATTCAGAAAGTATAGTATTTTCCCTCCCTTGAAGGAATGTTTCCCGGGTTTGTCTTTGGAACGTATTGATTAAACTTTTGGCAGGTGTTAAATTTCTTGATGGCTTTGAGAGTGAGTAAGATGTCTTATCTTACGTAGCAGAAACAATAAAGTCTATTTGCTCTTTTATTCATTAAACAAACATATCTAGGGTGGAATAAAAGTTGTGTTCCAGACTTCGACATATTGATTTTGTTTTAAATTCATGTCTATACCTGTCCTGTCGTACTTGAATATTTTTATTGCTTGTTCTCAAATTTCTCCTTTGAACTTGAGTTCAGACTAATAATCCTTCTCATATTTGGAGATGGATAAAAGGAGAGCTTATACAACACTCAGCACAATGCCTGGTTAATTGTACACATTCATAATTATTATTTCTGTTGCTATCAAGAAACTAGACAGTCTTGATATAGTGAGTTAATTACAACAAGTTCCTGGGGAATTGAATGTTTTTGGAGAGTAAATAAGAAAGTAGGTACAGAATTATTTATACTGCTTGAAGGGGTCAGAGGCAACGAGGGGTACATTTCCAAAATAAAGTTATCTATCCAAACAGATATGACAAATCCCTAGAAGAGAAATGTCTGACTCCCTCAGCTCCTCAGATCTGTACACTCTCTAAGTGAGCCAGCCCTCTCCTCGCTCTGTTATATTGAATTTGTGAAGTAACCCTCCAAAGTATCCTCCCCACCTCCTTTCTATTCTTATTTTTTCTTCACACCTTTTGTCACTATCTATCATAGTGATAATCTATGTGTTTAATTCATTTATGTTTTGCTCTCGCTCTCTTTCTCACTGTCTCCCCATTAGACTACTATGAAATAACTGAAGACAGAGATTTTTATTTACCACTGTATCATCAGAACATAGAATAATTTGATATATAGTATTCACTAAATAAAAATGAGTACAATGAATAAATAGAAGAAGCAAAGAAGCAATCAAAATGCTACATTGTGTGCATATATCATAATTTAATCTAAATCAATTATCCCCGTAGGAATGATTACTTATTATGTTCTCCATGGCAGTCAATTCTGCAGTCAATTGGTATGCTTATATATCTATGAGAAAGAAAGTATTGGAAGTAATGGGTCAAAATGGGCATGCATTTCAAATGATAAATGATAACAAAGGTTGTAAGACTGCTTTGCAAAAAGCTTAGGGCATTTCTAAGTTCTAATAGGAAAGCATGAGAGCTAAAGTTAGCCTTCATCCCTGCCAGCAAAAAAATATTCCCATTATTTTTAACTTTTCCAATCTTGTGAGCATGCTATTATTATATGTCATTATAAATCCAACTTGTTTCAATTTATTAGTGGTGAATTTGAACATAAAATATCAGTGGAAGGAACTTATGCACAGCAACATGAAAAAAAAGTGACTTAGCTCAGGCTACTGTAATAAAATACATAGACTAGGTGTCTTAAACACTAGACATGTATTTCTCAAATTCTGTAGGCTGTGATGTCCTAGATCAAGGTGCTGTCAGATTAGGATGTTAGTGAGGACCTTCTTCCTGTCTTGTAGACAGCCATCTTTTCACATGGCAGACACAGAAAAAGATCTCTCTATTGTCTCTTCTTATAACCTGATTACCTCCAAAAGGCCCCATCTCCTAATGCCACCACTTTGGATAGAGGTGGTGGAGGTGGACAGGGCTTCATCCTATGAACTGTCGGGGACATGAGTCCATAGCACCAAAGGAAACAAATAAAGCACCGTATGTTATGTCAAATTATATGGTTAATTCTGAGAAAAGTATATTGATGAATTCCATGGTATTTAATCAGCACCTTCTAGTATTGTTATTAATTTTTGCTATATGTGTTGCTGACCTATTTTTTAGAATATGGGTTTATTTCTGTTGTATGCATTAATAAATTATGCTCATTGCTTTATCTTATACCACTATATGTTACTTAGTGCTTTTTAGCACAGATTTCACCTTACCTGGTAGGGAGAGTACCATTACTACATTCATTTTTGTTACATTCGCCTGATATACTTGCTGACATTTTATTGTCAATCTTTCTTGATTACTTAGACTTAGGTGACTTTCCTATAAATAAACATTCATAGTTGGGTTTTGAGTTTTCATTATGACAATGAGCAGACTGTGCTTTTTTCAATTAAGATATAATGAAGTCAACATAAAGCACAGGGAAATACTCTGATAAGACACAGAATGTTTGTTATTTAAACAGATTACACAGAAGATAAAGAAAAACATTACCCAGAAGAAAACAATCTGTTATTAAAAGTAGACCAATACTCCAAGAAAATGTTGTCATTTTAACAGAGACAAAATCAAATTTTAGTTTTGCGTCAGTATGATATTTGGTACTAATTTTAGAACATATCTTATCTGAAAAAACCCTTTAAATATTAGCCAACATTGACTATGATATAATATTAATTTTGGGGGGAAACCTTTTAATATATTTTTTGGATTTATATAGGTTTTGTCATATTTTTGGAACAATTAGTCATTTTATTTTAAAATAAAATTATATTTTCTAACAAAAGCATATTTTACATGCCTTGTAATCCAGGTTGCCTGCCTAATGTAATTATATCTCCTAGTAGAGTCCTATATAGAGAGAGAAATTATAATTTTTAAATTTAGTAGTTTTTATTTTATATTGAAAATTATAAGATAGATAATTTTAAACTATTATGCATTTCATTTTGTAGATTATCGTAATTCATGCATTTTATACATTTTTATACTTATAGCCATATAGTTTTTTAAAACTTTTTAATATGGCAAAAATAAACATGTTTATTAATAAAACCAAATATATACAACTTAAACTACAAACTATAAAATTAGTTTGAACTATGAAAATTAGAGGAACCGAGATACACAAATGTAAAATCATGTTTTACTGTTTTATCTTTTTTAGAAAATATCTAGATATTTAATGAATACACATTCATTAATGTAGCATAAATTTAAGATTTTAAATTACCTAAAGATTTAGAAACTATCTTTAAATTTCGAGTCAGCTTATTATAAAACATAATTACTGTTGAAATAAAGTTTATCTTAATGATTTAATTCATTAAAAACTAATGTATACTTTTTATAATCTCAAATATCATAAATGCAATGTGAACTTCTTCAGTCAGTATATTTTTATAAATTTAGGGAAAACACACTTAAATAGAATTAAAATGTATACCTGTATTATACTTAATGTTGAAAACTGAATGTATAGCTATTTTATTAAATAAATAGTAAAGTAGTCTATTTTGCCTATTTTTATTTAAATTATATGAATTGATTTTTTAAAACAGTTGGGTTATTCTTGATAAAAAACGTTTGAAAGCATTATTTTTTTGTAAATTTTAGAAATATATAATTTATATCAACACTTATTCCTAAGCCAATCAAAGTAGAGCTTTCTTAAGAGATTTTTAATCTAGCTTGTCAATACCAGCTGGAGATAGAAAAAAATAAATATATGTTTTATATATCCAGTCACACTTGCATGCACACACATGCACACACACTCAAGTAGAGAGTTTATAGCTTTAATTTAAAAATTTTAGCCTTGAGTCTTATGCAAGCATAGAAATCTAAAACACACTGGTTTACATGGAGAACTGTCTCTCATCCTTACCTTACCTTTACGTTTTTACCAAGATTGTATTTATGGAGGATGGGATAAGTTGTCCCAGACTGTAGTTTCCTATGAGTCAGGCTCTTTTCAGGTTCTATCATTTCCTGTTCTCCATGCTGGGGAATCTCCATTTTTATCTCCATCATCCATTTAGCGCATGGGAAATGAAAGGTCTCTACCAATTTGTACTTTTGTCTTTAGACGTTCATTTGACTAGAGTGATAGTAGATGGGAGTTGATCATGGAAGTAAGAGGGGAGCTTCTGCATTTTGATTGTTCAGAATACATTCCTTATGCTTAATCGACCAACTTCAAATTTAATATAAAGTGACAGGTCTGAGGAACAATTCAGAGAAAAATTTCGTATTTATATTTAAATATTGAAATAGTAATAATGGTGGCAAATATGTAACGGAAGGCCAAAACACGTATATTTTTTCTGGTTGTACCAAGAAGAATGCTTCAAATGCCAATATCTCTTGTTTAATATGTACGATATTGCCTTTGAGGTAGACATTTATCCTTTGATGGATCTGTATCTGTATCATAGAAACTAGTGTAATTTACATAAAAATGGTCGATTCTTACTTTATTCTCAAAAAATAGCAGGGTTTACTTTCTAGTCATTGGAATATCTGTTAATAGAACATAGAGTTTCTTACATAATAATTCAAAGCTTAAATGTTTTTGTTCTAACCTTATATAGGAAAACAGAGTGAAAAGTTAATGAATGAGTTCAAGAGGTGAATGTGGGCTGGCACTGAGCTTGTTGGCATTCAGGAGGGGGACAAAGAGGGGACGCCAGCCCATGTCTTCTTTATCAATACTTTCTATCTTTAAATAATCTGACAAATTCAGCTCTCTTCTCCATTTCATGCAACACAGTAGATATATGCTGTTTCCCAAGCAAATATATGTAGCAAAAAAGGCACATATATAATCCAGGACAGCTTTTTCTAATTATTGGCTAAAAGGAGAGCCAGTGCCTTGTTAAGCACTCCAGGACGTAAATGTGTAGGCTGAAACATGTGAAATTACCAATTTTGGAAATACAAAACAACAGTAGTTTTTAAAGCGTCAACTTCATAAAAAATCATCTGAAAATTCACTACTCTTCATATGTCAGTTAATTGGTATACTTTAATAGTCCAAATTATTATCTTGAGTAATGCATAACTTTTATCTGTTTAATTTTTCTGTAGTTTATGAGTAAAAATACAAATTAAGGCATGACATCTTTGTTTTCCTTTATCCTAGTCTGATAGTGCAGCCTCATTATATAATAACTAATAGCTACTAACAGTCCTTAAACTGCATGCATTTATGTTCTCTAACTTCATGTTTTTCCTACTCATAAGTCAGATTGCTAAAACTATTAGAACAAAGACTTTTGTGGTTTAATCATTGCCTGCTGACCTCTCTCTATAGGTTCTAGAAGGTATTACTGAATCTTTTGATTAATATAATTCCTCATGGTAGAGAAACTTGCTTCATATTTGCTTTGTGTATGGGGGAGTGGGGTAGGGGGGTGAATCGAGGGGGTCCTAGAACACTCCCCACCCAGGTATCTGTATTCTCTCACTTCGTTCAGCTTCCTCCTCAGATTCCAGCCTCAGGTGCTTTCCCTTCCACCGCATATAAATGACCCCACCACAGAACGTTTACCTCTTTATACCGCTTTTCTTTTCTTTATAGCATATGTCAGTATCTGGTATAAAAAAGTTTACTAGTTTAATTTGTCTCATTTCCAAATAAAATGTAAGCTCTGTCAGGCCAAGGTTTTTCTACTGTGGAATCCCCAACTACTAGAAATGGCCATGGCACATAACAGAGACTCAGTAACAGTTTGTTTAATAAATAAGTTAATAAATCTAGTTATAAGTTTTTATCTAAAGATCGATAAACTGGCTTATAGCTGCTTTCCCATGGTTGCTGAATGGCATGAAGGTTTCAGGAGGGCAAATCTCTGACAGTAGCAGAATTGGAATACAAGTGTCAAGACTTGAAACTTAAATGGGAAGTTACTCGACTTCTTTTTATAAGACAATAGACCCTAAATGTGGACTGTGGCCTAACATAAAAAGGGTAAGTTGCTAGCCTCATATACTGGATATCAAATTAACACTGCTATATATTTACATTAGTTAAATATCTTATTACATTGTCAAAAATACCAAAATGGTATGGTGAAAATAGCTTTTTTTTCATAGTACTTATTTTAGTGCACAATAGGATACTAATCTGAGTTTTTTATTGACCAAATTGTATTAAAGCCATTCATAAAGAATTGTATAGCCACCACCAGAGAAGAATTGATTCTTTATCTGAATGTTGGATATTGTAAACATTTCATAATTAAATGGTTTCAGTTGACAAGAAAGATCAATAATGTTATAGCTTTTTTAAGAAATTAAGCAAGTGGGTAAAGTTTGCCATGTTTTTTAAACAACTTAAATTTTCTTTATATTAAAAAATCAGGCTTCTCGGATTTGTTTTGGTTGAATATATTTTAGAGCTATCACTGGCAAAGGAATGACCATTGAAAAGCAACTAAGATGGCAAAAACTTTAAATGTGTTTCATGATAAGAAGGTGAACAAAATAGAGCTATTTAGCCTCTGATTCTCTTTTCATTATACCATGAAAATACTTGTTCTAGGCTTTTTCAATAAGTATATGTTGTACCATTATAATCTGTATACCTTGATTTATTTTATTTTGTTACTTAAATCTCCAAAATTTACAGAACAGAAATACTATACCCAGGTTGCTTTTTTAAATATGGCTGTGATTGCGAGAGAGAGAGAGAGAGAGAGAGAGAGAGAGAGAGAGAGAGAGAGAGAGAGAGAGAGAGAGATTGCATCCTTTGAAAGAAACAGCGCATTATTTTTTTTTTTTTTTTGGTCCATTTGGAAAACATCAGGCTATCACAATCATATGCAAAATCCTGAGATTAGCTGTCTGACTCAGATTAAGAAGTCTTTTTTTTTCTTTCCTACACACCAAATGTTCTCAGTCAGAGAAAATGATAGTTGCTTACACCCTCAGGGTAAATGAATACATTCTAATTTCTTCACAAGATATTGCTCACTTAATGTCATGCTGTCCTCACATTGAGAGGGAGATTGAATTTCGAATCAGAAGGCTTAAAAACAATGCCCTATCTTAATGCAATTAGGAGCCTTCTAGTTATAGCAGGGAACTTCATCTTTCGAAAACAAAGATTTGAAAAGTTAGAAGATAAATGTTCTTATTTCAAGTAAAATAATGAAAGCTATAAATCAATGCTTATTTTCTAATTATCGAGACATCTCTTGTTAGGTAAACACAATAACTCGAATACAATTGAATTATACACTTTAGTATTATTAAGGTAATATCTTAATATTTGGATATTATAATTTTCTAGAAACTATATTTCATATTTAGATAATTAATATAATCATATATAAATTAAAACTGTAATTATAGATAAAGATGTAAGTAAAGAATATATTATAATAAAATTGTTTTGTTACATTATTGTGTCCTGGGAAATTATCCGATGGATTTGCTAGGCACCAGACTTTTGGGGGAGCCTCTAGTCTTTAGGAACTATATTATTCCAAATAGAGAATTACTATTAACATTGGCAATTTTGGAATCAATAACAAGTAGGTTGATTCTCACAGGGTACATGAAATATTGTCAATTTTATTACATTCTGTTTTCAAGAAAATGAATAACTCAATTTCAAATTATAATCACGTAGGATGTTCAGAGCACACTTAACAGTAATGTGAACTAAAAATCTGTACAGAAAAATAAAACAGGACAAAATTTACATTATATTCATATATTTATATGCATTCAGTCATTTATAGTGTTAGCATTATTTCTACTGACTTCCACACCAGTGCCAGTTGAGTAATACACAACCTGGAATGTTTGTATTATAGCTATTTTAAAAGCATCAAGAAGTGAGAGCTAAAATAAAGGAGAAAATATAAATAAAAGGATATAAAATAGCTCAAAAACATTATATAACATAAAGCAAAAAATTGTTAGCAGCCTGATAGATGGTTTTCCAATCTAATTTCATTTTCATACATATAGTCACATAAACATTTATTTTCACTTTTAGGCATTTATTGTATTGCAAATATTTCCACACTATATCTTTTCTATTTTGATTTCAGAATTCTTTGTTTGTGTTCCTTAAGAAAAATATCTGTCACTAAAATATTGACCTGGATATTCTTCTAATGTACATGTTTTTTTTCATTTAAATCTTTAAACCATCCACAATTTATCAGTGTGAGATAAATTTCATTTCTACTATAATTCTATTATGTTCTAATATTGTACTATTTATGTTTTCAATTTTCCAAATTTGTTAACGTCTGTTTTATGGCTCAGAATGTGTTATATACAGTATGCACTTGATATGAACTTGTATTCTGTTATTATTTGTTGAGTGTTCTATCACCATAAATCATTTCAAGTTTATTGATAATTTTGTTCCAATGTTCTATACCCTCACTGCTTTTTGTCTACTTGTTCTATTAATTATTTATAGAGTAGTGTTGAAGTCTCCAGATATAATTGGGAATTTTTCTTTTCCTCTGTTTAGTTCTATTTCTTTTCTCTCATATATTTTGAAGCTTCATGTTATAGACATACAATTTCAGGGTTGTTATGTCTTCCCTTTGAACTATTTATCATTATGTAATGTCCCTTTCTATCTTGGTAACATTCCTTATTCTGAAATTAAATATATAATTAGTATAGTCAATCTGGCTTTCCAGTAGTGTTTGCATGGTTTATTTTATCCCACTTGTTCATTTCAACCTACTACGCGATTTTATTTAAAATGGTTTTCTATAGGATAACATATAGTTCAGTCTTGCTTTTTTATCCAACCTGACATTTTTTTTTTTTGTATTTTAATTGATATGCTTAGGTCATTTACATTTAATTAATTATCGATGTAATCTAAGTATAATCTACCTCCTTCCTAGTTATTTTCTATTTTTTCCATGACTACCTTGCTCATTTTTTCACTCTTATAATGCCTTATTTTGGACAAATGAAGTACTTTTATGATTTTACTTTATCTCCACTCCCTGTTTTAATTTTTACCTCCTTTTAAAAATTTTAATGTTCTAGGTTTTACAAACTACAAACTTAATTTGTTGCAATCTACCTTCAAAATACATTTTGCCATTTCATATTTATTAGAAGGAAATACAACTGTCAATTTATCCCACCTACAGACACACAATACATTGCTAATACATTTAGATTAGGCATTCAGTTATCTTTTGAAACAAGTTTAAATAAAAATATAAATTTCATATGCATCTTTATTTATGCTACTTCCAGAATTCCTCAGGGGTTTATTTGTTTGTTTTCTCTGGTAGCAATCCAAGGTTCTGTCTAGTATCATATTTACTCTTTATGAAGAATGCATGTTTTAACTTTCCTCATAGTTCACATCTGCTTTAAATAAATCATCTGTCATTTTTGTTTGTTTAAAATGTATTGCTTTTTCCTTTTACAAAGATATTTTCTCTGGGTAAAGAATTTTGGATCAAGAGCTTTATTTATTTAGTTTTCTTCAGCATGTTACAGATGTTCCTCCATTGCATTCTAGGTTGTACTCTTTCAGCTGAGAAGTTAGCAGCTATTCTCTCCATCTCTCCATCTCTCTCTTTTCCCCCAGCTATTTGGAACATGTATTTGCTTCTAGCTGCTGAAATGTTTTTCTCCTTATAATTGGTTTTGAGCATCTTGACTATGATGTGCCTGGGTCTTTCCTCCCTCCCTCCCTTCCTTCCTCCTTCACTTCCTTTCCCTTCCCTCCTTCTCCCTCCCCTCCCTTCCTCTCCTCTCCTCTCCTCGATTGGCATTCCTGTGTAGTGTTCTCTAAGATTTCTATCACTGTGGTTTGCAATATTTCATTAATTTTGAAGAATTCTCCATTAACTCTTGAAATATTTCTTACTTAGGGGACAGCTGTTTTAGTTTAGCTTTGTTTTGGGGTTTTGTTTTTTGTTTGCTGTTGGTTTATTTTTGTTTTGTTTTGTTTTCTATCTCTCTCTCTTTTTTTTCTTTTCCTTTCCTCTGGATGCAGTGTATCGTCACTGATGTCCACAGAGTGACAGAGCATTATGCTTTCCCCAGTAACCTAAGGCATTGTTCCTAAAGGAATACAGGAAAGAAAGATGTACCTGGGCTTCCATACCTTTCCCACAGCAGCTTCTGCTTCTCAGGAGCCTGTCCTCGGTCTCTCACCCTGCCCAAATCTTCTTGAGAGCACTTGCTGAGATATGTGGATTAAAACCCTCTGCTTTTGTGGCTTCCAGGGGTTATTTATTGCCATGCTAGCCCACACGCACCTTTATAAATTCTTTGAAGATTTTAGCTGAATTCTCCCTCTTAGCTAATATAGAGTTCAACAGCCATATTAGGAAAGGAAGTTGTTCACATTCCATCTCTTCTTAGAAGTACATGTCTGTTTTTAGATTCTGGGTTATTGCATTGCCCTAGGACATAAAGTACCTGGCAGGTTCAAAAAGAGATGTAGTTTTGTAGATTGTCATATTTTTCTTATTTTTAGTGTGGGAACAATACTTGTTTCAACTTTCTACTCCTTAGATGAAAGCAGGGTATCCTTGCCTTCATTCCTGAAGAATGTATTTGTATGTAGATTTTGGAAAGTGTTTTTAAAAGTGTTTTTCTTTTATTATTTAGAGATATTATTAAAGCCTTCCTGACCTCTAAAATTTCTGATGAGATGCCAGGCTGTAGTTGAATCATTGTTTAGTTGTAATGTGTCATTATCCTCCTGCTGATTTGGTGTTTACCATTAGTTCTTAAGAGTTTGACTAGGATGCCCTTCTTTGCGTGTATTTTGCTTGAAGATTGTTACATATTTAAGCAAAATTTCTACCATTATTTTTCTCAAATTATTTTTCCTGCACCATCTTTCTCTTCTCTTCTGAGACTTTAATTACCGACATGTTGTACTCCTTGATATTATCTAGCAGTTCCCTGAAGCTCTATTCATTTCTTTCCTTGCTTTCCTTCCTATTAAATCATTGCAGTTAATCTATATTCAAGTTTAATTTTTCCTCTGTAAACTCATTTTAGCTGTTGGATCCATCTAGTGATTAAAAATAGGTATAGGCTGCTTTGTTATTTTGTTCTTGAGTTTTCATCTAGTTCTTTCCTATAATTTTCTATTTCTCTGCTTATAGTTCTTATCATTGAAATTGTTACAAGCACATTTTTTTTCTTCACTAAAGATATCTATTTTTGTTGTTTTAAAATTTTGTCTGCATATTCCAACAATTGGGTCATCTCGGATTTGTTCTCAATTGATTGTCTTTTAAGGGCATGTCCCATTTTCCTGGTGCTTCATATGTCTTGTAATGATAGATGGTGTCCCAGACGTTATGGATATTAAGTTGTGTGATGTTTTATTATGTTGCTTTAGTCCAATAAGTGTTTTGATTTGTTTTTTTGTTTGTTTGTTTGTTTTTTAGCACATGAGTAATTTTGTTGGGCTCAAAAAAATGGTATTTCTTGGGTGCCAGCTTTAATCTTAGTTCAGATTTGTAGTCTCTAGTGGAGGTGATTTGAGTCTACAGTGTGTACATGTGGTTGATGAGTCTCCAAAGTCTAGGGCAGGTAATATTTGATTTTCTGGCCCCTTTCCTTCTTGGATTTCTCCCTTGTTTTTCAATAGTTATACACAGTTTCTTGACTCTCCAGTCTAGAATGTCTGCATTCTTTCTTCACCAGTGTCCCTATTGCCTTTTGCTATGCCAAGTCTGCCCTTAGGCTAACAATGAAAACTGGGAAGTCACTCCATATAACTCCCCTCCTCAAAATATGGACTTTCCACCAGAATCTCTCTGCTTCTTATCCACTCTTCTTTCTTTCTTTCTTTCTTTCTTTCTTTCTTTCTTTCTTTCTTTCTTTCTTTCTTTCTTCCTTCCTTCCTTCCTTCCTTCCTTCCTTCCTTCCTTCCTTCCTTCCTTTCTTCTTTCTTTCTTTCTTTCTTTCTTTCTTTCTTTCTTTCTCTCTTTCTCTCTTTCTCTCTTTCTCTCTTTCTCTCTTTCTCTCTTTCTTTCTTTAATTATTTGCAGAGTTTAAAGACTTATAGGTAGGATATTTCAGTCCAGTAAATGTTACTCAGTCATTACTGGAAGCAGAATATAAAATAATTACTTAAATCACAAGTTGAAGAGGGGATTTTTGTCTTGTCTGTCTTTTAATCTACAAGGGCTAGATTCAAAGTGTTGAACCCAGTATGGACTGGAATGGCATTTTACTTTTCATTACCTACTCCTGTATACATACCCCTCTCCCTCACCAAATCAAACTAAATTTTTTTGGGGAAAGAGGGAATTACGGTAATTTTTAAAATATTAGAACTTCATGGCTGAGGACAGTTCTTCAGTCATTTTGAATATGTTTTGCAATGTACGTTTTCTGAGTTTTTTTTTCATTTGAATGATTTTACATCAATTTATATTAATCTCAGTTATGCTAATAATATATTTGCTGACTAAACAAAAACAATTGTTAAAATAGGCTTGCTATTTCATAGGATTAGGAAGTGAAGTGCTTTGTATCTGCATTCTGGAAGTGAATAAACTTATTTTCTGCTATAGCATAAACATTCAGGGAATGTTCAGAGATGTTTTTTCAATTGTAAAGACTGTTTGTTTTATAGCTTCTGCCCCAGTCTTATCCTTTGTACTTGCTACTTATTTTACTTGGAAATAAGTCCCATATTCCCTGATTACTCATATTTGCACTTTTATATTTCTGCCCAAATATCCTGATTTTAGAGACAGTGTGGTAGGCAGAATTCTAATGATGGTCCTTTAAGATTCCTGGCCCTGGTTATTCAAACAAACACTGTTCTAGGTACTCCATGAAGGAATTTTGCAGATGTTAGTCAATTGTTTTTAAAATATGGGCAAAGGAGTATCTAAAAGAATAAAGATAGCAAAGATGCCAACAGCATTTATGAAGAGGGTTTCTTTAGAAAAAGCTCCACTCTGATTTCATGACTTCTCTAAGAGGAGATGAGGGTTCTTCTCTTCACTTCAAATCAAGGGAGGGAGTTCAACAGAACCATTCAGTTTTGTATGTGCTGCCAGACCAGTGGATTATGCTCTGAATCTCACCAGGAAAATCTGAAAGGCAGAGATAGCCATGAGCTGCTTACTTGTTAGGTGTCAAAGAAGAGGGAAGGTATTGCTCCTCAGGCAAGAAATACCAGTATAGTAACCATGGACAATTATTTGAGCCATATGAATGATAACCACTGTAAATTCTGCCCAAGAGGGCCATTTGGAATAGTGATAAAATTGGATTACCAGATAACCGGGGACAAAGAGGTGGTGGCCAACCAGAGGGAAATATCACATGTCACAGGATATAGTTGATTGTGGGTGCTCTGGGGGCCCACTGTTTGTAATTGGTGTTTGAAGTGGTGGGGGTGGTCTTGTAGATCTGCACTAACTCAGTAGGTAGGGTCAGAATTGAATTAAATTGTAGGACCCTCATTTTCATCCACAGAGAATTAGAGAATTGTTTGGTGAGGAAAACCACACATTTGGTGTCAGAAGTATTATGTGTCAGCAAATGAATTTTCTTTTAAAATAAGAGAATTTTTTTCTTATTTTTAATCACTTCAAAAACTAATAAGCTATTTAGAGCAAACATAACACAATACTGTAAGGTTTAAAAACATCTGAGAAATTAAAATGGACGACACTAATTGCAGAAAATTTGGGAGAATTTAAGTAATTTTGGTAAGTTTCTTATCACATATGTGAAGTCGTCTGATATTATTGGATGGTAGCTTGTGATAAATTAATGATGTATACTGTAAACCCTAGGGCAACCACAAAAATTAAAATAAATACAAGTAAAAAATGATATTAGTTTACTAATGCTGATGTAACAGATTACCACAAAGTTTAGTAGCTGAAACAACTCAAATTTATCATTTTACATTTCTGTAGGTCAAAACCACAGATCTTGCCACACTAAAAGCGAGGTGTCTGTCGGACTACAGCCTTTCTGGAGGCTCTAGGAGAGGATCCATTACTTTGATCAGTTGGGTCCTTGACAAATTTCAGGTCCTTGCAGTTGTAGAACTGAGATCCCTATTTCTCTGCTGGTATCTGTAACCTGAGGGCTAGTCCCAGCTTTAGATACCGCCCACATCCCTAGGTTTATGGTGCCTTTGTTCGTCTTCAAAGCCATGCGCGTGTGCATGTGCGTGTGTGTGTGTATGTGTGTGTGTGTGTGTGATTTCTGTCTGACTACAGCTGGATAAAGTTTTTCACTTTTAAGATTTTATGTGACTAGATTGGACCTATCTAGATAATCTGCAATAATCTTCCAATTTTAAGGCCAGCTGACTAACAACTTTAATTCCATCTGCAATCTTAATTCCATTTATATATGTATTGAATTGTATATTGTGACTATATAATAGCATTATCCAAGAACTCTTAAACTCACCAAATAGTAATTATTGTTCTAAATGTTCAAGATAGGACAGGAAAAACATTTTCTTTCCAAAATAATTTTATTTTATATTTGTAGCATCAACAGGATCATATTGAAAAGTATGCATTTAATGTAGATAATCAACCTAATTTTATTTATAGTCCTTTTCTGCTACTTATCATTCTAATGACCCTTGTAACACAATTTTATATATAAATACATCCTTCAAATAACATGAACTCACTGTACTTTTTTTGTCTCCAAGGCAACATAGATCATTTTTGAAAAATCCCCACTTTATGTAGATAGGAACGTTAAAATCTGAGTATATTGAATAACTTAACCAAGCAACGTAATGGCAGAACACAGACAAGTAAACTGATTCCAAATCAGATACCTTGACATTCTTGATCTAAAACATTATAACATTTCATCAAATTGATCATTCACCAAACATGTACTCTATAAGAGTTTAATTTCCTTTTAACATAAAGGGTAAACTCTTAGTTCTAATTGTCTAAAATGTATTAAATATCTATGTATGTCTATTTTCAAAAATATTCTTTTATATCTTAATTTCTGGGTAATAGAGGTAAATTCTCCAAATAGAGCTACAAAAGTTTTTGAAAGGTTAAGGATAGTTTTCTTTCATTCAATATTGACCAAAATAGGAAGGAAGAATATGATCAAACTGGCAAGGAGGATGTTTACATGTGCATCATAAAAACTGGGCAAAAGATAATTTTTAAATTTGTTTTAAAGACTGATGACCGGAAACTCAAACATTTGTGAAGATGTGATATAAACAGTCTCCAAAAATCTCTCACCTGAGCTATTCCAGTTACGTCTGTGGTTTTCCAGCTTCCACACTTGCCCCGAGATAATCCGCATGGCAGATTGTGTTTTCCGTTTAAAGCAAAAATCAGATAATGTCACTCATGCTTTTAACATTTCAGTCATTCATTGTTCTGAAAAGATAGTCCATGAGTATTTGCTTAAATCCATTACTCCTCCACTGATTCTCTACCACTTGTCTCTAAACAGGACACACCAGTTGGTGAATTCCTAACTGCTGGCCTTCTGCTCACTATCTCGGAGCATTCTTTTATATCTCATCTACATCTGCACCCCTAACACTGAGAGGGAGCCTTCACTCTTTGGTTGAATCCTAGAGAAGTCTTTACCTCTGATCTACATGGCTATACTGTGATTATCTTTCCCACTTTGGCAATAATAGGACTAGTTAAAAAGTAGATAAGCAGACATTCACCTGGAAACCAGATGTCCATCTCTCCTTCTTGCAGACACTTGTAGACTTTACGAGGATTTTCTTAAGAGTCCTCCATGCTAAGCTTTGGGAGACAAACCAGTGGAGTCCATCATTTTCAATAAGTAGGTGAAAGGAGAAGACAGCTTCTCTTCGGTAACACTTAATGCTAACCAAAAGGTAATAATAGCTCCTATCTCTTTCTCCCATAGCTTCTGTTCACAAAAGCAGGTATATCACTGTTAGGCTTCTCCATTGCCCAGAAAACGAGGTTGGGAGGAAGGGTATGGTTTAAAGGCATACCTGAAATCTCATACCAAGAACTCAGTTTCTTTGAATGGTTTTGCAGAATTTAGTGTATTTATTTTCTTCAGGTTGCTTTCTTCGTGTAATACCTGAGCATATGACAGCTGCTGGTAGTAGTAAACAATTTCAACCAATATTTTAACCCATGCTGTTTTAAAAGTGAGCGCCAAGAAATAGGGGCCTTATCTACAAACGTATACCCTGTATCCCCAGAAACAAGGTCAGGATCTGGAAAGTAAATAGGAAAGGAGCAATTTATGTTTTCCATTTCTGCGTGTGAGTGGGAGAATTCTGTTTTGATTCTACAAACATTTTTTACAAAGAAAATGTAAACAATGAGAAAAATCACTAAATTTATTTCTCGACACTTTTATGAAAGTGTCACAAGTGCCTTTTACCTTATCCCCATTGCCTAGCCTCACGATTCACAGATAGAAAGCATTAAATATGTTCTGAATACATTAATACATTCTAAAAGGTGGTGAAATTTTGAATTTGTCAAGTTCACAAATCTCCTAGAGTCAGTATCCGTTTAATTTTTAATCCTAAGAATCCTAAAAATGCTACATAGGATTCAAAAAATTAAATCCTAAATAACCATATTTGCAATTATTTTTACATCATGCCCTGCACAAACCAACTATTATATTGTTTTATTTTATACCCTGCTGATGGCAAATTTCAGATTTAACTAATCATTTTCTGTGCTTGCCTTTAGGATTTGATACCAGTATTTTGCCAATTTGCAAGGATTCACTTGGCTGGATGTTTAACAGACTTGATACAAACTATGACCTGCTACTGGACCAGTCAGAGCTTGGCAGCATTTACCTTGATAAGAATGAACAGTGTATGAAAGCATTCTTTAATTCCTGTGACACATACAAGGACAGTTTGATATCTAACAATGAATGGTGCTACTGCTTCCAGCGACAGCAAGGTAAAAGATGAGACATGTACCGATGCAGATAGCTGACCTGCATGTCAAATTTTATCTATTCCTTCATGATAAAGAAAAACTAAACATTATACCCCATACATTTTGGTAGATACTTTTCTAATTAGAGTACTCAATAAAAGAGTAAATAAGCAGTGTGTTGAACAATGTAATTCTGCTAGGGATGCAAAACACACTAAATGAGATGAAAAATAGTAATTAATAATTTATATTGATGTTTTATTATAGCTTCTATTATGAACCACCCAGACACACACAGAAATATGAGAACATCGATATTAAAAGTAATCATTAAAATTAATTTGTTCTCTGCTTTTCCCACAGTGTAAAATAAATGTTGTTTTATCACTGTACTATAAAGTTTTAATGTTCTATTTTGTGATCTTATTAAATGAGCCGAATGGACCACAGCATTCACCATAAAGTCATTTTTACTCTGCTGGTTTTAAAATGACTTCGTCTTTCAAACTTTTCAACCTCACTTAGCTTTCTAAAAATTCACTAGCAGAGAAAGTGTCTTGCTTCTCTGGAAGATGCAAGGTAACCTGAAGGGTTGGAATGATGCTAGTGCTTTGTGCATTTTTTCTTCCTTAGAAAATGTTAATGTAATGTAAAATTGGAGTCATGCTTTCATAATCGATCAAATGATAATTAAAATTAAGTATGTAAGGAAATAGATCTAAAAAACAAGATAAAGTTTGGGGAAAACTAAGGAAACACTGATGTGTCATTCTGATGCTAATTAACAAACCAAACAAACTGGGAATTAGTCTAATGTGGCATACTAGCTATTGTCACTCCATTTTAAAATTCTTGATGGCTAAATGAATGAATAAGTTCTTTAAACTTTATTAGTGATTCTCAGTTTTTCATATGGAAAACTAACACATTAAATAGGGTGTTTTACTATCTCAATTACTTTTTCATATATTAATAGTTTAGTAATTAGGGACAAAATAATTATTGACACATGGATTAATAGTGAGTCAACAGTAGGGTTTTTAGAATAGCTAAACTATAAACCACTTTAAGCAAGTTTAAAAATTAGATTTGCTTTATTAAAATATTCTAAATCATATACAGACACGCACACATACATTGTTGACTTTATTATTATGTAACGTGCTTTTGAGTGATTGAAAACTACATCGTAGTTTTAATAACTATGCTTACGACATTTATCACTTATAGTTTAGTCATTAAAATGATATAAGTGTATCATTTTAACAGTACACATATCATTTAAATAATAAAAAAAGTAAATCCAGGTAAATTGCCATAAAAAGACATGGTTTTTTATTATAATGGCGAATGTTATTTTAGTTTTTCATTGAGTATTATAGCATGTTTAAGCATTTATAAATGAACACTTAAGAATATTCTGAATAACTCTGAATGTTTCTTCTACAGTAATAAATAATTTCATATTAAAATATTCCTGTTTTTCAGTAATATTTTTAGAACTTATTAAAGGTCCCCAGTGAAAAATTGTGCTTTATGTACTTTTTATTTGTTAAGCAGCATTCTTCTAAAGTGTTAAAATTTTTATAGTCGCTTGAAGACATTCTCTGAGACCATTTCATACATGGTAAAAATAATTTAATAAATGGAACCCAAGCTGGGAGAAGGGTTTATACAACTTTCCAACAGCTTAAGAGAGGTTGGCTAATTATGTTCATTACTTTAATATGCTAGAAAATATGACAAAAGCTCTGTCAGGGTAACTGACTTATTGAATTAGTCCATTAAGTAATTTCATAAAAAAGAATAACCATTAATTGAAAAACATTATTCAAATGTTTTACCTTATAAAAATATATTTCCTGTTTATTCACTAAAGAACAAATTCTTAACTTCACTACAATGCTCTTAATATAAAAGTTAAGTTTTACTAAGAATTTGTTTATTGAGTGAACAGGAAATTATTATGTATTATATATAGGAAGAATTATATCTATAATTCTTATAACTTTCTATATATAGGTATATAGATATAGACATAGATATGTATATCTATCTATAATTAGATAGATATAGACATATATGTATACACTTTCTCTTTCATCCTGTTATTAATCCAGGTTGACCTAAAACTGCAATCAAGACTATAGTTGTATAGTGTTAGAAAATATCTGGAAAATAAAGTAAACATGTTTTTTAAAAAATGCCTTTCCAAAACACAAAATTAAGGTTACTCTCAAAAGTGTAATAAATGAGGTTGATGATGTAAAGTTTCAAGCAAGTGAAACACTTGTAGGTTTCCAAGGAGGGAAAAAATGTTTAATTTTAATTAAAATACAAACTTGTTTCTATGACTAATTTTCTGAAATCATGACAATTAAACAATAAAAATGGATATAATTCTGGTTTGTATAATTTTTTCTATTATAAGTAATCATGAAAGAATGAGTAGGTAGCATATTAATTGAGGATTTTGGTTACCTTATGAGTTAATAACTTACTTTATAAAAGTACATTCTAAGCCTGTACTCTAAAAAAGTAAATCAATTATTAATTGCTATTTCATTTAAAGTCCTGTTGTGTAAGATCCAGGAAATAGAACAACAACAACAAAAAAGCATTAACTTTTATTCAGGTCCATCTAGTCTTTTATTTATACATACATAGTAATAGATAGATAGATAGATAGATAGATAGATAGATAGATAGATAGATAGATAGATAGATAATATACATGTATATATAATATGCATGTATATATGTATATATATACATATATATAATGTTACTGTATATATATTTTATATAATGTTACTGTATATATAATTTTATAGTAAAATTATATATTATTCAAATGGCCCTGTGAAAATATTGTTCCGTTTTATGGTTAAGCACTGATGTTTACTGATCTTAAATAACTTCACATTACAGAATGAGTTCAGGAACTGGAATTTGAAACTAGAATCTTTAACTTCTGTCTCTAAGTAGTTTTAATTCTACATTCAGAATTTGCAATGTAGTTATATACAAAATGCCATAGAGACATCACTCTGCGACTTGTTGGAAAATTGTATTCAGTACAGGTAACATCAACAAGTCATTATTTCAGTCAAAAATATATCTAGTATTTGCTTTTCTCAGGATTACTAAGAACATAGATAGTTTTAAAGGTTATTTCTACATTTAATCTACAGGAAAAGATGTCAAAATATGGGTCATGTGTATTAATTTTACAAAAGATGTTTTTTCCTATTTAACAAAAGACATTAAATAGGGAGAGTTTTGTTTTTTGGTATTATGACTATTTAAGTTTTTCACTGATGAAATAAACCTACTAAATTTATTCAAGTCTATTCATTCTGTGAGAAGCTATACGAATAATAAAATATTGAGAAGAAAGAGAATAAGGGCAGTGGCTTACTGAGAAGGAAGTTAGAGAGCCGCCTTGCTGTACAACTTCAAGGCACCCTTTATAATGCAATGGAAGTGGATGATGTCCCTTTGGAGTTGTGCATTGCAATCCCTGAGCAGCTGTATGCTGCCTACTTAGACAGTCAAATCTCTATAATGTCTACTTTTCAGTTTTGACTCTGAATTGTCTATGTATGTTTGACAACTAATGAAAACATAGTCCTCAGAAATGACTAGTTATAAGTATCAAAAAAACATAGTTATGTATTAGTAACTGTTGTATACATATAGATATTTCCTATTTATCTTCTGGGTTCAAAATTGCGCAGGAAAGTAAAAATACATGGTTATCGTTGTGTTGAAAATTATCAATTCCTAATATAGATTATGTGTGAATGGCCCCAATATACGGGTCTAAGTTTGTAAATTCAGAATGTAAAACAATGAACAATGTTACTTTCATAAACAACATTTCAAAATGTAACAAGTAAAACATTTTCATTTTTGGTGTGTGTTTTTCTAAACTAATGTTTGGAGTGTTTACTTACAAGTTCATTGATTAAATTAAAATATTCATGATTGTCATATAATTTTAAGCATATAAAATCAGAATTTTCCATAACACTAAAACACTATTAGGCAGTAAACATAGTGGGGGAAGTAAATCTTGTGATATAAATCTGTGCATATATCCTAAACTGAAAATTCATAATCTAGTCATGTCCAAACCTTCATGCAATTATTTGGGTTACTATCCTTCCTCTAGATCTGTTCTTTGCAAGTGAGTTTAAATGACAGGTGAAATCTCAATTGAGCACTCCAAGTATGCATAAGTATAAAGCCAAACCGAGTTGCCTTTAAATAATAGGAAAAGTATTTCAAAATCAAGAAGTTTATATATAGTTGAGCAGCCTAATTTGTTGTGATTTCTCTTGAAATCTTAAACTGTTCCCATAGAAAAAAACATATAGGACAAGTAATCAGGTTTATTCAGTTTGCTAATCAAGTTAAGACTCAAATATATCTGGATTTTCAGGCAATCCAGTACCTAACACAAAGAAATATTACTTCTACTTTACGATATGTGGCTATTCACAATTAGAAGAATTGCTTTCAATATAATATTGAAACTTCAGCTAAAATCTTCCCTCTTGGTTCTAAATGCCATATTTGGAGAGCAATTTTAAAATATGTATTCTATAAGCCCATACATACTATGCAATTGATCCCTATTCCTTTAATAGTATAAGAGACTCACAAGATTATTAGGAAAAGCAGAGCGGTCAACTGAGCAATTTAAAAATGAAGGAGAACAATAGTAATCATTAGGCTTAGGCTTCTCAAACAAATTACCTTTTCTTCACATTTTAGATTCTCCAAGGGAAAACATTTTTGGCCTTACATATTAAACTATAAAATATATATTAAGCAAGTTGTCTCATTTCCTTATCCCACTTTACTTACATGCAAATTTAATCATCGAATGTTATGACATTGGTATACTAAAAATTTTTTAAATTATTTGAATTAGTTATACCTGGCCATTTCCTTAAAAAGTTGTAGGATAGGAAAATAGGAACTAGTTTATCGTTTTGCTGTTTCTTTATTTTATGATGCAATTTTTATGTACAAGTATTAAAGATAAGTTTTTAGAATAGCATAAAATACATTAAACTGTTTTCAGATAATATATAATATATATAAGAATATATATAAGAATATTTATAATTATATATAAGTCAAACTTTATTGTGTCTGCTTAGAATTTTACATTCCTGAAAATGTTCTCCTTTAAGTGGTTGAGTTAAAAAAACAGGCAAATACTTATTTCCAAATTGGTTTAATGTTTTAAATTTATTTCTTTAAAAGATGGTTTATAAGAATGTATTATCTATTATGTCCTTTTTTCAAATTGCATATGTACTTGAAGCATCTGTGTAAAATAAAAGGACCAAAGACTGTCAGCATTATTCAGGATCAAAATTTATAAAGGTATCCCTGATATAGAAGTTGAAAGAAGCATTAATTTTTTCATAGATCACTTTTTTTAGTGCAAAGCTATTTCTCTATATCACTGACACTTTTAAATGCGGGGAAAACATAATTAATTGTTTGGGTGGCATTCCATAATCAGATTCACATTGCTGAGTTTATTGACCTATTAAAAAGTAAGTGATAATCATATTCCATCATCGAATAAGTATTTTATACCATTCTTTTTTTTTTTTCATCGAATTCTGTCATTCTGAGGAAAATTAAGATAATCTAATATCGATAATTAGGAAAATGTGTGTGTGTACACACACATATCTATATGCATATATCTCCTTAAGTAGAATAACTAATATGTAGTATGTGCCCTCTGAAGGGATGTGAAGACTAACTGAAGTTTGATAACATAGAAATTATACTTTCTTTGTTTAACTATATTCCTTGAAGTAACATTTTTAATGTCATTGCAGACCCACCTTGTCAGACGGAGCTCAGCAATATTCAGAAGTGGCAAGGGATAAAGAAGCTCCTAGGTGAGTAATAGATCATTCTTTTGAAGCCTTTATTGCTTACATAAATAACCCCAGGGAAACAGCAACATAAAATCAATATTAATCCAACAAATATAGACTATACTGAATTTCACTAACAACATTTATGAAGTTTTTGAAACCCATTAAACTTACTTTTATTATCTTACCTATTGAAGGATATTATGTCTGTTTTATTACCCTAATATAATGTTCAATTTGAGAGTGATCAAGTAAAAAAGAGACTTAAACAATGGTAAAGTTAAAGCATCAGCAGAAACATCCATTCTAATTCTGTGGTGAACAACTCAAGAATTGACTATATAACTATATATATAGTCATATATATATATATATACACGTATATATATATATATATATGTATATATATATATATGTGTATATATATATATATATATATATATATATATATATATATATGTATGACTTGCTCAAGGTTTACTAGTGACAAAAATATGTTAAAATTCAGGCTTTGATTATTTGAAGTTACAAGAAATTAAAAAAACACGTTTAGCACCCATTTAGAAGGAGTCAACTTTATTCTTACATAATAAAAAATGAAAACCATTATTACAGAGTACTGAATGTCTTAAATATTTCTTCTGATTTGGATAGGGTAATGGTACTTGTCCGAAAATTGATCATTATTATATAGAAGTAGGCTGCCTTATGTTCCACTGTAAAAGTTCAGTCTTGCTGATGTCTGAAGTTTGAGCATAATTCTTAATGCTCTCTTTCATTTTCAAAGCGTACTGGCATAAAAGACGAATGGTCACACTAACTATACCTCATCACATTTTTATGTCAAATATGTCAAACCAGGGAAGTATTTTAAGCGGTAGAGTAAGAATGTTGAAAATTTTTCTTATTTTTGGTGGCCTTAAATCGATAGACGTTGTTTTCAAGTATTCCACATTGGTGATATTTTGTGTACCTCCGAAAGACTAGTAATTCAAATCTTTCAAATTATAATGTTTAAATTCAAGTAATTATATATCATAATTTTGAAACTTGTTAAAAGGGGAAGTGTATGATTCCATGTGGTTGTAAGACTAAATGAAAGAGATGCATGCTTTGTCAATTTATTTTGTTTTTTCGTTGGTGTTCGCTTACCAAATAACTATAGTGTGTCTAGTCACTGAGAAAAAATAATGGTTAGGAAAGACAAGAAAATTTTCTAATCTCCTAAAGCTTACAATTTAGGCTGAGTTGATTGTTTAATGAAGAATGTGCATTCACTTCTAAGTTATTAATTATGCATTTATCATTAGCGATATGCAAGTACTATATTAGATATTATAGATAGGAAAATAAACGTCTTTCTCACTAAACTGACTTTAAGGGTTGTTAATATAACAATGAAAACCAAGAGAGCCTAAAATTCCCAGTATGGAAGATATCAGACTATAGCAGTGATAGAACACACACACACGATGGAAGAAGGATATCAGAAGTCTTCTAGCTTAAAAGAAGGCTTCATAGTGGAAGGATCACAGTAAGTCAAGTCTTAAATTGGAAGAGGAAGGGAAGGATAGGAATTCCAAATTTAAAAAAAAGAAAAATATATACAGAGATGAAGCAGTATTGAAAACAACATGATGTAGAAAGAGCTTAGTAGAATGTATGAATGAAAATTCTGGAAAATGACAACAGAAATTTGGCAGTGAGGAGATGGTGAAGGGTCTGGTATGCCATTCTAAAAGGTCTGGATGACTTAATATGTATGGCATTAATCAGATTCTAATACTGTACTATAACTCTCACAACAGTAAACTTTGCAGTGAGAAATAGAAAAATATAAATTTGCTTTATAAAGGAAATGTAAGCAATTCATTATAACAACGTCCAGCTTTGTATCCTGGAGTGAGAACCCCATATGTGTAAGTCTTAAGTGAATTCATGCATACTTTGTAACTATCAAAACAAAACACAGCTTATAGTGTGTGTGTGTGTGTGTGTGTGTGTGTGTGTGTGTGTGTTTCACAGGACAGTACATCCCCCTGTGTGATGAAGATGGATACTACAAGCCAACACAATGCCACGGCAGTGTTGGGCAGTGCTGGTGTGTTGACAGATATGGAAATGAAGTCATGGGATCCAGAACAAATGGTGTTGCAGGTTGTGGTAAGGAAAATTGTATTTAATATCTCAGCACAGAATAAGTAGTTAAGAATCTCATTATTTGTTCAAGGGTTTGCTGAGGGATACTCTTTGCAAAGACTATAGAATATGTTGTAACGTACTAAAATCCCGGTTGCCTGTTGCTTGAAAAAGTTAAAAGTCGAGAGACAAGGTTGATGATGAAAAGCAGGTTTATTCAGAATGCCGGCAGGATTGCAGGGAGGGTGGCAGACTCCACTTCACAGGCTATCTCGCCATTCCTAGACTGGTCAGAAGGTTTCATAGGCGCACAAGCAGAAGCATGAAGGAGAGGCGGGGTCAATCAGGCAGGTCCTGGGGCTGACATCCTTCCTAGGGTCTGGTCTGTTTTAAGATATTGGTATCTTAGGACTTGGCCACTGTGGCCTGGGGCTTTATGCATCACCAATAAAAATGGCAAGGAAGTTGCAAAATGGATTCAGGGTTCTGGGTGCCTGAGGATTATGAAATTGCTATTTTCAAGTTAGGATTCTACTGATTTAATGGATTAATGAAGTATGTGTAGCCTTAAGAAAGGGAACAAAACATAGTTCTTAAATCCCCCCTACTGATGCCAGTGAGGGGAGAAACAAAGAGAAAACAGCTGAATATCAGGGTGTATCAAACGGCAAACTAGCTAAGTCTAACCATGTTATTGATTCCCTGAGTTTCACCCTTACATGTGAGGGAGTGACAAAAGATTCACTCTTAGCATACTAAAAGCTCGTATAAATAATGAAAGGAATTGCATAATTTAGATATTTTGATGGATAATAATTAAAAGGTGGATTCCTTTTACTACTTCAAACACAGAAATGAAGTTAGATGCCTCCTGTTTTTCTCTGAGGTAAGGAAAACCTCTGCCATCCATTCTATTCCAAATCAGTTAAACCTAGTGTGCGCCATGTATGCATATGTTCCCCTTCTTTCTGTATACCTTTGAAGACTTAGGTATTATGTAGGCTTATTAATGGGGGGGGGAACTAACCTTATTAAAGTAAATGTCAATAAATTCCAGCTATAGGAGCTTGTTTCCTTATGTTTGAGTGAGAAAAATACAATTTAATTTTTGAAGGGTCATTGTGGTTAATATTCTAATTATTTATATGAGCATGCATTTTTTATGTATCAACCTAAAAATTAATATTACAGTTAAGTTGAGCATCACATGCATTTTAAAATTTTAAATGTGTCATCTTTTTTGTTTCATAAAGTATTTTTCCAGAATGCAAGTTTCAAATGAGTATTTTTGTTTATACTATGGGGAGTTTTCACTACTCACACACAGAAACATGCACACTCACATGCATATGCACATGCACGTACTCTAGGAATTAATGGGTTTTGTTTCAAGTAATACAAATGACCAACAAGGAAAAAAGAAAAAAAGAAACACTTGGTCAGTCTTACATTTTAGAAAATCTTTAGTTGTCTCCTTCATGCAATTTTTAAACTGAAAGGCTGTGGTTTTTTAGAAATATATAAGTGGTAAATAATATAAAAGTAATCTAATTTAATGCTTACATGCCTATTCTGCATGTATTTACTCCATCAAATTTTTAATAACTTGGTTTTGTTTTTCTGGCCAGTGTTATTAGATTTTAGTATGATGAAATAGTACTTAAAAGCTACCCAACATAATTTTAACATGTACAGAACATGTCTTTATAATATGTTAAACTAATTGCACTATTAATTACTTCAATTATCAGTGATACAAGTGATGGATAAATAAATGTTTTTTATGTTGTAAATAAAAATTATGTAGAGATAAATTCAGAAAACAAATTGTTTTGAGAATATTATTTCTTAGTTTTCATTGCATATCAAAATTATTAAGAAAATGCATGAAGTAGAAGACTAAAGATCATGTTTTATTCACACAATATGAATTTCAGTGTGTTGTATTATGAAATCAATCAATTTATAAGTAATGGATTACATTAATAGGATATATTACAATTAGCTACCAAAGAATTACAAGACTGAAATATTAGAAAGGGTGGAAAATAAACATATTAACAGTAGAGGAGTTAAAAAATAAATACATACTAAATAATGTGTGTATTACTATCTCCATAAACAGTAATGTGTATATTTCTAAATATATATACATATATATTTTTAAATACTGGCTACCTATGTTGTTTTTCTACTGCTATTATAACAAATTCCTATAACCTTAGTGACTTAAACTACGCAAATTAATGTCAGAAGTCCAATATTAGTCTCCTTGCAATAAACATCACAATATCTTCAAGGCTGCATTTCTACTGGAGGCTTTAGAGAGAATGTTTCCTTGACTTTTCCACCTTCTAGAGGCTGCTCATATTCCTTAGCCAATAGACCCTTTCCTTTAACTTGAAAGCTAGCAACACTGCATCTCTCAGACCATTCTTCTGTAATCACATCTCCTTGTAACTCTATCTGGGAAAGATTCTTTGATTTTTAAAGACGCCAAGTGATCATCTGGGCCCAATCACATAATCCAGGATAATCTCCCCATTTTAAGGTCCTCAATTTAACCACATCTGCAAAGTCCTTTGCACCATGTAACGTCACAGATTTGCAGGTTGCAGTGATTAGGAAGCGAAGATCTTTGGGAGGCAATTATTTTGCTTACCATAGTAATAGAAGAAAATTTTAATTCTTTGTAAGATTCAAAGTTTGAGATGGACTCTATAAAAACCAGGCTGAGGTCCATATTACTGAACTGGAAATTTTACATATCAAACCTCACTAATGATGCTGCTTTGTAGCATATAAATTTTGACAAATGATAGAAAATGGATTTGACCTTTCTTTGCTAAGTAAGCTAAAGAGCAAATTAAAATTTTATTAATTTCATCAATTTTCATCAGAATTTTCCATCCCTCAGAAATTATCCCATGGCACAGTCAGATAACATTAATGTTCACTTTTTCTCCTAAGCTATTGATTTTGAGATCTCTGGAGATTTTGCGAGTGGCGATTTCCATGAATGGACTGATGATGAGGATGATGAAGATGATATTATGAATGATGAAGATGAAATTGAAGATGATGATGAAGATGAAGGGGATGATGATGATGAAGATGGTGATGATCGTGATGGGTACATTTGATTAATGAGAGAGGAGATCAGTACATTTTACATTTCTATTATTTACAAAGTAATAGCCTATTGAGAATTACCTTCTTGCCCCCAATCAAAATGATTCTAAAACCCATGTATATTTTGTATAATTATTTCAAATATTGTAGCTAAAGTCATAGAACTTTATGTTTAAATAAGAATAATGTACTTTGAGTTTTTATATGCCTTAGAGAAAAAGAAAACACATATGGAATCTAGCCAAATCAAAGAAAGTTATGAAGAGCTACTGATAATAAACAAATATTCATAAAAACGAATTGTAAATCTCCCACAAACAAAACAGCATCCAGTTGCTTGAGGTCATGTGTGTTATTTTTCTGAGAGATATTCTAAGTTAAATGTATAATAACTTATTGATGACCTGGGTCCCAAGGATTTTATGCAAATATGCATGACCTTAATTGCAATTCCAAAGTAGCATTTTCCCAAACCAAGAGTGTGTTAGAGATGAGTGAGAAAATACCACACAGGGTAAGAAAAATAAAGTTATGATTGTAGAGTCCTCCATCGTATTTACATTAATAATGATGTTTTTAACTATGGAATTATGGATATGATGAGATATTTTATGAAATGGCAAGTATGGAAAACCATGGATTCTGAAAGTTAAAAACTTATTTGTCCTTTTTAATTGTTATTTTAATTTGGAAGCAGTCCCATGTAGATATTTTTATATTCTTATAAAGCATGATTTCTTTACCTTTCTGGATTTCTTTATCTTTCTGACCAGCAACTTCAGGTGCAGAATTTAAAGTAGGAAGACAAAGGGAAAGATTCATTTTAAGCATATTTTCACATATAGTTTATCATTTTCCCCAATGTCAAATTTAAAAATCTTAGTTTTTTTATTTTATTTCCTATTTTAGGTAAAAATTTGCATTTAATCTATGAATTATGCCATTTTTGTTACTAGTGTCAAAACTTAGAGAACGTATTGTATGGTGCCTTGCAAAATAGAAATAGGAAGGTTTTAGCATGCACACCAATATAGGATATTAGGCAATATATAAGCACACCTATTAACAAATTAATACCAGTAAAGGTACTGCTGCTGGAATGAAGAAAATGGAATATGTTTCTTTCTTTTTTTCTATTGTTACATAATTGCCATGTGGACTTGTTTATGATTATTGTGTAGAGTAGCATTTAAGATTTAACTGTAACAAAAATTAATTGCTGTATTTAAGTTAGCATGTTAATTAATTGTGTAGACATTTTGGCACACCTTCACTCTTAAGTATATCAGACCTATGGTTTTGGGCCCATAATAAAATGGGGGAAAAACCTGTTGAATATTTCATCTTGGTATTATAATTTAAACAGTGGGTCAACTGGTTTTCCGATATACAATTCATTGAAAGTAAAATTGGTGGATTATTTCCATTTGATTAATACACACTAAAAAGAAAGTTTAATGTTGACTTTATGTAACATTTAAAGTATAATGCGTTTTCTTTTTTACTGTTTATGTATAATTTACAAAATAAAGAATCTTATAACCAAATTAAACTGTTCCTTAATGATGTTCTGTAGTGTGAAGAGTAACATGAAGGGTTTTTAATCTATTCCTTGATTTTAAAAATGAATATGTCATAAACTAGTTAGGAAAGTTTTTGAAAGTTTTGAATTTCAAATTCAGAGTTCTTGGTATCTTGGATATTTTTTTCTACCCATGTTAAAAATGATTTTTGTCTGTTTTGTTTTAATTTTTTTTCATTTGTCATAGTGTTACAAAGTGGATCATTTTCTTTAAGGTATTTTAAACCCATTTTTGTGGTATTATATTTAACATGCTTAGGTACATTTCTACAGTAACATCATTTTTGAAGAGTGATAGGATAACCTTATCTATTTAATACATGCATAGCTATTACAAAATATAACTTGTACTAGATTGATTGAAAAAAGCAAATAATCAAATTCTACATCGAGGTTTAGCAAATGAATTTAAAGTAACAAATATAGTGATCTTGAAATTAAACTGGTTTTTAAAGAATCTTTCAGGCTCTAAAGAAAGCAACCAATTCAACAGTAAGTATAAAAATTGAAAATATTTACATTATTAAACTTTATATAAAAATATATGTGTACAATTTATATTTCTATATGTGTATAAAAATTTTATCTGTAACGTATATTAGGTCTCTTGATCATTATTTACCTATTTGGTAGATTTTTATTCAATACAATTTTTCTTATTTATTTCAAAAATATCAATATTGAGCACCTACCCAGGAACTATAGATTCTAGGCACTATAGATTCATTGGTGAACAAAATAATTATGAAGTTACTATTCTAGTGTGGAAGATAGGCAATACATTTATCCCTAGCCCATAACATAATGTAATTGCATTACATTGGGAAAAAATCAAACAAAGCTATTTCTTATTTTAATTTGAATTAAAAAGAAAAATAGAAACTATGTATTTTGAACCCTTAATAAGAGTTCTTGATACAAACTCAAAATTTTAAAAGAGCATTTTTGATTAAAAAGAATCAAACTACCCTAACAATTTGTTCTTTCTTAAGTTGAATTCTGATTCTTGGCATGAAATCACACCATGTACTTATACTTCAAGCCTTGTTTCTCTAATGTCATTGTAGGTACTACACAAGCACGTCAAAAACAAGAAAGTCTGAATCACAACAAATTAAAATTTAAACTCATAGAAGAAAAGAGTAGAAACACACAAATAAAATATCAAATGTTCCTGGAAATTCAAATATGTAATGTGGATATTTATGAATTATTTTTTGTTGTGCATATCTTTCATGGCAATTTAGATATGTTACATAGTGCTAGTGGGGAAACAAGCTAAATTAAAAACAAGCATACAACATTTTAATATTGATTGAAAGGACCCATGACCTAAGGCACATATTGTATTTCTGCCAATCTTTTAATGGAATAAATCCAATCGAACCAAAATATCCAAATCATTATAATTTTCTAATTAATTAGTAAAACAGATACTGAGTACTTAATTCTCTGTATAAATATTTACATATTTTCATTTTATATGAAGATAAAGGTGTGAAAAGTAACTCACAAAATAAATATTGATCCATATGGTCTGTTCATAATTTACTTAGAGTAGGTTTACAGAGTTTCATAGTCACTTGCTTTCACACAAACATTTTCAGATATTATATATTTTGTATAAAATGAATGATACCATATGTAAGTCATTCAGAGTCCCATGTTTAGTCTACTTTGAAAGATCTCTAATAGCTGAGGGAAAAAATGGAGAAAGCAAATCAAACCAGACAGAATTATTATCATTAATGAGATTTTTTTTTTTTTTTTTTTTGGTAAATAAAAACATGCCTACACACACACACACACACACACACACACTTCAATTTTTGTTTTTTATTTTTAAAAAATCCCTAGATCAATTCACATTTTTATTTCTCTTTTGTTCATGATGAATGAAATATACTGGATCATATCATAGATTTTTTAGATGAAGTAAGAAAACACAAAAATTCAGAACATTTACAGTGGTACAAATATGTAAATAAATGATAATATGATCTCCCTGTAGTTTGTTCTTTTCAACACTAGTTTAAACCTACTCGCTGATATTGATGTTAATATAATGAAAATAAAGACGTTTTCATTCATCTTGGTACATATTTTGATATGGAATCCCATTAGCTTTTCACTTCCATGTTTTAAAAATATTTCATGAATTATAACAGCTTCATGAAATTTAGTGACTAAATCAATAAATAAAGAGAACATCTTAAGCATTAGCTGTATATAATACATATGCAATCTCTCCTTGGTTAAGGCAATTTTTAATAGTCTTTTTATTGGGGAATATTGGGGAACAGTGTTTTTTTCCAGGACCCATCAGCTCCAAGTCAAGTCATTGTTTTCAATCTAGTTGTGTAGGGTACAGCTCATTGGCCCATGTGGGAATCAAACCGGCGACCTTGGCGTTGTGAGCACTGTACTCTAACCAACTGAGCCAAATGGTTGAATAACCAGTTGAATAATAGTCTTTTTGAATAACCACTATTTTCTCTCCTCAATTGTATATGCATTTGTGCCATTTCTGTACTATCTAATATCTCTTTTACTTATTTGCTACATGCATCAACAAAACTCTTAGCAAATAAAATTAACAAATTAGTACATCGTAAAACATGATTTTAAATGATAAAATAAAAAATTATAGATGAAAAAGATAAAAATTTCATCAACCTGTACACCCAATCATACTCATATTCAGCTCTTTCAAAGACAGCCTTGGGAAATTTATTTTAATGTATTTTTAATGATAAATCACCCTCTATATCTTTAAACACATAAATACATACATGTATATATACCTGGGTTTGAAGCCATATGTCTCACCTTTCTTGTCAATCAAATGTACCTTAATGTACTTATCTTAGAGGATTGGTGTAAATGTTATATGAAAACATTTAAAATAGGAGCATCATATCTGTCAAATTGAAGGTGCCCATTAAATGCTATTTTTTTCTTCCAAGTCTTCAAAATGTGTTAGCAATCAACAACATTGCACTTAAGATTTCAAGATATACTGGAAAAACATTAGCTTCTCCTTTTTTAAAGCTTTATATACATCTAAAAAAATGAATCAATTTATAATATCTTTATATACCACATGGGGTAATAAATAGTGCTTATATCACCAGGTCATTTTGAGAACACAAATCAATTAATGCATGATGTTCTGGAACATAAGTCACATTAAGCAATTAAAAAACGAAATTCCAAACCCAAATGTCCTAGCTACTTGGCTGCCGCCTAAGTATTTCTTCATGTTTGAATTAGCCTTTTACAAGAGTAATGTTGACAAGTATTTGTGTACATTTACTATATGTTCCATATATTAAATGCGAAATACATTAAGAGCATACAGTAAGCTAGGAGAAGGGTAGTATTATGTTTCTTATATTCGAGGTGAAGTATCATAGAAATCACTAGTACTCACCACACCCAGTTCTCCTCTTCATGTGCACATGAGACATCTTCCTTTTTTTTTTTTCCCACTGTCAAGTTGGGCCCATATGACCACTTCTGACCAATAGATAGTGAGCTGAAGTAACCCATATGGTGTTTGACAGGGCAGGTGCCATCTACTTTACAGGCAGTGATAGAGCTAAGACTTTAGCCTGTATTTCCCATTTCCTCTGGTCATTTCACTGTCATGCTACATCTACATTTCAATCTGCAACAATTATAAAAACTAATGCCTTATTCTTATAAAACATACAATATATTTTGAAAACATGTCATATCCCTCTAAGGTGAAGCAGAACATTGATAAATTAATTCAGTAGATTCATGAAATATCTTTCTGTAGCGGTACAGGAAGTGCAGCTTTTGGAGTCGGAATTCCTGAGCTCAGCCTGGTACTGCTTTGTGGCATTGGGCCAACCATTAACTTTGCTGTAGTTCAGTTTCTTCACTTGTGAAATAATAACACTGGGCTTTACTTCTTAAAGCTATCAGGCAGCTTCAGTAAGAACCCTAATAAACTAACCTAGCTCAAAAAAAGATACTAAAAGAGAGTATGCAGGGTGGTAAAAATAATGGATACTGTGGCCTGACTACCAGATCTCAAATCCAGGCTCTGCCTCACTGATTGTGTGACTTTAGCCAAGTTACTTATCATCTCTGGCTCCGTTTTCTTCATCAGTGAAATAGGTGTGGTATTATCTCTCACCTCATAGGTGGTGAGGGAGGATTTCAAGTTTTAATACTTTTAAAAGTACTTAAAACAGTCTTTAGCACTTAGTAAATAAGCACTAAATAATATTAAGAAGAGGGAAAAGAAGAAAAGTAAAATCAGTATACTACTATTTTTAGATCCATCACATTTTTGTTTTAGGATGGGAACATAGAAATTGTTATTCTTGTTTCCTCTAGTTCAGAAAAATGTGGTGAACTATATATAAAGGTCAGCAGAACATCAATATAGAAACTAAATCCCAAATTTGGGTAGCATCAACTCTACACCGTCCAATTTTAACTTGCTTTTGATAGTTCATGATAGTTCATAAATGTCCTCTCTTAAAACGTACTTTCTATTTAAGAACTAACCTTTCAAAGAATTGATTACCCAGAGTTTAAGATGTCCTATCCAAAAGAGTGGTTATTTACAGAAATTTCCCAATATGGGTTTCCCTTCCTTGTCACTCTAAACAGGTCTTTTTAATTGAGATGTTAAATATTGCCATTTCATTGTTTTTTAGTCCCTTGGGGTAAGATTTATAAGTTCCAGTGTTGAAAGAGAAGCAACAACTAGGTGCTATAAATCTGTTTCAGGACTTAACAGAGGTTGTGGTATTGAGTCATTTTGAATTTATTAGCTAAAAAAACAAAATTTGTGAGCAGCAATACATATACTTTAAAAATAATTTATCTTTTGTCTGGGAAAACAAGTAAAGATGGGAAAAGGACAAGTATGGATAGGGAAAGTTGACATTCTCAAAAAGCTTCAAAAGAGTATGAATCTGTGATTTGATTCATTTTACATTTGTCTAAAATGTGAACGTTCTTATTTTCATATGGATATGAGTATGAAAATAGGACATTATTGGTAAACTACTTCTTAGTTTACTTTAGTCAGATACACTTTTTTCCTGATATGACATGTAAAAATTTAGTGTTTTTCTCTTTTAGGATAATTTGATCCAGTTGGGCCTCATTTCACGCCAAACAACAGGTACTTTTTCCTGAACTAATTTGACCATCTGGAAAAAGACAAATAAAAGATAGTACGAAAATGCCCTTTACTATAAGATATCTTTGTAGGGATATGAACAGTTTAAAGAATCTAATACAGTCCTCATATTCCTCTTATACAAGAAAATGACAGCAAAATAAGTTGTATACGAGGTCTCACAATTAAGTTCGCAAAACTTGTTGCAATAATATTGCTAGCCTTTTTTGATATCAGAGGGATTATTCATTATGAATTGGTACTAACTGGACAGTTAACCAAGTTTTCTATTTGGAAGTGCTGAAAAAGCTGTGTGAAAAAGTTAGACGACTTGAACAATTCATGTCTCTTTCATCACCATAATGCACCAGCTCACATGGCACTGTCTGTGAGGGAGTTTTTAGCCAGTAAACAAATAAGTGTATTGGAACACCCTCCCTACTCACCTGATCTGGCCCCCAATGACTTCTTTCTTTACCCACAGATAAAGGAAATATTGAAAGGATGACATTTTGATGACATTCAGGACATCAAGGGTAATACGACGACAGCTCTGATGGCCATTTCAGAGAAAGGGTTCCAAAATTGCAAGGCACTGGCGTTGATGCATAGCTTCCCAAGGGGAGTACTTCAAAGGTGACTATAGTGATATTCAGTAATGAGGTATGTGTAGCACTCTTCTAGGATGAGTTCGCAAACTTAGTTGTCAGACCTTGTAGATGTTGTATTTGGCCACAAATTAAATAGTTTTCTCTCATGGTTGATCCAGTCAGTCACGTGATTCATGAACTATTGTAACTATTGATCTATTAATTAAAATGTATATTTTATTAAGTTCATAGTTACAGGATCAACAAGTGCCTACATCAATCTCAGTTTAGTTTCTAAAATTTATGATCATTTGAATGAATGTTTATCTCCAGGTCAGTGTATGTGTGTCCTCTGGTCTTATTTTTTATAGGGGCTTCCTGAAAGGATCACTAGTTAAAATAAATCTGCATCCTGCCAATTTAAATTGAAGAGGAACTGAAGAGAGTTAATGAGGTTAATCATGTTCTACATTAATTATTACATACACTTGACATTTTTGCATTTAGCATCCAACATGTGAAGTCTTTCATGGCCATGCTGGTATTTTTAGCTTGAATCCCTCATGCTTCCAGGCAGGTGAGAATAAACAGCTCTTGACTGGTAAGGGAGCCTAGCCATTCAACCACCATCCATAATAGCTTTGCAAGATCTATCTCTTATGTTTGGAAGAATTCTCAATCATGTTTTAATCCCATTTTATGAAGAAAATTGTGAACCATAGGATGTCAAGGAAACTTTGGCAAATATCCCTGAAGAATGTTGGGATTCTACGGCCAATAGTTGCTAGTTGTGTTTATAATTATCCATAATCGGGAGTGACCTCATGACCAGCATTACCTGGGTAATTACTTATTCTCTACTGTGATTATGGGATAATTGTGCCAGAATCTGGTCTAGATTCTTGCAAGATGAAGACACCACTGGCATGCAGCTCCGTTGCGTTCTTCCTCAGGTGGCTGCAACTTGAGTCTTTTTAGTGCCAAGAAAGACACTGTCATGTCTTATCAGGAAAAACACTCTCACTCTGCCCATGTAGTGCCTCGGGCAGGCTAATTTTAGCTATGAAGTTTGATGGGGCTCCATTCAAAGTGCTGTTCATTTACAACATGGTTTAGGATATACTGTAAGGGAAAGCTGTTCAATGTTTAGTCTCTATTTTAATTCGTTATGCCGAAGGGGAAAAAAAAGACAATGAAGTCCGAAATGAAAATTAAATCTCTAGAATAGATTGTGTATGCTATTTCAGTAGCCCTCTGTTAAAAAAGCATCGCTATTAATCCCTTCCGAAGATCACTCCTAGCAATGTTTATGTACTACTCCCAGATTTATAACGCAAAGCTTTTGTCTCCCATTTCATTGAAGACTCTTTCTGACTTCTGGAAATGAAAATGGGACATTAGAAGAGAGAAAACACAAGTCAGTCCATTTTCTACTTGCCAGTACCCAGGCAAGAAGAGGTTAATATTAATAAATACAATTAATCTGGGGAAAATATATTGGGTAGTCATGATTCTTGTAGTCACCGTACCCTAATAGCATATGTTAAACAAAAATCAACCAAGTAAAATAAAGATCTCATTGGCTTTATTAAGAAATTCATGAATCCAGAGTGCCCCATCTAGCAACTAGAAGGATGCTTCAGGGGTTGTACTAAATGGAAGGTTTTTATAGAAAGCAGGGTGGGTCAAGGGAACTATTAACAGAAGAAAAGGAAGGATTATTTTTAGACCAGGACATCTTTTGGGGGTAAGGGAGTGGCAAGATTTCAACATGCAGATCACCTCTTTCTAGGGGTGGGGGATGGAGAAGGCGCATGTGACAGAGTACCTTACCAGTGCTTGATCAGAAAATTCCAAACTGGTTGATTCAAATTGTATTTCTAGGAAAAGTTGAAAGAGCAGTTAGTTCAGAAATTAAGTCTAGGTTTGCTATCATGGGCTTAGCACAAGTGATGCCATATTGGGCCTTTGGTTTTCTCTTTAATGTTTATCTTAAAACAAATGACTGTTATAAATGGAACTCCATGTGCAGAATGCATGCCATTAACAGCAGATCTTCCTGGAAAGAGAAAGTAGAAGGAATTCAATGAATAGCTACATCCCTTAAAGAGAAAGTAGCTGAGGGGTGGGGTGGGGGAGGGGGTCAGAGAGGAACAACAAAGGTTAGTATAGGTTGTGGCCTGAGTTGGAAGAAGCACCTGTGCAATACTCAACAATTAGCAAAGTAAAGTCAGTCATGTGATTAACATGTTAGCAGGCCTTCTTGTCTTGTTTTTAACTTGAACCAAAATATCACCCTAGGTGTTCCATGAAGGGAAAAAAAAAAATCACCTTTTTCCAGCATAATACATGCCAATAACGCATCTTTAGCTTTTCGGTTATTCTGTGACACTAGATACAATTCAGGGCACATAAAATTATGAAATTTGTTAATTGGCCACCATCCATTTCTTGCCAACACCATATAGCAGCATGAAGGCTAGTTTATTGGTCAGGTGAGGCCTTGATTTTAGAAGCTTCAGTAACTTTCACAATCCCTTTGCTTTGCTTTTCCTCATCAGATAGACAAAATAACTAAAGATTATCCTGTTTCACGGTAGTGTACAACGTTAAAGTTTCCAATTGGATATTTATATTAATAGCTGGCAGCTAAGTAATCTACTTTTCTTTGTCACATTCTCCCATACAGCTATTAAACATACTGACTCATTACTGTCCAAGTTCCAGTTCTGTCAGAAATGGCTGAAGGTTGACATACGTCTCTCTCATTTACATATATTCTCTTTTCCACTTCTCCCATTCTGCAAAGCATTAGAAAATGTGAATCAGTTTCCAGAACACGCATGCACACACATATGTCCATACACATACCCCCTGTTTCTTATACCCACAAACACTAAAGAGAAAGAAAATGCCCAAACGTTCACTTTTATTTAACCAGAGGACTCACTTGGAAACATTTTCAGGGTCCCATTCCTTCTTGCACAGCATGCATAATGAGCAAACCTACAGAATATAATTACACTTGGGAAGCTGTTTATCAATTTTAACATGTTAAAAACGAATTACGCTGTAGGTTCTATCAAAGTTGTGCCAATGCTGATGGAGTCTTTAATGATGGCTTCCGTGCATGAACAGACCATAGACAAATTGCTGCTGCCTTAAAAGCACATTAGTTTTTTTTTTTTTAATTATTATTATTTTTTTTAATTTCTTTTTCTTTTATTAGTTTCAGGTGCACAAAACAATGTAATAGTTAGACATTTATCATTTATATCTCTCACACAGTGTCAACCCCCCTCCCCCCATCCACTACCCCTCTGACATCGCACACAGCCATTACATTTCCTCTGTCTCTGTTCCTAATGCTGTACTCCACTTCTTCTAACCATATATATAAACTTGTAGTTGGCATTCATTATTGTTCAGCTTCAGCTTCAGGTGTACAGTGCAGTTATCAGGCATCTACAGCATCCCTAAGGAGGTTTCCCCAATGAGACAAGTGTCCATCGGATACCCTACAAAATCTTTACAACATTATTGATTATATTCCCCAAGCTGACTTTTGCACCCGATGGTAATCTTGTGGTTATCGATTGTGCTTTCTAATCCCTTCACCTTCCTCCTTATCCCCACCCCCCCCCATCTAACAACTCTCAGTTTTTCCTCTGTGTCTCTGAGACTGTTTCTGATTAGTTCATTCATTTATTCTTTTCTTTAGATTCCACAAATAAGACCATATGGTATTTTTCTTTCTCTGTCTGACTTATTTCACTTAACATAATGTTCTCTAGGTCCACCATGTTGTTGCAAATGGTAAGATTTATTTCTTCTTTATGGCTGCGTAATACTCCATTGCATAAATATACCAGTTTCTTAATCCAGTCGTCTACCTATGGACATTTCGGTTGTTTCCATGTCTTGGCTATTGTGTATAGTGCTGCAATAAACATAGGGGTGCATAAATTTTTTTGAATTAGAGTTTGGGATTTCTCCGGATAGATACCTAGGAGTGGAACTGTTGAATCATAAGGTAGTTCCATTTTCAGTTTTTGAGGTATCTCCATACTGTTTTCCATAGTGGCTGCACCAATCTGCAATCCCACCAACAGAAGCACAGTAATTTGTAATACAGGAGGAAGTTTCTTTCTTTTTCGACAGAATTGAGCATATAGGCCAAGCTTTACCACCTGCTTCATCATAAAAGCATATGATGTGATGTTATTGACTTCTAATTAACTCTTTTATAAAAGGAAGTGATTGGGTAGTAAAGTAAAACACTGAGAGGTGTTTGTGTGTGTGTGTGTTGTTGTGTTTTTTTTGTTGTTGTTTTTTATATGCCTACATAAATGCCTGTGAAGTAAACTATTGGTAAATTTCCCTTTCTGGAGTTGTTCTATAAGCAGAATAATTTATTCTTCTCAAATGTGTCTTCTGAAGAACAGCCAGTATTTTCTTTTCATCATAGTCCCTCTTGAACATTTTAATGAACCAAATTTCCACTCACATATAGTAGACAACCAGTCACATGGATGATAAGGGATCCCTTGTAATCCTCATGCCTGAACCCCTCTAAATTCATTTCTCATCATGCTGAGTAATGCACATGCTTCTAGTCCCATGCCTCAATCAAACTATAGTATAGCATTTAGCTCTCTGCTTCCTTTGGCTTTCAGTTTGCTTATTCCTTTCATGCTATTCTCTCTTTCTTTCCACCTTGGTCATAAGTTCTACTGGCCAAGCCAAGCTACCGTTGGCTTTTTACTAGGGATAGTCTAACCAGACCTTTTAAAAAATGGAAAATATATTTTAAATACTCTCTTTAATAACTACCAAGAAATAGAAAATAAAAATTACTTCATTACCTCCATTTGGTTGTATCAGTTATGCTATAAAAATATCAAAAAGTTATTTAAATTAGTTAAAATAGCATGTCTTGTTGAAAAGATGAGTCCCATGACTTCTGATCCATTTTTTATGACTCTGGTTTGATGCTAATTTCACCGGAGATTTTATAAAGCATTATGATCATATGAAAACACAACCTCTTACAGTAGATTTTACACAGGCATTTTTCAATGTATCAGGGTGGAAGCGAGAACATCTTGGGTAGTTATTACCTAATTTACCAAGACTTCTAACACAGGGGCCACATTCCAGCTTCCTGCAAACTCTGGATTTAAATGTAGAAGTTCATGTATTTAAATACATAAAACTGCCTTATCCCCACAAGATGTAGATGCCATTGATGGAAACTCCCATTTTTTTAAATTTATTTTGAGTAATCAAAGTACCTAAATGTGCTAAAGTTATGAGAGCTAGAACATTGGAAGAAGACCGAGAACAGAAATGACAACACTGTTTTTTTTATTTAAAATCTTTCCCTGATTAGGTGCTATGTAAATTTTGTTGGAGTTTCCTACGGTCACTTCTATTTTATTTTGTAAAAAATACTTTCAAACATATAGCGATGACGCTTCTGTAACCGTGCTACTCAAGATCCAGGGGAAAGAATATGATTCCTTTAGCAACCTCTCTTCCTGTCATCTTTTAGGATTAAAGCCTCTGACTTTTCATCACAGATTAAAATGATGCAATGATTGTTTAGGATAATTAATAATAATAATTAATAATAATAATAATAATGTCACAGAAATGGCAATGATATAACAAAAGTCACAATAACCTTTTTTCCAAAATCTTAGTTTGGCCCAGCTGAATAATTTCCTCTACATCCTAAAATAGGAAACTTATAATTTCATAAAAAGTAAATTACTTGGACCTACTCATAAGGCAATGAGTGAAAATCGAAGCAGCTTTAAGAAAACAAGACCTTTGTGGTAGCGCTTCTCTCCTGTATTCACACAGTATCTTCCAGGGCTCAATCCTTCAGCACCTTTTACCAAGATTGCTGTAATTTTTTTTTTCCCAGCAGACCACTGTTCTTCCAGACTCTCCTACTCCCCGCTTCCACCAAAGGCTTTTTCAAACAGTTGCAGCATACTCTTACAGAATGTATATCTGATTGCCCTCTCAGCGTGGAATCATTTAATGATTTCAAATCATTTCCAAACCCTTTGAAAAGGCACCTCCAATCACTTCGACACCCTTTGGGATGGCTCCTGCAATCTACCCAGCCATATGTCTGTCCACACGCTCTATGAACCAGTTAACTAGAAGAAAATGCACACTCTCATTTGCCTCTGTCCCCTGGTATAATATGTGAAATAGTCCCCTTTGTTCTCCACCTATAAAATTCCAACTCATTCTTTTTTTTTTTTTTTTTTTTTTTTTTAAAGGAGGGTGCAGCTCACAGTGGCCCAGGCAGGGATTGAACTGGCAACCTTGGTGTTATTAGCACCACACTCTAACCAACTGAGCTAACCGGCCACCCCTCCAACTCATTCTTTAAGTCTCTGTATAAGTCAGGGTTGAAATCAATATTTAATGTCCCTTCTTGGAGAGACTTTTTCTGTGGGAGGATGATGCATGCTCAGCTGGCTTAGCTCAAATGAAGCTTCCTGACTTGCTTTGCATAATAAGATGTATGCACAAGTGACATGAAGCTTAAGAGTCAGCATGTGTACTCCATGTTTGTTTGTTTCCTATACATGAGGCCATAATAATCCAGATACAGACTGCTTCATCAGCTTGTGTATCTGAACGGGGATGAAGTGGCCTGTGATAGACGTAGTGCTGAAGCCACTAGCATGTTACAGACCTTCATTATCACAGCATAAACGTGTCATACCTGATGCATTCTCTATTTCTACATTATAATTGTCAGCTTTATTATTGTTCTTGATTATTTCTTTTTGAAGTCTTTGTAGAAAGGAACTGCAATTTTCAACATATTTTCCTTTAGCAAATAGTAAAATGCACTGCACATAAAAAGGAGATAATTGTTCATTGATAGAAGAAATGAGAATAAAAATATAGGTGAACTATCCCACACTAACTCTAGGATGCAGATATATAAAATTATGAACAATTATACAGTTAGGCAATGAATCAACATTTTGATCCTCTGCAACTAATTTATTTGAATTTGACAGAAACGAAGTAGCTAGACAAGTATACACATTTGTTTCCATTTCTTCAGCAACGAGTTATTGGTTTGGTACTGAGAAACAAGCCTGGCCTCAAGAAGTGGAGAAATCTAGAAATTCATACCATATGGCATAGTAGCAAAACACTCAAGAATAGGTAAGATTGAGTCAAGTACAAAGATCAGGGCAGACATTTTAGGTGGAAGAAGGTGGAGGCAGAAAGACTCAGAATCAAAAGAAAGCCTGGAGAATGAGCTAGAGCAGTGTAGTAGATGAGTAGTACGTGAGGTGGTAAGTGGCAAGAACAGGACTGGTGAAGCCATAAGGCACTGTCATGCCTCATTAAGCACTTTGGACTTTATCACAAAACCTCGGGGGAAAGCATTGAAAACAATGTATTAAAGAAGTGACCCGACCAAATTTCTGACATTGAAATCACAATTGATGTTTTAATGGAGAATAGAGAAGGTTGGTGAGGATGGTGAAACTAAAGACACGGCCAAAGATTTTTAAATGGTGGCGTTGTGTAAAAATGATGAGCTGGGACAAACGTATTTTCTTTCTCATGACTTTGAGAAATTAAAAGAATTTACCAGCTACAGTGTAAGCTGATGATGGGAAGTGGTGATGGCAACCAAACTTATGAAGAGACAGGCTCAATGAAGATTAGAGGCAATTGGAGTGAAGAGAAACTGGTAATGACTCAGTGACAGTAATTCATGTCAGTCATGGAGCATTAGACAGTATGCACACCTGCTGCTTAGCAGCTTCTATCTGCCTTAGTTCCATCTCCCACGAGCTCTGCCTCTACCACGGCTTCTCTCCTTGGCATCAAGAAACATGTCCATCTCCTATGTCATTGCCTCCCATGTGTCCTTAAAATAACCCACCCATTTTGGGACTTGAGAGTTTCTGCTCTTTATAAACAAAAGATCTTAAAACGTGATAGATCAATAGCCATATCTTATCAAGAATAACTCACATGAAATTCCTACAAGCAATCACACACGAGGAAGTAGGGCTTATGGGATATAAAGCTAGACATAGAGAGTGAAATGACCTAAAAAGCAGAATTTTTTTTTAAGTTGCATGTTCTGAAACAAATATATACTTCAGCTTCTGAGAAATTAATATGTCCTGTATTTCAGTATAGAGGAGTAATTCAAGTTGCACAGCTTGAAAAAAACACCTTGAAATATTTCCAGATAAAAGATGTCTTAATATAAAAGGGTATGTTTTTGTCTTTGGCAGTATGTATATTCTCTTTTAATAAGTTTACCTGCTTCAGGGCAATAACATTTTGTTACACATGGCAAAGTGTTTTGGTGTGTATCAAGATTCCTGGTTCAATATTTTATTTTGTTTGAGATCCCACTGCACTGTTATTTTGGACCTGGGGGATAAAGGATCTTGGGTGACAGAATGACAAATTGAAATATTTGACAATCTTCTTGTAAGTTTTGGTCCCATTGGGATCTGATGTCAGTAAAATTGTGATGATCCAATTTATGGCATAATAAACTACATCTGAAGAACAGTCTTGGGTCACCTGGGAAATGTAGTTGCAAGTCAGTGATGTAGTAGAAATATATTTTCTCTACTTACTATGATAACATGGGTTGAAGGATTTGATGGCACAAAGGGTGAAAGGAGGGAATCTTTTCTGCAGAGATGCCTGATCTGGGTCAGGCTGTGGCCAGTCACAGCGGTTACACCCAAACAACAATGTGGTCCAGAGGTTAAGCACTAGAATAGAAATCAGAACATCTGTTTACACACTTGGCACTATAGGAATCTCACCATTGACCCTTAGTTTCTCTATGTTTTACATAAAACCATAGCATAACTTCCATATTTCAGAAATTCTCATGACTAAGAATGAAGCGAATGCACTTAGTGCTTAGTATCGTTAAGTGGAAAATTATTGTAATAACTATGCAAAGCTCTGATATAAGAGAGCACCATCTCTTCCAGGTATATGTGACAGGATATGCCAGACTTAGATTATGAAATACTAAATTTTAAGCTACTGGATATTATTTTAAGGAATCATGTGTCAACAGCATGATTCTAAATGCAAATATAAACATGAAACCTGACACAGCATAGCGGTTGCTGATTATTCAGATGCTTTTAAGATAGAGATAGAATCATTAATATAAGATATTTTAATTAGCATTAATTATATTGATTTTAATAATTGTTTCATTATAACTTGATAGAATAATAAAATTCCAGCAGCAAACTTGTGAATCCTGGAAAATATGTGTGGACCCAAGTAAGAACTTTCCTAGAGAATACGTGAAATGTGCACTGCCAATATTTGACTTGGTGGTCTTCATTTGACTGACACACTCTTTAGAATGGTAATTATTTTAATATGTTTGCAAATCTTGCTGATCTGAGATCCAGTCTTTATAGAAATGTGTATTTACTTTTTATTCAGTTTATGTTTTGCTAATTTTAATTTTCTCTCCAAGTTTGAAGAGGTACTTTATCTTTGACTATGTGTTACCAAATGTTGCAATGGGCAAAAGGATTGTAAGCATCTTTGTACATCCATGGAGATGGATTCAGTGTCTCTCTTCCAAATTATGATACAGACACTAGACACTGCAAGTTCTTCTGTTACTTTTCCTCTACCTCAAATAGAATGTCATTCAAAGAACTCAGGAGGAATAGTCATCTATACTTGCTTTAAATTTAGAATTCTAAGTCTGTGTTGTGATGTGTTCTAGAATCTGGGTTATCCAATATAGTTGTCATTAGCCAATATGGCTATCCGGCACTTGAAATAAGGCCAGTGCATCCTAGGAACAGCTGAATTCTTAATTTTGATTAGTTTAAATTTTAGTACTGAAGCAGTATAAAACATTTTTTTTTCTGTTAAACACAACTTTCATGTTTTCATGGACTATATCTTACTTTAAAACTGCATTGCACAAAATAGTTTTGCATTGTAGTGGGTGTTTGGGACATATGTCACTTCCAGCAATACACGTATGTGGACTTGTGGAATCAGCTTGTATGCTTAAATATGGGAAGCTATATACATTTTCACAAAGTAACAATCCCGATCCAAAATCAAATGGAGATGCAGAAGCTAGTACTGTTACCAGAAAAGTGGAGAGACAGAGAATGTACTGGGCACATTTTATGATTAAAGGAAATTACAATCTGGTGGAACAGAGCAATATAGAAAAGCTGTGTATTATATAAAACTAATGTGTTAAAGTTGAAAACAAGGAAAATATGAAAAGACATTTTCAACAACTAGATAATGGGTTTGACAAGGATTTTCCTCAATACTCAAAAAGCTATCAACAGTTGTCTAAAATCAAAATTAACAGCAAAAACTTTTAGGCTTTCTAAACCAGCCATCAGCTTGTAACTATAGCCAGCTAAAAACATGATGGGGATTCTTGCACAAAAGGAAACCATTTTTAAAAAGTAGAGATATGGCAAAAAAATATTTCAGTTATATATTTTTGTGAAAATTATGATGAAAAAACTAAAAAAATAAAATTTTACAAAGATCCAAAAGAGCTTTAAATCACTAAATAATTTTTCATAGAACACAAAACCTTTCTAACAATACCAAAGATTAATTGACTAAATATTTGAAAATTTAAAAACACTTTTTTTTTTTTAACTTTAGGTGAGTCATACAAGAGACACTGCCCAGTTAATATTTTATTATGTTTATCTTAAAAGGCTTCCAAATTTACAAAAGAAGATGTTGTCATTTTATAGACTAAATAATCAAGTTCAGGACAGAGATATTTTGAATCTTTTAATTAGTTTAAAAAACAATTTCATCTAAAAATGAAAAAAAGTGTTTCTGTTATAAAAATCCATATTTATTAGAATTTTAAAATAAAAAACAGCTTCAAATTCAAATCAGTTCTCAGATGAATCAGTTTTGTCAGTGTGTATACAAATAATAAATAAAAAACCTTTTTTTGAATTTGATTCAATTAAGGGAAATGATTGGTATGTTTGGAACAGATTCAATACATGAGTGTAATTTTTCAGCTGCAAGTTTCAGGAAATCTAAATATAGGTTAAGTATTTCTGGAAAAAGTGCATTAAATTGGGATGTGCTATAAATGTAAAATACACATCAGATTTTGACGTTTAAGTTCAAAACTGTAAAATATCTATCTCATTAATATAATTGATTTAGTTAATTCGTTTCAGCCACTAAGCTCTGTGAAGACAGGGATAAAAGTGATTTTGATTACCTTTATATTCCCGTTACAACCAGAGGCCTTACTTCTTAATAGGTACTTAATATATATTTTGAAGAATGGCAAGAAAGAGGGAAGAAAAAAGGAAATAGCTTTAAAGACTTCCACATCTACTTCCCCATGTTTTCATTTTAATGTCTTGTGGCTCAACTGAATATTAAACATATGATTCCTCAAATAAAGCATAATTATGAAAAGAGTTAAGTATTACGTAAGAGAGTTAAAGATGAAAAATGTAGAAACTCTGAGAAAACTGTTCCATTCTAGAGAGTCTAGAATATTTAATATTTTTTTCTGATAAAAACTCCCTTTTCTGTCGATGCATTCAAGTGAAAATTTAATCTGGAAAGGATATGATGAAGATGTATTTGAGGACGTATTTGAGCATCTATAAAGAAAGTATGTGTTTTATAAAGTATAATATATAATGTGGCTTTGATGGGAGTCAAGCACATTATTGTTCATTCCTCTTTAGAGGAAGAAATACTTTGATTGTGAATTGATAACCTATGCATTAATCTCAACAATGCAGGATGGGCCACAGACAACTTTATTAAGATAAGAGATTTATTTAAACCAGAGATGAATAGATTACATAGAATAGTACGTTAGGTGCTTGTATCGAGATCTCTACATTGGCTTAGAACTTAAGTGTACGAATCAAGATTCATTTTTGTGTGTGTATCAGACAGGTTTATCACAAGCGCAGTTACAAAAGAACTAGAATAAAGGCAGAACTGGGGGCCTTTCGTCCTTACCAATGCCTGAGAACTAAACAGAAAGGGAGAAAAGAGTGTTAGACCTATTATTTGGTACTTAGCCTTTTTTTTGTCCTTGATGAGCAAAGGAAAAGTAATCGTCACATCAATATTTAGTTCACAGGCATGTGAGGATGTAGCAAGGACAATTCTTTGAACTTACAGGAAAAATTACCTAGGGAGCTAGATTAAAGTTATATTTTAATCCACTTGGGTGGAGATATTTCTGACATAGAGGCTTTGATAGCCAGAATATATTACAGGTATGGGAACCTCCCCCAAAGCTGGAGTCCAATGTTTGACACCAACACTGTCCTGTGGGTGTATCTTACCCCTTTTCTGTACTCTCACTCTCCTATCAGACCGTAGCTGTCACTTCATATTGGAGAGAGTTCTAGCTAGGGACTTCCGTCTCACTTGATGCTTCAGCTAGGGAATGCTTTTAGCTAACAGTGCTCTGCCCTTCTCAGTGATTTATAAAGGTGACCTATACATATGTTAGCAGTCCTAAGCAGGAGGTGTGCTTACCGTTGTACTAATGGCTCATCACGTACCCTAGTCCCCATAAACATGGTACCAAAAGAATCATATGAAAAGTATCAATATTTGCATTGTAAGATATACTACTTGGATCATCTCTATTTTTTAAACACTGGAGACTGTGGTCCTTTCTGTATGATGGCACTTACCCGATTTCACATACTTTATACCATATCTATCATGGCTACAACCATCTCAGAGTCTTTCAAGACCCCCAGGGAAGATTACATTCTTATTAAAATGACTATTACTTGCTGAATCAACCGTCTGCTTCCAAGCATTTGCTGTTTATACATAAGGCATGTCATACTTTTTCAGATTTATGAGGCATGTAATTGGCAGCAGATTTTTTATTACCAGCTATTCAATTCATTTTTTTTAAACTTAGATTTATATATACTGTTCCTCAAGACTGACAGGGAGGAGGCTGAATGACAAATGAATGACTTGGCATTCATTGAGAGAGATGTGTTCCCATTTGGGCAATCTTGAAGAGATGCAGTGTGGACTTTTTAAGGTTTGAAAATGATTCTTACATATATATGTACCTATATAAATATATAGACAATGCTGATTATAAATACATTTATATATGTATATAGTGAAACAAATTTATTGCTATTCTCATTAACCTCAATTAAATAGATAAATAATACCCCTTTATAATCAGATAGGACAACATGGTTATCTTTCCAAGCAAAATGATGACTGGTTTAAGCATTTGACCACTTTGGAAAAATATTCAATGTAAATTTGGCCACACAGGGAGTAGGGTGACTAGATTAAATTATAATATCATTCTTTCCATCTACACGGTGTTCACAATCAATTATATTTTTCTGGCTATCTATAGGCGTATTTATATGTGTACTAAATATATGCGTGTTTTAATCATAGTTTAATCAGATTGGACTAAGTTTCTTTAAGCTGTGTGTGTGCCTTCTGTGTCTTTAAAAACTTTTAGTTTTTAAGCTGAGTGTGTATTTGTGTGTGTTAAAGTGAGGACAGCAGAGAGAGAGAGAAATTGGGAGAGAAAATATTGATTAGGGGAAAAGAAAAATATGTACAATGTGAAACTTTAATAAGGAGAAAATAATATAAATCACCACTTATTGCTTTACCATATTTAAAAAATTGTGAGTTACTTCCACATGTGCCTTTTTATTTCATTTTGTTGCAAACCTATGTATTAGCTATTTCCACATTTTCCACATTGATGACTAAACTGAGGCTCACAGAGGATCTTTCTAGACCACAGAGTTAGTAGTGAGGTAGGATTTAAATTGACATTTGCCTCTCTGCCTAATTCTACACCCATGAGATTTATGCTATATCGTGTTACCAATTTTAAGGGAATGAAGGAAGCTACACTTTGCTACTCTTGAATGATATCTCAAAACTCAAAAACTATTATTTGTTGATAAAAACATAAATTTCATTTCAGATCAGTGTGCACAGAAAACAACAGGAACAAACAAAAAATACATATTTTTTCAGGTTTATTCAGGGAGATAAACAAAACTGTGTCATAAGGAAAACTATGCAGTGTATAGGCTATTTGGGTCAGTAATTATTTACAGGAATGTTCTTTTTTTTTTTTAAATGTGACTTTTTATTTATAAAATAATGAATTTAGCATAATTAAGAGAAACAATTTTAAATGACAGCTTGTTTTTTTCTACCAGGAAAATCTGAACACAAACAGAATCAATGAGAACAGTAAAGATCAGGATGCCTAGCTTTTAAGAATAGTTATGGTTTGAAAAAAATAACTACTAAGCTTGTAAAAATTAAGGATGTATTTTCATTCTGAAGAAGAATGCGCTTTTCCAGAATCCCAAAGAAAGTTAAATAGCAAAAGATGTCTGCTTCAATTTAGAGTTATAACAATTTATTTTCTTTATTGAGCAGAAATAAAATGTTGAAATATTTGTTTCTTTTATAAACGTAAAAACATTTAAGTGCACTTCATATTTTTAAATGTATTTCTGCCATTTGTACAAGGATATAATCATTCAGTTTAGGGTAATAAAAAGCAAACAAGACTACAGCCTTGAGGGCAGTAACTTTGAAGAATATTGCAAATTTAATTTAAAATAATGGTGCTATATTTCTTATTGACATCATTTTATAAGCATTCACTGTAAGTGATCTTTCTTCCATGTCCTTTGCTGGTCATTGACCTTCCATTTTGTTTGTGGGTTTAAATCCTCGCTACCAAAGAAGATGGCTGAATATGCCATGAATTCAATGAGATATGAGAATAATTGGCTTTGAAAGCCACTAGGGTGTTTTGTAAAACATGAAGAACCACGCCAACCTATCAGTGACCTATGCTTTCCAAACGAATGTGCCTTTGAAGGATATAAAATAAGAACACATTGAGTTGTTTGGAGACTATGTCCATAAAAGATAGAACTGTTTAACACTGTTACAAAGTTTTCTGAAATGGAAGAACCAAGGGGATTTATATGTCTTTGGATCATTTAAAAAATACATTCGAGTCTGCATAGCAACCCCAGGCTAAAACAGTCAGAACACCAAAAAGTCTGCAAAGACCAGAGAGTCAAAGGTAGGACTGAAGTGAATCTCTGCAGCTGTTCCAGAGAAACTGGTGTTGCAAATGGATCAGTTGCTGGGGACAGGGGACAAAAGGGTGGAAGGGTGGGATGGGATCTCTGGGAAGGATCTTAGACAAATGCCAGCATTGGTTTGTCTCTAAAAAAAAAAAAAAAAAGTAGGGGGGAATGAGATTGTGGATAAGAATATTATTTTGTTTCAAATCGAAACTAGATAAGAACTGCAAGTCTTTAACCATATCCTATGAAAGTTTAATGCCCCTGGGATTAAAGAAAGTACACTACTACACGAGAATTCTCTATCCTTTTTCTCTTTCTAGACTTGCCTTTTCACTTGGTGGTTTTAGGTTTTGGGGTTTGTTTGTTTTCTTTTACTTTTCTTTCTTTTTTATTTTAAATTTAAGGAATTACCTGAGAAATTATAGGCCAACATATATACGCAAGGCATGAGGACATGAGGAATCAGAGAAATATGTCTGTTTGTTTGTTTTGTTTTGTTTTTTAACTTTATTCCTTCCCTCCCACCACATTTATGTACATTCTTAGAGATATTCTGAACCAAGATTTGCAATGACTGGAATACCTCGTTTGATTGCAGTTGTGGAATTTGGGGGGAGGGGCAGTTCTCTCAAACATCAAGGCACAAATTGGACAAAAGCAAACTTCTTTCTCATCAAATCAGAAATCTGGATTCTTCAGTGGTAATGATTTATTTATTTTTAATTTGTCAATCCTAAATTTCTAGACATGTATGCCCATCCCACCCTAATATGTTATTTTTCCTGTTTTTTTTTTCTTTTCTTTTTTACCCCTTAGGCTTAGGCTGTGGACTACAAAAAACAAACGACAAAAACAAACAAACAAAAGCATTTTCTTCAATTTGGTTCAGTTTTGTTTCTTTTATCAAGCAGTTTATGATAGTTTCCTATGATAACTATCCAAAGACAGTTCTTATTTTGATTTTTTTCATGCTGTTACACGGGATTCCTTCTTTTCACATGCAATTCTCATCTTACAGCCCTTAGACAAGACTTGAAGGGGGTCTGTAAACTTCCTGACACAGTACACAAAGTTTTGTTTGATGTTTCTGCAATAGATATAAATGAGTCCACTACTCTTGATTTCACGTAATGGCATACTTATTTTTTAAATTCAGTTAAATATGAATTTGATCCTAACTGCTTGACTGGTAGAATATCTAATTTCAAACTTTTGATGGTTTCTGTTCATATAAAGTTAAGTTGCAGAGAAGAGAATCCTTAGGAAGGGATTTATTTCAGGATATCGCCATCATATAGAATGCCTGAGAGGGCTACAGATACAGACTGTAAGATAAGTTTTCAATTTGACTTCCTGAGACGGCTACCAAAGGAGCTGCTGCTTCCAAACAGAAAATGCCACTCCACCTGCTGGTTCTAGAACTACATCCACCTGTTTATCAGGGATCCTGCACTTTGGGGAAGCATCATCCAGTGCTCTAAGCTATAAAACCATTATCTTACACATCAGATAGATGGGTGCCCATAATAGGCCTTTGCTGATCATGCAGTAGGTGGATGGAATGCCTGTAGTGCAGGACTTACACAGTAAGTAACAGAAGCTTAGAGAGCACTGTTTCTGCCTCAGGTTCTTTCTCCACAATTTATGTGCCTGCATCTTATTGGCTAAGAATCTGCACCTCATTCTGAGCTCAGTTTAGGAATCTAGGCAACAAAATGTTTAGTCTCTCCAGGGGTCATACAGGAAGGCACACTGAGAGAAGGTTGCATATATGTTGAACTTCAAACCACAATATCCATCATATGCCCCTCTCCTTTCTCATTGTGCAAGAACCTTGCAGATGAGGGAAGTCATGAAAAATTGTCAGAGATGTCTTACTCGTTTGTTTGTTTTTTATAGTCCCTGATGAAATACTCATTTCCAAGGCTGTGTGGCCAGTACCATTATGCCAAGTTTTGGAGAGTCATTTACCCCAGTGGCTTTAATTTCAGGTCCCAAGTATATGGGCAGTTGCCCCCATCAATATACCTGTTACCTCAGGGTTTAGTCACCTATGTCTCTGGGACCCTAATTCTTTCCATGAAACTATAATAGACTCTTTTCTTAATTCAAAATTTGGAAACTTCCTCCCCCTCCCCTCTGAGATAATTTATCTTAATCCCTTTAAAAACTGAAACCATTAGAAGCCCAAACTCAGAAAATCAAATTTTCCTTAAGTAAAAAATAGTAATAATGATTACTATAATTTTACTTCTACTGTTTCTTTTCTGATAAGTGGAGTGAAGCAAAAAGGCAAGCAATGATTAATTTTGCAATAACTCTTGCCATTATAGGTCTGTGTGCATTTGGAGGGTGGAGCAAGTGGAGAATGGCCCAGGCTTTCCATGGATTATTGAAGGAGGTCTGTGAATGCGACATGTTAAAACCAAGCTCTACTTAGATGGTTCAGTTCTAATCTATGAATAGTCTTTATGCCATTTTCTCAGCCTACAGCTTCTGCCACAGACATCTCATAAAAGACTGGCACTCCTTTTATCATACAGCATCTGACATTCATTACAGACAATTTGACAAACTCCCTTCTGTACTTTGGTTTAATGGCTGTTGTCTGCTGCAAAAAACTTCTCTTAGGGGTTAGTCTCTCTATATTCCCATAGACTTTAATATTTTCTTAACAGTTTCTCAACTCCCTTCTCTAGAACTCAGATTCCAGATCACCTACTCAGCCTCAGATCCCGGAAGCCCACGCTTGGCCAACACCCATATCCCATTGCTATGGTAACTTATTTAGCTTTCTTGAATAGGAGAAAACAATGTAAACTGTTGCTAAATATTATGTATGTGAGCCTCTGTAGCATTTAAAGTTAATATTTACCAAATATGAATAATAGATTCATTGTATGAAATTAATTCAACTTTATTTTGTTTTTATATATGACATGTTTAAAATATATTTAAAATTTATCATTGTACTATGTTACTAACATATGACCTTGACATTAAAAGAAATCCACTTGAATTGTTTCAAGAATGGGTGATATTGCCATACTAACTGTGAGACTGAGGGGTAAGGGGTAATACGTCCAAGATTGATCCTCTGCAGATTGGCTTCCCCCCAAGAAAAGTTCATCCCCTACAATGCTCCTATAAACCAGCTATGGTGGAAAGCTTAAAGGGATCAATACTAAACAAATATAAGGCTTGGAGTTCACCCCCTGATCATGCTAAGGGAAAAGCTGTCCTTTCCCAACCATGAAGTTGATACAGCAAATCCTCATTAGTAGCTTGCATTGTAATGCAGTTGTGACTGCAAGACTCCTGCCCAGATCATCCGATGATTTCAGGTGAGGAGCCAATGGCTTCCTTTAACTATGAACACTGAGCAGGCGGGTTCTGTGATGTTATATTCTTATTATCTCCTGGACCTTCATCGCACCAGAGGTTGCACCAATGCATTTCTGGTCATAAGATTTCTATTTCTACTGTAGCTCTTATAATAAAGAAAAAAAAATTATCTGGGGTTGGTAACAAAGATCAGAAGTGGTATGTTTTCTACTGAATAGAGGAACAATGTTTCTCTCCATTTCCACTAACTGAATGGAATACATTTTTATTTATTTTTTAGGTTGAATCAAAATTATCTATTTTCATATACTTCAATTTTTCCCTTTCAGTCTTTGTAATGACATTGTTGACTTGAATAAAAGTAACAGCATAAATAATACAGGCACAAAACCTTTCTATATACACTTTTGTTTACCTACCTGCTGTCATTTTAAATTATGATTATCCTCATTTTTTACCTGCCTAGAATTCTTTCTCCTTTCCACAGAGATTTCACATGCATTGGATTATACACACTACAGAATTCCAGGAGGCAGAGGCACCTTACTAAGTATTGGGTGAATTTCCCATCTACTTTATCAATTGGACTTTGTTTACAGAAAACAGGTTGTATCTCTCATTATCAGATAAAGGCAAGAGTTTAGGTTAACCTGAAAGATGTGAAATAAAATCCTATGTAAAGAAAATATTTGACAGTAAGTATTATTTGGAGTAAGGATTTGATGCTCATGAGAATAATATTGTATTAAATTGCTTATTGTTGATTGACATTAGGCAGACACCATTCAGTGAGTTGATTTCAAATTATTTGGTATAACGGGGAATTCTTTTTAAAGAGATTTTAGTGAACAAGTTGGAATTGCGTATGCTTTGCTCACTTTCTTCTGCAAAACAGGACAAAGTTGTATTGAATCGTGGTGTGATGATGTTGTTTATTGTGCCCTCACGGGGGCAGCTTTGAACGCATGCCACTTTGAAAAAGAAAACTGTCAATCCATCTTGATTTGTAGGTCTCCTTGGGAAACGAACATTTCTTTGTGGTTGATAGGCTCAAAAACCAAACAACCCAGATGGCTGCTATCTGAGCTACATATCTTTCCTTCCCTTCAGGTTATTATCTGTACTAATATTTATTACAACTATTTCTCTCAGTTGATATTTTGCCATTATTTGCTTAAGCTGATAGAAATCTTAGCATTGTTCCTTCTTTTGTATGCAGAACAAGTAAGGATTAAAAGATATAAACCAACAGTATATTAAATAGGCTGCTTTTCTAGCAAAAGAAGGATTTCAAATGAGTTGAATTTGCAGCTTTTTAAAATATGCTATTACTCTATAAGCCTTATTATTTAAAAATTAATTTTTATTAATTTTATTCATATATTTATACATGTGTAATATATATGTAAGCACATTTTAAATATCCACCTTATTGAGATATAAGTTACACAAAATGAGCTGCATTTAAGTGTAGATTTAGATGAGAAATGAAAAATTTATATACCTGTGTAACCACAAGAAATATCAATACATAAAATCTATCACCCTCAGGTTTTCTGTATGGTCCTTCCCCATCACCTGTACACACACCTATCCTCAAACAACTACTGGTCTGCTTTCTCTCCTGAAAGACTATTTTGTCCTTTCTAGAATTTCATATACAATCATACCATATGTATTCTTTGTGCCTGGCATTTGTCTCTCAGTTTTACATTTCATTCGTATTGCTACGTGATCAGTAATTCATCTTATTTATTAGTGAGTAGCATTCCAACATAGGCTGTTGAGCAGGACATCAATGTTCTCTCCTTAGTGCCTCAGTTCTCAGGCTTTCATTGGAATCTATACCATTGGGCCTCTGGCTTCAGGGCTTCAAAGTGTGCCATGGGCTTTCCTGGGTCTCCCACTTGCAGACAGCAGATCATGAGCCTTCACAGCTTCTATAATTCATGAGCCAATACCTTTTAAATATATCTCTTGATATCTATCTATCTATCTATCTATCTATCTATCTATCTATCTATCTATCATCTATCTATCTATCTATCTATCTATCTATCTATCTATCTATCTATCTATCTATCTATCTATGTCTAATCTAACCTGTGGTTCTGTTACTCTGGTGAATACTGACTAATACACCCCCTTTCTTGAAATGTCCTAAACTGTGTGCGTGTGTGTGTGTGTGTTTCATATATATGTTCTTGGGTCTGTGAAATGGCCAAAAGCTCAGGCTACTTGTTTAACTTCTAAGCAGCATGTTTCACTATGTTCCTTCTCCTTTTGACCAGAGTTATTTAAGATTTACCAAATACCTTGAGTACAAATCTGATCACAACGTCCATTTCACTTCTCCAAGGATACCGCTTGTCTAGGGTTTTATCTAAGTCCTACCTTCTTGGTAGTCCTAAATTTCAATTTTTGCCTCCATCTTAGCAAGATTGCTACAAGCTCTGTGCCACAGTTTCAGCTAAACTTCTAGTGCCCGAGACAAGTAATGTCAAATGTACCAGAGGAAGAAAGTGGCAGTAAATGTGGGTCTCACATTTCCTACCAGATCTTGCTTCCTACTCACCTCATGTCCTAGCTTTCTTGGTTGCTTAGTAATGTAACCAAAATCTGTTATTTCATCCAATTTTTATGCTTTCTGATGAATTATAAAATGAAATCTCATTGCTATGGAAAATTGATTTCTATTTATGAATCTACCTTGTATTTCTATTTAAATTCAGTTTGAACAATAAGTAGATATTTGAATATTTACTACCATATATAACTGTCATTTTTATAGTGTTGACAAAATATGTTCTCTTTATTTCAGGACTTTAAACTCTAGAGATAGTTTTGAGTCATCCCAAGTAATCCCAAGTAGAGTAACACATATTAAAGGAAGAGATTTATAATAGTTTTTATATTTTATCTATGTTATATTATTTTAGTTTTACCTCCTGGTCTAACAGTCACCTCCCCCATATATTCTAAATATTAAAGTCCTGTAGTCATCTGTTTTGTAACCTGTATCTCGGTGAGGCAGCCACGCTGCCATCTGTTATATTTCTTGTATGATGGCTACTGCCCTCATTATAGGTTATTGCAAATCTCCAAGGGCTGGAATCTCTGCCTTTGAGCCATTTTCTAACAAAATAAAAATGGCTTGCATTTCCTCCTGTCACTGCACAATCTGTATTGTAAAGATTGCCTCCATTACAGCATCACTTATGTTATCTTAAGCAGAATTGATTTTGTTTTCATGTCCTAGGGATGAAAGTTGGCTTAGTAAAAGCTTTTGTAAGTGCTGTGTTGCTGTACCTGAATCTTCACATTATTCTGATTTTGCATAATGATAATGACATTATTTAGTATTTATTTTGTATATTTAGAAAGAAAAAATCTTTTGAGATACAATCTACCATCTGTGTGCTATAGGAAAAAGGCATTTTTAGAGTTCATTATCATGAAATTTAAAAAAAAAAAAAAAAAGAGCAGGGAAGTTCTTTCAATTTAACATTAAAACTCTAGTGTCAATTATCTTCTATTACCCTGCCCCAAACGAGCAATTTTTATAGTAGAATAAAATAAATCTTGTCACTCGGCTTTTATGCCCTAATAGAAAATGTGAGAAGCATATTATCTGTCTGTGCATTTTTCAATTCACCCTTCTATTTTTTCACAAAGGTACAGCTGAAATATTTTTATCTTGCTGAAAGCCTAATGCCAGATCCCAAATGTCTTTACAATCTGATAACATCACTATGCACTTTTACTATCAGCCTCAGTTCTTGATTTTTCTGTTCAGCTATTTCTGGATTAGCCCTGAATTAAATGTAGGCATTTTAAAATTAATTTTAGTATGAATGTCATTTATCAATTAAAAATGGAGAGAAACAGAAGCTGAATTATGGCATAATGAATAAAGCACAACACTAAGATCGAAGAGAGTGAGGTTTTACTTCTGGCCGTACAATTTAACATAGACTTTCAGGACACAATGTTTCCCTTTAAGCAGCATTATCAGACAGATTTTTGGATAGTTACCTTTGTGGTTGTTAGCTGTAATGGGACACTGGTTTCTTTAATGGCTTTTCTGTAAATTATGCAGCATAGTTTTGCCTATATCCTCGAGGTTTTAGGAAAATCTTCAGTTACAGAGATACTTTGGTTCTAAAGCAAGGTTTTAATTAAGATTCTCTAGGTCCGTTCTCTGGTCTAGAAATTTTAAAACATGATTGTTATTTTCCTGCGTAAACTCTAAAGAGAAGGTATCATTTAAAAAGTTTTTAGACAGGGACAGAAGGAATAGAACAAAGAAAGCTCTTTGACACTGATCTAGGCAATATTTATTTGGAAATAACACCACAAGTACAGGCAACGATAGCAGAACTAAATTAGTAGGACTACTTCAAACTAAAAAGCTTCTGCACAGCAAAGGAAATACTCAACAACATGAAAAAGCTACCTACAGAATTGGAGGAAACATTTTCCAACTGTGTATCTGATAAGAGGTTAATATCTAAAATATATAAGCAACTCAATAGCAAAACAAACAAACAACAACAACAAAAAAAACCCACCCCAAATAACCTGATTGGAAAATGGGCAGAAGACTTGAATAGACATCGCTAAAGAAGACATTATGTAGCCAGGGTATATGAAAAAATAATCAACAACACTAACAATCAGAGAAATGCAACTCATGGCCACAATGAGATATTACTTCGCAATTGTTATGATGATTATCATTAAAAAGCAAAAGATGCCAGGTGTTGATGAGAGTGTGAAGAAAGGGGAACTTTGTATACTGTTGGTGGGGATGTCAAGTGGTATAGCCGTTCTGGAAAATAGTATGGAGGTTTCTCAAAAAATTAAAAATGGAACTTCCATATGATCCAGCAATCCCACTTCTGGGTATATATCTGAAGTGATTGAAATCAAGATCCTGAAAAGATTATCTGCCTCCTATATTCATTGCAGAATTATTCATAGTAGCCAAGGTTTGGAAATAACCTAATTGTCCATTGAAAGATGAATGGATGAAAAAAAAAGTGTACACACACACACACACACACACACACACAATAGAATATTATTCAGCCTTAGAAAAGAAGAAAATCCTGCTGCCTGTGACAACATGGATGGACTTGGAAGGCATTATGCCAATTACATAAGCCAGACACAGAAAGACAAATACTGTATGATCTCGATTATATGTGGTGTCTAAAATAGTCAAATTCCTAGAAGCAGAGAATAAAATGATGATTTCCAGGCACTATGGTGAGAGAGAAATGGGAAAGTGATGGTTAAAGGGTACAAAGTTTTATTTATGCAAGATAAATAAGTTCTGGAGATCTACTATATAGCATAGTGTCTATAGATAACAATACTGTATCACATATTTAAAATTTGCTAAGAAGGTAGGGTAACTCTTATGTTAAATAGTATCATACCAAATAATAATAATAATAGGCAGAATGAAACTTTCAGGGATGGATGTTTTTATGGCATTGACACTGATGATGGTTTCATGGCCTTGATAATAATGTTGGTTTCATGGATATACATGTATCCCCAAACTCATCAAGTTATATATATTAAATATGTACATCTTTTTATTAGTCAATCATACCTCAATAAAATGATTTTACAAAATCAAACCAGTCACAAAGTACCACATATTGTATGATTTCCTATGAAATGCCAAGAGAAGGCAATTCTGCAGAGATAGAAAGTAGATCAGTGGTTTCCAGGGGTGGGAGGATAAGGGACAATAGGGTCATGGCAAATAAATGCAGTGTTTCTTTGGAGGATAATAAAAATGTTCTAAAATTGTTTGTGGGAATGGATGCACAGTTCTGTGAAAATACCAAAGATCACGGAAGAATTGTATACTTTAAATGGGTGAATTTTATGGTATGGAATTATATCAAAATAAAGTTGTTAATAAAAAAGAAGATTTCCATCTTTATTTGAAATGAAATACAATATTCATTTTCTTCCAAATTAGAAAAATTGCTTTAAAGTAGTACCTTAAGTTGTTATAGGTTTTTAAAACATAACATTGCTAAACCTATATGTCATTATATTCAAAATGCATGTCATTTCTAGTTTGGCTTGTTCTCAAAATAAAATAATTTCACTAATTGTTCTTCACAAATTTGAGAAAAAAATTGTCAATTAAGTATATGTATTTTTATGATATATTCAATTATATGACCATAGGTAGAATTTTTAAATAATAAAATATGAAATCATGCTAATGGAATATTAGTCATTAGTGATTTTATTTGTTATTGAAAAAATAAAAATAAGCTCTCTGTTATCATACATGAATACTAAGAATTATTGGATGTAAACTCTAAGTCAAAAGACTGAAATATATTCTAAAAGAAAGCACTTGAATTGGACATGGCAGTCAACTTAGCTACAATTGGTGCATATATTTAACTTGCACATGTATAGCACTATTATTTTAAAAGTGCTTTATTCAATGAAATGAACTGTAATATTGTATTTCTTTGTATGTTTTTGACCATATTGATCCTTACTCATTTTCACCAGTTAAAGAGTTATAGAGTCACATTTAGTTTAGCTCCTGAAACACAGGAAATGCACTTACTGATAAATATGGATATTTATAAGATCAGATGTCAGATTGAAAAAGAATATCTGACTAAATTAATTAACATTATAATAGCACCAACATCTTTATAGAGCTTTATGATTTTCAAAGTGATTTCATGTATATTATCATTATTTCAATAATTATTTGAGCCTCCGATAAGGGGCTAATATCCAAAATATACAAGGAACTTATGCAATTCAACAAGGAAACAACCCAATTGAAAAATGGGCAGAGGACCTGAAGAGATTTCTCCAAAGAGGACATACAAATGGCAAATAGACATATGAAAAAATGTTCAACATCACTAATCATCAGAGAAATAAATGCAAATAAAAACCACAATGAGATGTCACCTCACCCCAGTCAGAATGGCTATCATCAACAAGACAAATAGAACAAGTGTTGGAGAGGCTGTGGAGAGAAAGGAACTCTCCTACACTGTTGGTGGGAAAGCAGACTGGTGCAGCCGTTATGGAAGGCAGTGTGGAGGTTCCTCAAAAAATTAAGAATAGAATTACCATATGACCCAGCAATCCCTCTCCTGGGTATCTACCCAAAAAATCTGAAAACATTTATACATAAAGACACGTGTGCTCCAATGTTCATTGCAGATTTGTTTATGGTGGCCAAGACATGGAAACAAGCCAAAATGTCCTTCGATAGATGAATGGATAAAGAAGTTGTGGTATATATACACAATGGAATACTATTCGGCAGTAAGAAAAGATGATATAGGAACATTTGTGACAACATGGATGGATCTTGAGAGTATGATGCTAAGCGAAATAAGTTAGACAGAAAAAGCAGAGAACCATATGATTTCACTGATATGTGGTGTATAAACCAAAAACAACAAAAGAACAAGACAAACAAATGAGTAACAGAAACTCATAGACACAGACAATAGTTTGGTGGTTACCAGAGGGTAAGGGGGTTGGGGGTGGGAGATGAGGGTAAGGGGGATCAAATATATGGTGATGGAAGGAGAACTGACTCTGGGTGGTGAACACACAATAGGTTTTATAGATGATTTAATACAGAATTGTACACCTGAAATCTATGTAATTTTACTAACAATTGTCACCCCAATAAATTTGAAAAAAAAATAATTATTTGAAGCACCTATTATGTGTCAAGTCCTGTTGCAGACACTGATGATATCATTAGTGAATCAAACAGAAAAATATGTCTGTACTAGTTCATTATCTGCTTACATGCTAATGAGCTGGAAAACTGAAAATAAGTAATATAATAAGTAAAATACGTTTTATACTGACAAGTATAACGGAGAAAAATAAAAGCAGGGGAGGGAGATAAGAAGTATGGGGATGATTGAAATTTTTAATATGGTGGTCAATAAAAGACTTTCTGAGGTTGCAATACATAAGATGTTAAAGGAGGAGAGGAAGTATAGATCTCTAGTTGAATAGCATTCTAGGCAATGGGCATAGCAAGTTCAGAGAACCTGAGGTGAAAGTAAACCTGAATACATTGTTAAACAAATCATATAGATCTTTATAACTTTATGTAAAGGCTTATGCAGAGCCAAATAACGTAGACCACTATAAGAGATATATTTTCCTCTGTGACTGAGTAGGAAGCCTGGGGGTGGGATTTGAGCAGTAAAGTGACAAGGTCTGATTTAAACTATAGGTAAGTCTGAAAATGAGTTAAAAATTTTCATAATAATCTAAGAGAAAAAGGATAATGGCTTGGATATGGGGTTATCAGTGGAGGTAGTGATAGATGCCTTTTGAAAGAAAACCCAACAGAATTAGCTCCTAGATTGCATGGCACGTGAGTGATAGAGATTAATCAAGGACTACTCTTAAATTTTGACAAGAGCAACTGGGAGTTTATGTCTGGCCATGAACTGAGATAGTGAAATCTGCAGGAAGGACAGATTTTGGGTAGGAAGATAAGGAGTTTATTTTTGAATGTGTTAGACTGAGATATCAATTAGACCTATAAGTGGCTACTTTGAGATAAAGTAGATATGCTTGCTTGGAGTTCTGTGGAAATAAAATTTTGTAAGCCATTAGCATATAAATGGCATTGAGTGTTTTGGGGCAGGATGAGATTACTACAGCAGAGAAAATAGAGAAGGACAGGGGTTTGAGAACTGAACTTTAGGGCACTTCAGTGTTTAGCAGACTGGAGGATGAGGGGGAAAAAAAGTGAAAAAACCAGAGAAGGAGAGGTCTTGTAGTAGGAATAATTAGAAGAGTAGATTTCCTAGAATCAAAAGGAAAAAATATATATTTCAAGGAGGAAATAGTCAAATATATAAATATAAGTGAAGGTTCAATTAAGTTGAGGATTGATGATTTCACTTATCAAGGTGGACATCATTGGTGATTTTGCTGATCAGTTCAGTGGCAATATCTAACTGCAGTGGTTTCAAGAGTAAATAGGACAATAAGTAATCATGGGGTTTTAATAGATAGTCATAGAATAGGAACCAGGTCGTGTGGGCTCAGGGGCTGGTAGATATATAGATACAGTGGTAGGAGTTTGTGGGAATTTCTATGATAGCTTGTACTTTCTCAGTGAATTGAATGCCAAATCCCTGAGAGTGAGGCTGGGGCTAGAGGTTTTAGAGATTTCAGAAGAGAACTATATGAAATTATCATCCCTAATAAGAGAGAGAGAGTGAGCTAGTGGCTTATAGTAAAAGTACTGAACAGTAATAATGGTTGATTTGAGATTAGAGGTCCTGCATTTAAAGTGAGATAGCACATTTGCATGTGTGTTTTTCCAACACACATAGGTGTAGGCATGGGCTGGGCGGAGATCCAAGTTTAAACACAGCTTTGCCTGGCATGCAGGAGACAGAACCTAAGGCAAATGAGTTTTGAGGGTCCATGAGAGGGGCTTTTAGAATATAAAGTATTTATAGGAGGCAGTGGGACTATGAAGAAACAGCAAAAATACGTTTGCATCAATGATCTGTAAATACCAGTGAGGTCCAAAGCTCATACATAATTATGCATATGTGTGACAGTATGTATACTTTTCACTTTTAGATGACAAAAACTGAGACAGAAATTTAGATGAGCTGGCTGTGCAGCTAGCTTCCTATGAAAGACAAAAGTGAAGAAAGTGAAGACCCTTCTGTGTCTTCACACTCACTGTTTTACCACAAGTTTAAGTCTAGTTCTTCTGCAATAATAATGAATGATGCTTTTTGAAAATATTTGACTTTTCAACTATTACACTTTGGCATTTCCACAATGAAAATCCCAAGCATTGTTTTAGTAAACACCTATTTTGAGCACACATCTCTTGACTTGATAATCTCTCAGCTGGGTGCCTTTATACCCAATCCTAAATGTCTATGAACTTTTTACTTTAGTTCTACAGCATGGTTTTAAAAATAAAAGCATTAGAATTCTGAAAATATGACCCTTGTTTGGCTTTGTATTGACCAGATTATCAATGTCTCTTGCCAACTGAAATTACCTTATTAATCTCATGTTTCTCTTTAACCGCCCGATCATTTAAAAAAATCAAATTTATCACTGGTAAAATAACAACACTGATTTATTGTTACACATGAACATTTTTTAGTGTTAAATTTACCCAATCCCACAAGCTCAAAACTAATTGAGTGTAAAGACTTGGAAGTGAGGATTTAAATGTTTTATTTATTTTGTTTTCATTTTTTAGCTAAAATAGAATTAGCTTCTTGTGCTATTTATTCCTTGCCCAATGGCTGAGCATAGATTTGTATAAAGGGGAAAGGGGCCCATATCCAATGAAACTAATTGGAAAGTGGGACAGCAGGAAAGGAAAAAAATGTAATAATTTAAAGTCGTTCTGCATGGTGGTTTTTCTAAAAACCTCTGTTCCAGGAGCCTCTCCATGTATCAAGCCTATAGCCAAGCACAATAACATCTGTGATTAACCATGGGGAAACTTCACTCTCAGCCTGTCTTCAACATAATAATTTGACATGATAGTCATAAATTTATCATAACAGCAAAAGTTAAATATGCTTTCCAAAGGTATCTTTTGCAGTATGTTATAGTGAAAAGTACACAGAATCTGAGATTTTATAGCTAAATTCATGTGCAGCTTTTTGTCCAATAGCTTTGATCAAGTCATCTCACTTTTGAGCCTCAATTTCCTCATTTATACAATAGAATTTTAATTGTCACAAAAGTGGACCTATCTATCTTGTAAGATTGCTGTAAGAGTCAAAGTCATTTATACATAGAAAATTTCAGGGAAACCAATTCAGTGAGGCACAACTCATGTGTTAAGCCCAGGTCACATACACATCTTCAAGGGTAAATTAGCTCCAATTTTTTTTAGATGTGGAAGTTGAGTCTCACTGGTGATAATTAGTGGTTCCAAAGATTACAGAATAATGAAGGATGATAACAATGTTCGAAGCCCCAGCATGTCTGATAAAATTATGGGCATTTTCTGCTGCAGTTTGTAAGCTATGAAGGTAAATTGGTGACAGAGAAAATTCTGTAGGCCTTATTGTTCCACATATGGATGCACTGTCTGTGATTAACCCTCTGTTGTTTACAGAATTTAGGCTTTAAAAGGGGCATGTTTGAAGTTGGCATGTAGTATTGCTAACTGCATGTATTCAGTTGGATAACTGCAACCCTGGACTGACATATCATATTCCGGGAGTACCAAAAAAATGTATACAAATGGACACTGGTCAATGTTGTTCAAGCAGTAGTTCGCCATAATTAGAAGTGTCTGGATGCTGATGGTAACCACTTTGTACACCTCTTGTAATTGCAGAAGTCAAATGTGACTTGTTTTATCTTGTGCTATGGGTACATATGTAGTATTACAATTATAATAGTTTTATTTTTTCCTTTCTTAAAATGTGTTTACATTTTTTCGGCACCTTCTCGTTGGAAGAGCCATTAGGAGTGGTCAAAAGGTTGATGTTTAAAGCTTCAGAAGTAGCTTTAGGATTCCTGTGAAATCATAAGAAAGTATTTAAAGCAATGACTCTCCATCAGAAAGATAAAGGAAATTAATTATGTTAATGATGTAAGTGTTCTAAGTAATTCAAAGTACATTTTGAAGTTTAGATTAAGGCCTTCAATTTAGCTGTTTACATAGCCTAAACATTATGAGAATGCATGCTTTCCTGCCTTTAATGTTAAGTAGAAACTAAAAGAGCAGCTTTTAACACTTTCTTGTTTCTCTTTCTTACTATGAATATTATATTAAAACCACAAATGAGAACACATATCTTAAAATACTTTTTCTAATTTATAAATAAAAGTATATGGAAAGATTTAAATTATAATATTACCCATATACGAGGTGTCTATATCCATTATACTTGATAATCCCACTATCCCACTATAATTCTTCACTAGAACATAAAATACATTGGAAAATTCTGTCCAAGTTGCTCCATCAAAAATTATAAATGTATTTATATCTATACATCCAAGCAATTTCATTTGTTGGTATTTTTCAGGAGGAAGTTGAGCGTATAATTTCAGATTTATGTTTAAAGTTGTGTTTGCATAATAATTTAAAATCATTTTTAAAAAATATAACCACATAAATGCCTCCTCCACGTAGAAATTTCATAAGGTAAAATACTATATATAGAGAGAATCTATGTATATATCTATACACTCACACACACACACACACACACACACACACACATATGCACACTAATCAGAAATATTAATAGTGGCTTTTTCTCTGGATAGTGGAATCACAGGAAATGTTTAAATCTTTCTGTGTGCCTTGCAGTAAGTTATGAATTTTCTCTTAACAATGATAACTTGTATAATTTTAAAAAGTCTACTCAGAAAAAAAAAAAAATCAGTATTTCGCTGTAAAACAGCATTTGGCACTGCCCAGAATTTTTTATTTCAAAATGTTACAAAATTTCATTGTTCAATGCTTGCAATAGTACATTAAGTACAACGCCATTTCCTAAGAGCTATCAGAAGAAAAGTATGTTTAGCAAAATTACTGCCATTCCAAGTAATCATACAAGCAAAAGAAAAGGAATTGTCTTTGGTTTCCCATTATCACAACTTTAAATTAAGTTATTTTTTCTTCTATTTCTTTGTTTTCTCTGTTTTGTTTCTGTGTGGTTTAGAAGAGGATCGTTTTGTTTGAATGTCTTCTCACTATGGGAACTCTAAGAAAACAGAGACAGAACTGGCGAAGGTGGAACAATCACAAACAACAAAATTCATTCCTTCAGTCCTTTGGTTGACTGTGATTGTCCAGCCCAACTATATGTTTTCTTGTTCTTATACTGAAATTCTTCACCTTCCCATTTTTAATTTCTTCTGCTACTTGGGAGACAGATTGTCCTCTGGACCCTCATTGTGAAGAGGAAAGGATTTGCTATGATAGATAACAGCACCAGCAGGAAAGTTGTTTTCATCTTTGCCAGTGTGTTTGGGAATCTGAGGTAAAGGAAATAATGGCTCTCTGTTGTTCTAGTGCTTTGCTTTATTTATTTATTTTCTTTCTCCTTGATGGAAACTGAAGTTCTGTAAATGGCTACTTAGTAAAAGCATTTAGGCTTTCTTTTCTATTGAACCTCAAATAAGAGTCTTGAAAAGCATAACTTCTCACTGTGGGTAATGTAACACCAATATATAGATATAGATGTAAATGTAGATACAGATATAGATATAGATATCACACACACACACATAGATTCTGCTGAGAAGATGGACTTTAGTAGCAAAATCTCAACATGAAATTATTTAATGTGCTATTTTCCAAATATGTGCTGTTAAAAATTAATTGCACAGAAAGATGGTAGTTGGAAATATCCACTGACACAATAATAGTTATAAAAGATCGACAATTGTTGGATATAAATTCTCTCTCTCTGTCTGTCTGTCTCTCTCTCGTTCTCTCTCTCTGTCTCTCTCGCTCTGTCTCTCTTTTCCTCTCTCTGTCTCTCTCTCTCACTTATACATATAAAGAAAACAATACAATGTCATTCTTATGTATCAACAACAACAAAACAGATTAGGCAAGACCATATTGAAGATGTAGACCCATGTAGAAAAATAAATACGTATAAAGACCTTTAAGATTTGTACATGATTATTAGTTGCAGCATTCTATATAAAATAATAAGTAATACATTGCTAATAAAATCAGCAGTAGCTTCAATGACTCAAATTTACGTCATGCAAACAATGACTGTGGGGAAGCAGTACTCCGTGGGTTTTCATATTTCTGCATGTTTCTGAGAAGAGACACTGACTGCTTTTTTGTCCTACGAATTTTTCAAGGATTTTAGTGAGTGAACAGCCTTGGAAGATAGAGATGGTGTCTCCCTCCAGAAGAAAGGCCAGGTATGCATACTGTCCATTAGAAAATATTGACATTCCCTAAGTTCAGTGTTCCTCTCCTGTAACACAACCAACTGCATGTGCAGGCGTCACCTTGACTTCTTTAAATTGTTCCGTGAGTACAGGGACTTAGTAAAGGCACAAGAAAACGAAATAGAGATTCTGACTTCTGCCACTGTTGAAAGTAATAACATCATTTGTTTCTGACCCATTTGTTTTTTATGTCTTCAGCTTCTAGGTAACTTTGGCTGACTTGTAAACTTACAAGTAGTGTAAAATTCCAGACCCTTCATAACTCTTGACATGACTGATACAGAAGAAAACAAGATGAAAATTAGAGCCACTTGTACTGATACGAGCAACCTGTAAAAGATATTGTGGACTGAAGTTTGTATTTAACAATCAATATAATTGTTTATATAAAGTTTTTAAACATGCAGAAATTTATATATTTTATTTCAGCATATACGCATATAGTGAATGTATAAATTTACTCATATATATGACAAACACCCAAGGCTAGATTGAACTGGAGCAGGATAAGAAAGGAATATCCAGGAAACTTACAATGCTTTTGTAAATTTTCCTTTTAAAGAAATAGGGAGGAATTTGGTTCCTGGTCTGACATCTAAAAAGATCGGAAGCCATCACTCCTTTCCTCATAAGAGACAAGCTGAATAAATGGAAAATCAATAATTCTTGGATCTTTCAGAAAATTGAGGTCACAGGAAAAAAACTGCTACCACAAAAAAAAAAAAGGCACAGAAAGGTAAATATGGAAAATCACAGTTTATTTGGAACAGAAGCCCAGGAGCAGAAGTCTGCTGCTGGAGCCAGTACTGGAAGGAATATTCAAACTGTAATTGATGTATTGATGGATGTTTAGTGATCTGGACAGTTAAAGCCTCGGAGGTTTGTCTTATGTTGGGAATCTTAGGGAGGTCTCAAAACCCCTATTAGAATAGCCTAAATCTAAAAACTTGACAAGAACCTCCTGGAGAAGATAGCCTAAATCTAAAAACTTGACAAGAACCTCCTGGAGAGGATGCAGAGCAACAAGAACTTTCATTCATTGCTGGTGGGAATGCGAAATGGTCTGGCCATTCCTGAAGACAGTTTGGAGGTTTCTTACAGACCTAAACATATTGTCATCATACAGTCCAGCAATTGGACTCTTTAGTATTTACCCAAAGGAGTTGAAAACTTACATCCACACAAAAGTTTGCCCATGGATATTTATAGCAGCTGTATTTATAATTGCTAAATTTGGGAAGCAATCAAGATATCCTTCATTAGTGAATGGATAAACTCTGGTACATACAAACAATGGAAGGTTATTGATTGTTAAAAAGAAATGAGCTATCAAGCCATGAAAACATATGGAGGAAACATAAATGCATATTAATTACTAAGTGAAAGACGCGAATCTGTAAAGGCTATATACGATATGACATTCTGGAAAAGGCAAAGCTATGGAGACAGTGAAAAGATCAGTGGGCTGCCAGGGGATTGGGAGAAATGAAGAAAGGAGCACAGAGGATTTTTAGGGCAGTGAAAGTACTCTGTCTAATACTACAATAGTGGATCTGTGTCAGTAGATATATGTCCAATCGCATAGAATGTACAACATCAAGAGTGAATCCTAATGTAAGCTATGTATTTTGGGTGATAGTGATGTGTCAATGTAGGTTCACCAATTCTAACAAATGTGCCACTCTGGTGTGATGTAGACAATGAAGGCGGTATATGGTAACTCTGTACTTTCCAATCAGTTCTGCTGGGTTCCTAAAGACAGCTCTAAACAATCAAATCTAAAAACAAACAAACTGAAGCCTCAGGAGCTGGGATGGCTCTTCACAGTCTTAAATTAAAGCAAGGGGGTTGGGTCATTGAACAACCACAATGACAAGTATTAGACACAAGCAGCCTTTGAGAAGTTACCTAATTTGGGACCAGGCAATGTCTTTCAACCGCTGGCAATTTTAAATGTGGGGCTGAGTTGTGAACGCTGTATTTCTAGCAGGGGTGTAAATGCCTAGGTATATCTGAGAGGCACACCATAGCTGCCATTACAATGCTTTCTTTATTTTAAGAGGTGCTTTGAAATAATAGGAAAATGATTTTAAGCTTATATTTATTATGAAAAAACAAAATGTAACACATATATATTGTTTTCCATTCAACAAGTATTTATTGAGTCTGAAAGCACTGTGCTACACAATTTATGTTGAAATCATTATTCATCATGGGTATTTTAAATGGTTTTGTTACAGTAGAACTTAATTGGGATAAAATAGCTTTGACGATGAACTAAAAAAAAACTATATTGAAAATACTTCTTTACTTAATATTAATGAAAATGTAAAGACAATTAGCTCAGATAATTTTTACTGGTTTTATAAATGACTTTATAGCTTTATATTCATATATTTTAAAGGTAGTCATTCTATTAAGAGTTACATTTTCTTTCTAACCAATTTTTCCCTCATATTTTTCCTCGGTTACCAAGAAAAAACATGTTGACCTTATAGACTTTTATTCTTCAAAAAAAAAACCCAAAAAACAATGTGGAAGAGGCACTATTTGTAACTCAGTTTGCACATCACTCCTTTCAGAAATCAAACCTTGCTGTGGCAACAAATCCTTTTCTTTTTATCGTACTTGATACCTGGATGGATTTGTTCTCGATTTGGTCCTGTGATATAATGTCCTGCTGATTTTGATGTAGCTATTATTGCTTAAAAAGAGAGCAATTGTGTATTTAATCTCAGTGTGTTCAATTGTGTATTTGGTATGTCCACTGTCAGGGATACTTAAAGATATTCTTTGGAAGTTTGAAAAGGCATATTTAATGTTGTTATGTAGTACTGACCAATTTATTAAGCCTTTCTCGATGTTGCCCCAAATTTGAAATGATTCTGTTTAATTTGCCTGTGTTTGGTTTATCATGAACTATGTGTCACAGGAGACATACATTTCTAGGGTCATCAAATGTAAACTCAGATATTTTTATTCTGAAAAACTTTTATTCTACCTCACTTTAGGGGTGATGGAGTTTTATTTTTAAAACATTCTGGTTAAAGTGATTGACTTAAAAATTGTATCTCATTAGTGTAGGAAACAGAAAGCTGAGAGATTTTACAATGTGAACAGAGACACTATGTCTATAATGGCAGCAAGATTCACTCTTGAATTTGTCTAAATAGAGTGATGGGTGTAGCAGGAGGGGTTTAGCTCAGGTCCTATTCAGAACTATAATATTTAATAATAATGTAAATATCTTCAAACTATATAGAAATACATGTTAAAAAGGAAACCTTATAATGCCCCCTCAGACATCTTTAGGATTATTCACTCTTAAAAATTTTGTCTGTATCAGTATATACCATTGTATAATAATAAATATGATTGTGTACAAGGCCAAGCAATTAAGTTAGCGAAATTGTTGCAATGATGTTGCTAACCTATTGATATCAGAGGGGTTATTCATTATGACTTTGTACTAACTGGACAAACAGCTAACCAAGTTTACTATTTGGAAGTGCTGAAAAGGCTGCATGAAAAAATTAGACAACCTGAATTTTTCGCCAACAATCCATGGCCCTTGCATCACAACAATGCACCAGCTCACACAGCACTGTCTGTGAGGGAGTTTTTAGCCAGTAAACAAATAACTATATTGGAACACCCTCCCTACTCACCTGATCTGGACCCCAATGACTTCTCTCTTTACCCAAAGATAAAGGAAATATTGAAAGGAAGACATTTTGATGACATTTAGGCCATCAAGGGTAATACAAGGACAGCTCTGATGGCCATTCCAGAAAAAGAGTTCCAAAATTTCTTTGAAGGGTGGACTATGCACTGGCGTCAGTGCATAGCTTCCCAAGGGGAGTACTTCGAAGGTGACCATAGTGATATTCAGCAATGAGGTATGTAGCACTTTTTCTAGGATGAGTTCTCAAACTTACTTGCCAGACCTCGTATATGTTTGTCAGTGTATTTTCTGATTTAGAATGGAATATATAATTTTCTTCTTTGACCTGAAATTTTCATGTTATATTGTACATCTAAATTCTTTTGAAATAGCTTCATAACAGTTTATCTTGTGGTTTGTACCTTCCTTATCGGTCATTTCATTCATTTACTCAATATTTACATATTATGCTGAGCACGAATATATAGTGGTAAATAAGCCAGAATACAATTCTGCCTTCACAGAACTTCTATAAAGGGGAGATATAAAACAGATCATTAATAAAATATTTATTTGTTAATGGATGTAAGATTCAAGTGTCCTTAAGCGGTCTTGCAATCATATTATACTTTCCCAAAAAACTTATTCTCACATGCTAAGCAATGATAATTTCATACCTTTTCTCTTTTCAAATTTGCAAGACTTCTTCCATCACTCTCATTATCAATGTTACTTTGGATTTTCAGAGACAATTGAAGCAATCATGAGACATGAAAACTCTAGGACATAACCGAAAGGAAATTCTAGAAATCAAAAATACATTAACAAGTGAATAATGTCTTCAATTTGCTCCTCAGTAGGCCTGGTACAGCCAAGGAAAGAATCGGTGATCTTGAAGACAGATTAATAGAAACTCCCCAAACTAAATACAATGAGAAACAAATAATGGAGAAAACATACAAACAAAAAAAAGCAAACAAACAGAAAAGAACAAAATAGAAACTGAAAGAGAGAGAGAGGGAGAGAGAGAGAGAGAGAAAGGTGGAAATGCAAGGTGAGATATGAATAGTGCTGTATCAGAAATAGAAATGATATTAGATGGAGTTGAGAACAATAGATTACAGTAGAAAATCAATAAAATTGCTAAATAGAAATTACCCAACTGGGAAATCAAAAAGGAAAGAAGAGATTTAACATTGAACAAAGCCTTAGTTTAATGGCTATGGGACAAAATCAAACAGTAATTGGAACTCTAGAAAGACAATAAAAGAAAAGACAAAAAATACTTGAAACAATACTTTGAAATGTTCCAAGCTTGGTGAACATATCCTGCCGACAAACACATGAGTGAGTTTGCAAGCAGATCCTTCCACCAGTGAATCTTTCTGATAAGACCCTAGCAATAGCTAGACTGTAGTGTTATGAGAGACCTGAGACAAGCATAAGCTATGCGATATCTGGTTCTCTAACACTTCAAAATAATTGTTGTTTTCATCTGAAAAAATTCGCAGAAATTTATTTCATGCAATGTATGACTAATACATAAATCTATTTTGATTATGAGATATACCTTAAGATTAGACTGTAATAAAATTGAAAATAAAAGGATGGTGTGCTAGGTCCAGTTCATATAATTTTCCAGTCCACTCACCATGGATTTTCTGCTTGATGTTACTGATACCGTTTCCCTGAAAATAAGACCTAGCTGGACAATCAGCTCTAATGCATCTTTTGGAGCAAAAATTAATATAAGTCCCAGTCTTATTTTACTATAGGACCAGGTATAATATAATATGCTATGCTATGCTATGATATGATATTATATGATATAATACCAGGTCTTATATTAATTTTTGCTCCAAAAGATGCATTAGAGCTGATCGTCCAGCTAGGTCTTATTTTCGGGGAAACATGGTAGATCTCTAGGAAGATCATGTAGCACCAACACCTATCTTTAGCCCAGAAAATGGATGATTTAATCTTAATCAAAAGTTTTGTGAAGGATTCTAATCTGTCATGATTCTACATTATATTGCTTAGCATTGGATAACTTATTATGGAATTTTGACTTACAGCCTCATTTTGTTGGAGAGAATTTATTTTCATTTTTGCAATTTTGTTCTTTTTTATAGTTGGTTGTCCTGGCTTTTATTCCTACATTCTAACATGAAACAGTTGGGGATATTTCAGAGTTTTGCACTGATCTCATTAGATGTGTTGTTTGGTTTCCAGTCTCTCAGTCTCTGGGTCTCTCGGTTGTATCTGCTTCTTCTCACTTGGGCTCCATTCACAGTTGAGGGAGCCCTGTCACAGTGCCTAAGGTTAAGTACTGAGCATGGTCCCAGCCTTCTATTTGTCAGTTAGCACTCACTTTACCTCATAGAAACTAAATTCACCACAATCTTTGCAGTTTCCTAAACAAGCCAAATACTTTATCTACCAAACCAGGCTGCTTTTAGAAATAAAAGGGGGCACTATTAATAATTGTGTTTAAGAAAACAAGTATAAAGGTTGACTGTACCAAGTAAACCAGAGTCTGTGGTTAATGACAACTAGCATATGGTTTTTGTACCATTGATCCATTCCATCTATTTTTACTTTTTTTTTTTTTGCATGATTTTCCTCTGTCCCTATGCAGGAACTGAAAAGGTCACATCAAACTTGACTGAACTTGATTTGAAGTTAAACTACTTTTTTGGTTTTTAGCATCAAATTTTATTTGCTGTCTAGTATTGCACTAAACTCAAACTGGGTTTCACATATTGCCATGTGCATTTCTCAGATCTGTATTGGTAATTCTTGCCCTAGGGTACCAATAATTAAAAAATCAAAACTCATTCACAACTTTAAATCACTACTTCTACTATTAAAATATACTTTAATAGAATTTGCCTAAAATGGTTATCTTCTTATCTCTACTTTCAAATTTGTTAAAATTTGGCTGTTTTCCTCATGGTATTTTTAAAAATAACGTCCATCAGTTTGGAATTCAAACACCTGACTATTGGTCTAGAAAGAATTTTCATGTAAATTTTTTCTCTGCTTTTCTTTCTTTCTTAATCATTTATGTGATAGTTATTACATTATAATGCAACTGCTTGTACATTATTATAGAATTATTTTCATACCTCCATGTATATCTACATATATAACTATATCTATCTATTATCTTCTATCTTTCAGAGTATTTTATCTCTCAGCTGTAAGACTTTCAGGGGCAATAACCACATATTATTATTTTTTAATTCCTTCCACAAAGTCTTTGCATTTACGTAATTTTAAGGACTTATTAAAGAGAGAAATACATTGAATTGTTTACAATCATTTTAAATCCATGGATATGTCTTATATTAGCATTTGAAGACATTAATTCTGAAAAAATAACATTAGGAATCATCTGAAAAAATATTAAATAAGGCTTCAAGGTGTATAAAAGATTTTTAGTAATGATGATACTAATTCTTCTTTTTAACTCCAGACCTCCTAAAAACTGACATGCCCACTAATGCTTAAATTTTTGCAGGAGGTGGACAACTTGCATATTAATTAAATCAAGTAAAGTTTATTTCCTCTTACTTCAGTTAATCCAATTTTTCTTTTAAATAAGGCACAAGACTTCGCTTGCCTTTCTATCTATTGGTACCTTTCACTCATAAAAATTAACAGAAGGGCAGAAGATAGTAAGCTGTTTTAGAAGGTTTTAATTCTCACCAAATAAGAATTTTTAGCAAAACGTTCATTGTAGATAAAACTAAAAGATGATATTAAAAGTGAAATTATGAAAGAAAAAGAAGAGATTTTAATGTAAAATTTTGTAAGTTATTTTGTCAATCTCAGTAAAAGAGTACTAAATGTTTAATGCCATTATAATAAAATTAGATTGCTCTAGTAGTGTTAATGCCTAGGAAGAATATTTAACGTGTTTTTAAAATGTCATGTAGGTGGAATTTACATCGATAGGGATAGTTAGATACATATACAGATATCAACTAAGACTTGCTTAGCTTTTATAATTATTTATTACTTCAAGTCTATGATAGAGCACAAAAGAATAGATTAAAACATCTTGTACAGCCAATGGGAGTGCCAAGTTAGCTAGTTGCCAAGGATTTTTAATTGAAAAATTGCTGACTATATCTAGGCATACTAATATTTTAAATTATTATTTTCTGTAGCAGACAATTTCAATTAATTTAAGATATGGGAAAGAAGAAACATCTTTTCATCTTCTATATTTTCTGATTACATACAAAGGACAACCAGATATTCTATGTCTAAACCAAGGTAAGATTTTATCGCCACAAAAACTTGTTTTTTCATGCATTTCAGCTTGTTTCTTTGTTCACATGGAGCTTTACAATTTCCTATAAACCCAAGTTGAACTCTATTCCTTTGCTATGATTCTCATGTTTCTGAATAAGCTAGTAGTAAAAATATCCAGGAGCCTAGTTTAAAATGTTCCATATAGAAAACTATAGTACCTGCCCATAGAGTTTTATGTAGGAAAAAAAAAAATCTCTCAATCCAAAGCACAAATTCTTGCCTATTTAAAAAAACTGCATTGTATTTCCTCTTGCTAATGAACCCTTCACTGTTGCAAGCTATTGTTCTTATCAAAACCTTAATAAAACTGCAAACAAACCAGTTGAATTAGGAGAATTCTTGAATAGAAAGGGAATCTATTTTCCCTGTTATGATAGAGTTCCAGATAATAATAATTGACAGAAAAACATGTTCATTCCAGGCTGTGACCATATCTAATTGCATTTTCCTTTCTCTTTCATGAATTTATATACATTTATTCATTTAACAATTCTTCTATTTCCCTTTTAAACTAAATTTTACACAGAGAATAAAAGCTAATGTATACAATAAGATCCCAGAAGCTGGAACTGGATATCCACTCTATTATAATGATCATATCACAAAACTTTAGCAAGTTCTTCATATCCAGGCTTACTAGCTTCTCATTTACTGTATACATTTTTAATAATGCAAGACCCAAAATAATAAAGAAGCTGGGAACCCACTGCTCACTTTGATTTGAAGAATTTATTATCAAAACAGCATTTTAAATATTTAACAAGGAATGGTGAAACCATGGAAAACACTCTAACTCTTTTGGGCTATAACTGTCAATTCTTTCTAGTTAGTTTTATTTTTAGGACTGGTTTGCAAAAGCTATTTCAGAATGGATATGTTTGTCTATTGGAGAGAACTAATTCTCTGAATGGAGTCTGAGATAGGATCCAGGACACTCTTCTGGTATTGCCACCATTAAAGACAAAACAAAAAGCTAACAAAACATTCCTTGGATGGTAACTTATTCTTTAACTGTGGATTGATCAGCTCTGTTTTTACGCAGAAGTTGCTGACAATGAATGTGTGTGATTTTATTTGCATAGCAAACCCAGGATACCTGTACACTCCATTCAAGATTCCCAAGGAAAGTAGAGATCAAGATAGGGTAATGGCACAATTTTATTAACCAACTGCTTCAAGATAGTCTTCTGGCCAGATGGACTTGATAATATGGAAAACACTTGTCTATTTAGATGGTACCCGAAGCTCAGTACCACTACAGGCTTAAATGCCAATTTTGCCACTTTCTGCACACCCACCAGCCACCCAACCAGGAATAAGATCTCAAATACCTACCATGGTTCCCAGCACATAACAAATGCTCAAATATCACTGTTGAGTAAATATCACTTTCATGACAATGAAAGACAAGTCTGGAGTAAAAAGCCACAGAAGAGAATAAAGTGTTTGTCTGCGTATCTGCTAAGGCTTATCCCTATAAAATGTAAAAGGGACAATGGTCTTGATTTTGCATGAACAAACAAATACACATATACACATGCACACACACACACACACACAAATTTTTTTTGGCATGGGAGTAGAGTGAGGGGACGTGTCTTAGTTCACTGTGAGTTGTTACAACAAAATACCACAGATTGGGTCGCATATGAAAAACAGAAATTTATTTCTCACAATTCTGAAAGCTAGATGGCCATGGTCAGGGTACCAGCATGGTTGAGTAAAGACCCATTCTGACTCCAAAATCAGAGGCAGGAAAAGCAAATGTAAACAAGTAGGACTACATCAAAGTTAAAAGCTTCTGAGCAGCAAAGGAAATCATCAACAAAATGAAAAAGAAACCCACCTAATGGGAGAAAATACTTGCAGATCATACATATGATAAAAGGTTAATATTCACAATACTGGGGATGCCATAAAAATGTATACAAGTGGACACTTTGGGCAATATTGCTCAAGCAGTAGTTTGCCTTTGTCTGGACACTGATGGTAACCACTTTGAGCACCTCTTGTAATTGCAGAAGTCACACGTGACTTGTATTCATTTTTTGTTATCGGTATATATTAAGTATTACAATTTTAACATAGTTTTCCTTTCTTAAAATGTGTATACTTTTTTTGGGGCACCTTTTGTATATAAAAAAAACTCATAGTACTCAATATCAAAAAACAAGCAATCCAATTAAAAATGGGCAGAGAAGCTGAATACACTTTTTTTTTTTCCCGAAGAAGCCAGATGGATGTCTAACAGGTATAGGAAAAGATGTTCAACAATACGAATCATCGGTGCAGTCAAATCTGAACAACAAGGTATCACCTCAAGCAAACAGACTAGGAAACCTATTTTAATTGACATGTAGAAGGCTCCAAAAGATGTCAAGATTCCAAAATAGTTTCATTGAAAGACTCATTGCAAAAGCTAACGGACAATCTTGTCTAATTGAAACAGTCCCCATAATGGCCATTGTAATTCTAGGTTGTCTTAGGAAAATTTGCCAATTTTGTAGATACTGTACACCTTCTTGGATCACCAGTTCTTAGAAATAAAATAAGTAGGCATGCCACTCTCAGTCCTTTGAAACTTGAGGATCCCATTTCTTTAGCTGTCTTGTGTCTCTCAGAGCCAAATTAATACCTAAGAGGAATGTGCCACTGTGTTGGGGAGTTGTGTTTTACAGTGTACCTCTTCACATGGAAGTTTTCTTGAGATTGGCAGGGGACCTAGTATCATTTTAGCCATTTTTATGACCAACTTATCCAAGCACAGGAGTCTTAGAGTTATGTGGTGAGCACTCAAACAACTTTTAAATGCTCGAACTGTGCCTACCAATTTTGTGGCTTTCACTTCCAAGATAAGTTCTCTATTAGCAATACTGCTTCTTTCACAAAATTCCTTTATAGTGGCAAAGGTCCTGATGGCCTTTAAATGTCCATGTTGTACCGAGGTAGATTTTGATTTTGATGATCAAAAAACTCTGAATTTATTTTCCAAAGTCCCCAGGTGATTTATGCTGTGAATTTCCCTCCAGGCTTTGTGAGTTTCCTAACAGCTGCTATACATTTGGGACTCCCAATATAACTATCCCAGAACCTCCACTCCCACCCCATCCCCGGGAAACTTTCTGGGAACTTGAGCAAACCCTGTAACCATTTCAGGACCCCAGAACCTTTCTGGGAATTTTAATAAACGCTAGAACCTTTCTGGGGCCTTAGAACCTTTCTTGGACTCTAGAACATTTCTGGGAACTTGAACAAAACCTGGAAACTTTCCTGGGCCTCAGAACCTTTCTGAGAATAATACATATTCATTTTTAGATTAAGTTTGTTTGGGTCACAGAGCTGCAGGCTCAAATGTGAGAGTGAATTACTCGCAGCTGTGTGGAGGAACACTGAACTCAAAGGGATCAGAGGGCGCCTCGCCTGTCCGTTAGGCTGTTAGCAGTCAGATTCAGATCGAATTCCTCCTCACCAAAAACTTCAACAACAACAAAAAATGATTAGTGAAAAGAATTTAGGTGACACAAACTTCATTCAACACTTCATGAAGCAGACAGACTCAGAGAACTGCCAAACGGGGTGGGCAGAAGGCAGGCAGGTTTTATAGAATAATGAATAAAGATTGAAGAAGAGCCAGGAAAAAAAACAAATAACAACAACAACAACAACAAAAACCAATTATCTGATTGGCTTGGGCTACACAGTGAACCTCGTTAGAGGTGAGAAGAAACCAGGAAGTAAGTACAGAGCCAAATTGGCTTGGCGTTTGCGGATTGGCTGCCTTCATAAACTGCGGTTCCGGTCAAGTGGAGCAGTTAGACGGAATCCAGAACTTTCCAAGTTTTGGTTCGCTGACCAGGACCTGGGCTGAAGCGTCTCCAACTTGAGCCTGGAAAGTTTGTACAACAATAGGTAGGTGTATGTGTATGACCCATCCCCCCACGTCTGTCAGAATTCCTTGTTTATTTTGGGTCTTCTGAAGTTTGAAAATGAAATTCTCAGTCAATATTGTTTCAAATCTTTCCTCTGTTATACTTTCTCTTTCTTCTCCTTCAGTTACGCTCTGATAATATCACAGTAGGTTGGGTTTTTGGTGAACTAGGTTTTCGGGAGGGCAGGCCTTGTTAAGGACCGAATGCTCCGGTGTGTCTCAAAATGGCCCCTCCTCCCCCTCCCGCTCCCGTCAGAAACATGAAGGGATTTTTCTCACCGATATTTAATGTGGGAATCAGTTGAGCCCCCAGGGGTAAATCCCACAATATTGTAGGGGTCCCCTATGACTGGGGCCTTCTGGAGTTTTTCACTCTCACATTTGTCTACAGTGAGCCTCCAGCCATTCGTAAATTACAATTCAAGTTTCCTTACCCTGGCGCTTTTGCTTGTGGTTTCCGCCTGTGAGTCTCTGTTCCAGATATTTCCCTTCTCCCATGTGGAATGCTAGGGTGGAATGAAGTCGTGTATCTCCCTTCCCCCAGGTCAGTTAGGCACTGGTAAAAACCCCAGTAAGTTAGCCTGGTGAAATAGTTTCTGCTGAGGGCCGGTCTTGTTAAGAAGAACAAACTGCTCAGGCCATATTTAAAAATGGCTACTTTTCCCCTCACTTTGCTGGAAGCATGAGGGGATTTTTCTCCAACCTGTGAGGGCTTCTAGAGGTAAATTTAAAAAATAAAACAAAACAAAAAAACAAAGTCTGGCTCTCCCCAAGGCTGGGATCCCTGGAGTTTTTAAGTCGCAAACTTGCCTACCCAGAGCATCCAGTAATTCGTCATTTACAGTTTCTGTTTTTCTAATGGGTACTGGTTCTTCTAGAGGTTTCTCCTCCTGGGTTGCTGCTCAGGTAAGTTGTAATTCTCTGTATCTGTTTATCTGTCCAATTTTGGGAGCAGCAATTTTCTCTGTGAAAGAACAAATGAAATAGAATGTACTCTAGGGGAAGTTCAAGGTGTCTCCTCAAAGCCCTACTTCAGCCTTCCCAGTTGTGTCAGTCTAGCCCTCGAGTTAGGAGAAGCTCACCAAAACTTTGATGTGGCGCTTCTCCTTGGTTATAGTTAAAAACTGATGCCATATGTACTCCCATTTTGTAGCCAGGCCTGAGGAATTGCCTCATCCTAAGCTTGTATTCTCTGGATGATTGTCCATTTTACTTCCTTTAGTTTGACTTTAATGATACCGCCTATATTCTTATGAGGGAACGGTATTCTTAACTCTTCCCTTAAACTCTTAGTAGATGATGGGAGTCTTCTAAGTGGTTAAGTTCATTTTCCTAGATGTTTATGTCATTTTTTGATTTCCAAAGTTATTATAGGACAAAAATTGTTTCTTAGATTTCTATGTATTGATCATGTGCTTGAATGGATTTCTCTCAAGGATTTTTAGGGAAGTTTGTTGGGCAGTTTTATGCACAAGATGTTCTGAGATCCCCATTCTTTAATATAAGTAATATCTTACTCTCAACATATTTTCTAACAATGCTGAGGTCCAAAAAATCACCTCTCCTTTTTAAAAGAGTAAGTAGTTGTACCAATATACTCAGGTGTTCTAGCTCATAATGGGGCATAACAGTAGCATTGCACAATAATGATATTTAAATATAAAACTCTCAATAGCATATGCAACTGAATGAGAAGCTCATGGATGGGTATAAGCAAAAGTAACATTTCTTGATGCTAATAAAAATTGCACATTAGATTTTAACTTATTTTATTGGTCACTTTTGCTTAGTGTAATGGAGCAAGGTGTTAACAGTTGATATGAATTTTTTCAATACCATTTTTATAATAATAATTTTTAAAGTTTTAAAAATGCAGTTTTGTTAGATTTCAGTTTTATCTTCTTTATGCCCAGGAACTATGCATAGTAAGTAAAAGCCGAGTCGAAATCTATACAAATAATTCAGGGAACCTTGAAAACAGCAATGTAGGCAGGATGTTATGAACTCCGTGTTGGACAAATGTTTGTTAGTAACTGGTTGTCTTGGAGATGCAATATTCAGGACCTTATAGAAAGACAATTCAGACTTCTTTTTACCGTGTTCTTCCAAACAATACTATTCTGATGTGACGTAGACCTATGAACAACAGTCTAATGCTAAGAACTATATGAGTGTCTCCTACGTTGAATTTTTGTTTATCTTACCTATTGTGGCCCAAGATATTGAACCACCATGAAATTGTGGTATATTGCTCATGTTCAACGTTGAAATTGAGAGGTGTTATGTTAGGTGACCTTACAAGCCACCTAAAATATGTTAGTAGGTTGAAGAACATTTCTATTTTACCTGACTTATTCTTCTTAAAGAGATCAACATTTTTATGGTAGGATTTAAATGGTGAACCCAGATTTGAATGTTTTCAAACTCTTGTCTTGGCCATTAACATACTGAGGCAAAAATATTGATAAGTTTTAAGTTTTTTTTTGAAAATTTACATAAATTTCTTTGTGAGTAGAGGAAATTAGTACTGCTTAAACTGTTTTCTAAAGTAGGTTCTTTTAATTCACATTACTATATTCCAGGAGGTATATAGAAGTCTCCAACTTATGGCAGTAAGAATTATATTTTAAATACTTTTTTGTTAGAATTATAATATGCATGTATAAATGGACATATGCATAAATTGTTATAGTTCACTGAATTTTCACAAAATGAACACATTGTCCCTCTAGCACCTAGACCAAGAAGTATATTACTATAAGACCACCCCTTCCTACCTCTCAATCACTGTCCCTCAGCAAGGTAACCACAATCCTGACTGAGTACACTCACCTAGATGTGCCTGTGTGAATTTTCTATAAATGCAATCAGTGAGCATTGCTTTGCACCTGGCGTCTTTTGCTCAGCATTATATTTGTGAGTTTCATCCATATCCTCCTATGCATTCTGATTACTGTATAGTGTTCCATTGTATTAATTTTATTTGGCCATTTGCTCATTGTATTATTGGAGGAAGTCATTGGGAACATATGATTGCAGGTTAATTTTCAAGCTGGACTCATGTAATTAGAGGCTCCCCTCCTCTCCCTGTTCTTGGAATATTGCTCTGCTTGCCTTCCCTGTGCTAGAGGTACCCAAGGACACAGTCTTGAGATAGTCATGTGGATTGGAGACCATCTAGATGGTACACATGAGAGCCCAGTTAAGGTCTCTATACAAACTTTAAGAATCTGGTAGGCAGGGGTGGAGTTCTACTCATCTTGTAGCTGCCCACATCACGGCTTGTATGTAAGTTCTCTTGCTTATTTAACCTGCCACCTACCACTCAGAGTCGTCTGCCTCTTTCTTTGGTCTCTCCCTGCCTGCCCTCTGTGTAAGGGAACCGGTTTTAGATTATACCAGGAAGCTCCTGAGGTTAGAAAACAACATGTATGATTACTGATTTATTTTTCCATGATTTCTCCAGTCTCCAGTTGATAGACATGTGGTTGTTCTAGGTTTTGGTTATTACTGCTCTGAACTGTCAAAGATAAAACTAAGCCCAGATGTTATTAACAAAGCTGTTTATCCAAAAATTGGTCATTATTTTTTCAGTAGGATTCTAAAGTGTTACAAAGGACAGTACATTTTGTAGAGTAAAAGGAGGAAACACTGAGTTTACGTCTGCTTGGCAAGTGTTCCATTAAGGCAGAATTTTTGGAAATGGGGAGACTTCTGATTTGGTCTCCAGGTACATTTGGCAGTCCTCGCTTGACAGCAAGGGGACATTTCAAAAGCAGAGGGATTGTTCATTGCTTGGGGCAGAGGAGTTTCTGTGGCCAGGCCAATTCCTGGAACAAGTGGGGAGTCTTGGGGGTGCATTTCTTAAGTCAAACTGTCATTATGATCCTTATGGGGGTGCAGTTGAGGGTAGTTGGCTGCCACAGGAGGCACTTTCTCAGAACAATCTATTACATTCTTTCATGGGAAGAAGAGGGATGAAGAAAACATTTACTTACAGCATTCTGGTCTAATTTGTGGTGCTGAGAGTAAAACAACAAAACAAAACAAAACAAAACAACCCAGGAAGTCAGCAAGTGACCTGATCTTTGGGCTAATCAATCCCAAATAAAATCTCAGGTGGGTCCTATCAACTTAAGTCTGGTTGTGCAGCACCATGACAAGCCCCAGCTACTTTTCCAATCTTTTCTCCGTAGCACTGAGAAGGATATTGGCCTGGCTACCCCTGCTGGCCCTCTCATGGGAGCTCTGGCTAGGCAAATTTTGCTCGGTACACAACCGCATATAACCCAGAAGTCCTAACTTCTCTTGTCAAACAACAATTAACCAGCTGATTCCAGATACAGGAAAGAAACTTTCCACTAAAGAGAATGTAACTTGCAAAGTTGAATTTACATTACCTAAGAAGTATCAGCATACACAGAAGGCTCGACAGTGCAATCTGAAGCAGGCAGGCTTTCTTTCAGTAAATTGGGATCTTAAGAAAAATGAGTATGTAGTATTTTACATTTATATAACCAAAAGACACATTAAATTCCATCTAGGAGGTTTTTCCTTCTCAAAGTGAATTGATTTCTCCACTTCTAGAAGATTTAAAAAATGCAAAACTCCTAACAGATGTAAAATGTCAGTTTTATAAATTAAATAATTAAATAAAAGACTGAGACCTATTCTCCACTATGCCACTGTGTATCTTTTAAATTTTTAAAATTTTATTCCTTATTACTCAGAAGATATAGTCAAAAAATTTAAATGCATAATCTCTACTGGGGAATTAAAAAAATAATTATTAGTATTAGTAGACTAATACTAATAGTATTCGTTGAGCATCTGCTATGTACTAGGCCTTTCCCAACATCTTTACATTTACTAACTTATTCCCCCAAACTATATTTTCTTGAACTATATTGTATCACTCTGTTATTATAATGTCATTCCCAGACCTTGATTATGCTAGCTATAGAATTCCACTTGACCCCAAGATAAAGCTATTATTGATAAATAACCATACATATCTCAAACAAGATATCTAGGCATCTTATTCTTGCTCTCATAAATTAAAAGATTGCTTTTTAAAATTTGTTGGAATTGTACTTGAGTCTCCAGTCTCAGAATTTCTGCTCCCTCTTCTCAAATTCTCAAAATGTCTCTAATCTTCCTCCCAATTCACAAGAAACCCTATAAAATCCTTTCCCTTTTTTATCCGTTTATTGCTTAGATGCAATTCCTTCATAAGCTCTCTTCTTTGCTTTGTGGAAGTAATAAAAAGTTTCATTCTTTCAGATTACTTTGCTTATTAAATAACCTTCAGAACAGTCATATTATTGCCACTTCCTATTTGAGAATCTGACTTGGATTCACATAGTTGGGCAATAGATAAACCAAGAATCCAACCCAGGTATTCTGGCTCCAGGTGATCCCCACCCCACGCCCCCATGCACACTCACATGCACACGCACACACCACCACCACCACCACCCCGCATCCAGTCTTCTAAACACAAAAACTCTTACCTGCATTACTCTACACCAGGGGTGTCCAAACTTTTTTCAATGTTTTTCACCAAGGGCCATATGCAGTAAAATACACAAAACAGCCAGGCCACTCACTCGAGGTGAAGTACATATTGCCTCACCTGGTTTATTAAGTAAACTAAATATATTTTTGGAATTTGCTGCGGGCCAATTAACAATGGATCATGGGCTGCAGTTGGCCTGCGGGCTGCAGTTTGGACACCCCTTCTCTACACCATTATTTCAAATACTTCATTTCTAAAGTGATTAGTTAAGGTAATTATAAAAACCTTTACATTGCTTCCTACCTTGATCACTTTACAGGAAAAATAATTTTTCTGTTTAAAAGTTACATGCATAATATAATGGATTTATCCTCTTTCCTCATGATGAATAAGCTTAATGTTATGTATATATTAATGGCTGTAGTTATTTATCTATTTGGTTGGTAACTTAAAAACTTCTCTTCTACTTAAATAGCTTTTCTATACAATATTTTAGTGTCAGTCACAGTGGAATACACTTACCTGACATAAGCACTATGCTTGCATGTTGATGCTTCAAATAGATTTGCTGAATTTAAAAGTGATCTCAACCTATCCATAGGTCACTTGCTACTCATCAAAGGCAAAATATATTATAAAAAGGAAACAAGTAACTAAATGTATGAAGAAGATGAAATTTCACTGCTTTAAAAAATAATTAAGGGGAATATATATGAAATGGTACATATATGTATTAAATTATCATATAGTGATCCAGAAATTCAGAAAAAAAATGGCAAATAAACATAAAAGCTCTGTTTGATGTGAAGGCAAAGTTATGGAGAATCCTGTTTTATAGTAATCAAACAGGACTTTAACTATAAAACTATTTCTCTGTGATTATACTATAACATGCTTTCTAGGATATAGTAAGATGAGCAATACTATTTTATTATTAAAATTTAATTAACTTTTTGTCAAAGAATTAATAAATGAGGAGGACTTTTGCTGGTAATAAAAAGTAAATAACTGAAGGAATTTTATAGGATGCATACATTGATTTATCCTTTGAGTCTGTATTCATTACTGCTGTCTGACATTTTATCTCATCCTATTTTGCAACAATATTTATGTATAATCTTTAAGATTTGTCTTTCTGCTATCCATCTGCTAGCCAGTTGTCTAACATAAGATTAGCATGCTCAGAAATGTTAGTGGCAATAAAATGTTCCAATATGCCTTTGCCTCCATAACTACTCAAGGAATATTTATCAGCCCATCTCTCTATAGGCACATTAAAAAAAAAATTTAAATGATAGCTTTGTGTCTATACAAATCAGGTCTTTTGTCACAAGATTTGTGATAAGAAAAAGGTATCACTGAATATTGCCACTGTGTGAATATTCTTCAATATTTATTAAAATTTTAAGTTACTTTGAAGCTTTTGGGTGGTGACAGGTTTGTGTAAAAGATTTATATGATTTTGTTGGTAGTGCTGAAAATTACAATGGCATTAAAATCAATATTCGACCTGTGCCCACCAGGCAAATCCCAACATTTAAAAAGATACCAGAAACACCCTAAATTTAATTGATATAGAAATCAGTTAATGCAACTACACAACAATAAACATACTGCATGCCATGTAATATTCTCATTAGAGTCACGAACAAAATTATTCTGCACCTGTCATTATTTATTATTGTTTATACATTTCTTACCAGTGCTCTCAGATGTGGACTATAAACAACAGATTTAATTAAGGATTAAAAAAAAGGAAAGAAAACATTATGAAAACATGATTTGAGTGACGTCTAAAAGATACAAAAGTTTATACTGAAAGTTACAAAGGATTATACTAGAAAATGAAGATTAGGTGTTAGGCACTTGTAATTTCCATACACCATACAGTTTCTAGACATCAAGTATAATAGTTCCAATACTAAAAATTATGGATGGAGTAGCTATTTGTGACTTAGCTTACGTATCTTATGCTATATTCTTCAAAAAACTCTGTGAATTATAATTAGCCAGACGTAAGAAAAAATATTTAGTAAATAGCACATTTAGATTTAACACAGAACTCTCTGACCCCATTCTTCTCAATTTAATATCCTGAGCCTAATAACACCGGAAAATTTTCATTCTGCAAATAATAAATTAAGTAAGTGAAAGCTTTAACTTATTCAAATTCATATTTACACCTTTAAGTTAATATTTATTATATCTCGGGGCAGAAAGGAGGGGTCAGTAGCTCATGGAAGGAACTACAAGGGTGCTTCTGGAATTCTGGTTGAAGTTTCTTTGTGTGCAGATTACAGAGGTATATTTACTTCATGAAAAATCTCTGAATGCATAAACATGATTCATGTTATTTCTGTATGCATGTTATATATTTCCATATAAAAATTACCGGGGCTGGCCCAGTGGGCTCTCAACCACAAGGTTGTCGGTTCGACTCCCGCAAGGGATGGTGGGTTGTGCCCCCTGCAACTGGCAATGGTGGCTGGACCTGGAGTTGGGCTGCGCCCTCCACAACTAAGATTGAAAGGACAACAAGTTGACTTGGGAAAAAGTTCTGGAGGTGCACACTGCTTCCCAATAAAGTCCTGTTCCCCTTCCCTAATAAAATCTTTAAAAAAAATTACCAAAAAGTAGTAAACAAGAACTCCCTTTTCTGTTAATAGTATGGAATACTGAAATTCCCCACAGAACCCAGTTGTCCCCTGTGTACTGTTTCCTCTAGTCATTTGATCATAGCAAGCCATGCCAGATCAGGGTAGTTGTTCCTTGGTTAAAATAAAGGTCTCTGCAGGGCTGTGTTCCTTTCCGGAGGTTATAGGAGAAAATGTTTCCTTGCTGTTTTCATTTTTTAAAGGCTGCCCACATTCCTTGCTCCTGACCCCCTTTCTCCTTCTTCAAGGTTAGCAATGTTGTACCTCTCTGACCATAGTCGCATCTCCAGCTGATTCCAGCCAGGTAAAGTTCTCCACTTTTAAAGGCATATGTGATTACATTAGGCTCACATGGATAATTCAGACAGAATAATCTTCCCATCTAAAGGTGTCTAATTCTCTGAAATTTGTGGCATAATTTTGATTATATTTCCCTATTTTCGAAAAGAATTGTGTCTAATACGCATCGTTATTTATTGTTTTGTGTTTTCAAAATGCTTTCTGTAGAGACTTCTTTTTAGGTACTCTGGCTTTCTAATATCTGTCTATTCTGTCAGCCCCTCTTGATATTTTTATCTTTCCCAATTCATATTTCAAATTCCAAAACAAATGAAAGTATGACAAAGCCTTGTAAACTAACTTTTCGAGGAATCTGTGGAACAATCACCAGGTAACATGAAATTTTGCTCCTTCTCCATATAAAAGGAAGGTAACAGAATAATTAGGATTATTTGGCATTATTTAAATTTTAATTAACCCGGTAGTACTGAGAGCTCTTTAGTTGATCATACTTGAGGTAAAAATTCTGCCCCCAAACGAATTTCAGTTATCTTAATTATGTATATGTAAAAAGTAAGATATTCCAATGATTATGCACATCTCATATTTGTTTTCATATTCAAAAACTGGTTAAAAATATTTCTACCAAAAATATATTTGTAGATTACTAAATTCCAATTTCCTTGTCAAATATGTTAAGTCCCTGCAGTATGCTCTGTGATATAACTCAAGAAACGTGGAAAATTTTCAATGTCTTCATTTTGTATAGTATTTTTACCCCCAGAGTAATCATTGAATACATCATTATAAATTAAATCTGTGTTACACCTCAGTAGATGATGCCACTCTTTTAATTGTGATTTTGGTTCAGGAAATTTCATCTATGGATGAAACCAGAGAATATGTGCCCTTGAACCTCAGTGAAAAAAGGTATTACCAGAAAAAGATATTTCAACAGCTAGGGCAAGAATAAAAATCTTGGGTTTTGAGACTTAGATCTCTGTTTCACAATTGAAGATCAGATTTAAGATGTCTTCAAATCATGAAAAACTAAGCTGGAGAACTCAGACCAGGGCCCATTAGAGACACTCAGTCAGTTTTGAAGGGGCATAACCGTTTTCCAAGAACATTAATGAAAATGTTTTGCATAAAGGAGACCACTTCTATACAATATCCAGAAAACAAGCTCCAAATGATTAGAGGAACAGATTGTCGTGTTTTAATCTACTGACATTTGTTCTTTTCTTTCGTATTTTCTTTCCTCTTCACTTACACAAGGATCTGGATCATTAACAGATAATTCATCCTGGTATTATAGTTTCTTGGTCTATAGTTTCCTATCCTTCATTTTATTCTTCATACTTGTAAGTCATCCCTTTGTGTCTTTTGATTAAAATGTACATCTAGTATAATTATTACTTATACTCGTATTCTTTTGGATAACAGCCAGCTTTCTCTGATACTAATTTTATTTTTTGCAATAAGAAAAATATTTTTCTGTCGAATTGTACTCAAGCCCCAAGTGATTTTTAATTTTATTTTAGGTAAAAAATAAAACAGTGGGTCAGAGGGCCAAAAATACAAACCCCCAGCAAACCTAGATATGAAGGTATCTGTCTCAACATTAACAATACTTGGCAACTTTTCCAAGGAGATGCTCTTTGTAGCCAAACATTCACAGAAATAAAGTTCACATACTCTTTATCTCCTGCTTAAAATGTGACTACAAACCCTGAATCGTATCCTTCTCTTACCTTAGTATTATTCTATGTTGCTGTGTTCAAATGTATCACCTCCATAGTCTGAAATACTGCTGAATGTATATTGTCCCTTCAGTGATCCAACAAATTATCTATAAACAAAAAACACGCATAAATCTGACACTAAAAGATGTTGGAAATACCATCAGCAGATCATTTTCATACATTGACAACACAGCAAAAAGCAGTGACGATTTGAATTGATTGTGTTCACAGACAGTGATGTTGTAATCTTCACCTGGGGCTGACAAGTGACTTAGAAGCAAGCAAGGGCCGAGAACTTAATTTTAATTTCCCTTTGGATAAAAAAGACAGATACCAAATATAGTTTCTTGTCAATGTGTTAAGATTGGGGAAAATGAAAGCTATATTAGAGTCTTGCTCTAGGAAATATTTGTGCCCTGAAGATAAAATGTAAATAATAATAATAAAAAAATGAATTATCAAGACTAAACTAATAGACTGTTGATTAAATCTTAGTACAAGACTTTTTCTCACTATGCCCATCAGTCTTAACCTATGATGTCTTACACACTGCCCAACCCTAAGTAGTTTCCAACCTTGTAAGACTTGTCTTAAAATTTATCACCCAGCCAGAACCTGAAAAAACACATCATTCTCTACTTTCCCTTTTGAGGTGCTATTGAAATTCTGCCAAGGTATTTTTCTGTCTTATTTCAGTAAATCCAAAAAAGTAAGCTTTGCTTGCTCAACATGTTTTTTTGATGGTGTTTTGCTAAGCTGAAAGTTGACAAAAGCTATAAACACACAAATCAATAGTTTTTCTGTAAGATAGGAGGACATGCCTAGAAATAGAATTGGGAAACAGTTCCTTTCACAATAGGTACAATAACAATAAAATGCTTAGAAACAATGTCTACCCGAAAGGCTTTGGACCTATATAAATAAAGCAATCAAATCATATTGAAAGACATAATAGAAAATGTCAACAAAATGGAAAAGTGTGCCACATACTTAGATGGGAAGATTTCACAGAAAAAAAAGATTCCAATTTCTCCCAAATTATCACAGAAATTATACATTCTTACAGGATCACAAACAATAGTTTTTACTTTTAAAATTCTAGCTGGAAGTTCGTATAGAAAATATAAAAAAGAAACTAGGGTACATTTGTCTTACTAGACATTAGCATATACCACAAAAGTACCATAATTAAATCTAGATCTTTTGTGTTGGATATGGGAAAAAGAGTAATCTCACAAATCACTGGTGGATATGTATATTTTTACAATGTATTATTTGGAAAGCAAATGTATAATGTTACAGTTTCCTGTTTGAAAAGCAATTTGGTAGTAGCCATTAAAATTAAAAATACATATACTCTTTGCCTCAGCGATTCTACTCCTGGGGATCTTTTCAGAGAAATCGAAGTACAATGGTCATAAGGCCATATTTATTGCAGAAATTTTCAAACTATACAGACATTAAAAAAAATATACCAGAGTAGCACTTCTCAAACAAATTTGATCTATGAAACCTTGTTGAATATATTTATATATAGATACATATAATTCTGTAATACAATAATAAAAAAAGCTTTTATATTTGTACTAATACATGCATATGCACAAGTATCTGTATGTTTAGTTTTAGGAGGCTGGATAAAAGTATGTTGGGTTTTTATATGGATTTATGGATATGAAGACAAACTTATGTGTGGAGATGGAGAATAAAGAGAAAGTAAAGGAAAACATTTTTTAAAAGCACAAAATTTAAAATATATGTGTTTATGTAAGCATGTGTTCAATATTTATATAAGTAAATTATTATTATTTTTTAAATTGAGAAAAAATCAAACAAGCTGTATGTTTAAAAAAAGATTTTATAGCTACCTCTACCCAATTCAACCTCCAAACTCACAGATAGAGAAGGCTATTTGGGACCTTTCTTTATCTAAATTTGTTTGTTTGCCCTTTTGTTTTGTGAGCTTGGTTTGGTCATCAGATGGGGATTTTACTAGTGGACCTTAAATCTCCAATGCTGAGATTTTCTTTTTTTTAATCTGCAGCTATACATTTATTCTTGAGGAGAAATTACTAACTTATTTGCCCAGGGAATTTGGAGGGATATAACTGGAAATTGACGCTTGACTTTTGAATATGATTTCTTGGAGGATTGCAGCAGCAGGGCAGAGGGTGCTAAGAGTGAGATGAATTCAGTGTATGTCAGAAGGAAAACACATTCTGTCAAAAGAATACTGGGTATGAAGTCATACTGTAGAGACTGGTATGGATAGTTGATGTGCATATGCACTATTATACAATAAGCTCCTTTACATCCCACACAATTATCTTGGGACCAGTTGAGGAGTCCAGGCAATATAAGCAGAAGTGATATGTGTCTCTTTGGGGCCGAAATGGTATGCCTGTTTCATTTTTCTCCACTATAGTGACCTGGGAGGCCATGTATTCCAGATGACACATGTACATGATAGAAGATGAACATGCAAAACAAATTTGACCTTACCTGACTAAGATAGAAATTGCTGTCTTAAAATAGGGTGCTGCCGATATGGAAAAACAGATTTTAGTGGTAATAAGTGGGGAGGAAACTGATATTGAAGGACAGAGGATGACATAGCAAAATTTAAGAAAATTATCAATTGATATATTTTTAAAAGCTAATATGGGGAATAACTTGGGAAGAAAATAGGTTAGTAAAGAAACAATACTTACTGTGTGTTTGCTATGGTATTACAGGAAAGAAAAAAATTCAGGCAGGAATAAACTTTATTTAGTTTTTACTTTTAGACCCAAAGAGTAATAGAAAAGATTAAAACAGTCAATAAAAAAGTGGCTCAGTGGAACGAAAGTGCCTCAAAAAAAAAAAAAAAAATCAAATTGAAGGTGTGAACGATAATAAACTCCCTCAGTTAGATCAACTTACTCAGAGCAAAGGTCTGATTCAGTGTTCGGCCTGCTCATGCAAACCTAATAGCCTCAAAGAAACCAGCTTTGGAAGAAGACAGGTGAGCATGGTGACAAGGAAGCAAAGAATTTATACTCGAGACTTTTTCTTAGAAAAGGAACTTGTGTACGTTGAATGGCATGTGGAAGTGACTGGAAGCAAGAGACAAAAGCTTATCAGATTCTTGAGTGAATCATATGGTCAAATACATCACAGATGAGAATTAAAGAAAAATCTTTGCCTTTACCAGCCTAAAAACATTATTTAAGCATTTTTGCTTTTCAGAAGGAAATTCCAAAGGTGATGGAAATGCTACAGTGCATTATGTATAAATCCTAGATGTTCAGATGAATGCATTGATAGGAGGGGACTCTGAATGGTTTCTCTCAGAGAAGGAAGGGCCTATTCTTCAGGTAGGAAGTGGGGAACATAGGGATACTTGGAGACAAGAAAGACAGATTGCCTGAATGAATTCTCAGTGACGATCCCTGAGCCATTTGGCATATTGCAGCGTAGTTTACAGGTAGGAATAAGAATATATATATGGACAATGGATAAGAGTGGAAGTAATGTGAATCACTTCTGAGTGGAATAAATAAAAGTCAGCATGGCTCCTTCACCTCTCTCTTCGTCTTCTACATTAACCATGGAGCCATGGCTTCCAGATGATACTGATTCAAGAGGAAGGGTGTTTACCTTGCATTAGATCTTGGGAGACTGAGAAATACGTTTTCTTTGTGTAAAGACACTGAGATTTTAGGGTTTTCCTGTAGCAGTATGCAGCTTAAAATACATTGACTGGTAGCTGAACAAACTGACCCAGTCTGGAATTTGAGGAAGGTTTCCTCAGAAATTAATATTTGAATGAGTTCTAAAGGATCTGTAGATCCGTTTACAGAGCAGGATGTTTCTAGGGAGAGGGGAAGCAGGTAACCTATAAAGACATTATGATCCTTGGTACAGGACAACAGACTGTCCGCATATTACAAATGTGAACAAATGCATTTAATAAAGAAGACGCTGTCACCTCTGTTATTCAGGACACAAAGATTTCCACTGATCCAGTGAACCCATAACCCCAGATACTCATCCTTATGACTAACATAAATCAGGCCCAAGGAAACATCTCCAACTTTATTTCCCTCTATGCTGAACCAGAAGGTGACTGTGTCTGAATACTCTGAAGGTCTACAGATTTTCTTGCTGCCAGTGACAGAGACAGACATAGGTTTGTGCTGCAGTAAAGATTTGATGGGTGGAGGCTCTTAGGTAAGTGAAAAGACAAATTTATTCACTTGTCAAACTCTTCCTTTCAGAGAACAAGACTGTAACAGATTCTTAAACAAAGAATTATTCTTTTCCTGTAGTGCGGGCAGTCTACTTTCTTCTTTCTTGGTACATTCCAACATGTATGATTCTGAATTAACTTCGCATTCATAATGATTACAAATAATGGCTCAAGAATATTTTACAATATTAAGCAATTACTATCATTCTTAAGTTTATAACTTCGGATGAAATATGAATGATGTGTTGTATCAGTCATTTATTTTGGCAACTACAAAGAAGTTGAATATAGATTTGCATATGTTTTATGTTTATAAAAATAAATAAGATTTGATGACATTTTAAGAGTATTTAAATTAAGTTTAATTAAATAATTTTGATTTAATTTTTAAATACTTTTATTATAATATGTCTTAATAGGTAATTTTGAAGAAATTTACTATTGAACAAGCTTAGGTGTTGTAGTGAAAGGTAAGGGATGTTTAGATAGGAAAATTTTTTAAAAGTCATAGTTTGTAAACTTCCCTTACCTTCCTTTTAGCAAAATCACTCCTTTCAGTTATTCATATAAATATTACTTTCTCTTCAACAGAATACCCAAATATGTTCAACAATAAATTTAGTGGTTTTTGATATTTTGTCAAATAACAATCATCATTTTAGACATATTTTAAGTTTTGTCTTTCTGAAAATAAAGATTTTGCGCGATAGTTTATTAGTTTTTATAATCGTGTCTTTTAAAATGTAGACACATCAACACTTACCTCATTTCATACTCTTGGGTTATGCACACACATGTTAGGAGGGGCCTGCAAATTAATTAATTAACTTAAAAAGCTAGCAAACATGTGAAAAAGCATGGGATGTGAACAAACAGAGAAAAAAAAGAAACAAAGGAAGTCTTAAGTAACTGAAGCAGAGATTGTGTTGTCCATTGAGGCTGGAGAGGTGGTCAGGGATACTTTCATGCTGGGTGCCAAAGGTTACCGTGAGGAAAAAAACATTCAGAAATGTAGATTATGGTATTGTTGGGCCAAACACGGTTTCTATCTCATGGATTTTACATCTTACTGGGTATTAGCCCGAAATAAAAATGAACTTGAGCAAATGGAAACACCTACTTTTCTGAACCCCAAACTAGCTGAGTTTTTCCTGAGGATGAGGATGGGGGATAATGTGGAAAGAATAAGTATGGTTAATAAAATCATTCACAGATTTCTACTGAAAAGATAGTAACAGTTATATCAGATGTCAGAGGGATAGTAGTTTATCACTCTGTGAGGGGTGTAAATGTCTAACTATTACGTTGCTTTGTACACCTGGAAGTAATAATAATTTTAAAAAAAGATAATACCTACTATACTAGGAGAACAGATTGATGGAAGTCCAGAATATTTATGAGTGGTAGGTTTGGAGGTTATTTTAGTAATTAAAAAAAAAAAAGATAATGTTGACTTGGATTAATTTGGGGCAATGGAAATAAAAAGGAATGAAGAAAATTTAAAAATAAGTATACGAGGTAGGGGGAACTGTGTTAAAAGTGAATCTTAAGGGTTTAGCATACAACCCTGGACCAAGGCTGTTACCGTTAACCAAGACCGAGGGTTATAAAAGAGAAACAATTATAAGGGGAGGACGGTGAATTTGTTTTTTCATATGCATATTTTTATGTATTTTCATAGCATTGAAGTGCACATGTGGAGGAAGGAAAAAAATGGGAGTTAGCTGAGGTAAATGTTGGCTTGCAGTAGAGATTTGTTTGGACTCTTTGTCTCCACATGACACATGACCACTGGGGTATATTTGTATATGATTGTGCCCACAGAAATGGCCACAAATTCCTCACTGAGGAGGTGAGTGAGGGCTTAAATTCAGCCTGCTTTCTGCTTACACGTGTGTGCCTTGAGACAGAGCATCATCAACCCAGGAAAAGGGATGTCCAGAGAAAGTTGCTGAATGAGCTTGAGGCTGTTTTAAAGGCTTGCCCATCAAATTTCAAAACATAACATTGTAATTTGATTAGTAAGGCCTGTCAACAGCTTTGATAAATACTTTATCAAGTACTTTATGGAAAAGGCAAACAAGACAAGGGCAGAGACTGTACCTGAGACTCTTGTTCAGCTGACATTTCTCATTACATACCAGAGACTTCAGCACTGTGGAAACCTCCCCGGTGACCCACTGACTGGGCAGCAAATTATTCCTTGGGCTTTCATTCTGTTTTCTTTTGCAAAACAAAAAGCAGTGTGTGTGTACATGTAAATGTCTAACTCTTTCAATAATATTGCGCAATTATTAAGTACCACTTATTAGAGAACATTACAGGAAATAGAGCAGTGCTTTTAAGCTGAAAGAAAAAAAGATTGAAATGGTCTGTTTGGTTTCATTCTTTTAAAATGATGATTGGAAGACACATAAAGGCCATTACCCTCCATATTAAATAAGAAAATTGTTTTATGAGCACCAGTTATTGTTCGGGGTCAGTGTTTTCCACAGAGCCAGATGACAGCATTTTTTTTTAAATTACAAAATAGCCACTAATAATTTTAAAAAGTCAAGCAATTCAGGAGTATAAAGTCAAACATGAAAATCCCCTACACTGACAATTCCTTCCTACTCTCTGCACTTCAAATTTGTTCCTCCGGGGTAATTGATACTAATGGTTTGGCATGCATATTTTTTCACATTTTTATATATTTGTGATGTGTGTATATATATATATATATATATATATATATATATATATATATATGTGTGTGTGTGTGTGTGTGTGTGTATATATATATATATGGCACACACAAATACACACGTAATTTTTTTTTCCTGAAAAATGGAGTATTGGTATGAATTGCATTTACTGTTGTTTTTTTTTCCATTCAATAACATACAGTGGCATCTCTCAGTACAGAGGGAATAGGAGTCTACTGCAGTTTTAACATAATACATGTAGTCTTTCATTCGTCAATGTTTCAGCTGTTTTCCATTATTCACTATTAAATAATGCTTCAGTTAACTCTTCGTCCATATAGTCTTGTGAGTAAAGACATTCCTGGATATTGAACTGCAGAACTGAAGGCTCGTTGTAGGCGGAATAATGCTCTTCCTATACTGCAGATGTCTCTGTCCTGATCTCTAGAATCCTTTAATGCTGTTACCTTGTATGGCAAAAGGGAATTTGCAGATGTGATTAAGTTAATCTGAGACACGGAGATTATGCTGGATTATCTGGGTGAGCCCTAAATATAATACAAGGATCCTCATAAGAGGGAGACAAGAAAATTAAAGGTAGGAAAAGGTAATGGGACAATAGAAGCAGAGATTGGATAAATACCCAGATACAAAAATAAATATAGATCTATGTATGTGCTGGGGTTTACATACATGCATATATTCCTTTGCTCTCTCTACAGAGCAGGACTAGAACCCTTCACATCCCATTAGTCCAGATCTTGGTTTATGAATAATATTCTTCATGAAAGGTATGTGAGCTCTTTGGAGAAATGGTTGATTCTAAGGTTTGGGCAAGAAATATACAAGATAAACCTGGAATGTTTATTTAGTGTCAGAAAATAAGGAAGTGCTCAGAGACGCAAAGAAAATGAAAAATTAAAATGGTGAGGCATACCAAAAGGACACAGGAGTCAATCTAAATGAATCCCCAATAGCCAAAGACAAACCAATTTAAGCAACAAAATAAATAACTACTATATAGTACTCTCACGTAAAGAATACATAATAAAACCCGTGAGTCCATACTGATAGAAATAAATGGTTGAATAAATAAATGGGGGATAAGAGACAAATCTTTCATACAGAAGATTTCCAACTGATAGATGAAGATATTCTCTACACTGGGATTAAAATTTGATTCTTCTCTCCTTGAGTGTAGGCTGGATTTAGTGGAAAAGGAAACGCAGTAACTTTAAGCAGAGAAACCTGAAACTGTGTAAGTAAAGGGATCAAGATTAGCACAGCTAGTGTTGCAGACCATTATCATGGACGCTTCCTATGATGAGATGAGAGGGGCACTTCACCTCCATGTTGTTATTTCCCAAAGCAAAATCTCAACACATGAGACAACATCAGACAAGTCAAAATTGAGGGACATTCTACAGAATATCTAACCAGTACTCTTCAAATTTGTCAAGGTCCTGTAAAGCAAGGAAAAACTGAGAAAGTTACAGTTTTGGAGATGTCTAAGGAGACATTCTGACTAAATGCATTATGGTATATGTGCCTGAATCAGTCTTGGATTGAAAAAAAATGACGTTAATAGGAAAATTGATAAAATATAATAAAGGCTATAGTTTAGTTAATAGTATGATGCCAATGTTATTTTCTTAGCTGTGATCAATATACCATATAAAACAAATGTATATAATACACTAGGATTAGGGAAACCTAGATAAAGTGTATATAGGAACTCTGTACTAGCTGCAATTTTTCTATAAATCTAAAATTATTCTAAATAGAAATTTTAAAAAAGAAATTATTCAATACTTACAAATACAACCTCAAAAATTTCACCAGGTCCCAAAGGTGTAATGGGAAAGTACTGTCAAACCTTTAATAATACCTAATATTTTCCTTAACATGGCAACCAGTAATGGAACTTTGGTCATTTGTTTCTTACATGTCATTCTGCTTACCTCTTTTCTGTTGGAACCTTTGGGAAAAGATTTCTGAGAGGATAAAATACAAAGATCATGGTATTACTGAAATGAAGATTAAAAATTTCCATTTTGTTTAAGGAGATTTTCTTTTCTGATAATAACTAAATCGACTAATTTATGTGTAAGAATACTCACTGCATTAGTATACTACTGTGTTAAAAACTTTCTCTTTGTAAACTTTTACTTTAAAAGCTCTATAAATTCTACAAATCCTGCTGAGATTAGTTTAGTGAATATTTAATTTTTCTCCATGATTGGAAGAACATACAGTACTCAAGTGAAAGATACTATTAAATTTTCTGTGAAATATGTGTTTTTCCTCCCAAATACTGTAGCCTGATAGCAAAGCAGAAATTGCTCATGTTGCTACAAATTTAGAAAGTGGTTTTATAAAAGCAATCAGATTTCAATTATCCCTGATTTTCCATTCCATCTAAAAGCTAAACACAATACCTTTGGAAAAAATATGTTAACAGAACTAAGGATCTCCCATGGACTTAAATACATAACTGCTGTCATTAGAACCTGTAAAAGTGAAGATAATTCACCAAATATTGCCCACACCAGAGGAGGTATTTAAAACACTGAACTTTACAGGTTTTGTACCTTTCCCTGAAATGGATCATGAAACTAAGTTGCAGCTAAGTCTTGGAATTCTATCCTTTCATGTGTCCCGAAGAGCTCAACTTAGGTTTGGACTTCTCTCCCTGCCCCCCCCCCCCACTTAACCCCCACCTCCGGCCAATTTTGGACATGAATATCATCTTCTGTCTATTTTTCTGATAGTGATAGTATGTTCTAGATCTCAAAAACTATAACCCATAATCTATCTTACTTCTCTATCTCATTTAATAATTTTTATGGATCAAAATTATGGCTATTATTTTAAAACTTCTCAATTCTGACCAATTCTAATACTGGTATGTTTGTCTGATTTGCATTTGCCTTAAGAGTACTGTGTTTCACCGACAATAAGATGTAGCCGGACAATCAGCTCTAATGCATCTTTTGGAGCAAAAATTAATATAAGACCCGGTCTTATTTTACTATAAGACTGGCTATATAATATAACATAATATAATACCGGGTCTTATATTAATTTTTGCTCGAAAAGACGCATTAGAACTGATTGTCCGGCTAGGTCTTATTTTCGAGGAAACAGGGTAGTGATATTGAGCACTTTTTCAAGTACTTTTGGCCATTTATATATTTGCTTCGGAAAATGTCTATTCAGGTCATTTAGAGGCTAATTTTTAAAATCAGTTTTAATGTTGAGTTGAGGCATAATAATCACAGCCAAAGTCACACAGCTTGTAAATGGTAAACTTGAATTCAAAACCAGATGTAGCTGGCTATGAAGCTTATTTCTTAAGCACTTTGCAGCACGATTTTTCTCCTCTCATTCTTTAAACATGAAATTGTAAATATAAAATAATTTTAATTTATTCACAAGTTTACTGCTGTTTAAAGATACAATCACGTAAGTAATATCTCTGAAAGCCTATTATGGGACAGCTACTGTACTCTTCTAGGTATTGTGCATATAGTTATTCTTGTAATCTTAAGAATAGCTCTGTAAGGTTAATACAATTTTTACCTCATTTCACAGATGAGAAAACCGAGGCTCAGAGAGATTAAACTACTTGCCCAAGATCACAAAGCTAAGTGGGGGTCAGGATTAGTCACACAATCTGTTTTAAGAGACACTGGCCCTAACTTGTGTGCTCTAGGAATCACAAAAATATTTCACAATACAAAAGAAATGAAAAGTTCAATTTTGTGCTTTTCTGATTCATCAGCGTTCTTAATGATTACCCATTATTATGTCTTTAAATCTTGAATGTGTGATAATGTTACATCTGTAAAACGTGACATTTTAAACGAAACCTTTTAACAGATCTTTTCAAAATGTTTCATGGTTTAATTATTCACATTGCAATATTATAATAAATGCTATACAATAATGTTATTCTGAAAATTCTCTTAGATGTATATCAGCATCATTATAAAAATTTCATGGCATTTTAAAAATACAAATGTTTTCATTATAAAACTGATGGGAAAACCAGAGACTATTAGGAAACTAGATGTTTATATGATGCAATACTTGAAAATAGGGATATTTTATATTCTAAAATTAAAAATAAGATTTTCAAGCATAAAAGTAACATGTTAGACCCAGAATGTGATTTCATACTGGAGAAAGGAAAATGCAATAAATAAAATAATCTAGACCTGAAGAAATGCCGACTTATTTTTGAAGAGACTGAAGGGAATTTCAAAAGACACAATAATTGACAAGATGGAATAGAGCAATATTTCTATCACTATTTTGATTGGAAGGCTTTCCCTAGACAAAATGTTACTAGAGACTGTGGTTTGATCTATTTGATTTGTCTGAATCAGCAGAATCAGATGTGTTGAAAATGTATAAGTTTTGCTATTCTGAAGCTTTGGGGAAGGCCTTATAAATAGATTTCAGTGTACAGAGATTTACATCACTTACAGTGCTGGGTCAACAATTTCCAGTGAACTAGACAGTTATCTTTTGCTTCCATTAAACCATGCTGTGATAAGGTAGAACCAAATACACTTAAGTGTATAAATCATGTTAAGGATCAGTGGATTTAGTATTTTAATAAATGAGCCTCACAGATCAAAATAGTACTCTTATTTGCATTTGTTTCCCTCATAATAATAGCTGGTATTTATTGACTGTTTAGTGTTTACCAGGCATTTATATGCACTTTAAATGCATTATCCAATTTGTTATATGGTATAATTATAACAAAAAAATGTTGGATATCAATGTTGAATATCACATGTTATCTAAATTCCCAAAGCTATGAAGAATGGAAGAATTAAGTTAATATACTACTTAATGTAGGAAAATGTATAATAATTGTGCATTTGGTGCAGAAGTATGTCACCCAATGAGCATATTCTGCTACTATACTCATGATGTTATTGCACCAAATTCACAATTCATATAAAATCAACCCCAGAAGATCCGTGAGGTTAAAAATCTATGCAGACATCTCCCACATCAAGCTAATTTTTTTAATGACCTTTCTAATCTGGAAATAATAAATTTTCCAGTATGTGCTGTCTAATAGAAATATTTAAAGTGATTTGCTTTTGAAAAGATGAAAACAAATGAGTGTATACATTTTGAAGAAAAATAAATATGCTTTACTTTGTCAATTACACATCTTTTAGTATAGTTATGGTATCAGTAAGGTTTAAGAAAACCTTGAAAATATATATTGTCTGATCAAAAACGGTATTATGAAAGGAAAGCATGTTAGAAAGTTCCAGCAGCATGGATTATTTAACAATACTGCTAAAGTATTCAATCAGATTATGTCTACTTTTTAGTAGTTGCCAAGAAGTCATTCCACTGATAAGGCTGGGCCAATGCTTTAAAATGAAATTCATCTGAGATAAATTGATTTTCACTATGTTTCCTCTAATTTAAACTCATGATAGAAATAATTTTTTGCTTATTTCAAAATATATCTCCCATTATTATCTTGCTTTCATCAAAATCAGGCTTATAAGACACATTCTAGCCTAAATTTATAGCTTAACAAACAAGAGGTCACTCTAAAATTGTATAATTCCATGATTTACTATGATGCCTTGAGTCTTTTTTTTTTTTCATTGTAATTGTTACTTTTTCTTTATGCTGTTTTATGAGCAGTTTAAAAAGCCTTTTAAAGAAAATATTTATTAAATGTATCGGGGTGACATTGGTTAGTAAAATTATATAGCTTTCAAGTATAATTTCTATAATACATCATCTATATATTGCATTGTGTGCTCACCACCCAGAGTCAATTCTCCTTCCATCACCATATATTTGATCCCCTTTTAGCCTTTTACCATCCCCCCTCCCCCTCTGGTAACCACTAAACTGTTGTCTGTGTCTATGAGATTTTATTTCTTTGTTTGTCTTGTTCCTTCGTTGCTTTCAGTTTTATATCTCACATATGAGTGAAGTTATATGGTCGTGACTTTTTCTGTCTGACTTATTTTGTTTAGCATGATAATCTCAAGATCTATCCATGTTGTCATAAATAGCAGTATTTCATGTTATCTTATGGCCGAATAGTATTTCATTGTGTATACATACTCATCTTTTTTAGCTAGTCATCTATTAAAGGACACTTTGGTTGTTTCCAATGAACATCGAGGTACATATAGCTTTACGGGTAAATGTTTTCAGATTTTTTTGGGTAGATACCCAGAAGAGGTATTGCTGGGTCACATGGTAATTCTAGTCTTAATTTTTTGAGGAACCCTCACACTGTTTTCCATCACAGCTATACCAATTTACATTCCTACCAGCAGTGTATGAGGGTTCCTTTTTCTCCACAGCCTGTCCAACACTTGTTATTATTTGTCTTGTTGATGATAACCATGTTAAACTGGTGTGAGGTGATATATCATTGCGGTTTTGATTTGCATTTCCCTAATAGCTAATGAAGTTGAGCATCTTTTTATACATCTGTTGGCTGTTTGTATGTCTTCTTAGGAGAAGTGTCTGTTCAGGTCACCTGGCTATTTTTTAACTGAATTGTTTCTTTTGTTGTTGTTGAGTTGTATGAGTTATTTATATATTTTGGATATTAGCCCTTTATCGGAGGTATTGTTTGCAAATACCTCTCCCATTTGGTTGGTTGCCTCTTTGTTTTGTTGATGTTTTCTTTTGCTGTGCAAAAGCTTTTTAGTTTGATATAGTCCCATTCATTTATTATTTATTTTCTTTTACTTCCCTTGCATTTGAGGTCAAATCCATAAAATCCTCTGTGTCCATCAAGAGTTCCTGAGTTCTGACTTATAACTCTTTTATTTTCAGGACCTCATGTAGTGTATGTCACCTAATAAAACATCAATACAGTTTTACAGAATGAATATTTTTCCAGACACAGGAAAATGCAGATATTTTTCATTTTTATACAATATCTTCTCTTATCTTAATATTATTTATAACACATTTTGAAAATTCATAAACTATTCTACATTAAAAAATAATAAAAATTAACATGTATAACTATATTAAGAGGAAGATCCATAAGCTCTCATTAGGACTGATCCAAATAGATCACTGCCTATGGGTGATGCTATAAATGGAGTTCAAAATAAAGGTTTTTTTCCAACTTTATGGAGATATAATTGACATACAACATTGTGTTAGTTTAAGGTGTGCAACGTGATGATTTGATACACATACATATTGCAAAATGATTGCCACAGTAATGTTAGTTAACATCTCCATCACCTCACATAATAGACCATTTCATTTTTGTGGTGTGACCTTTCGATTTACTCTCTTAGCAACTTTCAGGTGTACCATTCAGTATTGTTAACTGCAGTTACCATGCTGTATATTAGCTCCCTAGAACTTATTCATCTTATGACTGGAAGTTTTCACACTTTGACCAACATCTCCCCATTTCCTCTATCTCCCTGCTCCTGGTAGCTGCCATTCTACTCTCTGTTTCTATGAGTTCAGATTTTTTGGTTTAATTCTGTTACAGAAGGCTTGCAGGAGACACTTCTAAGTAGGTAATAGTGGAGTGATTTTTGGTCTAATGTGTTCCTTTATCATTTAAATTTAATATTTTGATGTTATACCTATTGATGTTATGCTTATTACTGATATTATTTTGTTTCTACATAGCTACATTTCATGATATGAATATATTATTTGTGAGTTCCATAATTTAATAAATTTGATTGGTTAAAAATCACTTCATCCAGTTTGCCACATAAAACTCAAGCCATTATTTCTAGATAAGCAAAGAGTGAAATGTTGATATATTCTATATAAAATGTTTGAGCTTCTAAGTAATCGTTTCTTTGAGTCTCTCTAGTAGTAACAACAGCCAAAAATGTTCATTAGAGCAAATTGTACCTAGACGTTTGTTTAAAAAGGTAAATATACCCCTTTCTCCCTCTCCTCTCCTTGCTGTATGTCCCTCTGCCAGTCACTTCATCTCTCCAGCTCTGTTCTTGTGGAAATCTAATAAGAACCAACTCTTTCTAAGGTATGTCGCTTATGAAGCAAATGGCCCTTGATTGGCATATTACATCTTAATGAGGAGAAATGATAAAAGAATTACAAATACTTATTGGAAGCCTTGGCTTTAGGTTTCTCTGAAGACAGTAACTCTTAAATTGGCTTGCTCCTGTGATACATTGTAAGATAGGCCTATGAATTATTACAAGAGTTCACTGGCCCCTGCATGGGATGGGACTTCTGAGCCATTGTAGACTCCACACCCACCCATGTGGATCTTACCTTGTGGAACCTGGACTATCATGAGGGGTCAGAATAAATCCTGGAAAACAGCATTAAATGATGCTAAAGCTCCTGCCAAAAGGAACCTCTTATTGCCCTTCTGGCAAGCAGTGATTTGTGACTCCAGCAGAGATGGAGCCAAGCCTGGCCTGTGATGGCCTAACAAGACAGAATGTTTAGTTGGACAAAAGAAGACCTCCTGGTAGGCAAGGCAACATTATATACCACAAAATGGTGAAAATTAAAAATGTGATTATTATTGCTTTAGCTTACTGACTTGTATATTAATCCTTTATCTTCCCAGTGGTTTAGGTGAGAATCTCATGAACTGAAACAGAATATGCTAAAGAAAAGCAAATATTTAGGAGTATAAGAATATCACAGCAAGTTTATAAATATTTATTGGATTGTGCAGATGCAATAACTAAATCATTTCACAAATTTTTCACTTTCCCTCAGCTACAGACACTTTGTAGATAATGCAAGATGGTGCCATTGGTAACTTGCAGAGCCTGGATATTTTTAATTATTGGGTCAAAATTCAGAAATGCAAGTGAATAAATACATATGTGTGTTTATATATTCACTGAAACTTTCATTCACATTTTCATTAAAATGTTTTAGATAACAAGTGAATATATTAATTCTTTTGCTCTAAGGAAGATTATTTTCTATATTAAATTACTACAATTATTATGCTTATTTGAGCTCAACAAAGATATCTCAGATTTAGAATACAAATAAACACTTAAAAAAAAATGAAAGCACGTTAAGATCAACCAGGGGAAAAGACACATCAGGCATAGTGTGGAGTTGGGTGGGGGATTGGGAGAGTTGGAGGAGACCCACAGAACACACTTCCTCTTAGAGATAAACTCTAATTTATATAATCAAATTTTGGTATTTTTTTTATTAATTAAACAATAGTTAAAATGATGGGATAAAAATAAAGTTACCTTCAAAACTGTACATCAGAGAAGAAATATCTCATTAAGTTAACATAAGAAGTAATTAGTAATTAGACATTGATTAAAGTCATATTACAACTACAAAGGGTTCATATAAGACTGTTTAGAAAGAGAGAAAAAGTAATAGTGATGCATCTAAGTATTATTTTCTCTTTTCAAAGTCTCAGTGCCTTTTAAAAATTTATGTCTTTATCTATATCTCAGAACCATTTCTCAAGAATATTATTTTTTATCATTAATTACTAGGAGAATCATGGAAAATAAATTGTTTCTAAGATACACTTGTCTTAACCACTAACATCATCTTTGACTTCTCTTAATTACATAGAAACAAAACCTTAACATGTTTTCACCCCATTGTCAACCATCTTTGGAATTCACATATATTTTAATATTTTATAAGACAAGAAAAACCTAAAGAAGAGAAGAGCCAGGCAAATAAGTAATTACTATGCTTGGTAAATTGGCAGTGATTTCTGATTTTTTTCATAACCTGAATTTAGTTTTCCCTTAGTGACTTTTGCTTTACACCTTTAATATGTGCTGAGTTTTATCACAAAAATATTGCTCTGTATGAAATCCAATCTCGTCTTTGAAATCTCTCAGAAATATTTGGTCTTGTGTGAACAAAAGAACAGAAACCATGTAGAACAAATCTGAAACTATAATACCTGAACTCTGTTGTTCCACAAAGGAAAAAAAATGTGTTTTAGAACAAAAAATGGTAACATAATAAAAATAAGACTGAGGGTCACAGAAAAATCAAGCAGTTAAAATTAGAAGTCTTTTAGTGTGGAAAGGAAACATAAGATATGGATAATTCAAATGTGTGTGCTCAGAGAAATTATTTAGTGCACTTTCAGTATGAAATAGAGATTACTTTGTTTAAATGTGCTACTTTTTGTTTAGACAAACATGTTAAATACAAGTGGAAGACCTAAAACAATTATATTATGAATATACTATTATGGTATGTTATCCATAATTTAAACAGTTTTCAGTTTGTGTATTGCCTACATTTATGTAAAAAAATTCACTGGAAATCCAGAGCTAAAGTTGATTTTGACCAAAAGGTCAATGGTGTTTAAGGGTTGAAAGAAAAAAAAAATATATGGTATATCAATTGGCAAATGTGGACTATATTAAAATAAACATTAATTTAAATTGTTTTGACTGAATATAGCCCTTTTTTCATGAATAAATGTTAAATTGTTTCATAAAACTATGTGAAAAACAAAACAAGTCCCCAGACAAACAGCTTGATGCCTATTTTGTGGTATTCAAATAAAAAAGGAGAGAAAGATTAAATGATCAAACAAACAGAGACAGAATCACGATGTTGGAAAGACTACAAGTATTCAGTTTTTTGTTTAAATAGCATATTGATTCAGTATTTGCTCTGGTTATTACATTCAGCCTTTAAAAATGTTTCGTCAGTATTACTGCTGTGCCAACTTTCACTTTAATGTCAGAATTGTGTCACCAAAATTGGGTCATGGCATTTTTCTAATAAGACTTCTGCGCTGTGAATCAAATTTCAGTGTTGTGAACATGTAAAAAAATTGAATACAGGAGGAGATAGGTGAAGATTGTATGGCCTTAGACAAAGTATTATTTACTTTTAGGATGAGTGTGGATACTTTCAGATGACAGTACTGGTGACAGTTTAAATTCTAAGATGTGACTTCAAAGGCAGATATTATTAAATAGTAAACCATTATATATTAGCATTGATATGAAATTAATTCTCAGCCCCCTCCCTACTCCTTTAACACCCATCAAAAGTCAGCAGTGAACTAACAAATTAAACAAACAAGTAAACAAACCAAAACTATGTCATGTGTTTTGCTTTCTCCACAGTGTTTTCTCACTGTACCTTCAGTAACTACCGTGTTGCCCCGAAAATAAGACCTAGCCGGACAATCAGTTCTAATGCGTCTTTTGGAGCAAAAATTAATATAAGACCTGGTATTATATTTTATGTTATATCCAGTATTATATTATATTATACTATATCATATCATATCATATCATATATCATATCATATTATATCATACTATATTAGACTCGGTCTTATAGTAAATTAAGACTGGGTCTTATATTAATTTTTCCCCCAAAAGATGCATTAGAGCTGATTGTCTAACTAGGTCCTATTTTCGGGGAAACACAGTATAAATTTATCTCTACAATTATATCCCAGTAGGAATCCCAGTAGGTACTTAAAAGAAATTCTTTGAAGTAGTATGAACCTCCACCCTTCACCCATCTCCCAATAATGCATCCTCAAAGGGGCAATAGAGTTTAATGAAGAGGCCATTTATAATAATGTGGTCAGGTTTAAGAAAAGAGTAGAGAGCCATTGCCACTTCCAAAGCTCTAGCTATGGAAGAGTGGCTGATTTTTGGAAGAGAGGACTTTGGGAGTGTAAGGCAACCATCAACAAACTGTCTCGGCAGGTGGAAAAATAAATACCCAGATGTGTCTCTCCTTGTACTCTCTTTTCTGTTAAATTTAGCGGCAAGCCAAGGGCAAGGGAGTCTGTGTAGTGTAGTCCACAGGGATTGGCCTCCACTGGGAAACAGTGGTACAGAGATTAGGGGAATGAGGAAGAGAAGGAAAAGAAAAAAAAAAAAAAAGAATATTCAAAACAATTAAATATTGTGAATGTGGTTCTTCCATCCAGGAATGACTTTTTCAGTGCTGTGCCTTCAAATAAAAGTTTTGTCAAAAGTAAAATCATTACAATGGAAGTAACCGATACAAGTATTCCTGAGTATTTCTGAATTTATTTTTTCTAAGAGTGACCCCATTGGTACTTGAATAATGCCTAACATGATATGCTTGGTAAGTCGCAGCTGGGCAGAGTGACAGAGAATTGGATAAAGATTGGAAGCAAGGGTCAGGAGCAGGCACAGGATCAGCTGCTTTTTACCAGTAGGCAATGAAAATGCATGGAGAAGAGGTTGGGCCACTGGCAGACGCACCTCTAATTTGATTTTTTTATTTTCACATCATAATTTATCACCCTTATTCTATTTCTTCAGAGTTTATAATGCTAATTGTAAGGAAAAATAATTATGTTTCTAGCCTGTACCACATGCTTTTAAATATATTATCCCATTTAATCTTAGCACAACCCTGGGAGGTATGTTTTATATTCCCCTTTTCACAGACTGAGATAGGAAGGTTCACCAAGATTTTGTAATCCATCTGAAATCCTATCATAAGTAAAATTTCTCATTTTAACTTAATCTTCCTGAGTCTGAAACCTATGCATTTTTGTCTTACATATACATACCTCAAAATTAAAAGGACTTTATTTGTTGTATTAGTGTTAAATATGCATTTAGTCTTTAAAATAAACCTTGAGAAATATCAAGGTATACTCACCACTGTCTTCCTAAAGTCATTTAACTGATGTCTTTAATTTAATCAGATATTATTCTGTCTCATGAAGTTCTGTCTGCTCTGTCCTTTATTTTGTCACATTTATTCTGTCTAGGGAATTAAAATAAATATTTTGTCTACATCGACCTTATCTGCTTTGTTATAGCTCTTAGAGATACTTTTTTTTTTGACAAGTACAGAAATTAGTTCTTTCTCTGCGTTTTCTTTGTTGTTAGTCAGATTTATTTTCTGATACATTCAAATCTTTATTAATCCCCTTGCCTAGCCTATAACATGTATATTCTATTCCATGCTCTTCTCATCATAGAGGTACATTTTGATTTCTTTTTCATCCTACCTGTGCTTTGTTTCTGCTTAGCTCTTTCAGTGGAGCACCTTTTCACTGTCAATATGTATTTTTTAATATCTTCTCTTTATTTTCCATTAAAGTCACATTATATCCCATTGCTATTTGGTATGTTCCTGAGTTGTTAATAAGTAGACTATCTTTGATATTTTTTGAATCGTGGTATAGTTCCCAAGAGCATGATAAAAATTATAAGCATGATTCAACTTGTTAATATTTAATCACTTTACAAATGTTTATTTAAAAATTATTATAGACCAGGCACTCGTATGGCTTTAGGGATGCAAGCAGTGAGTAAGCAATGAAATCTATCCACATGGAGCTCAAATTCTAGTGATAAAAAGAGAATGACAGGAATTAATAGGTATATAAATAAAGTAAGTTATATAATATCTAGTGATAAGTGCTAGGAACAAAACAAACAGCGAAGGGGTTTAAGAATGTTAGGGTGATGACACAGTTTTTAAAAAGATGGATAAAGACTATCATTTAAATAACCTGAGAATGAAGGAGATTGTGTATTTGTGTGTGTGTGTGTGTGTGTGAGAGAGAGAGAGAGAGAGAGAGAGAGAGAGAGAGAGAGAGAGAGAAAGAGAGAAAGAGATACTTGTAGGAAGAGCGCTCTCAGAGGAGGGTACACCAAATGCCAAGACCCTTAGGCGGGGGCAGTCTGCTGTGGGTTTGCAAAGAACAGCAAGGACACCTTCCTGCCTGGAGCTAAATGAGTGGGGGAGAGAACTGAGGTCTGAGAGGTGGTGCAGGGCCTTGTCGGTTATTGAGAGGACTGTGATAGAGAAAGGCTTTCCAAGGTTTGGAAAAGAGCCCCATTATCTCATTTGGATAGCCTTTAGATTTAGATTTAGCATTCCATTCTGTTACACAGGAAATTTGTTTATAAGTTTCTACAGAATCTTAAAGCCAAGCATTTAGTATCGTAGAAAAGTGACATGCTAAATAATAAATATTGTCAGTATTTTTATTAACTTTACTGCAGCCTATGCTGATCTTCATGTGTTTACTCAATATTCAATTCTTATCTCTTGGGTACTGTTATGTTTAAACAATTTATCCAGGAAGAAGATTAAATATTATACTGTGTTATTGTATTGCTGTGTGTGGTACACCTCTTATATGTGTAAAGATTTATACATTCTGTTCCTAACCATATTGTCTGGAGCCACTATACATTACTATAATGCTTGTATAACCAACTCGGTGGGAATTTTACTTAGACTAATGGCAATCTGGCAATTGATTAATTGGAAGGAGTTCAAATGAAGAAAAAAACATTAGAGATGCCTAGAGGTACAGTGGTGGTCACAGAATGAGGCATTGTGTTTCATGAGCATAAAAAGATCTTAGGAAATGATGATACACATTTTCTCTAACATAGAATCCCTGCATAATCATGTTACTCTAAAAAAGACATTTCCCCCGTTTCATATTTTAATGTATTTTATGTATATTATTTCATGCATATTTTTCTATTGTAAAGAATCAAATTTAGTAATATACTTTAGTAATGGAAAATAGTTTATTCAATAGACATTTATTTTTTAAAAGCAGATAGCGATTAACCTAAGATAATTAAACTCATTCACTTAAAGCTCCCTCTTTAGAGCAGGTAAGTGCAATCAATACATGTATTTGTTCATTCTTTTCAGGAAAGTCCTATCTTTGCTGTTTCGTACTGTGTTATAGAATGTACGACTTATCACTGTTAATGTTTTGATACCATAACCCTGGATTTTGGCATGTTGGTTTTTACCTCACAAATGCGTTGATTCCCTGACTCTACAAATCTGCTATTTAGGGCTTATAAGTTTCGTGGTTTGTCATCAGAGGGGATAGTTTTATTTCGGCAATGCCCTGTTCCCTAAAGGACTGCAAGGATGTCAGCTAGACGTGAAGACCTGTCATATTCCATTTGGTTCCTGAAGTATTACATTGGTGCAAAAGTAATTGTGGTTTTTACAATTATTTTTAACCTTTCAAACTGCAATGACTTTTGCACGGACCTGATTAATGGAGAAAATCAGTACAGGCATGGGAGAGTTGGGGGATTGCAGGTTAGTCCAGTGGTGCCTAACAAATGCACATGACCCACTGACATGGAAACTCTGAACATCATTTTTGTAAAAAGGAAATAGACTTATTTACCCGAGTGCAGAGGACAAAAAAATCACGAGACACTGATTTTCTTTACTCTTCTTTATACCCTTGGTCCCAGGGCTGGGTAATCTTACCATGCTAACTCTCCCCGAGAATGCAGGTAACTGGTGATGGATAGATGTGATATTAATGTCTCCATTTGTGTTCTGGCCTTTTGGTTGCTTGTTCAATGAGTGGAAAGGTAGGGAGAGGAGTTAGGTTTAACTAAGCATCAAAGCAAATAGTATGCTTACCCATTCAGTTCAATCCCAATAATGCTTATTCCTTCAACAGAGAAGGGTCCATCTGTTTCATGTCCCTCCAGAATATTACATTAGAAATAGATTCAATTATTACGAATTTATTTGCTCCTGACAAATAATCATTAGAAGCATTAGTCTAATTTTTATTGGCTCAAACACAATATTTTTCATAGTGAACCACACTAGGCACTGAAACAGTTTTGTAGTCCTCAAGTACTTAATGAGACAAAATTTCATTTGCTTTTGTATTACATTATTAGTCATAAGTACACAAATAGAATCTGTTTTGTTTTCTTGACATACCTGGCCAAACAATTACAAATAGAACTCTTTTCACAAGTCGTAAGAAATCATAAATTGTCTAATATGTGCTTAACACTAACATTGTGACTTACAACGATAATAATTAAATCCAGCCATTATTTTTGCTTCTGATGAACTTACAACAGTATATAATTGATGCCTTTGGCATTCTCTTTATCATTTCCTCCTAACATACACCAATTTATCTCCATTTTAGATCCCATTATCTTGTGTTATAATCATGGGTTGACTAACTTTCTTTTTCTCCCCCCCTGGGAAATGGTCACAATTCTCAAAGGACAGGTATTACACATTTCGTGAGTTTGTTGTAACAGATATTCAGATTTAGAATAAAACATAATATTTTTATTTGACTTGGAAAAATAAGGAGGTTCCGGGAAGCAGGTTGTCAGAAGCAGAATCAGCTTGCTGAAAGCTTGGGAAACATTTCAGTGAAGCTCTATAGTTGGTAAAATAACATGATAACAGAAGAGCAAATGCCACAAGGAATCATTTAGGAGTTTGTTTAGTCAGCCATAGCACATATAGTTTGCTTTCAATAAAATAATGGTTATATATCTCATTTATCTGAAGTGTTTATATATTGTATTATAATAATATTAATATTTTCTCTTAGTAAATTTCAGTAGTTCCATCATTGTTACATTTCTTTGTAAGTGTGTAATAGTAATTGATATTCTTATCAAAAATAGGAGCCTTTATTTTTGGTTGATTAAGTTGCCACTATCCGTCCTTTCTTTATACGTTTAGTCCTGTGCTTTATTTTAGTCTTGTGTATTTATTATCTGAAATAAATCCATTGTGTAGTCTATGGTTTCATTTTTCATACATTTTCTCCTTTGGAACATGATACCTTTTATGTTCTGACTATCTGCTTTCAGTTCTTGGAGATGAGAATCAGGGATGAAATGTATGTGGAGCTAAATAGTACCATTAACTTGATTTTCCAGACATAAACTTAGAAATTATCCTTTACTCTTTCTTCTCTTAGTCATTATATCCCATGGATGACATCAAGTACAGTTGATTAAATAGAGTTTTACTGCTTTAGTTCAAGCTGTCGTTACTTATATGCCAATTATTCTTCAATAAGCTGTTTTTTTTAAGAAATGAAAAAGTAATTACCAGTAATCTAGACCTTTCCATTCTTCTTCTGTAAAAGTAATGTGAAATATTTACCAAAAAACAGAAAAAAAGGCATTGGGTCTTAGTGGGGCTATTGTGACAAGCCCCATGAAAAGTCTCCTGTCTTCAATGTGGCCTTCCTCTAAACATCAACCTCTTGTTTTCAAAGCTTTCAGTGTTTCCTCATTACATGTGTGCAAAATTCAAAGCCTTTAAAAGGACACACAGAAGTCTTCATAATCTGTACTTTGTGACCCCTACTTATCCTATCCCTTATACTCAAACATCTATGTCTTTGATATGCAAAGTCATTTCTTATTCTTTTTGTTCATCATATGTGTTCTCATCTTTGCACATTGTTCCTCTCTTGACTGCCTGGAAATCTTCCAGTATACTTTAAGAGTTAACCAAAGAGTTAACCAAAGTTAACCTCTTTACTAAGAGGTCTTTGATTCTAGAGTTTCAATTAAATACTCTCCAGAAAATACATTTGAACACCTTTGAGAGGCTTTGTACTGGATCTTTGACATACTTTTCCTGTCCTCAAGATTGCTATAGGTTAGTGACCCAGTACGCTCCCTTCTTTGTATTTCATAATATATTATATGTACCATGAATATTATTAGTATCACAACCTAGAAAAGTAGTTGATTTATGTGTCTGCCCCTTTAGCAGATAAATGGCATTGGTTTAATGATTATGTCTTATTCGTCACTGTATCCCAAAACTCTGGGATAGTCTTCCGTAAATATTTATACACAGATAAAAAAAAAATCCTGTTCTTTGTGTATATATTTCTGGTGTTTGAAAAATGGAGGCTAATTTTCATAAAGAAGAATATTATATTATTTCTGTTTGTTACCATCATGATTGTACCCTGTTTAAATTCTAGAGCTATAACTTCTATTTCTTTTTAATCTCCTTAAATCTCCATTTAGTAGATTCTCAACATGTGTTCTTAGCAGATTAATGATAAGCATAATTTGAAGACAATGTAAAAAATTAAAGGCATCCATGTAAAACAATAGATATTTTTCTGGGATGTAAATATTTTAACAGTTTATTATTACATGAAGACTGACATTGTCACTCTGAGAGACATTTGCTGTTCATTTAATAAATGCATCTCATTTGGAAGCAAATCGATTTTACTTAAATGTGAAATGAAAAGAAAAAGAAAAATCCAATACAATATAATAAAGAGCCAATATGAAATATTAAAAAATTAAACCAGTAAAGAAGATGAAGAAAATTATTGTTTTTATCAAATATTTATCTATAACCAGTGATGATTATTTAGATACTTTAGTTTTTGGTAATTTATTCCTTGGAAACTCATATAGGGCATAGACTCATCAACATCAGAATCATTTTCTTAATATGATGTGGCATACATAGACCTAACTAGAGTGTCATTTTTTCAGATATTACTCGATGTTTAATGTATTTAACTTAAACATTCACAGTACTGGATTTTGTTTGTTATTTTAAACCAAAGAAATACGTATTTACCTTAAATTTACTGGAAATCCAAAATGCTAAATGAATAAAATTAGCTGAAGCCTAGAGGTAGATTTTGGATCTCTACCTGCTCTGACCTCTTTTCACTCAGTCTCGGAAAATACCTTCCCAGAACGTAAGTGCTCTGCAGTGAAGAGTATAAGGAAAATGGTAGCAACATTTATTTGTCTGAGTACCAGAAATTGATCTGTTCTTCAAATTCCTGTGCCCTACTCTAGATTGCTCGCCTAGTGTGCTCAGGTAAATTGCCCACAGGAAAGAGAAGAAAGTGAACATTAGATTCGGAGGAATTGAAACACAGCAGTATAAATGTCCTTTCTTGCTGCTAGTGCCTTGTTCCTGAGGCTCAGATTCCTTGACTGGACTTCATCTACCTATGTTCACATATTTTCACGTAGACTACTTTGCTTTACTAATATTTTCTTTCTTCTCCTTACTTGCATTTGTAATATCTGGAATCTGAGTATGCAGAATGTTGACTCATAACCCAGATCTGATTTGGCATTTATTCACGCTCGCATAGAACTGTCTGGTAAATCTTTACCACTATATACAGTGAGCTATCAACAATGCTGCTCTTAGGAGCCTCCTAGCAGGGAGCCTCCTTCCCTGGGTCCCATGTCTCAGGAGTTCCCATGCTTTGTTGCATCTGCTTTGACAGAGCAGAGCTTCTGCCATGGACTCCATGGCTCCAAGGGGTCCTCGTGTTTCGGAATATTTTTAAAGTAAGTGACTACGATTGGCCATGCAGGCAGGATGTTCTGATTTTGAACCCAGTCCTGTGTGGGTCCCAGTTATCAGAGCACCTACCTTGAAACTTTCTAAGTCCTATTCCAATGTCTAAGACTAGCAGGGGCTGGCCAGTGTCTGGTCCTATTTCTCCTTTTCAGAAAGGAGAAGCTATGTGACTTGTAAGGTTAGGTACTGGAATAGTTAATTTTATGTGTCAACTTGACTGGGCTAAGTGATGCCCAGACAATTGGTGAAACATTATTTCTGAGCATGTCTGTGAGAGTTGCAGAAAGAAATTAGTATTTGAGTCAGCAGACTAGGTAAAGACTGAGTAAAAATCACCCTCACTAATGTGGGTGGACATCATCTAATCTGTTGAGGGACTAAATAGAATAAAGAGGTGGAGGCAGGGTGAGTTTGCTTTCTTTGCTTGAGCTGAGACATCCATATTCTGCCCTCAGACATCAGTGCTCCAGGTTTTCAGACTCTCAGACCTGACCAGGAGTTACACGATTTGCCCCTCAATTCTCAGACCTTTGAACTTGGACTGAATTACAGCATCCTCTTTCCTGGTTTTCTGGCTTACAGATAGCAGATCATGGCATTTCCTCTCAACCCCCCACCCACCCCCCTTAACGGCATGAACCAATTTCTGTAATAAATCTCCTCTTACATATGTCTTATTGATTGTGTTCCTCTGGAGAACTTTGACTAATACCGGTTCTAAAAGGCTATGCCTTTTCTGGTCTGTTGTAGTACTTGCTCCCCAAATGCCTACTTCTCAAAACATTCACTTTCAGAACCAAGCCAGTGTGGTGTAAATATCTCAGACCACAAGGAGAAGCCATGTGTAAGCACTCCTCATGGGCCCATACTGGTCAGGCCATCTAGATTCTGGATGGGCTGGCTGGTGGGGTCAATGGGTTGGTTTGCTTCTAAAATCCTCAGGTGGGTTGGCATGGAGGCTGGGTCCACTAAGGCAGGCTTGGAGCTTGCATCCACTGGGGTAGACCTGGTGCCAGGGTCTGAAAGTACAAATATGGATCCTGGGTCTGTGGGTGATGGTCTTGCTGGGGTCCACTGTGCGGAAGGGGGCCCTGGCAACTGAGTCTGCAGGGATGGGCCTGGAGCCTGGGTCCATGGGGGTTGGTGTAGTGCTGTGTTAGGCCTTGAATCTGAGTCTGTGGGGCTCAGCCTGACTCGGGGGTGGCCCTGGTACCTAAGTCCATGGAATAGACCTGATCCTGAGTCTGTGGGGACCAGCCTGGCATTGGAGTCCACTGGGATGAGCTAGTGTCTGAGATGTGAAGGTGGGCTTGTTGCCTGTGTCTGCAATAGCAGTCCTGGAATTTGGATCCACAGGGAAGGGCCTGGAGTCTGGTTACATGGGAATAAGCATGGTGCTCTGGTCCACTGGGATGGGCTTTGGTCCCTAGGACCATGAGTGCAGGCCTGGTTTTTCCAGTCCATGGGGGCTGGATAGTGCAAATCTGGAGTCCATGGGGATATATCTCTATCTTGGGTTCATAGGGGCAGGCTGGTAGCCCAGGTAGTGGGATCCAGCCTGCTACTGAGACAGGCTGCAATCTGGGGCTGGAGGTCTGGGCTGGTGCTGGTTTGGACCTAGAGCCTGGGACCATCCAGACCAGCCTGGTGCTGTGGTGGACCTGGAGCCTGGGGTCTGGGGACCTCCTTAGCATCAGGGTTTACTCTGGTGGGACTCATGTTGAAGTTCATGACAAAGTCAGGTGCTCACTTCCCTCTTATTCCTTTAAACAGAGGACATCTTTCTCTGTGCTGCACTGCATGGGGTTGGGGCAGGGCTATGTCAATTGTGGAGAGTATACTGTAATAATGCAATGACAAAATATTCAAGATGTATACTGCATATATTTTTTATTTGGGAATATATTTCAAATGATTTACTTTAAATGTTATCAATTATCTGGTGCTAGATGGATTTTTTAGTTTTTAAATTATCTACATGGTTTAATTTATATTTTTTGACTTTAATCAATTTTGTTATATAATTAGATATATTAAGTATGTAATTTAAAACAAGAGGATGTTTCAGCATTGATTTTTCCCCCAAGTTATACACAGTAGCCATCTTTTGGTACTCAATTTTATCTTATAATACCACTTGGCCTCTAGTTACCTCAAATGTAAGGAAGGATATAGTTTGCCAAAAGTAAGTGGCTTTTTTCTTTTCTGATTTCTTATAGCAGCCACCATCTAAGAGTCCTTCATTATCACACATTAAAGTGCACTCTATTGAAAAATATTGTTAAAAATGTTTTTTCCCTCTTTTGCTTAATGGAAAAAAAGAATTGCTTAGTTTTCTTATAAGTAAACTTCTTGTTACTTTTCAGGTCATATACAATTATGTTTTTAAATAAAAAAATAGAATGAAATTTTATATATTCAAATCTTTTACATCTATTTCAAATTGTTAAGCCCTCTTTTTTTTTTAATACATGTGTATTGAATCAAGCACCTACTTTTTCTTTTCAAGTTACAATTAAGCTTTCCATTTTAGAGAATAAGACATTAGTTGTCATGGTGTTGCCCTTGACTTGTTTAAAAATATAGTTCTCAATAGCATTCTCCCACTTAAAAAAATAACATGTTGAATTAGCAAAGGAACCTGTGAGGGCTAAAAACTAAAATGTTGTAAAAAATATGAATAAGGTCACTGCTGTTTTTTTGTTTTTTAAATATCTTTATAAGACTATGGAAATGCATAGGATTTGTCCAAACTGTGAGTTCTCATGTGAAACGTACACACAATAACTGCCACACAATAAATAATTAACATGGTTCTTTTATACTCCGTATGATCCAATTCTTAGAGAATTTGGCTGAGCCCTTAATTTTGTTAATGCAAGGTCCAATTTTGGCCATTTTACATGAAACAACACTAGACAGTTTCCCATTTAGTTTTGCTGAAGCATTTTCTCCTATTGAGGGGACAGATTGCAGAGAATTGTCACAAATTTTTTGAGGGCTTTTGAAAAGTGTTAGTTTTCATTTTCAATTTCTTTAATCTGGACTGGGTTTGTTACTCACTTTGACCAATAGCATATGGTGGAAGAAATGTGTCAGTCCTGAGTGTAAGCCTCAAGAAACATTGCAGTCTTGCACTCACTATGTTGGAAAATTTCCATCATGAGAATAAGCCCAAGCTGGCCTCCAGAAGGATGGGGAAACTTGTGAGCAGAAGCCTCAGAGGTGCCAGCCTTCCAAGCTGAACATCCAGACATGTAAGTGAGCATAGGTGAATTTACATGGAGAATCTGTACCCCTGCAGAATCTAGCCCAACATGTCAACCCACAGAATCATGAATAAACAAATATATATTTTTTAAGGCAATAATTTTTAGAGCAGCTTGTTATATGGCAATAGATACTTGATACACTTGTCTTTTAGGGCACCGTATCTTGGTTTCCCTTTTACCTCCATAGCCATTACTTGTTAGTCTCTTTTGCTGATTATTCCTTATTTCTCTATTTCTTTTTTATGGGCTGTCTTCTCTGTTACTGTCTTTATAATCTTATTTGGCGAAATACCCTTAAATACAGTCAACATACTGATAACTCCTCCTCCTCCCCCCCTACACACACACACACACACACACACACACACACACACACATTTAGGGGACCTTTCTAGATTCATATAATCAAACATCTATTCATTTCCACTTCGATATCTAACAGACTTTCAAAAATAATATGTTCAGTACATACTCCTGGTTCTCCTCTTCAAGTCTGCTCTTCCAAGAGTCTTGCTCATCTGAGTGATTGGAACTCCCTCATACCAATTCCTCAGGCCAAAATCCTTAGTGTCTTTCTTGACTTTTCTCTTTGTCTCACACTCTGTATCCAATATACCAGTAAATCCTATTGGCTGTATCATTAAAATTATCTAGAATCTTGTCACTTCTCATTACTTCCAACCTACTACCCTACCCTGTTTGCCCGAAAGTAAGACCTAGTCAGTCAGCTCTAATGTATCTTTTGGAGCAAAAATTAATATAAAACGAGGTATTATATTAATTATATTATATTATATTATATTATATTATATTATATTATATTATATTATATTATATTATATTATATTATATTATACTGGGTCTTATAGTAAAATAAGACTGGGTCTTATATTAATTTTTGCTCCAAAAGACGCATTAGAGCTGATTGTCCAGCTAGGTCTTATTTCCGGGGAAACACTATAGTTTAAGCCACCATCATCCCTCACCTGCAGTAACCCTCTAAATGATCTCTTAAGTTTACTTCCTTGTACTACAACCCTCTCCCCATTATATACTTCAGTTTATTCAACAGGTAACTTAGTGTCGTTTTGGTAACATTTAAGTCAGATTGTGTCTCTGATCTCCTTAAAACCTTCCACTTACCTTATAAAGCGCTAACATCATCTTTGACCTCATCTGCTCTTACTCTAATTTTCCCCGGCTGTGTTCTTCTTCACTCTTCAAGAAATTGCCAAGAATATTTCCAACTTGCTGTTTCCCCTGCTGAAAACTTCTTTCCCTACTATGATCACAAATCACATGCTCACTATCTTCCAGCCTCTGCTTAAATGTTATTGTCTCAGAGGGGTTTCGCCTGACCACTTTCTCTGAAATTGCACTTTATTCCCCATTCAATCCTCTAGTATCTTTTTCTGCTTCATTTATTTTCATGCCATTTACTGTTTCTTCTTTTTTCCCTCCCATTGGTGGGTTCTTTTTATTTTTTTTTATGTTTTTTTTTTTGTTTTGTCTTTTTTTAGTTTTAGGTGTACAAAAAATGTAATAGACATTTCACCCCTCACATAGTGCTTATCTCCCTCCCCCAATCTATTGCCTCTCTGACATTGTATATATCTATTACAGTTCCATTGACTCTATTCCCTATGCTGAACTCCATATCCTGTGACTATATATGTTAATATTATTCAGCCTCATGTGTACAGCGCAGTGGTTAGGCATCTACACCATCCATGCAGTGGTCTCCCTTATAAGACATGTGCCCATCTGACGCCCTAGAAAATCTTTACAACATTATTGATTATATCCCCCAGTATTTCATATCCCCATGGCAATATTGTAGTTATCAAGTAGTGCTTTCTAATCCCCTCCCCTTCTCCATCATCCCTAAACCCCTCCCATTTAACAACCATCAGTTTATTTACTAACTCTTAATCTGCTGTACTAGATAGGTAGGCAGATTGATAGATATAGATATATAGATAGATTGTTTCAAGTATTTTTCTTATTTCCTCAATTAGAACATAAGTTCAATCAGAACAGGAATTTTTGTCTATTTCATTTACTGATCTATCCCTAGTATTTGGAATAATGACTGAAATATTATAGTGGCCCAGTATTTCTTGAGTAAATGAATTCGTGAAAGTACCTTGAATCGTAAATAGAGATCAATCCCTAAAGAGTGACCACAGTTCAAAGTGATTTTAAAAATTATATGGTCACATTAATGACTGAATTACATTAGAGCACTGATGAACTCATTGTCTAATTTCTTATTAAGATAATTGAAAACTGATTTTAATTTTATGTGATGTTTTTTGTTTCACTTTTTTATTTTACCTGACTATCTGTACTTAATGTGCCCTATGAATTGAGTTTATGTTCAAATTTCTTATCTCATGTCAAAGACATCACCCATTTGGGCTAAAATCTCATGGTCAAGGCTACTCCAGAAAGAGAGAAGAGTGTGCCATCTTCTGATATTGCAAGTAGTAGCTTCAGCCTCAGATACAAATATGAGTTATTTATATTTTTGTTCTAGATTCTATTTCCTCTTGCATTGTTGAAAACAAAATCACAACATGGTGTTAAAAAGCTAATCTTGGATGTAGACCAACCTTTGTTAAAATCCTCATGTCAAAGATAAACCAAAACATTAGTTGGTGTAAATTACTGACTACCTCTAACACTCAGTTTCCTCATATGTAAAATAGAAAAAAATAATAGTACTTTATAAATTTACTGTAATGATTAAAGGAGGAAATAAATATTGATTGTACTAATATTCATTGTACAAACACTTCATCTCTCTTGTTTTTAACCTATAATGTAAAATGGGAAATAAAAGTGTATTGTTATAATGACTATAAATCTATTATTGGAATATAAATTGTTAAAAAAAATTAATGAAGAAGGAAGGACCATGCAGATGAGCAATGTTTAATTTCAGAACAAAAGAGATATTAAAAGTTCAGAGAGAGGCCAAAGGGGTGTTACGGAGATCAGGAATATAAGGTATTCACATATTAAAACCAAAAGAGGAGCACAAGTGAAAAAAGTCCCAATGTCTATCTGAAACTTGCTATTTCCTCCACTATCCTGGGTAAACGTCTCTCCACCTCCGATTTCTTCACCCATTAAAGTTCCTAGTAAGTTCAGCATCCATAGAGTAAATATTCTATGCAAATATTTACAATGGGAATCAGAGTAAATTATGATGTTATGCAGCTAGAATGAGGTCTGTTTGGTAGCAAAGTCAAGGGATGTATTTGAGAACATAAGAACATTCATGATTTATACTAAGATAGCTTTTATCATGCAACACCCTAGGGAAAAACGTTACTATCATAGCTATAAATTATCTATTAACTGGATGGTTTCCAGTTTGGGGCTATTATAAATACTGCTTGTATGAACATTTACATACAAGTCTTTGTGTGGACATATGTTTTCATTTCTTTTGATATTCAAATTTAGGAGTAGAATTGCCAAATTTTTTGGCATACATTTTTAAATAACATTCTCATGACTTCTTAATTTTTACAGTTTCTATAGTGAATGATGCCCTCTTTCATTTTTCATTCTTGATTTTTGTAATTGTTATTTTATTTTTTAGTCAGTGTAGCTAAAAATTTTTCAATTTTGATCTTTTCAGAAAATCGACTTCTGGTTTCATAAATTTTCTTTTGTTTCTGTTTTCTATGTCATTTATTTCTGTTCTGATCTCTATTATCTGTTTCATTTTATATATTGTTTGACCATCCTTATAATATAATGTTTGTCTGCTTTGTCCAACTTCTGAATCCATCTGGGTCAGGTTAAATTGACTGTGTTTTATCCTTAGTACCTGTAAAAATTGTTCTGTTTTTCATGTATCTGGTATTTTTTTTTTTTTTTTAATAAAAGCTAGGTATTTAGATAGTATTTTATCAACTGTGGATCACATTTTGTTTTTCCTTCTCAGTGTAAAGCCATTAGTGAGTGTCTGTATCAAGTTTTTAATTCTCTTTTTTTTTCAGTCTAGATCCCTTTGTATAGTTTGGTCACTGCTTTGGGCAGAGGTTGTGTTCAAACACCTCAGGACCACAGGCTTCCATCTTCTGCTGAACAGTGTGTGGGCAGGAGAACACATGCAATGTCGCAGCCTATCTTTAAGTCTCCTTTGATTTTTCACTATTTTCAGGACTCTCTTGGATCTCCGTTGTGGAAGTGCTATTTGGCAGTCAGGTTGTAACGTGGAGAGCTTATCGCAGCCCTTCTATGGCTTCTTCATTTTCCGAATTTCGCAGTTAAGTTTCTGCCTGGTCAATTTCTTGCCTTAAATCAGGATTTTTTCCAAGTGTTACCAATGAAATCTGCCATTTTTAGTTAGCAAAGCCATGGCTTTTCAAATCTCTAGCTCTGGAATGAATTTTCCAATTTTGGCACCAAAGCCGCTGTATTTTTCAGCCAGCCTCTATCTGGTAAAACTGCGATTTACAACTCCAGATTGGGGGTTGGGATGATGGGGGCAGCCCCCAGTAAGTCCGCACATTGCAGCGTTCGACAGTTTTCCAAAGATAAATGCTTCTCTGTGTGTGTGTGTGTGTGTGTGTGTGTGTGTGTGTGTGTGTTTAATTTTGGTTGATGTCTAGCATTGTGAAATATTTTTGACAAACTTTGCACAATTTTATGCTTGTTTTCTGCAAATTACCCAGATTGGCAATCTCTTCGGGCCCTCATCAGAAGTGCCTCTTCTGATTTCATTGTGAATAACTTAAATATGCTACATTTTCAAGAATATCCTCTAAATTCTGTGCTAGAAGTTTTGAGATGTATATGGTAAAAACAGACATAGATAATATCCAAGATTTTCAGGTGTTCAGATATCTAGGATAATAGGACCATGCAAAATTAGAAAAAGTGAAAAGAAAAAAAAAAAGAAAAAGCTGATTGGCTTGTGATATTACTAAACTAAGGAAGTTAAGAGCAGGAGTTATAAAAGAAAAAAATTCCTGTTTCTACTGGTTTGGATTAGGCATATGTCTCTGTGAAACTCATGTCTTCAGTTTTGAAAACATTAATGGAAATTAGTGCTCCAAAATTTAAATCATTGGAGTAGGTGTTTCTATCTGAAAAGTAAGAATCTCAGCTTGGCCCTCCAGCTTTTCCACATTTCTTTAGTCATATCTCAGCTCTCTCTCTTGAATAGACATTGAAGGGGCTGCCAACTGGGACTTCGGAAGTCTAGTGAAATGAGAAAAGCAGCTGCCAGAACTGACTTTGCCTCTTCTTAACCTGAGCTGATTGTTTTCAGATGTTCACCCACAGGAAATAATTGTGAAGTCATCTTTTTAGGATATCTTAAGATTATTTATAAACTCATACTTGATGAGTAATACTTTGGGAACTTCCATAAAGTAGATAAATTCAGTAAGCAGAAAAGTATATTTTTCCTTCCTCCGAGATTACCAAGGGATGCTTTTCTGTGGAGTCAGAAACGATGATCTTCTAATGTTTGCATTTCCCATTGGTGCTTCTTACTGTGTTAATTACTGATTTGAAAACCAACTTTGATTTTTGTTTATTTGTGTGTTTTTTTTTTCTCATAAGGAGAAAAGACAGTGGTAAAGCCCCATCTCCCCATCTTCTTTTCAATAACTCCCTACAATGGTTAACTATCGAAATTCTTCTAAGAAAGTAATGTTCTTCCCTCCTTTACTCTTAACCCTTGAAGTTAACCCTTAACTTTCTCTCCTTAAATTCTAGACAACTAGACACCTTGGGACTGTGACTTAGGAATGTGGTAAGCTCTTAACACTATTTTACTGTTTGTTGCACAATCATCTGAAGTCACTTATCAATATGGTATTTCTTGCTTGTCATGAGAGGAAGCATTTCTTTTCAAATTAGCAAAGTGTCAAAGTAAACAAACAAAAAACAAAGTAAAGACCATATTGATAAAAAATGTGAATATAAACTCAGGAAAATTGTGCCACAAGAAAGAGCTAACCATGAATTTGACAAAAGTTTATATTTGAATTTAAGTTATTTTTTTCAGTCATGCACACCCATTCAGCACGTTTACTACTTTATCATCTTGGGAAAATTGATCTTCCTCCTTTGACTTAATAGTAAAAACAACGGTGTTGATTCACATTGCAGGATAAATTTCAGTTCCAAAGAAATAATGTGCAATCATTACAATGCAGAAATAGTTTTTTTGGTCTAAGCCGAGAAGTACTGAGAACAGGAAATCATACCATTTATCATTTTCTGATATGAAAGATTTTTCTCTCCCTTTGGCTGTTGCTTGTTTACAGTTAGTACCAGCAGGTGGGGAGGCAGAAGCAACTCACTGCCTGCTCTGCTTCAAATTGATTTATATAATTCTCAGCAAAGCAGACAATATATATGATGGATGTGCTATTTAATTAGACTGTTGTAAAAGCTGTAATTACATCTACTAAGTGCACTTTTATGTCTGCATACATAAGCAACTTCAAGGAACATTAATTATACTCCTCAAGGCATTGTCTGGGCTTCTGGAATCATTTTGTGTGTATACAATTGTGTCTTTTGGGGTTTTATTTTGTAATCAATAATGACTTCTAAATGAAGTGATCTATTCAAAATATTCTTAGAAAATATGGAAGACAAGGGAGATATAAACAAAGAGATCTTTAATATGAACTATGCTTTTTTGAAGACAAATATTATGGGTTTCACAATTTAAATTAGGCCACTTAACACATCCATTTTGAACATTAAAGAAAAAAAAGCTATCTGATATCCCAATCTGTTGAAAAGCTTATATAGATAGGCATTAGCAGTAAAGGCTAAAGAACTAATGGTGTTCACTATTCTCAATTTAGACAAACATTTGTGTCATGTTATTACCCTCTTTGTGATCCATTATTAAAATGGCTTTGCCCTATTGCATGGAATAAAAGTGATTTTTTTTTTAAGGTTGCTATTAGTCTTTGGACTCATGCTGTATCTTCAGCTGTTAGAGAGCTATTGTAGCCAATAGAAATGCATTCTACATCTGAGGTTGATGAGAAACATTTGCCAAAAGGCAAAATAAAATCAACTTGAACAATTCAGAGATTCTATGTAAATGAACTGCTGTTCTTTTATTGTTCTTGTTTTCAAATTTTTCCTGTGTATTGTAATCTATCAACAGCACAGGTAGGCAAACTATATATGTGGAGTTACTAAACAAGCTATTTAGAAATAGAAGTATTGTTACTTAATAGGCCTAGATAATCTTACTTTTTTCAAACAAAACAAAATCATTTAAACAAAGCAAACAAAATCATTTAAAACCAGAAAAAAACCTCCATCTGTTAACTCTTTTCATTTCTTTCTGTTAAGTCTTTTAATGTTGTCCTCTGGCCCCATCCTCAACCCCCCTCCTTAAATATCGCCCCCTCTGTTCTAAACCATGCCAGAGTTACCTTATGGTTCTTGAAACCTCCTACCAAGAGGTTTTAAAGCCAGTATTTTTGGCAATTTTTAGATAATTAAGGACAAAGCTTTGAACGGCCAGTAGATCAACCTGATTTACTTTGCTGTCAGTATGAATAACTGTTGAAGTTTTAAAAATTGATAGGAAAAAAAAATTGATAGAAGCCCCTTACCCCCAAATTATTTATATTTTACTAGGTTCATTTATGATTCTCTACTCTGAATGTTATTATAAGGAGCATAGTTTGTAATAGAATATCAAACGTAGATGAACTTTACATACTTCGTTCCTCTATATTCCAGGTCTCTGCCACTGTCATCCCTCATAGGTACTGATGTCCAGTTTGAGAAATTATTAACTTTGTTAATAAAATACTTTGTATAACCAACAGACACCATTTTTCTTCCATATTTTAATTTGATTTGGTGGCATTGTCTTATGCACAGAAGATTGAGTTTGAAATAGCTTTATAAAAATTAAAAGCACATCCAAACATGCTTTAGTTTAAAAGTCAATGCCTTTTGAAAATTAGAAAATATCTTATTGCTGTAGACATTTTTTCTTTACATTCTGATTTTGCAAGTAGGTTCAAATAATTATAACCAAGGTGGTTTTGGAAGGATATTTCACAAAGTAAAATTTTTAATAATAAACATTTATAAATCTGTTTATTTACTTTTACTGCACAAGCTCATAATCAATCTATATTGGAAAGCAACATGGCTTAATGGTTAAGAAGGTGGATATTAGAGCCAGATTTCCTGGTCTCAGATCTTTATTGTAAGACTTATTTGCTGTGTGACCTTGAGCAACTTGAGCTTTCTGAGATTAGGTTGCAAATTAAGAAATGAGGATGAAAAGAACGGTTTAATAGTGTTCAATTATTATTCAGGGCAAATATTTTATAAATGTTACCTAAAATAAACTGCAAAGTAAAAATATTATTATAAGACATAATTCTCAGAATTCATATCTTTGCTGTTTTGTAATTTGTTTAATATCTTCTGCTTTAGATATTTCCAGTATTTATTGAGCATTTACTTTGAGCCAGACACACTGTTCTATATGGTGAGAAAACAGCAGTTTTTTAAAAAAAAGTATTTTTAATGAATTAAGGGGGACAATGACTCATGGGTCAGTTGCAACCTGAGGATGAGCTAAAAGAGTCGAGGTGCCATTTTTCTCAAGCTCTAGCAAGAGTCCTGTTACTTAGCATTGGGCCTGCCACATAGTAAGTGTTCATTAAGAATTAGCTATTATTATTTACTCTATGTCCCTTCTGCAGATAACATGATGAAATTTCTCTAATTTAAAGATATTTCTGTAATATATTTAATTCCCATTATTCCTACAACCTAGCTATACGAAAGTCAGACTTTTTTTTCTTCCTTCTTAGTCTCATATCCAAAGTAGTGATATAAATGTGATCCCCCACTTCTAGTGGTTTGCCTGCGTTTCTTCTTTTGAATCTGCCATCTCCCCTGAGAACTAACCTTTAGCAAGGTGAGGCTCCACCAACTTAGAGTTTTTTATCAGGGATGACAGTTTTGGTAGAAAGAATCATAGAAACCTAGACATAGCCTAGATTATTTACATTTTACTTTCATTTCACTATTAAAACTAACATTATGTTTATCCTAATCAATAGCTAGGTAGTTACACTAAGGTAGAAACACCGAAATAAATGGGATTGTGAAGATGTTTTGTGAACTCACCTCACAGTCCTCATATGCCTGGCCAAAATACGTTGTGAGATTTATTGTAAGTTTTAACGCAACATAATTGTGTCTTACATGGCTTATTTCCTGAAGGAAAAAGAAAAGCTCTCTTAGAGTTAACTAATAACCCTCAGTAAGTCAGAAGATCATGCATTAAGTATTGGTTTTGACTTTATGAGTATGTGTGAGAATGCAGCCGATGTTAAATAAGCTGGAGGGCATTTACAGCCGACTTAAGTGAGTGGAGTCTTCAGAGACTTCTCAGGATCCAGGTTTATCTTCTTTCTATGTTCTCCCTGCTTTAAATGAGAGCCCGTTACAAAATAAGAGAGACACAAAGACTTTGGAGCATGATTTACATTGCCTTGATTTTCTGTGGAATTTATGGGATCACAGATATTCCTGAGAGGATTGGAGCTAAGCATGGGAAGTAGTCTGTCTTCTTGATATATTATAAAAATAACAAATAGCGAAAAGAAAAGTCTTTAACTTAAAACATCAATAGACATGCAAATGAGCTTTGCTGGAACATCTATGTGTAGAAGATACATCTTTTCCTTGAAAACACCTATTTCAATATACAAGGTAAAATATGTATCTATACATCTCTCAAACATCATCAAAAATAACGTTGAAAAAATTAAAGACATCATTTCTCATAGTTGGAAGATGATCCAACCAATCATGAGAAATGCAGACAGATTAGCAAATGCCAGCAGTCATAAGAGATTTTGCTCTTATGGTATTCACACCTTAAAGTAGGAAGAAAAAAAAACAGGGAAGTGTCCACACATATTGGACACTTATATACTATGAACTGTGCTAGCTGCATTGACAATTTATGTCATTAATGGAAGTATATGGTTAAGTTTTGCTTAGCATTGAGAGAATTATCTCAGGGATCTACCCCGTTGTTTTCTTACATTCAGCATACAAAACTATAGGGTAAACAATGTAAAAACAGTCCGTGCCTTCATACAGTTGAAAATCCATTGGGAATTCTTAATCTATGTTTAGTAATTTAGCTTCAGGATTGATCAATGTTTTAATGAAAAGGTTGATAGCTATGTCCATGTGTTCTGACTCTAAGATCCACCCCAACTCCAAATCTTTTCGTGTCAATAGGCATGTAGAACAGTGTTTCCAGAGAGTTGCAGAGCAGAAAGCAAATATATTCTTTTTTTTTAATTAAAGTTCATTGGGGTGACAATTGCCAGCAAAGTTACATAGATTTCAGGTGCACAATTCTGTACCACATCATCCATAAATCCCATTGTGTGTTCACCACCCAGAGTCAGTTCTCCTTCCATCACCATATATTTGATCCCCATTAACCTCATCTACCACCCCCCTTACCCTCTGGTAACCACTAAACTATTGCTTGTGTCTATGAGTTTTTGTTTCTCATTTGTTTGTCTTGTTCTTTTGTTGTTTTTGGTTTATATACCTCATATCAGTGATATCATATGGGTCTCTGCTTTTTCTGTCAGACTTATTTCACTTAGCATTATATTCTCAAGATCCATCCATGTTGTCACAAATGTTCCTATATCATCTTTTCTTACCGCTGAATAGTATTGCATTGTGTAAATATATTCTTTAAAAAGAATCTATAATTCAACTTTTCACCACGACATTCCGTAAAATTACTCTGAACCTCAGGATAATTCATCCATATTCTCAGAATAAAAATAATATCACAAAAATATTAGAAATTTGAATCTCAAAATTCCCAAAATTATTTGGAAGTATTCAGGTGTTTCTTTTTGAGAAGAATAATTTAACATAACCCAAACTTTGGTCAATCTTGCACTTCTATGTTAAAACAGCAGAACATTTGGAAATATTTTAAAATTTATTTTAAACTATTCTCCAAAAAACTAAACTACATAGGTTCAGGAAGTATGATAAAAGGGAATTAAAAAAATAAAAAAAACCTTAGTTTTCTTGAAATGATATGGCAAATTATTGTTCTCTTCAGAAACTGTGAGGTTTGCATTTATTTCTGCTGGCATATTAACACATAAGCACAGAAGAATTTATTGGTATACATACATATCATATCATCTTGCACAATCTTTTACCAATCAGAAACACAAATGTTGTAGAGGGTATGATAGGAAAACTCTTCTCCTTTTGCTGACTATGAATCCCAGTAACATTCTGAACACTTTATTTTCATGAATTTTTTGTGTCCCCTTTGCCCTACTTCCCTGTTGATTGACTGATCTGCAGCCCTCAAAGTAGAAGCTCTGATAGAATGATGAGGGACTGTTCTCTTCCCTTTTCCAACAGTGTCTTTTATCTCTTTTTCTATTCCCTGCTCGTTGTTCATCTTTGGCTTCATCAGTCACTATGTAGTACAGTTTATAAATACGGGTGTGCTAGAGGAGGAAAAAATTGTCAACCCAATAATATGGAGTCTATCAAATACCTGCCAGACTGCTGTTTGAAACTCCCTTATAATGCTCTAGCCAGAGCCTGATCAGGAGTTAGATACCAGTTTTTTTTCCTTAAAAACGTAAATTGATTTTCTCCCCGTCTCTCTTTAATGGCCTACTCTGAGTGAGATAGTCTATTCAAAAGGCCTTGATCTTCTGTTGTTGGGCAGATGCTGATCAGTTTCTGGGAAGCAGTGAAAAGAGAGCCAGTGACGCCTGGGTTTCTCTCTGTTAAAGTAAGCACACACGGTCTACAAAGAAAATGCACATGAATACTTGGCTGTCTGGAAAATACAGGGTAATGCAAGTTACTATGTTTGAGATGAAAATAGACTAAGCTCATTGTAGAGTATTGTATTTCTAAGAACGTGAAGATTTTGGTCCATAGACCTGAATAAAATCATTGCACCAACAATAAATTCCACTGTTTTATAAATGTCTTCGTTTTGTGGTTAATCTGTTTCTATCATAAAAATATTCAATCTTGATTGGATTTAATGAATTTAATTAGCTTTAATTGGTTATTCATTCACTATTATATATTTGATATGTTCTTATAAAGATGTTTTGCTAAAAAAAACATGCAGTATAATTTTAAAGATAGAAATAATTCCACACAATTTCCAGAATTGTTGTACAGAGCCATTCAGGTAATATATGTATGTGATCTTACTCAGGGTCTGGCACATTATGGATCCTCAATTAATAATAGCTACTTTTATTATGATTTATTATTACTATCACTAAAAATCCTAAGACGTTATAAATTTACTAAAGTGTAAATATTGTAAAATATAATGCATGCAAAAGTAAATGCACATTGAAACTAATATAATGTTATATGTCAATAACATCACCTAAAAATGTAAATACACATTTATTAGCTGTTTCTATAAAGTCTTATACCTAATAATATGGTTCAGTGAACAGGGATGGAATAAATCAGTATTTCTAAGTTAATTAGTAATGTCTGATCGATGTAGCAGGTGTTGCACGTAGATTTAGGATGTGAGAAGGGTCTTGCTGTCCCAATTTTGAAGGCAATATGATTAAAATCCATATACAACAGGAAGAAAACTTTATTTTTAGTGCAGAAAAAAGCTGAATTAAAGAGCTATATTTCTCTCTGGTAAATTTATAAAATAAATTATTATAGATGTTATTTGTGAGCAAGTATAGAGAAAAAGCGTGACCATGATGGGTTAAATAAAAAAAAACCACACCAAACAATAGCCTAACTGTCCATTAACTTACTAATTTATTCACTCACACGGCAAAAGTTTATCGAGTGGTTCCAGTGCAATAGGCACTGGGAGTTAGGAAGCAGATGCAAGAATAACTAAGGCAAAATCGTGTGTTTCACAATTGTATTTCATTTTTGGTCATTAATAATCTTGAAGAAAATGGGTCAAAGTATGGTAGGCCACAATTAGACCTATTGCACTGAGATTTTATAGGAGAACTGTAGCACACAGCGATACATGAATCACGCATGTGGAGTTATCATGAAACTGGAGCAGCAAAAGTTATGTATCTGGAACTGGATGAAACTATCAAACTTTTGACATTCCTCTACCAGGAATGTACCAGGGAGCCTCAAGCACTTGTTCCATCTCTACCCATGGCCTTCATTTATCTTCTGCATTGGTTGGTGGTGTAAATACAACAGGAGATGTAGTATCCAATCATTAAACCTGGCCAGGTTTCCATGGCCACCACGTATCCTGGTTTTAGCAAACATTTTGATAAAGTTCAAGCTTACCTTTACTTCAAAATAGAAAAAAATATACATTTCCTATATCATTATATAGTGGATCTGTAGGTCAGTAAATAACTCTCTCCAAAGGGAACCGAATAATGTTTACAATCAAATTGGACAGAGATCTCCAGAGGCAGACTTGCCCCATGGATAAGGAGGTATACTGTACTCTTACTAGCAGATGAAGATACTGAGGGTGAGGGAAGTTGAGCAACTCCTCAGAACTCACATACTTGGTAAGTGGAGGAGAGACTTCTACAGCCATTTAAACAACAATCTGATTCCTTTATGCTGCTGTCATATTGGAAGAGTCATGTGGTGAACTTCAGTTTTCACAGCATCAAGAATGTAATGACAATAAGAGCAGTTGAAATACCTGGGGGTGTCAAAAAAATGTATACAAGTGGACACATTTTGGTCAACGTTGCTCAAACAGTAGTTCACCGTAATCAGAAGTGTCTGGATGCTGATGGTAACCACTTTGAGCACCGCTTGTAATTGCAGAAGTCATACATGACTTGTATTCATCTTTTGTTATCAGTATATATTGAGTATTACAATTTTAATACAGTTTTACTTTCTGAAAATGTGTATATATTTTTGGCGCCCTCTGTAGTTTATTCTAATAAAAAAATCAAGTCACAAATTAGACCACATCTTTATTTTGTATATTTTGATGTTTCTGGTACACACACACACACACACACACACACACACACACACACACTGAGTTCAGGAAAAAAATACACCTTAAGATTTGTTTTTCCTCATAATTCATGTATATCTTGGTATAGTTTTCTTCATCTTCAAATATTTTACCTTATTGTATAGCAGTCTTTAATATGTCTTTTTTAGGGAGCATATGAAAAAAAGGTGCCATTTCTGACAGGATAAGAAACATTTCACTTATATAAATAAGCATATAGCATTTTTTTAAGAAAAATTTTCAGTTTTATTTTACAAATTTAATTTTTATATGTGTGTGTGTGTTTAGTGTGTATATGAATATCATATATCCATAAAAGTTCTTATAAAGAATGTCTGGCAAGATGTTATAAAGTGACATCTATATTTTCTACCAGAATAAAAACAGCACAGAGAAAAAGCTAATGTTAAGGATGCATCTGAATGTGATATTAGAATTACAAAGTTTCATACCCCAGCATTAGCAGAGGATAGAACCAGCTAATAGGAAAGCATGAAATGAGATCAGACAGACATCAGAAGCAGAGCACCAAGCAATATGTTCTCATCTTAAACAAGCCACCATTAAAAATTGCTTTTAGGCTAGGAAGGTGAAGGATTCAAAGTTTGCTTATTTGTTATGTTTACGACAAAACTTTTCCTTTAACAAACCTATGAATTAACTTGGATCAAATATTCCTTCCTCCCTGTAATTAACAGCAGTGGAAGACCGTTTCTCTCTGTCTTTTAAAGACAAATCCTTCTTCCCTTATTATTATCCACAAACTCTGTCAATCTTTAGTTGCTTCATGTACTGAATTATAATAAACAGTATTTACACATACTCAAATATTCTCTTTTGAATCAAACAACCCCAACACTAGACTTTGTGATCCCTCTCTGCTCCTGGCTTGCTTTTCTCCTTGAATTCACAGCCAATTATTAAAGGTGCTTTCTCTGCCCTTACAACTCACTGTAAGTACTCTTTCCTGTATCATGACTTTCTCTTTTACTAAATTCAAGATAGATAGATAGATAGATAGATAGATAGATAGATAGATAGATAGATAGATAGATAGATAGATGATAGATAGATACAGATTATATGTACATAATTTTAGCCCTTTTATTATTTGAAGACTAATTAGTATTGACAATATTCAATTCTGTCTTACCTCTCTTCCAATAGTACCTAAAATCCTAAAATCACAGTAATTCCTCAATGTCTTTCAGTGATTTGGGTTGAGGATATAAACTTGTACTTACCACCCCTCCCCTCTCACACAAGAGTTTCCCCTCCACCCCTCCTTCTCTTGATGTTGTCTTTCTTTTTATCCACCTTTACATGAAGCCTTACATTTCTCACACTGCAAGAGAGATTGCCTCTAGTTGCTCCCATGTTTCTTTTTCCACCAACGGGGTACTTCCCTTCTAATTCTAATTCTAGTTTAAGGACCCTGGGAAAGTATTGTAATTTTATAACCTAGCTTTAGATACCTGTTCTTGTGATTTACAGAGTCAGGATATAATGACTGTCAGCCTGCCCTAGAACCATAATGTAGAAAAGATCATTTTCTGATTTCCAGAAAAATAAATGGTGCTACTTGAAGCAGATGCCCACTATAATGCCTAGCATGGTTTCTGTCACCACGCTTTTATATCTGATTCTAACTCCAGTTCTCCTCATGTTCTGTAGAATTTATTTTTTCCTGAGACCTGAGGTATAATTAAGTACCTCATCTATTTTCTCTGATGGCAACTGTACTGACCTCAATTTTAACACTTTTTGCATTATATTTGTATTTGCAAGTTTTATCTGTATACTCCATTAAATTAGGGTATGTGAAGATGAGGAAACAAGACATCCCTATGCTGTTCATTGCTATAAACACTAACTGTGGCACAATGCTTAGCGTGTGTGATTGCTCAGTATTTGTTTAATAAACAGATGGGTAAATGAATGAATAATCTCTAAGTCTTACACTGACTTCATTAAATTATATTTATATTATATTTATGCTCAGTTCTAGTCCCTCCTCCCAGTCTCATTCTTCTAATCTTACTGAGATGATCCCATTCAAATTATAGCAGCTGTAATTGTCACCTATATAGATTCACAAGTTTATATTACTAAACTTTTTTTTTACATTTGTACATTATTTATCTTTTCTTTAAGCTTCATCTCATATAACTAATTTTTTAGCTGCACCTCAGATATATCACAGCCATCTGAATTCATGATCTTCCCACAGGATAACTGCCTGAATGTTGACCTCAAGCTGGTTATTTTCTGGTGCTTTCCATTATGGGTAATGCATCACCAACTATGAGTTTAAATAAACCTAGGAATCATTCAGGGTAACTCCTGTTGTCTTCTTACATAACGATTCCATCATTTTTATCAACTTACTTCCAAAATAGTATCTCCATACTCTCTATCTCTATCTCTAATTTAAACTACTCTCACATGTACTTGGGCTGTTGCACTAGTTTACTTTCTATTATATGCCATCTTCTCTGACGCTAATGTTTTGTCCACAAAGCAGCAGGATTAACCTTTTTCTTAATGCAAACATGACCATACCATTTTCCTTCTTAAACAGGTTGACATAATTGTGGCAGTGTTTTAAAAACATGTCTACAAACTATGATACTCTTTCTTTTCAGAGTAGGAGTCTAATTTCTTTCCTCTTGTGAATTACTTCTAAGAATCAAGTGCAAATGATGATGTGCCACTTGGAGACGAGGTCATAGAAGGCACAGCTTCCTGTTTACTCTCTCCTGGGTCACTTGCTTGGGGGGTAGTTAGCTGCCATATGAGAATACACACACAGTTTATGGAAAGATTCATGTGGCAAGGAAGTGAGACCTCCTGCCAACAATCCTGTGACTGAACCACACTGAAAGCAGCTCCTGCAGTCAGATGCCTACAGCCTCTGCTGACATCCTGTCTACAACTATAGAAGAGGCCGTGACTCAGAGTCACCGAGATTAATACTCCCCAATACCTCATTAACAAAAGTGTGAAAATAAGTAAACGCTTCTTTCTTAAGCCACTAAACTTTGTGATGAAGCAAATGATAACTATTACAGTATCCTAATAATTAAACTTGATATCATCATCTAGTAGACTCTCTGCAGTCCAGTTTCTGTTGTGTTTCCAGCCTCTTTCCGTGCTGTGACTGCCCACCTTGCACACTCCAGCCCCAATGGCCTTGTTTTAATCCCAAGTATTTTCTGTAATCTCTACTGTTGCATCACAAGACTTTTTTTCACATTATATTCCCTCTTTTGAAACATTTGTTTTTCTTATCCTTTTATCACCATAGTAACACCTATTTATCTTTTAAAACTCAGCTCAGGACCATTCTTTCCAGAGCTTTCCTGGACCACCCTATTTTTCTTCTTACTGTGCCTTGTTTCTTTGTGGTGCTTTTCATATTGTGAACTCACGAGTGCTTCTGTTGTGAGGATTTGATAACGATTATTTGTAGTAATAGTAAACTCCATGAGCTGGCACGCATCATGATAGTGTGTGTCTCCTGTCATGCTGGGCACTATAAATAAGTCAACGATGACTAATATCAAGGCCCAACACTATAAAAACAAATCATTTGATACTGCATGGTGGTGTGTGAAGTCCAGTTACATGGTACAAGTAGCTTGGTTCTTTTAGAAATGTGTTAATTCATCCATACTTCAAATGGTTTATCCTTCAAAATAGCTGAAAAATGAAGGGTGAAAGGAAATATCCACCTTTAAAAATTGAAAAATCCAGTTTGATTAATGTAATTACTTAAGTTTATAATTGAGTGTATCCACCAGATCACACAGTTATTTCAGCATTTTTTTAGACACATCCATAGTGTAAAGTATTTCTTCACAAATCAGTAGAAAGCTGGCAAAAAAGCACTCTTACAGAAACTCTCACACATTTCAAAGTGATAGGAGTAAAACTGCCTATAGAATGCCCGTTAATGTCAATGAGAATCACTGACAAATTCCCAAGCAATACTTTGAAAACATCTTCATTGTTGCCTTGGGGCTATTGCTAACGCTCTGCACAAATAAGATTTGGCTCTTAAAGGGACAATTGCTTTTTTTTTTATACTGCTGAACCTGTATCTTCATTGATGCTAAGCAGAGATGGCAACACAGAATGCGTCATTCTTTTTACTTATCTGGAAGACATTATTACAGTCTTTTTCAACTGTGTCCTGATTAAAAATAAGCAAACAAAAGATTTGAAAACAAATCTTTTCAAAATAAAGCTGCAATATTATTAAATGGAGATTTTTTTTTCAAATGCATACATTACAAAACTAACCTATTTATGCACCCGTGGCTGAAAATTCTCTTTAGATACATAGTACAATAATTATGGACTAAAACTGATTTATTATACTTACAAATAAAAACTTTATAAATTGTCTTTATTTTTGATATAAACATTAGATTGCAAAAATTAGAAGACCAAAAGAGAAAGGATATTTATATGTGCTCTCTAGAACTCTGATTTTAGTAATTATATTTTAAGGAGGTACTTTTATATTAGTTAGAACAATTTATCAAATTCTAGACTTTAGGTTTTTGAGGGTGTATATAAAGCATGTAAATGAGAAAGAAGCAATTGGAAATGAATGTTCAGGAAAAATTTAAATAGCATGAATGACTCTTACATTTTGCTGTGCCACTTCTTTCATAATTGTTTTCTGGGCTTTCAATTTACTGTTGGGGAATGAGGATTTTGAAAATAAGCAGACTTGCCTCTTCTGATTGAACGGAGTAGAAAGGGAGAAGGAGGGATTGACTTTTCATTGATGGAAATCAAAGAAAAATTTTGGTAATTTAAAAATGGTGTCAGGTTATTTTATTGAAAATTATTTCATTTATATTTGTTAACATTTGACAATTAGAATTATATCTTAATGGTGGTGCTCTCTGTACCTAATCCAAAGAGAATATACTAAAATGGCCTGTTCAGTGATTTCAGTGGAAAAATGGTTGGCCAAAAGATGGTTGGTGATGAATGATTGAGATGGGGACAATTAAACTGTGTTACATGGCCAATGGGTTCTAAGAACTGACAGTATGCCTGCTTTGAGTTGCCATCACAGTTTCCATATAATAAACAGAGAACTGGCAAGCAATGTTGGCTCAAAAGAGATTTCTGGAGCATTTCTACAAAATATCCCCCAACGAACTTGTTATTGGACAAAATTTTTGAATTCTTGATTATAGCATTTCTGTATTACAAGATAGCTTGTCATCATGCCACTGGCATTCTCAGTTTCCTGCAGTAATATGTAGCTTGTTCTTTATTCTCATTTCTGATATAACTAACACAGAAGTTACTTTGAAATATATGTTTTTAATGCCCGTCTTAGTTTATCACTTGTTCATTTCCATTGGTAGATGGCACCTTACTCTGTAGTGGGCATTGACTCTGGTAGCCTCTATGTGTTAAAGCCAAAAAATAAAATAATCACATGATCCTTTTTATTAAAAATTAATCAGATTCTGTCGAAATGGCATCTTAAGTAACCCTGACTTTCTCTGCTTCACAGCTTTTTCCCTAAAAGTAAGGTCTATAATTCAATTTCGGAATCATCTTGAGAGAAACCGCACCTTTCAAAATTCTGCCTGTGGTTCTGGGAGGTTGACCCAATCTCATTGACCCTTGTGGGCCTGAAGTAAAACTTCATTGGTGGGTTGAGTTTATTTCAGTACCTGGAGAGAAGCAAGGACTTGCACTTAATACACAGTGAGTTCTGCAGACAAATCCTTTTTAGTCTTCAGCGTAAGGATTATGAATTATCAACTATTTCATGGCAGGCCTCAGCACTGGAAAATTTTGTACCTTCCACTTGCGCTGGTCTGCCTCGATTCTAGAGACTCTAAGAGCTTCATCTGTAGGAGTTTGAAAGGGACAGGAAACCACAAATGGGTAAAGAAGCACAATTCATTAAAAGAGGCTCTGTAAGCAAGGATGGACACTACACTTTTATCACATAGTTGCTATAATGTACAAGTATTAGATGAGAAAGAAGACAACCTTAACCCTTAAATCTTAAGACTCCTGTTTCTTTCATGAACTACATAACCCTAAACTCTCTGATTAATAAAATAGTATAAAAATACTGGATAACTATCACATGTATGAATGTATAGATGAGTTCAGAACAAAATAAAGTAAATCTCAGCCAACCAACTGCAAAGTGATGCAGAAGGGGAATTGTAATTGTTCTCAATATAAAGCTGCACCGTCAATAAATTGTGTATCTAAAAATATATATGTTACATGTGTATATACTATTATACATACTAATCAAATATATACTGTAAATGTTATTTAAAATTTCTATATACCATTATATACTATATATATATATATATATACTATATATATATATATATATATACCATTATTAAAAATAACATTGAGAGGGTTGTCTACTTTTGATGTTTTTAAATCCTTTGTCCCTGCTTCTCAATCCACTGAATATCAGATTCCAACCATACTGCTACTCAGAAAGCCCTCCTGTCAGAGTCAGCCCAAACCGCGTTGTTATCACCAAAGTTAATTTAAACTTTTAAAACCATAACTTATTTAATAGGATTCCAGCACCAGGCACTATTGACATTTCTGTTTTCTTGAAATATTACCCTCCATTTTTTTCTGTGATATCACATGTCATGGTTTTGTTTCTCTCTCTATTCCTCCTACCCAAATTCCAAGTTCCTTTCTCTCCACCTATTCTGAAAATGTCAACATCCTTCAGGGCTGTGCCCTAAAATCTCTGCTGTCCTTTCTTCTTGGTAATTTGTTGTATTCTCCCAGGTTGTATATAATTTCTCTATATATTTTATAATCTCTTGTCACAGCATGGACTCTTTGTTTCTTTTCCACTCCCCGTATGTTTATATGGGGACTGAGTTTATACAGGTATATTTCTTTCCTAGGTGCTGTAGCATTACAGTCCAAGGTGCTAAGCTCTTTCCCTGGGCAACCACATTCATTCCTTCTTCATCAGCTAGCATTTATGTTTTGCGGGTTCTCAAATCTTTACCCCCCACACCAGACTTCTCTTCCAAACCATTGACTAATGTTCAACTTACTCTTAGAAATATCCTGCTTACAATGCATTAGATACTTCATATTCCGTGTCCAAAACTGAACTTATCTTTGTCTCCAAATCTGCTCCTCTCTATCCTCCTCAGAAAGTAGCATCATCTTTCCTGTCCTTAATACATAACTTTTGATATGATCCCTCATTCCCCTGCACTCACACACTGAAACACATCTAGTCCTAGCATTTCTATATCTTATCTATCAGTCCTCTCCCTTCCATCTCCAATGCCCCTGAACAAGCACAAGCCTTTCTTACCTGTATTACCTGCATCCTAATTACCTTAATCTCTCCAACATTCCACTATGAATGCTGGCCTCAAAGAGATGCTTTAATAATATGAACCTCTGTTTTCTTCTATGCAGTTTATTGTTTGAGTTTCTATATTTAGGTCTTTGATCCATTTTGAATTAATTTGGTGTATGGTGACAGCAGTCTAGTTTCATTCATTTGCTTATGGCTTTCCAATTTTCCCAGCGTTATTTATTGAGGAGGCTGTCTCTAGTCCATTGAATGTTTTTCATTCCTTATGGACATTGGTATTAGAGAGGATTTTATGAATTTGACCTCAAAAGCGAGGAAAGTAAAAGTAAAAATAAATGAATGGGACTATCAAACTAAAAAGCTTTTGCACATAAAAGAAACAGTCAACAAAACAAAGAGGCAACCAGCTGAATGGGAGAAGATATTTGCAAACAACACCTCCAATAAGGGGCTGATATCCAAAATATATAAAGAACTCATACAACTCAATAACAAAAAAACAAACAATCCAATTTAAAAAATGGACAGAGGACCTAAACAGACACTTCTCCCAAGAAGACGAACAGCCAACAGATATTTGAAAAAATGCTCAACTTCACTAGCTGTTAGAAAAATGCAAATCAAAACTGCAATGGGATACCACCTCACATCTGTAAGAATGGCTGTTATCAGCAAGCTGCATAATAACAAGTGTTGGAGAGGTTGTGGAGAAAATGGAACCTTCATACACTGCTAGTGGGAATGTGTTAATAAATTGGTACAGCCACTGTGGAAAACAGTATGGAGGTTTCCTCAAAAAATTAAGACTAAAATTACCATTACCAGCAATCTTTCTTGGTAAATAACCCCCAAAAGTCTGAAAAATATTTATCTGTAAAGATATATGTAACACTATATTCATTGTGGCATTATTCACGGTGGCCAAGACATGGCAACAACTAATATGTCCCTCAGTAGATGATTGGGTAATGAAGATGTGATATACATATATCATGCACGCATGCACACACACACACACACACACACACACACACACACACACAATGGAATATTACTCAACCATAAGGAAAGATGAAATACTGCCATTTGCAACAATATGGGTGAATCTTGGGTTTATTGTTCTATGTTAAATAAGTCAGACAGAAAAAGTCAAGAACCACATAACTTCACTCATATGTGGGATATAAAACTGAAAGCATCAAATGCACAAGACAGACAAACATCCAAAAACTCATAGACACAGACAACAGTTTAGTGGTTACCAGAGGTTAAGGAGGGAGAGGGAGTGTCAGAGGAGAATAAAGGGGGTCAAATCTATGATGATGGAAGGAGAATTGACTCTGGGTGGTGAACATACAATGCAATGTATAGATGATATAGAATTGTACATTGGAAAGCTATATAATTTTAACCACTGCCACTCTAATACATGTAATAAAAATAATTTTAGTAAATGTGAACTTCACCATGTCTTTTCCAAGTCTAATATTGCTTACCATAGATGTTTTGCTTTGTCTGTAGAATAATATGTAAACACCATATTGTGGTTTACAAAATTTCTGGTGAGGAAATTTCTGCTTGCTTCTTCAGGTTTAACTCTAGCTCCTGCTTCTACACATTTACTACATTCCAACCTGTTTAATTATTTTACTCATTAGAAAGATGTCTACTACCTGAAGCAAAGTATCTCCCTTTGCCTTTTGCCTATAGTTAACTTTGGGTGGCACTTCTCTATTCCTTTCCTGATAATTAAGTAAAAAAATAAAAACTCCTTTAAAAACATGTCTGCAGATTCATTTATCAGATTCTGTAAATGAGGATACAGGAAAACAAACTCAGGATTTTTGATTTTGGCTTATAGACCCATGTGTCACGTAAAGTTCACATTTTTTCATGTTTATGAGGGAATGCAGAAGATCATAAAATGGAGGGAGTCCACAAAGTGTGTAGCTAAAGACCACCAGAAACACAGTGCAGCAATGAACACTTCTCTGTAAAAAAGTATACAGTTAGAGTTGTTAATGCATTATGGCTTGTTTAGGATGCTTTTTGTAAAGGTTGATGGAAGCAGATGTTTTCTCTGAACTGAGTGCTCTCAGGAAATCAGAGTAATTCTGTAATTCGGTACCTCATTATTAGTAGTATTTTTAAACTGGGAGAGGGGAGTATGATGGGAGTTAAAGCCATGACCGGTAAAACAACAACATTCACTAGGTGAGAAGGGAGACAGTGATTGATCACTTTTGTGTTTTGCACAGACTTGTTTTTATCTGTACTCAGGGAATGTTACAGAGGCATCTTCCTGCTCCTTGGTTACAGAGCGGCCTCCTCTGATATAACCTGTAAAAGTGTGTGTGTGAGTGTCTAAAAGGAGAATGCCCTGACCGAGCTCTTGATGTCATACCTACTCCCAGATGAAAGCTGTCAAGGTTGATTTTTTTTCTTTCTCAAAAGAGGGAATTGAAGACCACATAGGACCAAAAAATGAAGTTTGGGGGTGAGGGTATTGTGTAGATCCTAGGTTTATCTTGATTGTCCATAAAACAGACATATTGATTAAATTTATATTTATTACATTTATATCTGGTGCTATGAACATACCTGTCTTAGAGCTTTTGCACACATTCTTTCCCTTCTGTCAGCTAAAAACCTACTTATATGTTAGGCTACAAGTTAAAATTCTTTTTCCCTAGTAATCTTTTTCTTGGCTCTCATGATTACTTTCTATGTCCTTCACAGGACTACACTTCGTTAATCTCACACTTGGCATTATTTACTGTAACTGTTTCTTTAATTAGTCGTCTCTCCATTGCTAGAATCTGAGATCAGTGGAGGTAGGCACTGTGTTGCTCAGGGTTATATCCTGCAGTGAGCATAATACCTGATTCATAGTAGGTGCTCAATAAACAGTGTTGAATCAAATTATTGATTCAATACGTGTGATATAGCCTGGCATATATTTAGTAAACTGAGTTTATTCATTTCCGTCTTCTCCTTCCATGGTTTCTTCAATGTGGCAATAACATACATTCCTTTTTATTTCTTTCATCAGTTTTTAGAACGGCGTATTATTTCCCATTTTGCCAAGCACTTGGAACTGATGGTAGATGGTGACCCAAACAGGGCCTTGGTACCCCAGGGATCTTCCAGTGGTTACAGAGGAGCAAAGCAGCGAAGTATAATACCATGTATGAAACACTTCTCTGGGAGAAGGTTCAGGTTGTTATGGAAACACATAAGTATATGTTGAAGCAGAGTTGTTTGTGAGAAACAAAAACACACTCTAAGTAGCACAAGGAAAGGATTGTTTACTATAAAGAGGCACATGAAATGATGAGAGAACCTCTTTGAAATGCAAAAACCGGAATGGTAATATGATGTCAATATAGCAATGGTTAAGAGCTTAGGCTCTCAAAAGAGACTGCAGAGGTTCCATTCATGAAGTAACAACTACAATGGTTACAAAAACCCACTTCTCGTAAAAGATCTTGCATGTAGATATTGCTTTTTTATATGTGAGATTTCTTTCTACCTCCCAGTATACAACATAACGCACCATTCCTGCTATTAAACAACATTAGTTATTTTAGATATAGTTTATCAGTGAAATTGTTGGGGAAAATAAGCTTATTTTCCCCTTATTTTCGTTATAAAGCACTGCAGCTCAGGGAACCATTATCTGTCTTCGTGAAGAATAGTTTAATATTTGCATCTTTCCGTAATCTTTTTTAAAACAAGAAAACGAGTTTGCTAATGTCATGGCTGAGTCTGCTCTATATTCACCTAATGTTGTGCTCAATACTTAATCTTTTCCTCATTAATGGTTTCAGTAAACATCTGGTGATATCTAGTTGAGGTCAAATGTAAGTAGATCTCTCTTTTCCATTCTGTGGAGAATCAGTTTAACACTTAGAAATTATCCTTTGGATAAAAAACGTTGACATTTAGTCTCACACACAAATGAACTTCATAAATCCTTCACTTCTAGATTGAACTGTCATGTGGCATGACTTAAATCAGTCCAAACGATAGCCATTAAAGTCTCTTATATGGTCAGTGAGCTTGATCTGATGGATTTTTTCCAGAGGTCTATTATAACTTTATATAAATAGTCTTGAAAAGTTTTATCTTGTCTCATCTCTCTTGCCTGTTGGTTTTATAGTCTCGTCATAGACTAACCTGAAAACTCCGTGTTCACCTTTCGCATGCTATTTTCCATTTGACTTTGTTCTCTTATGACAGTGGCCAATAATAGGATTATGTTAATGGGAAGAAGTGCCAAGTTAAGAAGAACAAGTAAATTTTTATTTTATTTCCCTTTCCTCACAGTTACCAAGAATTCAGTCTTTATTGGATCTGTGTCCCATCCATTTGTTTGATGTGTTTTCTACTATTGCTTCATACTGTGAAAGTGCCCATAACTTGTGGAGCAAAGCTAAACTATTAAGTGCCAATATTACATAGAATGAGTGTGTAGATGAGATGAGGGGAAAGAACACAGTTAGCGTGACAATTAGTTTTACTACAAATCCAGCAATTCAGTTACAAAAAAGAGGGGAGCACTGAACTTCTATAGATCAAAAACCACACGGTGGGAGTAGAGGGTAGCATCTTTAAAAATAAATATAATAAAAATAATAAAACAATCTTAGCAGTATTAAAATTCTCATAGAGTATATGATTCCATTATATGTTTCAAGATAATCATGAGGGACAAAGTGTTGTGCAGATTCATACAGCAGTTTTCAAAATGGTCAGGACATATTTGAAGGCTTAAAAGTTTTAGAGTGGTGTTGGCGGGGTTGATGTAGACTCAGATACGCCGCCCGTCTGTGTCTTCGTGCTGGGAGAGGGAAGTGCTCAGCGGAGGAGCAGTGGGTCTGCCAACACTCTTGTCCTGGAGAGGGTTGCCCCTCTAGCTCTGGCACTGGAGCCCGGTGGTTCAGTTCCTCCTGGGGTGTCCCTGGCACCTTAGAGCTTCTGCTCAGAGAATGTAGCTCAGAGAATGTAGGTCCATCACAGTTCCTGAGTTTGTAACACAAGTGAATGTTGCCTTGGAAGCCTTAAATAAAAATTCTCTGGATATGTTTTATGATCATCAAGTTGTGGTCATCTCAAAGAAGATCTGTGATACAATTCATGCCATCAGATATTCAGTCATGATGATATAGACCCCAGAGGAACTGGAGGTTTACTGACTTGGAAGAGAATCATGCGGTCTGTAGTAATATGAGTGTCCAGACTGAAGGAAAAACTGACCGGGTTAAATGAAATTGCCTGAGGCATAGAAGGGAAAGATTGCTGAGCAAGTTGCTGATTTCAAGAAAATAAAGAATAAGCTGGATGCTGAGATTGAAATATGGGATGATATCATTGTTCTGGCCAAGAAGATATGTATGATCATGCTGATGACAGACTTCACAAGGGGCAAAGGACTGCTAAAGCACGTAAGTGATGTGATCTGTGCAGCTAAAATGATATCAGGATCAGGGATCAATGTTCTCACAGAATGGATTGCCAGCCAGTGTCCAGATCAATCATGCACACAGGACTTGTTGGCCTACCTAAAACAGATTAAATTGTACTCTCACCAACTTTTCAGTTAAAACTGAGATCCAGAACCTGCGGGGAAAATGCTTCATGTCTGCTTTAGACAGTGTCACCGCCCAAATCCAAGCAGCCAAAACTTGAATGAATGCTGTAATGCAAACTGAAAACGTCTTACGTTGCCTCCACCAAGATCATCGGAATTCAGAGTTCTGTTGTGCTGTGGGGAATGAAGACTCCTGCAAAAAATAGCAACAACAACAACAAAACAAACAAACAACAACAAAAAAAACACCTTGATTAAAAGAGAGCAGCCAGAAGAAACTTAGGCAGCTCTCAGACGAGGCTCAGCAAAGAAAAAATTCACCCTGTGCAGGTCATGAGTGAATTTAGAGGAAGACATGTCTACTGGAACCACTATTCTGCTCTAGTATCTGTTTTATAAAATCTTGGCTAAACACACAGCTTTAATTTTACACTGGATTAGTACTTTAAGTTCACTAGCTTTTAGAGTTTAACCTACATGCAATGAAAACATTAGAGGGTGAGCAACCAACGTGAGCAACATATATTTGAGATAATTCCATTGTCATTTCTGTATTTTAGCACCTAATAAGTAATCAACATATGCTTTATGAATGAATGAAACCTTGTGGAGTCACTCAGCCTTTCCCATCACAAAGAATATCTTAACATTCATTACCAAATGAATAGAGGAAACTCAAATGATTTTGTTCATCTGTGATAGCTTGAGTACATTCATCCATTTAATTTTGAATTAAAACATTGACATGAGCTCTTGACTTGGTTTTCAATGGAACCAAAAGACATCAATAAATATTTTCTCATTTAATCAACATACTTTCTTGACCTGACCTGACAGAGATTTGTAATTCCTGCTATAGGAAAGATAATCAATCTCTACACATCTGTATCTATTGTCAACTGATTAGGCTAACATCCGTCAGAAACTAACCAAGCTTGAGCAGTCAAGCTACTTCCTAGGTTTTTAAGGTCAACCTTGATAATTAATGAAGCAATTTATTAACATCATAAAGGTTAAAATGGGTTTTGATGCCACAAATGTGCTTTGTAGGGTTCCATTGCATGCAGGAGTTTTGCACGTTGCATGTTGAGTTTAAATGTTTCTGTCAGAATTCATACATGGAGGAAGAGTCATCACCCACTTGGGCTAAGGGACATCGAACTACATCCTTGAGTGAGTTATGCCAACAAGTATAAGTAGTTCTGCATGACTCTAAAAATCTATTTATATCAGCTTGCAATTGTAATTAAAAGAAAAAGTCCAGTTCGTAAAAAAGTTTTAGAACTGAAAGAACTTCTGTTTATGTATATGCACATGATTGTTATTAACTGCATTATGGATTAAAACAGAAATGTTTAAAATAGTTAGGCATTTATTTAATAATGAAACAGCAAATCCATTACATCATAACATAATACATTTTAATTAATATAATTACATTTTTCAAAAAAATGAGAAAAGCAGAATTGTGTTTCATTTGTCAAATTTCTTTAATGTCTGGCTTCATAGAAGAGAGTTGTGTTCTTTTGTCTGCTTCTACATTCAATCTATTGTGACATTACCTGCTATGTAGCTTCTGCAAAACTCTACTGCACACACTTGGAAATGTACATATCATCTTAGTATCATCATAGATTTCTTAAAGGGGTCTCAGTGTCTCCTTCAAGCCATGGTTTGAGATTGCTGGAACAGTAGTTAAGAACATGGGCTTTGAAGTTGCATATGTGAGACGTTAGTTGTCTTCACTATTTGCTAGTTATTTATTTTGGTGTAAGTTACTTAACCCTTGTAAACCTCAAGTATCACACCTATAAAATGGGCTTCGTTATACTAACCACCTCATAAAATTGTTTTGAAATATAAAAATACCATGTTTGTCAAATGTAACTCACTATCTAATACTGAAAAAAGAAAACCTCATTAGTTGTTTGTTCTTATTATTTAAATAAAATGTTTATTAAAATGGACATTTATATTTAATAATAATATTTTATTTTCATTTATTTGTTATTTTACCTTTAACGACCACTCTTTTAGGAATGTTTTATTTATTTTTGTTTTGTGTTGTTTTTCATTAAATTTATTAGGGTGACTAGTTAATAAAATTATATAGCTTTCAAGTATACAATTATATAATATATCATCTATATATTGCATTGTGTGTTCACTACCGAAAGTCAAACCACCTCCCTTCATCAAATATTTGACCCCCTTTACCCTCTTCTAATACTCTCCCGCCCCTCTTACCCTCTGGTAACCACTAAACTGTTGTCTGTGTCTATGAGTTTTTGTTTGTTTGCCTTGTGCATTTGTTTCTTTCAGTATTATATCCCACATATGAATGAAGTCATATGATTCTCAACTTTTTCTGTCTATTTCACTTAGCATGATAAACTCAAGATGCATCCATGTTGTTGTGAAAGGCAATATTTCATCTTTTCTTATGGCTGAGTAATATTCTATTATATATACCAGGAGTGCCCAAAAACTATACAAGTGGACACTTTGGTCAATGTTGCTCAAGCAGGAGTTCGCCATAATCAGAAGTGTCTGGACGCTGATGGTAACCACTTTGAGAAACTTGTAATTGCAGAAGTCAAACGTGACTTGTAATCATCTTTATTGGTAAATCTCGAGTATTACAATTTCAATATAGTTTTGCTTTGTTATAATGTGTATACATTTTTTTGGCACCCTCTGTATGTACATCTTCTTTATCTAATCATCTATTGAAGTACATTTCAATTGTTTCCATGTCTTTGCCACCGTGAATAATGCTACAATGAACATAGTGTTACATATATTTTTACAGATAAATGTTTTCACATTTTTGTGGTTAGATATCAAAAAGAGAGATTGCTGGGTCATATGGTAATTTTAATCTTAATTTTTTGAGGAACCTCTATAGTATTTTCCATAGTGGCTGTATCAGTTTACATTCTCACCAGCAGTATATTGAGGGTTCCTTTTTCTCCACAGCCTCTCTAACACTTGTTATTAATATCTTGTTGATAATAGCCATCTAACAGATATAAGAATGGTATCTCATTGTGGTTTTGATTTTCATTTTTCTATTAATTAGTGAATTTGAACATCTTTTCATGTATCTGTTGGCTGTTTGTATGTTTTTTTGAGAGAAGTGTCTGTTCAGGTTCTCTGCCCATTTTTTTAATTGGATTTTTGGGTTTTTTTGTTGTTGTTGGGTTGTACAAGTTCTTTCTTTATATATTTTGGATATTAGCCCCTTATCAGAGGTGTTGTTTGCAAATAACTTATTCCCTTTGGTTGGTTGCCTTTGTTTTGTTGATGGTTTCTTTTGCTATGCAGAAGCTTTTTAGTTTGATACAGTCTCATTTATTTATTTTTTGTTTTTACTTCCCTGGCATTCTAGGTCAAAATCATAAAATCCTCTCTAAACCCAAAGTCCATAAGTTTAGTACTTTTGCTTATTTTGTATTCAATTTATTGTTACAGGTCTTATATTTAGGTCTTTGATCCATTTTGTGTTAATTTTAGTGTATGGTGACAGACAGCACTATAGGTTCCTTTTTTTGCCCCTGGCTTTCCAATTTTCCCAACACCGTTTATTCATGAGGCTTTCTTTTCTCCATTGTATGTTTTTGGCTCCTTTGTCAAAAATCATCTGCCCATATACATGTGGGATTTTTTCTGAGTTCTCAATTCTGTTCCATTGGTCTGTGTGTCTGTTTTTCTGCCAATATTGTGCTATTTTGATTATTGTCACTTTTTAGTATAGTTTGAAGTGAGAGATTGTGATACTTCCAGCCTTGTTCTTTTTTTTCTCAAGATTGCTTTGGCTCTTCTGGGTCTTTTGTGATTACATACACATCTGATGTGTTTTTTGTGTTGTTTTGTTGTTGTTGTTGTTCTATTTCTTTAAAAAATGCCATTGTGATTTTGATAGGGATTGTATTACACCTGTGTATTGCTTTGGATAATATGGCCATTTTAAGTATGTTGATTCTTCTAATCCACGAACTCAGAATATTTTCCATTGCTTTGTGTCTTTTTCATTTTCTATTAATAATGTCTTAGAGTTTTCCATGTATTGGTCTTTCTCTTCTTTGGTTAAGTTTATTCCTAGGTATTTTATTCTTTTTGTTGCAATTGCAAAAAGAAATTATTTTTTAATTTCTTTTTCTGAAATTATATTGTTAATATATACAGACACAATGAATTCGTGTACATTGAAGTTGTTTTAAATGATAGCTTTTACTCCTATACAATCATCAAACCTAATAATCCATTGGGTTTTCTCTACAGTCAACAGATTTCCATATGTGTATAAAATAAAGCCCTTCCCTTAAAAACAGCAACAAAAAATTAAGAATAAGATTAAGAAAAAGACAGAGATAGGCATTGTAAGGCAACTGAGTCAGCAATGACTTCCTTCAAGATGGTGATCTGTGTAAGATGCAATTTTAATTTTTTTCTTACCATATATTTTACAAAAATCTAGGTGGGAAAATATAGTTTTATTTTTAAAAATTGGGTCTTAACAAATTAAGTAGTAATGCTGTGATTATATATGTTTGAAATATTTATTGCTAAAATATTGTAAAAGCATTTAAGACATAACACACTGACCTGAAAGAGATGTGTCTTAAATGGGAGTAAAATAAAAGCTACAAATTGCAAAGGTTAAGTATGTAGCAATTATATTTATTACTATAATTAAGCAAAATTTACAAAATGGTCAAACTGATTTGTATGCCTGGGATTCATAGTGATTATAGTGTAGAATGTTATTTCAGCAGAGAATGAATTTTCTTGCATGTTGATTTCACATATATTACCCTAATATAATTACAATTATATGTTCAATATTTAATTTAAATAAATGTTTTTGTTCTTACTGATTTATTTTGCCATCTATAAATGGCATTTCATCTTTAGTTTTATTTTATGTTAAGAACATTAATGTGAGAATTATTTTTAAAAGAAGTTTTTTGTGTGTAATACAGTATTGTCAACTATAGTCACAATGTTATACAGCAGCTCTCTAGAAATACTCATCTTGTATAACCAAAACTTTCTGTTAAAGAGCAAATTCCCATTTCCCCCTCCTCCAAGCTCCTGGCAACTACCATTCAACTTTCTATAACTATTTTAGATACTTCATAGATGTAGAATCGTGCAGTAGCTGTTTTCCTATAAATTTTATTTGTGCAGTTAAAACGCACCTGAAATCACATTCATATACACGTGGATTGTCAGCAGTCATAATGCGTACGTCATCTAGTTTACTCCCCCTATATCCTCCCTCACATGTTTCCTGTGAATGTTCTTGTTCGACATGTTCTGTCACTCTCTTCCACCCTCACCTCACCACTACCCCCGTTTACATGATCTTGGCTTGGGGGTCCTGAATGCTTCACACCACGAGACTAGAAATGGAAACTCATGAATCTACACAGAATTGGAGAAAAGGGTGGTGTATACTCAGGATCTTCATTCATTCTTCTTCACTGAGAGATGACAGACAGAACATAGTGAAAAGAAGATGCCTCAGATAGACTTAAGCCAAACTTACGGGAAAAGGTTAAAAATAAAATCTACATTTGAAACATATACGTGGATACCAGACATCAGAAAGGAATGACAGAAAAGACTCATAAAAAGCAAACAGGGAAAGCTACTAAATTAGTTTCTGATAGAATTCCATGTTTCTTTTGTATCTGGAAAACTTCTCCAACATCCCAGGAGATTCTTGAAATATTCTTCAGCAGCCTTAGCATAGCGAAATTAGTCCCAAATATTTTTATAACCCTAAATGAGTACATTTTTGTGGAAAGTGAGGAGCAGGGGGAGGTGAGAGAGAGAACAATATTCTCCTCTATAGGCATCCAAAATGGGTTGTTTCAACCTTACCTGCTGGTTCAGACTTATGACTAGACTGCTGAAAAGCTCACGTGCCTTAAATTATACTTCCTTCATTTACTGGCTGACCCATGAAATTATTTTAGCATAGGTCATTGCCTTTACTTCTGTAATTAAAATGTGTGGAACAAAAGATAATGGCCTAACCATAGAGCAAAAAGCACATTGAAGGTAAACATTCGTAAGTACCTGATCTTTTCCTGTAGAGAAAAAAGAGAACTTAAACACATTGTATTGGGAAAATACAGGCAAGAGAATATAGAAAGATAAGCCTCAGAATAATGAAGACAAAAATCCATGTATTTTACATGAAGTAGATTTACTAAACACTGATAAATATATTTAGACAGAGATATAAATCAGTCTGGCTTCTTGCGCTGCCCTAAATAATGGCAGCTGCAGAAATCAGAATCTTTCCCCACATCTTCAAAATAACAACAAAAAGAGCAAAAAGATCAGCAAGGAGAGCAAAAAAGAGCACGTATAACTTACACCTTCAGCATCATCAGGAAACATAGAATACCATGAACCCCAAATTTCTTATAAATAGAGAAATAAACACCAAGCTTATTATCTCCTTATAAAATGTGGAAAGCTTAAGGCCATAGGAGCACAGGAAAAAAATCAACACCAGTAAAAGTCCTATGCCAAGTGCAAAAATACTGAAAACATCCCAAGACCTGATAGTTCAAAGTACTACTACAGGAAAGGGACTTACAAGTGTATGAATGCATTCAGAAATTACCCAAAACTTGATAATAAAGCAAAAAGACAGATTTTGATATCATAACTAAAACATTATGTAATAAACTAACTGATGGGTCATGTGACTATTTTAGAAAATTTAGGGTTTTTTTGTTTTGTTTTTACTATTCACTGTTAGAATCCAGATATTTATAACTTTGTAAATGCTTACTTGTAGGACACTCTTAAGATGTAAATAAATCTAGGCAGTATGACAATTAAGTTTGCGAACTTACTGCAATGATGTTGCTAACTTTTTTTGATATCAGAGGTATAATTCATTATGAATTTATTCCAACTGGACAAACAGTTAACCAAGTTTACTATTTGGAAGTGTTGAAAAGGCTGTGTGAATACGTTAGACAACCTGAACTTTTTACCAACAATTCATGGCTCTTGCATCACGACAATGCACCAGCTCACAAGGCACTGTCAGTGAGGGAGTTTTTAGCCAGTAAACAAAGAACTGTATTGGAACACCTTTCCTACTCACCTGATCTAGCCCCCAGTGACTTCTTTCTTTAGCCAAATATAATGGAAATATTGAAAGGAAGACATTTTGATGACATTCAGGACTTCAAATGTAATACGAAAACAGCTCTGATGGCCATTCCAGAAAAAGAGTTCCAAAATTGCTTTGAAGAATGGACTAGGTGCTGGCATTAGTGCAGAGCTTCCCCAGGGGAGTACTTCAAAGATGATTGTAGTGATATTCAGTAATGAGGTATATAGCACTTTTTCTAGCATGAGTTCATGAACTTAATTGTCCATATACAGCGAAGGTACAAATAATTTCTGTCTAATAGAGAAGAAAGATTATGAAGTTATTGTCGTGTATTGGCTCTTTTGTATCAAACTATTCAACTTATTCCAGCATTTTGTTTGTATGTTTGCTTCTTTGAATATATAGGTATCAGTTTTTCATGTCCTATTTTTCAAAATCATCATTTCATTGTTATCCTACTGTGCTACTAGTTTCCTTATTAATGTAGTAAAATAAATATTGACACAGGAATCACTCTGTATCTATTTCCTAATTGTGGTTTTAATATTTTCAAAATTTACTTTGACATACCTAAGATTTAGTGTTGGGAAGGTATTGCTTCTAGTGGGAAGGTTAGTACCTAAGAAGGTTGACAACATTAGAGAGATGGTGGTTGAAGAAATCTAGTCCAAGGAATTGGATTTTATAATCATGGAGACTAAATCTGAAATCTGCAAGGTAGACCAGCACACTAAAAACTGTTGGGCTGGAGCTAATGTTGCAGTCTTGAGGCAGAATTTCTTCTTCCTCAAGGGAACCACAGTTTGCTTTTAAGGCATTACAACTGATTGGATGAGGCCCACTCACTTTATCAAGATAATATCCTTTACTTAAAGTTAATTTTTTAATATATGTTAACCACATCTACAAAATGCCTTCACAGTAACACCTATATTAGTGCCTGATTGAATAAATGGGTTCTAGAGCCTAGCCACATTGACATAAAACTAACCATCACGGTGGTAAGGGTAAATAAAAAAGTAAAGGGAAATTTAATGTCCTGAAAAAGCAAGCAAGAACCCCCCAAATAAAAAGATACACTAATATTCCCTAAACCCATGAAAAACATTCTTTTTAAAAAATTGATCTAGAAGATTGGATAAAGACAATGTGGTACATATATACGCAATGAAATACTACTCTGCCATAAGGAAAAATGAAGTACTGTCATTTGCGACAACATGGATGAATCGTGAGATTATGCTAAGTGAAATAAGTCTGCCATGAAAAGCTGAGAACTACATGATTTCACTCATATGTGGGGTATAAAACCAAAAGCAACAAAGGAACAAGACAAGCAAATAAAGAAACAAAAACTCATAGACACAGACAACCGCTTAGTGGTTACCAGAGGCTAAGGGGAAAAGAGGGATGATAGAAGAGGGTAAAGGGGGTCAACATATATGATGATAGAAGGAGAACTGACTTTGGGTGGTGAGCACACAATGTGTTATACAGATGATGTATTATAGAATTTGTACACTTGAAACCCATATAATTTTATTAACCATTGTCACCCCAATAAATTTAATTTAAAAAAAAGACAAGAATTGATCCATATGCCTCCTCTCACTTAAATTTATATTTGAGTTTTGTGGAAACTACATGTGATTTCACCATGCCTAGGGATTTTTATAGAATATAAAGGATTATGTGGTACTACTAGCATTAACCAGTTTCAATGTAAACTATTTATGAATTAAAGATTATTAAAATATGAGTAAAGATGTAAAAATGCTGGAAACACAAATCCTTTTTCATTATTTGCTTTATGAGCTGTAGAAACAAATTAATCCATATCAGATTATGTATAAAACACTCTAATATCAATGAAATAATTACCATTTTTGCCACTTTTATATTTTAAAATATTTAACGTTAATGTGATATTTTTCAAATTATTTAGCTGAATATCTAAACTTCGAATACTATATTATCCATGATAGAACTGGTTTGTGCAGATGTCTTTGAGTTTCAAATTTCTCAGTCAGGGGTGGAATAATCTTATTAAAAATTAATCTAGACGCACATTTAAAATTTAAATGTACATCAAATCTAGAATTTCACATAATTCTGCCTCAAAAATGGGAGAAAGGAAATATTGTTGAATATGAAGTAATTGCTTTCCGTGCTCTGCTGGCTGCTCAGCACCAAGTATCTGTAATAATGCTATAGCACATTATAGCTTAATGTAAATGTTTGAGTTCTTTGAATATTGTTTATCTGTATCACAAGGTAAAGCTTCAATTCCCCGAAATGGAAAAGCTCTTTCTTTTGTATAAGAAGACAGGGCTTTTGTGCCATGAAGAAATGACTGTATTTTCTGTAGAACCAATTATTCTTAAATAATTAATAAGTAGAATACCTTGTCCTTTGGTAATTTTTTGTCATTATTATAAACCAGTAGCGGCAGAAATTCGTAATTGATGCCATTTAGTTGCTGTCAGTTTAACTTAAAATGTTTAGTACTGATTTATGAATAAATTTTCTGCAAAACTTTAGTTGATAAATGCAAACTTCAGTAGAACAGGACTTTGTATCAGATGCAATTATAAGATGTGATAATGGGGGTTATTTCTGACCTCTTATATGCCACAGTTGTATTTCTAAAAAATTAAGCTAAATGAAATATCTGAGCAATATTTTCTGACTCTGGAACTCTTTAATGACTGCTTAAAATGTTGGGATGAGATATTTATTTGTTCGTATTATCAATTTTGGGAAAATATCTGTCAGTTTGAAATTAGAAGACAGTCCATCACACATTTACACCAGTAGTGGCAGAAATTAGTCTATTTACATAGATATTAGGTAATATTAGGTAGAACTAGTCTCTCATTATTAACATATCATATGAGAGTGACTCTTGCATGTTTATTTTTACAAATATAATTTATGATCAACTTGTCTACTTCCAGGAAAAAAAGTCGTCTTGGTGTTTTTATTTGGGTTATAGTAAATTTATAGATTGATTTAGGGAGAATTGAACTTTATATAATATTCAGTTGCCTTATCCAAGAGCATGAGATACTTATATATTTATATTACACAGTTTATTTTTGTGTCTTGAACTTGTATCCTGCAACCTTGCTTAACTCGTTCATTTGTTCTAATAGTTTTTTATTGAATGCCTTAGGATATTCCATGTACAGATCACATCTGCAAATAGAGACAGTCTTAGTTTTGGATGCTCTTTCTTTCTTCCTTTCTTTCTTTCTTTTTCTTTCTTTCTTTCTTTCTTTCTTTCTTTCTTTCTTTCTTTCTTTCTTTCTTTCTTTCTTTCTTGTTTTTCGTTTTTTTGTTGTTGTTTGTTTGTTTTTTCTTAGTTATATTGGCTATAACCTCCAAGACAACACTAAAAGCAGTGATAATGACAAATATCCTTAACTTACTCCTGACCTTTTGGGAAAACAGTCAGTATTTCACCATTAAGTATTAATGTTAGCTGTGAGTTTTTCATTAGCTGTGAGTTTTTCATATGTGTCCTTTATCATGTTGAGGAGGGTCCACTTCTATTGCTACTTTAAATGTTTTTATCGTGAAAAGGTGTAGGATTTTGTCAAATGCTTTTTCTGTATCTGTTGAGAAGATCATTCAGTATTTGTTCTTGGTCCTATTAATATGGTATATTACATCAATTAAATTTTGTGGTTTATAAACCAAGTTTACATTTCTGGAATGAATCTTCCTTGGTCACGCTATAAAATTTATTTTGTCTGTTGTTGAATTTTACTTGCTAGTATTTTGCTGAGGATTTTTGCCCCTCATAGAATTTTTGGCCTCATAAAGTAGTTCGGAAGTGTCATTTCTATTTTGGTGAAAGTTTTTAAAGGATTTGTGTTGATTCTAATGAAACATTTGGTTGAATTTATCAGTGAAGTAATCTAGTAATTTAGGACTGGGAATATATTTTATTTTATTGGTTAAGCCATTCTATCCTTCTTCTGCTTATCATTTCTGTAGTGTATCTTCTTCCATCAATTTTCTTTTTGTTTAATGTGCATATCTTGTAGACAGCACACAATTAGGTCTTGCTTTTTATCTTATCCATTTGACAAACTCTTTCTATTAATTGCATGTTTAATGTAGTTGTTCATACATATGGGTTTGAGCCTACCATTTTTAAAATTTTTTCCAATTGTCTTATCTGGTTTTTTTTTCTCTTCACTTTTCCTTCATTTTGCATTATTTGAGTATTTTTAGAACTCTATTTTAATTTTATTATTCCTTTTTTGTAGTGTTCAGAAGATTACAAAATTTAAAAAAAAACACTTTTCACAAGTTAGTTACTGGTAATATTTTACTACTCTTTCTAAAATATAGAAATCTTGCAGCCCTAAGTTCACCACCATTCCTTGTTCTTTATACAAAACATTCATATGCATTATATTTACATGCATTGTAAACATAAAAAATAATGCTCTACAAAATAATGCTCTATGTTTAGGTTTAAACAAATTTATAAATTATATAGCAATTAAGAGCAAAATAACAAAATAACTATTTTGTCTTTATCCAGACAATTACAATTCTGATGCTCTTCATTTCTTTCTGAGTATCTCCTCTACCGTGCTTAACCTCCCCATCAATATTTACCTTCTTTTGTTCACTCTTCAGTGCCTTCTTGTAGCTGCTTTTTCACTATGTTCAGTGTTTTAGCTGCTTTCTGTTGACTGGATTTGAGATCTGTGTAGTAGAATCTTGGTACAATCATTAGCAGAAAATTGACTCAATGAATTTAAAGCTCTCTATACATTACCAAATTTTATGACCCTGGGGCTATGGTTGTCTTACTGGACTGTCATACTTTGCAAATAGCAGTGGTTGAGGAAGGATTAAAATGCAAGTACATAAAACTCAAGACAATGTATCTGGGAGTCCTGAAAGAAATGAGCAATTCTCTAAAACAAGGTGTTACGAGAGAATTATTTGCTTTAAACCTAGCACTATGCTTCTATATTTAAACCTAACATCAAATCTGTGAATGGAAAATTTATGATCCAGACTTTACCATTGGGTTAACTGATGTTTAATAACATATTTGACTTCACAACTGTCTAGCTTCAAGGCCTATGATGTTTACAGTACACTCTGCTGTAGCAACCTCATGAGGGTAATGCTAAATGAAAAATAGATAAGGAGCCATAAGAAAAAAGTATGCCTTTTACTCCAGAAGTAATTCTAAACCAGAAACTTAGAATATTCTGATTCATTTAGCTCAGTTCTTATATCCTGCTCCAGGACAAGGTTTATCCATTGTCTATAAGTAGTGAAGGAATATATCCTGGAAACAAATAAAAGAGATAACCATATATTTCAAATTATCATTATTTAAGATGTCTTGCCAATTCACTCATGAAGAATTTTTTCTGCTGGTTGAAAACCCAAATATTATGCGTTAGTTTTCATGAAATAAACCAGTGTTTTCCAAATGCAGATACATGGATTTCCTACAACAGAAATGATTTAAAGAAGTCTAAAGTATATAGATTCCTGGCTACTAAGCCCAGATGGTCTGAATTGGGTATGTAATAGGTTCTGCCGCCTTGTATTTTTATAAACCTCCCTAGATGATTCTGGTAAATATTGAATTTTATAAACTATTGAAATAGAGGATTTTGAACTGGAGCCTGTAATGAAAAAGGAGGCAATTTTGGTTCCATTCTTGTAATAAATAAAGCATACAGCAGTCCCCCTTTATCCACAGGGGATACGTTCCAAGATCCCCCATAGGTGCCTGAAATACTGGATAGTGCCAAGTCTCATATATATATATATTTTTTTCCCTATACATATATATATATATGTATATATGTATGTATATATGTATATATATATATATATATATATATATATATATATATATATACATACACATATGTATATGTATATGTATGTATGTATGTATATATACACACCTATGATGAAAATTAGGCTCAGTAAGAAACTAACAACAATAACTAATAATAATAAAATAGAACAATTACAACAATAGGCTGAAATAAAGGTAATGTGAACATGGTCTCTCTCTGATAATCAAGACTGCTATGAAGTGACTAACATGTGGGTAGAATACACAGCATGGCTAAGCTGGACAAAGGGATGATTCACATTTCTGGTGGGAGGAAGCAGGACGGCACGAGAGTTCATCACGCTACTCAGAATGACAAAAACAAAAAACAAACAAACAAAAACACAACTTATGAATTGTTTACTTCTGTAATTTTTCTTTTAATATGTTTGGATTGTGGTTACTCAAGGATAATTGAAACCACAGAAAGTAAAACATGATTGGGTGGGGGGAACTACTGTGCATTTCTTCCTGTGAGGAGTTGTTTGCATTTTTATATTAGATGACTCTGATTCAAGAGGAGGATGCTAAATTTCTGAAATTACAGTAATTTGAGAAACTGGCAAAAATAATTAGAACACTAAGCTAGCAAATATCTTAACCTACCTGGGTCTATTATAGAATCTACCTTTATAGTAGAAAAATAAAAGTGTAATTCAGCTTTGATACAGTTCTGGTACTATTTCTTCGTTTCGTTTTGTTTTTCATTAAATTTATTGGGGGTGACATTGTACAGTTCTATAATACATCACCTATATATTGCAATGTGTGTTCACAGTCCAGTCAGTTCTCCTTCTATCGCCATATATTAATATTTAATCCCCTTTCCCTTCCTCTTCCATCCCCTCCCCATTTCTTTAAGTATGACTCACATGACCTGAGGTCCCTAAGGTGTAGTGAAGTGAGAGGTTGTACTGGGGCCTTTTTGGGTTCACTTGGGACTGCTTCTATGTAGTAGTTACGTAGGAAAACCTTTGGTGTTACAGGATTTTGCTAGACAAAATAACCAGGTAAACAGATCATTCTTTAACCTATTCTTTTCAACAACAAATCTGAGTGGATAGGATTTCTCTTTCCACATCAGCTGTAAGGTATTCCTTTTGCTACTTTCCAAACTTAAAAATGAATTTAGTGGTATTAACTTGATTTATCCTGTGTTAACATACCCAAATTAATGAGGCTGAATAAGACTCTATAGGTTTCATTGGATATGAAACTATTATAGTTATGGCTTGAAGTCTATTGTCATATAAAACAAGAAGATAGAATTATGTTACTAGGAATGATTCACAGAGAATAAATCAAATGCAAAACACTGAGATTTGGCAGTGATTAATCAATCAGTCTCCCTGCTAACAAACAATTGAGAGTGAATTGGTCCTGTGGTTAAGGCTACAGATTGTATTATGGTTTAATTTAAGCAAAAGAAATAAAAATGATGAGAAAATTGTGTTTATTGAGAAACAGTCTTGTAGTAAAAAATTTAAGAGTCGATACGCATGCGTAACGTATAGAATGTAGCATTGGTAATCTTAGGAAACAGAAGAAAATTGAAGCTATGGTTCATGACTTTAATGATATAATTAGTTTGGGTAAACTAGCAAATATAATTTTAAAAATCATTACTTTGAAAAAAAAAGAACAGAAAAGTTGTTAGTGATTCTCTATCAAAGGAAGCAACAGTATGTATTAGATATCTGGATTGTCGTACATGTAACGTGATGCCAAGCAATTTATTTAACCCCTCTCACATAAAGTTTCTCTTCTAAAATCAGAATAATATCATACTTAATATAGATTGTTTAAAGGATTTAAAGTAATCTCCTAGCCAGGACTAACCTTCAGTAGCATACACAATGAGTATTACTTCTCTTCCTTCCTTTTTCACCATATGAGAGGCATTGTTTGAAGAAAGGGGAAAAAAAGGCAATAAACTGGAAATCAGGATTTCTGCCCTGTAGTCACTGTTTGGCTATTTTCTGTTCATGGGCAATCAATAGACACTATGCTTCAGATTCTGTTGAACAGACTTCATGCCAGTTGCTCTAACCACCAATTATGTTTGCTTTTAAAAAGCCTAAAACACCATCCAAATATGCTATTATTACTAAATGGAAAGTTGAAGAGGGAAAACAAGATATTTTGATGTCAAAAGAAACAAAAACAACTTGTATTTTACTCTAAATGATCCAGACTCTCTGCCCATGTTGACTGCACTTACCAGGAATGAAATGTTCTGTGCTTCCACCTCACATCGCTGACGTAAGTGCAGCCACACAGACTGAATGTGAAGAAAAGAGCACAACGTGTAAGAATACATCAGAATCTGTTGGGAGTGTACAAATGCATGTGTTTGTGTGTATAGCTCTGAGTCAGGTTTCTATTCCTCTGTGAAGGTGTTTGTTAGATTTAACTAATAGAGATCATAACCGTGAGCAAGCATTCGCTGTGCATTAGAGTTATCATGTAAATGCCTTCGTTTTTACTCCCATTGAAGATCTCTGTGGATTATGAATTTCATGGCTTCAAATCCCAGCAGTTAGACATTTAAAATACCTTAAGAGTTCTGTTTTGTTTTTAATACTATTGAATAGGAAACTTTTACAATTTATTCTATTCTCACACAGGTGTCCTACAAAAAAATACAATTCATAATTGTTCACGTATTTTTCTTAGGCTTTAGATACCTTCAACAATGTAAACTATAGGTAGGGAGTATGGTGATATTATATAAAACATGAAACTGTTTCCAATCTGAAAGCAAGTTGAATGATATAATACATAGTTTGGATTCATTACAATTCCCTGTCTGTTACTACACCCTTTTATTGACCCATTTATTTAATTCAAAATTCCATTGTAAGTCCTTTATGGAACACAAAGATGAATGACTAAGTGTGATACCTGCTATTAAGAACTTAGAGTGGAGTCAGGGAAACAGATATGTATAGGCCAAAAAGCAATTTAAATGAAGAGATAGTATGGACTCTCAAGGGTACACTAGCGCCAGGGAATTTCAGAAAAGGGAGGAGAGATAGCAAGTTTCTGAGTAAAGGAAAAATTTTCAGAGGAAGGTGACATTTAAGCTCTCCCTTGAAAGATGGCTAACTAGTGACAAGGAGAGAATATCCCTTTAACCTAGGTAGCACTATGTAAAAATAACTCTGATGCATAGAATCAAGAAGAGTAATAAACCATGTTAAAGAAATTTTATCCTGATTTCTTTTTCAATACCTGGCTGGCTATGCAAAGGAATGTAATGCAGGGTGAAGCATAATTAGTGATATCTATTTAATTATAAACTGGAGATTAAAAACATAAACAAAAATTTTTTTAAATTGTCAGGCTCTATTTTAACAGTTCTGATTTGGGGTGGACATTGAACTACTTCCTGTCTGGCTCAGCAAATACACTTAGACACAGAGTCCTGTCTCTTTTATGGCATGTACGTATTAGTAGGAATTGTGACTTTGTCTCTGGGGTTTTCAAGTGTCCTGAGACATTTAAAACCAAGATGTTTATACAGTGTAAGACTCGTTGAAAGTAAGGAAGTTCTTAGAACTTAGATGATTGCCATTCCTCTTGGATGATTAAAAAATAATGTGTTGACTGCTCTAAAAGGGAGGATGTTACTAAATTATATCTAAGACAGTTACCATGGCTCCTAGACTTAGGAGGTATACAATGGAGAGTGAACAGGTTGGTTACTGACATGGCTTCGAAATAGGTGCCAGGAGTGAGTGCTCAGTCTCGTGGGGAGTAGATGATTTTTGCTCTACTCTGCCTCATTCTGCCATATTCAGCCATCTAACCCAAACCATGTGACGTCTCCCCTTTCGCACCTCCAATCTGATCTGCCTAGTCATGGCTGGGAGAAATTTTACTCTGGCTCTTCAAGCCTTTCCATGCCTTTGCGTTTCCTGAGGATTTCACCTTCTGAGTCTCAAATGCTTTGGCTGTTTTATAGAAGTAAGGGCATAATCTATTTTTTTTTTTAATTAAATTTATTGAGGTGACAATTGTTAGTAAAATTACATAGATTTCAGGTGTACAATTCTGTATTACATCATCTATAAATCCCATTGTGTGTTCATCACCCAGAGTCAGTTCTCCTTCCATCACCATATATTCGATCCCCCTTACCCTCATCTCCCACCCCCCACCCCCCACCCCCCTTACCCTCTGGCAACCACCAAACCATTGTCTTTTACCTACACTAAGGTGCCAAATAGCAGGGAACGACAGGAAAAGGAAGGATTAGAGATTAATATACAGCAAACAAATAAAAAACTGAGAGTGGATGGGAACCAAGATGATGACGTAGAAGGTTCCTGATTTTCCTTCTCCCATGGACACACCGAATATATACCTACACACAGAGCAATTCCCTCTGAGCGAAATCCAGAAACTAGTTGAGTGACTCCTACACATCGGGTAACTGAGAAAACATCCACATCACAATGGGTAGGAGAGGCTGAGACACACTCTCACCATAAGCCTCACTGTAAGTACAATGCCCTACAATCGGGAGGGAACCTCAACTCCCAGCTTTTCCCTGAGGAGCAAAGGGCTTGGACCACACATCTAATGCCCTGACTTTTAGCAAAGGAGAGGGAAGGAACAAGCTCTCTGGAGTTGTGACTGAGGCCCCAGATATACTGATTTTTTTGAAGGCAGGCTTGGCCCATGCTAAAATGATGGGAGATTTATGTGTGATATTGCTGATTATGACCTCTGAATTACAATATACTAATTCCAACATACTTTAATTAAATTAGCATGAACCGAAGCTGTTTTGAAAGTACATTAAACTTTGAGGGTGAGAAGTATTTATGCACATCCACTGGAAAGAATGAGTAACAAAGTTGTATCCAATGAGCTAGAAGGGTGGATTAATCATGAGTAGTAAACATTAATATTATTTCTTGCTTGTATCTTTTCATAAACATCAAATTGAACATTTATTTCTTAAGATTTCTGCTTTTGCCATTTTGGAATGAGAACATGTTGCTATGGATGTGATCTGCATTTGTATTTATAAAATTATTAAAATTTGATAAAAATTTAGAATTAAGACATTAAACAGCATAAGTTTTAAATCATGTTATTTTTACATTTGCAAATTCAATTTTGATTCTACTACATATCTGACTTGTTAGATGTGGAATCTTTATTTTCTGACATAATACTTAGAAAAGCTTCTTTAAATATCCTAGAATTTGGGCCCCCATATAAGACAAGTGCAGCAAAACTTTAGTATGTAAAAAGTAGTTAGAAACGAATTTTTATGGTAACTCTAGTTGCACATGTTGAAAACACTGAAAGTCTGGCTCTTGTTACCCACCAAGTATCTTTTTGTACGTATCTCTTTTATAAGTTATGCAAAACTACAGATTTGGTAACTCACGTCTCTTTTACTATATCTGAAGATTACAAAGAGAGAAAATGATTTAATTTAATGCAGTTACAGTTGACGAATATAAATCATAAAGCATGACCAGTAATAGCCACTTTGACCTTGAACAGGAGGTCAATTTTTTGCAGGTCAGACTATGTATTATTAGAGAACTCACTGTTATATAATCTAATTTTTCTTCAGTTTTGATGTTTATAGAGCAGTGCCCCTAAAAGTGCTTTCCTTCTTAAGTACCGCAGGGGAATCAGATGCTGAAATGATTGTCTGATAAGTTTTATTTAAGCAAGCAACAAAATCAATCAAGGATGTTCAGTGGAAACCACAAAGAGGGGAAGATTAATGCATTATTTAGAAAAAAGAAGTCTATGCTACAAGTGTGAATATAATGAATGGTTGGTTGAATTCTTCTTTTCTTTGCCCCCGTCTTTTCACTTAGGTTATTTTTAATTACAGAAATTCCCAAAGGTTTTATTTTCATGTCAATTGGTTTGTTTTTCCTTTTTAAAGCACCACAAAGGAAGCTTCTAATTCACATTGATTTTAGGAAAAGGGTATCGCTGTTCATTCACAGAAAAAAAAATCAAATTTAAGTGTATACGCTACACATGATATGAAAAAGATGGTTTTTTTGAGGTTTTCATCTTACTGTACTCAGCTTTTATAAAGTTTACTGAATGGCATAGTAACATTTAGGAATAACTGGGGATCATTTTATTATTTTCAAATGTTTCAGTTAAAAAAATTCTTATATGCAGTGCATTAACGGATCCATAACACTTGTAATGAAAGTTTACCTGTATTGTATTAGTGTGCCCCAAACTACACCATTTTGTTTTCCTGGCAGCTCACTCCCTTGTATCATACACATACGCTAAAAAACTGCCTTTGTAGATCATCTGATTTTTTTTCTACATTAATGCTTTCTTTCCACTGTTTTGGAAACCCATTTCTTGTTTTGCTGAATTAATTTGATGAAGACCATCTGTTCTACTACATTTGAGTAACTTTTCCTCATGTCCTGTTAAAGGTGTGTGCATTATTTGAGTGCATTCTATTGTAGTAGTTTCTTATTTAGCTGTGTTGGCTTTCTGCTATTGTTTCATTCATTCATCATATTTCTGTTGGTTATGTAATATGTACTAGCCCCAGTATGAGGCATTAATAAACATATTATGGATCCTGTCCTTAAAGAACTGAGTATTCTAACAGATTCAGAAATGGAAAACGTTCTCATAGCATGGTGTTAAGAGATTTAAAAATGACGGTGAACACACAATGCAATATATAGATGATACCTTATAGAATTGTTCACATGAAACCCATATAATTTTATTAACCAATGCCACCCCAATAAATTTAATAAAAAGTGTAAATCTTCTAGTTATAAAAAATGGGAAAAATTACTAGTTCTGTTTGTTCAGAAGGGAGCATTAAAAGCCTTTGAACTAGGAGATATCGTAGTTAGGTCTGTAAGAGTGAGTAAACTTTATAAGGACAAACAGCAGTGTAAGTCTGTAAAGGCACACAGATTGAAAGAGTATGGTTCATTCAAAGATTTTCAATAATTTGTCTTTGTGTATGAAATTTTTAATTAAATTTGTTGGGGTGACATTGGTTAGTAATATTATATAAGTTTCAAGTGTACAATTCTATAATAACATAATCTGTATATTGAATTGTGTGTTAACCACCCAAAGTCTAGTCTCTAGTCTCCTTATCTTTTGTTTATTATTATCTTTTCAATTCTGAAGAGATATATTGAGGTCCCCCACTATATATGAAAATTTTAAACCAAGTCCTTACGATCAAATAGTTTTTCTTTATTCTTTTGGCTGCTACATTCCATACATGTAAATTTTAATGGTTATTCTTTCATTGTACCTCTTATTATCTAATATCTACTTTTCTAATGTTTACTGACTTCAGCAGATATATATATGTAGCAATATATATATAGCTATATATATATATATATATATATATATATATATATATGTATATATATATATATATATATATATAGCATCTAAGCTAAGATCTTTATTTCTACCTTTATTTTTCATTTCAAAAATTTTTGTTGTCTAATAATCTTATCAGGCTTTGCATTTTAATGGGAATTTCTAGCCCATTCACATTTAATATATGACAGGTATATTGTATATTTTATTTTTGCATTTTGCAATTTATGTTGTTTTCTTCCTTTAAAAAATATTATAATTTGACCAAAGCTTTTTTGTTTGTTTGTTTTTTACATTATATTTCACCCTAAGTTAGTTTGTAAGATCTACTCTGTAGGGACCCTAGGCATGCTTCCTCTTAGATAGATGTCATTTATAACATTTAAAGCTAAATGTTAACAATTCATTCTCAACCAGGATTCACGTTTCCAGATTCCTGTTTTTCCTATTATGGGGAGAGATAAAATTAATTTTGGCTCTTAAGGTATCATCCTGACAAATGGTTGCCATCTGTATCCACAATACAGGGAATGTGCCTTCGCAGTGGATTTATAATAACCATTCTACCTCTATGATTTAACAGTCACAAAGTCTGTCCTTTCTTATAGGTCAAACAATGTGTTAGAACCCCTGTTTAAAACACACAGAAGTCTCCTAAATGTAAAGTTGACATAGCAGAGAATATTGATAAAATAACACATTGACCTATTTTAAAAGTTCTTACTTGGAGCTTCATCCATTTCAAAGGTTTCAAAGGGCTGCCCTTTATATTTCCAGGTAAGATAGCTAGAGAGGTAAAGATGCTCCTGATGGATGAGCTAATTTTGCATTTCACTAAAGAACAGTTATAAATAGTTACTAATGATTTTTTAGAAGCCTTGATGGCTTCTAGCATTCTATACATATTAATTATCTAATCATTCTAAGCTCTTTGATTTTTCTCAAGAGGAAGATGCTACTGGAAGTCAAAGAATTTATGTCTTGAGCCCCTAGATGCATTAAATAGACACAAAGTCTGGATCGCATATTATAGGCAAAGCTGTCATAATGGTTTGTAGCAATTATGCTAACCATACTGCATTAATCCAGTTTCCCTGGAAGCTTATACAAATAACATATATCATAGAATTGTGTTGCCATTCCAGAATTATGGAAAGAACATTCCAAGGTCTTGATGCAGAAAGAGATAAATGTGAATGTGTTCACCAGGACAAACCAGGTTATGTTGTGATAACAAGCAATCCCCAAATCTCAAAATCTCTGTGTCTCAAATGGCGAATATTATTATTATTGTTATTATTTTTGCTCTCATGACTTGCCCAATGCTAGTTGCTCAAGTGATTGACATCATGGTGATCTCAAGCCTTGGACTAATATAATAGCCACTCTACGGAATATTGCCTGTTGCCTGTCAGATAGGATAGACTTCTGAAGAGTCTCACACTACAAATTAAATGCTCTGTTCAGATCCACATCATATCCATTTATAGCTCATTGGCCATACGTGTCCATATGACTCTACCCACCCAAAAGTGGGTCAGGAAGTGCAGTTCTTTGTTGATTAGCACTGACCAAACACCTCACAGTGTATGGGCACAAGCCATAGTGTCTTTATATTCACCTCATGAGTGTACAAGACTGAGTTTTCTGATCTGCCCAATTCAGTGTTACGTTCTTTTTTCATGAACATTGTGTAGCTGGTGTCCTGTCAAATCTAATCAGTTAATCATGACAAGTATATTGTGAGGTCTATGAAGTGGTTCCTTAGACTTATCTGAGGTAAATTATTTCTGTTTCAGTAATATATGACATTAAAAATTTTTAGGACTTTATCAAAACAAAGATTTTCATAGAAAAAAATATAAAGTATAAGTGTAATAAAACAAAAATAAACATATTCTGAATAGCTTCTCATTTTATATGTTAACAAAATACTCAATAGCTGTATAACATCCCATCATAGATGCATCATAAGTTGTTACCATTTTCCTATTTTGAAGGTTTTATGTTTTTAGTGTCATAGAGAACATTAAAATGAATATGTAACTGCAGTGGTTTTTTTTCTGAATTTTTAGGTTATTTACATAGGACCAATAAATAGAAATGAAATTACTGAGACAAACATTTGTATGTTCAAAGCTCCTTGTCAAATTGCTTAGCTATTGGATTTATTTAAAAATATTTACAGAAGACGTTTTACATGTCAGTCATTTCTCTTGTTGACCACACACACACACACACACACACACACACACACACACACGCAATCTCTGGTGTTAAGTAATTTACAGTCTAGTGGGGTAACTAATAAAAAAGTAGATTAATGAAATAATTTCAGACTATCAAAAATGCCATGAAGACAGTCCATCAGGAAAATATGATAGAGACACATGGGACTTCTTTAGAAGATGGGACCTCTCTAAGGAAGGTTTATCTATTTAAGTTGATGCCATCCTGGCGTGTGGGGGTTACCACCTAAGTGAAAGTTTGTATATAGTTCATCAATATGTGAATGCCAATTCCCCTGTGTAGGGGCGGCTATGATTATTCTTAGTTATTTAACTTTGTAGATCATATAGATGAAAATTTGTGCATGATTTTGTTCACACTTGAAATGTAAATAGTCTTAAGAGGGAGAATAAATGGAATGAGCGGTCATTAACGTCTGGTGTAAACTGATATATCAAGTCCTAAGGTGGAGAAGGATGGGCGAACTGGGAATCGTATAATGCAGAGTAGATTTGGAACTTGTGATTTTGTGCCTGGAAAAGATCAGGTGGGGAGTTAATCTGAACCATGAGAAAGATTGATTATAAAGGCAGATGAGTAATCAATGATTATTAATCTCTGCTTTACATTTCAGCCAAAAAGAAGCCTAGCCACATACCTGTTTCTTTTATTTTTTGTCAAATTTTATGCACGTTTCGCATCATCTCTTGCACTCATTGTATTGGTATTATACTTTCTTCTTTGGTAAAAATGCACTAAAAACACATTATTACCACTTTGCTTGGTTGTTAAATTGTTTTTCCACCAACCCTTAAACAGCCACTAAGACAATTGTCCCCAGCTGAATAAGCAGTGATATTCTGAGACTGGAATTTAATACAGAATTTATTTAAGCATCTGAATAGTTTCTGGGTATTTCTTATTTACTCATCACCTTAAATTATCTGGATGCTGATTTAACCTAAACTTTTTATTTGTTTGTTTGTTTTTATTCCCATGTACAATATAATGAGCTAAAATATCATGGTAAAATTAAGCCAATATTTATTTTTTGGAGCGGTCACCCATTATTTTTCCAAAGAAGGAATATTCCTCACACTTTCAGAACTCATAAACAATGATATTACATATGGTAGCACTACTCATGAATCCACATAGTAGGCCTTTCACTCCTAGAAAATAAGAGTGTAGGGCTGTGAGTACGCCAAGACCACATACAGATTCCCTATGTGTACCACAGAAGCAACCCTTCTATTGTCAAAATTAGCATATATTAAATGACTCTTAAACTGATTAAGATATGCACTAAAACTAGAGAAAAATTGTTTATTTTTTTTAGAAATATATATATATTTTTACCCCAAAAGGCCATGTGTATATATCAAGTAATTTTATGTCTACCTGGTTACTACCTAAAGTACGCATATTTAAAAGTAAAATGAAAAATATTTGATGGAAGTCAATGTATAAATTAAAGATCACTATCTTAGAGAAGAGCCCTGGTGAGTCAGGTATCTTCTATACTTTTAAGCTCTCATTTTCTCAAAACAGCTCAAACTCAACATGGAAAGTGCATTTACGTTCCCCTACACAAAATAACTAAATCTTATTTTTTATTCTATGTACTCCATCCTCCCCCCAACTGCCTGAGATACTCTTAGTTAATCAAGTTCTTTTTCCTAAAATAGCACATCCAACTGGCCACTGCTTTCTATAAATCTTGACTCCTTAGTATGTTGTTCGAAGTAACTATATTCAGAGTAAACAGATCCACTTATTTTAAAAAAAATCATGCAAAAGTACTGCTTAAAACTCATTCTTTAGCTCTTCTGTTTCTTTGATGAGACTTTTTATCTTTTCACTTACTACCAGAATGAGAAGGAAGGCATTAGATATAATAGGTTTTTCCTCTCCTCATGACATTTCAAACCAAAAAATTAACAGTTTGAAGGTGTTTTTAATGTATACTCATATATTGTAATCTGTACAGCAACTACTAAATAACTAGAGCTGCAGAAACAATAACCATCAAGAAGAAAAAAATGAAAAATAAAAAATAAAACATACAATAGGTAAATTAAAGTATAATACAGTTGACCCTTCAACTATGTGGGGATTAGGGACACCCACCATCCCAGTGGATAATCTGAGTGTAACTGCAGTCACCCCTCCCCATTCATGTATTCCCAACCTCTGAGGTGACCTTTGAACAACACGGGTTTAAACAGTGGAGGTCAATTGGTGGGAAATCTGAGTTGTTCAAAGATGAACTGTGCCAAAAAATGTTCAAAGGAAGGCGGAAAAGTGGAAATGTTGGACAAAAAGCAAAGGAAACAGAGAAAACAAATCTGTTAGGTCTAAATCCAAATGTACCAATTATTCCATAAATGTAACTGGTTTAAGCACACTGATTAAAAGACAGAGATGTGAGAATGGATTTAAAAAATAAACCAACTTTATTTTTTCTACAAGAAATCCAGTGCAAATATATACTATAGACAAGTTAAAAGCAAAAGAGTAATTCATTTCCTATCTACTGAAAGGAACATGGGATTTGGAATTAGACACGTATTTTAATCTGTAAATTGTTTTTCACTTGCTGTATGGTAAAAAATAAGCAAACAAACAAAAAACCTAATTCTTGCAGTCTCACTTGCCTCAACAATGCCATAATAATAGCCAAGTTATAGAGTTTATATGAAGGTTAAAAAGATGACTTTAGTAGCGAGTCTGGAACAGCATGAGCACTGGGTGTGTTGCAGACCATTGTAATGATCATTTTTCTATGGAATTTCTAAGGTGCTTTGCAAAACAGGCATGCTATTAGATATGTGCTCTATATTCCATTTGCCTAAATAAGTTATCTTGCCTTAGTTGATTGAGATGAAAGTATATTGGACTTATCCATTCATAGTCCTAAGTACTGAGTAGGTTACTATAGAAAATCCCCCAATTGTCACCCCAATAAATTAAAAAAAAAGAAGAAAAAGAAAATCCCCTAAAAATGTTTGTACTTTTTAAAAGCAAAACGTAATAAAAACTTGAAGGCATCTACACAGTAAATGATGGTGCACCTATTATATGAAATATTATATAGCTATTGAGTATTTTGTTAACATATGAAAGGAGAAACTATGCAGGAAATGTGTATTTTTACTTTACTACACTTATTTATACTTGTTTCCCTATTCACTTATACACTAAGTAATAACAATTAAAAAACACCCACTTTCTTCAGTTTTGGGGTAAATTTTTGAAAATTCTCATGGAATGGGAGGTAGGATTCTCTAGAATACATGCTTCCAGGTAAAAGCACATAATTCCTAAACTACTTTCTAGAGAGCATAACCCCTGTAAAACTCAGGGCTTTGGTCTGTTGAGTGGGTATACTGTGCTGAGAGAAATGCAACAATCTGAAATGCAGAGTTTGTTTTTTTTTAGAAGGAATGTCTTCTGGGGGGAATGTTTGAAGAGGAGAGAAAAGCAAATGTCTCAGTTGAGAGGCTTGAAAAAAGATGTCTACGTATGCATATTTAAAACAACATGGACCGTGTTTCCTCGAAAATAAGACGTAGCCGGACGATCAGCTCTAATGCATCTTTTGTAGCAAAAATTAATATAAGACCCGGTCTTATTTTACTATAATATAAGACCTGGTCTTATATAATACAATACAATATAATATAATACTGGGTCTTATATTAACTTTTGCTGCAAAAGACGCATTAGAGCTGATTGTCCGGCTAGGTCTTATTTTGGAGGAAACAGGGTAGTAGATTTTGTGGGTAAATCACCCTTGGTCAATCCTAAGGAAACTTCAGTACATTTCTTTTTCTTTTTAAATTATTTTTTTTTATTTTTTCAATTACAGTTGACATACAATATTAGTTTCAGGTATACAACACAATGATTAGACATCTGTATAACTTAGGAAGTGATCACTCCAATAAATCTAGTACTCATCTGACACCATACATATTTATTACAATATTATTAACTATATTCCCTATGCTGTAAGTTTATGTTTCTTTCATGTGTTTGTTTTTAATTAAAGGTTATTGGGGTGACAATGGTTAGTCAAGTTACATAGGATTCAGGTGTACAGTTCTGCAATACATCATCTATATATCACGCTGTGTTCACACCACCCAGAGTCAGTTCTCCTTCCATCACCATATATTTGATCCCATTTACCCTCATCTACAATCCCCTCTCTTCCCTTACCCTCTGGTAACCACTAAACTATTGTCTGTGTCTATGAGTCTTTCATGCTCTGTTGGTATAGATTTACTTCAGGTGGTAAGAATAAAGAGCTAAATCCTGCTTTAGGGCTAGTGCATGTACAATTGGAGGCTGCCCACAGAAGGCTTTTTACACATAGGTTACATAAAGTATAGTTAGAATAAAAGTCTCCCATTCTGTTGCTGAGTTTAGAGAAATAAAGGAAAACGTGAGTTCATTTGATGGAATCACACATTAAATGAAAACTTAATGGGTTTCCTTAAATTCTCTTTTTGTAAGAGAACTTAATGATTGTAAACTATGTTAAGGAAAATTGAAGCTTATTTGAAAAGCTAGATTGAAATGCAACAAATTAATTAAACATATCGATTTAAGCATAAAACATACAGGGCACATAACAAAATTTTTTATATATGTTAAAAAATAGAAAATTCAGTAAAATTATTTACTTCTTTTAAAGTAGTAATTTAACAATTATAAAGAAGACATGCAATTGTCAATGTGTCCTTAAAAATAGTTTCTTCAAGCTAATTGGTAATTATTAATTTATAGCTGCTCCTGCTATACTCCTGATTTTTCAATTTTATCATTATACTCCTTTTCACATAGGATTTATCTTTAGGCACAATAGTTCAACAAACCATATTTTATCAAAATATTACAAATTCATATATATATTTATAGTATATACCTAAAATCAACAACAAAACTTGTATTGAATAAACAGTTCCCTGAACTGGTTCTTAAATAAGTCATGTATCATACATAAATTTATTTTTTTACTTCTCAGTCGATTTTATGTCACATCTTAAAGATAACATTACGTGTGGTATATGACTACTCTGGTGATAATTTTCAAGTGGATTGTAAAACTTCCATTAATATTCCAAATGTTAAAAGTCTAAGAAATGAGCATTATATATTAAACTACTAAAATGGAGGTGGATTTGCCCCACTTAACAAGTCAACTGTTCACAGCAATTGATGATAAATTTAATCTACTGTTTGCAAAATATAAATCAGTTTATGGTTTTTATATCCTAATGCATGTCCCATGACTGTGTAGAACAAAATAATTTCTCACAGTGGCCCATGCAGGGATCGAACCGGCAACCTTGGTGTTATCAGCACCAGGCTCTAACCAGCTGAGCTAACCGGCCACCCCAAACAAAATAATTTCAAGAACACAACTTTTGCATTTAAATTGCAAAAATATTTACAAATATCAAAAGAGTTGAAATTACTTAATACCATAATTCAAAATGAGAAAGATACTTCTAAATGATTATGAAGGACAAAGGACTCTCATTCAAGAGCTTTAAGAGGCCAACTCCCCTACAAAAAAACGTTCAGAAACTCTTTGGTGTTTTGATAGTAAACAGTTATTAACTATTCAATATTAAATGAAACTGAATAATAATATTTTGAGTAAGCAGAATTATTTTCTTTTCTTAGTTTAGATAATGTACAATATATTTTGGGAAGATTTTTGGACCAAAGTAAGTATTGGTTTCCATAAATTATTTGCAATTTATTAACTCCAGAAAGTTTCAAAATCTGTCATGGGAATGATACTTCATACAGTTATCTGAACACCACCGATTTCTAAATACCAAAGAAAAGTCTTAGAGCAAAGTTTCAAGAATATATTCTATTGATAACTTTCCCTTCAGGACTCTGCACAGAGATACCAGTATTAAAGGAGATTATTTTTCTTGATGTTTCCTCTTTGGGTGGGGGTGCAAGTGTTTGAATGATGAGGATGGAACAATGCAGCTCTTCTATTTCTTCTAGAAAATAAGAGGCACCATGTAATTATGAACACTTCTCTATTGAGTGAATGGGTTTCTTCCACTTGAGACCATTTTTTGCCAAAGCCTAACCACTGTCCAGAAGAGGGTTCTTTAGCAGGTTTGATTATATTTTTCTTAGAAGAGAATGAAGGAACATTCAGCCTGCATTGACCCAAATAACTCTCAGGCCCCAAGAACTCTAGTTCAGTCTGTTCCCAGCAATATAGCCCTGTGTAGTCTCCCAGAGATCTGATGATTTCATACTGCTGTTTAAGCACATTAGCTCAGACTGAGTTAGGAACATGCATTAGGATATAAAAACTATAAACTGATTTACATTTTGCAAACAGTAGATTAAATATATCATCAATTGCTGTGAACAGTTGACTTGTTAAGTGGGGCAAATCCACCTCCATTTTAGTAGTTTAATATATAATGCTTATTTCTTAGGTTTTTTTAACATTTGGAATATTAATGGAAGTTTTACAATCCACTTGAAAATTATCACCAGAGTAGTCATATACCACACGTAATGTTATCTTTAAGATGTGACATAAAATCGACTCAGAAGTAAAAAAATAAATTTATGTATGATACATGACTTCTTTAAGAACCAGTTCAGGAAACGGTTTACTCAATACAAGTTTTGTTGTTGATTTTAGGTATATACTATAAATATATATGAATTTGTAATATTTTGATAAAATATGGTTTGTTGAAATAGTGTGCCTAAAGATAAATCCTATGTGAAGAGGAGTATAATGATAAAATTGAAAAATTATTCTGAGTAAAATATATATTAAAGTTGATTCAGTTCCTTGATTAGTTTATGCTCTTTCTCACCATGCCTTCTCCCTGCTCACCTGGACAAATATACCTGTGCTTTTGCTTAGGTGTTTCTTCCCTTGCAGCTTTCCTGGGCTCTGAAATTGGGTTATATGCCTAACTTTTGTTCCCACGGCACCCTATAATTATCATAGTGGCTTACACTTTCCTATTTCTCTGTCTATAGTTTCCATCAAACTATAAACTCAAATTTACTGTTGGATTCTCAGCATTAAGCACTCTGCCTGGTATTATAGGAATCAATATTTCTTGAAGTAATGTTGACTTGAGGGGATTTATAATAATTTGTACTCATTTAAAGATGGAATAAATGAATTATCTGGATCTCTGAAGTTCATGTCACCCTCACTATATTATACTAGCTTATTTGTTTGCCTTACCCACAATACATGATATTCCCAGAACCTACCATGTGATGGTTGCATATTATCTTCTCTAAGAGTTGTTGAATGTATACACCAAGGAACAAATTAATGAAAGATGTGGGCTTGGCAAATTAAAAAACAGCACATTATTTTTGTGCTCCTTATAGCTCATTTGCCATGGAAGCACGTGTCAGGTGTAGAAACTTAGAAGACAATATTTCTGGCTAAGGAAGAATTTAGAAAGAGGCACAATTCTCTGGGAAAACAGCTAGTTTTTCAGATGGGATCTCATTGGTTCAGGATTTTTTGTTTGTTTTCCTCAGCATTTTTTTTCCTCGATAGCTTATAAAGACAACCAAAACATTTCTCGAAAATTATTTAAGTCTCAATATTAAATAAGCACTCTACATAGATCATATATTTGCTCAAAAATAATAATATTAGGTTGGTGCAAAAGTTATTGTGGTTTGAAGGTTAAAAACAATTGCAAAAACCACAATTACTTTTGTACCAACCTAATAACTGAGAAATATATACAGACTTTACTCTTATTTTCCAGTGTCTCTTAAGTATTTCTCTTGAGTATTTCCTCGTGGTGAATCAATTGGCATGGTACTTTTAAGAAACTCAGTGTTCTTTTGCTTTTTCCGTTTGTGGGCCTGTGTGGTCAGTTTGAGGATGGACACTTCCTTCTATCAGGTATAAATTATAACCCTGGGTTTCAGGTGCTGAAGAAGATATGTTTCTGCAAAGATAAATAAAGTTGGTGCATATAGAGAAAATAGTAATCAGGCCTACGAACAGATGGACAAATCAGTAAAAGGATCAAGCTTGAGCAGGGTAGATAACCTCAAAGAAGCAAGGCCGAGAAAAGCAAGGCAAAGGGAGAGGCCTAAAATAGTGCTTTGGCAAGTTCTCCCAATATTTCTTGTGTCTTCCATAAATATCTCCTGCACTTGGAGTTTTAAACTGAGTAATCAGAGTCTCTTAGGAATGTCATATTCATATAGATTCTTCTATGCTAATTTACCGTAGGAATTACAGGCTGCGTTTTATTATAAATAGCTGTGAGCAGGTATTCTCCCCACACTACCTGAAAATTCCTCAAGGACAGAATCAGTTTATAGAAGGGATGTGAAGGTACTACATCTTTCTTCTGTTGTCTTTGGGTTCTTTTGAATGACGATAGCACATTGAACTAAAAGGGAAGTGTCCTCTTCAATAATGACCAGTTAAGTTTTCCCAAATTTGTGTCATTCCTATTCTCTAGTCCCTTGGTGTTAAAGTAAAGAGAATTTGCTAAATTTAACCCCTGCATTTCTTCAAAAGAGGAGTCATCAAACAAGGGGCATGTTCCAAATCTGGATTTCCACGTTTTATAATTCAAATTTCATTGCAACATGACCATTATCTATGCCCCCTTTTACCACCATAATTGAGTAGTTGAAATAGAGACCAGGTGTTGCAAAACACCTAACATATTTACTATTGGCCTGTTACAGAAAAGGCTCAAACTTTACAGCCTTTACATCAAGTTGAACTCAGATTATAAGATCTCTATTGAATGTAAAGTTTTTATTTTTCCTTGATTTTCTCACATCTGTTAATCTGAAGAGAAAAATAAAGTTAGGATAAAAACTGAGTATGTTCAGTTGATAATAATGCACCCATGATTTGTAGCAGGTTATTGACTATTTTCCATTGATAAAATTTTCATTATGTGAGACCAAACTACATCTTAGAAGTAATGCAAAATTGTAAGAAGGACCCTGACTACATCACTAACAGCTTTGTACAAGGAAATGACTTTCCTTTCCCATAAGCAATTTATAACCTATAATTGTATTTGGTTACATATGCAGCATGAACAGTTGACAGCTGTCAGATAAGGTCAGATAAAATGACTCATGGAAGTCATGTATAAAAAATAGTCTGAAGAACTGTTTTGTTTCCTATAGTTAGTGACTGACTAACCATTTTGGCAAGAATTTTCTCTTTCATTTTCATGGGTTCACAGAGTAGGCAAATACTCATGTGACATGAGTTTAGTCATAGTAGAGACATTTTTAGGATCCAGGGTAAAAATAAGTATAAATTGATTTGGCAATCGTGTTTATATTTGTGCGTGTGTATGTGTGCGTATGGGGGAGCTATGCACATGATTTTATCAACTTTGAACTACAGAATTTTGACTGCAACATTTAATTGACTTCCATTCAGTTCAGTTATCTTTATTTAAGAGTAGTTTATAGATTATTTAATTTATTAATTTTAATGGGAAAATTTTATGTAAGAATGACTACACTGACATTTTGATATGAAATCAGTATTCGTTATGCAGTGTGTTGTGAGACTAATCTTTAGTCCTTCCTTAAGGATTCATGATGATATTTAATTTGTATTGCTGAGAAAATTGCCTCTAAATGTACCTATCTTGCAGCTTTTTGGTGTGTCCCAGTATATTCTTGATCCCATTAATATACCTTTTTCTTAATTATATAACCTTAACATTAATAGCAGAGTTTACAGTTTTTGCATCATGCACTCATTCAAAGTAGCCTTTATTTACCACTTTTTGTTTGATACATTCTATATATTAGTCAGCTCGGGTGTCATAACAAAATATCGTAGATAGGGTGGCTTAAACGACAGAAATTCATTTTCTTACTGTTGTGGAGAATGGAAGTAGAAGATCAAGACTCTAGCAGGTTCAGTTTCTGGTGAGTGGTCTCTTCCTAGCTTGTGTGTGAGGGGTCTCTTCCTAGCTTGTATACAACCATCCACCTTCTCACTGTGTCCTCACATGACCTTCCCAGAGAATGAAAGACAGAGAGAGAGAGCAAGAGGGGCAGGGAGGGAGGGTGGGAGGGAGGGCGGGAGAGGAAGAGGAAGAGGGGGGGGGGAGAGAGAGAGAGAGAGAGAGAGAGAGAGAGAGAGAGAGAGAGAGAGTTCTCTAGTGTCTCTTAAAAGGACACTAATCCTATCATAGCAGGGCCCCACCCTTATGATGTCATTGAACCTTAATTCCTTCCTTAGAGGCCCCAATTTTCAAATAAAAGCATGCTGTGGATTAGGGCTTCAGTGTATGAATTTTGAGGAGCCACAAACATCCAGTCTATAATACTCCCATATGAAAGTTTCTTTCATTCATTTTTTTTTCAGAATTGGAGTCATGCGCTTCCCTTGCCAAAAAATTATTTTTTATTGCTATAATCTTTATTGAGGGTTTGCTATTTCAGCTCTCTAGCATATGTTCTTATGTCAAGGATCAAAATTTCTTTGGGTTTATAAGGAAAAAAGGGCATCTGAAATGTCCATTGGCAAGAATAAGTTTTGCTTAAAGTGTTAAATGAAAGCAGATTCCAACTGCTAAACACTAAGCCACTTCCTTGATGTACTATTAAATTCCCTACTGGAATCAATGTCTTAAAGAATTTATTCCCTAAAACATCTTTTTACCACAATATTACACTAGAAAAACTTACTGCATTCCAACTTCTTATAGGCCAAAGTACAAAGGCAGTACTATACCATATTTCTGGGAAGAAATTTAAAATTGTTTTATTCTTTAGTTTGAGTCTTAAGTCTTTGTCAAATGGATGAAAATAGTGTGTTAGTGTATTATGGAATATGTTCAAAAACTTTTAGTGACAATTGAAACTTAATTAGTCTCTGTAAGTTCTAGGTAAGAGTTTTAGATCTGTGAGTATTTTCTGGTGATAAAACTGTTCACTGGTGAAATAAATAGATAATAAGACAAGTAACTTTTAGGTGTTTTTCCTGGTCATCAGGAAACTAAGTGTGATATGATCAAAAGGATGGAAACAGTTTTCTTCATATTTTTAGAATCACAATTGCATACGGTTTTCACAGAGGATGGCAAAGATTTTCAATTGGATAAATGCCACTATATTTGAAAAGTAATAGTCACTTGCATGATTATCTGAGGAATCTTGTAGAAATCATTTGACCCAAGCCATATTGTTACCTCCCAAAAATAGGAATGAGGATATCTACTTTAGGATGGTTATAAATAAAGTCAAATAAACAATACCTACGTACATTGTGAACTGTAATATGCACTGCTATGCAAATAGTTGGTTTTATTCATATTTTCTTAATCAGAATAAAAAATATGGAGATTCTAATCTGTCACAGTTCAGGTTATAGAGTGTTACTCTCTTTCCCTTTCACCTGTTAATTTGTTCTGAATCTAGGGAAAAGGATCTCTCTTCAATAATAAAAGAGATCTTAGCTTAAAAAGAAAAGAACTAAAATTTTAAACTTAAATTCTCAATGGCAATAGAGGAAATTATTCATTAGACATTTTCAAGTGTGAGGATTTCTTCAAAACCACAAATAAAGTCTTCTATTTAATGTGTAGACATATCCTTGAAATGCACATTTCCCCCCAAATAATAAAAATCTAAGATTAACAGCTTTTCCTTCCCTTTATAATATCTTCACTTTTAAATTAAGATGCAGATTTGTTAAGACTTAATACAAAATATTAGAATTGAAAGCCTAGAATTAATATTGTTGAAGGTAATCCTTTTTAGCAGGTGATATATGCTTTACCTAAGGGATGAATATGTCTGTTAAAGGTTTAGTCTTAATGCAAATAAAAAGAGAGGTCTAAATTTGTATAATAATTGCAAAATTGGCTCACTTTGGTATTTTAATTGTAGGGATAAAAAAATTGTATTCTGATTAAAACTGGAAATTGTTTCTAGTTTACTAGCATATTAATTATTTTGACTGATTTTTTTCACCCATTGAATACTGTGTATAATACGAGTATTTGCACAAAATTCAAAGTAAAACCTGCATTTCATGTGAAAAGAAATGAGAAAATGATTGAATAAACTTGAAATACTAAGAAATTCAATAAAAAGAAAAATTTTAATGACACCATCATACAGTAACTTTCATAAGAAATAATATTAGGTTGGTGCAAAAGTAATTGTGGTTTCAACAGTTATTTTTAACCTTTTAAACCGTAATTACTTTTGCACCAACCTAATAAATGTGCTGTTAGAGAAATGACCTAACATCGTGTGCATGTGATCTATAGAGAAATATAAAGGAAAACTTTTTCTAAGGGAAACATATCCAGACAACTATTTTACGCATTAAAATATATATTCAGATGCACCAAACAGTGTTTATATGTCCGTCAATATATGAATTAAATCAACACAGTGGGGACACTAACTTGTAATTTTTAGATATTTCAAGGGTTCAGATAGTGAGTTTATAAAAGACAGTTAATTTATCTTTTTTGTTAAATATAAAAAATGTAACTTTAGAAACTACAATAAAAATTAAGTTTTTAGAAAATGTTTCATGAAAGATACTTTCCATAAAGGATATGAAAAATATTACACTTTTACTAATTTTCACCTATCCTTACCATGTTCTCTGTAACAGAAGGTGACTCTATCAGTAGTAATAGTCTAACTTACTTTTGAAGCCATCAATGAATCATAATGAAAATAAACATCTAAAAATCACCGTATTTATGAGAAGAAAATGGAAGGATCCATTTCATGTTCATTTTCCTTTGAAGTTTGCTATATTTTATATATCTAACATACATGCAGTGCTCTGGGGTAAATCTGAAAGCAGAAACACGACATGATATTTACAATTATTTACTAATACTAGGCTAGATTATTTCACCTTTTTATAAATTTGTAGTCACCATCTCTGTTTTCTTAAAATTTATAACAAGGGAGAAGGGAGAATATGTCTCAAGACTTCGAATTTACTCTCTGCAAAATTTAAGCTATCCATTTCTGTCCTAAACCCACAGACTTTGTATTTTTGTGATTTTTCCTACTTGTATGTAAATTTACTAAAAACCAATATAGATGTCTTATAGTGCAGAATTCATTTTTACATATTGTCTCTATCTGACAACCAGGAAGTTATTTTATTATTCTCTTTTATTATTCTATCACTCTGTTATTTTGTCATTCTCTTTAATATGAGTGTACGCCTATTCCTCTATAAGACTGTATGATTAGAAAAGAAAATAATTTCAACTAGTTAGTAAAAGGTACCCAGATGGTTTTTAATAATCATTTGACATGACTAATGTACTTTTTAAACTTTAAAGAACTTGTTTTACAATAAATGAAATTTTAAGTCACCTAAATTGAAAATGACAGTGACAATAACTTGAAGATTTTAAATTTAATTTTAGCCATACTCCATCAGTACATAAACTGAAAATACAGAGACATAAAAGGAATGATTATTTTTATTTACTTTAAAATAATTTATCACTCTTGATTATTAATACTCTTATGACTTGTAAAATACTTCTGAAGTGAAAAATAACTTCTGTGAAATGGGTTCATTTGTAAGGTACTATGTCTAAATAAATGAGCTTTTCAAAGGTCAGTAACTGTAGTTTAACATTTAAGGATTATCTGTATTTTATCCTTTATTTTTGTATTTCTATATAATTGTGTTACTGGAATAATTTAAGGACTGTCATAATCTATTATACCTATGAACAGGGCACTTTACTTCCATCTTAGTGATCAGTTGCTTAGCAACTGTATGGTTAATGAAGTCTATCAGACCTGATGGCTCTGTGTTTGGCAAATGTCAGGAGCCAAATGGAATAGCTTAGATTTTTCACAATATTTTAGCATTTTACAGTCTCTGAGGGATTAGTAAGTAGTTTTATTTTCCAATACATTTTATTTTTGTTCTTCAAACCCAAGTCTCCTTTAAATTTCCAATAGTTGGAAGCTAAATAGATATTTCACTATCTTCAATAGACATTATTTCTTATATTTGAAGATTTGTTTCATAAATTAGATCTTAGAGAGATTGATTAATTTTTCGTAACCAACCAATTAAATATTTTAACTGAACACCTGCTGTGTTCAAAATGTAATGCTAGATTATTGATAAATAGGCACGATCTCTACCTCCACCAAAAGGGTATAAAATTCATTTGGAGCCACACATCTGTAGACTTCAATTTACAATAAGAGGTGGTGTTTGATAAGTGAAAAACAAGTACAGAAGGTAAAGGAATTAAGGGAAGGAAGCAAAAATAATGTCCTTTGATGTTATCAGGAAAGGATAATTATGATAGATTTACTGGATACTTACTGGTGTCGCTGGATGAGAGAGAATGTAGACCTTTCTAGATGGAGAAAATACAGCTTTCCTAAATGCCTCTTAGATGTATAACAATAAATAATAAAAATGACATTTGTAAAGGCATTAACAGTTTTATGTTAAGGCCATTTTAATGCAATTAATATATATTTAAAGCAGAATTGTTATCTCTTGAATGTATTATATTATTAATTAAATAGCTAAAATGGATAGTTTACCTCATCAAATAACACACAGTAGTATATCTATAGAAAAAAAGAAACCAATAATATTATAGTTGGAGACATAGATGTTTTCTCCAAAGACACAATGTGACAGTTTATATTTTGAGTAAAACTATTGTATTCATTCAGTTAACAAACACTAAGTGTATAGCATAGTCTATATAAATTGGTATAGTCTATGAAGAATTGTGAAGCAAGGCGTTACAATATATATGGCACAATATATATTTAGTACTCTCAGATAGTTCATTGCATAATTTTACCTTTCGCTGTTTCATCTGGAATATATTGGGCATTGTGTTTTGTGGTGTGTGTTTTTTATGCTATGTTTCAGACATAGTTTTCCATATAGAGATCCATTTATAAAGTGAATTTGTATTTATAAATTTATATTTATATAAGGCCTGTGTGTTTCTTCCTAAACTGTCAATTTTGTTCCCTTTGTGGGTTTTTCTATCCTTATATCAATTTCCCACTACATTAGTTACTTTATAAGAGGTCTTCATATATGATAATGTAAGTCCTCCAAATTTGTTCTTCTTGCTCAATATTACCTGGGATATACTAACCCCTTTGAATAGCCATATGATTTCAGAGTTATCTTGATAATTTCCAGAACAATTTCTGCTGTTATTTTGATTGACTATATTATTAGGTTAGTGCAAAAGTAATCGCAGTTTAAAAGGTTAAAAATAATTGCAAAAACCGCAATTATTTTTTCACCAACCTAATAAAATTCATGGAGAATTGATATCTTTACAATACTGAAAATTTCAATCCATAAACATGGTAGATCCTCTATTCAGGTTTTTTAATTTTCTTCAATATTTTATAGTTTGCAGTGTAACTTTTATTAGATTTATTTTTAGGTATTTTATATTATATGCTTCTTTTGTAAATCATATTTTTATTGTTTTTATTTTTTTACTTTTATATATTTACTTATCAATATACATCTGGGTTGCTACTGCCCCTTGACAATTGCAAATAATAATAGTAATGAAGTAGGATGCATATATCTCTTTGAATCTATACTTTCAATTCTTTTGGATATATACCCAGAAATGGAATTGCTGGATCTTTTGATAATTCTGTTTTTAATTTTTTGAGTCACCACCATACTTTTCCCCCATAATAACTATGCCATTTTACATTTTGGCCAATAGTGCATTACAATTTTTTCACATTCTTGCCAACACCTTTTCTTTTTTTTAAATAGTAGCTACCAGTGAGCATATGTAGTATCTTATTGCGGTTTTAATTTACGTTTCCCTAATGATTAATGAGTTGAACATCTTTTCATGTGTTCATCTGCTTATTGGCCATTTCAATATATTTGGAGAAATGTCTATCAAGTCTCTTGCCTATTTTTGAATTAGGTTAGTTGGGTTTATTTTGTGGTTCAGTTGTAGGTTTTCTTTAAATAGTGTGGGTATTAACCCCTTATCCGATGTATGATTTGCAAATACTTTCTCCTATCCCATGGACTGCCTTTTCACGCTATTGATAGTGTACTATGACGCACAGAAGTTTTCATTTTTATGTAGTCCAATTTATTGTTTCCCTTCATTTGTTGTCTATGCTTTTTTTTTTAAATTAAATTTATTGGGGTGACAATTGTTAGTAAAATTACATAGATTTCAGGTGTACAATTCTGTATTACATCATCTATAAATCCCATTGTGTGTTCATCACCCAGAGTCAGTTTTTCCATCACCATATATTCGATCCCCCTTACCCTCATTTCCCACCCCCGACATGTTGTCTATGCTTTTAATGTCAAATCTAAGAAGTCATTGTCAAACCCAGTGTTTTATACCTTTTACTTGTAAGAGTTTTGTAGTTTTAGTGCTTACATTTATTTAGTGCAACTTCATTCTTTTGCATGGGAATATTCATTTTCCTAGCACCACTTGTTGAAAAGACTGTCCTTTTCCTATTGAATGGTCTTGACACGCGTCGAAAGTTATTTTACCATGTGTGTGAGGATATCTTTTTGGGGTCGCTATTCTATTCCATTGGTCTATCTGGCTGTCTTTATTCCAGTACCACCCTGTTTTGATTATGTAGCTTTGTAAAACCTTTTGAAATCAGAAAGTGTAATACCCCTAACTTTGTTCTTTTTCAAGACTGTTTTGTCTAAGTAGAGTCCCTTGAGGTTCCATATAAATTTATGAAACTTTTTCTGTTTTTACAAAAATTGTCATTTGGATTTTGGTAGAAATTACATTGAATTTGTAGAACACTTTAGGTAGTATTAATATCTTAAGAATATTAAATTTGCCAATCAATGAACATAGACTATCTCTCCATTTATTGATGTCTTCTTTAGTTTTTTTCAGTAGTGTTTTGTAATTTTCAGTGTGCAGTGCTTTGCTTCCTTAGTTTTATTCCTAAATATTTTATTCTTTTTGATGCTATTGTAAATGAAATTGCTTTCTTAATTTCATTTTCAGATTTTTCATTGTTAGAATATAGAAATGCAACTGATTTTTTTATGTGTAGAATTTGTATTCCATGACTGCTGAATTCATTTATTAATCCTACCATTATTTTGTGAAATCTTTATAATTTTCTACATATAAGATCATGTTGTATGTTAACAGAGATGATTTTACTTTTTTTCCTATTTAAGTGCCTTTAAGTATATTATTTAAATGTAAAATATCATTAAATATGTCATTTAACCTATCATTAAGTTATAGTCAGTCTAAAATTATCACAGAGCAACTAGATAGAGAGAATATTTTTATCCAGATTTAACATACACTTTGAAAACAAGTTACAATGTCAAATTATTTTGGCAATCAATCATATTGATTTCATGAGATATTTCCTGAAATGATTTTTAATTGGTCATTTAAACAACAACAACAAAAATCTATATGTTACCAGTGTATGTAAAATGTTCATATCTGCCCACGTGCCCCATACACAAACATTTAAATTGAAGCAGTCCTCAATAGTCATAATTCTGGTTATATTCTTTTTGGAAAAGCTGCCCTAGACTACATTACTTTACTTCCTATTTCTAAAAAATTTCCGAAAAGTACTGAATGTAATGTTTTGGGAACTGGGTAATTCTCTTCCTATTCCAGTTTAGGGCCAGATTTTCTCCAACTAAAATTGATAAATATTCAGGACATTAGGTAGAACATTTACTAATTGCTAACAGGAATTAACCTGTATTTTTTTTTTACTTATGATTCATCAGGGAATAAAGTAGTTGTTTTCTGTTAACCTTAAAATTTTATATAATGTTTACTTTATAGTTTTTTTTAACTATTTTACCAAACAGTACACTTTAATGTATGATATTTCTGCCTTTGAGACATGACTAGATATAAAAATAAAAAAAGGTAAATCTGTAGTTGTAAATGTTTCCCATGAAGCCTTTTTAATGTGTGTGAAAATTGATACGTAGAATAGAGCTAAATAACTACATAAATTGATTTAGTCAGGATTTATTTAAATTTTCAATTAATTTGACTTTCAAGAGTTTTTCCTACAGTTGCAATAGTACAATCATGCAAAGAGAAATAAATACACACACACACACACACACACACACAGTGCCAAAAAAATGTATACAATTTTAAGAAAGAAAAACTGTATTAAAATTGTAGTAATATATGTTGATAACAAAAGATGAACACAAGTCACATATGACTCCTGCAATTATAAGACGTGCTCAGAGTGGTTACCATCAGTGTCCAGACATTTCTGATTATAGCGAACTACTGCTTGAGCAACATTGACCAAAGTGTCCACTTGTGTACATTTTTTGGCACCCGCAGTGTGTGTGTGTGTGTGTGTGTATGTGTGTGTGTTTTCTCTTTAACTTTATGATACTGAAATTTAGAAACTTCTCAGTAAAATAGTAAATGATCATTAATAAATTAATATATCTGTGATATGAAATATTTATGTTTTCAAAAGAATGTGAGATGTTATTAATTGTAAAACACTTCAGATAATATGCACTTTATCAAAAGTATATCTGTGTATTTGTTCATCTAAATGTTACCAATATGACCACGGTGTCATCAAACAATACTATGGTGAATGTTTAAATTAAAAAGAAAAATTATTACAGTAAAGAACACATTGCCATTAATCCCCCTCAAAATAGTCCCCCTCACTTCGAACATACTTATCCCATCATTCTTGCCACTTTCTGAAGCAGTTCTGGAAGTCCTCTTTTGTGAGTGTCTTTAATTGCACTGTTGTGGCTGCCTTGATGTCCTGAATCACTTTAACTGTGGAGAAGAGCCAGAAGTCACATGGTGCCAGATCCGGTGAATAAGGTGGATGAGGACACACCATAATGTTTTTATTTGACAGAAATTGCTGTACCAGAAGCGATGTGTGACACGGAGTCTTTCTGTTGTGATCACAAAATACAGTGAATGCTGCTGCCATCCAATGGAAAGGCAGGGATCTTCAATACGGAAAGTGGCTCCTCGAAACTCAGTAACAAGTGTGTGACACGTTTCAACGTGTTTGATGCAGTCAGTCAGGTGTGAGCTACGGTTGAGTGAAGGTGTGTTTTAAAGTGTTTCATAAATCATTCTCCCTCATGACAATGCTCTGTAGCACACATTGCTTCTGGTATATGGCAATTCCGTCAAATAAAAACACAGTGTGTCCTTATCCACCTCATTCACCAGATCTGGCACCGTGTAACTTCTGGCTCTTCCCCACAGTTAAAATGATTCTGGACATCAAGGCAGCCATGACAGTGCAATTAAAGACATTCATGAAAGAGGACTTCCAGAACTGCTTCAGAAAGTGGCAAGAAGAATGGGATGTGTGTGTTCGAAGCAAGGAGGAGTATTTGGAGGGAGATTAATGGCAATGTGTCTTTTACTATATATTTCTTAAACTCTCACCGTATTGTTTGATCACATCTCATATGTTAATATCCAAAGTATTGCATTAAAGAACGCAAATCTTAGATACATAAATATTCTTAATGTGTTTTTGTGTCAGGAAGATTTTGATACAGAAATATTCAGAGCAATTTTTCAATGAAAATATATAAAATTTAATGACTTAAAATGTGGCTTTTAGTCTATTGTCTTTCTGTTACTGTTGGTGCCATACGTGAAGACAAGACCTAAACTTACTCATATACAGGTATAAATATAAATGTACTCAAGATGAATTCTAAAGCAATTATTAAAAAATATGTATTAATCAATAATTGTGAAGTCTATGAATAAGCTTTACCTGAGAAATATATTCTGAGACAGATAGTATGCCTTTTTTTAAGATAAAATATTACAAAAGCAATTATACCATGAATGAGTTTACATCAGGTTCCCACTGTACCCTGGATTTTAAAGGATCATTAGCTTCATTGCAAATTTTAAGCAGGTGGTATACATCAAGGATAAACACTGTAAAATACATGAGTCCGTTGAGGTTCCTCATGTAAACATTCTGTTCAAGGAGCTAGAAAAGTAAATACAGTTTTTGCTTTGAGTTAGCAGCAAGGCAGGTGGTGCAGCTAAGCTTTTCGCCCTGAATGACTGTGGTTTCTACTCCCACCTCATAGGTGACATTTGAAAGATGGATGAGAGCCTCATGGTTTCTGCCTCGGAGTCAGCCCTCATGATCAGATGCCTTCTTACTGAGGGCTTTAAGAAAAATTCTAACCACTGTACTCTTATGAGGATCACTCTTTAGCGATAATGTTGCTACATTTTAAACAGTGGTGTGTGGGGGAGGAGAGCGAGGGCCTCAAGGAGCCCTGATTTGTAGTGTTAGCTGATTTCTGTGGTGTAAATGCTCACACAATGGCTGATTTCAAGCTACTAGTGAAGTCACTGAATGAACATGGAGTTGCAGAGATGTGAATAAATGGCTCTTGTAATCCATTGCAAGCCAGTTCCAGCATATCACTTCTTTAAGACACAGTCTCTCTTTGCTTTTGTATAGACCCTGAAACTATTATTTTGTTAGATTTTTACAATGACTTTTCTATTATATACACTACACATGCACAAACATAAACAGATATATACATACAAAAAGAATGCTTTATCTGTATATGTATGTTTGTGTGTGTATGTATGTGTGTGTGCTTATGTGTGTTTGTATATAGACGTGCATAGATAGATCGGTAGATAGGTATTTTCCCTTATCCTTTTCCTTTTTCATAGTGACATAATAACTGGTGATGTTACAGAAAGAAGCTGCTGAAAAAGCCTACTCCCAAAGTAATGATGACAGGGAACAGGAGCTAAGCCACAGTGGAATACAGCATGGGCAAGAAATAAGCCTTTGTTGTGGAAGCAGCTGGTCTTTGGGCATCATATGGTACCACACTGTAACTAATCTCCAGGACTGATACAAATATATTATCAAACTTGTATTTAACTACTTCACAATAAATATATATCTATAATTATATCTATAATATAATTTACATAATGTACATAATTATGTATATAATTATAGATATATATATATAATTGTATATATAATTATATATAAATATATAACATGTTATAGTGTATTACATATATGTATAATATATGTAATATATTATAATTATGTATATAATATAATATACATAATATATATACATAATGTATATAATTATAGATATATATAATTGTATATATAATTATATATAAATATATAACATGTTATAGTGTATTACATATATAGACAGAAGCATATATAATGCAGAAAACTACATACACACATACGTAGTTTTCTCTCTTCCTTTCAAAGACAGCATCCTGAAGAAAGATTTGAGCATAGGCTTTGCCCTAAATGCTGGCACTTGAAGCAGTTGAGACCCTGCCAGATGGGCCCTGCAGCCTAGCAAACTGAAGAATGAAAGCCTGATGATGGTAGTGATTTGGGTTAAAATTTCCTACTAGGAGAAAAACCATCTTTCCAAAATTGGTTCATAGACTGTCCTGCAGTGTGGTTCCTCGTACTGTGAACTACAATTTTCTCCTTTTTAAATAACTGAGGATTAGAAATAACAGTGACAGCTTATATATTTTTAAGTAGGTAAAGAGTTATTCTGATAAAGGGCTTTACAATGCAATCCCAGGTCAAATAAAATTTTATTAACAGTCACATCACCTTGATTTTCTTTATAAAGCATCTCTGAATAAGGAAAATATAGATCTTTACTTAAGTTATCATAATCCTTTTTACAACAAGAGTCCTAATGCATAAAACAGACTTAAATGTACTGCTCATCTCTTATCAAGGCAAGCCTTTAACAGAATTATTCCACTGTCAGCACTCATTGATCACTTTCTTTTATAAAAACCTATTACCTGCCCACCTCACTATTTGTGACTTTAAAATGATTGAGGCTATTGAATACCTTGCTAAATTTCAAAAGTAATCTTGAAGACTTCCTAAAATGCCTCAAAAGTCCTATCAGAAATATGACATTATAAGAGGTCTGACAATGAAGTTCACAAACTTGTTGCAACAATGTTGCTAACCTTATTTGATACCAGAGGGATTATTCATTATGAATTTGTACCAACTGGACAAACAGTTAACCAAGTTTACTGTTTGGAAGTGCTGAAAAAGCTACATGAAGATGTTAGACAACCTGAACTTATCGCCAACAATTCATGGCTCTTGCGTCATGACAATGCACCAGCTCACATGGCACTGTCTGTGAGGGAGTTTTTAGCCAGTAAACAAATAACTGTCTTGAAACACCCTCCCTACTCACCTGATCTGGCCCCCAATGACTTCTTTCTTTACCCGAAGAGAAAGGAAATATTGAAAGGAAGACATTTTGATGACATTCAGGACATCAAGTGTACTACGACAATAGCTCTGATGGCCATTTCAGAAAGAGTTCCCAAATTCCTTTGAATGGTGGAGTAGGTGCTGGCATCGGTGCTTTGCTTCCCAAGGGAAATAGTTCGAAGGTGACCATAGTGGTAATCAGCAATGAGGTATGGAGCAATTTTTCTGGTAGGTTGGTGCAAAAGTAATTGTGATTGAAGAGGTTAAAAATAACTGCAAAAACCGCAATTATTTTTGCACCAACTTAACAGGATGAGTTCGTGAACTTAATTGCCATACCTTGTATATACAAGAACATTGAACTGGACTATTCTTCTAGGTTCCTTCACTTAGCTCCCTTCTCAGATGTCCAAGTTCCCCATGTTTCTCTGCATTTTACTTTGGTTGATCTCTAATTAGTAATTTTTTTTTCAAGGTGGAATTTTTATTTGCTTTTACTTTAATTTTTTCTTTTTTAATTCGCTTCATTTTTTACAACCTTTTTTGTGATATGATCAATATACAACCTTGTGTAAGAGTAAACTGTACAACATGATAATTTGACATACATATATATTGCAAAATTACTCTCCTGGCTACATTGAAATATACAATGCAATATTTTAACTATAGTCATTATGTTGTACATTACATCCCCACAATGTATCCGTCTTATAACATCTTATAAGGGAACTTTGTACCCTTTGACCAACTTCAGACCCATCCTTTCCGCTTCCTGCAACCACCAATCTATTCTCTCTTTCTCTGAGTTCGGTGTTTTTGATTCCATATTGGAGTGAGATCATACGATATCTGTCTTTCTCTTTCTGATTTATTACACTGAGCATAATGCGTTTTCATGCATGCTGTCAAAAATGCAAACTTTTCTTCTTTATATGGCTGTATAATATTCCCTTGCATGCATGCATGTACTGCATCTGCGTTATATATCAATGAACACTTAGGTTGTTTCATTGTCTTAGCTATTATAAATAATGTTGAAACAAACATGGGATGCAAACATGTCAACAATATCACAATTTAAGTCCTGAATATCACAATCTTGGGGAGACTTCAGAGTATCCAAAGCAAATATATTAACATTTAGACGTAAATTTTAGCACAGTTCTCTCAGCATACAAGTTTCCCATAAAACTCATATTGCCCAGTATTCTCCGTAGATATCTTTATCCAGCAATCTCCCATGAGCTCATGAAAAATATTGTACCTCATATGTGGTCATATTCAATAATTCATCAACTAACACTAATAATCAGCTGTTCCTCTACACATTTTTTAAAGTTCCTTTGTCTTACAGTGCTACTCTTCAGATGACCCCTCATCCAGTTTCTTTTTTTAATCTTTAAAAAAATATGTTAAATTTACTGGGGTGACATCAGTCTGTAAAATTATATAGGTTTCACATGTACATTTCTATACTACATTATCTATATATTGCACTGTTTTTTTCACCACCCAAAGTCAGTTCTCCTTCCATCACCATATATATATGACCCCTTTACTCTCTTCTAACACACTCCCCCCACCTCCCTTACCCTCTGGTAACCACTAAACTGTTGTCTGTGTCTATGAGTTTTTATTTGGCTTGTGTGTTTGTTGCTTTCAGTTTTACATACCACATATGAGTAAAATCATCTAGTTCTCAATTTTTTCTGCATGACTTATTTCACTTAGCATGATAATCTCAAGATCCACCTATGTTGTGCAAATGGCAATACTTTATCTTCTCTTATGGCCAAGTAATATTCCATTGTATATATGTACCACATCTTCTTTATCCAATCATCTGCTGAAGGACACTTCAGTTGTTTCCATTTCTTGGCCACCATGAATAATGCTGCAATGAACATAGGGGTACATATATCTTTGCTGATAAATGTTTTCAGATTTTTGGGGTAGATACCCAGATGTACCTACACGAACATGCTTATGTCTTACAGTAAAGGAGAAAACAAATTCATCACCTGACAGTTAAAATGGGGAGAAATGTTGGAGATTTAAGGACAGAATAGGTAGTGGAGAATAATTGTATAAGAAAGGAAATATAGCATGATTGCTGTACATTAACGCTCAGTTTATATTCATGATCATGAATTTAAAGTGGGGCTAATCAGTGTCATCTATGTGTCAAGTCTCATTCAGATAGGCAGATAAAGATCTGCAGTAGAGGAAGGGTGGAATTTTATTAGTGGTCACATCCATATTGTATAGAACAAAGACTACTCAGTGACATTCCCTTTTCTGATTCAATTTTCGAGTTCACTTATTTGAACATAAGGTAAATGAAAATATCTTTGGCACTAGCAAGTTCCTTCAATATGATAAGAAAAATATCTTGGAAGCAATAGAATAGTATTTCATTGAGAGCTAAGCTTCATACTTAGCTCTGTCAGTTATTCAAAATTCACTGAGCTGAAAGTAACAGAAATTGGATTACTATTGAAAATTGAGAAAATAATATAGTATTCAAAGGCAGCGTACAGCTCTTAGTTATATATATTTTTCTGACGTAGTGTTTGAAATGAATAAAAGTTTCCCTCAAGAGTTTATTGTGCTTCACTGTAATTTTATTAGACAGATGGTCAGCCATAGAATACATCTATAGAACATATTCTACAAAGTCAGAATACACTACATCGTGTTGTCTGTTTTCTTCCTGGGTCAAAATAATTCATTATTGTTTATTCATGTAATGAGGAATTACATCAAAAAGTTATAGAAATGAATAACATAAATCTGTAACTTTCTTCTTTTTCCTTTCCTATCTTGTCTTATTATTCATATGCTTAAATTATTTTTTCCTTTCTATTAGGCCTACATTAAAAACAAAATTCCGCTCTAAATTAGCATTATGATCTCGTCTAAAATTTTTAAATTTAAGCCCATGTATGATGCTTCTAATTTCTGCATTCTGTCCCTTCCAAAGACATAGAAACAGTGGGTAGTTGCAACTACCCAATTCCTTTTTGCATAGTAGATATCGTTACCATGGCAACAGGGGACAACAGAGAACAGCAGCACACCAGTAAGTTCTCTGCACTTTAATAAGTGGTTCTTTTTTTATCTCTTGCTGTACTCATAGCCTATACAGGATTTAAAAATCAACAGAATCCTAAAATCTACAATGTTCATATGATAACATAAGAAAATGTCATTTTTTCTTCCTCAATTTTTATATACCCTTCACAGTAGCGCTTTTCAATATGCAGATGACTCATCACTCTACAATACTAATGGTTTGCTAAAACAGAAGAGTGGTAAACAGGAAGCAGTATATATTGAGCAAATGCCTCATTATTTTATGTTTAGCTTTTGTGAGTACCTATGTGTGGGCACAGATCTCTTTCACTGACATTCATATGGATAGAGTCAAGGACCTGACTTTGTCAGTTATTTATTTATTTATTTATGCATCTTTTTAATGAGATTTTTACCTCTGCTGAAAATGGAACCACGTTACCTAAGGCAAGTGCTCAGGATCCTTGTACCTGATTAGTCATCAAAGTCATTTAGCTTGCATTTATAAAAGCAAGCATTTAGTAATTAAAATAGAATAAATGACTCGTTTGGATAATTCAAAATATTTGTTTATTAAACATTGTATAGAGAAAACATCAAAATGAGAGAGTCTCACTCTGTCTCAGGCTTCATTTTAAATGATCCCAAGGGGTCATTTTTTAATGGTCTAATTTAAAATTGTCTCATAACTCTTCTTTATTCCTCACATCTCCTCTAGTCTTTGCTTTCTAGTTTCTTTGTTTGTTTTGTGTTGTGTTTTTGGTTCTCTTTTTAATTTTTACCAACAACTTGCTTTATGATGAACGCGTGCTTTGATGTAACAGGCCTTGACTCTTGATTCCCCAAAATAAATGCGCAACCTTAGTATGACTTTGACCTATTTGTTCTTTCACTCCTGGCTTATTCCTGCCTGACACATACTTCTTTAAATTGTGATATAAAAAACTGATTGCCCTCTTTCTTGCTTGCTTTAAATATAGTCAGAAATTGCACAGTTCACAGAGACTTTCTTTTTTTAACAGTTTTATTAAGATAATAATTCACATACCATACAACTCATCAGTTTGCAGTGCAGAATTCGGTGGTTCTTAATATATTCACAGATATGGGCAACCGTCACAGTCAGTTTTAGAATATTTTTATCATCTCAGAAAGAAATCCTGTACTATCCTAAAGCTATCGCTACTCTCTCAGCACTATGCAATTACTAATCTACTTTCTGTGACTAGATTTCCTTATTCAGGACTTTCATATGAATAGAATCACACAAATTATGATTTTTGTGTGTGTGTGACTGGCTTCTTTCACTTTGTACAGTATATTTTTGAGGTTTATCTATGTTTTAGCATTTACTGGTAATTTATTCTTTTTTGAGCCAAATAGTATTACATTGTATGGATAAACCACATTGTATTCAGCCATTCATCTGTTGATGAATATTTGAGTTATTTCCACCTTTTGGCTATTATGAATTGTGCCACTATGAACATTCCTACACAAGTTTCAGTATACACATACACGTGTGTTTTCATTTATCTAGTATGTTAACCTGGATGTTGAGAGTTTACCTAAACTACTCTGTAGTATCACTGCCTTGGGATCCATTTTCTGTGGCCAAGTGGCTGGCAGGGGCCTTCAACTGACACTAGCCTCTTCCATGAGCGTATGCCCTTGATAGCAGCTTGCAGAGTCACAAGTGTGATGTCCTAATATGTCTCCGCTAATGACCCTTGCATTAAGCACTGTCCCCCACTGTGTATGGCCTTCCTTTGTATACCTCTTAAATAAGATCCCTACAAACCCACCCATTTTTGGTTTGGATTTACCAATCAAGCCTTGGCCTGGGAACCCCAAAGGACTCTACCTGCTGACCCTAATAAAGGTTTGTGCCGCAGGTCGTCTATGCTCTCTCTGCTCTCCCTGCTCTGACCTCCCTGTGTGACTCCTCAAGGTTTGTCTTGTACATGTTCATAACTTCTGAGGAATAAACCCAATTTCACTTTTGCTTGCAGTTTTTTGTTTTTTTTTAATGGCTATTTAATTTCTTTTCCTGATTTTTTTTCATAACTTTTTTTTATTAGTTTCAGTGTACAAAGCAATATAATAGACATTTACAACCCTCACAAAGTGATAACCCCCCCCCCCAATCTATTACCCCTCTGACACCATATATAGCTGTTACTATACCATTGACTAAAATACAAGTTAGTAGTCCCTTGCAGTTTTTGGATGCACAGCTCACCATCCAACACATGGCAAAGTCACAACACTGAGTCATATGATAACTCTATGTTTAATCATTTGAGGAACTGACAGATTATTTTCCAAAGTGGCTGCACCATTATACATATCCACCAGAAGTGTATGAGGATTCCAGTTTCTCCACGTCCTTGCCAACACTTGTTATCTGACATTTGTAACTATCCAAGTGGGTGTGAAATGGCATTGCACTGTGGTTTTGATTTTCATTTTCCTTATGACTAATATTGAACATTTCTGTGTGCTTATTGACAAATTGTATATCTTCTTTGGAGAAATGTTTATTCAGATCCTTTGCTCATTTTTAAATATGTTTATTTGTCTTGTTTTTGAGTTTTAAGAGTTCTTTACATATTCTATATGCAAGTCCCTTATAAGATTTATGGTCTGCAAATATTTTTTTCCCACTCTTTCGGATGCCTTTTAACTTTTTTTTTTGTGTTATCTGAAGCACAAGAGATTTTAATTGTGATGAAATCAAATTTATCTAATTTTTGTTGTTACTGCTCATGCTTTTGGTTTCATAGCTAAGAATTCTTTGCCATATCCAAGTTCATGAAGATTTTTCTCTGTTTTCTTCTAATCTATAATTTCTACTTTTATGTTTAATTTAGTTTCTACTTTTACATTTAATTTGTATTTAATTGATCCATTTTGATTTAATATTTGTATAAAGTGTGAGGTAAGGGTCAACTTTCATTCTGTTGAATATTGGTATCCAGTTGTCTCAACACAATTTTTTAAAAAGAACATTTTTCCCCAGTGATGGTTTTGTCAAAAATTAGTTGACTAGGGCCGGCCCGGTGGCTCAGGTGGTTAAAGCTCAATGCTACTAACTCCGAAGGCTGCTGGTTCGATTCCCACATGGGCCAGTGGGCTCTCAACCACAAGGTTGCCAGTTCAATTCCTCGAGTCCCCGCAAGGGATGGTGGGCTCCGCCCCCTGCAACTAAAATTGAACATGGCACCTTGAGCTGAGCTGCCGCTGAGCTCCCGGATGGCTCAGTTGGTTGGAGTGCGTCCTCTCAACCACAAGGTTGCTGGTTCAACTCCCAAAAGGGATGGTGGGCTGTGCCCCCTGCAACTAGCAACGGCAACTGGACCTGGAGCTGAGCTGCGCCCTCCACAACTAAGACTGAAAGGACAACAACTTGACTTGGACAAAAGTCCTGGAAGTACACACTGTTCCCCAATAAAATCCTGTTCCCCTTCCCCAATTAAAAAAAAAAAGTATTTGCTGATAAAGGAATACAAAAAAAAAAAAAAATTAGTTGACTAATTTGTCAAAAATTAGATGAATATGTGTAATGTTCATGGAATGTTTTCTGTTTACTTAGATCGTCTTTAATTTCTTTAAAAATGCTCTTTAGTTTTCAGAGTTTAATTTTTTTCACTTTTTAAAAATTTATTACTAAATATTTTATTGTCTTCGATGCTATTATAAATGGAATTGCTTTTTAATTTCGTTTTCAGAGCATTCATTGCAAGTGTATACAAATACAATTGACTTTCATATATTGATTTTGTATCCTACAAACCTGCTGGACTCATTTATGACTTCTAATAGTTTTTCAGTGGCTGCCTTAGGATTTTCTATATGTAAGATCATTTCACCTGCAAATAGAGAGTTTTATTTCTTCATTTACAATCTGGATGCCTTTTATTTATTTTTTTTTTTTTCTTGCTTGATTTCTCTGGCTAGAATCTTGTGTATTGAATAGAAGTGGTGACAATGGACATCCAAGTTTTATTGTTGATCTTAGGGGAGAGCAGCTAGTCTTACCATTAAGTATGATGTTAGCTGTGGCTTTTCATTAATGACCTTTATCAGGTTGAAAAAGTTTCTTTCTATTATTAGTTTGTTGAGTATTTTTATCATGAAAGGTGTTGGATTTTGTCAAATGCTTTTTCTGCATCAATTTAGATTATCATGTGATTTTTAAAATTCTATTGAAACATTGTGTTTATTGATTATAAGATGTAAAACCAACCTTGCATCCCTGGGATAAATTCCATTTGGTCGTACTGTATAATTTTATTTATATAGTGCAATATAAAATATATATTCATATTTCCCAATATATTACTGAGAATTTTTGTGTCTATCTTAATAAGAGTTATTGATCTGTACTTTTCTTGTGGTGTCTTAGTCTGCTTTTGGTATCAAGGTAATACTCCAACTCCCTGTTTTTAATGAGGTCAACTGCTTTTGGAAGAGATTAGGAACTATATATTTGTTGGTCTTTATCTTCCCCCGGCAAATCTCTGAACCAAGCCTCTAGAGCTAGGCTCGGGGACAATAGCAAGCTTCTTATGTCTTAATGACAGCCTTCATGCAGATAACTGAGCACTTGGTGGAAGAGGGGTAGCAGCCTGTGTTCCTCTTGGCTTAACTCTGGGATATCTGTTTCAGGGAATCAACTTAAAGAAATAATCAGAGAAAAATGTCTAGCAAATAAACATAGGTGTATTTAGTATAAAATTGTAGCATTATAAAGTTTATAAATGGCCTATATTAAGGAAAGGTAGTTAATTATAATAATTTGATTGAACACTATGCAATAATTTAAAATTTATTTTAAAAGAATACGTTATGAGAAGTGACAATGGCCTTGCTATGATAGACCTGAAATAAAAACAGAACAATTTTTTGATGTGTTAGATGCAAATATATTGTCTTAAGAAAACATCTGTATCGTTGTGATGAAATGGAATGTAGATATTACCATTTTAACTATGCTTAACTGTGAGTAATGAATAGTGTTAATGGCTTTTACATTATTCTTTATGAATTTCTGTTCATAAAGGATTTCCCTTGCTGAGTTTTTAATAGCTGGAAAGGAGAAAAAAAATTATTTAAAAAGGAGGAGCATTTCTAAAACAGCATCATTGACACGTAACTTTCTCATAAAATTCACCCACACCCATTTTAAGTGCACAATTAATAGTGGATTGGAATATTTGCCAAGTTGTGCAATCACCCCAGTCCAGTTTTAGAGCATTCCCATCACCCAATAAGACTCCTTAGGCTTCTTCATGATTAATCCTCATTTCTACTCCCAGTCCAAGGCAACACTGATTTATTTCCGGTCTCTTCTGGGCAGTTCATATAAATGGAATCATTCATACAATATGTAGTTTTATTGTCTGACTTCTTTAACTTGGTATAACCTGTTCATTTCTTATGACCAACTCTTCAGTTTGATTGGGAGAGGGAAAAATTTGAGGTTTGCAAAAGCAAATCAAATTCTCCATTTGAAGAGTTGAACAGCTTTCATGAACATATACAGTGTTTTTGCTATTGTTATAGAGTTAATATTTCTGCAAATTATGTTTCATTTTCATAGAGAAAACGGGGTTCTTTTTTGGTTTGCTCCCAGGGAGGGAATCTGTTTTATTAAAGATAGTGTTATCACATGAGGATCAGTCTCTAGATTCTCTCAAATTATGCTTTCCAATTCCGTGCAATATCTGTGCTCAGATCATTTGATTGAAGGGTTACATGTATAGTAGAAAACCCAGCCTTCTACCTCATATCAAGAGATAATGTGGTGAAGGCATCATTTTCTTATCTTTGGATCTATATATTCCACTCTTTGGAAATTACCCCAAATCCTCCTTTCTTCAAGTTAAAATGGGCTAACTGTTAAAGAGAGATGGCTTTATTTAATTTGGGGGACAGAGGTGGGGTGCAGTGGTACATCTCTATGTGCAAAGCCAGAACTAAATGTTGAGTTCAGGACCCAAATTCTTAAAATGGATTGGTCATTTATTCCTCCAGGGTATCTTCTTTGGGGGATCTTGCCTTCAACCATGTTAATGAAGCCAATTCACTCTCAATGTACTCCGTTCATCTCTACATCCCTTAAGGCTTTATTGTATTATATTAAGAAAATCTTGATACATACTAAGTGCTGAATATGTATTAGCATTTAATATGGCTTTCTGGTGGTTTTTACCCATTGCTGTCATGATTTCTTACACGTTTTATATTACTAAACAAAGAGATTTCTTAAACTTCGAGAGGAATCCTCTCTCTCTCTCTCTCTCTCTCTCTCTCTCTCTCTCTCTCTCTCTCTGTCTCTCTGTCTCTCTCTCATATACACACACGTCTGATGGCAACTTTGACTGTGGATGTTTAGTGTATAGATTACATGGATACTCAGAGTTTTATAGTGAAAATGTGTTATTTTTCAAATCAGAAAATTGTTTACCTAATTATGTCAAATGAGAATAATATAGAATAAAACTTTACAAAATGAAGTCAACAATTTAAAAATCTTCCGGAAAGAAAATTATATTCCTCCTGACTCTGCAAAGCAGTTATTCCAGAGTCAGAGTTTTCACTCTGAATGGAGTAAGCGCAGAGATTGCAAGCACTTTGCTGGCTGAGTCTTGAGGTCAGAGCAATGTCACCTTGTAGACTAATTGCGTCTGGTCAGATGAAATTAGGTTGAGGCCCTGAGGACCCCCTACCCCCATCATTCCTGTTCTAAAATTTTGCTGAACCCTCCCTTTTTCCCCAGGAGCTTTTGATGTTCATTTTTGACCTTATTTCTTAGGCTTAAAAAAATAGTATACGAAATGTTACTCATGCAAATAAAAGGGATGTTTCAGAATTAATGCAGATAGCAAAAAAAAGGTCTTAAAATTATTTTATCTTAATTTTTGAGTGAAGTTATCCTGTGTGGAAAATTAAAGCAGAAAATAGGTCAAAATGACCGTACATTAATGTGGAGAAATAGTAATATCTTTGAGTTGATGCTGATATATAAACACCGATTAACTGAGAAACATAATAGATGTGGATTAAAATATTTAAAAGTCATGACTTTTTATTTTCATCAAAGGAGTTTTCAGACTTAATTTTTTTTTTAAATTTCAGATAGCGTGTTTTTATTAGAATGAAAAATAGCTCGTATGCTTATATCTATTTCTGTTATATTAAGAAACTTTACTTCTATAGCAAATATTAATCTAATATTAAGTCATACTATTTGGGAATATAGATGATATTGATCGATATGCATGTGTCTGTTTTCATCATTCCACATTTAATTACAACACTTTGTTAAAGTCAAATTTTCCCCAAATCTGATTGTCTATATTTATGACCATATTCTATACTATGTGGGGAGTTTGGCCATTCCCATTTTCAAGGAGAAAATTTAACCTTACAATATATAAATTAAGGATTGTATTTTCTCTGAGGGGTTTCTCCCCAAAAGTTTACCAATGCAGTTTAATGTATGGAGTGTTATAAAATTCAGGTTATAGTATTTAAGAGTTTCCATTTATATTTTTATAGAAATGTATATAAAAGGTCTTTTGAAAATATGTAATTATACCATACCCTTTCAAAAGAGTGAGTGATGTGTAAAAAAATGAGCAAGTCACCAGAGATATATCTTGTTTTTACAAATAGATCAATATTCCAAAAGAGATTATAATTTATAACAGTTATTCTAAGAAGCTTTGACTTGAAATGTAGGGTAAGTGCATGTTAAGCTTAGAGCTGAAAAGCTTGCTTTAACTTCACCATGAAAACATCTGTTCTCCCAAAGTAACAGAATCATAGCATCTCAGTATTGGCAAGGACATTAGAGATTTTCTCAGAGAAAATTTATCTATTGAATTGTTCAAGTTGTTCAAGTTTTAAGTGAATTTTTTCATACGATTTTTTATTATTTTGAGCACAAATGTATCTTTGTATAATTTCTAACTACTTAATGCTACCCTCCAAATTACACAGAATTATAATCCATAGGGCAATCTTAACAACTTAAAAGCAGCTGTTATGTAGACCCTATATCATCTCTCCTTTAATATTTTTGTCATTGCTAATGTGTCAACTTTTTAATGCCCTTTGAATACCATGATTACTCACCTCCAGGTAGGCTCCAATTTATTAATGAAGTCTTACAGAGGAGTTTCCAACAGTGACTTGAATATTGCAGGAATAGTTAGATAATAGACTGGAGTAAGATTTCTTTCATTCTGCCTGTTTTTCTATACCACATTTTTACTTACTGTGGCAACAAAAGCAAAAAATAAACAAGTGGGACTCCATCAAACTAAAAATCCTCTGCACAGAAAAAGAAACCATGAACAAACTGAAAAATCAACCAATTGAATGGGAGAAAATATTTGCAAATCATATATTTGATAAGGGATTCATATTCAGAATATATAAGGAACTCATGCAACTCAATAGCAAAAAAACAAACAATCCAATTTAAAAAATGGACAAAAGAATAGACTTTTTTTTTCCTAATAAAGATAAAACAGATGGTTAACAGGTAAATGAAAAGATGCTCAACATCATTAATCATCAGGGAAATGTAAATCAAAACAATGAGATACCACCTCACACCTGTGTCTTCATAAGAATGTGGAGAAAAGGGAACCCTTTGCACTGTTAATGGGAATGCAAATGGTGCAGCCACTATGAAAAACAGTACGGTCATTCTTCAGAAAAATATATTAGAACTATCATCTGATCTAGCAATTCCACTTCGGGATATTTTTCCGAAGAAAACAATAACACTAACTGGAAAAGATAGACTCACCCCCATATTTATTACAGCATTATTTACAATAGCCAGTATATGAAAACCCTAAGTGTCCACTGATGGATGAATGGATAATGAAAACATGTGTGCACGCGCACATACACACACAATGGAATACTGTTCAGCCATAAAAAAAAAAAGAGAGTGAAATTTTGCCACTTTTGACAACAGGGATGGACTTAAAGACATTATGGTTAGTGAAATAAATTAGAGAAAAACAAATCCATATGATCTCATTGATATGTGGAATCTCAAAAAAAGCTTGTAGATACAAAGAACAGATTGGTAGGTGTCAGAGGTGGGGGGCTGAGGTGGGCAAAATATGTGAAGGGGGTCAGAAGTTACAAACTTTCAGTTATAAAATAATTCATCTGATGTAATGTACAGCATGGTGACCACAGTTAACAAGACTGTATTGCATATTTGAAAGGTGCTAAGAGAGATCTTAAAAGTTCTCATCACAAGAAAAAAATATTGTAACTATGTTGATGAGGATGTTAACTGGACTTACTGTGGTGGTCATTTGCAATATAGACTAATATTTAATGACTATGTTGTTGACCTGAAACTAAAATAATGGTATATGGTAAATATACTCAATAAAATAAAAAAGATTTCACTCTGGTAATTTTATTTACTCTAACTGTGGAAAGATTAATTCATAATAGTCCCAAATTCAGAGTGAAGTTGGAGACTATTGAAGAGCCATTATATACATATAAGTATATTTGGTTTACTAATGAATGAAATTAATGAGTGAGAACTGAAATGATGTAAACAAAATTACATTTAATATTTTATAATTGTGCTTTGGAATATTTTGATTTCTAGGAATAATCTTTTGTTAGACTCCTATTTTAAACTGTAAGTAATGTTCTATACTGGAAACAGCATTTAGGAGACCTACAGCTTTGTAAATTTAAATTTTGTGCAACATGCATAGTAATCATAAATACAGACACCATATGTGACTTTTTCTCTTGTAAAAATATCTGTTGAAGAAACATAATCTGAATAGAAATAAGGTTTAAGGAATTTAAAATTTATTAAACATAAAATCCATGTTTAAGATTACAGAAATTTTTATGGAAAATTTGAAAGTAGTAAGACTAATTAAAATGTTCTCTTCAGAAAAATATAAATACAATAATATTAAAGACAGATGTGCTAAGAAAATCATTAAAGTATATAAATATCAAATTTATTATTTTTATTTAGTTATAAATTTTAGTAAAAAGATAATCAATTGAGTAATTTTTTTTTCCAGTTTGAATGTAGACAAGGTAGTTATTCATTTCTAGAAATAAGTTTAATTTTTAAAATATGTTTTGAATAGAATCATTTTGTAGGACCAGAGTGTAATAAAACAAATTTTGACAATATAAAATATATTTTTAATTATACATTTTAAATTATTTTGTAAGCTTATACTCTCAGAAATCTCCATATTTAGATGATAAATGATACCGTTAACTCTACCTGTAGACCAAATACTGTAGTCTGCCCTCTGTATCCATGAGTTTCACATTTGTAGATTCAACAAACCATGAATCAAAAATATTCAAAACACAAAATTGTAAAAAGTGCCAAAAAGCAAAATTTGAATTTGCCACACGCCAAGCACTACGCTGAATCCACGGGAAGTGAGTGTAGGCATACCCTGCTGTAGCCTTATGTCCAAACATAGGTTATATGCAAGTAGTACACCATTTTATATGAGAGTTGAGCATCTGTAGATTTTGGTATTAGTGTGGGTCCCGGAACCAATTCCTTATGGATACCAAGGGATAACTCTATTTAACTTTTAATTTTATTCTAATCTTTAAAAAGGAAATACTTGTAATACTGGTTTGTTTGTTCTTTGTTTACTCTCTTGTTTACTGTCCTACTCATACGCAGCAATTCAAATTGTAAATATCTGTCAATTCATTAGCACAAGTTGCACACATAAAATACACCACTAGGCACTTAGCAGCCTTTTTGTACATTAATAGACAACTAAATATGTATTAATTAAGGTGTTAGAAATTTTTAAGTTGAAATAATCAGATAGTAAGGCATGATAAAGACCCTAGTATTAACACAAAAATTAAATATGTTTGTTTTAAGGGTATATTGTTTGAGCACTGATATTGGTAAATATATTATTATTGATTACAGTAGCATGTATATTTTTTAAAAAACTAGTTTAAAGTAAACAGATTTTACTTTGACAATTAAGGGCCTTGGGAACCTTTGTGCTAGATAAGTGTGTGGGACATTAGCCTGAGTAATCTTTCAGAGTGGTCGGTTATGTAAACTCAAACCATACACAGAAGCTTGTGAAAATTCTCCCTGGATTTGACCAGCAGGCTAACGGCAAGTTTACAGGAGACATTTAAATGCATTTTTTTTTTCTTTAAAACATTCTTAAAAATAATTTCAGACATCTTTGTTTTTCTTATTCAACAATACATTGAGAAAATTCATTCTAGTCAACTAATTTAATTTAATTCATTTCTTTAGCATTATGTTATATTCCATGGTGTGGAGGAGCCAGTATTTATACATCCACTTCCTAAGTGAGTATATTCACAAGTCTCCAGCTTTTAGCTGCTATTATGAACAATGCCACAATAAATATGTTTTAACCTATGCCCTTATGTACTTGTGTTTCTATCTCTATGAAATGGAGTCCAACAATTAAATACTAGATTGAAGGACTTAGGCCTTTTCTGTTTTATTTTTATAGAATTTGCCAGAAAGTTTCCAAAAAACACAAAGCAAATTCACATGACCATCTTGGAATATATAAAAGTGATTTTTTGTTTCTACAAACTCCACTAACAATTGGAATTTCTTAAACTTTTCCAATATTAAGAGTATACAGTATTATTTCATTTTTATATTAGTTTAAATTTATTTTACTAATATTGATTTTGATGGTATTTCATGTTTAAAAGTATATAGGTACTCTGGTTCTATCTTTTACTATTGGTCTATTCACATACATGGCATAATTTTCTGTTGTGTACATTTTTTGTTTTTTGTTTATCGTTTTTTTGATGGTGGCAAAAGCTTTAATAGATAACAAATTTTAGTACTTTGTCATCTCCATTACAAATATATGTTTCATAATATATCATTTCTGTTCACTTTGTGTATATTATTTTTTGGGGGTAATTTATAGTCAGATATAAATTTTTAAGGACTGGGTTGTTACTCTAGTCCCTAAATTATATGAGCATTTTCCTAGATTTTATTTATTTTTATTTTTTTTATATTTAGTTATGTAATTGAAGTGGCTTTATGTGGCATGTGGTATAAGAAAAGTACCCACTTTCATTTTGTACCAGATAGACAATCACAAAAGTTATCATGATTTATTAAATAATCTATCCATTAGTCTGTAATTTGAATTCCTGTTTTTCTCATAAATTGATTCTCATAGATAGGGATCAATTACTGAATTAATTCTTCTGCACCACTGATAGATTACTACATTTTCATAAAACAATAGATTTCAATTTGACAGTGCTGTCTGTTTTAATTCCTGTCTATTCTGAGCATTTATTCTTCCAAATAAACTTCTGAGTAGTATTAGCTAACTGGAAGATAAACCATATTAGAATTTTCTTTGAAATTGAATTAAGTTTACATAAGAATTTTAGAATAATTGACATTTCCATGATCTAAGATCTTCCCATGCAAAAACATGAAATGTCTTTCCATTTATTTATGGCATGTTTTAAATATTCAATAGAATTTTACACTTTTTAAAATTAAGTCCTAAGCCTTTCTTATTAAATGTAATACTAAGTGCTTAATCATTTTAGTTGCTAAATTAGATGGAATACAGTGTTCTTTTCCATGTCAGGTTGCTTTTTGCTTCATGCTAGAGAATTATGTATTTATCTTATATTTAGTACCTTCCAAATTCTCTAATTCTAATGCATTTTCTTGGACTTTAAGTATTCTTACAATATTTACATGCAATAAATGCATTATTTAACAACTCATTTGTGGCAAACAAAATTATAAAATGGCCCCAAGATTCATGCCCCTGGTGTTCATGTCCTGTATGATTCCCTCACCTTGAGTCTTGGCAGGGATGGATTGCTTTTCACTTCCATGATTAGGTTAGGTTATATGGAAAAAGTTAAGTGATTTTGCAAATACAATTAAGGTCCCTAATCAGCTGACTTTAATCAAACATAACATTAGCCTGTCTAGGCCATATCTAATCAGGTATTCACCTTATTTTTAATTTTTATATATTTTTTTTATTGTTGTACAAATACTTTACATGATCAACCCACTCAACAAACTTCAAGTATGCAATACGTTGTTAATTCTAGGTATAATGTTATATAGCAAATCCCTAGGGCTTATTTATCTTACCTAATTCAAACCAAGAAAGATTCTTTTGCTTATTTTTGTAGTTCATCAAGTGTTTAAGAAGGAAAAGACTGATGTCAGAAAAAGAGAGAATGGGATATCCCACATAGCTAGAGAGAATTTGCAAACACATGAGGACCTGAAATAATGAATCACATTAAGTACTTTTAGGAAAGTGTAATAATTGGTATAACTATAGCATATAAAATTATGTGGTGAAAATAAAGCTGGAAAGTATCAAAGAAAATCTTTGTAACATTTGACATTCTCAGACAACTCTATAAATAAAAGAAAATGGAGGATAAATAAAATGTGATATTATTTTGCTTGTAGATAGGTTGTTATATAGTTACTATAATGTTGTTTGACAATAATTATTTCTATATAAGGTAATTATTTTATCTGTCTTTGTTTTGGCATTTACTTTACTAAGCTAAAACACCTGGATAAATCAAGTCATTGGGCAGAGTTTCTAGCATGCATTAGCTAACCTCCATACTCTCCATTGTGCCGTGGAGAAAGCATGAAACCATGCATGATGCCCACCCGTTATGGAACCAGTATCTTCTAAACTTTTCCTTATTGTGGTCCCTTTTAATCCCTTTTAGAACCTGTAAAAGTTCTACGCTAGTGGACCTGGGACTCTCAGGAGCATAGCATTTTGATAGGTATGCACTAAATTATTATTATTAGGTAGGATGAACTGTATTAATGCAACATTAAATACTTTAATACTGTACAGTTGAGAATCAGTTGATACAGGACCCACCTATTACAAAGCCTTTGGCAAAATGGAGTAATAGGATTAAAAATAAATAAATAAATATAAAGTACATAGGTTGCATCAGTATATTTTGTTAATATTTCCATAGCGTTATATATTTTAAAGTTATTTTAATGCATTGATGCCTCTTAGTACATTCTTTCAATAAATCAAATATCGTGAATTCCTCTGGTCAATAATTGCCCTGGTTATTGCAGATGAAATGTATATCAGCCAGATATAATCTCTGTCCATTTGAGTCCTTAAATGTGGTTAGAGAGACATTTTTAATAAAAGGTATCAAGTAATAAAATGACTACATACAATTAAAAATTGCAAAAAGTCCCCTGAAAAACATAATGTGACGAGCTAAAGAATAAAATGGGATACTACTTTAGAAAGTCAAGAAAGTTTCATGAGAAGATACAGTGTTCAAGCTGAAATCTTCATAATAAGAAGGAACTGGATACAAAGCCAGTGTAGGAAATAGCATTCCTGGTAAAGGAAACAGCATGTGCAATAGGCTTTGATGTGGGGAAGTAAGTACTTGCTATACTAAAAAAGCAAAAAGCCCAATGTGTCTAGAGCAAAAATACTGTGAGAAATAATGTTATAACTATGTATTTAATACCCAAATAAATAAAATATAAACTTGCTAAACCTTGTACCTACGAAATATTTCTGAGCCATAGTGGTATATCATAATTTGGGGGGAGGTGATAAATATAACATCCAAAGAAGTAGCAGCTGCAGCAATAACAAAATGTGTGGCATTCCCCACGTCATACATTCTGATACATATCTCTGGGGCAGAGGCTCCTGCAGGAAAGAACACTGTAGAATTATTGTCCTTACACATGGGAGATGCTGATACATTAATGGAGTCATCTATGTGAGTTCAATATTAAAAGTGTACAGTGTTAGTAAGTTGCAGGCTGTTGTAGGTGGTGGAAGAATCAACAAGCCAGTTATGATCCTAGTGCTGTCAGAGTTTTGGTTGATCAGACTGCCTGAATTTTACATAGATATATAGTCTGCATTCTTTAAAATAAATGTGAAAAATCTGAAAACACTCAGTGAGAAAGGACAACTAATAAGAAACGTTAAAGATACAAATAATGACTCTCTTGACAAGATTTACACTTTGACAGTAGAATTATTTTCTTCAGTAGTCCAGCAACTAGGGGTTTGTACCTAATGACACAGCGTTTTGATGTCGGAGGCGTTGGTTTAAGGTACTTTTTGTTTTGTTAGTTTGTTTTTTTCAGTTGCAAGTGTAGTAATAATTATTTATTTATGCTCAGCTTTCCTGAGATCTAAAAGAAGTTTTAGGATTGGGACTTATTAAGGGTGTGCTTCAATTCCTAAATTTTCCGTAGGTCTTCATTGTTTCTCTTCTTTCTTTGTCGAACAGTATGATCTCCTTTCCATCAGTATATTCTGCACATGATAGCAACCTGGGGAGAACACAACCTTCCAGAAATATCTTAGACACTTTTTTAAAAAACCATGAAACAATGTTCTAGAGCAGGGGTGTCAAAACTGCGGCCAGCGGGCCAACTGCAGTCCGCAATCCATTGTTAATTGACCTGCAGCAAATTCCAAAAATATATTTAGTTTACTTAAATAAACCAGGTGAAGCAATACGTACTTCGCCTCGAGTGAGTGGCCCAGCTGTTTGTGTGTTTTACCTCATATGGCCCTTGGTAAAAAACGTTGAAAAAAGTTTGGACACCCCTGTTTTAGGGGATACTCATTTTTCTAGGTTTAGGAAAATGAGAGGTGAATTTTGCACTGTTGGAGAAATAATTACAAATAAGTAAAGGGGAAAGGCTAAAATGAATGATATGGAACTGAATTGGAATCAGAGGTATGAATATGAACTCATGATAGGTGTACACATATACACACCACACACACACACACATACACGCGTGCAGAGATGCAGAAATGTGAACATGAATAGAGGCATAGTTAGTATATTTACATATATTTCCTAGTTTTTTCTGCTGAGATGGCCTAGAAGCAATGACACATCAGTAGAAAGGAGCATATCTAACACTCATATCTTGTTTTTTATATATAATTCTCCAACAAAAACAACCAGGACTTTTTGAAATGCACTGGGGCAGGGAGAATGGAAGACCAACTTGGCCACATCAAAGATGAATTGAGCAAAAAAATACAGATAGTAACTGATTATAACTCCTCCAATAAAATAAATATCTGTAGATTCATGCTAATATAAATAATTTAAGTAAATAAATAGGGAAAAGGAGCAGCTTTCCCTTATTATGGAATCCCATTTATTAGGTATAGAAGGAAAGAGAGTAATATAAAATTGCAATTAAGCAAACACCACCATGCTAAATGTTGCAGTCACGATTCACCAATGGAAATTAAAATTTGTGTGTGAAAATTTGAGGGAAAACAGTTCTTGCCTTCTTTGAAGTATCCCTCCCCAACATATGTATTAACTACAAAGGAAAATACAATAGCTTTACAGTGGAGAAAACCAGCAGACACTAATCTTAATTAAGTGATGGAGGTTAATATATATTAGCATCATATATAACCCTCAATACAAGAAGGACACATCATTTCTGTGGTATTCTTGACAAAAATGTACAGCCTTACAACAATCACAAGAATACATCTGGCAAAACTAACAGAAGATATTCTACAAAATAACTGATGAGTATTTTCCAAGAATCAAGATGAAAAAAATTAAGGGAAATTTAAGGAATTCTCATAGGTTAGAGGACACTAAGAGAAATAACAATGAAAAGACAATATGGGAATCTAGATAGGATTCTGGTACACACAAAGGACAACAGTAAAAATACTGGTGAATTTTGAATAAGGTCTGTGATCTAGTAAATAGTATTTTACTTTTATTAATACTTACTAATATTATTAATACTTTTAAATAATACTAACATTTGTTAGATTTAATTTCCTATCTTGGTAATTGTACTATGGCTATGTAACATTTTTAACATTAGAGAAAGCTGAGTGAGGGGGAAATAGGAAATCTCAATGCTATTTTTGTAACTTTTCTGTATGTCTGCACTTAATTCAAAACATTACATAGAGAAAAAATAAAAACAAGGTGCATATTGAATGTTTTGTCTTCATACTTCCAGCATATTTTATATGACAAACTCACTGTAGGTACTAAATACACATCTGAATAAGTCATTGTTTTTTGCATAAATATCTTATTAGATATTTTATAAATATAATAATGTTAACTTTATTACACACAGGGAAAATCATTTTGTTTCACTTCTTAATTTACTCATTTCAAAATCATTATTGAGCACCTATTATCTTCCAGACACTATGTTAAGTTGTAGAGATACACTGCTGATCAAAAATAGGAAATAATTATTTCTCATGCAACTTACTTTTAGTGGAAAATACACTAATTAACTTATCATGTAAATATAAGTTACATATGCCAAGAAGAAACATGATTTTATAAAGGTATATATATGAGTATTTGACCTTATCAAATAATTCAGTGAACTCCTAAGGGAAATGCACCAACTTACTAAAGATAATACATTTTTAAAAAGTATAAAACAAAAATATGATTGTTTCATATGTAGAATTTAGAGAGATTTTTAATAATTTGTTTTATCGAGAATATAGTTTAAGTATTTTTTGATGTCATAGATACTGATGTAATCTTTTCTAATTTTTCAGGAAATAATATATTTCAACACCAACTTCTATAGAAAATACAAAACTACCAAAAGAATGTATTTCCTTTTCTGTCAGCCTTGTTAATTTTCATTTTTGAGGAATTTATTTCATCTAAATAGTCATATTTGTTGTCATACAGTTGTTCATAGGATCCTGTTACGTTTGGTATTTGTAGGATCTGTAGTTATAGTCTCTGTTTTTTCGTTCTTGCTACCTGGAGATTTTTTAAAATTCCTGTATCATTTTACTAGGGTTTATAATTTTTATTAAATTTTTCAAAAACCACTTTTGTGTTTGTCAGTTTTGTGTATTGTACATTTGGCTTCTAATTCATTGATTTCTGCTATCTTTTTTGCTCTTTGAACCTTGCTTAATTTTATGTTTTTTAGTGTTTTTTTTGTTGTTGTTGTTTTTGAATCTTTAGATGGAAGCTTAGATCAGAGACTCTGCTTGAAATATGTAGAGTGAAATAGAATTAAGGCAGCAGTTTAACTAGGTTGTAGTCCACAGCCTTAGAGTGTTGGCAGCCTGGTAGAAAGTGAATGACTGGTATTAGTCTACTTGCCACCAACGCAGTTTATGCTACCTTGATATTAAATTCTGGCACATGCTTTCACAATTAGGGCACCTAGCTCTGGTTTCTGCTGGATAAAGAAGATAAAAATTGTCCCAAGGCAATGGAAGGAAGACATAGCGGATATTCTCTCACTGTTGCCTTTGGCTGTCTTGGCAGCGGTTGCAGCCAACTATCTCTGTGCTACACGTGCTCCTTCAAAAACGCTTTCAGTTTCCCCTTATGAGTCTCACAAGGATTTGTTTATTTATTTGTTCCCAGAATACATGTTTCTATTTTCATGTTTTATTTTTTTTCAACACTGATTTTGGGAGCAAATATTCTCCATCTTGCCAGGAACTGGAACCAAGGTGGAATTATTTTAAATATAAGAAATTTTTAAGAACAATTGGTATTCACAGCACAAGTTTTCAACATTATAATCTGTACACTGAAAAATTTGAAATATTGAATTATGACATGAGGTTTACACTGATAAAAATTATATAAGACACAATTAGTTTTTGAAATCCTTCTTTAAAGGTGGATGGATATACCTATGTATTGTAAAGGTAATATTTTAATGTATCTAAGAATATGAAAAAAATGTAATCTGAAACTGTTCTAGTATTCCAAAATATATTAAATCTAAATATAAATGGTCACCAGACTAGTTTAGATAGGTTCTGTGAGTAGCTTTTGTACTCCAAACATAATACCTGAAGTGTAGGATGATTTCTGGACTGATTTTACTTAAATTAAGTAGGGAAAGGCTCATTCAGTCCCGTATATCCAAATCTAACCAAAGCTATAGGTCTTAAGAGAATTTATGTTTGTTTTTTCCCTATTGGTTGTTATAAATTCTCATATGAACTTATCTTTTTTGAGAAGCATCCCTACATTTCTTTAATATCAGACATAGGCTTTGAAAAATATGCTTGAGATATATATGTGTGTGTGTATGTGTGTGTGTGTATATATATATTTATTTAAATGACCCGATCAAAAATTTTGGCAAAAAAACTTAACAACTACAAAAATAAATTATTTTCTTGGCTCAGCTCAGATTCAAATTAGAATCCCAGCATCATGTAAGCTTTTGTGAATCTAGGTAAGACTCCATCTTATACTTAAAAATCTTCATATCCAGTAAGTTTCCCCAAAGAAAATGACTTTGTTCTTCTTTTTAACAATCTTACAGTTAAAACAAGATACAAAATTGGGAAAGTAGTCTTGGTATATTTCAGATGATGCAAAATTTTCTTAGTTTTCTAGGTTGTAACTTGACAGTATTTTTTCTTATACAAAAATTTAAAAAAATAATGAAACTTTCTGGAAATGGCGTAAGCTATCTGGCAACCCAACTAATAAAATGAATTTATAAATTTATAAACCATACAAATTATTCCAAATGAATTATTTGAGCTGCAATTTTAAAAGTAGTTAATAATTTTAAATATAATATAGATTAATTATGGACAAAGAAAGATTTACTATTGTTAGCTATACAATGGTCTTTAAAGGTGACAAAACGACACTAAATATGCTGTCCTAAAGATATCAAAACTAAATAAATAAATAAGAGTTTTATGCAATATTTCAAAGGCTTCTTTTTCTAAATTCTGTCAATCTATCATTATTGTTAATAAACTAATTGGAATTCTGAGATACTAGGCATATTGTACCCAAGTAACTCAACATTCTTTTGAACACAGGTTTATTTCTCTTTCAAGAGAGTAGATGCACAAATGGTAAAAAAGAGAATAATTGGTATATCTACTCATTGATACCAATTTCACAAGAGGTTATTCAAGGGCCAGAGAGAAAAGTAAAGAATATTAAATTTGTGACTAAATCAAATGTTTAACCCTTGATAAATTAAAAGATATATAGTATAATATGTCAAACACATCAGAAAGAAAAAAAGATTGTTCCTAAGCTTCACTAAAATTAAGGTTTAATTTATTTTTTATTCACTTAAAATATTTTTCTTAAATTAATGGGGTGATATTGCTTAGTAAAATTATGTGGGTTTCAAGTATACAATTCTATAATACATTGCATTGTGTGCTCACCACTCAGAATCAGTTCTCCCTCCATTACCATGTATTTAACCCCCTTTACCCTCTTCTAACACCCCCTTGCCTCCCTTACCCTCTGGTAACCACTAAATTGTCTGTGTCTATGAGTTTTTGTTTGTCTTCTTCATTTGTTGCTTTCAGTTTTATATACTACATATGAATGGAATCATATGGTTCTCGACTTTTTCTGCTTCACTTATTTCGCTTAGTATAATTTTAAGATCCATCCTTGTTGTCACAAATGGCAGTATTTCATCTTTTCTTATGGCCAAGTAATATTCCGTTGTATACATATGTACCACATCTTGTTTATCCGATCATCTATTGAAGGACACTTCAGTTGTTATTATGTCTTGGTCACCGTGAATAATTCTGCAGTGAACATAGGGGTACATATATCTTTACGGAAATGTTTTTGGATTTTGGCATAAATACTCAGAAGAGGGAATACTGAGTCAGATGGTAATTTTATTCTTAATTTTTTGAGGAACCTCCATACTGTTTTCCATAGTGAATGTACCAATTTACATTTCCACCAATAGTGTGTGAGGGTTCCTTTTTCTCCACAACCTCTCCAACACTTGTTATTACTTCTCTTGTTGGTAATAGTTATTCTAACAGATGTGAGGTGATATCTATATCATTGTGGTTTTGATTTGCATTTCCCTAATACCTAGTTGTATTGAACATTTTTTCATATATCTGTTAGCTGTTTGTATGTCTTCTTGAGAGAAGTGTCTGTTAAGTTCCTCTGCCCATTTGTTTTTAATTGGATTGTTTGTTTTTTGCTGAGTTGTATGAGTTCTTTATATATTTTGAGTATTAGCTCTTTATCAGAGGTGTTGTGGCAAATATATTCTTCCATTTGGTTGGTTGCCTCTTTATTTTGTCGATGGTTTCTTTTGCTGTGCAGAAGATTTTTAATTTGGCATAGTCCCATTCATTTATTTTTGCTTTTACTTCCCTTGACTTTGAGGTCAAGTTCATAAAATCCTCTCCGAACCCAAGGTGCATAAGTTTAGTACCTTTGCTTTTTTTTTTTTTTAATGCAATTTATTGTTTGAGGTCTTATGGTTAGGTCTTTGATGCATTTTGAGTTAATTTGATATATGGTGACAGATAGCAGTCTAGTTTCATTTCTTTGCACATGGTTTTCCAATTTTTCCGGCACCATTTATCGAAGAGGTTTTCCTTTCTTGTATATTTTTGGCTCTTAACGTCAACAATTATCTGCCCATACGTATGTGGGTTTATTTCTGGGTTCTCAATTCTATTCCATTGGTCTGTGTGTCTTTTCTCCCCGCAATACATGCTGTTTTGACTATTGTCACTTTTTAGTATAAATTGAAGTCAGAGAGTGTGATACCTCCAGCCTTGTTCTTTTTTCTTAGGATTGTTTTTGCTATCCGGGGTCTTTTGTGATTCCATAAAATTCTAATGGTGGTTTTGATGTTTTCTTTAAAAACTGCCATTGAGATTTTGAGAGGGATTGCATAAAACCTGTATATTGCTTGGATAATCTGGCCATTTTAACTATGTTGATTCTTCAATCCATAAACGTGGAATAGTTTTCAAATTCTCTATGTCTTCTTCAACTTCTTTTAATAATATCTTATAGTTTTCAGTGTATAGGTTCTTCACATCTTTTGTTAAGTTTATCCCTAGGTAGTTTATTGTTTTTTTTTTCAATTGCACACTGACTTGCTTTGTGGTTTATTTTGTGTGTGTTTTTTTTAATTCTCTGAAATTTAATTGTTAGTATATAGAAATTCAATGGATTTTTGTGCATTCATTTTGCATCCTGCCACTTTACTGTATTTTGTTTATTGTTCTAATAGATTTTTGGTGGAGTCTTTAGGGTTTTCTATATATAAAAAAAAAAAATCACGTCATTTGCCAAAAGTGACAATTTCATTTCTTCGTTCCAAATTTCGATGCCTTTTATTTCTTTCTCTTACCTGATTGCTCTGGCTGGGACTTCCTATACTATGCCAAATAACAGTGGTAAGAGGGGGCATCCCTGTCTGTTTCTTATTATAGAAGGAAAGCTTTCAGTTTCACCATTGAATATACTAGCTGCAGTTTGTTGTATATGGCCATTATTATGTTGAGGTTACCCATGCTATTAAGTGTTTTAATCATAAATGTTTGTTGTGTGATGTCAAATGCTTTTTCTGCATCTATTTATATGATCATATGATTTTTATCCTTTGTTTATGTGGTGCGTCACATTGACCAATTTGCATATGTTGAACCATCCTTGTGCCCCTAGAATGAACCCCACTTGTTCGTGATGTATAATCTTTTAAATTTATTGTTATATTCAACTTACTAGTCTTTTGGTTAGGATATTTGCTTCTGTATTTATTAGAGATATTGGTCTGTAATTTTCTTTTTTTGTGTTATCCTTACCAGGTTTTAGTATCAGGGTAATGTTGGCCTCATAAAATTAGTTGAGAAATATTGCCTTTTCTTCAATTTTTTGGAAGAGTTTGTGGAAGAAAGGTATTAAATCATCATTGAATGTCTGGTAGAATTCACTAGTGAAGCCGTCTTGTACTAAACTTTTGCTTTTGGGGAGGTTTTGGACGATTGTTTCAATGTCTTTACTGTTGATTCGCCTATTTAGATTTTCCAGTTCTTTGTGATTCAGTCTAGGACAGTTATATATATCTAAGAATTTGTCCACTTTTTTCTAGGTTTGAATTTGGTGGCATGTAGTCCTTCATAGTATTTTTGTTTGATCCTGTGTATTTCTGTGGTATCTGTCGTAACTTCTACTCTTTCATTTCTGATTTTGTGTGTGTGTGTGTGTGTGTGTGTGTGTGTCTTTTCTATTTTTCAAATAAGGTGTAATTTAAATCAGAAGCATTGCAGTTGGTATTGTACTCTTGTGCTGAAAACAATTTTAAAAACTTTTGACAAAATAAGAAAGCAAGTTTGAAGTTAATGAAGAACAAAAAAAACAAGACAGAAACTGAAAGAGATATAAATGTTAAAGGAACATAGCTACACGGGGAGAACCACACTTTATCTGGCCATTTTCTTGAGGGAAGTTCTCAGCTATTTGTGGTGCATGGGAGACAGAGATCCTACAGAAACCAACAGTTTTGTTGAGCTAAGAAATCTGAACTTGGCAGGGAACTCTTCAAAATCTCTTTACAATCTCTGCACAAATCCTTGACTGACACACATCTAAACTGTCAGTATTTGTCATTAGAGTACAAATAGGTCACAAAAGTACATAAGAAGACTCCTCTGTAGAAAATTCTGAGGTTGGCCAGCAAAAATATACAGTTTGGATTTGGAAGGAATTAGTGGAAAACCTTTGGATTTCCACTGGAATCCCTTAAGAACCATACATTAGATGTAAGGAACACATTCCCACACTAGGCTATGCTCTAGGCCTAAGGGCAAAAATAAAGTTTCAAACCAGTCCTCCACAAGATTGATTTTGCTGCCTGATCGGAAAAAGGTCAACACTTTCTAGAGAAAGGTAAGAATCCTTAGTCTCTATAAATACTATGTCTCGATATACATTATGTATGCAAAAATTACTAAACATGAGGAAATTAAAGAAAATTTGACCCAGAGTCTAGAGAAAAATCATTTAATAGAAGTAGACCCACAAATGACCAAGGAGTTTGAATTGAGAGCCAAGGATTTTAAAACAATTATGACAAATATATTAAAGATGCTACAGAAAATAATAGGTATATAAACATAAGGATTTCTAAGATAGCAGAAAATCTAAAAAATAACCATACAAACATCCAAAAACTAAGAAAATTCAAATCTGACTTTAAAAATTCACTGATAGCATTAATGCAGATTGGACACAAAATAAGAAATCACCATGAAATTAAAGAAGACACAGAGAAATAAAGATTGCCAAAAAAAAAAAAAAAAAAAAAAAAGAACAGAATCTCAGTGAGATGACACATCGCCTATAGAAGTGTACAAGAATTAGATTTGATTTATTATCAGAAAGAATGGAGACAATAGAGTAACACCTTTAAAGTGCTGGAAGGGGAAAAATACAACAAAAGAGACCAAACAAACAAAAAAAACTGTACAGCTAGAATTCTATATCCATAGAAAATAGCTTCTAATAATAAAGGAGGACATATACTGTTCTCCTAATATGGACCATCAGGAACCAAATTTAAAAAAAAGAAAAAAGAAAACCAGATAACATGTATAAAACAATATCTTCTGGACATTGCTTAACAGGCAAAGCAGCACTGTGATCCTTGAGAGAGAGGAAATAAACTAGGCAAGCCCTGGATGGTACCAGCTTACTGGAAGGAGGCAGTTTCTAGGACACAACACAGGAGGGAGAAACCAAAGAGAGCCTGGTTTCAGAAGAAAGAGATTGGCATTCAGGCAAATCAAGGTGGCTACAATTTGCAGGGAAGAGACCAGAGAGGTGGAGAGATACTCTCAAGATCTGCAGAGGGATCCCTTTGAGTCTTTCACTGAGTTTTACTGTGTGTATGAGAGAAAGGACACTACCTAAGAGCCAGGAAAGAACCATCAGTAAATAGTAATAGTAATGTGTCATTATTGTATTTTACAAAAATGTCAGCAATATATTGACATAAAAACAAAATATCAAAATGAAAAACTAGCCCTTCACAACAGATATTTTAAAAACCAGTTTTTGTTTTTGTCATGAAGAAAAGGATAAAGTTACTTATTTCTTCAAGGACCAGGCATCACACATTTGCTTCTCATGTTCAACTAGATGAGGGAGAGGCTGGTATTCAGAGAAGAAAGGTGTTTATTTGATAAAACTATTTCTTTTGTTCTAGCTCTTTGATAAGAGAGGCATGGAAAGGAGGAACTTAGACACTATATAGAATAGTATTATTTATGAATTCATCCATAAAAGCGATACTATAAAATAAACATGTTTGGTTAAAATCTGGGAAAATGTCTAATTTTTAAATTGAATTACTTCAGTTTTCTTTAAATTAGAACTTTTTTTTTAAATATCTCACCAACAAACTAAAATTTACTTTGTCACTTCAAACAAGTGCTTAAAGGACATTCTCTCTGAGCAAATTCATGATGATACATGTTATTTTAAGGTGTTGAGTCCATATGAATAAACGCTGACATATGTCAATAGTGACACAGCGCTGATCTTTGGAGCATAGCAATTATCTATGACTCCAATTATGAATAACTCTTGATTGATTCCACAGATTTTGCCAGAATATCCATTCTTTGAAATAGGCACAGAAAATATTTTCACTGACTAATGTGTTCTTGTACAATTTCAAATTACATTTATTCTTTGAGCCTAATATATCTCATTATGACCCCATTGCAAGTATGTGACTTAGAGAAAACAAGAGCAAACAAATACTTACACTCAGTATAAGCCACTGTATAACTCCTGATAACGTAGTGTAGTGTTTTCACTTTATACAACTATATGTGCATGAAATCTTGGGATATTTAGAAACAAACGAAAACATTACTATTTAAAATTTATTTTCAGAATAGAGACAAATTATTTCTAAATGCTTGTATAGTACTCATAGTACACATTTTAACATACAGCAACATTTCTCAAATACCAAATACAAAAGAATGTTTTTGGCAAAGCTTAATTGTCCAGTTAAAAGATGTAATATGTAAGTGGGCATGATATGCTGTTTATATGCAGAGTCATTTCTGTAATGATAAATAGTTATAGTACTTTTGGGTTTTTCGTACTGAAATGATTACTTTTTTTGTAGTTGTCACAACATTGGATGATTTGTTTTCAAAAGTGCTTCCTGGCAGGATATGAAAGATATTGGTCTTTGTTGTGTGTTTCATGCTGAAGTGAAATCTTTCTCTTATTGCATTTATTTTTAAAGAACTTGTGAAGTTGGACTGTAATGTTCCTTTAAAAAATATAATAGTATGATAAAACTACAGATTTTTCTAAGTACATTTATGCGTTTAATATCTACATAAATGATGTCCGCACATTAGCAAAGCTACCACTCTATAAAAGCATAAGTTTAGTTCGATTTTTTTTCTTATAGCTCTGTTTAATAAGGTATATTTGAAAAGTGGTAAAAGCAATTTTATTTGTGAATACTGGTCTGGTGTATGATTACCTAAATTTGTTTCACTATCATTCAAATGTGTATGTACCTATAAACAAGTACATGTAAATGCATACACATATAAATTCCCTCCACTATAAATGTATTTACAGAGGACTATTTTGTTTCAAAAATTGAATATTCATTAAAAATATAATTTGTTGAGTCCAATTTATACAAATAAAAATAAAACCCTTTAGAGGTCAAATATAATTGTGAATTTAAAAATCCCTCTTAATGATGCAAAATATTATGAAATAAATTTATACACTTTAATGAAATATGTGACTTTCTAGGGCAATATGTATAACCGAACTTGACTCAGTTGAAGTTCTAGGCGAGGACATCAGAAGTTAGATTTTCAATCTTTCCCTTCTTCTACCAAATACCAGATGAAACAACCAGGATAATAAAGTTAAAACAAGCAAACTTGGATGACATCTTAAACAGAATGTTGTAACAGGAAATCGCCCCTGGAAACGTATTGAAAGCAGCAAATCACCCGGAAGACCGTAGGAGTAAAGGGTTTTAAAAGCAGTGAAGCAGGTAGAGAAGCCAAGGAAATGATGGGCTCTACAAGGCACAGAATTCAGAAATAAGAAATGTGTACTCACGTGTAGAATGATTACAGCTTCACCCTGAATATGGTGAATGGATCTGTAATTCATCAGTAAAGATAGGTAGTGGAGACGAGGAAAGCAACTCCTCAGGGGCTCCAAATTGAGTGTGAGTGCCAACAAACGTACCACCCCCAAAAATGAATTGCATGGGGAGTAGCATGGGGCCTCAGGAAGATGAAGGTGTTCTGAGGGGCTGTACACTTTTGAAGATTTCAGAAATCTCTAGCAGAGAGTCCCTGGGGGCGAATAGACACTGCTCAGGGAAGAACTGAGATAATATGGAGAAAGAAGGATTAGAGAGCAGAAAGAGATGGTTCCAGAGGAAGCAAAATCCAGCTTTGAAAGAGAGAGCTTATCTGTGGGAGGCAAATTCTCAATCAATTTATGCTTTGGTTCCCCTGACACTAAGTTATCTTGCACATGTCTTTGTATGTAACAATCTGAAGACAAAGTTATCCTATGTCACTGAGAAAGAGGAGATCTGCACAGGAAAATTTGTGGATATCTCTGATTGCCTGCATTTCTTTTTCCAGCTGTGCTATGTCTTTACCTTTCTTAAAGCTCTGAGATAGAATTCTTTATGGAGTCTTGTGAGTTCTCTCTTTAGAGACTTGTGAATTCTTTCAGTTATCTGATCATATTTTATTGCTACCTGAACTTTCATGCTAAAGATGATTGAACAGATTAAGCTTCTGGACTTCACTGAGCTTGTAAAGCAGGTTGTACAAATTCAGTTGTGTCTCCTAATAACTGTATTATGCTTGCTGATACACTGCTAGTTAATCTGATGACTGCCCAGTCCAGTATATCCAAAACGCAAATCACTCTCTTCTGATAAGATAGTTTACCTAACACTTGCACTTGGATGTCTTAGATTAATGCTACATTCAATATATCAAAAATTGAACTTTCAAAACTTTCCCTTGATATACACTCTTGTAACCCTGTTTCTAGAATGTTCCCTGAAAATAGGACCTAGGACAGACCAAATATCTTCCTTAATTATGCTCTAAGACAACCACTTTTTAATGCTCCCATTCCCTCCCTGGGTCTTAGCAACACCTGATTTCAGACCCTCAGACACTGAAGAGCTTGATTACTTTGTCTGCCTAGACTATTGTTCAGCTGATTGCTTCCAAGCAAACCCAGGTCACAAGAACAAAGAACATTTTCTATATGGAGCGGTCTGGTAGCTCTTCCTATATGACCCACAAACTAGAGCCGTGATTACTATCCAACTCAGACAAAAGAGCATGATTACTAATAAAGCATTCACAACATAAGTCCTTCCATGATTCTGAGGGGATATATCCTCTCCGGTACACATCTCCTTAGATCAGAAAAAGAAACTACTTTATTCTCTAGCACAGCATCTCTTCTATTTAGGAAAAGTGTGAACTTGGCAGTCAGGCAAACTTGGCTGAGCCACTTTATCTAGTAGTGCAATCATGGACAATTTACATCATTTTAAAGGCCTGTTTCTCATTTGTAAAATTGAATTAAATGATAGAAAATACCTCATAAGGTTAATGTGATGAATAAATCATTTTCTTACTATTTATTGATAAGCACCGGCTAATTTCTTAATAAGTTATATTTGAGTTTATGTTAATTATTATTACCAAAAATATTCATTTCTACTCGAATTGACTACACAAAAATTGCTAAATGTGTTTGAGTGCCTAATGCTATATTCCAAACCATATGATACTGCCTTCACATTCAAGTTAATTTCAATCCTCCCTCACTAAGATAAATTTGAATTCCATGCTCTTCTCAATTGTCACACTGTACCATTCTGTTCTTCCATACACCAAGAGCACTTGTCAATATACTACATTTTTGGCATCATATAGTGACTCAACTTTTGAAGCATATATACTCTACATACTGTGAACTCTTGTAGGACAGGGAATTCACATCTGTTTACTTTCATAGCACCTACTTAAATGTTTAGAAATTATTATTCAAAATATTGGGTTTTCAAAAAAGTTTTGACCCAGTATTTTATAGTTAGCAAGATAAATTAGAAAATTTTGAGGTATGTGGTAGCATTAAAAACCTACGATAAGTAGTCTTTCAAAGAACAAGGTTAAACATATAATCTCAAAGCTGAAGTTATTACCTTTTTAATTTAATTTTATTTTTTAGCTTTGCATTTTGAAATAATTATAGAATAATGAAAAGTTACAAAACTCAGAGAGTTCCCCTATACACTTCACAGTCTGCTCAAATGTTAATATATAACCATAATGAAATAATCAAAATCAGGAAATGAACATTCATACAATATTATTAACTAATCTGCAGACTTTATTGAACCCACCAGTTGTTTCATTGATGCTCTTTTTCAGGTGCAGAATCCCACATTGGATTTAGTTTCATGTCTCCTTAAATCTCCTTCAATCAGGAAGATATTTGTCTTTCGTGATCTTGATGTATTTGAATAATACTGGCTGATTATTTTATAGATATCCCTAAATTTAGGTTTGTTTGATGTGTTTTCAAGTATCAACTTTGGATAAGTTTCCACAGATATGACATTGTGTCCTTCTTGGTGCAAAGCATCAACTGGTGGTTTATATTGATATTTCTAATCATCAGTGAGATAAACATTGATCACTTGGTTAAATTGGAGTCTGGACAGGTTTCTCCCCATGATTTATTTTCCTTTTTACTTAGTAAGTGTTTTCTTGGGAGAGAGTTTAAACTATTTAATATCATATTTTCATTTGTTAATCTTAGCACCCCTTGATAATTCTTGCCTCTGCAGCAATTACTAGTGTGGTGTTTTTATATTTTATGTCAATTTTATATTTCCATCATTCCTTCTCCATTTATTAATTGGAATTCTACTATAATGAAGAACTGTCTTTTACCCCCATATATTTGTTTATTCAATTATCTCTTCATGTCAGCATTGACTCATGTATATTTATTTATTTTTCCTAGGGTTATAAGTCATTATTGCTATATATATGTGTATATATGTATATATACACATATATATATTTAAATATATATATATATATATATATATATATATATATATGTATTTTAAGATTTGGCCATTGGGGACATCTTCAAACTGCCTTCTACATAGGTTTGACATGCCTCCATCACATATGAAGCATTTTATTATTAAGTCTAAATAATTTTTGTGTCTTCTCCATTTTATTTATTCTTTTATGAATTGAAAACCTATGTTAATATACCTGCCTTAAAAAAAGAAACTTTTTGAAAAATTGTATATCTTTGGGGGGAATCATAGTTAATTAATTATTGGGCCATCTTTGATACATATTTTCAAAATTTTATGGATTCTGTAATTTCAAAGACTAATTTTTCTGTCATTTTGCTCTATTTTATTATTCTGCTATCTTTTCTCCTCTTCTAACCATCATCTTTATTATATTTGATGAATGAAAATGGCAAATACATTGCATTTTCTGTAATATTCCATTTGTAATGGGAGAACAGAGAGGTTGAAGGTATTGTATTTTAATTTGGCTTCTGTGTCCTTATATTTTAAATTAATGCTGCTTGATTTTTTTCCACTTCAGAAAAATTTTCTTCTAATTCATAATTACAGTTTTTAAAAAGATTTGCTATTCATGGTTGTTAGATTTTTTTCCATAGACCAAGATGATTCAAATTTTGTTTAGAAAATATTTTTTTGTTTTTATAAACACATGATAATCTTAATATAGTAAAAGCATTGTGAATATAAGATAACAAGGATGGAGAAAATTTCTATTAGTAAACATAAAGATAGCAAATATCTGCTTAGCTTAACTTTCATCAATAGTTAACCATTTTGAAGGATACAAATCATATCTAATAGTATGATACGATATGATAATACAATATATGATATGACATGATATATATACATATATGTGTATATATGTTTATCTATGTATATATGTATATGTACATATATGTATTTGAATAATACTGGCCGTATATATACATAGATATACATATATATCTATATCTCTCTCCATATATATCTATATCTATCTATCTATATACATATATTATATATATATATATATATATATATAATCCTACTTTTCTTGCCTCTATTTTTTAAAGCAATCTACTTTAGGTATTTTTGCTGTCCTCTTTATATCCTTTCTTAAAAATTATGGCAGAAGGATAGAATCAATAAATATCAATGCTAGATGGACATTAAAGATTTGCTATTTTTAGTGTAAAAAATAATATAAACACAGCTACTTTAAAATGAAGTCAGAGCTGCCATATCAGAGGAATTGCCTTGCATGTCTTACTCCTCAAACCTCTGGAATTTTAAAACTGGGTAAAATAACCTTTAGACTGGGCCCAAAGGAAGGTTGTATCCCAAACAACTGTTTGCAAAGATAACAAAAAGCAGATATTATGACTACTGGACTGGAAATTTAAAATCTTGTTTAGAATTAATGTCATTATGTTAGCTTATCTGCACCTATAGAAATTTCTTCATTCTATTTACATAATCATTCTCCTTACCTTTCTCATAAATACCATTTACCTTCCTCTCCTAATCTGAATACTATTTGGGTTTCTCTTTGAATCTATGCTTCCTGAATAGCTATTCTTTGGATCTCAAATAAATGCTTGTTGTCACTCACTTCAGCCTTTTATTTTAAGGTTAATGTTAGACAATACTGTTTTCCTTATATAAGAATATTTAGATCATGTATAATTTTTTCACATTCATAACATAACATGACCTTAGAAATAGTAAACATATAAATCTTATAGTTGCTGCAGACTTTAATTTATAATAAAAATATAAGATATTTTAAACAAATAATGACAATCACAATGATGATAGGTCTAACATGTTTTTATGGAGAAGGTAGTTAATGGATATCCATTGAATATTGTAAATAACAATAAATGTAAAAGAAAAGACATTATTAAACATTTCACATTCTGTGTGGTCTTATTTCTGTTATTACCCAGCAATTGGAAAAGGCTTGCATTTGATGTGACCCTCCTCCTGTTATTTCCAAGTTATTCCCACATTTGATATGCCCTTCCTTTTTCTCATCAAGATTTAGCTTCTTTCCCCTCATTATGTTTCCTACCCATTTTTTCAAGTTATCTTCATAACTTTATAATAATTAATGCAATATCTTTTTTAATTAATAAAGAATAACAACTTGGATAATCACATTTAGAGCAGGAAAGTTATCTTAGAAATGCCTATTTTTAATCTAAATTCTTGTTTGATAGCAAAGCAGTTAAGTTCCTATCCTCAGCTAGTTCAAGATGTACAAAATAACTAAAATTTATCTTCAACATGAATGCTATTCCTAGCACTTGCAGACTCTTTTCATGCTTTCTGCATTAGGTTATTATTTTTTAATATAATTTAAAAAAGAATCAGAGTAGAACGTGATTGTGAAATAAAATTAGAAAATGAGATATTCCAACTAAAATCTGAAATACTCGCCTAAGGGGCTGTAAATTGAAATTGCTCTGTAACTGTAAGTCAAAACTTATCAAAGACATGACATAACTTGATAAGAGTAAAATAGTATAAACATAATAATTGTCTATTCTGAACTTAAAATTGTTACCTTTTCTCCACAGCTCTTAAATTTTTCATTCACTTTCAAAACATTCTTCAATATATGTTTAATAAAAATAAACAAATAAATAAATGAAGAAACATTATAACAAAAATTATAGGATAATTGTCATTAGAAATAATAAGCACCTCAGCTCGTTTATTATAATATAGGAGTGAGCATAGTGATTAAAATGCTCAGATACTGAAGGGAAAGATTTGTACCATTTACTAGCTGTGAGATGTTGAGTATGTTTATAAATTATCTATACCCTTCTTTCCTAATCTGTAAAACTGGAATAATAAAAGTAGTAAATTTATAGATTCTTTGGGAAGGTCAAAGGAGATAACACATATTGTTATAATCATTTGTCATTATTATTGTAATCAAATATGTTAAAATACAGCTATTCATTTCGAACAGACCTCTGTCCCTTTTAAAAAAAGTTAAGATAATACCTTTAACCTTTTCTTAGCTCCAAAAATAGATATGGATAGAATAATAATCATCAGTTTGACTGGAATGAAAAGCCAAGTGAAAAGCATTTTTTTTTTTTTTTAAATTTCAAACCAAGGTGAATAGACCAATGACACCTGAGGCACACACATTTCCTGGCATGGAAACTCATTGTAAGCACTCTGATCTAGCTTCCCACTGAGTACCAAACCCATGTTGGCACTTAATAAATGTTTGATTAAAGGGCCAGACTATTTTGCATTTCAAACATTTATTTCTAGAAACTTGTGTTCTTTCATTTAAGCTGTGGACACTTATTTCTACTCTGCATACACATTAAGTTTCAAAAATATAAAAATCGTCAGTAGTTCGTGAATGGTATTATCAAACCTCTTTAAAAGAAATACAAATATAAAGAGAGAATTTCAACACATGAAAAGACATGTAGGCCGTATGGATAAAATTAAAGTATGGGGAACATTCACTACCAGTTTTGCCTGTGAAATAAAGATTTTAAAAGAAATTGAAATGTGCATTCACTAACCATGTTAATATTTATAATTTGTAGGTTGTTATTAAGGATTATATAAGATTATATGGTATTGTGGCCCTTTTCTACTCAAGCTGTTAGTGTTTTAAAGAAAAATATAATTCCATATATGTGATCTCGTGGAAGGAGAATTGACTCTGGGTGGTGAACACACAATGTGATATACAGATGATGTACTATGGAAACCTAAGTAACTTTACTAACCATCACCCCAATACTTTAATAAAAAAAGAAAAATGTAATTCTTCTATAAGCAGAGTTTTCAGTAAATCTTACACCTCATGGAAATTCTAGTCACGAAGAAAATAGCTGGTCCAGGTTATGCCCAAATCACTTGTTTTCAGTTTACTTTGTGGTAACTTCAAAATGAGAGCCTCCTCCAATTTCTTCATTAAAGTGAAGTACCTGTTATTCTACTGGTTATTTTGTATTGCGACGTAGACCTACTTAGTTAGCTAACAGTTATTTATGAAGCAGACTTTCAAGGTTTCAGTATGTCCTGTAATTCCTGTAGCTTTAATGCTGTAATACCCTCTACAACATGGCTGACAAATAGTGTTTCTTTTCAAACATGTTGAATGATGAATAAACCACCACTGATTTCTAGTCAAAACTAAATTTCTTAAATAGAGGCCTTCGAAGCTTTTAAAAGAGCTGCTGAATTAAACTGAAAACACTAGAAACCAGATTTCACTCAAATTAGGCAATTTTATTACTTTAAACCTGTGTAATAATTAGAAGTAAAACATTTTTCTCCTTTTTATTTTAACAGGCCAGAAGCTCAGCCACAGCTAGACTGAGTAACTTTGGAAAATTGGAAATGTGGCAATTATTTTTAATTGTTAGGTTCAAGGTAAAGCAATTTAAAACTACTAGAGCTTCATTTTTTCCCCCCCAGCACTTTAATTTGGAACGTGGTCAAGTAATTCTCTACTATGACAATCTAAATTACATTAAGAAGCCAATTTACAAATCGAACCTTTTAAGAAGCATACATGAGGAAAAAAGATTAAAATTAACAAAAATGGATATAGAAGAGTATTATTAGAGTGTAACCATTCTGGCCTGGGAGCAAGGATATAGTAATTTTTTTTTTAAAACATATGATATAGAACGAGAAAAATCTTTATAAATTCGAATCTATACCAGTAAAATCATACTCAGAATTGTATTCATTTAAATGTGCTATAATTTAAGTCTTTGCAAATCTAAAGCACATAAAAAGAACAGGTTGGATTATTAAAGAGATTCAAAATGTGTGATGTGTAGAAGAATGTGATTGGAACTATTTAGGTAAGAAAAGAGAAGGTCAAAAAAGAAATCACAACTGTTTTTTAAAGTTCTTCAGTAACTGTGATTAACAATAAGGATGCCTGTCAATTTCTGAGTAAAAGTTAAATAAACTTGGACCAAAAAATGAGTCTGACTATAGAGTGCATTTATGATTAATTTGAGAAATGATTTCCTATCAATTAAATATAGAAAAATGAGGTTAAAATTAGAGGTCTCTCACCAAAATTATACTAGTGGAAGATTAAATTTTAGGGACGAGTTAAGGAGGATATATGCATTAAGCAGAATAATAGATTAGATCTAACTTGGCTAGCATGAGACATACAAGGTGTGACCAACAATACGGTGAATGTTTAAATTTTAAAAAGTATTACAGTAAAAGACACATTGCCATTAACCCCCCTCAAAATACTCCCCCTTTCTTCAAACACAATAATTAGCAAAATTGTACAGGACAAACAATCGAGTTTTTTCAGCAAATAATTTGTAAAGGGGAAAAAAAGATGGAGGGGGAAACCAATAAGTGAAAAGACGTTAGGGAGCTGGGACAGAAAGGTGAAGGGATTAAGAAGTATAAATTGATAATTCCAAAATAGTCATGGGGATGTAAAGTACAGCATAGAGAATATAGTCAGTAATATTGTAATGACTATGTTTGGTGTCACATGGGTACTAGACTAATCGGAGTTATCACTGTATAAATTATATAAATGTCTAACCACTGTGCTGTACACCTGAAAGTAATATAAAATAATATTGAATGTCAACTGTAACTGAAAAATGCTTTTTTTATTTTAAAAATTAATAATTCTTAATGTCATCAAATATTTGGTCTGTGTTCAAATTTCCAATTATATCTTTAATGAAACAAATTTTTCCAGTTTGAATCAGCATCCAAACAAGGCCTACATGTAATGTTTGGTTAATATACTTTTTTAAATCTCTTTTCATTTATTGGTTTCCCCCTCCATCTTTTTTTCCCTTCTTTACAAGTTATTTGCTAAAGAAACTCGGTTGTTTGTTCTGTAGGATTTTGCTGATTACATGCCTTAGTATAATTTAACATGTTCCTCTTTCCTCTGTATTTTGATCTAGAGGACTGACTAGATTCAGGTTTTGATTTTTTAGAAAAGGCTCCTTATTAGGAAGTGCATTGTTCCTCCATCAGGAGACATCTATTATCTGGTAATCTTTCTCTTTTGGATAACAACAGTAATTGATGCTTAATGCCTAGATCCTTTATACATTTTGGGCTTTAAAAAAGATGATACTCCAATTCTATCATTTATTTTTTAATACATTTGCTGAAATACCACAATAAAGAAAATATTGCTTTTATTTACAAAAAAATATGAATGAAGTGGAGTGCATCCTATAATAACATAGCATCAATCATGATATAGTTATTTAATTTTACCATGTGCAATTTGTAACAACAAACTGCTAGAAAATAATAAGGTGAATATGCTAATTAGAAATAAACATTATTTGCCATGATAAACATCTTAGCAAACTTTGCTGCCTCCCTCATAACAAATAAAAGAAATAAAATGGCTTTCTTTGGGAAAAAAAATCTTATTAATTTTACTACTACATAGACTATTTTCTAAATTAGGACTTTTTTTTTCTGTTATAAAAAATATTCCAATACCTCTTTTCAATTTTAGTGGAAGAGATGATATTATCTACAAAGTTTATATTTAATTATATGATCTCAAGTGAGTTTTAAAACTCTAAATTATATAAATAGGAAAAATAACACACAAAATAAATGGGGAAAATGGTACATGTTTCATTAACCAAATAATAATAGTTTAGAATAAGAAGGGCACACTGTCTTTAGGTCCAAAGAATAATCTCCCATATGGTTTACTTTATATAATTAAACATTAAATAATCCAAGTCTAGTTGAAAAAAATTAAGAACATGAATGATGAGAATTTTTGAAAGTGCTTCACTTTGAAGAAAACATCACTTCCAAATAAACCTAAGGCAGCTTCAGTGCCAAATATGGAAAGATGTGTAAAGGTTTTACTAATGAAAAGAACATGCACTTCATCTAAAATGCCCTATCCTTAAAGATAAATTGTTTTTGAAATAAATAACTTCAATTATTCAAACAGCCTGTGGAATATGCTGATAAAAATGGCATAAACCAAATAATAGATTTCTCAGATTTTCTATTAATCTAGCCCATCATCCTTTCCATAAATACATGCAATGTTTTCACTGAAAAGTCTAGTGCCTAAAAATTATTATTAAAATATCTAACTTTGCTCACTGAAATTATATTTTTAAACCATTTACTTATTTTTAATTAAATATCTTGTTTTATTTAAAAATATTGATATTTTGAATTTCAATATGTATATTTAATATTGAGCCATTCAACATCAAAACTGATTAAATATCAACATTATTCAAAAGTAACGTGTCTGTAGTTTGATATATTTTTACCATTTATACGGATTTGGAGTTACCATATATGCCAATTGCAGTTGTTTTGTAGATGGAACCCCCAAATTCTCAAATATAACAACTATATCTTCCTAAAAATTATATTGATTGAGATAAAATTGTATTGATTGAGATAAAATTTATATTTTTAGATCTACAATACTAAGAGTTTAGCAAATGCATATAGTTGGGTAACCACCTCCACAGTTGAGATATGGCACATTTCTTTCCGTTTTCTGTGCCCCTTTGTAATTTATTGCTGGACTCTCATTTTGTGATCAGCTTTCAACAACTTGAAATCTTCGTTTATACTTCAGCTTCACAATTAGCCTGATCCTGACCACATTAAGTAAAAGTTTGCCCTCTCCCTTTTCTTGCCTCCTTTATCTTGTTTTACTTCTCTTTTTTAAGGCAAGTCTCAGCTTCTAGCATGCAATATAGTTAACTAAACTTATGTGTATTGCATAACTAAACATGTCTCTTGTGCCTCCACTAGTTTTTAAGTCTCAGAAAAATGGGGTCTTTATCAGTTCTCTTGACTGGTGTATCACTCAAAAAAGATGTGGGATTACATAAGAAATGAATTTCGTTTCATCTCACATCTTTCTGATAAAATTAGACATTGGTAAATTTCAGGTTGATAAATGACCCAGAACTTTCTAAAGATTTACCTGTATAAGCTCCTTCTCTCTCTCTCCCTCCCTCCCTCCCTCCCTCCCTCCCTCCCTCCCTCCCTCCTTCCTTCCCTCCCTTCTTTCCTTCCTTCTTTCCTTCCTTCCTTCCTTCCTTCCTTCCTTCCTTCCTTCCTTCCTTCCTTCCTTTTTTCCTTCCATTTCTTCCTCCCTCCTGCCTTCCCTCCTTCCTTCTATCCTTCCCTCTCTTCCCCCCCCCCACCACTTCCTTTCTTTTTTTTCCCCCCTGTCCCTGGGAAGTTTGCAGTAAACATAATTCTCCAAGAAAAGTGACTCTTTTAATAGCTTTCTAAACATGAGTTGCAGAAGGACTAAAGAGTAACAGAAAAAAACAGAAGAAAATAGTCTGTTTTGTGTGGTTGTTGTTGTTACTGTTTGTTTTCTCTGTTAACAAATGCCTTCCTGGGTGGTCACTTGCTTTTCTGAAAGTTTTCTTCGTGACAGAGATAGAATATTGTCATTAAATAAATTTGTTAGTACACACAATTTTGCTTTAAATACATGACAAAAAGGTCTCTGATAGTTATTTTTTAAGTAAACTTCTCTCCCTTCATTCCTTATAGAAGTTTACTGAATCTGTTTGCTTTCAAAATTAAAATATGAAGTTTATGTTTGAGCTAGGCAGTTTATAAACCTTTAAGTTATGTTTATAGATTGGAAACATTTCATCATTCAGAAAAGACCTATGCTTTTAAAATTCAAAACACTAGAAAATGCATAGAAATAGAAAGCTTTCTTCCTTAATGTGCACCAGATTAATATAGTATTTTCATAGCCTCCAAAAAGATCAGACATGAAAGAAAAAAAAAGAAATACTTAGGTGACTCCCACCAAAACCCTAATTGAAGAAGAAGGTCATTTTATGATACTTGTCAGCTTTTGTCAAATTTATTCTGGTAAAGTAAACCTTGGTTTATATATAGTATGAATTGAGTTATTTGTAATAAGTTGGTTTGATGCCAGACTGTTACAAAACCAAATAGTGAAACAGAAAATGAAAGTCACAAGTAAGTGTTAAAACAAAATAAAAAATGAGTTGTAAATGATATGGAAATCCATTTAAATAGCAAAGCAAAATGGAAAATGCAGGGAAGTTAAAAGATATATTAAACTTTGTAGTCTCTGCTTTTTGCATATATAAATAATATTATGTATATATATGTATATACACACAACATCCTATTATTACAAGAAAAAATCATAATACAAAACAATCGGAATTGTAGAGCACAGCTTTTAAACTTAACTTATTAAGCGTCCAAGCTGTCTTAAACCTGAAAAGGAAAGTCATAGGCTATAAACTTGCCCAACTCTCCAATTTGTTCAGAAGCCTCAGGAAATTAAATAAGAACTGACAATAGTTGAATTATGCTCTAAGCAGTCTGCTTTTTTTGTGCACAAAAGCTTAGGAGTCTTGAGATTTATATGTTGCACTTTCTGTGTTGTAGCTATAAACAAAGGTTATAGTCACTGAATGATAAGTACTTACATTATTTAGTCACTAGAAATAAAGAAGCACTCATTTCAATTTCTGTGTACAGATAGGAATATATCTTTTAAAAATGTCTCTTCAAACAAGTTTCACTAAATAGCTCCCATTTTAGTAGTTCAATTAAATTATACATAAATTGCATTAATATATGTCATCTGACTCTTACCACTTTGCCTACTAATATTAAAGTAGATTATCAAAAAAAGAACAGCTCTCAGTAACTCAAGAAAGATGTAATTATTTATTGCATCCTGCAATCTGATAAAGGTCCTTTTAACCAATTTTTAAAAGCAGCAATATTAGCAATTTTCTTAAAGCCTCAAATATCTGTGCAGACTAAGCACCTTCTGACTGCACCAATGTTAATTTGGTTCAGGAAAAATATCCTTATGAATGTAAATAGCTTCATTTAAAATCTATAAACTTGTAAATCTAGAATTTTAATTAGAGAACAAAACTATTGTTCCATAGTTTAAAGTGAACAGTTGCTGTGATTCTAAGTCAGGAATAAGCCGCTAAAAACTTGTAACCTTACTTTTGCAACAACAACAATCAGTCAGATTGATGCAAACCGCCTGCTTTATACCAAGATGTGAACATGGGTCAACAAGATCTTAATGAGAAAAAGGACGTGTTAACTTTCTTCAAATGGCCAATAGTTTCAGCAAACTGAAATCCATCAACTCACAATTATTCTCAAGTTTCATTATATTTAACCAGGAAACTTCAGTCTGTCAATATTCAAGCTTAGTCAGAACCATAGCAACCTATCTATGGTTAAAATGAACAAGTCTCATTCAACATCATTTTACTGAATATCTCTTCCCAGAAGATCTGTTGGAAAATATTTTGTATTATTTCTATTGCCTAGAATTGTATGTTAATTTATTGCATGCTTTTGTTGCTTTCTGTGAAAGAGTTCTTCAGTTTTGTTGACATCATTTGATGAGTAGTTAATGACTGGACTCAACAATAAATGTCTTTGTGAGTTTGCTACTATAATTTTTATGAGTTAATTGTTACTTCACCTCTTAAAGTTGCTTATTCATCATCTAACTTTCATTCGCATTAGCAATACCTATTACCATAAAGGAAGTGAGTTATATTTTGATCCTAAAGGGAAAAAAAATTGGCAAGTGTAACTGAAAGATCAAGTTGGAGTAACAATTTTTTGTGCTAAGTTACTTTGATCCCTAAATATGATACTATATTTCAGAGACACCAGGCAAATAAAACAGGTCTTAACATACATTGCTAAAGTCAGAATTTGATGTATGGGGGAAAAGTTATCTCACACATTTTTTTAAAGTGTCAACTTGCTTTTATCACAGACCAGGATAGTTACAAGTCCTATTTCAGATGGGAATTTTTCATTGAAGATACAGAAATAAGCTTTAGCAAAAGATAAATATATTGGATTCCTGTCATTGAGGGAAAGACCAAAAAAAAACAGAGAACAAGAACTGGAAAATGGTTAAGAATCAAAAGACTATTGGAAGGCGGGGCCGAAGAAATTCCCCAAAAGATTCAGTCTGGTTTGCTGCCACCACTGATATTCTATGTTTTTTATTGGTGTATTTAGATCATTCACATTTAAAGTGATTTTTAATGTAGTTGTGTTAATATCTACTACGTTTTAACTATTTTCTATTCTTTATGCTGCTCTTTATTTTTTGAATATATTCCTCTTTTTTCTGCTTTCTTTGGTTTTAAGATTTTTATATGATTTTACATGATTCCATTTTCCTCTTAAAATATCAGTTATGTTTCTTTTCAAAAATTGTTTCAGTAATTGTACTAACGTTGCTGATATACATTTTTAACTAACCCATTTCATTTTCAAATAACCCTATTCTGCTTTACTGGTAGTTCAGTTTACTTATAATAGAGCACTTCTTATTTTTCCCTCCCATCCCTTAAAATATCGCTGTTGTTAATTTCACCTCTCCATAAGCTATAATCACTTGATACATTTTTAATATTACTTTGATAAGTGATCTATTATATCAATTAAGAAAAGAAAAAAATATTTACTCTTATTTGTTTCTTATCCAACATTCTTCCTTTCTTTTTGTAGATCTGAGTTTCTAACCATCTTATTCTTACAGCCTGGGCTGCTGTAACAAAATATCATAGACTGGGTGACTGAAACAATCAGTGGACATTGATTCCTCACAGTTCTGGAGTCTGGGAAGCCCAAGGTTAAGGTGCTGGTCGATTCAGGTTTTGGTGAGGGCCTTCTTCTTGGCTGTGGATAGCCATCTTCCTGTGCTGTGCTCACATGGCATTTCCTTGGTGTGTGCTAGTGAAGAGAGAGAGGAAGATCTGATATGTCTTCATCTTTTCACAAGGGCACTAATGCCATCATGAGGGTACCCCCCTTAAGACCTCATTTAAACCTAATTATTTCCCAAAGGTCCCACTTCCAAATACCATCACATAGGGGACTAGATGTCCACATATTAATTAGGAGGGAACACAAACATTCAGCCTATAATACTTACCTTTATCATTTTAGTCCCTGATGTACTTCTTTTAACTTTATTTCCGGGCAGGCCTGATGGTGATCAATTTCCCCAGTTTTTGTTTGTCTGACATCTTTATTTCTCCAGCACTTTTGAAGGAAAATTTTGTTGGATATAGAATTCTAGGCTTTTCTTTTTCAACACTTTAAATATTTCAGTCAACCGTTGTGCTTTCTGATGAAATTTCTGAGAAGTCTGATGCAATTTTATCCTTATTCCTCTACAGACAAGATATTTTGTTTTTGTTTTTTTCTCTGAGTTCTTTCAATTTTATCCATTTGTCTTTGGTTCTTTGCAGTTTGAATATGCTGTACCTACACATAGATTCTTTGGTGTTTAACCTGCGTAGTGTTCTCTGAGCTTCTTAAGTCTTTGGCTTGGAGTCTGTCTTTACTTTTGTAAAATTTATGGCCATTATTACTTCAAATGTTTCTTCTCTCTTTTCTCTTTATTTGCCTTCTGGTATTTCAAATACATATTTTATTATCTTTTGAAACTGACCTATAATTCTTGGATGTTTTGTGTGTTTTTTTAAATTGTTTTATTCTCTTTGCTATTTAGTATATGTGCTGCTGAAGCGAACACACTCTTTGCTATTTAGTTAGGGAAGTTTCTATTGACATATCCTCAAATTTACTGATTTTTTCCTCAGCCATAACCAGTCTACTTATGAGCCAATCAGCAACATTCTTTATCTGTTCTACTGTTTTTGATTTGTGATCTGCCCCTATAGCACTTTCAGCTGAAAACGACTGTTATTATACTGGAGCCTTCTTGGCATGGTAGTAAGGTCTTCTATAAACTTCTGGTAAAATGTCAGTGTTTTAGTCAGACCATATCTGATTTGTGACTTTCACAAGAGTTTTCCACAGAGGCATAGTAGCTTCCCTTCTCCACCTCCCTTTGGTGATACAGGCACACTAGAGAAGGCTAGAATTATAACGATGATTTTCCTCCAGCTGTAGTGAGACTCTCATAAGTCTTTTCATTGGGGAATAGGCCTTTGTTCTGGAGAATTCTCAGCCCTGCTCCAGTGACTTCTGTTCCAGGAAAGGTCTCAACTCTGACTCTCAGATATCCCTGTCTCTCCAAATTTCAGGGTGATGGTTTGACTTGGGAGTTCAGTTCTCAAATGGATCCAAAAAGAGTCATTAATTTTTAGTGTTTTTTTTTTTTTTTTTTTACCTTTTTTTAAAGTATAGGAATGATGATTTCCCATTCTTTTCAAGCCAGAGCTCTAATATCAAAATAACCTGAAAACTGAATCCTTGGGAAAGAGATCAAGAAAAAATTAGATCAAGAAAAAAAATCATTGATTATATTCTGTATACTTCCTCTCTTATGTTTCTCTCCTTTTCATTAAGTAATATTTTGTCCTTGAGTTTAGCTTATTGTTTCTGATTTACACTTCCCCAGAAGCTGCCACGAAAACATATGGAAACATATTTGTGAGATACCTTACCTTGCCCTCACATATTTGAAGTTGAGTTTAGGCTATAGTGAGATATATGTCTGGACTGGATGATAAAAATTCTACAGTCATACTTGTTATATAAACATGAAGATACTGGAAATAGTATTAAAAACTTAGTCTTAAAATATAAACATTCTATTTTGCAATAGTTTTCAATCAGGTTTTCAAATTTTATATATTTAGGCAATAGTAATGCCCAAGGAACATGACATTTGCAAGTAGGAGATTAAATATCAGCAACGCTAAGCATCTCCACATAGAGCTACAATGTTTGACAGTTGTGAAATCTCTAAAGACATTTTAGTTTTATTAGGTAAAGTCTTTTATACACATCATGAAGCTCCAAAGTGACTATTAACAAGTGACAGTACAGCTTGACATGTGAATGTAGTTACACAAGCATGTAAGAATTGACAGATATTATTTATATAAATGAAATATTAATATACCATCAGTAAAGAAATGGATAACACTGGAAAGAGGAATTTCTTCTTTGGGACACATGCGGGAACAATTCGCTATTGCTATTATATTAAATAAAGTGTCCATTAAGCAATTAATCTTATCTTCTGTATAATGAGAAGGGAGTGAATTGATGAAAAGCAAACTTATCCAATTTCCTTTTTAATTAAAAGTAAAACAAACAAACCCATAACCTATTCCTTTCATCTTTTCTAGACGGGGGTCCCTGAACAAGATAAAGCCGGTTGTGAGGAGTACAGTGAGGTTCTCTTAAGCGTACTATCCATTCCTTAATGTTTACCTGTGGCCACTGCACTCCAGGGCCCTCAAACTGCCAGAAATTCCTATGAATTTCATTTCTTCAAACATTCACAAATTGACTTGCTGCTATAACAAATTGCCATAAATTTAGGGGCATAAAACAACACACATGTAGTATGATTCTGGAGGTAAGAAATACTAAATGATTATTACTGAACTGGATTCCTTCTGGAGACTGTAAGGTACAGTCCATTTTCTTGACTTCTCCAGCTTCTAAACACCACTTTACAAGTGGCCTTTCCTGGTCACGTGGCTCTTTCCTCTATTTTTAAAGCATGCAGCACAGCATCTTCAAGTGTCTCTAATTTCTCTCGTATGGCTTTCTACCTCTCTCTTCCACATTTAAGACACAAGTTATTATATTACGCCCATTCAATTAATCTAGCATAATTTTCTCATGTTAATTTCAACTTTAAATTCTATCTGTAACCTTAACTCCCACTTGCCATGTAATAAACCATAATTATACGTTCTAGAAATTAGGATATGGGCATTTTTGGGGGTGGAATTATTCTGCATACCACAACAACATTAGTACTTAGGGACATGCAGACCAAAACCACAATGAGATATCACTTTACCCTTGCTAAGATGCTGTTATCAAAGAGACAAACAATAACAAATGTTGACAAACATGTAGAGAAATTGTAACTGTCAAATATTGCCAGTGAAAATGTAAAATAGTGCAGTCACATTAGAAAAGAATTTGGCAATTTCTCAAAATGTTAAACATAGACTTACTAAGACCCAACAATCGCTCTCCTAGATATTTACTCAAGAGAATAGAAAAGATATGTTCACAGCAAAACCTGTACACAGATGTTCATAGAATCATTATTCTTAATAGCTTAAAAGTGGAAATAACTGAAATGCCCATTCATTGCTGAAGAGAAAAACAAAATATGGTATATCCATTCACTGGAATATTATTCAGACATAAAAATGAAGTATTGATACATGCTGTGACATGGATGGACATTGAAAACATGGTTAATGGAAGAAGTCCAACACAAAGGGCCATATATTGAATGATTCTATTTGTATAAAATGTCCGGAATATTCATATCTATAGATTTAAAAAGTACATTTGTGGTTGCAGGAGGCTGGAGGTACAGGGAATTAGAGGGTGACAGCTAACGGGTATAGGGTTTCTTTGGGGGAATGACAACCATATTCTGAAAGTAGATAATGGAGATGGTTATACCACTTTGTGAATATACTAGAAACCACTGAATTGTACACTCAAATGATTAATTTTATGGTTTGTAAATTGTATCTTATGTTTTTTTAAAAAGTGCTAATGGTGCATGCACCAAACTCTGTGCTAAGATATTAAGTACCCTCTATATACTTACTTATTTTGAGTCCAACCTTAAATTCTATGTGTAACCTTAATTCCCACTTGCCATGTAACATACCATAATAATAGATTCTAGAAATTAGGACGTGGGCATTTTTGAGGGTAGCATTATTCTGCATAACTACCCCCTAATGTGATGATGATTATTATCATTATTTGACAAAGAAAGAATCGTAAGAAAAATGAAGGTAAGTGACTTTTCCAAGGACAGATAGCAGATAGGCAGCAGAGGAAAGCAATGAGCCCTGACTGCTGGCTCCACAGCTATTCCTGAGCTGTACAGCTATATGGCGCACCCAGGTTGGTTGGTCTTACAAAAAATACCTTGGGTTTCTTGTTGCCAAGGGTTTTATGAATCTTGGTGATCTCCAATGTCCAACATATCAGCATCAATGTAACACGGCCTCTGAAAGAAAGATTGTTATACAACTGTATGCCTGTGTTGGTTACAGGCTAGATGACTTTGAGAGGTTGATCTATCTCTCACAATCATATTTTGAATTTTTGAAACAGGGAAAGCAATGGTAACTAGTTCAGAGAGCTGTTGTGAGTGTTAAATGAAGTGTATATAAAGTACTTGTTGCAGTGTTTGGCACTTATTCATTCATTTCTTCATTCAGTAAAAAATATCGTGTGCCTACTTTTTGTGCCAGGTACAATTCTAAGTGCTGGTAATTCATTGATCAAATCAAGCAAAATCCTTATTGCTATATATGCATATTCTGATGAGAGGCATATAGAATATAATAAATGTATTAACTATATAAAATGCTGCTATATGTTAGGAGATTAGAAGTTCTATTGAAAATTAAAATAGAGCAGCTCTTAGGGTGATGTGAAATGTGTACGTGGAAAGGCTGCAATACAAATGAAAAGACGTTTGAACAAATGCATTTATCTGGGAGAAGGGCATTCTGGGTAGAGGGAACAGCCAGTACATAGGTTTTGAGGAGACAGTTCATCTGGCATGTTTGAAAACACCAAGGCTGGTATGGCTGGAGCTGAATGAACAAGAGCAAGAACTGTCAAAGATGAGGCCAGACAGATAACAGGGAGGTTGGGACGAGCAGGCCAGAGCAGGCCTATAGGCCAGGCCTTACAGACCAATTAAAGAAAATTATACTGGAGTTTTACTTAAATGGGAAGCATTGTAGGGTTTTTAACAGAGGAGTGACATTCAGTAACTTGCATTTTTGAAGGATCACCCTAAGTTCTGTAAAGATAGAGGCAGAGAGGCCAGAGGAAACCACTGCCAACAATCCTGATGAGAGAGAATGTATCGCAACCACGATGATATCTGGGGAGGTGGTGAGACGTGGTCTAATATCAGATTATTTACCCATTAGAGACCAACAGGATTGGCTGATATTTTGGATGACTGGTATGGGGAGAAAGGAAAGGAATCAAGATGATTCCAGCGGTTTTAGCCTGAGACTGGGACGGCTGGGCTTACCATTAGTGAGATGGAAGCAATGACACTGACGCCAATTAAAAAGAGATCAGAAGTTCATTTTTCAAAATGTTAACCAAATTTAAAATTTTTAGACATCCACAGGGCCAATTAAAAAAAGCATATAACAGTTATTAGAATTATCTGTGAGGTACTTTATAAACATTAGGTAAATAAATAAATGTTTAACCATGATATTTCCTCCATCTAAATAACCATTTGGCTTGGTAATACTGTAAGAGAGTAGTCACTTTACTTGCTGATAAAAAGTTAGATTGTTTGAAGCTGCTGAAGGTACTTTATTGTTTTACCTACTACAAATAATGTAGTCCTGCATATAATAAATTCAGTAGAAATGGATAAACGTGGCTACCATATTACTCCTCCAGGTGACATGTATTTCTAGACCTTTCCTTAGCACAAATCATCTTGAAAAGCAAGTATAGGCAAGATTACGGCAGCTTAAATTATGAGACTTGAATGTTACTTAAAAATTGCTAATTCAGCTGAAGCAGAACTATTTTTCTGAAAGATAAAGATAGGAAAATTAATTATTTTCATTGTCTTAGTTTCCAATAATACATGACAACACCAGGGAAAAGTTCCAGTAAGAGGTTACTCTTTTCTTGTTCAGGAAAATGCTATTATTAATTTAGCTATCACAAAATGTACAAATTAATTTAAAATGACATTTCCAGAAACTCTTGTATACCTTAATTGCTTCTATATTATTTATAAACTATGCTGCAAAGAAAGAGACATGAGAAACTAGAAACTATAAAGCTATTGTGTTAGAGAAGACTATCAAAAATTTAATATGAGAGGCATTTATTCATTCAGCAAATACTGATGAGTACCTACTATGTGACAAGCAACATTTCAGAAAAATGCAATTAAGGGATACAAAGGAGTCCTCCTGACTAAATTGACATGTAGAAGAATTATTTTATCTTTTGTTTTAGTGTTTCAGTGGTAGCAATAAATCATTTGTTGAGTCAGATTCTTCCAGTAATTAACCAACTCTATGGAACAAATTTAGAAAGTGAATTCATGGTGTTGATCCATTCAACTTTTCTCCGAATCAGAGAGCTGAAAGAGAATTAAAAGGTTCTTTAGGGATAAGCCTCTTTGTCCATTAAAATTAACATCTAAACCCAATGCAATTCCAATGTAATTGGCAAAATTACAAACATTTCCTAAACAGGTCCTTCAGGGAACTGAATGGCTCTTGATGTGATTGATGTACCTGGTTTATCTCTCAATATCTTAAACTGTAGGAGAATCTGGTTAAACAGTTGACACAGTGAGTTAAGTTTTATTAATACATTAAGGTAGTCAAAGCCCCGTTTACTAGACAACTTCACATATAGCGTTTATAATCCTTTGGGCCTCAGTGATACATGCTGTTCCTAACTCCAGTTCTAGATCTGCTCTGTCTTGTTTTTTTTTGTTTGTTTGTTTGTCTTTTTTTTTTTTTTTTTTGGTATGATGACTGTTTTGGACCACAAAATTACCGCTGATTAAAGAGGCAAATCCATGTAAATTGGACCTTTTAAACAATGCCTTTATTTTATCTTAAACTAGTCCCTCTTCCTTAATAGATTTTTTTTGTTATTAAACAGCTTAACAAGCAAAATATGGAAGCCTTGCCTTTTCCCCACAACCTTTCCAATACTTGTCATCTTGTGTTCTTGATAATAGCCATTCTAAAAGGTGTGAGGTAATACTTCTCATTTTAATTGTCCATAACTAATAATATTCATACATATTATGATCAAGTTCACTTTTTCTTGCATGGCCTTTATCATATATAATGTCTCAGCTTCAAATCTACTACCTGCAAAGACAGTGCTGTGTTTTGTCACTTGCCTTTCAAGAATATCCACAAACATCATTTTCTTAATCAGACCTTCTTCTTATCTTTCTGCTGTCCAGCTTGAATTATCCACTTAAGTCAAAAGTATTGCCACCACTTGCCTCTGGGTTTATCACTGTATTCACAAAGACTAACCCAGTGTATAGAAAATACTGTGTACTCAATAACAGTTTATTAAATTGAGCGCAATATGTTTCTCAAGGACCATGCTTAGGGAGCTTCTAAACCTTGTCACCCTGGGAATCCACTCCTTCTATCTCCTACCCGACTCATTCTACTCAGACTTTAAAGCCCACTAATTGCCAGCTTAACTCTGACACATTCCCATGCAGGTCTACACAGTTATCTCTTCTTTCTCTACAATTATTTTTACATTTGGTATATGGTACCATGAGCTTTAGCTATTTCTACAATAGATTATTAACTTCCTAAAGAGGACAGCTTCTCATTTTTTGATGCATTCAGAACTATAATATCTAGCAGAGTGCTGAGCATATAATAGGTAATATATTATGCAATTATTTCTGGATAGATAATTTTATGTGCTAAGTACTTCAGCAAATATTTATTGAGTCACTTTTCTATGATATATCTCCTAGACTTTGAATATGCAATAAAAATAATAGTCCTTTGATAGTCTCTTAAGCAGTTTGCAGTGGGTAAAATAAATAAAAACAATTTCAATAGGAGGAAAAAAAACACAATTTGCAATGGCAATATAAAGAAAAGAGGAATGGAATTTCCAGGAAGAGGGTATTACATATACAAAATACGAAAATAAGAATACAAAAAAAACCTATATGTAGATATATGTGTGTGTGTGTATATATATATATACGTACATATATATATATATATATATATGGCATTGCATATTATAATTATTTTATTTTATTTGGTCAGTTTCTTGTTTATTGACAGTCTTCCAAACTAAAATGTAAATTCTGTGAAATAAGAGACCATCTCCAGCTGGCTCTCCATTATAGACTCTCTGAGTAGCATATTGTTTTATATATAGCATCACTATAGAAATGATTACTGAACAATTTATACAAGATGTTTACAATGACTTGGTTAATAGGCCTTTATGTGTGTCTGTCTATGTTTGGTAGCGGCTGTGGATGGTGAGGCGTAGGCAGTGGGGAAGAGATAAATTCTGAAATGAGTTCAACATAAAAATTTTGAATCTATTCTGAAGACAAAGAATAACCACAGAATGGGAGAAAGCAAGAGAAGTTATCAAAATGAGATATTTCTTTTGAAATGATTACTCTGGCACTGGGAGGGAAATTAATTGGAAGATATAAGATAGGATACTAGAAAACCAACTTAGAGGTCATCCCATCTATAATTCAGGACCTAAACAAAATTAACAACCGTGGGATGGAAATACAGGTATGGATTCCAGAAATCTTTAAGTAGTGGGAGTATAAACTGATGGAGTAATTCTGGAGAAATTCTGGCACACTTATGAATCATAAATCATATGCCTAGGTATATGTCCCATAGAAATGCCTAGCTACATAAGGACAGGTGTACTGGGATGTTGTTGCAGCATTATATCTGGCAGGCAGGCATTTTAGGCAATGTGATTGTCCATGATCGGCAGTGTAGACAGGTGAAATGCAGTGTGTGCACACAATGAAGTATTACGCAACAATGATAAGCAGATTAAATGAATATAAAGCATGACAATGATTGATCATAAAAATATAGTGCTTAGTTTAAAAAGTAAGGTGGAGAATGTGGTCTAAGAAAATTACATTTGCCTAACAGACATGGAAGCACACACAACAACATCCCATTCTTCGATAAGCAAAACAAACAAAATACACACGTAAATACAAGAAAATCAACCTGTCCTACTTCAGGAAAAAAAAAATTCTTATTGCTTTTATTGGTATTGCACATTTTTCAATTTCCAGTAATAGATTTAACATTATGATGTTTAGCTTTGTTATTCAAAGACAATAATGCAGGTTTTCATTTATTCAAATCTAGTCTTAAAGATTAAATTTTAAAGGCAACAAAAATAAGGTGGCCCTGTGAAATGGTCTTTCAGGGATGATTTATTTAAACAAACATCTTGCTGCCCTTATGGTGAGAACTACGAGAGTACCTATATCACGGGTAGCTAATCATTTGCTGTTATAAATTTGCCAACTGACTAACTAGAATGACTAATGAATAAAGTTGTTTCCAGTCTCTGCCCTCTTCAGAAAAAGGAGCACTGGAAAAACTTACCTGTGCCTCCTTTACGTCTGGCCTTCGGTGCTCTTATAGGTGCTATTCCAAAAGTCACCACTGAACAAATTCCTGCTGTGCACAAAGATTATTTCAGACATTTTTGACCAACCCAATAAATGTTGACACTTTGACACTCAGAGAATTATACACTGATTAAATTTAAATAACTAAGTATAGAAAATCGACTAGTGAAGAAGACCATGCCTTATTTAAAAAATATTTTTTTAGCTATAATTTATGCCTAGAGACCTTTTTTTCCTTCAATTGTTAACACTTCTCTAAGTGAAACTGCTGATGCAGATCTAGCTTCTTTTCTTCCATTCTGTCAGTATCTCAAAGATAAAAGAGGTAATCACTCAGGCTAAGTGGATTCTATTCCGATTATGCTCTACCTCCCTGACTCTATTGATTATCGATTGTGTCACCACTTTGAAGGTGAAACTTTTTCGTTCAAAAGAAGAAGTATATCTTCTGATGACCTTTGAACTGTTTCATTCTTGGCAGGATATTGTAGACCACGAATAATTGCTAAAGTGTTATAGACTAGGGTCTTTATGCGACTGCTCAAGACTTCTTAAGCCAAGTGTTAATGAGCTTCCACTTCCTGAGTTATTCTTTGTTTCTAATTCATTCTGCAAAGGTTAAGAGAAATTTGCTTATGGAGGAACAATAGAATTTTCAAATAATTTTACTGACACAGACTTCATTTAGATTTTTGTTGTAGATCAGTTTCCAGGAAAAATATGAAGTACCCTGCTTTGTAAAGATACTATCATTTTTAATTTATTGGAAAAATTGCAGAGAACTCTTCAAATAGGAATTTCTCTAAGTTCAAGTTCCCTGAGAGGCAAGACGCAGTCAATGGGACAGTTGAGCTGGGTTTTAGTGCTGCCCTTTCTAACTATAAAACATTATTCAAGTTACTGAAACTATTTTAATATCAGCTTTCTTATATGTAAAATGAGAATCATACTGTCTATCTCAGCATTAGTGAGGTTTTTCCAGAAAGTGGAAACAATGGAATACATAGAGAGATATATTGAAAGAGATCTTTTATGAGGGATTGGCTCACGTGGCTGTGGAGTCTGAGAATTTGGATTATCTGCCATCAGCAAGCTGGAGGCCCAGGGAAGCCAGTGATACAGGTCCAGTCCAAAGCTGAAGGCCTAAGAACCAGGGGAGCCCATGATGTACATCCCACTTTGAGTCCAAAGGACCGAGACCCAAAAGTGCCAATGTCTGAGGGCAGAAGATCAATGCCTAAGCTCAAGCAGTGATCAGATTCGTCTTTCCTCTGCCTTGTTTGTTCTAGTTAGTCTCCCGAGAATTGAATGATGCCCACTCAGATTGGTAAGGGCGATCATCTTTACTTAGTGTACCAATTCAATAGCTAATTTCTTCCAGGAACATTCTCACAGACATGTTTAGAAATAATGTTTTACCAACTATCTGGGCATCCCTTAGCCCAGTCAAGTGAACACATAAAATTAACTATCACAACCTTATAGAACTGGTGTGTAGCTTAAAAATCATAAATAGAAGGTGATTGGCTACTGTATGCACTTAATAGCTGGGGAATACGGTTATGATTATTTACAGGTATGTGCTATACATTTATGTAGAGTGTGTGGTGTGTGCCGTTGAGTCAGCTCCAATTCCTAAGAATTGGGGTACCGTAAGAATTGGTGATATCTACAGTGTCCTGTCCTCAAAAGTCCTACTCAGTTCTTGTACACTCATGCCTGACTTCTTTCATGGAGTCAGTCCATCTCATATCTGGTCTTCCTCTTTTCCTGCTGCTTTCTATTTTTCCCAGCATTATTGTCTTTCCCAAGGAACCCTGCCTTCTCAAGATGTGCCCAAATTAGGGCAGCTTTCACTTTTGTCATTTTTGACTCCACCGATGTTTTAGGCTTAATTTGCTATGACCCACTTATTCATCTTTCTGGTGGTCCAGGGTACCAAAGAGCTCTCCCCCAACACCATGTTTCAAATTAATCTTTTTTTTCCTATCAGTCTTGCTCACTGTCCAACTTTTGCATCTGTACATAATAAATGAGCATATGAGGGTGTGGATGATCTTAGCCTTGGTCTCTAATGACACATCTTTTCTTGTGATGATCTTTCAAGTCTCAGCCTTCTCTTAATTTCCTAAGATGAAGTCTCCGTTTGGTGACTGAACCAAGTCTAACTTGATGACTGAACCAAATTAAGCAAAATCCTTAACATTTTCAATGTACTTATTTTCTATATTAATGTTGTATAATAGTGATACAGAGAATAGTCAATAGAAATGTAATGGTGTAGTAGAAATAAGGGACAGTGATACTAAAGCCTGCCATAGATGAATTCAAGTCTTAATTCTGATGTACATCAGTAATTTAACACTTCAGAGATTCATTTCCTTCTTGTGTGTGTGTGAGGGAAGGGGTGTGTGTGTGTGTGCGTGCATTGGTTAAAAGAGATTTCTTTCTAGGTCTTTATTAATATTTTATTGAGAAGAAAAACAGCAGTCCAAGTTAAGATTGTTTATGCATCACTGTCTTAAACTGAATATCTCATCATCTGACTGATAGATGACTAAGAGTTGTTCACAAATTTTATTAACTCTTGCTGAACAAAGAGAAGTCTTTTTTATACCTCTTTTCATTTCTGGTCTTGGATCCTCTTGTAGGCCTTACTCCTATAGACACCAATCACAGATAATCAGTAAACGTTTCAGTTGTATACAACCACAAAAATATACATTATGCATCCCCTTTCCAGGTTATCAAAGACTCACTTTTGCTCCTGGCTGTGATGTTTTCAGCTTCCCCTTCTCATTGCTTGCAGGTAGGAAGTCAGTGAAGGTGATTTGACATGTGTACTTTCAAGTTATTTCCACGATTACTTGCAATATTCCAAATATGGGCAACAAGCCATCCTAATTGGCATTAGATTTATGCCCTAGAATAATCATATACCTAGCAATTATTTTACCAAGTATCATGTCTGTTCCTTGCAGCAATTATAACTTGCACATGATGGCTGCCAACAAATGATATCTTATCTGCAATGCAGAATGAAGAAGACAAAACTATCTCTGACAACAAAATTTGGTATTTTTGTGAAGGAATTTAATCAAATTTGGGAATTTCAGGTTTAGTTCCATGTTGCACATGAAAATAAAATAGACATCCTCAGGTTTAACATTAATTTTAAATATGATCTGTTGATTAGAATATACATACTAAGAGAAGGTCAAGTTTGTGTAGTGAAAAACAGGGTTGCTTAGAGCAGTTATGTACATACAATGTTGCCGCAAATGAGTATATAGTATAAATATGCCAAGAAGGGGGATTTGGGTTCAAGGGAGCTCCAAACAGTCACTATAATCACCTCTAAGGTTGCCTTTATCGTGATGTCATCTTATCAGTCTGTAGCTCCTTTCTAGGCCTTTCTAAATGTGATTTCTTTTTTATCTGCACTTACTTACCAACTGTCTTCTATACAAATCTTCAGTCTAGCCGAATACGTAGCTGAACAAAGCCTGATTTTCTGGCAGAGTCCAGCAAGTGTTAATGTGTTTATGTAGCTGAAAACATTCAATTTTGTGAGGCCACAGAAAATCTCTCCACAGCATTGTGTATTTATGTCCAAAAAATAATTCCCTCAAGTTTTATGAGTAAATTCACTCAATGACCTTGTGGAGGCTGATGTTCATTTTGCACTGAAAATACTGAAATGGTTATTTAACTTCAGTTCAAATAACTCCTCAAGCTTAACAACCAATTAAAGCTCATCAAAAATCCAACTTCCATTACTCACCTCCTGGCTGGGAATAACATCAAGTCTCACACCTTTCAGTAAAATTATCCATGGTAGTTATGAGGTTGATAGGCTAAAGAAGATAAATTATTTTAAAGGACGTGTTTTTCTTATGTATCTAATGTATCTGTTGGCTGATAATAAAAATGTCGAAGTATTTTAGAGTTGGTATAGTATTTCGTGATCCTAGGATTTATTGAAAAAAAATTCTGTACTATCTGTTTCAAGTATGGAATATGCATTTCTTTCGCCTTTTATTTAAAGAAAACCAACAGTAACTCGATGAAGGACAAATATTTCAGGATAAACAGATTGACAGATTTGACCTTTGACTTAAAATCAACATTCAAGTCTCAGTTGGGCTACGTATTAACAAGCTATTCATTAGCAAGCAATCTGTCACTAGACAGTTCCAGAGAGTTATCTGTCACAATGATGATCTATGGTATGTTTCCCCCAAAACCTCACCACTGTTTGTCCCTCAACGAGACTCCCATTGAAGGAAGACTTCAGTGGCCCTCTAGGCAGAACTCCTTCATTGGCTGTCATCACCCTTGTAATCAAGGGAATCTTTTCTTACTGGAGAATAAACTGGTAGTGATTTGTGCCATCTCAGACTCAGCATGATTCACACATGTTCAGCTTGGCCTCTAGGCTACGTGCTCATCCTGGAACTTTTTAATTAGTTTCCTGACATGTCCAAGTAGCTGTCTTCTGGATGAATTTCAACTACCTCCAGTGCTTTCCCTTGCTTGAGTGAAAATAACTCAATGCCATTATGATTATATAACATATATGAACCATCTCCGATAGTTGTAAGTTTTGTTCCAACCTCCACAATATTTTTGTGACAGTGCGAATCTAAGCCCACTGAACTTCTCTGGAGAACATTTCCTAGATTTTGCTTATACTCATTAATTTAAATAATTGCTTACAAACACATGCAATAACACTAATGCTAAGATAGAGTCAAAAGTTAATACTTGTTCCTCCATGAATTTTTATATTTGATTTTATTTTCTTTAGTATTTAAAAAAAGACAGGCTATATAGAAATTAATGAAACAGAAATAAATAAAAGATTAAAGCAAGGAACGGTACTATAAAAAATGATTATGGTGTTAATGTGCCCAATTATTACTATTCCTCTCATTCACTTTCTGTTTTTTTTTTTTTCTTTTATAGTTTTATTTGTGTTTATTAAGTAGAGTGAGGTAAAGGGAAGACATTCTCCAAATCCCTTTTCACAATATTGGTGTTTGCTTTCATTATTCAGGTGGCAAAGATGTTAAATATTTTAGTAAATTGATTACATTAGGATTAAAATAAAAAGAGTTTGATCTATTGGACGTAATCTGCTAAAGAATGTGAGAAATAATTTGTTCAATAATAAAATCGGATCTCTGTAGTACTTCCCCTTCTCCTCAGGGTATTGGTATTCAGGAAAGAAGGAAGGATGTGCAGTAGAGAAACAGAAAGTGAATGTAGACATGGCAAGCTTATACGAAATGAGTACATATTTGTCTGGACAAGTTTGTTAGGGAGAACGTAATTGAAACTTGTCGATTTATACATTTGATAATATTATCTTATAAAACTAAATTATAAATAAGCAATAAAATTTGTCTATTAATATTTCAGGTAGGATTCTCCTTTCCCATTATCTAGCTGAACATTGTTTACTAGAGTTCAGTCTTTTCTCAATAAGATTCACTAATATTTATCTCATGTCTGGTAGTCTTCATTATAACAAAAATAAAACTCTTGCTCTCTATGGCCATGAGCCAAACCTATAGTTAAAGTAAATTTGAAGAAGTAAGTAGAGATGCTCCCTCCACCACACACACAATGTATTGACTGACTTCAGCACCCTGGATCTTTCCAACTCTCAAATGACAAGCTTATTTTTCCATATAGGGTTCCTTTTAGCTTGGAATAATACCTCCCCAGTCTCTGCAAAGCTGTCTTCTTCACAACATTTGGTCTCTGTGTAATGAATCAATCCTTATCCAATTACCCTGTTTTAAGTTTTTGTTGCATGTATTTTATTTATTTATTTTTATTAGTTTCAGGTGCACAAAACAATGTAATAGTTAGACATTTATTATTTATACCCCTCACAATTATTATTTATACCCCTCCCCCAATCTACTACCCCTCTGACATCGCATACAGCTGTTACATTTCTACTGTCTCTATTCCTAATGCTGTACTCCATTTCTTGTGACTATATATATATATATATATATATATATATATATATATATATATATAAAATTATAATTGACATTCATTATTATTCAGCTTCAGCTTCAGGTGAACAGTGCAGTGATCAGGCATCTACATCATCCCTGAGGTGGTCTCCCTAATGAGACAAGTGTCCATCCAATACCCTACAAAATATTTACAACATTATTGATTATATTCCCCAAGCTGACTTTCGTATCCCTATGGCAATCTTGTGGTTACCGACTGTGCTTTCTAATCCCCTCACCTTCCCCTTATCCAACACCCCTCCCTCCATCTAGCAACCCTCAGTTTTTCCCCTATATCTCTGAGGCTGTTTGTGATTAGTTCGTTCATTTATTCTTTTCTTTAGATTCCAAATATAAGTGAGATCATATGGTATTTGTCTTTCTCTGTCTGACTTATTTCACTTAACATAATGTTCTCTAGGTCCATCCATATTGTGGCAAATGGTAAGATTTCTTTCTTCTTTATGGCTGCGTAATACTCCATTGTATAAATGTACCACAGTTTCTTAATCCAGTCATCTACTGATGGGCATTTTGGTTGTCTCCATGTCTTGGCTATTGTGTATAGCGCTGCAATAAACATAGGGGTGCATAAATTTTTTCGAATTAGAGTTTGGGATTTCTCTGGATAGATACCTAACAGTGGAATTGCTGGGTCATAAGGTAGTTCTATTTTCAGTTTTTTGAGATACCTTCATACTGATTTCCATAGTGGCTGCACCAATCTGCAATCCCACCAGCAGTGCACAAGGGTTCCCTTTTCTCCACATCATCGCCAGCACTTGTTGTTTGCTGATTTATTGATGATAGCCATTTTGACTGGGGTGATGTGGTATCTCATTGTGGTTTTTATTTGCATTTCTCTAATGATTAGTGAGGTTGAACATTTTTTCATGTGTCTGTTTGTCATCTGTATATCTTCTTTAGAAAATTGTCTCTTCATGTCCTCTGCCCACTGTTTAACTGGGTTTGTTTTTTTGGAGTTGAGTTGAGTGAGTTACTTATAATTTTTGGATATTAACCCCTTATCAGATATATCATTGACAAATATCTTCTCCCATTCAGTAGGATCCCTTTATGTGTTATTGATGGTTTCCTTTGCTGTGAAAAACTTTTAGTTTGACATAATCCCACATGTTTATTTTTTCTCTTACTTCCTTGCCCGAGGTGATATATCGGTAAAAATCTTACTCTGTAAGTCTGTAAACTTTCTTCCTATATTTTCTTCTAGGAGATTTATGGTTTCAGATTTTACATTTAAGTCTTTAATCCATTTTAAATTTATTCTTGTATATGGTGTAAGGTGGTAGTCCAGCTTCATTTTTTTGTTGAATTTATTTTTATGTATATTTGTTTACTTTTTTGTTTGCTACTTCTTTTCTAATAGAATATAATACCACGAGAACAGTAGCATGATGCATAGCTATCTTATACACTACTTTACCTCCAGAGCCTTCATACTTTTACCCTATCTATTACAGAAACACACATGACTTACAGCTATGTTACTGAAAATCTTTATGCCTATAATTGAGGACAATTGCTGGTTAAAACTAGCAAGCTATAAATTCCAATGTTTATACAATACACCAACATATCTCACAAAAATTTAAAGACATCTGGTCGAGATTTTGTGTTGTTTTGAATTTCCTGAGTGTTGATGATTTATAGTGTGATGATGTGTTTTAAATTTATTGGCCAATGTTTCCTGTGTCATTGGATAACATTTATCTAGGTACCCTTCTTATGAAGAGGATCTATACATAGGTAATTTCAGGAAAGTTACAGTTTTTTGGGTTTTGTTTTTTTTCTTCCTGTATGAAATGGTCTGTGAAGTAATTCATTCAGTGAATAATGAGATAATTGATGTATCTGGAACTTAACAATAACCCAATTACCATTGCTTATGTTGCTATTCTTGTAAATTTGTTATACAAATAATTGATTTCTCCAAGACAGATCCTTGTTACTAAGCAGTCCAGTGTATAGATGATCTAGTGCCAAAATATCCATGAGAAACTATAATATGGATAGTAGGAAAAAGGAGAAAATATATAAAGTGAGTTCTCACATAATTATGTTTTGTTTTTTTTAAGATGTCTGACTATTTTTTTAAGATGTAAGACTATTTTGTTCTTATTATTAATAGCTCTGATAATGTTTAGTACAAATTTTCAACTTGGGAGTGACATGAATTTGTGACAGATAATCAACAGAATTTGGGGCTAAAATTAGATGATTTCTATCCCATTCTAAAATTTGTTTTAAAAATAGTCCATTATAAATTAGAAGTACTGTTACACATTGCCGTAGTTATTTTACAAATTTTGGAGAAAGTATTTTATTTTGAGTGTAAGCTCTTTGGTGGCTTCTACTTTATTTCAATGTCTCAGGCCTTGACTTACTGATCAAACAATATAATTCAATTTGGTGGTTTTTTTTTGGGGGGGGTTAGACAAAAACCTCTACTTTAATAAGCTGTTACACAAATAGAGACAACAAGAAATATTTCTTTTCAAGGAAAAAAAATTGCTTCCCTTCTTTAGTTCTTGGACTTTAATAAGAGGTTGACCGCTGTTCTTTCAATATTACTTGGTCATTTTTACAGTCAAAAGACTGAACTACTATCCTGTAAATAGTAGTTCTATCCAGCCATGTCAGAATCACACTTTTTCCAAGCTTTAATATGATTTGGATAATTCTTTTTTTGTTGTTCTGTACATCTCTTTTTTTATTGAAACTCTTTCCCATATCTTAATGCTCTTGCACATTCGTTCTATTGCTTTTGTATAATATTAATCTGCAAAATGTAAACTTGATTATTTTTCATGTTTTCAGTTATCCATTGTTAATATAAAAATCTATCCCAAAACTTAGTGACTTATAGTTTGCCTATAAGGTTGCAACTTGGGCAGGGATCAGAAGGGTCAACTTCCCTATTCTACGGGCCTCAAGTGGGGGCTTGAAATTAATGAATGCTCTTTCACTCAAATTTCTGGCCACTGATAGCTCTTGGCTGGGACCACAGCTGGGAGTGTGGCCAAAACACCTAGTACCAGTACCTGTTTTATGTTGCTTTGGCTCCTTTGCAACATGGTGACTAAATTCTAAGGCAACTAACCAGTGTCCCGAGTATGTTTTGCCTTTTATGACCCACACTGAGAAGTCATGCAGTAAAGTTGCTACTACATTCTATTTGTTAGGAATAAAGCATTAAAGCTAACAATTCTTAAGAGAAAGGGAATTAGATTCCACCTTTTCATGGGACGAGGGTCAAAAATTTGCAAATATGTTCTGAACTTCAGAGAACGTTTGAAGTTTTTATTTATAACAATATGGAAAAAAGCAAAATAAATTAATTGCAACTCACAGTCACTTGTAAGTGTTACAGTTAGAAATAGATATTGATTTCTATTCCCTTATTTTAAATTTAAAGGAACTAAAATTTGGTAAGTTTAATAGCCTTTCAAAGGGTCACATAGCTAGCTAATTTGTGGTAGATCCAACAAATGGAATCAAGTTTTTCCAATTCTAAGATAAATTGTTTCTGCACACATAATTTTTTTCAACATAGTGCATCTGAATTTCTCCGTTGAAATGATTTACCAGTTTCCTCTACAACCAATAGTAAATAGGGTCCACCTTTTCCAACACTTGTAATAACAGTGTTCCAATGGCAGCAACCAAACTGTTTCTTGTTTTTTCTCACTTCATTCTCTGAGCATAAAGACCAGCCAATTTTCTCTGTAAATTACAGTGACAGACGAAAAATAAACAAACTAACATATAACTGTTCTGTAGAATATTCCAATGTTACATGTTGAGGACATATGTGCATTAGAAATTATGAAAAACATAATATGCAATATTCAAAATAAAGTAATTATATATAGCTTTGATCATAGGAAGTTGATTGATATTATCATTTAGCTTACTGCAAAAAACATGTTTTTTTATTGTTTTTTTGTTTGTTTTTTGTTTTTTGTTTTCATCTACCCATTTGAGATGCAGGACCCTTAGGTCACTGGGTCTTCAACCTGTTTTACAAGAGTTCATTGCATGTCTTCTTCCAAGCAATCCTTCAGAGAATACAATATTCAACTCTGGTCACTTCAGTTTCTGATCTTTTCACAATTTGAATGCAAAGAATATTTACATACATATGAGGTCTGACAATGAAGTTTGTGAACTCATCCAGAAAAAGTGCTACTGCATACCTCATTGCCAAATATCATTATGGTCACTTGCGAAGTACTCCCCTTGAGAAGTGTGCACCAACACCAGTGCCTAGTCCTCCCTTCAAAGCAATTTTGGAACTCTTTTTCTGGAATGGCCATCAGACCTGTCATCGTATTACCCTTGATGTTCTGAATGTCATCAAAATGTTTTCCTTTCAATATTTCCTTCATTGGGGGCCAGATCAGGTAAGGAGGGTGTTCCAATACAGTTATTCGTTTACTGGCTAAAAACTCCCTTACAGACAGTGGTGTGTGAGCTGGTCCATTGTTATGATGCAAGAGCCATGAATTGTTGGCGAAAAGTTCAGGTCATTTAATATTACACTCAACCTTTTCAGCACTTCCAAATAGTAAACTTGGTTAACTGTTTGTCTTGTTGGTGCAAATTCGTAATGAATAATCCCTCTGATATCAGAAAAGGTTAGCAACATCGTTTTGATTCTTTATTTGGACTGACAGAACTTGTTTGGTTGTGGAGAATTGACTGACTTCCATCATGCATTTTGACACTTTGTTTCAGGGTCGTATTGGTACACCCATGTTTCATCACCAGTGATAACGCACCAAACATCATCTTACCTCTCTGAAAGGTCTTGGCAAACTTTTACTCTCCTTTGCTTTTGTTCATCGGTGAGCTCCTTTGGGACCTTTTTTGCACACACCTTCCGCATGCCAAGATTTTCATTTAAGAGTTTCCTAACTGTTTCTCTAGCTATGTTTACTTGGTCTGCTATGCTTCTACAGCTAACCGACAATTCTGATGCATAGTTTGACAAATTTTCACAATGGTTTCATCAGTTTTGCTTGTTACTGGCCACCCTGACCTCTCTTCATCAGTGATGTGTCCGCTTCCCTTAGAAAAACGTTTAATCCATTTGTACACTGCCGTTTTCTTCATGGCATTATCCCTGTAAATGAGGACTAACAAGTCCCTGATTTCACTTCCACTCTTGCCAAGTTTAACAAGAAATTGAATGTTCATTGCTCCAATTCAAGCTCAGACATTTTCGCAATGGCACACAAAAACACACAACAACAATAATGAACACCACTCAGCAAGACACTGACACACTGACATAAACACAACTGTAAGACAGTGATATACCAAGGTTATGAAACCTTATTAAGCTGTTTGTACAGTATTGCCAATGGAAGCTCACGGTGGCAAGTTCGCAACCTTAATTGTCATACCTCGTATTACAGTAAGATTCAGATGAGCAGATATATTTGTGTTTCATCAAGTCAATTGGCATTATTACATTTAGAAATCACAGGAAGAAAGCTATAACTCAGCCCTCTATTTTTATTAATATACTTAAGTATATGAAGAAAATTATATCAATATATCAAAACTCATATCTATTGCATGCTACAAGAAAGAATAATGTAGAAAAAAATGACTGGTAAAACTATTTTTTTCAAAACAAATTTGTTTCTGAAATAGTATGTTAAAATAAATGAATCGATAAGGAATTATATTTGATAATTCTAAGTTTTTGATATTTATTTCATTGCTTTCTTTTTTACCATTTTCCATTTTTGTTTTTAACATCTGACTTTCTAGGGAATAATAATTTAATTAAATATTCCTTTGAATAAAGAGTAGCTCCTCTTAATAAATATTTAAATGAATTTATGAAAAATGAAATTATTTCCTTTGTTTTTCTTAATGTCATTCCATCCATGATATTCAGTTTACAGACAGGGTTTAAATCAAATGAGAATACATGGAATATTAATTTAATAGAAAATAGAAGTAGAGTGAATAACCTCAGATGATATAGAAGTGGCCCCCAAAATTTGTATTGTTAAAATGGTATTACATAGAATCACTGGAAATTTGTTTTTCAACACTATGACAGAAACTTTTCTACAAAAGTAATTGAAGTTAAAGGAATTGCCAAGAAAGCAATCATTACAGGTTAGAATAAAAAGAATTGAAGATGATTGCAAAACAGTAGAAGTTAGGAACTTATTATCTAAGATTTGCCAATAAATAATCTAAAAAAATAAAAATTTTATTTTTCATGTTCAGATAAAAAGGACAGGAGTTTTACTAAAACGTCACTAAACATTTAAATTAAATTTCTGGTAAATTCTAAAATTAAAAATCTGTCATTTAAAAAAGTCATCATTAACTAGAGCAAGTAACATTTTATAAGTATAGTTGACATACAATTTTATATTAGTCTTAGTTGTAAAACATAGTGATTCTATATTTATATTTATACACATTTTGATGTAATCAGTATAGGTCTAGTAACCATCTGTCACCATGCAAAGTTATAGCTATATTATTGACTATATTACCTGTCCTGTATGTTACATCCCTGTGACTTACTTATTTTATGACTGGAGGTTAGTACCTCTTGTTCCCTGTCACCTTTTTCACACATTCTCTGTATCAGTAAGTCTGTTTCTGTTTTGTTTTGTTTGAGCAGGTAGCTTTTTAAACATAAGCATCTTTCAGATTTACAGAATAATAAATTTTTTAAAGATATAAGACAGTATATTTGTAAAATAGGTTGAGAATGCAAAATACCACCTTTGATATATTCTTAGTAATGAACAGCATCTTTATATTTTGTTATAGAATGAACTCTTTTTTTTATTACTATACAATTTGGGTTTTGTAAGTTTTATATTTGTGAAAAAAGTCACAGATGCAAAATTCTAGTGGCAGAAGAAACCTTTACTAGTGCAGCCCAATTCAAATAATATAATTGCATAATAAGAAGTTGTATGCTTCTCAAACAGGGCTGGCTTCATGGACATTTGACCTGTGCTCAAAGAGTCCAATGCTTGGTGCATTGTGCTTCTGTAGCTCTCTCAAAATCCTTAATTATTTTATTTCTGAACTTAGGTTTTTGTCTGTGAAGTTTGATCGGGCAAAAGATCATAGACATGCATGAACAGAGGAGATAGGTGCAATATGAATGTCCACCACTTCTTGCTACCCCTGTCACATAGAGTTTGTGATGCTCCATGACTATAGAATTCTGGGGGACCTATGATGTGTGAGAGCTCAGCAAGACTCAAAGCAAGCACGAGACGAATGTATTAGATCTATGACTGAGTGCATGCTGGGTGCTCAGTCCGTAGAGGCCACACTTTCCATTCCAACCAGAACTTGCTTCAAACCTAGAAGAAAATGGCATTCTAAGACACATCTGTGACCAAGGAACCCTATCATATCCTTTCCTGTGTTACTTCCCTGTATTATCTAACCACTTACACGGAAAAGTATGACATACAAGGATAGAAAATAACCCACAGCTCCTTTTCCTTCCAGTCCTTTCTTACTCATCAGGAAGCTAAAGGTAGACAGCTTTGTTAGAATGTGCACATATCAAGAAGTGAAATAAAATCAGTTGAGTTAGATTTGTGTAGGTAAGAATTTCTTCTTGTAAAAATGAAATATATGTGCATATACCAGCTATGAAATATAAATTGTGGAAATAGGGTGATATGAGTTAAATGGTCTTATATTTACGTTTAAAACTCTCATTGCATAATAAAAAGATGAATGGTAAAATTAATGCTAACAATTTTAAATTATAATGTTTTACTTACAATGACACTAAATAGCAAAATTTTAAAAACACTATGACAGATTGAGAGAGAGAGAGAGACCACAGGAAAAAGGAAAAATAGTTCTATATTTTAGTAACTTTAAAGGCAGTTTATTTCTGGTTTTTGAACAAGGGCCCCATGGTTTTATGTTGTGCTGGACTTTGCAAATTATATAGTTCTCACACAATACAGGTTGTGTTATCTGAAATAATATATGCTGTTAAAATTGATGTCTGTGGAGGGAGTAGGGTGCCCATGAAGAAGACCCTAAGATGGAAAAGACTATAATTACCAAGAATGAGGACAAAAATTTTTAAAAATAAGAGTTTTTATTATGGACAACAAAATGCCATGGATATGAGCAAAATCTGTAAAATAAAAAATATTATGGAGCATGATATATAAGGAAATTTAATAAGTCATAAGAAATATATGAAATGTACCATTGCTATTCCTCCATCTGGATCTTTCACCTTTTTCAGCTCTGTATTCTAATGTTATCTCCTCAGAGGAGTTCTTTGTGAACACTTTTATTTAACTTATTAACATTGTTAAGCATTTATAAAAGCAGAGGAAGCAGTATTATGAACCCCCATATACATATTATTTAGGTATAAAAATTATCAACTCATACTCCACTTTATTTCATCTATATCCTCTTCTGTTTCCCTGCACTGGACTGCACATTTATTTTAAAGAATATGCCAGACATCATATCATTTCATTTTAAGTGTGAGTGTACACATTCATATGTATCCCACACTACCTAAATATATACACCCACCTTATTCACCCTTTCGCTGCGAATGGTCAGATTTATCCGAATGAGTATATCTGAGATTTTTATACAAAGCAGCTGATATTTGTATTAAATGCATAAAATAGTCAAAATATCAACTTTTTTTGTGGATTTCTGACACATTTTGAAAAAAATTTGAAATCAATTAACACAGTGAAAGAGTTCCACACCCATTTCATTTACTTGCTTTATTTTCCTCTATACCACTTATCATTATCTAAGATTGTAATAGTAATATCAATACATTATATTTATTCCTTATTTGATTTATTTTCTTTGTTAAATCTCGATTAGAATGTAAACTCATGAGGAATTTTAAACGTTTTGTTCACTGCTGTACCTACAGTAGTTGTTGTAATAGTACTGGCACATAGATGTGTTCAGTAAAGATTTAATAAGTAGAAAATTTATTCTCTGGTGCTCAAAAATACAATACAAGTATTATGTGACTTATCTTAGTAAACATACATTGTCCCTCATAGCTACATATAAAATGCATCATACTCCCAAATGATGAATCTAGCACTTGAGGGATAAAATTATACACTGGTAGGAAATGGGTTTATTTTGCATTATTCTTTCAAAGGGGGTGAATCACATAGCATTTGCTTCCTAGCATACTCAAAAGGTAAGTTTAAAATGCTTTAAAAACATTCGATTTACATTTCTGACAAAGGAACAACCACATTCAGTCTAACAATGCTTACCTGCACATGACAATAGACCAATGCATTCATTAAGTCCTATAGTAGAATGTATGCATGAGGAAACAATACTGCATTCACATCACTAGAAAAAGAAAGAGAATTTTTTTGTACAAATGTACCCAGTGGTATTAGTACTGAATGAATACTAATAACATCAGTACCCTGAAGTGACTAAATATATGCAAAAGTGTGCTTGCTGTTTCAATCATTTTAAATAATTTCAACAAATACAAGTATTTCATAATTCATCTTTCATTCAGAGAAGTATTCTGCATAGTGTCCTCAGGGATTTATTTAGGACGAGCTTTTCTCTATTATTATACTTTGTGCACAGCCTGGGGCTTATTGTGAATTTTCATGGTTGATTTTATTTTATATGAATGCCGGGATCATATACTTTCATTTCAAGTCATTATTTCTGGCCTTAGCATAACCTTTTGGTTTTATTTTTATTGCCCTTTTCTCAACCATCAACAATCCTGCTTTTATTGCAATAGAGCAATCATGTTAGTGACTTTGGGAAAATAAGGAAATTGAGACTCATTTTAGTTTCAACATAAGTACTTTGAACCACAATTTAGGGTACTTTTTAAAGCATTTGAGTGTCCATATGGTTACATATGAAAATGAATATATGAAATGACATAGGCCTGGAAGAAAAAAGGGTAGACAGTATTATCCCTGGCCTCTGTTTCTGTTCAGAATAGAGGCATCTGTTGGGAAGATGCAGCCTTGATTCTCCTAACAACCAACTCTGTAATTGACAGCACTGTTGGGTCCCTGGGTGCCATGTTCCCAGAGCAGAAGACGGGAATCAAACCTTTGAGAATCTTCTTTATAAATATTTTTATTTAGTCAAATTACCTTCAGATCTTCGTCAAAGGATTTATTGTTCTGGAAAATAGCTGCATTTATAGCTTTTACGCTTTTCATTTCCCACTATAAAGAATTAAAAGAAGGGAGAGAAAATATAGTAATCTCAAAAAGTCATCTTAGCACAATTTTCAAAGAGATATATTAGGAGAGCTCAAAAATAATACAATGAAAATATACATTTAGATTGAAATAGAAATTTCACTCTATTATTTCAAAACAATAGATTGTCTAAATGATGCAAGAGTTGCCTAAATCTCTACAGTCTTGGGCATTTGTATAGACCTCAAGCAAAATCCTAAACGATGAATAGAAGAGATAAAATTATATCAAGTGGAAAAAAATTAATACTCTATGAAGTTATAGTTCCAAATTTTCTGACTCCAAGAATTGGTTTCAATTTACTATATGTATTCTATGCATATGAATTAAAATCACAGAGCAAAGTAAGAACTTTAAAAACCACAACTAAAGAGATGAATGTAAAATCCATAAATATCTGTAACAGGAACTTTTTTTTATTTTTCGGAAAAGCATGCAATTAAATATTTTAATCTATTAATTCTAAAGTATTTATTAAGCATCTAAAATAACCCCACCACTGTGATAAACCATAGGAATGTAGTAAGTGAATAGAATAAAGTTCTAGTTGTAGAGAAAAACATAAAAGAAGGTCCAGAAGGATCAAGGTCTTGAAGAAAACACATTTCAAACTTTTGCTTTTATAAATAATACATGAAAAACATCCTTGTGCCTGAATTTTATTATTTACTAAGAACAGTCTCCTAAAAGTAGGATACTGACTTAAAAGACATAGGCACATATTACTATTAATTTTGCATATTGTTTTCCAGGACCTTTTAATTACAGTTCTTTGGTGAAAAAAAAAAGTTAATATAATTCTTTTTTGTCAGAAATCTATTCTTTGCATATGAAAAGTTGTAAAATTCTTTCCTTATTGTTTATGATTATTTAATATATAGAGATTGTATCTCTTTTCTTTATCTCTTTGGAATTTAGAGAGGCCTTTTAAATTAAGATCTATATGCTTCGATTCAGAGAAATTTTAAAATTATTTCTTACATTTTTACTTCTCCATCAGTTTCTTTATCTACTCCTAGGACTTTTTTATTTAAGTAATCGTTCTCTTGAATCTGTTCTTGAACTCTTAATTATTTTTGGCTCTTTATTTTACATTACTTTTTTGTTTCTCCAATCTCTGACATATTTCTTTCATTCAGATTGTTTGCTTTTGTGTTTTAGATAGACTTTGGGTTTATAATTAAGCCTCTTTGAAAATTTGATGTGTTGTTTTTCCTTTGAGTTTCAACAGCATCCTTCTTTGCTAAGTTTCAGCTTTGTTTTTCTCATCTCTCTTACTGAATCTCTTTACTCTTGTTCGTATGTATTTTTCTTCCATTATCTTAAAATACCTATAAAAGTCAGGTGTTTGACATCTCTTGATCAGTGACAGTAATACATTACTGCTTCTGATCTTGTGGACACAATCAGAAGTTTTATAAAGTACTACCATCTGATGAGGGATGGGAAGGAGCAACTTGGTCCTCCAATGAAGTTGCCTGTCATCCTCCTGAATAATATTTAAAGCCACCCCCACAACTCACCTGCGGTAAATAGTCTCTGCCCCTGGCTTCTCCTTTGCAGTGGTCTCACAGCCATCACTTGGTGCCAGCAATAATGAACTTTTATATATCCGTTATATATATCCATTATATATATCCATTTTATATATCCACTTTTGGCCTTCAAGATCCTGGAAGAACTCGGCCTCTTATATGTACCTCCATGCACGACACTATGACCTTTATTTGTTGCCCTTTCTGGGGTGTATATGAAGAGGGAAGGTACATATGCGTTGGGAAGACCCGAAGTAAGTCAGCATTCTTTTTAAATAACACCACTAACAATTCGTTGTTTCATGTTTCATTTTCTTTTCCTTTCCCCTTTCCTATCTGGTAGTGGGTTAAGAATAATGAAGCCCATAGTGAGGTCTGTTGGGAAAAAGGACGCTCTCAAAGATTGGGTCTAATTCTTAGATAGAATAAATCTCTCCATTAGTAGTTGTTACCTTAGAGAGGTCAGTTGTTTATAGTGATGAGCAAGGTGGTCAAAACCAAAGTCATCAATTGCACTTTTTCTGAGTTTTGTGAGGTAAATGTTCACTAATATAATGAATAACAGTAGCTGTTCTCAATTAAATTAAACCAAGATATCAATTTAAATGTGCAATGGTGACAACAAATAAAACAATATAAATCCAATATGTTTTATTTCCTGTTACTGCAAGTCTCTATTATAGCCTCAAGTTATTCCTTGTTATAACTTTTTCATTATTATTATTATAACCTCTTTTGTGTTTTGATTCAGCAATAAGAATTTCTGCAGGAATACACAATTGCTTCATTTAGCAACAAATAAAACTAAAGTGCTTTCATAACTAGATAATAGTTGAAAAGGGAACAATAATCAAAATGAGAATGGCGTATATTGAAACAAATAAAAACTCAAATATAAATGAGTTTGTGCAACTTAAAAGACTCTGGTTATAATGAGAGTCATAAAATGGAAAATAATCAAGGCTCAAGTAGAGTAGCTGCTCCTGATTTCAAGTAGATTGCTTGACTTCACAATTTGTGTTTCTATTTATTGAGCAGCATAGATATCCTCATACATGTCTATTAATGTTCTTATATAATTTTTAAGTTGAAGAATTTTATTTGATTTTTATACGAAATAAACCATATTGAGACTTATATTTCAGTTCTGAAAGAGTAGTAAGAGAAAAATAATATAACATTTGCCATAACCACATAAAGTGTATTTGAGGTTTTATGTAGCAACTGTTTATGGAGGAAATTATGTGATGTTTGTTTTCAATGTTGAAAATCAAGTAATTGACAGTTGAAAGGTCTGTCTTTAATCAAAGTATTTTGATCAGTAAACACATATGGGCAGGACATGCATGTTCTGTATACTAGAACCACTCAGCTACGGTACAGATTAATTTATAATATTATAAACTAAAAAAGACAACATAACAGGAAACCCATGAGGTGAAATTCAAACCTGTTCTCTAATGTGAGTTTTGTAGAAGGTCCCATTTACAATGATTATATTTTATTCTGTTTTGTAATATTTGTCATATTATATTGTAAAATACTTAAACTATTTGATTCATAATTCATAATCTGATATTTAGTTTGATAATCAGATAAAGCTTAATTTGATAAAATTTTAATCTGATAACCAATTTCAAAGACACTTTGAAGAAAGTAGGGAGGATAGTTTTATATTACCCAGGTCACCCCTTCCCTAAGCCCAGGCACCACAGTACAGAGAGAGATAAACCCCTTGAGGAGACAGTAAAGTGAGCCTTGAACTTAAACACCAGGCCTGCCCCAGCGAACCCAGTGTTAGGCTGGCTCCCAGGGCTCTAGTCTCAAAGTTTGCCTCAGTGCCATATCAGCCCCACAGACTCAGATGCCAGGCCCTCCCTTGCACTAGGTTTCCCTGGCAGCCCTAGGTTCCAGGCTCACCCCGTTACAATGCTACAGCCTGCAGGCCTGACCTCCATAATTTTAGAAAGAAATCATTCTACTCCAGAAAGTGATTAAATCATAAAGGAAGACAGCAAAAAAGGAAGAAAGAAACAAACTGAAAAATAGAAAACAACAAAATGGCAAAATGTTATCTATCAATAATTACTTTAAATATAAATGAATAAAATTCACCAATCAAAATATATAGAATATCTGAATGGATGAAAAACAAAACAAAACAATATCCAACTATAAGTTGCCTACAGTTGAAAGCAAGAAAATCAACAAAACTGAAAGCATTTCATATGAAAAGATCAATTAAGTTAATAAGCCAAGCGAATCAGAGAAAAAGTGGGCAGACACAAATTCCATTATCAGTAAAGAGGTGTCATCACTACTGATCCCAGGGACACCTGAAGAAAGATACTACAAAAAAATGTATACTCATAACTTACATAAAATAGACCAATTCCTTGAAAACACACACATGAAATAATTTGAGTAGGTAGATATATCTATTAAAGAAATTGAATAATTAGTAATGTTTATAAAAATGTATCTAGTGTAGATGTTTTCACTGGTGAATTCTTCCTCACATTTAAGAAAGTAATGATATCACTTCTCCAAAATCTGTTCCAAAAAACATTCCATAAGTCGTCCTATGAGGTTTGCTACTCTAATACCAAACCAGATGAAGACATTTAAAAAAAGGATAACTATAGACCAATATTTCTCATGTACATCGATGCAAACTCAACAAAAGATTATCAAGTTGAACCCAACGATGTCAAAAAATAATTATACACCAAAACCAAGTAAGACTTATTCCAGGTACGTAAGGCCAGTTCACCATTCAAAATTCAATCTGCCACAGTAATAGGTTAAAAGAGAAAAATCATATGATTATATTAATTGATGGAAACATCAGATAATTCAGTAAACATTCGTGGTAAAAATTCTCAGCAAATAGAGGGGAACTTCCTAAAGATATTTGTATATTCGTTAAAGTGAACTACTTAACTAATGTCAAATTTATATTTTAGGATTTAGCATTTACTATTAACATGTAACACTGGTAAAATTTAATCTAGGCCAAATAACTATTTGTTCCATCTGCATTATCATGTACTTGAGCACATGGCAGTGAAGATTTGTTGGTGTCTTTTTCAGAGTACATTTCTGTCTTATTCCTATATATTCTGTTTTTCTTTGGGAATTCTGCGCTGTCCCAGGGATGTAGTTATAGGAGGATGGGACATGACTTTGGCCCTAGTTAACGGACTGGATCTTATAGATTTAATCCCACCTGTAGACTTCAGGGATTGGGCAATTTACAGGTTTATACCCATAAATATGAATGGTATTATAGAGAGTTTTAAAGTCTAAAACCACTGCAGCTATTTTGCTGACCAAAATGGGAGCTTAGAGCTACTAGGGGCAACTAAGTCAAGCTGGAGGATGAACGTAATACTGATGAAGGCTTGGGTGACTGCTGAAAAAAAGCTGGTTCTTGGTAAAGCAGCTTGATTTAATGGTTGGAACAAAGTTGACTAGTACTTAGATATTTTTCTAGTCTTTCCAATTATTTGATATAGTTGTTTTTTTATCTTATTATAAGTCAGAGTGGCTTGTGTTTTTCCACAATTGCATTGTGGAATGTTGATGCAATTTTCTTCATATGATTGTATTACATAATCACGGAATACATTCCTAAATATGTTGAAAGGCACTTGATAAGTCGCATGCAAAAGAGAAACAACATAAACACGAAGGCTTCTTTCCATATGACAGTTTTGGATGTCTAAGTCAGAAAGGGCAGAAGAAAAGTCTCACTGAAATATTCCTCATAAAAGAGATACCAATGACTTTTATCATTTTAAATCAATCAATACTAATATCAATAATTGTAGTAGTAATAAATTAGATAATCAATATGAGCATTTATTTTTACCAATCACGTTTCTAAAAATTTTATATGTAAGGTGTCCAGATATTTTATTTCAGTGAATAAAATGTATTGCTATTAAAATTTACACCAGGAAAAACATGTGTAAATTGACATTACGGGGACAATTACATTTATAATAATTATTTAATTTAACCCCTTACAGTGTCCCTAGAATGTATTATGATTATCTTCATTTTACAGATCAGGAATCTGAGACAGTGGGAAGTTAAGTAATTTGTTGTACATGATGTAACTAAAAAGTGATGCAGAGATGATATGAATATAGGAGTCCTGACTCCAGAAGCTTGGCTCTTATCTTACTCAGATAGCTGTCTATACAGGGAGACATAATATATTCAAGAAGGAAAACCTTCAGATGTAATACTTTCTACTAAAAACTGGGAAAAGTATTCACCTATAAAATTATTTTTTCTGTTCACGTGAAAACTTATTTAATTATATAAATGCTCTAGCTATCCATTGTATGTAACGTTCCCTATGAATTCTTTCTGTTTTTACCATGGAATTCTATTGAAGATATGGCTTTTCTAAACTTGCTTTTAAATTGTTCACTTAAAAGTGTGGTTAAAAAATGTGGCATTAGTTTGGTAAGCAACAGAATATGTGGAGAGAGAGAGAGAGAGAGAAAGAGAGAGAGAGAGAACTCTTAACCAATATCTCCAAGTCTTCTGGGGTTTGCAGATCCCCCTTTCCTTGAATACACATGTGAAATGTTCTAGGAGCTGTGGGAGTTTCAGCATGCACCATCCTCTACTGTTAGTCTTTGATAACCACCTCCCACTTCTTGTGTATTTGTCAAGAAACAGCTTTATCTCCAGTTCACCTCTGAGCCAGTACACGCTGCAGTCAATCTCTTGGCTATTGCCTGGTAACAAATCATCTTTTAGCTCCTGGAACCCTTGACCTCTTCCTCTATCACAGTACCAACAGTGGATACCAAATTTTGTTTTACTCTTCAGACTACCACTAACAAAATTATTGTGCATTGTAGACTTTAACTGAAAATTTCATCTGATAAAGAAAAATTTAAAACAGAAAAAATTTATAGAACTGCATGCCCCTTCCACCTTGCTTCCCAAATCTCAAAATCTGCCCTCCCTGAGATCACATTTTTGCTAGTTTTCAAATGTCTCACTTGGTTTCACCAAGGCTGCCATCCATAAACCTCAAATTCCTGTTACTTTGTATACACAAAATGTTAGTTATTTTCTCTAAACCTCTACTCTCTAAACCAAAAAGGCTCAATCAATTTGTTTCCCAAACAGTAGATCCATGGATAAAGTAAAATGATGCTTCCTGTCTTAGGATGCAGAAACAGCGATTTCTGTTGTTATACCAGCTATGTTTTCATACCATTACAATTCCTCACAGAAAAAGTATAAGAGGTATAATAATACCCTTCAGGAAATAGTATTGAAATCACTCTAAATTTAGTTTCTTGTGTCTAATGAGTATAATGATTGTGTTCACGTCTACGTGCTTTGGACAAAGAAAGAATCAGATAAGGTTTTTGAGTGTTGGAAAAAAAATAAACTTTATTGCAACCCCCCCAAAAAATTATAGATGGTGTTACCCAACCACGTTAACATTAGGAAATTAACACATCATTTCCTCAGCTACTGCTCGACTTTCCTGTATTCATCAAGATACAGTGAGCGATGCCACAGAATCAGCCTTGAGACCTCAAAAAGCACAAAAGTTTACTGTTGTGTCATAGAAGAGTCCAGAGTGGGTCAGGAGACTCTCTGACACCTTAGGAATCCAGTGCACCTTAGGAATATACTGCACCTCAAAACACTTCCCTTGAAGTCCAAAGGGAGAGAAAGAATATCCTGAAAACTCCCATTAACTCTTGACTAACAAGTACTTGGTCACATGGTCCCAATCTAGCCCAAGGGATGTGAAGAAAAGTCTTTTTTGTGTATATAACAAGAGGACATGGTATTCATTCTTCTACAATTGCATTTGTAACAAATGAATGTCCCAACTTACTATGAAATATTATAATATTTCAATTGTTTGACTCTGTGACACTACTTAACATGAAGTTTTGAAGTAGTAAGGTACATGATCTAAGCAAAATATCTTCTTACAGCCTAGAAACTAAATTTAGAGTAATTTCAACACTGTTACTTGAAAGGTATTATTAATAATGACTAGTGAGTGTGGCAGTGTGTATAAACAGTGTTACTTCATAACTGAACATTTCATGGCATTTAAAGTGCTCATCAAAGATTTTCGTACTAACTGTAAATTTCAGAGTTCCAAAGAGACTATGCAATTATTCTTTCTACCCATCATCAATTTGTACATGTCAGATATTAAAGCCAGCCTCAGCATGTTGCATTTGTAAAGGTTTCAGCAGCTGAATTGTCCTCATTAAATTAATTTTGCTAAGCATTTTTATTTTATTATCCTATGCAGGAATACAGAAACTTTCTTTGCCTATCAGAGTTTTCACATTATTTACAACTATACTAGGCCTCCTTTTCATCAAATTCTTTTTTTTTCTAAAATAGTACTTCCTTTTTTATGTTGTTTGATCTACCAAGTAGATTTTCCTTTAAAAAAATTAATGTTTTCCTATTAAAAAAAATACTACTTTTTCATTATAGAAAATACTACAAGAAGAAAATGATAGTTATCTATGGTCTCTCACACCAAAATATCCAGTATTATCATTTTGTTTATATCCTACGAGTCATAGGTGTGTGTGTAAATGTGTACACACATATTTGATACACACACGCACACACACATTTTTGTTTTTTAAAAAAATTTGTAAAAATGCACTTCCAAATGTCTTTCTTTAAAAGCTTAGTTTTTAAGTCACAAAATATCCAGTGAAAAAGGAGGGAAAATTAAGACTAATGTATTTAAACAATCATTCAAATAAACAACCCTCACTTCAACATATTCAGGTAATATTCTTTAGAATTAATTAATGCACCAGAGGGAACATTTACATTTAACTTGTACAATAGAGGTTCAAGGAAATACTCATAGAATCTGGAAATTTAAAGCTATCTACAAAAGTGATTAAACACACTCGTTTTATGAAAAAATGTTAATCTAACTGAAATTTGCAAACATCGAGACCTCTTTAAATTCTTCCTACCACCACCACCACCATCACCACCTTTTCAAACATTTAATGAAAAAATAGATAGTGCACTGTCTGTTAATGAACTTTCCAGAGAATGACAAATTAACTGATATCATAATCTCATTTTGTAACTCTCTAATATGTGGGTATAAATTGAAATTTGAATTGTTTTGCAATTCTTTAGGAAAAGTCATCAAATGTAGATAGTAAGTTTTGTTTTTAATGTGTGTTAGTATTCAAATATCACTGAACACCAATTATAGCTTATAGTTTTGTTACATATGTAACTAAAAATAACAATATATGTCATATAGCTGTTATATGTTACATGTACACACAATATGTATATCTATACATATATACATTCATGTTTATATAGTTCTTCAAATAATTAAGGTGGCTAAGTAGAGCATTTTTTTAAGTTTATTGGGGTGACAATTGCTAGTAATAAGAGTATTTTTTAAAAATCAGGCTGCTTGACATTCAAAGCCTAGTTCTAACAGTCAAGTTGCATTTTATATTTAAACACATTACTTTTGATGTTACCAAAATTTCATTAAACTTACTCAGATACTCCTTTGGGCTACAAGAGATTTTTATTCTTTGAACTTTTAAGTTAATGTTTTATACAATCTTAATATTATTTACAGTGCAGTGGAAATGAAAACAACAGAAATTTATATAGTACTTTCTTTCCATCTCCACTTGCTGTGAGAAATGCCTGCTCCAAATAAGACTTTTATAAATCCTATCATGCATTGAAATGATTCTGCTTTATTCATGTCCCTCTGAGAAAGCATATTCCCATATTCTGTCACCAGCTGTGTTTTACAAGATTTTCAGTTCTGTTATATAACTTTTAATTGTGTCCTGGGAGATAAAGTTCTGTGATCCACATAAGTCATATCATCTCCTATTCCCTTATTTCAGTTATCTCTACTCATCATTTGCTTTTTCAGAATCTTCTTATGATAACCATTTTAGAACACAGTGTGATCATTTTTATACACGAACATTTAGCTCTCTACATTAGCAATGCTTAATAAAATAATTATTCAAGGGGCCCTGTCTCTCTTTACAAAAAAATGTGTGCATTGATTATTTAAAAGTCATTTTGCAGAATAACATTAACTTATTCTGCATCCCTACCATCCCTACCTATCATTTTTGCAAATACACGAACTTAAACTTTTGCGTATTTTTATAATTTCCTAAAAGAAAAATGCATCTCATTCTCACAATAGTTTTGTGTTTATTGTGTATTCAATACCGGGCATTATAAGTATAAAACTATCTTTAAATAAGGAAATAATAATAAATAAATAATAAATATCTTTAAATAAGGAAAATTCTATAAAGATTGGTAGATTACATTATAAGTCGATTCAAATGTCATAAGTAGATTCAAGTTTGTAAACTAAATGGTATTAATATATTAAGATTTTATTTTATTTCTTCATTTAATTAACATTTCTTTTTTTTACTTGATTAATAGACAGCTATTTTTAATCAAAAATATTTTGAGGGTTATTGATATAAAGATGAAAAAAAAAAGACAGGTTGCTTCAAAGAGAATCTGGTGAATGTAGTTTTTGAGTATTTTAGAGTAATAGGTTGGAAATTTCTTCCAAAGTGGAAAAAGCACGTGTGAACATTTTGGTTACATTTCAGTTTCTCAACTTTGCCCATCCCTCATTTATTTCTTATTGTAATTTTACATATTGTACTTTTATTATTACTAGACCTCTATCAGTTCAGTTTTCAAGGAACAATGTGTTTGAAATATTTCAGGGCCAATTAGTTGTAACTATCTATTTAATGACATAATTATATTGTTAAGAATCAGCTAAATATTTCTTCATTGATTAAAGCAAGCGGTGGTCCATGAACAAAAACAATTTACTTCTCCCATATCCTAAATAAACCCAACTAAACTGTCCAATAAGATCATGATAACCAAATCTTAGCACCTGACGTAACAAGTTTTTCATGTTCATTTTTCATATCTGTGTCCTTATTATTTTATTTGTGTTTAAGTTCAATTCTACCTTTTTGTTTTGTTTTGTTTTTTTAGGAGAAAGGCTTAGAAAATTACACGTATATTGCAGCACCCACAGTGAAACACCTTAAATGAACATGGATCTGTGTTTAATAGTACATTCAAAGCTTTCATTATTATAGTGTTTTTATTGTACGTGGTGCTAAAGCTGTGAAAGATTCCTTCATTATGTTTCTGGGTCAGACTTCTTCCTTGTTAACCTAAAACCAGGACCACATCAGAACCACAGAGATTCTTAGTAGAACATTTGGCTGCTTGCTACAGTCTTCTAACTTGATATGGATCAGAAGTTTAATCCTCCCTCATTTCTACAATGTTATACATACAACTTTTATCTTACACTTACAGTCTTTATCTGAGGTACCAGCTGTCAGCATTTTCTGTGAGATTATAATATGATAAAATACTTATTTTAAGCAAAGAATAACTGAAGATCTTCTTAATATTATTTTGATAACTAAGATTGACCATTCAAAAGTATTAGTTAGTATTTTTATTTAGTGTTATCCAGGAAGGTCGCAAATAGTCTAATTAGTCAATTAATGATTGTTGTTTCACTGACATAAAACCCCCTCCCATTTGTACACGTTGAGTTTCAATAAATACTCAAAACATCTATTACTATTTGCAGTATCAGTAGACAGTATCACAATGATATAAGAGCTCTAACAAATATTTTTACAAACTTTACTTCATTAAAAATTTTTATGAAGCGATTATTTTTTTTATTGCTAGATAGCTACTAGACTAATGGGGGGATCACTTCATAAATTATATAAATGTCTAACCACTATGCTGCATGCCTGAAATCAATATAAAATAATATTGAATGTCAACTGTAATTGAAAATAAGTAAATTAAACAAAAAGAATTCACGTGGGCCTACTTCAATCACTATATTATTCAGCCTTTCATGAATGAATAAATATATGAAAAAAATACTCTATTAGAAAAATTGATTTACTTTACTAAACAATTTTTGCCATAAAATACCTTCAAATTGGGATTTCTGATGTTTTTAATGTATTTAATGCATAAAAATAGGCATTATGGATTTTTTAAAAATTGTTACATTTTTATCATGATTTCAGGTATGAATTCTAATTTGATTGGTAAATATGAAGACCTTAATTCTTCTTCAAAATCGTGAACAAAATTGAGATTATAAAAACTGGATTTTTTATGCAGTAAGTTGATATAAAAAGACATTTTTCATGTCAATATACCCATCAAAATATTAAAAAGACATGACCTGGGCTAGAAGTAAGCTTTAAGACTCTTTTTTGTTCTGATGGCAATTTATAGAAATAACCCAGTCTGTCAAGCAATAATGTATGATTTATGGCTAAGAAATTAGTCATTTAGAAAAGATCTAATAATTAACAATGAGAATTTTCAAAAACTATATTTATGCTACTCCACAAATAATTAAACCTGAAGGAAATGAGATAAAATGTTATTTTGGGAAACACTAATATGTGCTATGAAAATGTTTTATGACCAGTTTTCATGGTGCTGTCTTCTGTTTAAAGATTTGTTTATTTACAATTAAGATGTCCTCAAGGACACGTGTTTTTGCTATTTTTTTCTTCATTGTTAAAAATTTTAATTACTATTTTCAAATAAATTAGTATGCCTATATCCATATAAGAGCATAGCACTGCAATGCAGGATTCTTTTCTTCAAAATATTTTAAATTTATATTAAATCGAATAATTTTTGTCATTATATTGTCAGCAGATTTCATGAAATAATGTAGCGTAAAATAAATCAGCCACAGACTGTGATGTCAAAAACAGTTTAAATAAATTACATCCTATTAAATGACATTTATTTCTTTCCTGGAACTAGATGCAAATAACATTTTTTTCATCTTGCCCCCACACTGTCTACTTTAGCAGCACTCAGCTATTTCATGAGGAAGTAGAGATTATTAATGCAAATCAAAGATTATTAATGTAAATATAAAATGGGAGATTTTAATAAAAAGTATTCTAGACTTAAAATAATGAGTCAGAATTTATTTATTGGCTACACTGAATTCATTAATGAGTAGGTGCTTTTAAGTGGCATTATCTAATTTAGTCCTTTCAATAATCCACAGAGATGGCCATAAAGGTTGTTATTTTACATTTATGGAAAGTTAAGATTAAAAGTATTAATGTTTTGACAAAGTCACAAAACTAGTAAGTGGTAAATGAAAGATTTGAGATTGAATCATATGACTCCAATTCCTGTGTACTTTTTCTCAGTTTTTATTTCTCAGCCCGATTTTTTTTTCTGTTTATATTTTGACTGATTTTTTCCCTAGGATGGTGGTATGTACTATGTAATCAGACACTATCAAGAGAATCATTTAACACAGGTCCAGTTGAGAGAAGAAACTAGGATAAGATAATAAATGAACCATCAAGTAAAGAAGTCAAGGTAAACGATTTTTTAAGCCATTTGTCATTTTGGAGAGTTGAAATTGGAACTTGAAACAATGTTCTCATGTAACAAGGCTAAAAATGTATGAGAAACATCCAGCTTATGTTATATTTGGACAAAAACCTCAATTTTTACAATTCTTTCAGAAAGCCCAGGATAGGTGTAAGCCAGTAACCTTGAAAGGTCTTTGGCTTTTGCGGACTAAAGTTGCTCCCATAAAACTTGCTTTCTGTTGGGGCCAGAACCCTAGAAATCTGGTTTCACCATAGTGCTTTATTTCCAAACAGATATGAAGGTCATGGACATAAGAGAGGCATGTCAGAGGTTTGACAGGCTTCTGTAGTAATTTGAGGGCTTACGAGCTTTCCATATTTTTCTACAACAAATTAGAAACCATCCCTGGTGGAGACACCGCAAGGCAGTGTAGTCGGTCCTGCTGAGCAGCTTCTATTAGGACAGCCCGATTCTCTTCTTCAGCAATCTCTTGCCAACTCTGCGAATCAATGCAGTCAGAGAACTTCAGACACAATGCAAAATGCCAGTTTATTTTTATTTATATTTGTCTTAAGTCCAATAAGTTATCACTTACACTAGAAATTATAAGATTGTGCAAATGTAAAATTAATATTCAATGTATGATAATATCATGTAAACTAATAAAATGTTTGACTTACAATTAAAAACAAAATTAAGTGATTTGTAACACTAGAAATTATGTGACCTAAAATTACTCTACTGAATTATCTGAGAAAGATGATAAGGTGCCATCTTCACTAATACATTTTTAATATAAACAACAACTGTGTTGTTTTTTAATCTTAATTTAAATGTAATTCTAAGAACTCCAATTTATCTTTAAGACTAGCCTAATATTAAATTGAAGTAATTATTAAGTAATATTTAGTTGCATTAAAAGATTGGAAATTAAAATGAATAGTAAAAAAACAATATTTGTTCTCCACGGAAGCATTCTTACTTACCGTCTCCTGTATATATGAGAACATATTGTTATTTATAACTTTAATTGACAAGGATAATATAAATACAGTTTTAAAATATTTCTTAAAATAGGTGTTATAAAATTAAACTAAGTTTAGATATCCATTGTAAGATTATTATGTATTTTATAAAATTTGGTAACATTGACATTCATTACCATTTTGCATGTATATTTATGTTTAAAATACATGCATATGAGTTACATTAAAATTGTTCATGTATAATAGAATAGAGGTCAATAATAACCCATTTAGAAAAATCATTTTGCATATACATTCTATTCTTTGTGTAAAATAATAACAAAATTGCTTTCTGTAGCATGACAGACGTTTATTCTTCACCAGATCCAAATGTTTACCCTCACATATATATCAGTTAACATTCATGTCTTTGTGCTGATGTGGATATGTCATAAATGCAGACAGGCTACTTCCTAAATGCTGGAGAAATCAATATCCCTAATATTAATCATCCTGTTTGTGATTGTTGAGAGTAATTTTATTCTTGTTAATAAAAGCCAAAATGTGACCTTTTAATTATTCTGGGGCACCTCTGTTCTGATGTGAATACTCTTTTTGATGTGTCTCTTCTCCAGAATCAATCCTGAAATTTGATCTCATTAACAGGACAGGGTATTTTACATGCTGTGACCATCGTTGGTGCTCCTTAGATGACCACTAGATGGCACCAAAGACTTGCTTCCTCACTTTACCTCCTATCTTGTGACTTTCAAGTCAGGAAGTGGTAGGAGAGCTGGGAATAATTTGGCATGATTGCCATGCCTCATGTTTTCTTGATTAGCTCAACAATAGAATGATCTGTTTATTAGGTTTATTATAAGCGGACACTGTCAACAAAACTAATTCAACCTACCATCCTTCCTATCATGAAGATATATTATCTTTTAGGAATGGGCACACAATTTACAAGTCAGATTTTAATAAGCTGTTGATTTATCAATATCTTCAATGTCCATAATGTGGTCTTCACCGCATATCAATCATTGAATAAAGCCATACTAAATATGGGTGTGTCCATTTGCTTATGTAATGCACCCTGAATGGAAATTGTACTATTCTCCATTCTGATACTTTTATAATTTAACCAAAAACTCTTTTCATTAACATGTGCTTCTGCTTCCTATTTATGATTTGCCTGAGGGCTCCAGATAAAAGCCAGTTTTCCATAAGAAACACTAAAAGAAGATAAGACTCAGAATCTCTATGAAAATAAATTTATCAGGTACTTTCTTCTATTGACACTATCAAAAGTAGATTCAATTCTAAAGGCTTTTCAGTGTGATTAACATTATCACTGTGGGCAGATACCTAAGAGACTACACCATGGATTGGAAAATTTAGGAGATCTAGGAATATTTTAATCCAAAAAATAGACACATTGTAGAAATAGACTTTAGTTCAAGTTAGCAGAATAAGATGAGGATTAAGTAAAAAGCAATTGTGATTATTAATCTTGCAATTATTTTTAAGGTTTTATTTTTACACAGAAAGTCTTTTTCTTCTTTCTTATTCTACATTTAACTCTAATTTTAGAGGCCATACCTACAGAAATTAGAATGGACTCTTTCTCTAAAAATTTGTTGTTAAGGAACCACCAACCTACATCCCCCTGATTATTGATTACTTAAAATCCTTTCTTGATTTTTTTATTGTTTAATTCTCATCTCAAAATGAATGATAATAATATTATGTAATTCATGTGATTGAAGTTGAGGGAATGAAAAATGGAATCCTCAGAATAATAGACTCATGCCATCAAAAGCAGTGAGTGCATAAAATGTCCTGTATTGTCTGACAGAGAGAACGGGTATTATATGGAAAATTTTAATGTAGAAAACTGTGAGTTCATTATAATGAATAATGAATTTTCATGTGTTTTTTAAGGACAATTAATTCTAATTGAATTTCAGAGGAGAAATTTAAAGTGAATAAAAGCTTAGAAAAAAATTACAGCTACCCTTTGTAAAGGACCTTCACTTAAATTTTACTCATTCTATTTTAAGTATATGAACAATCAAACCGTGGATGACTTTGTAGCAGAGTCTATATAGATTCTGTAGAAAATTTGACATGATTTGTCCCTTGACTGCAAAATTAATCCATATGGTTGTCACATACTATATAAAATTTCTTTACTAGGATCCTGCATTATTTAGACAAGGATGGCTTTGAATGGGTTCGGTTAAATTGTGTTTCCTTTATATCAGAATTTAACTGGGAAAAAAGCATAATCATACTATACATGTCATATTTAAAGATACATTTTGTTTAATTTGATATGATAAACTCACTTTGAGGAATCCAGATATTGTGGAAACAAAGCATGCAAAAGCCTACCAAGTAGTCTGGTATCTGCTCTACAGCTCATAAAATTCCAGCCCTTCCTCTGTTGTAGAATATGTCTCCCTGGCGGACCCGGAGTTTGAGGGAACTCAAAGGTCCTCAAAAAAAAAAAAAAAATGCCAGAAGGTTCAAGTTACTATAGGCACAACCAGCTGGCGGTTAAGTGGATCAAGGCTGATTCCCCCACTAAAGATCTACAAGGGTAGTTAAATCTATTTCTAGTATGATTGGAGTGATAGAATAACTAGCCCTAGGCATATAATTTAATTCTCTAATCTTAGTAGTGTGTCTATATCATATCACACTGAATTTGTTGACTATATAACCAGGAAGGTTAACCATGTGTAAATAATACCTCCTCTTATACTAATATTACTAAACATCTGAAAATTTGCGCATATCTTGAATTTAAGGTGAAATTCCACTAGTAAATTAGAACAACACCTCTGAATATAGTAATGTAAAGTAACGTAATATAATGTAATACAATACAACACAATGCAACATAGTACAACACAATACAATAGTGCCATCAAGTAAAGGAAGGTTGACCCTGTCACTTTAACAGGTCTACAGAGTTCCCAATTTTGCCTACCTCTCTATTAAGTTTTCATATGTTGCGACAAGAATCCCAAATCCTAGTGTCTTGTAACAAAGGTTTATTTCCTGCTTATGTTCTTCTCCTTCATAGGTCAGCTTTGTCTTTGTTTTGTGCCTTCTTCATTTGGAATCCAAGCTTAAAAAGGGTTTTTTATCTGGGACAAAGGAAAAAGGGAAATAGGTAGAACCACATGATGGCTCTCACAGCTTCTGCTTAAGCGGCAGCACATTCACTGCCCTTCCCAAGTTAAATGGCCAAGTCTGATGTCATCATGCATGAAGTAAAATCTACCAAAGCTGGTACCAGAAGAGAAGGTCAGCAAGTATTTTGAAAATAAAAAGATCTACAAAAATTCCACCCACTGAACTTTATTCAAAATGTTTCTAAAATTTAAATCTGATCCTTTAGTCTCCTACTTAAAATGAGTTCATGATTTCCCATTATTATTTGGAAAAAATTCAAATTTCTTAAAGTGATTAAAAATCTTTTCCCTATCTGGATCCTGTGTAACTTTCTAACTTCATCTCTGTCATTTTTCCTCCTTCGTGATACTCTCAGCCTGTTCTCTTTGACTGAACCCTCCTGGATTTCTCCAGCAAAAATCTCATTAAAGCATCCAACTGCCTCCTCCGACCTTGAAGAGATTATGGAACCCATCTGTGTATTTCCATAGTACTCATGTTTCCACTCTTAAAATACTTATCATATTTTAAAAAAATATTATATTACTTGCTCAATTATTTGTGTCCATACTCCCATATTATAAATTTAATGAAATGAAAAGAGAAAAAGTTTCTGATGATATAATACATTGTAGGTAACAGTTGTTAAATGAACTAATTTATAATGAAAATTTTGAAGGACCAAATTCATATAAATTATAAAAACACTATTGACCATTCAACATACTAGAGAATACAAAGGACATATTGTTTCTATTAAAGAAGAGGAAAAGTATAAAAACAGCACTCTTCACCCAGTGTACTTCCTCAAAATTAACACAGCTGGCTTAAATACACAGAAGTTAGTTTAAAACAAACAAACAAAAATCTTGTTTGCTAAAAGCTACATAGAGACTCTCAGGTAACAAATCACCAAGTGATCCAAAGCTGATAGTTAAGATTCTGTTACTTTCGTAGACAAAGATAATTCTATATGACTTAGGTATTTGAAAATTGCAGTAAATAAAAAGACAGAGTTTATGACAATTCTTTTTCACTGTTGCCCCTTGGAACATGTTCCTATTTTTTTTAAACAGTGGCTTAAAGCTTTTTATTTAATTTATTTTTTTACTTCATCAGTTTCAAGTGTACAAAACAACATAATGTTTAGACATATACACCCCTCCCAAAGTGATAACCCCCATCTACTACCCCTCTGACATCGGATATAGCTGTTACAATACCACTGCCTATGCTGTACTTTACAACTAGACAGCAGTATAGTTGACATTCAATATTATTCAGCTTTAGCTTCAGGTGTACACGCAGTGGTCAGGCATCTACACAATCTATGAAGTGATCCCCCTGGTAAGTCCAGTACCCATCTGGCATCTAACATGATCTTTACAACATTATTCATTATATGCCTCATACTGTATTTCATATCCCATGACTCTTCTGTGACTACCAATTTGTACTTTCTAATCCCTTCACCTTCTCCCTCATCCCCCAATACCCCTCCCATCTAGTCGTCATCATTTTTTTTCTCTGGGAACATGATTCATTGTTCCCACATTAAAGTCACTCTCCTGTAAATAAATCCACAGTGACAATCTTTGAGTATAGGTTAATTGCCAATATAAAGTGATAATTTCATGTTCCGTGAATGTAGTAATTTTATTTTTAATGCATAGTTGAATGACATTAAAAAATATATTCCTAAGAGAATGGGGACAGATGCACAGCCATACTCTTATTGGGTGTTTTGTTGGTAAAAATAGTCTGAAGTGCTTTTCCTTATATGCATTAAAATTCTTTATTATATTTTTAGTGAATTAACATATTGCCATATAGTTATGAATGTATCCTCCTAATTAAGTCTGTTGGGGTTTATCATTCTATTCTTTTTTGTTGGTCTTAATTATAAAATAAATATGTTTTTGATACCATCAGCCAAAGACCACCAGAAGCACACCTGTAGGGAAACAAAAGTGTGTATTGCTTATTTAGTCGGGTTCATTGCATTTTTAATGGATATAAAAATTTTAAATATTCAGGCTCAAGAATGATCCTTCTTTCCCTCTGCCAAGCAGGTACCCAGGGACACCATGCATACACACACCCTTCACTCCTAATAGTGAATACGCCACTTCTACATTGACCCACCCTTTGTTTTCACAGGTCAGTATTTGTTGCTCAGGCAACCACCAGATTGACTCACTCTTTTTGAGGCAATTAGATTAACTGCTGAATAGACGTATTAAATATTAAAGTTAAAAAATAAAATTTATGTTTAAATCATATTATACAACAAATTCAAATACTTCTCATAATCAAAGTCACAGATATATTTTCTTGACAAAGAAGAATCCAGTATTATTTTGAAGGGACTTCTGAACCATGAGTCTATAACAAAGATATTTATTAAATTTCTAATAAAGTGAACAAAGAAAGCATTATGGTTTGAAAAAAAAGATAGAGTGCTATTCCCATTGATGTCCTAATCGTTACGAAGGAAATGGTTTCTTTTCCTTTGTTTTGTTGTTGCTTGTTTGTGGAGAGGATCTTACAAATACTGAATACTGTGATGCTCTTGAAATTAAACAACAGATGTAGTGGGAGAAAATGTGTTATTTTGATATGAAAGATTTCTTTCCAAATTATTTTATGTAGAACAAACCATAACTATTACTGGCTTAAAATCAAATGTTCTCCAAAAGAAATACAAAGTCAAGGAGTTTATTGTTTTTGGGCTTTGTATTTTTCCTCCTGTAAAGAGTTTTTCGCCTTCAACATCTTTATTTTTCTTAGTTGTTGATTTAATAGTTCTGGATGAATCTCATAATTGAATATTTCATTATTGTGCCTAATGCAAAATAATTTGTGAACTTTGTTATAGCAGTAAGAAATAAAAAGCCGACTTTGAAATTACATAGAGTATCACAAAACAGGGTTTATTTACTTTCAGAATTCCATCCTTCCATGCATCCAGATAGACATCCATATGTACATCTGTCTGCATACACCTCTCTGCCCATGGGATACATTCTAAATGTTTATCAATCTGGTTCCTTTCCATTCCTTCTATCCCCAAGTCAATCTCTTGGTTGTTAGATTAGGGGGTTGGGGGAAATCCAAGTATACAGAGGGATGGGCTCAGGTGGCCTGAGCAGCAGGAAAACACAGACGTGACTGTACGAAGGATCTGATAACAACCAGAGGAGTTTGATTTCAATATTTTGACAATTCTTAATGACTGTCTGAGTACAAACTAACTGAATATTTACCCTTCATCTATTCGACCAGGAAACACTTTTTCTGATCTTTTTATGTGCCGTGTTCCTGAGCACGACTAGCATTCCTGTGGTGGTGACAAATAAGATAATTCCATTACAATGTCCTCAAAATAAATGATTGGAGCAAAGTTACCTATTGAAAGGTACTGGAATATTTTTTAAACAAATGATTAGAAACAAATCCAAATAAGAATTCCTTTGAAACTTTGTTTCTAAGACTTACCATTCCCAGTCACTTGCATTTTAACCTTATGAGCACCCTTTCCTAGAAGACTACATCTGTACATTCTCCTCCTTTCTGACTTCACTCCCTTCTCGAGTCAGTTTATGTGCCAGAACCATAACTTCAGTTATCTGTTAGCCATGACCAAATTCTCTGGGTATTTTGTTTGCCAGTTCCCCGTGTCTTATTAAACTCCACCCATTCTAATCAGCCACACAGATGCCGATACAAAGGGGCTATAATGCTGTGCATTCTCAACACAGAAATTCTCCCCTGTGATAATTTTTCTTTCTCTCGCTCCCTCTTTCTCTCATTCTCCCACATTGGTTATTTAAACTGTCATTTATTTTCTCATGCTTCTTACTAAATTACCTGCTAATTCACTCCAACTTTGTGGAGTGCAGAAAGATAATTTGGGGGTTCAGAACCATTGCAATTGCCTTTCCATACCACCTGCCTTGATATCATCTATTTTGGCCTTGATAGTTATGATGGTTAATTTTATGTGTCAACTTGGCTGGGCCACAGAAGCCAGGTATTTGTCCAAACTTTTTCTGGATGTTTCTCTGAGGATGTTTTTGAATGAAATTAACGTTTAAATCAGTGGACTTTAAAGTAGAGAGTGCTCCATAACATGGGAGGGCCTCAACTAATCAGTCGAAGGGCCTCAACCAATCAAAAGACTGGCCTATCACAAGCAAAAAGGAATTTCACCACCTGATGACCCTCAGAATTGAACTGCAGCATGACTTTTCCCTGGGTGGAAAGTAACATTTAAATGTGCAGACTTTGAGTAAAGCAAATTACTCTTCTTAATGTAGGTAGTATTCATCCAATTATTTAAAGACCTTAATAGAACAAAGACTGGTCTCCATAAGGAAGAAGGAATTCTTTCAGCTGACTGCACTTGGACCCATATTACAACTCTTCTCTGAGTCTCTAGCCTACTCGCCTTCTCTGCAGATTTTAGACTTGAACCTCCACCATTGTATGAGCCAGTTCCTTAAAATCTCTTTCTCTCTCTGTCTCTCTCTGTCTCTTTAGATAGGTAGAGGAGAGACAGGTAGATAGATAGATAGATAGATAGATAGATAGATAGATAGATAGATAGATAGATAGATACATGATAGATAGATAGATAGATAGATAGATAGATAGATAGATAGATAGATAGACAGACAGATAGATATGTATGTGTGTATGTGTGTGTGTGTATACACACACATCCTGTTGATTCTGTTTCTCTGGAGAACCCTCTGATAACACACTAGTCTTACCTTCCTGTCTAAGGCTTTGGATCCTTTACTTTCCCACTACAACACAGAACTTGTTTTTACATTCATACCATTTTTATAGCAATCTTTCAACTCTTCCTCCACATGGTTCTTTTCAACAAATATACAGTATATGTTCCATTCTCCCTTTTAAGACAAAACAGAAAAAACAATTTTGTTTTTAAAAACCTTTCTTCCATTTCCATATATTTCCTCTTTCTTTTACAGGTAAGCTTATTCACATTGTACTCACTCATTTGCCCCTGCTGTATCAGAGACACCCAGTTCTCAAGCCACTGCAGTCTTTGCTGCTATTCTTTTCATCAGAGCGATTGATAGTTATATGATGTCTTTTGCAAAGAAAAATCACACCTTTCCCTCAAAATACATTTATTAATAAAAGAAGGTGTTTTGCTGAGGTTAGCTAAAAAGAAATAGCAATCAGTATTTAGTCTTGGTAGCTCAGTAGATAGTGTTGCCATCAGGGAACAACCGGCATAACTTTATACAGCATCACTGAATCCACAGAAAAGGTTCTAGAAAGTTAAACAGCATCTCGCTGTTGCCTAAAGCCATTGGGTATGGTTTACCTTTTATTTTTTGTTGACTCCTCTTTGAATCTCTCCCCATCATCAGCTTCTTTGACATTGCAGGTTTCTGTCTGTTTTTCTCCCATGTTTGTCTGAATGCCAAATCTGTAATCTCATACACTGATTTCTTTATTTAACAAATACCTATTCAGAGTGTCTACCGGGTGCTAGGCACAGTGTGGTGGCTAAGCACGCAATGGTGAGCAAGCGCAGGTATGGACTATCTAACTTCATGCTGAGTATCTCTACCTGAAGGTACAGTAGACCTTTCAGGCTCAAGTGTTCAGTATAAAGTTCATGACTGTTCTTTCCTCACACTGCTTCTCCGTCTAACTCTTAACTTAGTAAAGGATACCACAGTTCCAACGAGAGATAAGACTATTATTGGAGACACCTCCTGACATCCAACTCTCACAGCATAGAAGCCACTGAATTAGGATCTCGCAAATTAATCACCTCGCCACCAATTCCATCACCTTTATTTCAGTTCCCTTTTTCATCACGTTTTTTATACAGAGGGTGCCAAAAGTATACACATTTTAAGAAAGGAGAAAACTATTAAAATTGTAATGCAATGAATGAGGCTAGCATTTGATTAACACCATTGCATTTGTAATGCAATGAATGGATGAGGCTAGCATTTGATTAATGCCATCTTTTGAGCGAACGTCATGCTACATATACACATTGCCATCATAATTCAATTCAACTTGGATAAGTAATACATAGATAACATCTCTTAGAATGTATACTTTTTTTTTTTTTTTGGCACCCCTGGTAGACTTCCTACAGTCTTCCAACTCATCTCCCAGCGTGTAGTTTTACCTGTTTAATCCATCTTCCACACTGCTTCCAGCCTGATAATTCTGAAATACACATAAATGTTTTCTTTTGCTTAACTCAAATAAACCGTTCTAATTGTGAGTAGTTTAGGTCCTAGTAGGGAGGAGCACAAATCACACAGAGCACGGAGAGCAGGACGGAGGATCAGACGCTGGGCCCTCACAGGAATAACCAGAATGCCTCCTCAGAGAGAAGCCCTCAACCCAGGCAAAGCAGCCCCACACCAGGGCATGGGGCATGGGGGACAGCAGGACCTGAACTGGGTTTGGCCCTACTCCATGTAACATACCTCCCTCCTGAGTACCTGTAGTCAGAGACCAAAGTGCGTCTGTATAGGTGAGGCCAACAGGAGACACTGTCCTTGATAGGTATGAAGAAAGAAGTTTTGTTTAGAAGATGCAGTATAGTTCCTTTCAAATAATACATTTTAACACCTTGCTAATTGCCCCAATGGCCCAAAGTCTCGGTCGTGATTCTGTTTCTCCTTTTCTTTCTTTTTTCGTTGTTCTCCTCTCTTTGCTTCCTTTTTTCTCTCCTTTCATCCTTTCTTTTTGGAAAAAAAAATGGGAGAACTGTGTAATTTCCTTCTTACACTACTTTCCTAACAAATATCATAGATAACAAAACTCTATCAAATGAAAATCTTAAATGAGAGAAATCAAAACAAAAAATGGGCCTGGACATGGAGCCACATTAGTTCTAAGAGTTTGGAAAAAAATAACAACAATGGAAGCATCGTTCTGATTAGGTGAAATTACCAAAATACCAATAATGTTTTTTTTTGGAAAATATTTCTAGAACTTATTAAAAAATAATAATTTTCTATCAGTTAATTATACAGATGAGGAATATAATGTTAGTATCTATATAGTATCAAATCATTGCCTAGAAATAAAAATCAATTTCAGGATTTTTATAAAATTGTTATATATTCTATAGTCATTCAACATTTAGCTATTAACATGTTTGCGGTAGGGGGAGAAGGAATCAACTGAGCTTTTCCAAATAATTAGTTATGCTTAAGATAAGGTTAACTTGTTTTCTACAGCCTAGCATCAGTTAGATACAGAATTCAAATTAACTCATAAATATTAAAATTATAAGCTTAAGGAAAGAGTGTTACTTGATGCATAACCTACCTTGAAGTATTAAGCTAATGCAAAAAAAAAAAAAAAAAGAAAGAAAAAGAGAAAAACACAGCTAAAGTGTTGCCAGCCTGTGGAAACTATTCTCCTAATAGAGCACCCATGAAACCTGTATAAGGTAATCATGCCCCAGAACAGTTACTGCAGGGAACCAGCCTATCCATCTCTTACCTACTCTAATGCTATTGATAAATATTTCCTTCCCATATGAGTTAATACTTTTCTCAAATGTTAATAATGAATTTTCCAAAGTATTAGTCAAAGAATGACCAAAAACATTAATTCTAGATGTTTCATTTTGATGCTTTAGTCTTTGATACAAATTTTTTATGGTATATTTATATGTTTTCTTCTATCACCGTGCCTTTCGTATAGTAACCACCCAGTATGCCCTTTTGAGAAAAAAATACTGAGTAAATTATTTACTTACCTCTTCAGCAATTATTGGCTTACATTTGCTTAACCTGGCATGTTTTTAAATTTATCTGAGAATACCTAGCCAAAATTTTAATGCAAGCATACACAGGTATATAGTTTCATAAAAGTTTTCAAGTTTCTTAGCTTCAAGGTTTCTGTTGTATCGCTTGCTCTCAAATAAGGAAAATGTGTTGCATTTAGGAAACTAATAGTTTTAATTAGTTCAAAACATATGACAGGCTTTAAAAAGTATTAAGACAATTGTGAGAAGTATTTTCATAGCCAGGGATTTTATTTTAATTGTTTTCATTAATGAGTGGAAAAATATTTTGTCAATTTCTATTTGCAGAAAGATGAACATTTTATTGTCCTACACTTTGAGGGGCTTCACCATTGGATACTAAACTTTATGAATAATCAAGTATTATTTTATTCATGTCATTTCTATTTGGAGTTATAAGTCTGTCTTGTAAGATAGTTTAAAATATAGTGCTCTTAGAATCCCTTCACTGTTTATCTTGACTTGTGGTGATGGATTTTTCTGTTGTGTTAGCTATGAGTCCCATCTGTTTTTAAATATCAGCTCATCAGCTAGTTATTAATTTAAATCCCACTGAATATTGCTGGAAGCTGACCAGTGTGTTCACAGCATGACACTGAAACAGATCAAAATGACACATGTTGCAATAATTCTGGGAACTAATGTCCACAGGCAGCAGCTATAATTGTTCTTCACACTAGCAGACATTTTCCATTTCTCTAGAGGAAATTCTTAACATATGCGTTTTAATTGGATTTAAGAAATGATACAGCGATGTAGAAGATGGCAGTACAGTTTGTAACACTGGGCCACTACACTGCACATGCAGCTATGTGGGCTAATGCTTTTAGTATAAGATAAACTAATGGTGTTTTATGAATGAGCCTTAATCCATAATTGATAAATAGCATACAAGTAAGAAGTATATTAATTAAAAGAAACCATGATAAATTAAAAATCTAAAACACATCATTAAATAACATCATAAAACTATTACAGCATAAATTATTTCTTCAAAGAATATAGTAATTATATTTTTTTTAAATAAGGGAACATCAAATATTTGATGTCAGCAACTACATTTCTTGACTTGCCCGTATATATATACGTGTATATATATACATATATATGTGTGTGTTTATTTATATATATATATATATATATATATATATATATATATCTCAAATGATTCCCTGCATTCAGTCCATCTCCTGATTATCATGCTAATTGAAATTCTAGACATGACATACTTACTATAACTGTTTTTAAAAATGAATTTTTTATTTCTAAACTCTCTAACACATTAGGAAAAATAATTGCAAATTGGTGAATTGCATGTTCTTTTTCCACCACCTCTCCCTATCCTCATACATCGTGTATTTGGCCTACAATTAACTACTCAGTTTCTGTAATCTACATTATCTTCTGAATTACCTGTTGACCTCATTTTAAACCTGGTGTGAATAAAGTTTGGACAATTATTTTGTTTTGCTTTGCTATATTTTTTTCGATTTTTATTGAAGTATAATTGCCAACTGTGGACAGTTTCTCTTCTGACAGTATTTATAAATGAATGCATGTGAGTCACTGTGGAATGAAATAATTTGACCCCTCTATGGAACTCATAGGCATTAGTCAGTACCTGGAGATATTTAGGGGAAAAGTCTCCAAATTCATTTCATATTAAGTTACAAAGCTAACCAAGGAAGCTTTAGTCATATTAGGATCACTTTCGGAACGATTAATAATTATTGTTCTCATCTATCATTTGAGATTTTCCTCAATCTCCAAAAACACAGCACAGGCAATATGGGAAACCCACTATCAAATCTGAGACTCACCACAAAAATAGGAGCAGTTGTCTGTGAAAAAAATTTCTTTAGTCAGAAAATTCCAGAACCCAGCATCTCAGCCCTGCTTGGCAACCTTCTGCCTAATACCTTTCTACCTGTCCACTTTCTTCCATACTACGTCACCTGAACTTCAGTTCCACCTTGCACACCTAAACAGAAAACTGGCGCCATATTTTGATTTTCTGTCCTAAACCTTACCCACCCATTGTTTCTACTATGGACTCTTCAGTGTTACAAGAAGAAAACAGCTGGTCATAAAGCCTCAGATTCCTCATATGGCATGCAAGCTTCATTTTAGACCATTCCAAACACCCATCAGTGTACCATTTACCTACCAGCACACGTTATTCTCTAGAAAAAAAAAGAATATAAAAAAGGAATGTTTGTGGTGCCTTGACTCCATGATGTTTTATACTTCTATCTCTTTGAACACATTATTTTTCTACATGTCATTTTTATCAAAATCCTGCCTTTTGTCATAGGAGGATGGTCTATGGTTAAAGAAAATGTTTCTGGAGAAAGTGTCGACAGTGATAAATAATGTGAATTTCTGGCTGCAGTTAAATGTCAAAATATATTTGTGAAGCCTAGGGAAAAACCTGTTGTTTTAAAACATTATTTTCTCCTTTCTTCGAGGCTATAGTGTTGATTTATTCCATTGGAAGTCTAATGGTCTAAATGAGAAAGACTTTACTAGAAGCAGAGGTAGAAGCATAATCATTTCCCTCCTTAACTATGGTACATTATGCCAGGAACAAAGACTCACACCTTAAGAGTGAGACACAGGAAAACTGTAATATCATTTTATAACCTCTATAAACCACCTGGGGAAGAAAGAAGAGGTTGTCTAACAAAAGCAGTGGTGGGGAGTGTATAGGATTTCAGTCTCTCATCACTCCCAACAGCATAGGGTAGCACATTGAACTAGGAAAGAAAATGTGTATGTATTACTGTAGTGGTGACCGTTCTTACAATCTGTAGGTGCTTTCTTGTTCAAACTAGAGAAATAGCTTATGTGATAAGGGATCTCAACAGGTGTAACAGTAGCTGGAAATACCGTTTTCCTATGCAAACGCAGAATACAGGCATCTGGCCCTATCTTTTATTAAACCAACTGAATATAAGCTTAACTCTTAACCAGAGGGGTGAAACTTAGGCACGTGAAACACAGGCACATATCATTCATCAGTCTTTTTATAAATGGTTGGATGCCAATTACAGTCTTGTAATTTAAATGTAGTGTTTGTAGCTACATCAGTTTCACACATGACGCCTGCAATCTTTAACTTCTGAGGACAGATGGGTGAAACAAGAAAGAAAACTATGTTTAAAGCTGCATTTGCTTGAGAGTACCAGACATTGAAGGTGATTTTTCTCCTGGGAAGTCCTTATCAAGACAGGAAGAAACTGGTCTTTTTTTCTGGGAGTGGGAGTGGGGGGAAGGCGCAATCTAAAGGGTCTTTTGTTAATGCATAGTTAAATCAAAGACTGTTCTTAAAGGGCCAACTTCAAGACAGTGATGCGAATAATATTACAAGCTCCCTCTTTTAGGCAGAAATATAAAACCAAAAATCTGTCTTTCTTAATAAAGAATAAAAACTTTCATTAGAAGGAAACTGAAGAAAATCACTTTCAGCTAAAACATTTTAAAATTCTTCAGCTACTGTGTTGTAATTGCTTCTTTGCATTGACAATGATTCTTTGCTTGACCAAACTTTAGTTAGGCTCCTGAACTTCCCCCTAGGCCCATCTGTGCACTTCCTGGTAAAATGCAGTGTTAGCAAGAATCTTGCTAAGTCAGTTTACCAAGGGTCCCCCCACCCTCCATATCTGATGACCCTGGGTAATTAAGTTCATCATCCTGCACCATCCCTCAGGTGATGTCTAATGAACTTGGCCTATCTTCAGCAAAGATCCTGTTAGATTGGTTTAGCCAGAATCTCCCTTACCCTTGATGTTTCCTCTTAGTAATTTTTCACCCACTGCTCCCACCCTGCTCCTTGGCTATAAATTCCCACTTGCATATGCTGTATTCAGAATCAAGCCCAGTTCTACACTGAGGTCTCTTTTTTCCTGTTGCAATAGTCGTGAATAAAGTATTTCTGCTATTTCAACTACTCTCCAGGTCTGTTTTTTCTCTGAAAGAGTTGATAAGAAAAGTGAGCATATAAAGATATAGAATATTCTGCATCTGATTTCATAAAAGAAACTGGGTATGAAGAGGGGATAACAGAATACATTTGCTAAATAACTAGGTTATAGGGGACGCTCAAGTAAATTTTAATTTGACTGTGATCTAATTCTAAACAATGGATTTCCTCTGTTGCATAGGAAGCCTTTCACCCATAAACAAAACAATTTATTTCCCTATAGAATTGATCTAGTCCCCATAATAAAGACTTGCTAAACATTGTTTTAGGATTGTAAAGAAAGGTTGGTTTAGTAGACTAATTATGGCTCATGAATTATAGTGAAGCCTCGAGATGTCTCATTAAGATTCTCTTATCCAAAACTACAAAAAATTACAATCTTTTGGGTTCTGTTATTTGATAGGATCAAAATACTATCACTGTTTTTGCAAAACTAAACAAAAACTAGTTTGAATAATTAAAATGAATGGCTTTTAAAAGTTTCCATCCATAGGCATAAAACATAGAGAATTTTGATTTTAAATAAGTCAGTGAGAAGCTCATTTGCTTTCCACAAGAATGTCCAAGGGTGTCTTCAAAATGGGGCGAATTGCAGCTTTGCTGAGTACATATTTCTTTTCAGAGATTTTAGTAGTGAGGCTAGTGTAATGCTTAAGAGAAATTCTGTTGGGGAAAACAACATGGTAGAAGCCTGGGAGTAAGAAGGTAGAATATCGCTGGGTTCTATGGAACCTTCTAACAACCATATTTGCTATGGAATTTTCCACAATTGTGATCTACTTCAGTTATCTCTAAGCTTTTAGTTAAGTTTATTTAAATGTTGTAGCTTGTCCTTTGCTTCACTGGAAAAGTTTGTGCCCAGGGTTGGATCCAAACAACAGAGTGGAAAAAATTGCCCTCTGAGGAAATGCAAATTTAAAATGAAAGGGGTTCCTCAGGAAGACACGAGTAGATCCAGGAGACCAGAGCCTAGATCCAGGAGGCTGAAGGTAGTGGAAAGTAACAACCAAGAGAGATTTGTAGAACATACAAGCTTTTCAGGGCTTGCACAGTTCCTCAGGGTTTGGAACTTGGTGAAATCAATCAAGTAGAATGGGACCTGGGAAATTACAACTTAGATATAAAAACAGTGTTACCTTATCTGTAGTCAGATGGCAGTGAATTCTGGGATACTTGAGTTACAGCCACCTACCTGCAAATATTACTAACTCAAAAGATATCACTATAAGAAATAGTTGATTTTTGAAAAACTAGTGTTGATTATAGTCTCTAAAACCAATAACTTGTTTTTTTTATACATCAGCAGCACATACATTAAATATATATTAGAGTCAATTAGGGTTTAGATTACTTAATTCATTCCTTTGGTTGTCTATCCAGAGGTTTTATTTTGTTTTGTTTTAATTTAATAGGAAAAGAGAAGAAAAGAATAAGCGATTCTTTTTCCTCCTAAAAAAAGAAGAGCTATGTAAAAATGAACTGTATAGAAAGGAATTGATCAAATGAATATAGTGTCTCCAGAAATCAGTGGGCAGCACGAAATTGCCCGGGATTAGAATGGATACATATATATAACTAAGGGATATTAAAGTAAATGGACAAGAAAGGGTTAACTCAGCAGGTGTGGATCATGCAAACCCTGCACATTCCCAAGAAAGGCCAGTCCTCAGGTCTAGCCTTTGGCTAGTTTCTGGGATGTAACTTGTGAATTTTTAGAATATTCTGCCCAACAATGGTGTTTTTGTATGCCTGCAGCTTTGATTCATGCTGTGCCAGTTGGACTGATAAGTTTATCTATCTTACCAATGTGATTGATGGTGAAAACCTGTTTGATTGAGGAGGGGAGAGGCTGTAGTCTGAGTCTCTGAGGTCAGTCATGTGGGCTTTGCATGTAAGTGACTGACCCCTGGTAAAAACCCTGAAACAAAGGTTCCAGTGATCTTCCTTGGTTGTCAGTACTTCACACATGTTATCAGACATCTTTGCTGGGGGACTAAGTGCATCCCTATATGACTCCATTGGGAAGAAACATGTGGAAGCTTGTGCCTGGTTTTTCCTAGACTTCACTCCATGTATCTTTTCCCTTTGCTGGGTTTAGTCTTTATCTTTTGCTATAATAAACCATAACTGCAAGTGTAACAACTTTTCGGGGTCCAAGTCTTAGCAAATCATCAAGCCTGAGGGTAGTCTTGGGGACCGTGATGCAGTCAGATACTTTTTAAATGTCTTGTCTCTATGTTATACAAGTAACTTCAATTCACTGCCTAAATCATACTTCATGTTATCTCAAATAGTCAAGAATATGAATTGCATCAAGAGTAAAGGAGGTGAATTAATAATTTTCAAACTTGTTTTAGCTATAGGGCCATATATTCAACCAATTAAAGCAGAGTGGCTCTGAACAGAGATGGCTAGATTTGGCATGGAAAGCCTTTTTTCTAGACAGTGGCTTCTGAGGCATCTGCAGATCTTTTAGGGTTCCACAGTCTTATTTTGAGTGTCACTGAAAATTTTTAAAATGACTTTAACATATCAAGACAACATATCGGAATGTTTAGACATGATTAGTTTATGGAACCTATAAAAATATAACATAAAACCACATGCCAGTTCATCCTTAAATAGCTGGAATTGTACCACACACTACATACAAATAATGATGAAATCCAGAGGACTAGAATTTAAAGAATTGCCTAAATATAAAAAGTGTGTTCCTCCATTAAATAGCTTTATTTACCAATAACATCTGATGTTTAAAAAAAAAAATCACAAAATGCAGATCTTCCAGTGTTGAAAAGAAAACCTCTATAATATTTTGAATTCATGAAAACCTCAGATACCCATCAATAGAACTTCTTAAACTGGTGTGAAGGAATGTTGATTCACCCATGGATGTGATAATATTTTAAAAGCGTTAGATAAAGGAGTCCCTTTTCAATATGTGTTGAGAATTAAGAGCTCTTTGTACCATAAAAATAATGACATAGCACTGACAACAACCCCGTTGGCCAACATGATCAGATTTTCTATAAAACAAAACTGAAAACAAAAGATGTACCATAATAGGTTCAATTTGTTGTATGTACTGCAGGGAGGGGAAAAGGCTAACATAGAATGTTCATACATTAGTAATATATTTTACAGAAAAAAATTGTTTCCCATTTTACCCTCCCATAACTGGTGCTATAATAACTCTATGTATGATTTCAATGTGTTAAAATGAACTAGAGATAAATTTACCTTCTTTAATATATTTTAAAGAACCTAAAGATGCAGATTAGGTTAAAACACGATCACCTGGTTACAAATAGTGAATTTCAACTGAGATTTAGAAAAAATATTAATGGATATAGCCTACCATCCATGATATATATATATATATATATATATATATATATATATATATATATATGTATGTATGTATGTATGTATATGTATATATATACATATATATACATATATATATATACATATATATATATATATCTCAGTTTTCATATACGAAGGTGAAAAAAGTTATTTTTGAATAGACTAGTAACTTAGAAAAGTTTCTAAGTATAAATGGTTATCAAAGCATTTGCATTTTTTTTTTAATTTTCTAAACCTACAACAAAGAAAAGGAAACACTACATTAGGAAATTTGCAGAATGTTTTATCCCATAAGTTGTGTTTATTTTTTTAAGAGATCTTCTGTCTGTAAGTTTCTGAAGAATGATAAATAAAACAGCCCTACTGCCATCACAGAATTCATATTCATCTAATTTCATTTTAGCATGATTTTTAAAAATGAATAAAAGTTCTATGTATTTTTACATAACTCTCATAAGTTGAAAAGAGTAAATTTCATCATAAAAAGAGAACTTTGTTTAAAGGTAAACATTATTAGATTTCAAAATGAAAATCCATTCCTATACAAGTCAAACAAATAAGAACTATCTTCTATGCTAGAATAACGATACCTAATATTTGTTCATATTTTCAAAAAAAAGTTTTTCTTTGCAACTCTGCCTCTGGAAGTTTGGCTGTACATCACGCTGATGCTCCTCATGACAATAATATTATGTGGAGGAACAAAAGTGATGACAAGCAGGTGATGGGTACAGAAGTTAGACGAGGGAGAACAACAGAGTGACAAGTCCGGAGTTTGTAAAACCAGTTCTTTAGTTTGGGTTTTTGTAAGCTCCTCATACTAGCTTTAATTGTCCCCTTAGGCTGCAAAAAACTGTCTTTAAATATTAAAGTTTGATGTAAAGTTAATAATATATTTAAACATTCTCACTAAGAAGAAGAAAGCCTAGGGGAACTAAAGTATAAGTAGATAATCTTTCGAAATAAAACGACGCTCTGATCTTTAGTTTAACTCTATGGAAGTTTTTTCATTGGAAAGTGATCTTTCCTATTTCAAGTTTTGCATCACAAAATTTAGGAAGATAGTCAAAATAAGAATTTTGAATTACAAACGTTACAAAATTATATCTTAAAGGGGAAATATTTTGTCTTTTTTTTCTTTCAGGTAATGAATAATCATAAATATTTTAATAAGTACGAAAATACTTTAATTGGGCAATATGTGAAAAGCAAGAGCTTCTAAAGATACATGGCAGTTTAAACAGAAAGATCTTTTTGCTTAAAATGCACGTTTTGGTTGAAGCCTTCTTAACATAAAGCAGATATTACGTGATAATTCTCAAAACCAAACTTACTTCCTGAAGTAATTCAGCTTTTCAAGGAAACTAGGAAGTTAAAGAACATACAGTAACATATAGTATGTGTATAGATTGGGTGTGATTTAGAACTTCTATCATTCTACAGATTATACAAGAGTAGTTAAACACATAGCTTCTCAAATTGGCATGTTCAACATCTTTTTTTTTTCTTCCACCCCTTCTCTCTATGCCAGAAGCTTTGCACGAAAGCTGTCATTTTGCCTATGCATGCTCCCTGGGAAAGAGCATCTCGTGGTTCTACTTCCTTGGCCAATTTATTTTTTTAAATGCACTTCTTTCTTTCAGGGCCAATTTGTGTTTATTCAGTATTTGACACTGATGGCTGGAGCAGGAGGGAGCAGTGAGGGCAGGATACCAAGACACAGGCGACCCGAGCACAGGTAAGAAAAAAAAGAACTTTGAGGTTATCGGCAACAGAGTAATATATCTCATATTAGAAACAACATTTTTTAAGTTTCCAAGGTGATTCTAATATGAGGCCAGTGTTGAGATTCATTGAACTCATGGCAACATGGTAAAGGTCAAATGGATTCTATTGACAAAAAAACAGTGTGAGAAACAAAAAGGAATTAAAATTTTATTATATGTACATTTTCATTGTAGTCATGAGGACAGTGAGGCAGTAGATTTGTTTTTTGTTTTTTTGTTTTTTGTCTGCCTGGAATTTATTCTCTCTTCTGATAATGGCATTGTGATTATGTTTTAGAGAAACATTTTCTTCTAATTAGGCTTTGAGATGATTCAATTATCAAGGATGGTATTCCTAGGGGCAGACACCTATTCAGAAAGAGTCCAATAAGGCACTCTTTTTCTTTCAGAACTTTTGATCTTGACTCAATGACACAAGAAGAGAAATGGGTTGGAGCTAATTTAATAGTGGTGGCCTACAGAGTCTGTCCACGAGCTTAGTCTGGGGTTCTTTGTTTTCATGTCTTTTTTAAGGAATGTTGATCATCTTTCCTTACACACACACACACACACACACACACACACACACACACGTAACTTATGTAACTTAAGAAATAACTGTACTACCATTTTTATTTTTTCTATTTGGATATAATTTAAATACAATAAACTCACCAATTTTAAGTGTACATTTTGATGAAATGTGACGAATGCAAATAATCATATAACCAACACCACGATCAGTAGAAATAAGTGAAATTAAGCACAAAAATATCAATATTAGAAATAGTCATTTGACATTATTTTGCATACCTTCATGCACATGCACTTGAAAAGATAGACAGAATATGAAAATTCTAGGAAAATATAATTTTAAAACACTGGGTGAAAGAAAAGAGAAAAATTCCATAGAAGAATTTGAAAGAGCTATAAAAAAATAATTTCCTCAAAAGCGCAATACACATACGATTTTGTAAAGATATTCTAACATATTTTATACAGCAAATAATTTCAAAGAAACACTTAAAATTTTTGTTTTTTTAGAATTAACCATAATACTGTTAACATAGTGGTTCAAAATTTTAAAATACACCCTCTTTTACCTCCTAAAGGGGGTCAAATATATAGTATGGAAGGAGAACTGACTCTGGGTGGTGAACACACAATGCAATATATAGATGATGTATTATAGAAATGCATACTTGAAACCTATATAATTTTATTAACCAATGTCACCCCAAGTAATTTAATAAAACAAACAAAAAGTTATAAAAAGGAAGAAAAGCAACCTCTTGGAAACCTAAAAGGATTTAATAATAATGAAAGAAAACAGAAAAAAAACCCAAATAAATTTATACAATTAAGTGTGCACATCTTGCACATTGAAAACATTTCTGAAATTCCTAAAGAGCACTGTTAAATATTGTGGAAACTGAGAGATTCCATGTTTCTGAAAAGAAAGTCACAGCACAAAAATGTCAGTAACTCATAAACTTATAAATTAATTTTAAACCCTAAAAGTAGCATAGATTTTATTTTCAGAACCATGCATTCTAAGTTTTCTTTGGGAAAAATAAGCACAAATATTCTTAAAAAGTAAATCAATGATACAATACTAACCTTATTAAAAGTTAAAACATACTAGGAGGTTTCACTAATTAAAATATTAAAGGAAGAGACGAAAAATAGAATGTGAGGCTGTTACTTTAACAAAATGGACTGTTTTCCCTGACTAGGAAGAAGAAAATAATTTTTCATTTAAAAATCTTCCCATTATTGTGACTGATTTTGAATTGAATTTGTTTATTAAGTGAGGGAAATTAAACCATTGCTAATTTATTGTCCTTCATCTCATAATGTTATGTTTCCCATTTATTTGAGTCTTTTTTATGTGTCTCTTTAAAGTTTTATACTTTTTCCTCTTAAAGATTTTGAGCACATATTATAATGCTTATCCCTAATTATTTTATAAGCTTTGTTTGTTTGAATTGGGTATTTCCTATTATATGTTCTAATGTAATTTTCTAATGATTTATTGGAGAGATAAGAAACACTATTTGTACATACTCATATGTTGTATTATATTTAGTCAACCTAAGGAAAATATATCTTAATTCTTTTTAATGCTGTTGTAATCATGTTAATCTTAAGTCTAAATTGGTTGAAAAACACTAAGGTACCACCTCTAGCTACACCTACAGAAAGAAGAATTCAAGGTCCCACTGAATATTTTTTCATTTATCCTGTTGATCTAAAGGATTTACCTGGAACAACATCACATCCTCAAAGTGATTTGAGGGTGGATGGGGGAAAAAATATCTCTAAAATATTTTCTTAGCTCTGTAACATTTGTAAAGGGAATAGTTGCTTTGATCCAGTTCTGTACCTCAAAATGGTACATAGAATTTCAAAGTCGGTTAAAAATATGTCATACAAAAGTGTTTCTCTTGGAGAATCCTTTACACTTAACAAAGCATGAAGCTGTAGAAAACCATTTCATCTGTAGTTATAGTTTTCAGTTCAACTGTTAGTGCTGATATAACGGAGTTGTCCCGGAGACAGTCAATTGTGCATTTGCTCACAAGCTAGGATATCGTGTTTCAGCAGATACAGAAATAGTAAAGAATTTCCTCAGAGGAGTCATACAAATGTATATGACAAGTACATTCAAGATCAAAGCCTCTTTTGGCATGCAACTGGGGAAAAAAAACATTTTTTCTTCTTATTCGTAATAAGAATAATGAGGAAAATTTCAGGATATACTATAAGCTGTACTGAACTATGCAAATTGTGTCCCAAATATAATAACCTTACAAACCAAAGAGATTTCTTTGGAGTCCTATTTCAGAATTCCGGTGTATGTAATATATATAGTAAATAAATATTAACCATCCAAAAGTTAATATAAAAATGTGACATTTGTTTCACACTATTAAATCTCAGCATTCGTATTAGGTGCATCTTAATACATAACCTTAATACAGTAAGTGCAACTCTATCTGCATGTTCATTATTTTCAAAGAAGCAAAGCAGAGGAGAAAAATAAGTGAAGACCCCAAAGCAGTGGTAAGATGTGCCAAATGTTTTGCAAGTTACCGATCAATAAAATCATATTAGTTTAAAACCAGTTAAAAACTAATTAAAAAATGATCCCCTGCTGAGATTTGTCTGTTTGTGAAATTATCATTAAATCACAGCATTTTCCATATTATTAAAAAAGACTACAAAAGAATTGTGAGGGAAATGCATATTAAAAGAATCTATAAAATTCTTAGACTGTATTTGGCATGTGATAAAATATCTTTATTTTACCCTATCAAACCCTATCAGTCCCATTGCTCAAAATTTCATTGTCTGTTACACAGTCTGTTTCTTTTTGGCACGCTTACTATATCATCATGTATTCACCAAGAAAATTAAAAGTAGAATACATCTAGATCCTATAAGGTTAAAATGTATTACCTGCAAGAAACTTAGGAATTATGATTCTACACCCAGACACTATGTAATATTAAGTAAATGACAAAAAGATAGGACAAGTGAAAGAAAAGGAATAAAATGACTGGGAAGTACTTATCTATATTTCTTTTTCTTTTCTTTTTTTTTTTACCTATTATAATCTATAAATGTAAAGGAAAATATAAAGGCAAGATACTAAATCAATGATTATTTTACTAAAACTGAAGTTTAGTTATTTTTCAAAATTATTGAGAAAAGGACTGGAACATTTCACAACTTTATTGTCCTTGTTTAATGTTGAGTGTTGAGATAAGGATTTCTTTGTCTAATTAGGTAGGAATTGATTCAAATCTGGAAAACATGTCGAAAATAAAGCCCAAATTAAAAAAAGAAGGAAAGTTATATGAAAAATGCCATATACACAAAAATAAGATCTGGAAAATGATTATTAAAAGATTTGATAGAACTTAAAATAGCTTAAAAGATACAAATAGTATGGAAAATATAGAGTTACTTACACCATCTTGTAATTACCAAACTAAGGGTCAGCCCCCAAAATCAGTCTGATATTATGAAAATTGAACAGGAAACATTACCAAATTGGATATTAGCAGTATTTAACTAACTTCTCAGGAGAGATTAAGCAGATAAAGATGGGTTTTAGTAAATAATGTACCCTTGGAGATATTCTGAAGACAGATCCTTCAAATTTTTAAATGACCTACTTAGAGTTCTCATCAATGTCACGTGATGCCACTGGCAAGTGTTACATTCTGATTTCTGATACAAGCAAATGGCAGTAACCCTCCTACTAAGAATACGAAGAAATACTAAATACTAAATGAAAAACAGCAAAAAAATAAATAAATAAAAATTTTTATATGTTTATAAAGAAAGTTTCCTTCTAAAAGTTAGTTATCTGTGGAAATGTAAGGGCAAAACACTAATTAAATGAGTGATTGTTTTGATAAAACTTGTTTGGTTATCATTAGATTTTTTCCAAAAGATTTGAAATTTTAATTAACCTAAACTAATAAAAAATACCCCCTCGTATGTTTAATATGTTTATAATAATTTATATTTGTATACAAATAAACTATGCTAAGATTCAATGCACCTCTGTATTTCAATGTTAAAGGGGCATGGGGTAATATAAATATATTTGCAGGACATATGAATAATTTTAGTATTGAAATTGTTCCTAAATGGTCAGGTGCAATTCTTCAGAATATTGAATCAATTCAAGAACTATTTCTACACTCCTATAGAAACACAAAGAAAAGCAATGACATGGTTTCTCTGTACTATTGGGAATTATTTCTTATTGCAAGAATCACTGTATTCACTAAGCAATGTGCGGGAACCTCTAGAAAGCACAAGGCATAGGACAGTGTTCTCTGCTGCCCAGAGCCGATGGTGCTACTGAATACTGAGTAGAAGCAAATGAAAACTCCTTCTTGAGAGAGATTACTTCAACAACACATCCTTCCATATCAGGGCCCTCAAGAAACAAACAAACAAAACAAAACAGAGGGATTAAAAATGAGATCACATGGACATAAAACGTTACAAACATGTAATACGTTATTAAAATAGAAGTTTTGCTTGAGGCACAACTATAATACATTTAAAATGGACTGAGAAAGATTATTCTCAAATGCTGAATTTGCCATGGAAGGGACTACTCACCCATATCAAAGATACTCTAGAATGGGTCAGATTGTGATGACAGAAGAGAATCTAAGAAGCGATTTTTGTTTTTTGAAGACTGCATTTGCCAAGCAATGAGATCTCCTCATTACTAGGGGGGAAGAAGGAGCATTAAATAATTCAAGACGTTAATATAATCTAAAAGATAGTATAAAATAAAATGTTTGAGGAAAATTTTAAGTGTATATGGAAATCACAAGAAAAGCAGTTAGTGTGACTAAATGAAACATATCATCAGTGTTAATAACAGGATAATATATGTCATGTTCTAAGAAAATTTAAACATTAAATAATTCACTATTAGCTCTTTCTAATTAGGTTAAATGGTAAACTGGAAAATGGAGGGAAAGAGGGAAAGACATTTTATAATAAGGTGCTTTGTTAAAAATATTAAAACCATATTAAATACTTTACATGTTTGATCAGAACAGATGAATGAGTTTTTTGGGGTTTTTTTTGCATTTTGTTAGTAATGCAACCAATAGCCATTTAGATTGAAGACAAGCACATAGTTTACAATTTAAGTGGAATCTCTAAATGCATACGAATTTCAAAAACCCTTAGCTCTAATGTTGATTATCTCCCAAAATTCACTGTCAACAATGTTAATCCTCATCCCAGAAGAGAACTGAAATTGAATTGTGCAAAACTTATATTCTTATTGCTTCCTCAACTTGACAGTTTCCAAATATCCAGTGAAAGCACCAGCCTTCAGCAAATGATTTTGACTATTAGCTTCATATGCTGTCTTCACTATATCTTAACTTGAAAGCAGTTTTATATCAATTGCATAAATCATATCCATTTCTCATAAACTAGAAGAGAAGAAAATATACCACCTGACTGCACTACAAAAGCAATTGTAGATCTTTAGAAATACGATCAAATACTTCACAAATGTAACGAAATAAAACATGCATAAATCTAAGCTGTCTGAGTTTCCTCAGGGTGCGTGTAAAAAGACAAGGCTCTGAATTGTGCATAGCAGCTTTATTTCATTTTAAGGAGTGCTTTTTAAAATCAACTATTTTATGCATCGTCAGGAAAATAGTTATAATAAATTTGAAGAGCAGTTTGAAAACTCTTTAAAAAAATGGAATTCTTATTAGCATGCTTTGGTGTTTGCTGATAAAAATAATTAGAGTCAGAAACAAACTGGCATTTAGAATTTATGTGCACTTTAAAGGAATATTGTTAAAAAGTGGAAAAAAACTGCTATGAAAATCATGAATCCCACTATATTTTTACAGAAGCTGAGTTCATTTTCTCATAATTGTTTTACTCCACCTAATAATTTGAAAAATGTTAATTTCCACGTGTCCAAATAAAGTTAAAAATACAAGGATTTGCATTTTGCCCATAGTAGGTTTTGTGAAACACATGTACCACAAAATAGTTTGTGAAAAGGAATTTTGAAGTCATTTATGTTTGTAAATTATAAATTGAGAGGCAAATTAGTGGTTACAAAGGCGGGTTCTGGAGTCAAGTCTAGGCAGTTCTGGTTGGAATTCTAGTTCTGCCACTTGGTATAAGTTTTTAAATATCCCTGTACCTCAGTCTCCTTATCTGTAAAATGGAGATATAATAGTGTATTCTATAGAGGAATGTTTTAGGACTAAATGAATCACGATGTAAACAACTACAACAGATGCCTAGAACAAAGCCTACCTGATACACAGTGATGCTGGCGATCTGTTAAGTAATGCCTGAAACACACTTTAAAACTTCTCAGAGAAAACAATGTTTTCATGTGCTCAAATGAAGAACATAGACGAGGATTCTCCCAGGCATATTTCTTCTAGATAAAAATAAAGATAATGCTTTATTTAAAAAGCAAAGAACAACAACAACAACAAAAATCAAAAATATCTCTGATTCTTTCCTGGTTCTTTTAGACACCCTTGACTCCAGAATTCATACTAACACAAATCCACAAAGGAGATTTTCTAAAAGTCAAACCTGTTATTCATTATTTTCACTTTGAAAGTAAAGATATTTCACGAAAGTGGAAACAAACAAATAAAAAAACTGGGTAGCAATATTTATACCTGACAAAATAGACTTTAAGACAAAGGCTAGACCAAGAGACAAAGTATCCAGTGACCCCACTTCTGGATATTTACCTGAAGAAATGCAAAATGCTACTTTGAGGAGGATGTGTGCATCCATATGATCATTGCAGCATTGTTTACAATGGCCAAGACGTGGAGGAAGCCTGGGTGTCTGTCAGTGGATGAATGGATAAACAGGAGGCGGTACATATATACAATGGAATATTGCTCGGCCATGGAAGGGAATGGGTTTTTGCCATTTGGGCAGCATGGATGGACCTGGAGGGAATTGTGCTGAGTGAAGTGTCAGACAGAGAAAGAGAGATGCAGTAAGATTTTGCTTATATGTGGAATCTAAATAACAAAATAAACAGAACAGAAACAAAAAGACCTGTTATTCATGTCTTGACTATTAATCTTAATAGCTTCTCATTTATTGTTTTTCTCTCTCAGAGCTCCCTCCCTCCATTACTGGAATTGTGATTAACTTACTTGAAAACTTAATGATAATTTTAATAATATAGTTAAAATCAAAAGGATCAGCATTTTAATGGGGAGAATTTGTCACTTTGAATAATTGTAATAATGTAAATTTATATATAAAGACACCAAAACTACATTGAATGATCTTGTATTTAATAAGTTTCCTATAACAATACATTTTTCAATATATTTCATTTTTGGCCTCAAAAACGTAAACATCAGTCTCAAAGTCATCATAAGTCAGTGTCGTTTGTTGAAGACTGGAAAAAGTGATTCAAAAACTCTGATAATTGACAGCAATGACTAATTGGGGGCAAGACACAATGATCTATCCATGAATGACTTCACCCTTCTACTTCATGGCAATCAAAATATAATTCATGCATATTTTCCCCCAGTTTTCCTCAGATATGTAGCATAGGATGATTAATAGATAGCTTTCTTTCTGGCGAATTTTCTCTTTAGCCCTTAAAACAAAAAACTGTCCTGGCCCCAAACTGCAGAACCCAGCCCACAGCTACAAGCCATTCAGAGTGTGCAGGCAAGAGAACAAGGGTAAACTACCCTGTCACCTCTTTCTCCCGTAGGGTGTGTTTCTACCCACATAGCCCACTGAGACAAAGAAGTGGATTTATTCCACAGATGTGAATAAGTTTACTACTGGAAAAAAAAAAAATGATGCTGGGATAGTCTGTTAGCTTACTTGCGTTTATAAAAATTCATACCAAGAAATCCAATTAAATAAAATAGTAGAAATATTTGTCTTCAAGTCAGGTAGTTATCATTTTGAAAATCTGTGAAAAAGGTAAAAATCGGTGAACCACAAGTATAATAGAAATACTACTTGGCATAACTCAAAACTCTTAACATTGTACATGGGGCAAACATTTTATTTCACTTAGTATTCTTAATTTATTATCTCCAGTTTTCTGTTATCTGAAAATGAATGATTTTGATATTTACCTTTCTTTTAAAGAAAGATGTAGGGCATGTAGCTTAATTACTTATGTTATTTCTTCTCCCTCCATTTTGAATTTTCATATTTTTTTTAATCTGGAAAATCCAACCATTTTCAGTATGATTTATGTAAAAATTTAGAAGTAAATTCAATGTAAGAGATTGTAACTATTAATGCCATAATTTTGATTTAGGATATGGTATATATTCCTAAACTATGAAATATTTTTAGATTTGCATAGAGTATGCATAATTGTTTATACTTTCACTTTCTCATATATTTCAACAGGTAGATCCATGGTTTGAAATATTTTTAGATGAGTTGTGAAAAATTGACAAATTACAGCATAGGAAATAGAGTCAATGGAATTGTAACAGCTATATACGATGTCAAAGAGGTAGTAGTTTGGGGGAGGAGGGTTATCACTTTGTGGGTGGTGTAAATGTCTAACTATTACAGTGTTTTGTACACCCGAAACTAATTTAAAAAATGGGAAATTATCTTATTGCTTGATTATTGTTCTAGACATCGATTTCAGTTTATTTTTCATTTGCAAAAACAGTATCTACATACCCAAATGGAGATTCTTTGGCATCACTTTCAAAAAAGAAACAAAAAACAAGTAGTTTTGCTTTACTCTAAGCACGAATCAGTCATACATTTCAAATAAATTGTTTAAACTCTACAAAAGAATTTCATCATCTTCATAATTATCCAGTAGTTAATTCCGTTAGGTAGATATAATTTAACCAGATATATTGAAAAATGATGTACATTTCACAGGTCGGTACAAACTCATAGACTGTTAGAGCAGAAAGGGGTCTAAGAAAGCATGCAGTTCAACTTTTCCAAGTTACTTACCTGTGGTCATGTGGCATGTTAATATTAAAACAGGTCTGAATCCCTATCCTGTATCTTTTGACTAAACTAAATAACACATTTGTGGGATGAGTCACTGAATTAAGTAGCTTACACACAGAAAAAATTACATAAAATTTACTTAGGAAAATTTCAAAATATTTATTTGGGCACAAAAGCAAATTCCTTAAAACAACAGTTTACACTTTAATATGTTATTTTTCTTACAGTGTCTAATATAAAACAATTCGCCCTGGAAAGGACATTGCAATTTCCAAACCTCCTAACTTAAAAAATAAGTATGTAATCCAGGCAACCAGGAAATATGCATAGAATAAAGAACATTTGTACTTGAGATATAATGAACTGTATTTTATTTAAGTTGTTCTTAAGATTTTTAACTTTTATCTTTTAGTAGTATGAAATTTGGTCTCACATCTTGCAAATTTAAATATATTCTTTTACTGAGACTAAATTTAAAATTTATTGCATTCAGTACAATTACTACCTACACCTTCCACAATACTGAACTATTTATCTGAACAAGAGCATTTAAAGATGTTCAATTTTACTCATTGTAACTTGAGGTATAATTATGCGAGCCACTGAATTTTATAGTTTGTTTTACAATAAGACTCAATGGTCTGACAAAAACACTGATATAAAGGACGATCATTTATTTCCTCTTTAACAACTGCATTTTTAGTGTTCAGAGAGTTAACTAAAGTGTCAGAATTCACTGAGTTTTGATTTTTTTTGTGTGCTGAATAATAATGATCATTAAAGAATCTGATCTTTCTTAAGAATTAAATGAGATTTTCAAAAAGCAAGCAAGAGAGAAAAGATGACCTTTGAGGAGATCACTCACGGATGGAAGAATTAAATAATATACTGGATGTGGCATTTGTGATTTCTATTAAAACTGAAAGAGTTTTGAATAGAGCTAGAATTGATCTCACTGTATTTAGTCACTTTCCCAAATAATATTCTTGCTGTTTTACATACTTATAAATGAAAAGAAGACTATATCTGCCTTGGATATGAGAGACTATACGTTACTAAGCTGGTATAAACATTGTTAAGGAGATAGTATAGACATCAATTCCAGTCCAGGTCATATTTATCTTTAAAATAATCATTGAGCTGTGAAAAAAAGCAAAATATACCTCAGCATCAGCAAATAATCTAAACATCTTAACCCCAATAATTATAGTAATTCCAAAGTAAAAATGGTCTATTTCATGTTTAAATTATGTCCAGTGTATGTCAAAGACAAATTTTGAATACCATATTTTAACAATTAAAAAATAAGTGTAGCATAAAATGGTTTAAATGCTCTACAAATAATATTGTGATTATAATTACAGGTATATATCTTTAAAAAATAGCTAATATTGAAGTCCCTCTACTCTTCATTATCTACCATTATAGGAGAATAATTTCCATGCAACCAATGACCTAATTACCTGAGAATTTAACTACCAACACTCTTCACCATTTTAGCTGTTTCAGTAGATTAACCTAAATAACTGAAAACTACAAAATATTGTTGAAATAAATTTAAAAACTAAATGTTAAAACAATTCAGAAGACTTGTTAAAATTCCCCAGATTGATCTATGGATTCAATGCAACAATTATCAAAATTCCAGCTACATTATTTTGTAGAAACTGACAAACTGATCCTAAAATTCATGTTGAAATGCAAAGGACCCAGAATAGCTAAAACTATCCTTAAAAAGAAGAAAAACGTGGTGAATTCATATTTCCCTATTCAAAAATATATTACAGTAATCAGGCCAGTGTGGCACCAGTGTAACAATAGATACATAGATCAGTGGAATGGAATTGAAAGCCCAGAAGTAAATTGAAAACACAGTAAATTAACAAAAGATTTGAATAGACATTTCTTTCAAGAAGGTATACAAATATCCAGTACGTGCACATAAAGATGTTGAACATCATTAGTCATTAGAGAAATGCAAATCAAAATCACAGTGAAATACTCACATTTACTGGGGTTGCTAAAATAAAAAAGTCAGACAATAACAAGAGTTGAAAAGGAAATGGAGAGATTGAAGCCCTCCTACATTGCTGATTAGCCTGCAATATGGTGCCACCACTCTGAAATACAGTTTAAGTCTTCACAATGTTGAGCACACAGTTACCATACGAGTATGACCCAGAAACTCCACACTTCGGTATATATCCAAGAAATATATACACATGCCCCCCAAAACGCTGCATGAGTACCATCATTATTCATAAAAGCCAAAAGTAGAAACAATCCAAATGTCCATTGAGTCAGGAATGATAACAATATGTGGTATATACATACTCATAGAATGAAGTACTCTTGTCAATAAAAAAAACAAACAGAATCTGGCTCTGACATCCACTTCAACATGGATGAACTTCAAAAACATTACATTAAGTGAATGATGCCAGTCACAAAAAATGATATATTGTATTCCATTTATGTTAATTATCCCGAACAGACAAATGCATAAAGGCAGAAAGTAGATGCATGGTTGCCAAGGATTGGGGAGCAAGAACAATAGGAAGTGACTGATAGTTTCTATACTGGGTGATGAGAATATTTTCAAATTAGTTAGTGATGATGGTTAGTTAGTGGTAATGGTTGCACAACTCCAGGACTATACTAAAAACCACTGAATTCTACACTTTAAAAGGTGAATGTTATGTGGATTATATCTCAACCATATTATTATAAATTAAAAAGAATAATTATCTCATTTACTGCAGCCCCAGTGTGAATCCCAGGGCAGTAAGTAATAGGAACCTTTACCAATATTTACCCTGGCTATGGAGTTTGTAAGAAAGAAAGTATAATTCCCTTCAATTCAGTGATGACCTGCTCGGCCAGAAACAGCCACTGACCCTATATTACATGAAATTGAAGGGAATGATCCTTGAGTTTAAGTTTGAAATTATGTTCTTTTGTTGTTGTTTTTTTAAAAAAAAAAAACAAAAAAACATTAATCTATCTGATTGGCTAGATGTTTAATTTCTATCTACTTAGGTAGCAAAACCAAACCATGTTTCTCCCACTAACCATTATTAATGGAAGCAAATAATGGCTTCACTGCCTTTCATTATCTGGGCCACTTTATTGATGTTTAAAATAGACTTAAGTGGTTTTAAATGTACCAATTTTAATGGCTTTGGAGAATGAAGGCAGTTTGTAACATTAAATTTTTACATTAAGATGTGCTATATGATTTCATTATCAGATTCAATGCTTTCTAAGGAAGCATTTGTATCTATGTAACACACTTAAAGGTAAAAATATAGTGCTTTCTATTTATTAAAACTCAATGAACTAGCTCTGTTTAAACTAAAAAAGCAAATATAAAATTTTACAGGTTTCTAATGAATTGAATTAATGTAAATTGCACAAATTCACTCACAACTAGTATATTTAGTTTTTCGTTGGTCTATTGTTACTAAATTATCTGAATAGTGAACCCATTTCTCTACTTGGCTTATGGGGAAAAGAATGCAATAAGTGTATAGTAACCAAATTGCATTTTGAAAATTCATCCAAGTTTAGTTTTTCAGGGTAATATAAATATTCTAGTAAATTCCAGTGATGTATGTCAGAAAATTTTTAATACCGTGTTTCCCCAAAAATAAGATCTACCCCGAAAATAAGCCCCAGTTAAGATGGTCAGTCAGACAGACGCATTTAGTATGTTATGACAATGTTCCAAAAGGAGATGACATGACTGTATTTGATTAAATGTAGATTGTTGTACATGAAAAAATAAGACACCCTCTGAAAATATGTCCTAATGCATCTTTTGGAGCAAAAATTAATGTAAGATCCAGTTTTACTTTCAGGGAAACACGGTATGTGTTCAGTGTCTAATTATTTCAAGCCAAAGTGGCTCAATGCATCTCTTTAAAATTTTAGCATTCTTAACAGCTGTAATAGACTACATTTTTCCTTCAAAAGTCGCATTTCAAAAAGACAAATTAAACAAACTAAAAAACAATTGATTTGATGAAATACAGAGTAATAAGTAGATATTGAATCCCATACCAATTTTTCAATATCTTTTGGTATTTGGAACATCTACTAACTTCTCTATTCTCTCTCCAATGAATGTCCCTAAGCTACTCAATTTTACTTTGCAATAGAAGCCACAATTACAATTTTGTATAAGGTTTGATTCTGTGACTATTCTATACACATATATGCAGTCTTTAAAAATATACAATGATAGAAAATGTGCACACAGTTATGCTTTTTTACTATTTTCATTTAAAATTATCTTAGATCTTATATCCATACACAAAGAATCTCATTTTTTTGTGAAAGCATTATTTTATAGGTTGTTATATAATAATTAAATTTTAAATGTACTCTAACAATAGACAGTGTTTCCTGTTTTTTGGTATTATGAAACAATGCTATTTCATAAATATGCATATGATCTAAGAAAAAATTATTAGAAGAGAAATTTCCAGGTCAAAGTGTATTTGACCCAGAAATGTTTTTAATATTTTAAATGTATAATATTTTCATTTGAGCCATTCACAAATTACTCCAAATTTATCAATTTACATTTCATTACAATAGAAAATAAATGCCTACTTCCTCATAACTTCATTAACACAAAGTATTCTCAAACAGTTTTGTCTTTACCAAGCTACTAAATTAAAATGTAATTGCCTTATAGCTTTTATTTGTCTTCATCTTCTATGATGAGAGGTTTAGCATCTTGTAATATATTAAAAGCCATATTACTTTCTCAGAAGGTATTTTGTTCATTTACTGTACTTACTGATATATGTCTTACTAATTTTTAGGTCCTCTTTAAATTAAAATGTTGATGGATTAGCACTCTGTGATAAATTGAAAATATATTGGATTAGTTTGTTATTTTTCTTCTATGTTTATGTTTTCTGCCAAACAGAAAATTTGATTTAATTAAGTAAAATTATCATCTTTTAGTGACTACTGGATGTGGCCTCTGTCCTACAAAGCCTTTCCCATATTGAGGTGTTATAAAATTACGAAAATATTGTGCATATTTTCATATTCATGTAATTTATTGATCAGAATGTATTTGTATTAGATATGTAGTAAGTATCCACTGTAACATTTTATATGATTATTGCTATCCATATTTAATATTAGTTTGAAAACTTTGGAATTCCTTTATTCTTTAGCTTCTTTGGTATACCTCTTTCCTGTTTTGTTTTGTGTTTGTTTTTTTTCATCTTGAAATGTGCCTGTTTTTCTGGGGGTTAATCTTCTTCCATCCTTCTTTAAATAGGGGAAGCTTCTACAGTTTTATATTTTTCCCACTCTTCTATGATTAGTTTATACATTTCAGTGAATGAATAATGTAGTATTTCCACAGCTCCTACTATGACCTAAATGTCAAAAAAATATATGAGGTCCAACAATTACATTTGCGAACTCATTACAACAATGTTGCTAACCTTACTTTGCTATCAGAGGGATTATTCATTATGAATTTGTGCCAACTGGACAAACAGCTAACCAAGTTTACTATTTGGAAGTGCTGGAAAGGCTGAGTGAAAAAGTTAGATGAAAACGACCTGAACTTTTCGCCAACAATTCATGACTCTTGTATCGCGACAAACACCAGTTCACATAGCACTGTCTGTGAGGGAGTTTTAGCCAGTAAACAAATAACCGTATTGGAACACCCTCCCTACTCACCTGACCTGGCCCCCAATGACTTCTTTCTTTACCTGAAGATAAAAGAAATACTGAAAGGAAGACATTTTGATGACATTCAGGACATCAAGTGTAATATGACAACAGCTCTGATGACCATTCCAGAAAAAGAGTTCCAAAATTGCTTTGAAGGGTGTACTAGGTGCTGGCATCAGTACATAGCTTCCGAAGGGGAGTACTTAGAAGGTGACCATAGTAATATTCAGCAATGAGGTATTGAGCACTTTTTCTAGGACGAGTTTGCCAACTTAATTGTCAGACCTCGTACGTGTGTGCGCGCATGTGTGTGGATTCTAAGTCAGTATTTCTCAAATTTTAATGTGCATTCAAATTATGAGGCTCTTGCTTAAAAGAAGCTTCTCATACTGTAAATCTGCATGTCCTGAGATTTTTGCATTTCTAATAACGTTTCAGATGATGCTGATGCTGCAATTCCAAAAACTACACTTTGATTAGCAAAGATCTAGATGTCTTTCCTGAACTCGAAACCCATTAATCTGACTATCCATTGAATATCCCCACTTGCTTGTTCCATTGGCATTCAAACTACCACATCCAAACTGATTTACCAATATGTCTTCTCAAACTTAATCTTTTTTCTGTATTCTTTATCTTAAAAATCAGTCAGGTAAGAAACTGCTCAAATGAGAAATTCAGAAATTATCCTTGATTTTTTCCCTGTTCTCAAGCCCGTCACTTTCAATCAATTCTCAAGTGCCAGCAATTCTACCTCAAATGAGTCTTTTATTAACCACCCCCTTCAGCTTTTCTTTACTTCATGATCACATTAAATTTTGCTCCAATTGCTGAAACAACCTCAAAAATTATGTCCTTGCCTCAGTTCTTCCATGCTCCAATTATACTTTAAATTGTCTGTAAAATGATTTCTAAATCACATAGCTGATGATGCCACTGTCATGAATAAACGTTTTAATAACTTCTAATAGAATTTAGGGCATAATCTGAATTAAGCTTGATTTCAATGTCTCTACTTACCCGTACAGTCTAATACATCTCTCCCTACACCATACATTATGCTTCATATAGGAGACATAGATTTCCTTGGCATTGTGCCTTTGCATAGGCTTGTAATTCTGTGCCAAATGGCCTTACTGTATTCTTCGTGTGATGGAGAGCCTTTTATTTCCACAAATTTTGATGCAACCTGACCACCACCAATCTGCTCTGGAGTGAGAAGAGCCTGTCTTATGACTATCTCCCATGTATATATATGTATATACATCATAGCCCTTGTCATACTGTAATATGCTGATAACCACATATTCTTGTCTTTCCTTCCCTTTACCCTATATGCTCTTTAAGGACAGAGGATATATGTAAGACATAGGGCTTGGTATACCCAAAGTCTAGCACAGTGTCTAGGACATAATATATTTCATAAATTAATTGTTAACGGTTTAAAGGAAAAGGTGACTAACAATTCATCTAAAAATGGAGGTATCCTAAACATCTCCTTAATATTTACATAAATCAAAATTGTTAACAGCATAATTTCAGTATCCCATGTACTTTATTTATTGAAAATTACTTAATAAATTGATTCTTGTTAATGTCAACTTTATTGAGATCAAGCATGTAATTTTCAGTCTCGTATGTACTGATCTAGATCAGATACCTATTTTGTGTGATCTGTGTGCTTGCAATATTATCCTAATTTAGTTTCCTCTCCTCATCTTTTATTTAGTCTACCTACACGTTTTTATATTATGAATCATCTTGATGTTTTTAGAATATTATTCCCTTATTCAAAAACTTTCTATTTCTCTTCATTGTAGTAGATACAATTATCAGATTCTTATCCATCAAGGTCTCCCACCACGTAGTCTCACCACAGCTTTCAGAAATGTCTCACTAAAATTTTTATTTCATATATTGTCTTAGTCTGTTCAGACTGCTATAGCAAAATACCACAGACTGGGTAGATAATAAAAAACGAATATTTATTTCTCATAGTTCTGGAGTCTGGAAGTCCAAAATCAGGGTTCCAGCATGGTCAGGTGAGGGCCATCTTCCTGGTCACAGACTTCTCATCATATCCTCACATGGCAGATCATACCGTAACATATCATCTTAGTATCATCACATTGGGCATTAGTATTGCAACATTAATTTTTGAAGGACATAAATATTTAGACCTTAGCATGTAATATACTCTATACCTCAGCTTAGTTTTTTGTAAATAGTTTTCTATTTCTGTAACTTATCTCATACCCTCCCTCGAGCAGGCATATGTTCAAATCTTCCAAAGCCTGTTTAAATTCTAGCTCTCTTATGGAGCCCCTCACCCTAAATTTAAGCAAATATCACATATGCCAAATTCTATAGCATTACATCTGTAAGATTCTGAGGCATATATCCATTTCCAAATTGTTCTATTATTATAGAAAAGACATACCTTATTTTCTCTTCTGAAAGGGAAGCTACTTTTGTATAGAATTCATGTTTGATTTATCTTTTCATTTGTTTCTCTATGGACCCAGGGCAACAGAAAAAAAAGAGAAAAAGAGCAGAAACACCTGGATTAGAGAGAGACAGAGCACTGCACAGTCTTTCCTAGATACATAACACGAAGAGGCAGCTGATAACTTAAAGATTCACTGGAGAAAACAGAGCCTCCTTAACAATAAAAAAATGATAGAATCTAAAACTTTCTGCAGAGTGATAAAGTATTTTTTGCAAGTAAGTTAGGAAAAAACATGGTACACACTGAGTAGGATCAACAGATTACCCTTAATTTTAAGATACATATTTTTAAAGAAATACAAAAACTAGACCAGAAAAAAAATAATCTAAGTTTTACCATATCCAGCTGGTGTTTTTATTTTAAACAATTATTTAGTAATACTTGTAAAGGATGGGGTAAGTGAAAAGGGGCACACTGGACATACATGGCAGGACACTGGCATAGAGTACGTATAGTTTGCTGAATGTGAATTATATTTAAATTAACCATAAAGCAGTATGCACATTCTTCTCAATGCAGACTTGAAGATTAGTCATTCTTTACAAATCCTTGTGTTGTTTTATAAATCTCAGGTAAAGGACCATGGATATTTTTTTATTTGAAAAGAATGAATTAGTCCCTTCTATTGAAGTCAAGATTTTAGTTTCCCTAAGAGTAAAAGTCAGGTGAGTTGCACTTCTAATAGAATATTGCTATAAATAAGATGCATCTCTGCCAGTGTTATTTATTACATATTTAGTTTTTTTATTTTAATCTTTCATTTTGAATATACAACCTATTTTTTTTAAATTGAAAGTGTTTTTACTTTTTTATTTTTGTTTTTATATTTTTACTTATTTTTAAAATACAGACACATTTCAGTTTTAAGAATAATCTGCACTTTTCGAAATGCAAAACTACGAAGTTGAACAGAAAGTATAGAGCATACATGTAATTTAGGGAGGATAGTTTGAAAAAAAATGTGATTCAAAAGAAATTTTGAAATGGAAACTAAAATAGCTAATTTTAATCATATGAAAAGTTGACAATTTTATGTTTCTTAAAATATACTATCAGTAGAAAGCCCCTACATACCAAGAGCTAATTTAATTTCTTGTTCAAGGCATGCATTTTCAAATCTCACATAGCTTATTTTCATAGTCTATTGCTCTACACATGAATTACTACAAAATGACAAAATAAAAAAGGAAAGATGATTGGCAGTTGTCACTCTGAAGAGCTCACAATCTCAAGTTTGATATGTTCTTATGCTTTGCTAATAAAACCAAACTAAAATTTACATTCCCCCCCCCTCTTTTTACTTAAATGGCAGTTATTCTTCTTCCTCATATGGTTTGCTTTGTCTGATTGACAAAGAAGTTAGCTACTCCAGGGACCTAAGGCAAGATTTAATTTACAGACATTTTTAATAAATCAGAGCGTCTAGGTATTAAGAAGAGACTAACACAGACATCCTGTCCAATATTATTGGTTTCATAACATTTCCCAAGTACAATATTCAAACCTTCTCTTATGTATATAACAGCCTTCTAATATCCTTATCATACTCTATCTTTTCAAAATACTAGCTCAATTTCCACTTCCTTCAAAAAGCTTTTTTTAATCAAATATCTGCATTCTCTAAGCTTTCAGCAAATTCTGGAATCATCCTTTAGCCTCTACATGTTTCAGGTAGTTTCAACTGACTCTAAAAGCACGTTCAATTTTAAACATGAGGAACTTCAACATGATATTTTCTTCAATATCATTGCCATGGAAATATCTTCAAAGATAAATTTTCTTTATAATTAGATCTTATTTTAGCATAAGCATTATATATAATATTTTATATGTTCTAAGCATTGTTTACAGTAAAGATGTCACAAGATACACCCAGAAACATTATCTTGAAATTGTTTCATCATAAGCTGCAATATATTTAATTCTTGTCCTCAAAAGAACATTCTGGTAAACTCGCCCATCTTCATCTTTCTCCTTTAAATATGGCTGAGAATGCCGATTAGATGGGAGTTGACACATGTAAACACCATCTGGCTTCTTAGTTAAAGGAGGAAGTTTTATAATGCAGAGCTTTCCCAGACCCATTGTCATTTCTCCCAGTCCTGCAGACTTGTTTCCAAATGCCCTGGGAGATAAGGAAAGTACCTATCAGAGCACTACACTAAATTATAAGATCAAACTGTCTTTCATTCTGGCTATTTCTTGGGAATGAAAATAAATTGTCAAACAGTGCGAAGTTCCACAAACAGAAGGATCTTGTTCTTTGGAAATGTGTCACCACATGGCATCTTTGATTCTAACACAAGCGTCTCAGGCAAGCAGTTTCCAACTGTCCTTAGAAATGGTTTTCCTCTGCTCATAAGATTCTTATTTCCTGGATATTAGAACCTGCTGTGTTGTTTCAAACTATGCAACCTGAAGAGAAATAGTAAGCATGGACATTTTGCGATTAACTTTTTTTTGTCGAAGTTTTACAAACTATCATTATTATGCTTTTGAGAAAACAATAAAGGATGAATCACAAACTGACCATGTAGCAGACAGAAAGGGAAAGAAGTAAATCTTATTATCTTTAGCTCTTGTTTGTACCCTCTATGTGGTAAGAAATAGATAATCCAACTGCCCAAAATAGCATTTTTCTGATGTTGCTTACCTGCAGCTAAGTGCCAGTAGGAAAGGAAAAATGTGAATTTAATTCACTGAAGCTAGTTATTGTTCAAAATAATTGCGAGAGTAGAATAATACCTTTTAGAGGTTCATGTGTTTGGAAGGTGAGATAGCTGTTGGATTTTCACCAAGAATATAATTTCCTATCTTAACCATTTTAATGAAAAAGGCAAAATAGCCTACCTCACAGGTCCAGCTCAGGAAAGTCACACCAAAAAGGAAATATTCCGAATCAAAGATCAGCCAAATGCTATGAAGAGAAATCATAGTTAGATATCACATCAACATATTCTGTGGAGGGTCTTTTGCTTCTTTCAAGCACATAAATGTTTATTTTTCATACATCTATATATTCCTAGAATTCCATGTTGTACATGGTAGAAAAAACAATAGCCATACCCATGTACAAATATCATTATAACATCCTACATCCCGTATTAACCATGTACATAGCCCCAAGATGCAGTTGTCAGCCATTCTAATAACATTTTCCTCATGAAAATGTTTAATTAGACTCAAAAGTTATCTTTATATGAATCAACTTTTTTTATACAAAAGCATGCCTGCTACAATTTTCACCCACACCCGTGGGCAGAGCACAAGGCTAGTTGGCCAGCTGAGCCTCTCTCTGTTGGCTTAGGGACCCCAGTTAGTGATGGGCAAGCCACCCTGAGCAAGCCACCCTGTAAGCAAACTAAAATGAATTTTCATGGATATACTGGCCAGTTAATTTGAGAATGACTGATAATAATGGACACATAACAATGAAATGATTGAAACGCCACAATCTCATAACTGTTTGTTGTTATTTACAAAGACAATGTTCCAGCAAGAAGAGAAGCTGTAAGTCAGAGGCAATTAACAGAGAAAATCAGGAAAAAAAGGATCACTCTAACATACCTCTGAAGGGCAGTCAGTGATAAGTAGCAGAGACTTAAAGCTACAAGGTTAAATCCACGTCTTTGGATCAGGAGAGACTGGGCAATAGATGCCATTGAGTGTTCTTTCAGTAGTTTTCTCTGCTGGATGTTACATGGGCTATTTCTCCAAATTGATTTACAGCAACCCCCCTTATCCACAGTTTCACTTTCCGAAGTTTCACTTACCCATTGTTAACTGCAGTCTGAAAATATTAAATGAAAAATTCCATAAATAATTAATTCATAAGTTTTAAGTTGCCCCCCATTCTGAGTAGCATGATGAACTCTTGCGAGTCCCACTCTGACCCACCAGGAACATGAATCATTCCTTTATACAATGTCTTCACGTTGTAGACACTACCGCCCATTAGTCACTGTGTAACCATCTTGATTATCAGATAAACTGTAGGACTACAGTGCTTGTGTTCAAGTAACCCTTATTTTACTTAATAATGGCCCCAAAGTGCAAGCATAGTGATGCTGGAAATTTGGAAATGCCAAAGAGAAGCCATAGTGTGTTTTTAAGTGAAAAGGTGAAAGTTCTCAATAAGAAAAGAAATAATATGCTGAGGTAGCTCAGATCTATGGTAAGAACAAATCTTCTCTTCACAAAATTGCCTAATTTACAAGTTAAACTTTATCATAGGTATGTATGTATAGGAAAAAGCGCATTTTTACACACACACACACACACACACACACACCAGGTATGACAATTAAATTCACGAACCTGTTTCAATAATGTTGCTAACCTGTTTTGATATCAAAGGGATTATTCATTATGAATTTGTACCAACTGGACAGTTAATCAAGTTTGGAAGTGCTGAAAAGGATGAGTGAAAAAGTTAGACGATCTGAACTTTCTGCCAAAAATTCATGGGTCTTGCATTACAACAATGCACCAGCTCACACAGCAATGTCTGTGAGGGAGTTTTTAGCCAGTAAACAAATAAACATATTGGAACACCCTCCCTACTCGACTTATATGGCCCCCAATGACTTCCTTCTTTACCTGAAGATAAAGGAAATACTGAAGGGAAGACATTTTGATGACATTCAGGACATCAAGGATAATATGACAATAGTTCTGATGACCATTCCAGAAAAAGAGTTCCAAAATTGCTTTGAAGGGTGGACTAGGCACTGGAGTTGGTGTATAGCTTCCCAAGGGGAGCACTTCAAAGGTGACTGTAGTGATATTTGGCAATGAGGTATGTAGTACTTTTTCTAGGATGATTTCACGAACTTAATTGTCAGACCTCATATATATGGTTCTGTACTATCTATGGTTTCAGGCACCCTCTGTGTATCTTGGAATGTAAACACTGAGGATAAGTGGATAAGGGGGAACTACTGTAGTTTTGACCTGAAGATTCAGAGAATTTTTTAACTGAATTAGCATTTTAAATAATAAAGATTATTTAGTGTCACATTTTTTACAGGTTATGGATTTCATTGGATTTGTTGACAATAACACAATTTGAGAATCACTTATAAATCATCTATAGGGATTCTTATATTTTTGAACTATGTAATTTTTAAGTGCATGTTTTATTTCATAGAGTTAAAACAAAAACAGTCATCTCATACACAATTATCTATCTAATTTTACTTTCATTCCTCTATAAAATAACCAAACTATTATTTTAACTAAACTTATTAAAAATAGTAACTAATGTATATGAGCACTTCTCACATGTGAGACATTTCTGTTAAGTGTTTTGCATGTGTAACTCATTTAATACAACATTTTTATGAGATGGGTACTATTATTATCTCCACTTTTCATAAGAGAAAGTTGAGGCAAAGAGAGATAAAGTAACTGACCCAGGGTCATCTAACTGATAAGGAATAGAGCCAACATTCAAACCCCGGACGGTCTGGCACCAGAGCCCACACTCTCAAGTCCTTCCCTCCAAACATCTTTACCATACTGCTTTCCCAAATTAACTCCCCAATCCAAAAGTATGGGAAACACAAGTATAAAAACCACTAGATTTATTATCATCTCTTTTTTAAAGATTTTTATTAAAATAGAGTGAACATACAATATTATATTAGTTTCAGGTGTACACCATAGTTATTCAACATTTACATACCTAAAAAAGTGATCACCATGATAAATCCAGCAACCATCTGACACCTTACCATGTTATCAAAATATTATTGACTATATTCCCTAGGCTGTACATTACATCCCCATGACTTATTTGTTTTATACCTGGAAATTTGAAAACCATTCCCCTTCACCTTTCCCTCCTTTGATTAATTGTTCAATTACAGTTGATATTTAAGACAATTTTATATTAATTTTAGGTGTACAGCATAGTAACCAGACATCCATGCAACTTAGGAAGTGATCTCCCTGGACCAGTCCAGCACCTACCTGGCACTATACATAGTCACTATACATATCATTAACTATATTCCCTATGCTTTACTTTACAATCCCATGACCAATGTGTACTTTTTAATGCCTTCATCTTTTTCACCCTGCCTCTCTAGCCCCCTTCCGTCTATCACCCCAATAAATCTATTACCCATCTGACCATACATAGTTATTACAGTAGTACTGACTATAGTCCTTATGCTGTAACCTACATCCTATGACTACTTTGTAACAACTGATTTGTACTTCTTAGTCCCTTCCCCTTTTTCACCCCCCCAACACTCCCCCCACCTGGCAACCATCAAAATGTTCTCTTTATCTATGAGTCTGTTTCTGTTTTGTTTATTTTGTTTTTTAGATTTCACATATAAGTAAAATCATATTGCATCTGTCTTTCAGTATCTGATATAGTTCACTTAGTACAATACCCTCCAAGTCCATCCATGCCGCTGCAGATGGCAAGAACCCATTCCCTTCCCTAGCCAAGTAATACTCCATTATATATATGTACCACCTCCTCTTTATCCATACATCCATCAACGAACACCCAGGATGCCTCCACATTTGACTATTGTAAACAATTCTGCATGGATGCATGCACACTTCCCCTTGAAGTAAGGTTTTGGGTATTTTTGGATGAATACCCAGAAGTAGGATTGCTGGGTCATTCCACGTGTCTTGTTATACCCTTTGTTTTCAAGTCTATTTTGTCAGGTATAAGTATTGCTACCCCAGCTTTTTATTTGTTTGTTTCCATTTTCATGAAATATCTTTTTCCGATCACTTTATTTTCAATCTGTGTGTGTCTTTTGATCTGAGGTGAGTCTCTTATGGCCAGCATTAAGGGTGTTATTTTCTTATCCATTCAGCCACCTTATCTTGTGATTGGAGCATTTAATCTATTTACATTTAAAGTATTAATAATTGTTGACGGATATGTAGTTATTGCCATTATATTATTCATATTTATGATTTTCTTTTCATCTTAAAGAAGTATTCCTTGTAATACTGGATTGGTGGTGATGAATTCCTTTAGCTTTTGCTTGTCTGGGAAGCTGTTTATCTGTCCTTTGATTTTAAATGATAGCCTTGCTGGGTAGAATAGTCTTGATTGTAGATCCTTGCTTTTCATCACTTTTAATATTTTGTGCCAATTCCTTTTGACCTGCTAAGTTTCTGTTGAGACATCAGCTGACAGTCTTATGGGAGCTCCCTTGTAGGTAACTAACTGCTTTTCTCTTGTTTCTTTTAAGATTCTTTCTTTATCTGTAACCTTTGGCATTTTAATTATGATATGTCTTGGTGTGGGCTTGTTTGGGTTCATCTTGTTTGGGACTCTCTGTACTTCTTGGGCTTGTATGTCTATTTCCTTCACTAGGTTAGGGAAGTTTTCCATCATATTTCTTCAAATGGGTTTTCAATTTTTTGCTCTTTCTCTTCTCCTTCTGGTACCCCTATGATGCAAATGTTGGTGCACTTGATGTTGTCCCAGAGGCCCCCTAAACTACCCTCATTTTGGGGTGTTCTCTTTTCTTTATGCTGTTCTGTTTGGCTGGTTCTTTTTTATGTTTTCTATCTCCATTTTTATGTTTCCTACTGTTGTTTGCTGAAGTTCTCCCTGAGATCATTGAGCATCCTTGTAACCAGTGTTTAGTACTCTGCATCTGGCAGATTGCTTTTCTCCATTTTGTTTAGTTGATTTTCTGGAGCTTTGCTCTGTTCTTTTATTTGGGACATGTTTTGACTGCCTCCCTGTGTTTGTCTCTCTGTATTAGGTAGAGCTGCTATGTCTCCTTGTCTTAGTAGAATGGCCTTATGTAGTAGGTGTCTGATGAGCCTTAGTGTCACAGTATCCCTCATCACCTAAGGTGGGTGTTCCATGTGTGTCTCTTGTATGGGTTAGGTGTACCCTTCTGTTGTAGTTGAGCCTTGGTTGCTGTTTGCATGTCAATGGATAATCCTTGGCCTGATTGGTTGTGAGGACTGGTTGTGACAACAGTGGAGGAGCTATTGTGCAAGGGCTGACCCTATGGAGCTTTAGTCAGGTTCTGAGCCTGCCCAGTATGCCCTTGGAGTGTGTCATCTGTGGAGGTGTCCAGGTGATGGTCTGGCTCGGTCAGAATCTGGCCACTAGGCATGTCAGTCCCTGGGCCTCTTAGGAGGGGACCCACTGCAAGCCAAGTTCAGCCATAGCCTTTGCCCTGCCCAGGACCACCTGGCATGAGTCACAAAGCAATCATCAGATGGCTACTGTCTGCACTGGGTTGGAGGTGTCTGAAGGGGCCAAGCCTAGGGACAAATCAAGGTCAGCCGTCCCTAGTGTTGGGCTTAGGTCTGCTCAATCTGAGGTACCGGGCATGCCAAAAGCCAGATGCTTCTTGTTTGGGTTTTGTCAGTGTGGGGACAGAGTCCCAGAGAGCAGTTTCCTCACATGGAGAGCTCTCGACCTCACATGGAAAGGTGCTGGCTCAGGTACTAGATGGCCATCAGCTGTTACTGGTTAGCCATTAGCCACTGATATAACTGCGATGGCTAAGCTAGCAAGCACGGATTGTGGATTGTGGATTGCAGAGAGGCGTATTGAAGTTAGCACAGCGTATTGCAGTTAGCAAGTGAGGTTGGTTGGCAGAGAAGGGACAGTGAGTGGCTCCTGCTTCCTGTGTCTCCAACTCATCCACCAGAGAGAATATAGTGGTATGACTCCCCTATCTATGGCTCTGTGGGTGTTCGTTTTTGGCTTCACCATATCCTGCATTCTTATGTGGGGAGCGGGAGCTGAGACCCTGCATGACACCCTGCCTGACAGGCAGGTTTTAGGAAAGTGTGCAGCACAAACCAAGGCAGGCTATTTGTATAGAAAAGCCACTGAGAGGAGCTCGTTAGCCAAGTTGATAGAAATTCAGATATGGTGGCCACCTGTGTTTGCACACAGGGGAGTGGAAGGCTCAATCAAGATAAAAATGGCTTCCGCCAGCTCCTCCATCTAAGAGAAAGCCACCCCTTCAGCCCTTGCCCTGAGGCCGACAACTCAGTTCCTCTTTGTTGTCCCTGGCGCTTTTCGACCTGCTGACCCAGCGCTGGAGCTCAGAGTGAGCAAGTCCGTCAGCAGGTAAGTCTGTGCGCAGTCCATTTAAGAGGAGTGCCTGGGAATGCAGCTGCCCTCATCTCACTCAGTACAGTCAGAAGTTATGGGGACGCCGCTCCCAAACAATGGAACACTGGGCAGGGGAGTGTACTGTGTGGTTGGGACCTCTCTCTCCTCCAGGCGGCCTCTCCACAGCTGAGATATCCCTCCCAATTTTTCAAGGTTACACACGCGTGTGGGTTCCACACCTCTGCCTCTCCTACCACTCTCAAGGTGGCTTCTGTATGTCCTCAGTTTATCTAGACTTCAGGTGATTCTTAGTGGTTATTTTTTAGTTTAGTTGTAATTTTGATATGGTTGTGAGAGGAGGTAATGAGTGTTAACCTACTCCGCCATTTTGTTTGGATCTCAATTTAATGTCATCTCTTCATCAATCATAACAGAATGGCTACCTAGTTGCAGTATGTGGATTAGTGATTGGGAAGAATAGGTGGCTGCCTATGTAACTTATATGGCGGAGTGATGGGTGATGGGAAGCACACACACTCATTCTCCACTGAAGCTTGAAATTTTATTGGTTACATATAGTCATCTTTACTGTGCTGATTTCTTTTGAACTAATTGAAGGCTACTTTGTGTAATTTATCTTTTTAAAATGGAACATTTTCAAATGGGAAATCTTTCCTGATAACCTGGGACTTCAGCCAGGAAAATTTGAAAGCTAGAGCTGAGTCAATAGCCCAAAGCCAATATTCTGCATAGGTTCTTCACTTACATGCCTGGTGATTAATACTAACTCTTGTCTTGGATCTCAAATAAGGATGCTGATTAGATCATTGGTCAGGGCTGGCTATGTGGGTGTGTGATCCAGGCAGTTGAACAGGACGCCATATTCAGGAGGGTTTGTGGCTTGGTTTAATTTTCTGCTTTTGCTACCTTGAAACTCCTAATAATTTTACCTTTGAGTTTGTGTTTTATAACACCAGTGGATCAATAGAGCATGTGTGTGTAGGGGCTCCAAAGGAGTTACACCAAGAGTGCCTCTGAGGTATGCAGATTATTTTTAAGCTAAAAGTATTCACTATTTTTTGCTCCCCATTTGCATATAGTGTTTGTGATGCCTCATGAGCACAGGCTTCCAGCAGACCACGTTGTCTGGGAGCTTAGTGAAACTAAAAGAGAGAACAAGAATATTACATCGACAACTGAGTAATCAGGGTTGGGAGGAGGTGCTGACAGCCCTGAGAAACCGTGCTTTCCTTTGAACCATAATTTGTTTCCAAAGCAAGAAGGCAGTGACATTCTAAGACATATGAATTAGCAAGGAATTTTATCAGATGATTTTTTACTCATGTTACTTCCCTGTATTAGACTAAAAATGATGATGTAGAAGAAAAGGAATAATGGAGCAACCAATAGTTTCTTTTTCTTTCCTTGCTTATCAGTAAGCTGAAGGGAGAGTGTTGGTTGAACATAGGTGTATCAAGAAGTGAAGTAAAAAGTACAGAGACAGTTTTGTGCAGTGTTTCCCTTCTTCTGATAAGAACTAAATGTGCATAGGTGAGCTATAAAATATGAACTGTGTGATTTTGGTGATTGCACATATGAATTAAATGCTCTTGCATTTGTATTTAAAACTGTCATGGCACAATATAAAGGTGGCCAGGAAATACAAAAAGAAATACAAAGGTGGTCATGGGAATAATTTAAATTTTAAATATTTTCTTACTTAGAACATTATACTGCAAATATAAAATACCATAATAAAACTGAAAGAAGTCTTACAGAGAAAAGAACATGCTTTAGAGTTTAGTATTTTAATCACTCTTTTTTATTCCTGCTTTTTGGACAAGAGATTCCATATTTTCATTTTTGTACCGCGCTGCATAAATTATATAGCCAGATCTCAAACCTGCACATGGTCTCTCCATTATATTGAATTTTATGAAATATTTGTCAGCATAATTGTAGGTGCATGTGCTTTCTTCCTCTCTTCTGATAATGTAATTAATTATGTTAAATTTTGGTACAGTGCAGTGGTGAAAAGCATTGCTTCCTCTTCTTTTGCTCTCCTCATTTTATCCAGCCCAAAAAATTTTCTTCTAGTCTCTTCTGGGATGGGGGAAAGTAAGAGATGGCAGCAGAGTAGAAGTGGAATAACCCACCATTTAAAACTGCCCTGCTTGCAAATATTTTGTGTGTTTCAAGACTCCGCACTGTCTCCTATGAGATTCAGATTTCTATGAACCAGAGCCGGGAAATCAATTCTTTTATTTTATTTTATTGTATTTTTCTGTTTTTAGTGCATACATTTCTCCCCTGAGGTAAGATCACAGAAAGGTTCCAGTGCTTGAGTTGAAGAAGGATCAAGGGAGACAAAAAATAAGGGACATATATAAGTGAATATTTAAAAATACCATCCTGCTACACTGTAATAATGTGTCATGTCTTAAGTTGATTTAATTTTTCTGAACTTCAAATATCTATTCTCTAAGGCAAGCTACTATATAAAAAAAAGCACATTTTTTGAAAGTGCTGTTCTTTTTTTTAAGCTGCCTGTGTTTCGTCTTTGCAACACAATCATAATTTTATGATTTTACTTAATTTTTATTTATTTATTTTTGTTTTAATTAAAGTTTATTGGGGTGACAATTGTTAGTAAAGACACATAGATTTCAGGTGTACATTCTGTATTACATCATCTATAAATCCCATTGTGTGTTCACCACCCAGAGTCAGTTCTCTTTCCATCACCATATATTTGATCTCTTTACCCTCATCTACCACCACCCTCCCCCCTTACCTTCTGATAACCACTAAACTATTGTCTATGTCTACAAGTTTTTGTTTCTCATTTGTTTGTCTTGTTCTTTTGTTGTTTTCGGTTCATATACCACATATCAGTGAAATCATATGGTTCTATACTTTTTCTGTCTGACTTAATTTTGCTTAGCATTATACTCTCAAGATCCATCCATGTTGTCACAAATGGTCCTATTTCATCTTTTCTTAATGCCGAATAGTATTCCATTGTGTATATATACCACAACTTCTTTATCCATTCATCTATCGATGGACATTTTGGTTGTTTCCATGTCTTGGCCACCATAAATAAAGCTACAATGAACATTGGAGCACACTTGTCTTTATGTATGAATGTTTTCAGATTTTTCGGGTGGATACCCAGGAGAGGGATTGCTGGGTCATATGGCAATTCTATTTGTAATTTTTTGAGGAAACTCCACACTGCCTTCCATAGCTGCTGCACTAGTCTGCATTCCCACCAACAGTGTATGAGGGTTCCTTTGTCACGCAGCCTCTCCAACACTTGTTACTATTTGTCTAGTTGATAGCCATTCTGACTGGGGTGAGGTGATATCTCATTGGGGTTTGCATTGGCATCTCTCTGATGATTAGTGATGTTGAGCATTTTTTCATATGTCTATTTGCCATTTGTATGTCTTCTTTGGAGAAATATTTCTTCAGGTCCTTTGCCCATTTTTCAATTGGGTTATTTGTTTTTTTGTTGTTGAGTTGCATGAGTTCCTTGTATATTTTGGATATTAGCCCTTTATCGGAGGCACTGTTTGCAAAAAATCTCCCATTCAGTTGGTTGTCTCTTTATTTTGTCGATCTTTTCTTTTGCTATGCAGAAGCTTTTAAGTTTGATATAGTCCCATTCATTTATTTTAGCTTTTACTTCCATTGCCTTTGGAGTCAAGTTCATAAAATGCTCTTTGAACCCTAGGCCCATAAGTTTAGTACCTATGTTTTCTTCTATGCAGTTTATTGTGTCAGGTCTTATGCTTAAGTCTTTGATCCATTTTGAATTAATTTTGGTGCATGGTGACAGATAGCAGTCTAATTTCATTCTTTTGCACGTGGCTTTCCAATTCTGCCAGTACCATTTATTGAAGACTGTCTTTTCTCCATTGTATGTTGTTTGCTTCTTTGTCAAAAATTATCTGTCCATATTTATGTGGTTTTATTTCTGGGTACTCAGTTCTATTCCATTGGTCTTATATGTCTGTTTTTCTGCCAAAACCATGCTGTTTTAATTATTGTTGCCCTGTAGTACAAGCTAAAGTCAGGGAGTGTGATACCTCCAGTATTGTTCTTTTTTCTTAAGATCGCTTTGGCTTTTCAGGGTATTTTTGGTTCCATACAAATCTGATGATATTTTGTTTTATTTCTTTAAAAAATGCCATTGGGATTTTCATGGGGATTGCATTAAATCCGTATATTGCTTTGGGTAATACGGACATTTTAACTTTGTTGATTCCAATTTAACTTTGTTGTCCAATCCATGAGCACGTAATGTCTTTCCATTTCTTTGTGTTTTCTTCAATTTCTTTCAAAATGTCTTATAGTTTTCAGCATATAAGTCTTTCACATCATTGGTTAAGTTTATTCCTAGGTGTTTTACTCTTTTTGTTGCAATTACAAAAGGAATTGTTTTAAATTTCTTTTTCTGAGATTTCATTATTAGTATATAGGAATGCAATGGACTTTTGTGCATTGATTTTGTAGCCGGCAACTTTACTGTATTCATTGATTGTTTCTAATAGCTTTTTGGTGGAGTCTTTAGGGTTTTCTGTATATAGCATCATGTCATCTGCAAAGAGTGACAATTTAACTTCTTCATTCCCAATTTGGATGCCTTTATTTCTTTCTCTGACCTGATTGCTCTGGCGACGACTTCCAACACTATGTTGAAAAGCAGAGGTGATAGGGGACAGCCCTGCCGTGTTCCTGAACGTAGAACAAACGACTTCAGTTTTTCACCGTTAATTATGAGATTAGCTGAGGGTTTGTCATATATGGCCTTTATTATGTTAAGGTATTTTCCTTCTATACCTATTTTATTAAGTGTTTTAATCATAAATGAATGCTGTATCTTGCCAAATGCATTTTCTGCATCAATTGATAAAATCATATGATTTTTGTCCTTTATTTTGTTTATGTGATGTATCATATTGATGGACTTGCATATGTTTAACCACCCTTGTGCGCCTCGGATGAACCCTACTTGGTTGTGATGAATAATTTTTTTAATGCATTGTTGCATTCGATTTGCTAGAATTTTGTTTAGGATTTTTGCATCTGTATTCATCAGAGATACTGGTCTGTAGTTTTCTTTTTTTGTGTTGTCCTTATCAGATTTTGATATCAGGTTAATGTTGGCCTCATAAAATGAGTTAGGGAGTACTGTCTCTTCTTCAGTTTTTTGGAAGAGTTTGAGCAGGATTGGTATTAGATCCTCTTTGAAGATTTGGTAGAATTCACTAGTGAAGCCATCTGGTTTTCCAATTCTTCAAAGTTTAGCCTAGGAAGGCTATATGTTTCTAATGACTTGTCCATTTCTTCTAGATTATTGAATTTGGTGGCATATAGTCCTTCGTAGTATTCTTCGATGATCTTTTGTATTTCTGTGGTATCCGTGATAACTTCCCCGTTTTCATTTCTGATTGTTTATTAGTGTCTTCTCTCTTTTTATCTTAGTGTCTTTTTATCTTAGTGAGTCTAACCAAGGGTTTGTCAATTTTGTTAATCTTTTCAAAGAACCAGCTCTTTGCCACATTAATTTTTTCTGTTGTCTTTTTGTTTTCTATTTCATTGAGTTCTGCTCTGATTTTTATTATTTCCTTTCTTTTGCTGACCTTTGGTTTCATTTGTTCTTCTTTTTCTAGTTCTTTAATGTGTAACGTGAGGATATTTATTTGGGATTTTCTTGTTTCTTGAGATAGGACTGTAATGATATAAATTTCCCTCTTAAAACTGCTTTCACTGCATCCCAAAAATTTCGGTAGGATGTATTTTCATTCTCATTTGTTTCTATGTATCTTTTGATCTCTCCTCTAATTTCTTCTTTGAGCTGGTCATTCTTTAAAAGTATGTTGATTAATCTCCATGTATTTGTGGGTTTTCCTGCTTTCTTTTTGCAGTTGATATCCAATTTCAAAGCCTTGTGATCAGAGAATATGCTTGGTATGATTTCAATCTTCTTAAATTTGCTGAGGCTAGTAAAATTTTGAACCACGACTCCTCTCTGAGATTCTTTCTTTTTATTCTTTTTTCTTTTCTTTTTTTTTTTTTTTTTTTTTGCCAACATTGAGGTTGTTAACTCATTGCCAATTTATTTGATAGTATCTTAAAAATTCCTCTAAAATCTTACATTTTTCCCTTCTTTTGTACGTGTAATAGACTGCAAAGTCAATTTTTTTCTGTTGCCCTAGAATGCACATATGGAGATCAAACCAGAAAGGAAAAAATTAAGCAATCCACATTCTAAAGAAAGTCTACAGCAATTAGAACCAGATTCCCTCAGATGTTACAGTTAGGTGTCCAAAACAACTCAGCAAACATTATCCCGGTAGATCCCAGCAGCCCGTCTCAGTCTATAGGCTGTATTTGATTGATTCTAAGACATATAATTCTTCCCTGTTTTAACATTTCTGAAATCAAGTGTCCTTATGATCAATATTGTTTTACAGTCATTTAGGCTTGGCAGAATTTCAATTATAGTTACCTCTGCTATTCCTGTGAGACAATATGTACAAAAGAGCTGTCATCAAACCTTGCATAATGTATGCTAGTGGAATGAAAGAAGATCCTGGAGACAACAACATAGGAATGCCGTTAACCCTAGAAATCAATGTTTGTACAAGAGAGATAGGGGCAGAAATTAATTAGACATAGTTAGAAAGAGTTCCAAGAGGGAGAATACAGTTCCCTAAATGTGTATACAGTCATGCACTGCATAACAACATTTTGGTCAATGAAGGACAATGTATACCATGGTGGCCCCATAAGATTATAATGGAACTGAAAATTTTCTATTACTTAATGGCATCATAGCTGTCGTAATATCATAGCATGTAACCGTTGTGTTACAATTGCTTACCGTAGTCAGTACAGTAATGTGCTGTACAGGTTTGTAGCCTAGGAGCTATAGGGGAAGAGAATTTGTCACCTCAAAATATTTCTATTTGGCATAGAATTATTTTAGGCTAGTTACTTTTAAGAAATAGCAGACATGGGAGAAGGTTTGAAAATCAAGTAGAAGTTAGCATTTGTAAAAGACATTTACATTAGTAAGAGACTCTCCATTTGTAAGTGTCTCCCTTGGCTTTAGCAGGAAGAGGGGGATGACTATCTCTAGAAACTCTTATCAAAGTAGATGGTAGTAATTTAAATCTGCACAAAACCTTCCCCTTATTTTTCTGTTTTCCCAATATCTTCTTTTGTCTTCAGGTGAAGGTGGTATTTAAGGTGTTGGTGTCTGCCATTTTTGCAGAGTTAATCAGTTTACTTGGGACTCTCCCATGTATATAGGAAGAATATATGTTATTAAACTTCTGTCAACTTGTACAGGTTATTCATTGATCTGTCATGAATCTGCTTGGGTAGAGAAATAGAAAATTGGGAAGCGACAGCAGTGGAACTATGGAATAGTTGTCATGCTCATCATTTGCTTTTGCAAGGATTTGTTCATTTCAAAGAGGTAATGTTACACTTCAAAAATAGCTCCCTTTTGTTCATGTTCCATTGACTCCCCAGGTAAGGGGACCAAAGTTCAAGAGGTTGAAGTTTGTACAGGTTGATAGGGAGCTAAAGTTAATGAGTAGAAGAAACAAAGTCAGACCTGAATCTCCCAAGTCAGGGAAGTAAGCATTGGGAAAGTTCCAAAGGCTCTGCATAAAAAAGCTATCATCAGCCTCCCAGAAGATATCCATGCTAACATACTGTTTTCCAACACAGCAGCAAAAACAGGGACACATAATCACATACACAATTATCTAAGAGATTTTTGCCCATCCACCCTAATGCCTGCCTATTTCCATAGTAGCTAGAATTTAAGGAAGGAGGGAGAACGGCATAAAAAAAGCAGAAGCCCCTCCATTTAAGTCTCTTTAGCAAAGGGTTAACCATTGCTTGAGGATAGAGACAGATGAAACTGGATTGAATTTATGATAACTGGAAATAAAAGAAAGGCTATGGGATCTGCCTCAAATGCTATTAAGGGACTTTGGATTAGGAATTTGACAGAGCATGGTTGAAGGATGTGATTGGAAAAGATGAAAGTTCAGACTGCTCCATTATCCAGTTACATTTATGTGTCAAACATTTTAAAATGTAATAAATTTTTCTCATATTCTCCTGCCTGCGGAAAACATACAAAAACAAACGCAAAGGAGAGGTTTACGAAATCTATACTCTCATCCATTTGAACTCTGAAGATTTCACATAATCTCACCCTCCAAACTAATTCATCAAGTAATTTGGATACAATGCTCGAATTCTTTTCTAGGCTATATTTTCAGACAATGCTACTAGTTCTACTTTTTGTAACAGCCCACTAATCTGACATTCTAGTGCAATGTCAATAGCACAGCTCTTAATCTTTTTTTCCAGTAGTTTGTGCTTCTATTAACTTGAATGAAGCTAAAATACATTCTTATTGTCAGGTTGTAGTTTTGTTTACATAAGGTTTCGTTTTCATTTTTGTTTTTTCAGTTTGTGCTGAAAGATATTGAGAACTATATGTGTGTATTCAAACTGATTTGTTTGAATATGATGTAGTTACTCATCAGGAGCCATAAAATGATTTTATAAAATTTTACATTATAAAAATTATTGAGGAAATGGGGCCATTTGTATACCATACAAATTAAACCTAATGATTAATATGTGAACAGGTACTCTCACTGATCAAAAATAACATGACAAATTGTCATATTGATGGGGTATTGTCAGCATCTGGAATATATTATATGCATCCCGTAACAGAAAAGCCTCTTTGATGATCTGATATTTATAGACATGGAAATAGGTGCTAGAAAGGTCCCACATTTTGCCTCATGTCCGGGAACCATATGAACAAAACTAAACCAACAAGGAATGTTTATACCTATGACGACATTCATAATGATCTTGTGCAAGCATGACACATGGGAGGAAGGTGAAGGCAGGCCTGATGTAAACTAGATTATAAGAATGGATGAAAGAGCCTCCAGTGGAAAACTGAATTAGTGAATGATCTGGATGGAGTTCAGAAATGATGTCAGGCTGAGAAATGATTTCAGGAGAACCAAATGGTTCCAAATGTCGCACATATTTAACTCATGCTGACCCAGTCTCTTGCTGGATAATCTTCACTCTGTGAAAGAGGTCACCATAGAAAAATGGAATGGACAGCATCTCCAGAGACTTAACCCTTCTTTCAGTAGACTCTCTCCACCTGTGAAAGATCTAAACACCAAAAGAATAACATTTGTCACTACTGGGTGGGTAGAGAAGTAAATATCTCAAGTCATCAGGAAGGAATAGAAGAAAAATTCTGAAGACAGAAAAGAGAGAGCAGATGTTCAAACATCTGTGGCCAAGGAGTAATTTGAGTCCCATATTCACCAACTTATGTGTGTTTTGAAACTCCCAGAGATAAGCTAGAGACAGCTGCTGAGACACTGCTAGTATTGGTGTTGGGGACCTTTAATCCAATGAAATCTGGACACCAATTTCTAAAGTAAATATATCTCATCCAGAACTTTAATTTAGGGCAAAAAATGTCTGGCATGATTATTTACATGAATTACAAAAAAAAATACTAGAGACAAAATCAGAGATACAATTTATCTCAGATTTTCAAATACCCTTGGTAAATAACTGATGCAATATAAATGGGTTTCCCCAATGCAAAATAATAAAAATGTGTTCAAGTACAAATAGATAAGAAGAAAGAAAGGAAGGAAATAAGGCCCTCACCACCTATCCAGCCCTGATCTAGACCCCATAAATTAATTTTCCATTTGCATTTGCATTCAATTAGCTACAAGTGTAAAAGTAAATGATGAAAACATTCTGATTGTACTTAGAATGAGTATTTTATTACTAGAAAGGGTGAAAAATAATTTTTGTATTATGCATGCCATGGATTGTATGGTTCAGAAAAGGAAAAGAGAACGAGAGAAGTAGAAATACAGAGAAGTATGAAATATTTTGCAGAATTTTTTTCAAAACTTTTCCCCCATGAATGTTTAAATATTGGAAATAAACTTGTGGATATATCTGTTTCTCTACATAAATACTTTACTATAAATTAATTTCTGAATACTTCCCTGCCACAACTCTTTACTAGTGATACTTGAAGGATAACATAATTGCAAATAGGTGCCGTAATATTTCCTTGCCTTTGAGTGACTTTTTATGCTTTTTTGACAAATTAATTTTAATTAGTAAGCAGTTTGTTACTGTGGCTTAGAATAGATGCCTGAATTGTATAACTGATTATTCTTGTGCTTTATCAACCTCGTTCATTATCAGTTTTTAAAATTTTCTTCTTTTAAGGGAAATTACTTCATATTATATAAATATGATATTTCTTAACCTAAGTTATATAAGACACACTAAGAGCTAGAATTAACTATAGTACCTGATATGTGGAGGGGAGAGGTGAAAACTAATATATCAGACCCTAAGCTAGGTCTCACACTTGCTTCTTTTTGCACAATTAGTTAAACAAAGGTACATTAGAATGAACCAAAGAGGTAGGTCTGAGACTTTCCTGGTAGTAAATTGAATCCTGGAGGCCTGTAAAACTTACATGAGTGTATATACACTCAAGTAGATGACAAAAGCCTTAGATAAACTTAGCCCCTAATCAAGCCATGCTAATATGAAAAGCTGGGTCTGTCAAGTGAGAAGGATCAGGTGGCTGCAGATACAAACATATTGGCAAATTTTGTTTCAAGATAGTCTGGTGTTGCTTTTGCTTTCTGCCAAAGACAAAATGCTTAAATATAGCTTTCTGATCCACAAAGTTTCTTAAAGATTCATAGTATAAATGAGACAATATAGAATATATATACATATGATTAAAAAAATATTTGATACACAATGCTTTCCTGAATGCTGTTATTTGTGTTACATCTGCTCTTTATTCACCAAGTTTTCAAAGATGCTTGGCATTTTTAGCTATATTTGAAACTTATCAAGTCTAATTACATTTCACAATATTTATATTATTAACAAAGCCTTTACATACAAATCAAATACCCTTTTTTTGCCTTTATTTTTTCCATAAAATATCACTGTTTACAGAAGAAAAATAGTAATCGTAGAATTTTAAACAACAGGAACCATATCATAGCAAACCAGAGAGTACATGGCAAGTACCATCTCAGTAGAATATTCTGTAACAGCAAAATTTTCTGTCTGTAGAATGACAGAAAGACATAGGAAGCTATGACATCATTCACTAAGTCCATCTGTTCGGAAGAAAAAGAGCAATGCTGACATCTAGTGTTTACTGTTTATAAGACAAGGTACATCGTTTCCTTTATGAGCACGGATTCCAAATGACCTGAATCCCACTGAGGAGAAAGACAAGGACACCTGGGCTACAGACAAGTAAAACGAGCAGCTTCAATTCACTGCCAAACCTTAGAGTTATATACTAAAGTGTTTATGCTTGTGAGAAAAAACAGTTTGAGATGACTGTTTATGACTGACATTAAAATCACTGGATTTCCATAATCACTTTGTGTGGACTCAGACTTCCTGCCAAGACAGCTAGTCACTGAAAAAAAGAGAAAGGTAACTTAAGGAGATGGTGGCAGAAGCTGTGACATAAGCATTCACTGGAAAGCCCTGGGGTGGTAGACCTCCGTAGGATGCTGACTGCTGATACCACTGAGGCTAAAATTAGACAAAAGCCCGCAAATGCTGAGTGTATCTTTTACTCATTGCAGGTGGCTCCCAACTCTATGCGCTCAGAGGATCAAACGATCCACTTGCCTTAGAAGCAGTACTTGCTGTGGGAAAGACCTCCCTCAGAAGTTTCCCCTGCCTTCCAGACTCTAGTCCATAGCAGCACATTCCCACAAAATTCCAGAAGTCACCAGGCGGCACTTAACTATTTTCTTTTACTATCTATCTTGATCAGCCATCAGATATAAACCACTGGCTATGATATCATGTAAATGGGTCTATAAGACTCTGTGGTCTTAGGAAACAACAATATCTGTTTCACCCATTTTAAATATTTCTAGAGACATTTAAAGAAAATTTATTAATATGATTCAAGAAGAAAAATTGTCTCAATTTATTTTCTCTAGTTCTGGTTTTATTGAGATATATGTAGGTATCAGATGTCATTAAGTGTACCACAAGGAAACTTCAGATCCAGAACTGTGCTCTATTGCCTCCAAAATACATGTGAATCCCCATATTAAACTATATGGATGTTGAAAATAGAAGTTTCCACTGTACCGTAGGCAGCTTTAAACCAAATGACAAATGAGAACTAGGTATGGAAAACAAGTATCAATGTTTTCTGTAGAAGGGGAAGTTTTTATATGTTTTCCTAATAATTTTGTGTATGTGATTATAATGAGCATGGGTAATTCTTGTTTCACAAACATTTTTCTTCCTTTAGATCAGACCTGTCTCCCATGATTACAATTTAATAATTAAATAGAACAACTGTGACATTCTAAATTACATAACTTTTGTAAGGTGATCTTCACCAATTGCTCACAAAAATTCTATTAAGGAATTCCTCCTGACTGTTTGATAATGTTCTGAGGACTTTGTATCAAAATAACTATAGCATCCCTGACCTAAAGGTATAGAAAATGTCTATCTAGACAGGAAAGAATATGATTTAGTGTTCAATCCAATATCCCCCTTCATATATTTTGGATCATCAAGAAGCAGTATGGTACAGTATTTAAGAACTTAGGGTCTAGAGACTGCCTGGGTTCAAATTTTTTTTTTTCCTGCGATTAACTGACACACTCTCAATACTCAGTTTTGTTGTACCCCAGTTTCCTTCTCTGTTGTCTTAGTCAGTCTGGGCTGCTACCGTTTTCCCCCGAAAATAAGACCTAGCTGGGCAATCAGCTCTAATGCATCTTTTGGAGCAAAAATTAGTATAAATCCCAGTCTTATTTTACTGTAAGACCAGGTCTTATATTAATTTTACAGTCTGATTTTACTGTAAGACCAGGTCTTTAATACAATGTAATATAATACCGGGTCTTATATTAATTTTTGCTCAAAAAGACGCATTAGAGCTGATTGTCCGGCTAGGTCTTATTTTCGGAGAACCAGGGTATAATAACGTACCATAGACTAGGTGGCTTATAAGCAACACAAAAGTATTTCTGACAGTTTCTAGAGCCTGGAAGTCTGAGACCAGGGTATCAGCATGCTTGGCATTTGGAGCGAATTTATAACTCTTATAAGGGCACTAATCCCATTTATGAGGACTCCATATTCAAAATCTCATCTAATCCTAATCACTTCCCAAAAGCCCTAACCCCCTAACACCATCACAAAGGGGGTTATTGTTTTACCCTACAAGTTTTGAGAGGCCACAAACATCCAGATCATAATATCTGTATAAGAGAATAATAGAAGTGCCTGCCGCATAAGTGGAGAAGAATAATTAATTGTAATCCATGAAAAATAGTCCATGCTATACAGTAAGTACCTTTGTATATTATCTAGGACGTTTGCTTCAATTTTTAAAAACTAAATGCCTGGCACAAAGGCTCTTACTAAAGGTTACTAGTCATTATTAAGGAAACCTTTATTGGTTAACAAAATATAAACAGAATGATGATGTGTTTTCATGGAAAAGGAGCACAAAAATAGAAAACCTCCATGGGAAATACGAGTTAAAAGAATAATTGTGGTCCTGAGGAAAGAGGAACAAGATGTTGCAGATCTCTGCTGCTCTACCAATAAAGCCTTGGAAAGAGGTGTTTATTACCTCAAAGAAATAGGTCCATGTAGCTTATTCTTGTGCAGAATTACGTAAGGCATGAGGGACAGTGCATGAACGAACACCTGCAACAATCTGCTAGAGAAATGAGCATCCTACTAGGCAAGAAAACAGCTCGGCAGGTCACCTTATAAAGCATATTTTAGAAGCAAGAATACGTTGGCAAAATGCTGAAGATTGGAAGAACACATACGCGCGCACACACACACACATTTGGTCAATGTGTATTAAGTAAGGTTAGGGCAGAGGTGTAGGATACATGGGTACATTAAACTTTGTAAATGTTGTCATGAAAGGGCAGAAAATATTGAGATAAAAATATCCAAATGTTTCTTTGTTGCTTTCAGTTAAGCAACAAAGGGACAAGACAAACAAAAAAAGAAACAGAAACTCAGACAACAGTTTAGTTGTTACCAGAGGGTAAAAGCCAAGGGAGGTGGTAGAAGGAGGTAAAAAGGGGGTCAAATATATGATGATGGAAGGAGAACTGATTGTGGTTGGTGAGCACACAATGTGATACATAGATGATGTTTTATAGAATTGTATATTTGAAAGCTATGTAATTTTACTAACCATTGTCACCCCAGTAAGTTTGATTTAAAAAGTTAAATATATATATATCTCCAAAATGGTAAAACCTAGGTAAAATCTTTTAGGACTGAAAAAAAATGACATTAGTGTCTGCATTATATTTACAGTTAAATATGATTTCACCAGCACACTCACTGATGTTCAGAAAAGAAATGGAGTCAAAGGCAAAAAGAATAAATAGGCTTAACGAATCGTTCAAAAGCTCAGGGTTTCTCTGTGAAACTCCACTGCAGCTTCTTTGCTCACCTCATTAAAATGAAGTTAAAACTGCAAAACACATACAGTATAATGACTACATCCTATTTGCACGAGTTCAAAGTTTCTGTTTTGTAATTTGTGTTTTATCTCTGATTAGCTGGAAGTTGACAGAATTAAACAATAAACTAATGAAAAGCTCAGGCTGAGACTCTTTATTTGTACTGAATAATGGTCCACACATTTTCGGGCAAAATTAACTACCTAGTGATGTTTGGTAACAAATACAAAGAAAAATGTACAATTCTATCTCAAAAATAAAGGTGATGATAACATACTATTTTAAAAAGAGTATAAATTAAAGCTTTTATAAGTCAAATTTTATGTTCCAATTATAATGAAAACCACCTATTGTATTTTTTCATTCCTGGAAGTACAACAGTTCCAGGTTTCATTTTCAATATTAAATCAGACACATATCAATTTTTATAATCCACCAGGAATGTGAGGTTTAAAAAATGATAACATGCAACAATCCTCTTACTCTGAGACAAGCTAAAGGATAAAGACGTAGATCTCTGATTGTCCATTAAGAGATCTTGTCAAGCAAGTCTGAATGGTCAGAATGTATTTGCCAAGGCTTATCACAGAACACATCAACCTATGGATATGGAACCTATAGTTCTTTTATACTGTATGTTCTCAAAAAGTTGTCATAGCCTTGCTGTGAGTTAAATTGTGTCCCTCCTCAAATGCCAGGGGGGCAAAGGGGGTGCCAAAAAATGTATACAAGTGGACACTTTGGTTAACATTGCACAAGCCGTACTTTGCCATAATCAGAAGTGTCTGTACACTGATGGCAACCACTTTGAGCACCTCTTACAACTGCAGAAGTTAAACGTGACTTGTATTCATCTTTTGTTAACAGTATATATTGAGTATTAAATTTTAATAAAGTTTTCCTTTCTTAAAAATGTGTATACATTTTTTGGCACCCTCTGTATATGTTCAAGTTCTAAGTTCTCCCACTCTGAAAGGAACATTAATTAGAAATAGGGTCACTGCGTACATATTTAATTAAGTTAAGGTCATACTGGAGTAGGGTGAGACTTTAATCTGATACAACTGGAGTCCTTATAAGAAGAGGAGAAAAGACACAGACACATCAGGAGAGAGACAATACTTTGTGACAATGAAGGCAGAATGTGAAATGGTGCAGCTACAAGCCAAGGAGTGCCAGGGATTGCCAGCAAACAACCAGAAGCTACAAAGAAGCAAGAAAGGATTCTGTCCTACAGCTATCAGAGGAATGATGACCTTGCTGATCCTTTGATTTTGGACTTTTGGCCTCGATGAGATGATTATAATGTTACCACACAAGACTAAAACTTACACCAAAAGAAAAAGTAGAATTAAAAATTGATGAGTAGTCAGACGGGATCCAATTTCAATGGAAGTTATGGATGACGCTTTAGTAGATATATAAGTAATGAAGTCTCAGCATAGTCCATAAGAGGCTGGGGTCTTAGTAACATTGTTATGTTTCTCCTTACTTGCAAACAGTTTTAGATAAGCCTGCTTTTCAACCACTTATTATAAATTGCCAGTCATATCAGTGAAGCAGATAAAAGGCCAGTGCATCTGTTTTAACTCATAAACTAATACAATTTGGTTGTTTTAGATCTGAAAGAAAATTGAAATATAAACTTAAAACATAAACAAAAATATATATATATAAGGTAATCTCTCTGGCTTTTACATCAGAAAGTTACCAGAGGGAAAAGCTAAATGACTCACACATCTAGTACATTATATAACTCAGGTTCCACATCTACTTATTGTACGTACTGACCTGGGAACCAGGCAGAGCTGGGTTTTAATACGGGATCCTAATTATAAAATATTCATTCATTCATTCATACCTCAGTATTTATTTATAAAATGGGGATACTGAAAAGGTATTATGCAGTGTTGTTCAGCGATATACTACTATCAATGGAAAACCCTTGATATGCTACACGGTACATAGTATATGTTCAACAAATGGTAGTTGGTCCTGCTGACTTGATCCTCATGTCATTAAAAAAACCCTTTTTGCAAACAGGAATATATCATTCTATTATCAGATCAATTAAAACAAAAATACATAGTGAAAGAATTAACAGAGTAGGTAAAGCAAGAAAGTGGTGACTGTTTATCCCATTGACTAAATTAGCAGATGCATACACATTTTAATATTTTAATTATGGGGTTTAAAGTAATATATGTGTACATGTTTAGTAGCTATTTGATCTCACTCTTCTTTTGTTCTTTCAGATTTTCTTCATTTTTCCTCCTTTTTTCCCCACAAATTAAGTGGAAAAATAGAATTCACATATATTTTTACGACAGCCATTTTTTGAGCAATGTTTTGACATAATGATCTCTCCGTAAACAGATTTCTATTTTTCTGGATATAAGTATACAATGTAGCATTAGTAGGTGAAGAAGATGCTCAGATTTTTGTTTGTTGTTTTATGTTTTGTATGCAAATTCAGAAAAGAAAAAGAAATCACATTTATAGCCCCTCTGCTTGTAATCACCCACCAAAAGGTGAATGGATAAACAGTGGGATACCACTTAGCAATAAAAAGGATGAACTACTGATTGCAACGAGACAGATGAATCTCAAAGGCATTATGCTGAGTGAAAGAAGCCAGACTCAAAAGGCTACTGTGTGATTTCATTCTTTCTGAGAAAAGCAAAACCACAGGCACAAAAAACAAACCAACTAGTGTTTGCCAGGTGCCAGACAGGAAAGGGGCATGAAAGAATTTTGGGGGTAATGGAACTCTTCCATTATATTACAATACAGTGGTGGTTTATGACTGTTTCTTTATGTTAGTCAAATTAAATGAACTTTACATCTCAAGGGGATGAATTTTACTATAGTAGTTATATTTCAATTCACCTGATCTTTAAGGAACAAACATTGCACAAAATAGTCTAGTAAATTCTTGTAGGGTGAATACTGCTGTAATCACCACCCAGGCCAAAAAGTAAAACTTTTTGATAAAACCCGAGCACCCTCAGAAGCCCGGTCCTGTGTCCAAAAACAGTTACAGCCACCTTTCTCCTCTAAATGGAGCGTTTACCTGACATTTTTTTTCTTTTTAATTAGTAGACTTTATCGTTTAGAGCAGTTTTAGATTTACAGAAAAATTGAGTAGAAAGTAGAGTTCCCATATATTCCCTCACCATCCCCGCCCCACTTTTCCTTATTATTAACGTCCTGATTATAAATTTTGCTAACTGCATACTAATGGTGCAAATTAACATGTTCCTCTGTCCTTTGTATTTCCTGCAAATAGATAACTGAACTCAGAGGCTCAATTCAACATGTACTCTATCCCTTTGGCAAGACTATCAGTGCCGTTGTGTTCTTCCAGCAGAAGGTGTATGATGACTGTTTTTCATACTTTATAGGTGTTAGCTGCCATTGTTTCTCAAAGCCTAGAACCGCTAATTTATTGGAGGTTTCAAAATGGTGATAAACTCATTCTATCGTAAGCTATTTCAGCTTACATACATTAGCTGAAATAATTTCATAAGGAGATATTTTGTATCAGTAGTACAGTTAATACAAGAAAGGAAGAATAAATGCTTGATTCTTTCCTTTTATCTAATACCACCAGTTTTCAAAATGACTTAGTTACTTGTCTTCTCAGGAGGTGATCATTTATTGATGATTTTTAATGGCATTAAAAACTCATGGATTTACATATATTTTATGTTTCAATTCATTACAATTTTTATTACTAATAAAACTTAAATTGTCTCATTTTTGCCAGTAAATACATCTTCAAAAGGATTGCTAACTTTTTTTTTAGATGACCTCAGTAGTCTGATGTCCGTTATTACCTCATATAGCAAGGTGGTCCAGGTTCGTCTGAGACATTTCCTGCCCAGGTTGGAATCAGAGTCAGCATTCTCCAAAAATTCTTTGTTTCTTTTAATGAGAAATAGTAAGTCTACAATTTGCATATTGAAAATGTACATTATTGCTCAGTTGGCTCATTATTTCTAGGTCTTTTAGTGGACAGAGTTAGAAGATAACTCATGAGATTGTACTCTTATTTCCAATTCAAATTTAGCACTATAACAGCTCCTACTACTTAACATCTTCTGTATTGTATCTCTGTTTCCTTTTTTACACCAGGAATCTTCATTATTAAGGACAAAGGGAATGGCAATAAGAATATTTCATATGTACTCATTTGCTTTAAACTGCAATACAGCTAGAACAATCTCAGATTTACAATTCTAATACTCTTTTGATTAAAACACTTACATTTTTGACTATTTTATCTCAATTTCTTAGTGTTTATTTTACATCTCCATCATCAGATGTATTGCTAAAGTACTATAGTCTTTCCCTTTACCCCTTACTCATTCTTAATTCTACAAGTAACTAACTGTACAGCAAAGCAATGCTAACCAAGAGTCACAATTTGATGATTAGTCATTTTGGTTATTAGAAGCTCATTTTCTAGTAGATTCTTTAGAAAAGGCCCAGTAGGAAAATATTTTAGGTTGCTGCATGTTGAGATTTACTGTTTTATTATAACAACCCTTCCTATCTTTTCTAGAGGGAGATCATTTTTGCTGCATACAAAAATTTTGTTTCCATTTTCTTTGCTTAAGAATCTTAACTATATTATTTTACCTTTATGTCATAAAGTATTGTTGTTGAAAAGCCTAATGTATTTTTTTCTTATGCATCACATATTCTTTTCACTGAGACACTCAAAGGATTTTTTGGCTTTTTCTTTAAAGTATGGTAATTTTACTAGCTTAAGTCTTGGTATTTAGTCTTGGCATATGCTCTTGTAATATGTTGTCTCAAATCCTCTTTTTCTATTTATCAGGACAGATTTTCTTCTCCTACTGATTATTTTTAGATTTTTTTATTGTTGTTCTTTGAATTTGGTTCTGTTCTTTAGAGATCAATTTTCTCTATATCTTGGATCTTCTTTGACTAATTCCAATACCTGCCACTTTTTCTTGACTCTTTTGTATTGCTTCCTTTATCTTAAATTTTGAAAAGTTTCCTTTTAACCTTCTAATTTTAAAACATTTTTCATTTGCTCTTGTGTTTCTTCTACTACATTCTTAATTTGTAACATTTTTTCATTTTTAATTCTTTCTTGAGTTTTACTATCTCAGTTTTGAGTTTATAATTATGGTTTATGTTGTTCTTCCATATCTTGTGTCTTCACCTCAGCTAGTTTGGAATTGTTCTGGGAGATTGTCTTTTTGAAGTTTTTATTTTCTGTAGCAAGGTAATTCTCCTTTTTAAAACTTTCTATTATAGTAACTTAAATTGAGTTCTGTCTTTGAATTTTTTTTTATCTTTTCTGCTGCTTTTTATGTGAATTTATTTTTTCTGAACTTTAGAGGAAGGTTTGGTTCACATAGCTTTTCCAGCATCACAGAGCTCCCTCCTGTATTGTATTCATGTAATGTTAATAAATATATGTTCTGAGATTGCCTGGCTCTGTCACCAGCTCCTACCTTTATCTGGACGTTGTCCTTCTTTTGTGTCTGTTGTCTCTATTCTCTCTGAGTGGCGAGGTCTGCTCTGAAAGGAATGTCTGGTGGCTCAGCATCACCAGTTCATGCAAACAGATTGCTTCTGTCCCTCTATATCTAATGTACCCTAATATATCTATTTACCCAGTGGCACTAGTGACTAAATCTCTCCTGGTTTTGTTAGCTCTTCTAACTCAGGCCACTTGTATTGCAGTGAATATCCACTAGATGTTTAAGGATTCCCCACTTATCATCATCATTTGTCAGATGTCTAATTGTTTCCCTTTGCTTTCTCCAAAATAGATGAGAAAAACATGGGTCTTGTGATTATTAGTGGTTTTCCCCTTCCATTAGTATTTTGGGGATGTCATTCACCTAGCTTTATTGTAAATATCCTCCATGTGTTTTTTGTTTGTTTGTTTGTTTGTTTGTTTGTTTGTTTCTCTCTACTTACTCTGCATGCTTTAACATGGGAATTCAGGAAGATCCAAAATCATGCTGCCGATGCCACTGTGCTCTTACCAGTTTCTTCTAGATTTTTTTAAACAGTGTTAATTCATTTTCTCCACCAAATATTCTTTGGTTTGTCTGTTTAATTTTACTTCATCTCAGTGTTTATGCAAAATTAGAATGATGTTTGACAGGGTTTGCTCTTAGGCAGTTTAGTAAGCTATCTGATTCTGTATAAATGTATGAGGGCTCCGATTTTTATCTTCTATTAAATCATTTCATGCTTTGTTTCGTTTTGTTTTCTTTCCATTTCCATTTATGGATCTACTAAAGTATGTGTGTGTCCTGAATTAGCATCAGGTAGTCTTATTATACATGGAAATTATCCTTACTTCTCTATCCTCTTGTCCCATTATTTTGGATGCAGTTGTTTATATTAGAAAAAGCCAAGATTCTTTAGGCTATTTTTTTAACTTACTAAGTCATCTTCAAGCCCAGTCTTTAAGTTCTGCTATACAATTAAACACAATGGACATCTTTCATTTCCATTTTTGTTAGACAATGAAACTGTCATTGTAAGGTATAAATGTAAAAAGATAAAGAAATGAATATGGGAAAGATTGACAATAAAAGGAAAAGATAAAGGAAGGAAACAAAAAAAATGTATGAATAAGATCATTTTTCAAAAATCTTATTTGTGGTATATTGATGAAACAAGATAAATTGATAAAACTGTTTTTACACAAATAGTACTATTCCCTGTAAAAACACACATCCATAAATATTTTATATGTGCTTATGGTAAAGTCTAATTTATTAGGTCAGCTGTTTAGGACAAAATTTCCTCAAGGGAAAAACTATTCCTAATATGACATTTCACTTGTGCTGACCTAGAAAATCTCTAAAAACCAGCAGGGTTTCTATTTTGTGCAAACATCTGTAATGGCTATTATGTGCTGTCTTTATTGCTTTTTGGTTTTCAAAACATGTAAGTTTTGAGCTCCTCTTGTTTCGATTCATTTCCTTCCTACAAAATGCGCAACATGTGGATATTTAAAAGCAAGACCTAAAACTACAATGTTTGCAATTTAGAAAACTGCTAAATATTTTTATAAATGTAGTAACAAGAATTACAGGGTAAAACTCTAAAGCCTCAGATTGGATATTGGGAAATTTTGAGCTGTATCGACACCTGTCTTTATCACACTCCTCCGTTTGTAAATCTTCTAAGTCTTTCAGTTGTCTGTGATTATTTTCACTTGCACTCACTTAGTGCATTCCTGTGAGAGTTATTACACTATCTCATGGCTTGACTAATTCCTTGAAAAATTCTGTGTGTTTTCTTTATATTATTATAACTTCTCTTACTGAAAGAAGCATGAATGTACATGATTTCTGGGAGAGAGAAACAGTGTACAAATGATAAGATACATTGACAAAAAGCTGAGTGAACTTACAAGTGAACTGAAAAACTCAAATCTGGTTGCATGTTTAAATGAAATTCACCAGATCACTACATAATCCAATAGTCTTCTTGCTTTATGTTTTAGATGGTTGGATTTGCTTAGGTAAATTAGGCCCAAGTTTATTTATAGTCCTACATTCATCACGTTTGGCTTCTTTTACTTAATTTTTTCCAGGTGAATCAAAATCATTGCACAGTATTTTGGCAGCGGTAAGATGCTCCTATTGCTGAATTCCCCATTCGCTCAAATAGTTAGAATTTTCATGGCAGTTTATACTTTACATGCTCATGATATTATGTCATGACTCACCCATGTTTACCAGCTGCTTGAGAGGTCAAATTGAGAAGGAGGTTATAACTAAATCATAAGTGGAAGTTCTGAAAATAATACTAAAATTATTCCAACATAAGTTATGAAGCTATTTACTACAAACCCCAACGAAAGACTTCCACTTCATTACCACAAGGATTTTTATGCCCATGTAGTGTGAACCCTATCTTCCTACGCGTCTGAAGCTGCCAGTGGACCCTATGGACTCTAAGTTGGCCATCAGCAAAGTATTCTACATCTTCAAGACACTGTATGAACATTTTACGGCTCTGTCTGCAGCCAGAATACTCCCTGGGGACATAATTTACCCTATCAAGATGTTACACAGTTATTTCCTCTCATATTCCTCTTACCACAGGCTGAAAGTGGGTAATATCCAAACTTACTGAATCGTCACTGTGTAAGGCATTACATCAATTAAACTCGCTTAATTCTTAAAACAGCCCTACAAGGTAGAAAATATTCCCAATTCACTGATGAGGAAATTGGGATCCCAAGAACTTAAGTTACATATGCACAGTCATCACATCTGCTAAGTGGCAGAAATTAATTGGGTTCCAAACTCATGGCTATTTACTGTGCTTTGATACCTCCCCAAGACAGTAGGTATCCCTACTGAACTTCAGTGCATATTCTAGAACATTTACCTTCTTTTACCTCAAAAAGCATAAATTCTTGAAGCCCAAACCAAGAAATATTGTGCACTTCCTGTCTTTGTTAAAGTCACCAATTTATCTACTTGTCACCCTCCTTCATTTACTACAGTACTAGATTATGGTATTTCTCTTCACCCATCAATATTCATGTCATCATTCTGGGTGATTTCTATATTCATGTAAAGGATAAATTCCAAACCCACTCAATGGCCATTTCATAGACTTACTGTTGCTAGTTTCTTCATGTCTCCCAACTATACCCTCCTATCTCCCCAGCTGACTTGCTCGTCATCCACTGGAACTCACTGATCCCATAAACATCACTAATTCATTAACTTGGCCTTTCTGATTTCTCACCACCTGAATTTCTACTCAACTTTATCACTGGCCAGGAACCCTATTATATTTTCCTAGTCAATTCCCTCTGCCATTCTTCAGGATGATTTTTTCCATTATCCTCTCTATTCAGATTTTCAACACCCATTCTTCATTCTCCCTTTCACATGATGACTTTGTCTCTTATTTACTGGGGAAGTACAGTCACTTTGAATACATTTCTTCATCTTCCCATTACCACATGCATGAGCTGGTCTATTGTTATACTCATTTATTTCATTTTGTGACTATTAAAAATAGGTTATGCATTCAACTGACTCTTGTCTAAGGCCAACTGCTTTGCTTGTGCACAAGACCTTCCCATCTCCTTTCAGCCACTCCCCCAAGGCCTGTGTGCCCACCAGTTTAGTCCATTGAATCTGCTCTGACTAGAATCCAGTGTCTTTTATCTTTCCAGTCCCAGGGATCAGACTTCCATCTTCCCAATCCTATTGAGTCTCATCTCAGTGGTCAGTCTTCACTTGGTCCAACCTCTCTGTAGCACGGGGCACTGTAAATTGATCCGTTCTTTTAAAGCACTTCAATTCTCAGACACTCTGCTGATTTTCCTCTTTCTTCAAACTTTCTCAGTCTCCATTTCTGGATTTTAAAGTAAACAGGCATATATGAATAAGAAGGAGCAATCATAAAGTATTTCAAAAACATAAAAATGTTACATACCCATTTTTTGTTTGCTTAGAAGACAGCTATTTTTAAGAGGTTGAAGCTACAGTTGAGCAGTTTCACTGAAATGCCATATATATCAAAATGTCATATGCACCAAAATGCTAGAAAGTTTCCCCATCACTAGTGATCAATTTACGTGTCACCCATGAACTGAAGGTATATATAAATTTTCCCAGAAATTTTGCTGAACTGTTGTCAGACATGTTAGGTTGGTGCAAAAGTAATTGTGATTTAAAAGGTTAAAAATAATTGCAAAAACCACAATTACTTTTGCACCAACCTGACATAATATTCAAAATGTGTACAGGAAAAAATTAGAAACCATGTTCAAGGAGGCTACAGAAAAAAACAGAATGCCATCACCCTTTAGACAACCATAGAAAATTATGTCATTCCATGAACTAAAGCTTCCAAGAATTTAAGTCAAAATCTGTGGGAAATACTCAGTGTCTACATCTGCAGAGGGAATAGAAGAAATGTGGAAGAAACAGAAGGTGCGCATCTAAAATATTTGAAAGGGTTTAAAACTTACTCTACCTTAGTTGAAAGGTACCTCCCCTGTTACAAACTTCATTTAAAATAGTCTGCACTTATTTCTGAGATCCATTATTGAAGATTCCTTTTAAGTACATGGATTAAAATCCCATGCTCCCAAGGCCATGCTATTTTAGTTTAAGAAAGAAGGTGTTTGTTTTGGTGTCGGTGTGTAATATTTAAAATTTAGATTTGATTTTGAAAGTTAAAAGCATAAAAGAGATTCTTCTCTCCTCATCTTCCTTGAATGTGTATTTCTTCTCCTGGGAGCTGGCCTCACATTGAGGAACCCTGGTAGGGCAGAGTGAAGTTGTGTCAGCAGCTTTGTTTGCCGCCCACACACTGACACAGTGTGAGTTGGTATTAAATCTATGTTTAATAGCTCTTTCCCAAGGCAGAAGCAAGAGCCAAACCAACAAAGGAGGAGTACATATTCATGCTGTAAATAGCTTTAGGCAGATTGCTCTTGAGTAAAGCATCAAGGTCAGCTCGTCATTGCTAACTTTGTTTTGTATTTTCTGGGAAAAATTCACTGTGATACTAATTGCTTTTTAAATTACAGAACAAGTTGTCCAACCATTCAAATCAGAATTATGCCTGCCCAGATTCTCTTGCATGAGCTGGCACAAAGCCATGGTGTTTTCCATTTTTGCATAGAACCTAAAAATTATAGGCAACTACTGCATTAGGCTGTAATAATGGATGTGTTGTCTCCACTGCCCTATTTGAACTGATGTTATAACTGCCTAGCTACAGCAGCGTTTTCTATATTATACCGAGTATGTTCTTTGCTCCATCCACTCTCTTCCCCGACAAGCACACCCAATGCATGCTTAACTAATCAGGTTAGTGCATTATCTTGGAAACCTTAAGCTGCCTTCTATTAAATACAGAGGGTGCCAAAAAAATATTTACACATTTTAAGAAAGAAAAAAACTGTATTAAAATTGTAACACTCCATATGTACCGATAACAAAAGATGGGTACAAGTCGTGTACGCATTTTTTTGGTAACCCCAGTAGTTTTATACAACTAGTTGAAAGAGGCTGGGTCATTTAAGATATGTCTGTGTATTCAGGCCATGTATCCTATGCCAAAGGATGACTCTCATGACATGGGGATAAATCGTCATTCCTCTCCAGCATTCATTCTTTAAAGAATATTATTCCTTTTCCCCCTCTAATTCTGAGTATCTAAAAAAGGTAGAAATTCATATTTTAATGTCTAAGAGAGCATCTCTAATTAAATCAATTAATCCTGAATATATTAATTTCTTTGAACAAGTTCGCTAAGAAATTTTTTTTTCCTATTGCTATATATCTTCACCAACACTTAAATTATAAGGTGTTTATTTTTCGATAATACATGGCGTGAGATGGTATTTTGTAAATTAAATATTCTTTTCCCCAACTACTAATGATATTAAGTGTCTTTCCAAAAAGGTATAAGTTATTCAAGTTTTGCCCTGTTGTGAAATGCCTGTTTACACCTTTTCCTTACTTTTCTATTAGATTTCTTAGTACATTTGAGCTCTTTATATGTTCCGAATATGCATCCTTTGTTACTTATATGTGTAGCAAATATCTTCTCCCAGTTTTTGGCTTGTCTTTCCACTTACTTTATGATGTCTTTTGATGGACATTAATCAATTTTATTTAGTAAAATTCATCAAACTTTTAAAAATGTTTTCAATTGTGTGTCTTATTTAAGAAATCATTCCCTTCTACACGATGATAAATTGTTAAAGTTCAACAATTTTAACTTTCTTATTTAAATTGTTAATCCATCAAGAATTGATAGTTGTGCATGGTATAAATTGATCCATTGTCCCACACCATTTACTGAATATCATTCTTTCCCCCTCTGATGTGCAATTCATCACTGACAGGATATTACACATGAGAAGATCTGTGTTTCTGCCTTCAATTCAATTGCATTAATCTGTCTAGCTCTGTACCAATGAAACACATTTTATTTATTTATTTATTTGATAATTTTTTCTTATTAGTTTCAGGTGTACAAACCAATGTAATAGTCAGACATTTGTCATTTATATCCCTCACACAGTGATAATCTCCCTCCCCCAATCTACCACCCCTCTGACATCGCATACAGCCATTACATTTCCACTGTCTCTATTCCTAAAGCTGTACTCCACTTCTTGTATATATATGTGTGTATAAATATATATATATATGTACATATATATGTACATATATATACATATATATGCACATACATCTGAAGCTGATACATATATATACACCTGATACATATATACGTATATATGTATATATGTATATATATATGTATATATGTGTGTATATATATGTGTATATATATATATATATATATTTATATATATATATATATATATATATATATATATATATATATATATATATATATTTAATTGTAGTTGACATTCATTATTGTTCAGCTTCAGCTTCAGGTGTACAGTGCAGTGATCAGGCATCTACATCATCCCTGAGGTGATCTCCCTAATGACACAAGTGTCCATCTAATACCCTACAAAATCTTTGCAACATTATTGATTACATTCCCCAAACTGACTTTCGTAACCCCGTGGCAATCTTGCGGTTACCGACTGTACTTTCTAATCCTCTCACCTTCCCCCTTATCCCCACTGTCCCTCCCAACTAGCAGCCCTCAGTTTTGCCTCTATGTCTCTGAGACTGTTTCTGATTAGTTCATTCATTTATTCTTTTCTTTAGATTACACATATAAGTGAGATCATATGGTATTTGTCTTTCTCTGTCTGACTTATTTCACTAAGCATAATATTCTCTAGGTCCATCCATGTTGTTGCAAATGGTAAGATTTCATTCTTCTTTATGGCTGCATAATACTCCATTGTATAAATGTACCACAATTTCTTAATCTTGTCATCTACTGATGGGCATTTCGGTTGTTTCCATGTCTTGGCTATTGTGTATAGTTCTGCAATAAACATAAGGGTGCAGAAATTTCTTCAAATTAGATTTTTAGATTTCTCCAGATAAATAACTAGGAGTGGAATTGCTGGGTCATAAAGTAGTTCCATTATCAATTTTTTGAGATAACTCCGTACTGTTTTCCATAGAGGTTGCACCAATCTGCAATCCCACCAAATGCACAAGGGTTCCCTTTTCTCCACATCCTCGTCAGCAATAGTTATTTGTTGATTTATTGATGATAGCCATTTTGACTGGGGTGAGGTGGTATCTCATTGTGATTTTTATTTGCATTTCTTTAATGATTAGTGAGGTTGAGCATTTTTTCATATGTCTGTTTGCCATCTGTATGTCCTCTTCAGAAAAATGTTTCTTCATGTCTTCTGCCCATTTTTTAATTGGGTTGTTTGTTTTCTTGGAGTTGAGTTGAGTTTTTTATAATTTTTGGATATTAACCCCTTATCGGATATATCATTGACAAATATCTTCTCCCATTCAATAGGATCCCTATTTGTTTTATTGATGGTTTCCTTTGCTGTGGAAAAACTTTTTAGATGATGTAATCCCACATGTTTATTTTTCCTCTTACATCCTTGCCTGATTGGATATATTAGTAAAAATCTTACTCCAGTAATGACTGTAAACTTTCTTCCTATATTTTCTTCTAGGAGTTTTATGGTCTCGGATCTTACATTTAAATATTTAATCCATTTTTAATTTGTTCTTGTATATGGTGTAAGGAGGTAGTCGAGCTTCATTTTTTTGCATGTATCTATTCAGGTTTCCCAGCAGACTGTCTTTACCCCACCATAAATTCTTGCTTCCATTGTCGTAGATTAAAAGATCATATAGGCATGGATTTATTTCTGGGCTTTGTATTCTTTTCCATTGATCTATGTGTCTGTTTTTATGCCAGTATCATGCTGTTTTGATTACTGTAGCCTTGTAGTATAATTTGATGTCAGGTATAGTGATACCTTCCACTTTGTTCTTATTTCTCAAGATTGGCAAGGCTATCTGAGGTCTTTTATGGTTACATATAAATTTTTGGATTACATCTTCTATTTTGGTGAAAATTGTCCTTTGTAGTTAGATAGGAATTGCATTGAATCTGTATATTACCTTAGGAGTATGGACATTTTAATGATATTAATTGTTCTTATCCATGAGCATGGTATGCGTTTCCATCTATTTGTATCTTTTTTAATTTCTCTCTTCAGTGGCTTATAATTTTCTCAGTCCAGATCTTTGACTTCTTTTGTTAAATTTATTCCTAGGTATTTTATAGATTTTTGAAGCAATTGTAAATGGGATTGTTTTCTTAATTTCTCCTTCTAATATTTTATTATTGGTATATACAAATGCAACCGATTTCTGAATATTAATTTTGTATTCTGCTACTTTACTAAATTCATTGATCAGTTCTAATAGTTTTTGGTGGAGTCTTTAGGGCTCTCTCTATATAATATCATGTTATCTGCATATAATGACAATTTTATTCCTCCTTACCAATTTAGATGCCTTTTATTTCTTTTTCTTGTCTGATTGCTGTGGCTAGAAATTCCAGGACTACGTTGAATAGAATTGGAGAAAGTGGGCAACCTTTTCTTTTTTCTGATCTTAAGGGGAATGGTTTTAGCTTTTCCCCTTTAAGTATGATGTTAGCTGTGGGTTTATCATATATGGCCTTTATTATGTTGAGATATGGTCCCTCTATTCTCACTTTCTTAAGAGTTTTTATCATAAATGGTTGCTGGATTTTGTCAAATGCTTTTTCTGCATCTATTGATATGATCAGATGATTTTTATTTTTCATTTTGTTTACGTAGTGTATCACATTAATTGATTTGCAGATGTTATTGAGCCACCCTTGCATACCAGGAATGAATCCCACTTGATCATGGTGTAAGGTCTTTTTAATGTATTGCTGAATTCTGTTCACTAATATTTTGTTGACGATTTTTGCCTCTATGTTCATTAGGGATATTGGCCTGTAGTTTTCTTTTTTTGTAATGTCTTTGTCTGATTCTGGGATCAGGGTGATAGTGGCCTCATGAAAAGTGTTTAGGAGTCTTCCCCCCTTCTGGAGTTTTTTGAATAGTTTGAGGAGAATAGGTGATAATTCTTTTTTGAATGTTTTGTAAAATTCACCTGTAAAGCCATCTGGTCCAGGGCTTTTGTTTTTGGGGAGCTTGTTGATTACTGATTCAATTTTCCTGGTGGTAATCAGTCTATTCGGTTTTCTGTTTCTTCTTGAGTTAGCCTTGGAAGGTTGTATGCTTCTAGAAAATTGTCCATTTCTTCCAGATTGTCTACTTTGTTGGTGTATAGTTGGTTATAGTAATTTCTTAAATATTTTTGTATTTCTGTGGTGTCTGTTGTCACTCACTTCTGCTCTTTCATTTCTAATTTTATTAACTTGGTTCTCTCTCTCTCTTTTTCTTTTTCTTTCTTTTTTTTTTTTTTTTTTAATGAGTCTGGCTAAAGGTTTGTTGATTTTGTTTATCTTCTCTAAAAACCAGCTCTTAGATTCATTGATCTTTTGTATTGTTTTTCTGGTTTCTATTTCATTTATTTCCATTCTGATCTTTATTAACTCCTTCCTTGTACTCCCTTTGGGCTTATTTTGCTGTTCTTCTTCCAGATCCCTTAAGTGTGAAGATAAACTGTTGATTAGTGATTTTTCTTGTTTCTTTAGGTAGGCCTGCATTGATATGAATTTCCCTATTAAGACTGCTTTTGCTGCATCCCATAGATTTTGGGTCGTCATGTTTTCATTTTCGTTTGTCTCGAGATATCTTTTGATTTCTTCCTTGATCTCATTGCTGACCCATTCATTATTTAGTAACATGTTATTCAGCCTCCATGTATTTGTGTGTCTTCCAGTTTTTTTTCCTGTAGTTGATTTCTAATTTCATAACACGGTGTTCAGAGAAGAAAGACAATTGTTATTTCAATTTTCTTAAATTTATCAAGACTTGTTTTGTGGCCTAACATGTGGTCTATCTTGGAAAATGTTCCATTTGCACTTGAGAAGAATGTGTATTCTGCAGCTTTGAGGTGAAATGCTCTGAAAATATTGATTAAATCCAACTGGTCCAAGTGTCATTTAAGGCTGTTGTTTCCATATTGATTTTCTTTCTGGAAGACCTGTCCCTTGTTGTCAGAGGTGAGTTGAAGTCCTCTACTCTGATAGTGTTACTGTTGATCTCTGTCTTTATGTCAGTCAATATCTGTTTTATATATTTAGGTGCTCCTATGTTCGGTGCATAGATGTTTACTAGGGTTATAGCCTCCTGTCGGATCGATCCCTTTGTTACTATGTAGACAATGACACACATTTTAAATACTAGAGTTTTTAAACATGTCTTGATTTTTTTTTCTAAGTACCTCAAATATTCTATGAGGCGTGATCAAAAAACACAGTGAATGTTTAAATTTAAAAAAAAAAAAAAAAAATATATATATATATATATTACAGTAAAAGACACATTGCCATTAATCCCCCTCAAAATACTCCCCTTCACTTTGAACAAAATTATCCCATCATTCTTGCCACTTTCTGAAGCAGTTCTGGAAGTCCTCTTTCGTAAGTGTCTTTAGTTGCACTGTCGTGGTTGCCTCACTGTCCTGAATCAATTCAAAACATTTTTTCTTTCATGGTTATTTTGACTTTGGGGAAGTGCCAGAAGTATCACATTGCCAGATTCAGTGAATAATATGGATGAGGACACACCGTAATACTTTTTTTTTTGAAAGAAATTGCTGTACCCAAAACAGTATGTGACATGGAGTGTTGTCATGATGGAGGATGAAGTAAAGACACCAAATAAGACTTCCAGAACTGCTTCAGAAAGTGGCACAAATGATGGAATAAGTGTGTTTGAAGTAGAGGGAAGTATATTGAGGGGGATTAATGTCAATGTGTCTTTTACTGTAATATATTTTTTTTAAATTTAAACATTCACCATATCTTTTGATCACAACTCGTACTTGAGGAGTATCATAGTGAATTTTGTACCATTGCTTTCTCTATACATTTAGAACCCATTTATCAAGTTCCATGCAAATACAAATATAAATACAAACATATATATGATATGCAACATATTAGTTTCAGGTGTGCAGCATAACGATTCAATATATGTATATATTGCAAAATGATCACCATAATAAGGCTAGTTAACATAACTATAGCTAATAATATATAATATTTGAAAGTTGCTAAGAGAGCAGATCTAAAAAGTTCTTATCACAAGAAAAATAATATGTAACTGTGGTGATGGATATTAAATAGAAATAATGTTTAATACAATGTATTTGATTTAACACTAACTCTACACTTTACACAAGAGGAAAATTTATTTTAAATAAAAGCAAGTGATGTAAAAACAAACCAGGTCATATTTTAAATGACTCCATTTTTTTACGCAGTCTGGTACTTTTAACAAGATTCTAATGTGATTTCTTAAACTATTTTGTGAAACACATAACAGGAGATTCTAGAAGAAGTGTTCCATGACTGCATAACACAGAAAAACGTTATGCCCTATAAATTTCCTAAAGCTTCCCAATGCATTTAAGTGTACTAAAGGCTCTGATTTGATTTGTGTAGAAGAAAAATGTTAACTGTTGATTCTGAAGCAATTGATTGCAGGAATTTTTCTTAGAAAACTAAAATATATTAAGATTCAATTTGGTCTACAATGTAATGAAATAGGAATATAAGCAGTATATGCTTTTTTCCTTCTAAAATAATAAAATAATGTATGATAATCTAGGAGGAAATTAAGAGGGATTTATAGAAAGATATTTCTTCAGACCCCAACAATCAATACATTTTTTAAATGTTCCAAAAGTATTTTAAATAGGCCTGTGGAAGTAGATTAGTGGTTAGATGACTGAAATAGAAAAAAAATAACATACCTAAGTTTGTCATACATTATTTCTTACTCATTTGTTTTACACAGCAAATAATTTTAGTTTCCCTAAAATTCATGCATTACCAATTATTTAGTAAGATTTGTAGGACATAAAGCCATTACAATTATTTTCATGGAAAACAAGGTTTGCTTTCCAGAAGTCAAGTCTTTTCAAAGGCATGTCATCATGAAACTCTCAGGCTAGAAACCTACAGGTTGGTAGTGATGACCCCCTCTGTAATAATCAGAAACCTTCTTTCTAGGGGCCCATCCAAGCAGCCTCCAGTCTTCACTTGGCATGCCTCCTGACTTAAATCTGGTTGAGGGTCAAGTCTACTGAGAAATAATGTGTATTTTGGAGACATAGGTCAGATCAAGATTTGTGCTTTACAGACTATCCCGCTCCTCTTATTCTCCCTCAATCCCGATAAGCACTAATGGTGTTCCTCCGAAGGTTCTTTGCTCTTATATCCTTGATGGAATATTCTTCCCCTCATAGAATCATTTATGACTTCTGGCTTATGCAAGGAAACCAATCCTATTGTAACACTAATACCAAATTGCTTTACACTTTTCTTTGAGTCATTTCACTGGTGTTTGGAAGAGGACAAGATACAAGCACATATGCCCATAACATCTTGCGCTAGAAATATGTTATTTAATTGCTGCCTTTATTTTTTTGGGTTTTACAAATGAATGATTTAGCTTTGTTTATCCTCAGGAAATAAGACTAGTCACAACTACCAAACACCTTGCATCTGTTAGCAATGAAACCAAAGGCAACAGACACATTACTACTATGAATATTTAAAGCTAAGTTATGAATCATCTCAAAACTTCTAAAATATACAAATATTTTAACACAGATGGGTTTTTAAATTACAAAAACCTATATGGTAGTCATAACAAATCTGAATAACTAGAAATATGTAAAATAAATCCCAAAGTTCTTCCTCCCCTGCCCCGTTCATGATAAACAACAACTGTTCAACAGTTTAGTGAATATCATTGAAGTTTTCTTTCTTTCTCACATCCATCCATTTATCCAGTGTTTTTCTGTTTATTTTTTTTTTTTGGATTGCATTCTCTTCTACTTATAGCTGGGTGTAAAGGCTATAAGAACTGTTGGTCTTTATAGCTTGCTTGTTCACTCTAATATATGAAGGGTGTTTTATTGTAGTAGTAAATGTAAATGTTCTTTATTATTTAGACTGTGGCATATCATTTTTTTTGGATAAACCATTTTGCCTATTTATGAAAATTTTGCTCATAATTTGTTTTAAAAAAAATTCTGCAAGGAACATACTTTTTCCCCTATTATGAAAAATACCTTTTTTAGATAGAATCATAGAAGTAAAACTGTTGGTTAATTGACATAAACTTTTATACAAATTGCTAATTTGTTCCTCCAAAAGAATGTACCGATTTACACTCCCATCAACAGTTGGTGCTCATTTCTCCACACAGCCACCCCACTGGATGTCACCACTGTATTTTATTTTTTTGTATTAGTCAAAATGGTGTTATATTGTCACACAAAAAATTAAATAATATAACTCTTTTATCCCAGTGGTTTAACACACCAAAATTTGATTTGTCAATCACCAAATTCTCTCTTCTAGCTTTGTAATTAAACCATTTAGAACCAATGTTCTTGAAGCTTGCTGCAGTAGGAGAAGTGGTACTATTTTTAAACATTTGGATCCAATAGTGAAGTATTTGACTTCCTGTTGCCACCCACTGGCATTCATCACCTGCCCCATCTCACTGCAAAGGGGTTGGGAAATGTAATTATTTTATTTACCAAGACAGAGGAAGCAACGGTTATGGGGGAGTACTGACACCTACAACCTTACTCTTACTAATACAATGTGTGAAAAATGGTATCTCAGTATGATTGTAGTTTTCTTCTCCTTTGTGATTTTTCTGCTGTGTTGTTGCTTTTTTGTTAATTAAGTACTTTAAAATTTTTATTATTAATTTACAAGAATCCACAGCATAATGTGCTGTGCTTTTCTTTCTATATATTACAGATATTTTGTCTTCAGGCTTACTGCTCTTCATTATAATTACAACATTTTTGGTGAATGACCATTCTGTGAAAATCATTAGTTAATTCATTGACACACCATCTGTTTGGGTCTTTTTTTAATTAATTTATTTTTTTTGCTCAAACGAAATCATTTTCACGTTACAAGGCTAAAAAGACATACATTTTTAAAGTTTCATATGTACTGTGTAAAAATAAAGATGGTAATACTGCATTACCTCAGCATAGCTTCTGGGTTATTTCTCTAATCTTCCCACCAGTATCATTTTCTTTTTAAAACAAAGCTTAGAGCTTGTGAGATACAGCCCATGGTTGGAGACTATCATTCTAAGATATGAATAGTTCAATAAGAGGCCTAATCAAGAAAACCAGGCCTGAGCGGCTAATGACCAAGATTAATGCTGCATATGCAGTAGTTCTGGAGCCCGCTGTTAGCAAAGTTACACTAATACTTTAAAAACATATACAAATAATACAAATACATATTTGGGAGAACATGTCCAAATTTGAGAAATTAGCAAAAGAAGCAAGTAAACAATGATTTGTAAGTCACTACATCAGACTCGGTGTCCAGGGAATCCACACACCATGTACAAAATGGCAGTGTTGTGCAGACCTCATAAATTCATTTCAAGGTGAGGGTTCCTCGTTTGCTGCCCTGCTTTTATGCTTTCTGCAGAGAGGAAGTGGAGTTTCCTTAGTCCTCTTTTTGATTGGCTTGACTGACCTCTAAACACAAAATGTACAAAACTGCCAACTTTCCCACTATACTTTTAAATTTCTTTAACCCTTCAGGAAAAAATCTTTCTGTAAAGCAAGAAATAATGATATCCTTACACATGAGCATGTCTGGTCTTTTGAAAGCAAGAATGGCTGTTAGAGGAGAAGGTTCTGAAGGGGAAGCTTCTTATCATAGCTCCCACAACAGATGTCAACATATCAATTCTTCCTGCAGGAACTGTGCCACAGAGCATTGTGCAGGTGTGCTCCCTCCCTTGGATAACGTGAAACAGACATCCTATCAGAGACCACTAACTGTGACAAATACAACAGGACGATGAATAATACACTTTGCACGCCACTGCATCATGGCTGTGTTATCACGTCTGCTGTGAAACACATTTCTCCAGACTCTAAATCACATTAGCCATAAACTGCATTCCAGGCCGGAACTTGGAATATAGAGCCATGACTGGGAGCAATATTTTAAAGCCAAGTGTCAAAAGAATTGGAGTTACACGGTTGTAAACAAAACAGAAATCCAGCAGCCTTAGGATTAACATAGTAATTTCATTCCATAAACATTTTCTATTTTTAAACCATCTTTTTCAAAGCATTAACCCAGGGCATAGAATTTATAATCTGCCTTATTTATCTCCATCCATCATATTGCCTGGTGCCAAAAGTTCCCTGACATGAGGATGAAAACTGAAATATTAAAGACTGAGTCTAAAAATTACTGAGATGACGATATACATACCAAAGTGTAACTTAAAATAGAAATTTCCCACATATGCAAGTTATTTTTTTCAGTAACATTACAAATTGATAGCTTGAAGATCAACTATTTCCTTGTAGGTATCAGTCTCTGAATATTTATCAGAATAAACTGGGTGGCCGGATAGTCTCTAGGGACAGATGTTTGGGGTAGGGAAACCTTTGAGACTTGTTCCCTATCATTTCCCATCCTCTCACACCATCACACCATTGTAGTGAATGATAAGCACTAACTGGCATTATTTGTTTACATGATGCTTTACCAGGGTCACAAATTCTAATTTTTTTTTTTTTTTTTTTTTTTTTTTTTGGATAAATACCCAGAAGTGGAATTGCTGAGTCTTAAGGTAGCACTATTTTTAATTTTTTAGAAACCTCCATACTGTTTTCCATAGTGGAGAAAAGGGTTCCCTTTTCTCTACATCGTTGCCAACACTTGTTGTTTGTTGATATATTGATGCTGGCCATCCTGACAGGAGTGAGGTAATACCTCATTGTGGTTTTTATTTGCATTTCTCTGTTGATTAGTGACTTGAGCATCTTTTCATATCTGTATGGACCAACTGTATGTTCTTTTTCAAGAAATGTCTATTCGGGTCATCTGCCCATTTTTTAATTGGATTGCAGGGTTTTGTTTTTGTTTTTGTTTTTTATCTTTGAACAGTTTTGACTTTTATTAATGAGCATGTTTATAGGTTTTTAGGGCTCAAAAGATGATTTATATCCTTCTAGAATTTTTTATTTTATTTTATTAGTTTCAGATGCACAAGACAAAGCAATACTTAGACGTTTATCATTTACATCCCTCACACTGTGTGAACCCCCCTCCCCCCATCCACTATCCCTCTGACATCGCACAGAGCCATTACATTTCCACTGTCTCTATTCCTAATGCTGTACTCCGCTTCCTGTAACCATATACATACATATGTATACATATACATATATATATATAAAATTATAGTTCACATTCATTATTGTTCAGCTTCAGGTGTACAGTGCAGAGATCAGACATCTACATCATCCCTGAGGTGGTCTCCCAAATGGGAAAACGTGTCCATTGGATACCCTACAAAATCTTTACATTATTGATTACGTTCCCCAAATTAATTTTCAAAACCCCGTGGCCATCTTGTGGATACCGACTATTTTCTAAACCCCTCACCTTCCCCCTTATCCCCACCCCCCGCCCATCTAACAACCCTCAGGTTTTCCTCTATGTCTCCAAAACTGTTTCTGATTAGTTCATTCACTTATTCTTTTCTTTAGATTCTGCATATAAGTGAGATCATAAGGTATTTGTCTTTCTCTGTTTGATTTATTTCACTTAACATAATGTTCTCTAGGTTCATCCATGTTGTTGCAAATGGTAAGATTCCTTTCTTCTTTATGGCTGCGTAATACTCCATTGTGTAAATGTACCACAGTTTCTTAATCCAGTCATCTACTGATGGGCATTTTGGTTGTTTCCAAGTCTTGGCTATTGTGTATAGTGCTGCAAAAAACATAGGAGTGCATAAAGATTTTTGAATTGGAGTTTTGGATTTCTCTGGATAGATACCTAGGAGTGGAATTGCTGGATTATAAGGTAGTTCCATTTTCAGATTTTTGAGATACCTCCATACTGTTTTCCATAGTGGCTGCACCAATCTGCATTCCCACCAACAGTGGGATTGCATGTTTTTTGGTGTTAAGTTGTGTGAGTTCTTTATAAATTCTGGATATTAGCATCTTATCAGATATAATTCCAAATATATTCTTCCATTCAGTAGGTTATCTTTTCATTTTGTTGATGGTTTCCTTCACTGTGCAAATGCTTTTTAGTTTGATGTAGTCCTATTTGTTCATTTTCTCTTTTGTTTCCTTTGCCCAAGGTGACATATCAGAAAAAAATATTACTAAGAGCAATGTCAGAGAGTTTACTGCCTATTTTTTCTTTTAGGAGTTTTATGGTTTTAGATCTTGCATTTAAGTATTTAATCCATTTTGAGTTTATTCTTGCGTATAGTGTAAGAAGGTAGTCTGGTTTCATTTTTGTGTATGTATCTGTCCAGTTTTCCAACACCATTTATCAAATAGACTGTCTTTACGCCCATTATATATTCTTGCCTCCTTTATCATAGATTAATTGACCATATAAGTGTGGACTTCTTTCTGGGCTCTCTATTCTGTTCCATTGATCTATATGTCTATTTTTATGCCAGTACCATACTGTCTTGATTACTATAGCTTTGTAGTATAGTTTGATACAAGGTATTGTGACACCTCCAACTTTGTTCTTTTTCAAAATTGCTGTGACTATTCAGGGTCTTTTATAGTGCCATATAAATTTTAGGATTATTGGTTTGAGTTCTGTGAAAAAGGCCATTTGCATTTTGATAGGAATTGCATTGAATCTATGGATTGCTTTGTGTAGTATAGACATTTTAATGATGTTAATTCTTCCTATTCATGAGTATGATATATGCTTCCATTTATTCGCATCTTCAATTTTTTTCTTCAATGTCTTATAATTTTCTGAATACAAGTCTTTTACCTCTTTGGTTAAATTTATTAATGAGATGTGAGGCATCCATTCAAAACTGAAGAAGACATAATTACTATAATTTGACAATTGTGTGCCTATAAGTTAAAGCCCACATTTCAACAATAGAGTATAAATTAGTTCTGTTACTCCTGAGTTGTTCAAAGAATCATGAAACAAAGGAGCCCAACAAACCACTCACCCTAACTCAAAGTAGTTCTGAAATTAAATAATAATATAAGCAAACAATTTTTGTATTGTTTTGTTTTTCACTGAGGATTTTGGTGCATACAAGGGATGAAACTGAGTAAAATCTCAAGCAAATACAATTCTGTGTTCTACTTTTCAATAAGTGTCAGCTCTTAAAACTAGTTTTGTATATAAGAGATGTTATAACTTTAGGCTTTTATATGTTGAAAAAATCCTTGTATTACAAATGATTGTTTAGTATATCAAGAAAGCCAGTGGGTAGCTGTAAATCCAATTTGTATATCATCACATTTCCTAGTGATGAGTCGGTGGCCTCAAGCCCTCAGGAGTTATGGTAGCATGAGAAAGAAATGGGAGGAGGAAGCAAATCCAGAAGGTAATAGAGGAAATCATCTGAATATTGCCTAGAGTAACCAATAAATCTAATATAATATAGCATTGTTCCAGTCTCATTTAACTTTAAAGAACTTGAGAACACCTCACTTTTCTAATAGGAACAGATGGACACAGATGATCAGAGTCTAAACATTTCATGCAATAGTTTACTTGTTCCCACATGGTTTGCACATTCTTGTACTCTTTGTTCATATATTTTGTCGAATGTCCAAAGCAAAGCAACACCAAATATTAAGAGTTGCTTCAGGGAAAGGTAATTCATTCCACCTGCTTCTGATTATATGGGTGTTGCTAATATGTTGAAGCCCCTCGGGCCCATTCTCTCTGCTCTTCAGAATAAACAAATGTTCCATTGTTATACTACAGAGGGTATGCTTTCATCACTTTGTGATTTTTGTTCCATTTATTTTAAATCAAGCCTGCAAAATTATACCAACCAATAATGTTTAAATAAACATCCTTGTTTTCCCGATAACTAAGTATAGTGCACTTACAATTTGATTGTTCCAATCAAGTATAGCATTTTATCAATTCTTACAAATTAAATTTGTGACTTTTAATCTAATAAATCAAATTATTTTAATCAAATAAATCTATCAGCCAATGTTTAAATTATTTTTTTAGGACTTTCATCTATTTTGATGAGAATATATAGTGCTGAGTGTTTCCGCAAACTGAAATGATGTTAACGTCTTTTTCCCTGGAGTGTAAGCTATGTGATGCCACTAGTGAGGGGGATCCCTGTTGTCATAGTCACAAAATCTCTATTTCTTGCAGGAAATCCTGCCCTCAAACACAACTTCCAACAATAAGATATCAGTGAGATGTATCTTTAATGTAAACAGGTGGTACTCTATTTACTCCTTGAGCTTATAGTTGCTAATCCTCACCAAAAATCCACATATAAACAAAAATACAGATTTGTTTTTGTTTTGTTTTTAACTTGTCCATTAGTTTTATTTTGTTTGGCTTAGCTACAGAGAAAGAAAGAACAAGAAAGAAAGGAAGAAAGGAAAGGAGGGAGGGAGGGAAAGAGGGGAGAAGAAGGGTGAGGGGAGGGAGGAAGAGAGAGAGAGAGAGAGAGAAAGAGAGAGAGAGAGAGAGAGAGAGAGAGAGAGAGAGAGAGAGAGAGAGGAAGTCAAAAGGCCAAGACAAAAACATTGGCTGTTTTTCTGAATTGTCACAGTCTTCCCTCCTCATTTCATTTACCTGACTCAGAGCTTGACATTGCTTTGCCCCATCTGTCTCTTACTTCTGCTCAGGAATTAACAAGACTAAACTTTAGCCAAAATGGTAGGAGTCCTTAGCAAGATACTTTCCTCCCCATCTGCCAGGCTTTTGGCTTTTAGTACCTGTAGTCTCCAATATCAAACTTGTGTAAAATATTTGGTGAACCACATAGCATCATTGTCAAGTACTTATTTCCTTACTTTTAGACATATAGACCCCTAAAAGAAATTTAGTCTGCACATGAGTCGAGAAATACTAGAGAAATGTAAGTTATAAGGTGACCCATGTTAGATTTCTTCCAAGGAGTCCCATTATAAAATTGCTGAAAATAGTGTTTCACAAGATGGTCTGACCCATGAGTGGTCCATGGTGGATCTTAAAATGTTTGAATAACTCCTCCAAAGTACTTTTTAGAAAAGCTGTAAGTAGCCAAGCATATTATGAGGATTTTAAAGCTTATTTTCTCTGAAGCAAGAAGTGAATATGTGCCACGACCACAGAGGACTTAAACTACAGCCAATGAAATCAGCTCTAAAACTACTGTGTGAATTTTCTCCTCTTTAGGAGTGGGGAAAAGAAAGAATCAAATAAATGCTATAGAACCAACTTGACAGACTCTCATATTATTCCCTGGCAGATTTCTTACAGAGTTTATCTTGTTTGAGAAAAACTACACTAAGGTGTGGTTACTCACTATGTTCCTTCTTAAGTCTTACAAACTCTTACTAATAGAAAAAATCTTAGCTATTCCTAACCTGACTTAGCTATGCCAGAAATAAAGTGGATGTGCTACAGAACTCCGTATCTCTGCTATATCAGGAATCTTTTATGAAACTCTCCTATTGGTAAGTGGTAGTTTTTCTGGTTATTTGACCACCAAACGTAAATTTGCATCGAAAAATAATTAGATCAACTACATTAATTTACTTAGCACTTGAAAAGTTGAAAAATCTATAAATTGCTTACTAATGAAATCTGCCAGTATGCATAACTTTACATTAGAGAATGGTCTTGCTCTGGATTAAAACCAGGTATCTAGCCCCTGTGGAAGAAATATATACCAAACTCATTTTTTAAAATAGATGAACTATAATGCTGAATTGCAACTGTAATAACTTTTCACACAGATTTATGAGCCAGATAACAGAGAGAATATTTCAAATATTTCACTTTAAAGTATTCAGTTCCGCACATTAATACAGTAGCAAACATATATATAATGCACTGTTTGTGAAGCAACAACCCCGAAATATTTTTTAAACTGAACTCTGAACAATATTAATTTTAACATGTACTTATTTAAAAATAATTGTAGCTCTGTGCCAGTTTAATATTCTCACGCAGATTTAAAGAGAAATACCCAGTCTGGTCCTGCCTGCCACCTGCTGTCTCATAGAAACCTTCCAGCCCACACAATTCCCTGTTTCCCTTAATGTCATTCTTTACTATGTTCTTCTGAATTATAGCCTAGTATCTAACGTCAGCACTTTGGATCATAAATGCCTCTCGTCTACTAAAAACTTATTCAGTTACTTTTTATGATTTAAAAACTTGCTCAAACCCCAGACCACCCAAGTCTGAAAAAATCATTCCTGTATCATCATTTTTATCTCGTTTATTATCCATGTATTAGATAAAGGCAGCTATCATACACTGTTTTTCCTCTCCCTTTTGTTGTCTATAATCAGTTGTCTCATCTTTTATTTTTAATATTTTCATCGATTTCGTAAGTTCCTTGAACAGAATCTTGTTTCTTTAATTTTATTCAGTCCTCTGTACTCTGTTGCTTAGGGCCTTGAAGATGTTAATTTCCCATTAAATATCTGTTGCTTTGGTTTGAATGACAATGTATGTCTACTAAAATCTTAAGCCTGGTGTTTTTCTACAGACATTGAAGGAAAGCTACTATTTTGACCAAAATGTCAACAAATCTGATATATATTTTTTGTTAATACATCATTGATTCTGTGAGGTTAGCCAAAGAATGTGTCATATTAATACAATAATAATTTGTTTGACATACTGTTTCCCCAAAAATAAGACCTAGCCGGACCAGCAGGTATAATGTGTCTTTTGGAGCAAAAATTAATATAAGACCCGGTCTTATATTAAAATAAGATTGGGCATTATATTATATTATACCCAGTCTTATATTAAAATAAGACCAAGTCTTATATTAATTTTTGCTCCAAAAGATGCATTAGAGCTGATGATCCAGTTAGGTCTTATTTTCGGGAAACATGGTATTATGTCTTTGAACCATTTTTTAAAGTATATGTTTCTCACTGTGGGTAAGTCATTTTGGGAGATGAAACTGGTAAGAAAACATCCAAATGGATTGGGTAAGAATAGAGTTATAATATCAGAACTCACACATTGGCAGTTGCACAATTAAAAAAAAAAGTCTCCAAAGAAACTAATGGCAGACTCTAGTATAATTCTAGCAAATGGTTTTAATTTCTTAAAGACTGATAGTAACAAAAATCAGTAACCAAGATATATTTGGGGAAGACAGTAAAGTGCACCATTTAACCAGTTTTTAAGAGTTGCAAATTGTTCTTCATGGACAAGGATAAGCAAGTACACAACTCAACTACTTGACAGTGTTGAGGCGGCACCATCTCTACAGGAACACTTTTTTGTTCTACTGTCACTATAGTGGCAAATATGGTTTATATTTGCATACAAATAGATAGAAATGAACTCAAATAGATGTTTTAGTTATTAATAATGTTAATACTTAATGTTTATTGAAGTTTTAGTATTTTCCAAACATTTTGCTTCATACTTCATGCATGATATCTCATTTTATTCTTCCTAAATTTTGAAAAAAAGTTGCAACCATGAGTCCCATTTTATAAATAACCCAACTGAAAACTAAATAAGTAGAAATGGATTACTTTGCAGACACACTCTAAAACACTTGTGCCCTATCATTAAGTTCTATGCAATATTCACAATATTTTCTTCATTAAGAGTTAAAATTTAATAATTAAGCTCATAAAGTCATTCAGGAACTGAGATTGACACAGAGTGCAGCTGTGTTATATAACATACTTTTCGTTGCTTTTGCTGTTTAATATATATCTGTGAAATTAAAACAATTCTTTATTTACTTACATCTTCCCAAATGAGATGGAATGTAATGATAATGAGGTGTTATACTCTTAAAATTAATCCTTATTGTAGTCATTATGTTTTTGCTTTGGTCAAGAAATATGTTATTTTATTCATGAAGCTTGATCTTCAATTATGTATTAACAATTGCTTATAGACAAAGAAACTGGGGAAAAGTAACTGAGTGGCACATTCCATAAGAATGGGAAAAGTAAGTTCTAAATCTCAGACTTTTGTTAATTAAATATAAAATGAAGATTTGAAGGAGAGATGGAGCACACACACGTATACATAGTCTGCATTAGCTTTATCCTGCATGACAGACCATAAGAATTAAGTCACTCTCTCCCAATCTAGGACAAAAATAGATAACTGATGTTGACCTTTCTCACAAAGTTTAAGAAACTCACTCTCTTATCAAAGAAAGATGATGAAATCTATTGAAATTTAATTTTATAAGTAACAGTTGCTGTAATGATAGCAATCATTACATTTGATGAAATTTATCTTGTTCACATGAAAGATCTTATAAACTTTAGATCCCACAGGAGAAAAGTTAGAACTAAATTTATTTAGACTTTTCCAAGATCAAAATAATACATTGGTCTTACATTTGCAAAATCATACTTTTCCTTGTCAGCATCTTGGTCTACTGTTTCTCTTTGCCTGCAGAATGGGCCAAGAAACTTACATTTTAGAAAATGGTCCAATGTTACAGAAGTATTCTCACCACAATATTAATAACAGGCAGAAATGTGTAAGCAAAGCACATATCCTCTTTTCTTTCCTCTTCTACCCACTATGGATATAAATGAGTGGTAAAGGAAATATGGACACAGAATGGAAGCAGATTCCAGGAAATTGATTGTGTAAACAAAGCCTTGATAATAGGCCTCTGGGATTTCGCAGAATGTTCTGAAGACTTAAAATAAGCCAAGAATTTTTTATTCAGTAGATACTTAATTATGACATGCATACCCAAACATTAGGGAAGAAAGTGAGAAGCTGATATTTAGAGAACTAAAGTCGCTTTATGCTTTAATATTAAAAGTAAATACTCAAGTAGAATGATCTCATTTGAAAATATTTTTAAATGAGTGAAATATTATGATATAATACTTTAATATTTAAGAAAGCCAATAACGCAAAGAGCTAAAATAGCTGAGTGGGAAGAATGTTAATTAGAGCTATGAGACCTTGGGCAAGTCATTTAGAAAGATGGATGGCCTTTTCCTTTCTCTAAAATGAAATGGCCAAACTGAATTATCTGTGAAATGTCTGAAGCCTCTAAGATGATATAATTCTAAGAAGAAATACAAATACACTTCTGAAAAATTGTTTCTAGTATAAGCATCTTTGCAGAAAAAGGTTTTATTTTATAGATTCTAAGAGGTGACAGAAATAACAAGGAAATGAAACAATAAATAGGGGAAGTAGTTACGTGAATATGAAGAAGATAGTAAAAAGAAATAACCCAAATCAAAGCTGACTGCTTGAAAGAATTAGTAATACATTTTATCATGAATTTTGTAATGATCACTTCTTATAATAAGAAAAATTTTACTGCATAATAGTGAAGTACCTAAAATATCATTCACCCAATAAGTATTTATCTAACACCTACTTTTCCCAAAGTAGGGCTAGGCCATTGTGATAGGTGCTGTGAACATAGCAATGAAAAGTTAAAAATCCCTGGCCTCATGAATCTTACATTCTAATTTTATACGGACATATACATACATACGTGTAAGATACGATATGACCAAGTTTCAGAAAGATACTATATCCAAGAAAGAGTATCCAACAACAGCAAAAATAGGTACTGATCTGTACATTCAGACTTCCCGTAATCCTTCTTAAAAATCCCTCTTTTCCTCTTTTCCTTTATTTCCTCTCAAACATCAACCCTCTTCTAACCTCTCGTTCTATGAACACTCCCCTCTTGGTTCTGTATTCCAACTTCTTCCATTTCCCAGCACAGGGAATGCTTGTTTTTTTTTCCCTCTCCACCCTTTCAGCTGGCTCTTCTTTTATAAAAAGGAATATACTGTTTTAATAAAAATGATACAATATCCCATTTATTTTTCGTTCTCAAGTTTCTTACTTTGATTCATCTATTGCTTGCCTGAACTTTTTTCAAGAATATTTACTAAGAAATACATTTCCTCAGTAGTTTCTTATTTAAGAATGCCTCGTTATATTTGAGTGATAAGTTGACTGACTATAATAGTCAATAACTACCCACCTTTTCTGAGGAATTGATATGGATTCAGTGAGGGAGTATTTATTGAGCACATACTATGTTCCATGAACTGCTTCAGATGCTGTGAATATAGTAGTGAATAGTGATATCTGGTTTCTGCTCCATGGATCTTGAGATCATCTATATAGACACATCTCCATTTTCTTTTGGCATTGATGGGTCTTGTGAAGATGTCTGAGGCAGAATTGATTTTTCATTGTTCAAGTTTCTTGCCTTACTCAGATTGAATGCCTGAATAATGATATTTTCATTCTTATGATATTTCATAGCTGTACTGAGATATGATTCACTGTGTGCCCTTTCAATTTGAAGATTCAATCATTTTTTTCATTTCAGGGAAATTAGTCTGTGCTGTATCATTTAACATTTTCCCTTTTATGTGGGTTACCTATTTCAGAGACACCACTTGTTTTATGTCAGATTATCTCATTCAACTGTCTTCCTATTATGGTCTCTTCTGCTTTAATCCTTTTTTCTCTCCGCCCCCCCTCCCCGCCTTTACTGTAATTGTCTCAATATTTCCTTCTATTTCACGACTTTAATGTTCAGCTGGGCCTATTCTCACTGAGATTCCAATTGTTCTTTAGAATTCTATTTTGGAAATACGGTATTTTGCCAGATAATTTCCTGTTATATTGGACATACTCAACTTGACAAGCTCTGTCCAGAATCTCTAATTATTCTTATAGAGTGTGCCAGAATTTTAAATGTTATGTGACTCCATCTCCAGGTTATCAGAAAACTGTTAGTTTTCTCTAGGTGCAACAATTTGAAGGTTAAATGTTACATTATATTCACTGAGAGAAAACAGAGAGAGCTGAACTGGAGCTCTTGGATTACTGTGGGTGCAATGGGGCTCTGCTCCCCATTCTGATACTGAGCAGTTCCCTTTCAAGTTTCACTCCACCCAGGGAGGGGTGCATCCTATTTCCAGGATGGGGAATACCCTTGCAATTTGTGGGGCTCCTCTCTTCTGAATGTCTGCAGCTAACACATATAAAACGCAAGCTCTACCTCTACTTTTGAAAAGTAGAAAAGGTAGCCCTACTTTTACAAGTGTACTTTTCACCTATCTCTACAAAACTAACATTTCTACCAACAAACAGAAGAGGAATTAGGTAAATGGAAAGCTCAGGGCTGCTGCTTTCTAAATTTGGAGACATTATTGACAATTGTGTATAAAATCATCACAACTGTGTGGTGCAAGAGTACAAATGAGGTGACAAAACATTTAAATTTTCTGTAACTATTTCTACCCATAAACACCGTAGATTGTGGATCAACACCTTTATCCAGGTGGGGACGCTGAGCGATGAAAACAGGAAAGCCTAAGCTAAAAACAATAGTTGGAGATAAACTTAGACTTTCTCATAAACTATTCCAACCTACTAAATTGTGACTTTGTAGAGTTATGTTGTAACTTCAATGAGATGAGACTTCACTCTGAGCTGGAAGTCAGTGTATGTGGAGACAACGATAGCAACCTAGCTCTAAAGAGACAGAATCAGGATATCCCTCCTGTTTTATACAGGCTTTTGAAGGAATGTTACTGGAAAGCTGGCCAAGTCTGTGCCATGTCCTTGAGTTATATAGAGACAGTAAACTGGACAGTGTCTTAGTAATGTAGAAACTACAAGAGAATTAGAGACAACAGGAAAACTAAATCATTGGAAATAGGCCAGGGGGAGCTATCACAACTGACAGTAAGGAAAGTTCCTCAGAGGTGCTGCAGAATTCAGACACTGGAGCTGAGAGAAAAGCCAACAAGCTAACATTTGAAAGTCATTGAAGATGGTCTCCCAACTAGGAGCTCTCAAAGATGTTAGGCGTTGTGGTCACCTAACTCAACATCATCCAGTAATGGTTGAAGATATGACAGGAGAGAGAGTACAGACTGTTGATTGTTTTCAAAATACCCCTTATTCTGAATTTAAAAATGAAATGTTTCCAGGAGATATAATGGATTTCAAGGCTTTGTAACTCGGAGTATGGTGTCCACCCAATTACAGAGATTTTGATTTTGAACTCATCGTCATATCCTAATGTCAAACACAGCCTAGGAAGATAAAGTCACTTCAAAACAGAGTCCAGTACAATAAATCTGCAAACTGTCACGGAGTCCATCTCTGCATCGATTTGAGATGGGCTTTGGAAGGTCATGCAAGTCAGTCTTCTCAGTTTTCAAAACAGGATGTCAAGTCTGCCTCCTGTGCATCTGGAGTTTAAATCACGTGGATACTTCTACAGTCAACAGGGATAGACAGAAAAGCTGCACTTCAGGCCCTGCTCACAGGATTCCCTGTAAATAGACTATGACGCTGCCCTTGCCCAGGGCTTACTTGATTGAGAGTGCTGATATAGGACAGGCACCGTCTAAGAACAGGTGAAAACTTTACTCGAGTTTTTCCCAACTCTATCCCTGTGTTAAGCCAGATGTCAGGTTTTAGAAGAAAACATGTCTGGATCACACTGTCTTTATTACCTGTAGAAAGAATTTTAGTGAGCTAAGATTTCAAAGTTAAATGTTCCGCCTTGCTCAGAGTCAGCATTTAAGAAACTCCAATATGAAAAAGAATCACTTTCCATTTTACAAGGGTATATTGAAAGCTCAAGATAACTTCAATTAAAATAGTCACAATGCATTTTCCTAGAATCTACAGAAAATAAAATAGGGGCTTCTCTAGATCAGGTCCTATAATGTGGTATGTAAGGGCATAGATATGCAGGCGCTTCATAGACGTGGTTCCAATTCCAGCTCTTCCACTCACTGGTTCTTTGATATTAAACAGATTGCTTCCTAGGTGAAATCAGGATAATCATGGTAGTGGCCTCATCAGAGTAGGATTAAATAAGTGAATATAAGTAGAGAGCTTATAGTCTGGCTGTTACAGAAGGGTTGGGAAGACATGACAATAGCGTGTACTAGGTTAGCAGAAATAATGATGGAGAGAAAAAGACATACTGAGAGAGATTTAGAAGGTAATATTGACAACTTGGTACTGAATTGGATGTGGAATGTAAAGCAGATGGATTTGCAATATTTACACCTAGGTGTAGGACTCATACACCCAGAGGATAAATGGTATCCTTCATGAAAACAGAGTACATGGAATCCTGGCTTTAGTTTGGACATATTGAATTTGAGATGTTTTTGAAATAGCTGGTTGGCAGTTTGATATTTAGATTGGGAACATAAAAAGCTGAACTGGCTATTTAAATGTAGATGTTGTCAGTTCCCCAGGAGGATGGCAGGCTAGGGAAATAGTTTCAAATGAAAACAGATCCAGAACTGAGACATGAGGAACTCCCAAGCGCGTTATAACATTATCACACTAGTACACTAATTCATATGCTAATACAAGTTGATTCATCCACCTCATCCTTGTTTTTAAGTCAAGTCTTAAAAATCCACATTAATAGGAAGTAAGGATGGTGGACATAGATGAGCCCAACTGGAAGAAGCAAGTCAAAATGCTTCAAAACATTATATAAAAGAGGTAGATACTGGTGCGTGGTGGTGTTGTTTTTTTCAATTTTATTGGGGAATATTGGGGAACTGTGTGTTTCTCCAGGGCCCGTCAGCTCCAAGTCATTGTCCTTCAATCTAGTTGTGGAGGGCACAGCTCACTGGCCCATGTGGGAATCAAACTGGCAACCCTATTGTTCAGCACTCGCGCTCTAACCAACAGCCATCTGGCCGCCCCAATACTAGTGTATTTTTAATCATTATATCCAATATTGAGAAATTAAGTAAACTTGATTGACTGTAGCAATATTAAGGATGGTATTGCTGACCTTTTTCCCTTATACAATATGACCTCACAATTTGGTGAGTCTTAATAAAAGAATTATCTTATTATTCACAAGTGGGCTTTCCGGGGTTTATTATTCCCAAATATAATGTTTTTAAATACATTCTGACTTCCTTAACACTTTCCTCAAGCTTATTCACATACACATCTTAAATAAACTTCAGTATGTTAACAACCATAAGATTAACACACAGAATATCTTTACATCTTCAGATTTTCAGATAAATGTCTTCAGATTTTTTGGGTAAATAGCCAGAAGAGGGATTGCTGGGTCATATGGTAATTCTATCCTTAATTTTTTGAGGAATCTCAACACTGCCTTCCATAGCGGCTGCACCAGTCTGCATTCCCACCAACAGTGTATGAGGGTTCCTTTGTCTCCGCAGCCTCTCCAACACTTGTTACTATTTGTCTTGTTGATGATAGCCATTCTGACTGGGGTGAGGTGATATCTCATTGGGGTTTGCATTGGCATTTCTCTGATGATTAGTGATGTTGAGCATTTTTTCATATGTCTATTTGCCATTTGTAAGTCCTCTTTGGAGAAATGTTTCTTCACGTCCTCTGCCCATTTTTCAATTGGGTTGTTTGTTTTTTTGTTGTTGAGTTGCATGAGTTCCTTGTATACTTTGGATATTAGCCCCTTATCGGAGGCACTGTTTGCAAAACTCTTCTCCCATTCATTGGTTGCCTCTTTATTTTGTTGATGGTCTCTTTTGCCGTGCAGAAGCTTTTAAGTTTGATATAGTCCCATTCATTTATTTTAGCTTTTACTTCCCTTGCCTTTGGAGTCAAATTCATAAAATGCTCTTTGAACCCAAGGTCCATAAGTTTAGTACCTGTTTTCTTCTATGCAGTGTATTGTTTCAGGTCTTATGCATAAGTCGTTGATCCATTTTGAATTAACTTTGGTACATGGTGACAAATAGCAGTCCACTTTCATTCTTTTGCACGTGGCTTTCCAATTCTGCCAGCACCATTTATTGAAGAAACTGTCTTTCATCCACTGTATGTTTTTCCCTCTTTGTCAAAAATAATCTGTCCATATTTATGTGGCTTTATTTCTGGGTTCCCTATTCTATTCCAATGGTCTATGTGTCTGTTTTTCTGCCAGTTGCATGCTGTTTTGATTATTGTGACCCTGTAGTACAAGCTAAAGTCAGGGAGTGTGATACCTCCATTATTGTTCTTTTTTCTTAAAATTGCTTTGGCTATTTGGGGTCTTTTGTGGTTCCATACAAATCTGATGATTTTTTTGTTCTATTGTGTTAACACATGCCATTGGGATTTAGATGGGGATTGCATTAAATCTGTGTATTGCTTTGGATAATACGGTCATTTTAAATATGTTGATTCTTCCAATCCATGAGCACATAGTGTCTTTCCATTTCTTTGTGTCTTCTTCAATTTCTTTAAAAAATGTCTCATAGTGGTCAGCATATAGGTTTCACATCCTTGGTTAAGTTTATTCCTAGGTGTTTTATTCTTTCTGTTGCAATTGCAAAGGATTTTTTTTTTTTTAATTTATTATTCTGGGATTTCTTTGTCGGTATTTAGCAGGGGTGTCCAAACTGCAGCCCACGGGCCAGCTGCGGCCCACAATCCATTTTTAATTGGCCCGCAGCAAATTCCAAAAATATATTTAGTTTACTTAAATAAACCAGGTGAGGCAATACGTACTTCACCTCGAGTGAGTGGCCCGGCTGTTTGTGTATTTTACTGCATATGGCCCTTGGTGAAAAACGTTGAAAAAAGTTTGGACACCCCTGGTATATAGGAATGCAATGGACTTTTGTACGTTGATTTTGTAGCCGACAACTTTACTGTATTCGTTGACGGTGTCTAATAGCTTTTTGGTGGTGTCTTTAGGATTTTCTGTATATAACATCATGTCACCTGCAAAGAGTGACAATTTAACTTTTTTTTTTTTTTAAAGATTTTATTGGGGAAGGGGAACAGGACTTTAATGGGGGAACAGTGTGCACTTCCAGGACTTTTTTCCAAGTCAAGTTGTTGTCCTTTCAATCTTAGTTGTGGAGGGTGCTGTTCAGCTTCAAGTTGTTGTCCTTTCAGTCTTAGTTATGGAGGGCACAGCTCAGCTCCAGGTCCAGTTGCCGTTTTCTAGTTGCAGGGGGCGGAGCCCACCATCCCTTGCGGGACTCGAGGAATCGAACTGGCAACCTTGTGGTTGAGAGCCCACTGGCCCATGTGGGAATCAAACCGGCAGCCTTCGGAGTTAGGAGCATGGAGCTCTAACCGCCTGAGCCACCAGGCTGGCCCAACAATTTAACTTCTTGATTCCCAATTTGGATGCCTTTTACTTCTTGCTCTGGCCTGATTGCCCTGGCGAGGACTTACAACACTATGTTGAAAAGCAGAGGTGATAGGGGACAGCCCTGTCATGTTCCTGAACATAGAGCAAAGGGCTTCAATTTTTTACCATTAATTATGATATTAGTTAATTATGATATTAGGTTTGTCATATATAGCCTTCATTATGTTCAGAAATTTCCTTCCATACCTATTTTATTAAGTGTTTTAATTATAAATGGATGTTGTATCTTATCAAATGCTTTTTCTTCATCAATTGATATAATCAAATGATTTTTGTCCTTTATTTTATGTGATGTATCACATTGATGGATTTGCATATATTGAACCTTTGTTGTGCCCCTGGATGAACCCAACTTGATCGTGATGAATAATATTTTTAATGTATTGTTGCATTCTATTTGCTAGAATTTGTTTAGGATTTTTGCATCTGTATTCATCAGAGATATTGGTCTGCAGTTTTCTTTTTTTGTGTTATCCTTACCAGGTTTTTGTATCAAGGTAATGTTGGCCTCATAAAATGAGTTTTGTTGTATTGTCTCTTTGTCAATTTTTTGGAAGAGTTTGAGTAGGACAGATATTAGATCCTCTTTGAAGGTTTGGTTTTGGTAGAATTCACTAGTGAAGCCACCTGGTCCTGCACTTTTGCGCTTGGGAAGGTTTCAGATGACTGATTCAATTTCCTTACTGTTAATCAGGCTATTTAAATCTTCCAATTCTTTGTGATTCAGGCTAGGAAGGCTGTATGTTTCTAAGAACTTGTCCATTTCTTCTAGGTGATTGAATTTGGTGGCATATAGTGCCTCATAGTATTCTTGGATTATACTTTGTATTTCTGTGGCACTCGTGATAACTTCCCCTCTTTCATTTCTGATTTTATTAGTGTCTTTTCTCTTTTTATCTTAGTGAGTCTAGCCAAGGGTTTGTCAATTTTATTAATCTTTTCAAAGAACCAGCTTTTTGTCACATTAATTTTTTCTATTGCCTTTCTGTCTCTGTTTCATTTAGTTCTGCACTGATTTTTATTATTTCCTTTCTCTGCTAACGTTGGGTTTCATTTGTTCTTCTTTTTCTAGTTCTTTAAGGTGTAACATGAGGATATTTATTTGGGATTTTTCTTGTTTCTTGAGATGTTTTAAAATGTTTAACATATTGTTTCTTTTTATCATTGTGGACCTACTCATTTTATCCCAAATTATGTTTTATGCCTTAAAATTTATTTTAACATAACTGTAGAAACACCAGCTATTTTCAGCTTAGTAATACCTGATGTGACTTTTTCACTTGGAACTTTTCTGACATTATGTTTTATAAGCATTCTTTCTAAAAGTTTACAAATAAAATTTTAATCCAATCTGAATGTCTTTCATTAAATTGGACATTTTAGTGATTTACATTTATTATGATTACCAGTATATTTATTTCCTCACTCATAAAATAGAGACAATAAAACGCACAGTTGCTATGAGGATTAAATATGTCAGACGTTTTAAAAAATGCCTGTCAGACATTTCAGATTTTAAATGTGTGGGTCACTAATTGTGATGCACGCTCTTAAAAATAAAGGAATCATGATTCAAAATTGTTTTTAACCTGATTCCTAGTTAATCTTTTAAAAATTCATAATACAGCTTTGGATGGATATGAAGTTTGTCAGTCCCTAAATATATTGTAGAGTTAATATTATGACTAATATATTCATCCTATAGTATTATTTAATATAAGAAACACCATCAGATCTATTTTTTTAAAGTAATTTGCAAAATACACTGAAGCATAGAGCACATGCTTAAACTATCAATTTGAATGATTTCAGTCGCTATTTTTTTTATTAAAGTTTATTGGGGTGACAACTGGTAGTAAAGTTACATAAATTTCAGGTATACAATTCTGTTTTACATCCTCTATAAATCACATTGTGTGTTCATCACCCAGAGTCAGTTCTCCTTCCATAACCATATATTTGATCCCCTTTACCCTCATCTACTAACCCCCTTCCCCTCTGGTAACCATCAAACTATTGTCTGTGTCTATGAGTTTTTGTTTCTCATTTGCTTGTCTTGTTCTTTTGTTGTTTTTGTTTTATATACCACCTTTCAGTGAAATCATATGGTTGTCTACTTTTTCTGTCTGACTTATTTTGCTTAGCATTATAATCCCAAGATCCATCCATGTTGTCACGAATGGTCCTGTTTCATTTTTTCTTACCGCCGAATAGGATTCCATTGTGTATATATGCCACAATTTCTTTATCCATTTATCTATCAAAGGACATTTTGGTTGTTTCCATGTCTTGGCCACGGTAAATAAAACTGCAATGAACATTGGAGTACACTTGTCTTTATGGATAAATGTGTTTGGATATTTTGGGTGGATACCCAGGAGAGGGATTGCTGGGTTATACAGTAATTCCTATGGAATAAATTTTCCCATTCTTGATTGCCAATAAAGTTGTGATTTTTTTAATATGTATTTTTAAAACTATTTTTTGCTAAATATTTCAAGGATTGGAGCAATTGGATTGATTGAAAACCATATTTTACCATTTAGTAGCATTCTTTGAGTGCTGTTAGGATTTCAGATCATTTCATCCTAGAGAAGAATAGCAGAGAACCAAAATCTAGCTCAGTGATTCTCAACAGGGGTAATGATTTTCCCCCCTGGTGGACATTTGGCAATGACTGGTAACATTTTAGATGTCAGAACTGGGTGGGGGCAATGCTAGTAACATCTAGTATGTAGAGACTGAGAGACTTCCAAATAACGCTACACAGGACAGGACCCATAGGAAAGAATTATCCAGCTTAAATATCATAGTGCCGAGGTTAGAGAAACCCTGATCTAGAACAAATTGCTTTTTTCAGGTTTAGTCATATACTAAACGAAAGGAAATGCATTCTTCTTCTGAGAGTCAGAGATTTCACTCACTGTAGCTTCAGTTAAAATAGTTTAATATATATATATATACATGAAGGCAAAATGGATTTATGAGGTAATGATTTATTTGCCTACAAATGTTTTATTGTAGGCAAGACAGATCATGCCATGGGGAATTAAAAGCAGTGAATTTTGCTTTAGTTTGTTTTACTCTAAGGATTATAATCATTCCCTAATGACTTTTTGTTATCATAGTTGAAACTACATAGCATATTTTGAAGTATTTTACTTTCCCAGGACTGGATATTGTGCAAGACACTTTTACTATTACCATTTGGATCCTCTAAATGTATTCCAACCAAATGGTTTCTAGAAATTGCTGCACTGTAATTCTTCCTGTAGTTATAGCCTTTTTATCTCTTCTTGCATCTTCTATTCATCAATAAGTGCTCTTAGCCTGACTTTATGCTTTCACTGTGTTTCAAGTACACAAATGTAGAGACTAAACATATGCTCCGTTCTGTAACCAAAGTATTCTCTGATGAAGTGACAGCTCAGAGACTGACTACCGTTACTTAGCTTCCTAACCATCATTCACTGCGGCCCTTTCAATAAAGAGTTACATATTGTTCTCATAATAAGAAGTGATATTTCTCTCGAGAGCAGAACAAAAAAGGTAAGTGTAGTCATCTGTTTCCATTATATATTTCATTAGTAGCAAATTCTCTTAATGTTTATATCAATAAGATTTTTGTAAGGAAAACAAAAGGAGAAACACACACACAAAAAAAAAAATTTGCATATGTGACTTGCCTTACATACAATGCCCAGTATTATTAATAATCGATTAATTAATTAATGACAGTAGGTAATAAAACATTTCATGCTGTGGGGAAATAATTTTACTTTATATTAAGAGGTTTTTACAGAATAGAAAACTAAATGAGTTCCTGCACATGAGATAAAAATAAATTATGCAGAAGTACTGCTATGTGAAAAACACTTGTTAAAAAGGAGGCATTGAGGGAGAAAAGCATAACAAAGCCACCTGGCAGCAAGGGGAGGCCAGCATACACTTAGCACATGCCCAATGAAGGTGAATGCTGATAATCAGTATCCCTGCCAAAAGGAATTACCATGTAGGGTCTCCCCAGTCGTCCACAGCACTTATCCAAGGAACTAATAGTGGTCTTTCCTGTGCAAGCAGGCTGTATGCAAAGTGCTGAGACTGTCACTCATAGACACGTTCCGTACTATACGCCCCTTCTAAGGGCTGAGTTTCCTCTGTTGAGCAATGGTTCTTCTCAATTAGGAAGTAAATGTTAGTAATGATTTTCCTTTCTATAATACAACATATACCTGGTCAACTCATCCAGAGTTACTCCCATCAATACTAGTCCTTCCTAGGATTCTGGCTAAAGGCTTTCGCCATTCCTAGCCAGCCCCACTCTCACCCAATTGGGTTCCAGAATCAGTCTGTGTAAAGTTATCTCCACGAAGCAAGGTAAACAGATTATGATTATAATTATAAATGTGTTTTTTTATAGTTTTGTTATTTGTTATATTCTTAGGTGGCCTATTTTATTCATCCCTCATCTTGAGCCTGTAAAATAGAGATTATTACTTTCATTATATTGGTGAGGGAAGTGAGTCTCAAAAATTGTAGCTTATCTAATGTTACATAGCAAGTGGGTGGTAGAATTTAGACAGTCTTATCTTCTCCAGAGCCTAATATTCCTGTCTGTTTTCTGTCAGAACCTGTATAAACCATGTTAAAATGCATAGGAACATAAAATCAGTTTTTCTGTATTTTTCTGACCAAGATGTAGAGGAGTAAATATCTACCCCAAAACTAACGTTGGACTCTTGACCATGTCAATAATATTAAACTATTAAACGTGTAAAAATGCTAGCAAAAGTTGGCATATATCCAAGAAAAAGCGACAGATAAGTTTTAGGAAAGGCTTTCAAAAAGCCTTCCTTTTTGAAAATGAAATATGCATTTTTTTTAAACCAGTAAGTCACTTACCACTTATTCATCAATATGATTAAGTTGTATGGTTTTCATTACAATTTCCCTAAAGGTGAATTATATTATATTGATATAATAGTTAGAAAATGGATGGTCTAGACAAAATGAGATGCAAGTAATTTGATAGAATTCTTCAGGGAAGCTATTAGGAAACCAATTTTTTTCTCTCATCAATGATAGAAATAATACATAAATGATGAAAATATGAGAAAAGAACAAGACAAAAAATTAATTTCACCTTTGTTTATTTTGAAGTACAGGATTCATGATGAGTTGTTTTTAAAATATATTTTTGTTTTTGTAAAATATATTTACTTTTGGTTTTGAATTATATTCCATTACATTTAAATAAGTTAGTCTAGGTCCTTTCCTATTTGTCAGTTCTTTTCCTTTAGAATTTGTATGTATGGTTTCTAATACACATATATATTTTATATATTTGTGTTGATAGAGTGTATTCAATGTACACTTTTAAAGGCTAAGGTTCATGTTACTAACTTCATTTCATAAAATGAGAAACTATGGTAATTCTTAAACAAATATGTTTCTTAGGTAACTCTGAAAGAGACTACAATTAACCAATTTTCAATGCATTTTTTGATAATAATATAGATTAACAAAGCGACTGAACTGTGATAAAGATAAAATATTAATACTAATGAAACCAAAACACAATTAAAATGAAATGCTTTTAAAAACCATTCTGTGGTGTGTGTGTGTGCAGGCATCTGTGTGTGTCTGTATGCATGTGTTTGTGCTAAACAAACTTTTCCTTTATAATATTTTTCTTATCACTTAAGATAGTTGTAAACAAAGTAGAAGTATCCTTTAACAGAGGTAACTTGGTAAATGATGTAACATGCAAGGAGAAATCTCAATAAAGGAGTATATATATAAATGACTCTAACATTTAATTTGTTTTCTGTATCACTGTAAAATATTTTGCTAGCATTTAAATATTCTAACAGTGTTTACACCAATATCAGAGTTAAATTATTTCAGATGTGGGGAAAAAATCAGAAAAATATAATGTTATAAATTATATATACACATTATATGCACATATATGTACGTATAGATATATGTGTGTATATACACACACACCTTTTGTTTTGTTTTGGCAGTTTGTCATTAAGGGAAATGCATTGAACCAGTGTTTCTCAAATTGCTTGTGATGTGTACACCTGTGTTTTTGTGACCAGGTACTTATCCAGATAGTACTGGAGATTCTCTACTCCAAAGAGATAAATTTCATAGTGTCACTATTATACAATAGAGACTGCAGTAAAAATTCACATCTATATTAATGTCAAACATTTTTTAAGAACGTAGCTTCTACATTTCTATATATCTGTGTAAAAAGAGAACTATGGAGTCATGATAATCAACTTAAATTCTAGCTGTATTAATTATTAGCTAAATTATTGTGACCAAGGAATTTAATTTTCTAATCTTCAACTTTGTCATGTGTAAATAATGGGGATGATAATTTCTAAAATAGACCAGATTTTTACTTGTCGTTCTTGTCCTTAGAGATATGGGTCATTTAACTTAAACCTCCAAAATCTTATCCTTGCTGTGCTCCAAACATATACAAATGTCTGACTGTATTGGCTTATAGTCATCTTTGTCTTCTTGTGTATTACTATACAAGTCATAGCTTTTCTTTATCTGATCAACCTTTGAAGATCTGTGGGTTAATGGAGAGAGAAGTCACTTTACTCCTTTGAAGCTTAGGCACCCTTTCCTTTTTGTCATCTGGTGGTCATTGCTTCAAGCTCCACCGCCTTCCAAGTGTTTCTGAGCCACACCCATGGATCTCTTCCACTGGGAAGAATATTGCAGACTCCCCCTCTGCCGCATTCAACACACACACGCATGTGCACAGGCACATGTGCACACATATCCTTTGCATGAGACAATTCAGTTGTGTTAAATAACAATTATCTCCATCTTCTTCTATCACATTGAATGGTCATCCTGGTACTTAAAAGGGCTAATGCTGTAAAAATCCAGATAATAGTACACAATACTATAACCAATGCATTTTGGTTTTCCCTTTAGATGCTGCAATCTTCATTCAATGGTGCTGATTCTAAAACACATTATTATCAATCTATATAAATAGCAACTTCTACCATGTTCTGGCTAAACTCCTCCAAAAAACAAATCATCCCTCTCTCTAAGTTATAGACTACTTTTGATGAAATACATGTGGCAATTTTGGAACTAGGAGTTTAAAGACTGAAAGTTACTTATGATTAAAGCCTTCATTTTCTCCAATAAAGAATTTGACCAGGCATTACAGAGTGTAAATACTATACCAGCTTTCATGTAAAAATAATCTTTCCTTGGTGATATCAACTAACATAGTTTTAATGGAACAAAAAAGTACATATATTTGGTTCAAAAAAGATTTTCATGATTTTTGTCATATTATGACATATGAAAGCTGCCTTTTCGTAGGGATACCCTATGATATCAAAGAAAATAGAAAAAATAGTGCCACGATTATTGAAAGTAAAATGCCCTAGTCATAGTTTATATAGGTTAAACGTAAGTAGGCTGACAGTGTCACTAAAGACATTGTCTATTAATATTTTACATTATTAAAAGTTGTTTTTGCTTTTCCTTTATCCATTCTCTACGTGTAGCATTTTATTCCTATAAATTACATAAAAGAGCTTACCTAATTATTATGATTATCATTTTTTGTATCATTTAATAGTATCATTCTTGTTTAGGAAGTAAAGAGGAGAGGGAAAATATCCAATAAAATTTGAGAATCTGTGTGTGTGTGTGTGTGTGTGTGTGTGTGTGTGTGTGTGTGTTTGTGTGTTTTATAGCTTTGAAGACATGGATAAAACTTTGAAGTACCTTTGATAGCCATGCTGTAGTGTCCATCAATCATGGAGACTGCTAACTTAGAAGACATACCAAAGTCTTAGAGGCTATTTTTTTCCTACAGTTTTAACCAGTGTAATCACTTCAATACTATTGCGTAGGTAGCTAGTAAATAATATCCAGTGTATAGCTAAGGAGTCAAATAACTCAGACCATATGCAAGTGGATATCCTGTCACTCATGAGTGTTCTAGGAGGCTGAGATCCAGGAAACACAATCCTGCTGCTGGTAGTTATTGAGGCTTCTTTCTGAGACAATAAACTGGTTTATCCCTAGTGCCTCAGATTTATAGGTGAATGAACAATTTTTCGAAAGATCTGCCCAAGAAAATGTATGTAATGTGAAAATAATTTAACTGTAACATTTATTCATAAGTATTTATTTAGCAACTACTATGTTCATTTAGGTACATGTTTATCACTAATCTTTTTTCTTTCTTTTTTTTGGTCGAGGCATGGTAGATTGTAGTACTACTTGCATTGTTCTTACCTCTTCACCACTAACGGCAGTTTCCACTACAGATTTGCAATACCTCTGAAATGTAAATGGTTATACTTACCCCCCAATGAACTCAGAATGACTCTGTAACATACTTTGATCAATTTAATGAAAGCAAAAGTGATATTATATGTCACTTTTCAATATATTAATAGCTGATTCATGTTTGTTAAGACTCTCTCATTCCTTCTGTCATGAGGACCAGAAAATTTCCAGGTAAAAGTAGCACCACAAAATTGAGCCCCCAAATGATGATAATGGAGCAGAGCTTCAACCAACACAAGGTAAACATGTAGCAAGGGTTTCCTGATTGTTTTGCACTGCAGAAAATCTTATCCTTTCCTCACGATTTCATGAAAAAACTAACATTATATACAATATGTCAATATGCAGCATATTATATTAATTTATTTGTGTTGTACAACACATACTAACGTGAAATACTAAGAATCTATTAAGTGTTGTTTTTCTAGTACATTTTTAAAAGTGATGACGGGTCTCCCTTTTCATTTATAATTCTCATTATGGAAAATGAATTTGGGATATTAGTTTAGAAGAATGATTAAAGTCTTAAATATTAAAAATATTATTTGAAAAATAATAATAACCCATTGTCTTCTAAATCAAAGCTAGAATAATCAAAAAGTCAGGATACTGAAAATTACAAGGCTGATGCAGCTATTATATTTATGAAAAGCCTAATTATACCTGAGATTATTTTTATGGATTATTCTTGGAAAATGGTATATTTTTAATAAATAGTAAATCATTTTAATATCCTAACATTAGTGTAACTTTGCAACACTACAAACTATTATCTTTTCTTAAAACAAAAACCTCAAGAAAAAATAAAATCGTATATGCCATCTCATATTTCTTGGACTTTTTAATTAGAACTGATTTTAATATTATGCTGAAATGAAAATGTTAAGATTATAGCTACAAATACTCAAATAAACCTGGAAGTTATTTTGTTCTTTACTGTAATTCCACTTAAATAGAAAAAGAGAGAAAACAAAACTTAAAAAACAAAAACCCAAAACCCTGCTTTCTGAAAAGCAGCTAGCAGTAATTCTAGAAGTGTTAGATGTGTCTTGGATCCAAAGAGTCAGTAAACTGGTATTTGGGAGAGCCGGTCTGGAGCCATGTTAACTGGCATTAAATGTCAGCTCTGCGATGTCAATATCTATGTGACCTTGAGAAGTTACTTAACCATCCTGTGTGTGCTTCGTAGTGAGTAAAATGAGGGTAGTGTAGTGGCTGCCTCATAAAAGGGTTGTATTAATTAAGCTAATCCGTGGAGAGTGCTTACAGTAATAGTTGTGTGATAGTTGGAATCACTCAACAAAGTTTATTTTTTATAATCAGAAGAAGGATTACCAATTCATCATTCTCTCTAATGATTCTCTAAGAAAACTTTGGATTAAACTCTGTAGGATCTATATATATATATCCCTGGTATTGATGTTTTCTAAATATTCTATTTGATACAGACATTATGTGAAGTGAACACCAATAAAAGTAACATAAGTATTCTGACATTAAGTATTTATTTATTTTTCCGTTTTAAAGATCACATGATTTTCAAGGGATTATTCTACGATACTGTCAAGTACCTCCTAGTTATTTAAATTAATAGTAAAGTTTAACATAGATTATTAGAACACAGAAGCATCTAAGATTAGGGTTTACATATTTGTTTCAAATGATATTCACATAGCATAGAGGCACCTATTACCTTATTTTTATAAAGAAATCATTTTTTTTCTTAATCAGGTACAAAAAAATACCACAGTAAACATCTAACTGAATACTACTTGACCTCAGGGTTGTACAGCGAAGTGGCATTGGTGGCAATGGAGAAGAGACTGTTGAGGTTCTCATCCTCCATTCACCTTGGCTAGCTTGTTGAGGTGTGTAAATACTCAAATTTTCAGTGCCTTGGTTTTCTTATCTGTACAATAGCAATAATAAAAAAAAATACTTGATATTGTGCTTTTTAGAATATAATGAAATAATGAAAATAAAGGCTTGGCAGAATGGATTGTGGTTGGTTAACCATTGTGAATTCTCTTCATAGGTATCTATGGAGTAAGTCAGTACCCATATACTGTTTACTAGGGTAACATTTAGCATTTGAAATTATTTTTACCAGTGTTTCGGTACTAATGAAAACTTACCAATGCATTACACCTTAACTAATATCCTAAATACATTTACATTCAAGAGTTAGGAATTCATTTGTATATTGTTTAAGATGTAATCAATGACAAGAATTTATACTGCAAATCTAAATGCTATTGTTGTTTATACGATTATAGAATTTTAATATGTGGTGGCCGTATGGTAAAATCTCACAACGTGGAACAAAGAAGGCACTTTGGAAATACAGGACTGATTTAAAATATATTTATTTTTAATTTCTTTTTTGATTGCAGAAAATATTATAAGATTACTCCAACAATAATTGTAGACTAGAAATTACTTGTCCTTTGTCTCAGTATAAACACACACACACACACACACACACACACACACACACACACTAGCTGTTCTTAACATCAAGTAAAACACTTGAAGATACCTGCAAAGAATAACATTACAAATTTGTGAAGTAATTAGATAGTAGGCCATATTATAAACTAATACAACACAGCTATCAAATGAAAATGTAAAGATACTGACATTTCTGAAAACATGTCTTAATTTTCTCTTTTCTAACTGCATTTGAATACTAAAGCAAAACTTTACAATATATTCAGTGGTTTTAAATATGTTTTCTTTAAAGTAGAACTCTTTCATGCCTAGTGAATAAGATGAGTGATAAACCTTGGTAGTATCATTTGCAGTCACAAATGCAATTGTTTTAAAGAATGAGATTGATTTTACAGTGTAACTTGTAAACTGGTCTGGAAGACAGCTCCTCAATACTCTGAAGCCTGAAAGGACGCACGATATTCATGTTTGTTTTAAGAACACACTGCCTTCACTCAGCAGGAAAGACAGCAAAATAAAAAGAAGCAACGACCTTAGTTAAAACAAAACTCAAAAGGAAAAAACAAAGCTTTTATTGGCTTTAAAAATATATAGGAATTGATTATTATAATTAAAAAGAGTACATTAGTCTCATAGTCTGTAGTACTGAAATACATTCCATAGTTTCTCAGACATGCAATTTGAATATCTGGACATAAAACTCAGGAAAAAAATGAGTAATATAGGATGGTTGAACTCGAAAATACAATGTTTGTTCTTTTCTGTTTTGTTTTTCTGCTTAATAATACTGTGTAATACAAAATCAAGCAACAACTTTCCAGGTACATTATTGTTATCTAATTCTTAATAACCCATGGCAAGGAGAATAAGTAGCACAGAAGAGTTTACCTAAATAATAAGATCGTTATTCAGCCCAGCCCTTTAAGTGGATATCCACAAAATGTGTGAAGGAAGTTTCTGGAAAAAATGGTATGACTCAGCAAACAACAAAAAAGTTGGCTTATCAAGTCTAAGATAGAAGAACAAAGCCGGAGGCATCACACTTCCCGATTTCAGAGTTTATTACAAAGCTATTCTAATCAAAATAGCAATGATACTGGATTAAAAACAGACACAGAGACATATGGACCAGAACTGAGAGCCCAGGAATAAACCCACGCAAATACAGTCAACAAATATTTGACGAAAGAGCTAAGAACACTCAACAGGGAAAGGAAAGCATCTTCGATAGTGTTGTGAAAACAGGATATACACATGAGAAAGGAAAGAACTTCTGCCAACAAAGGGAACGATCAGCAAAATGAAAAGGCTCCTTATGTACAGTAGTCCTTTTTCTTCTGCATGCGTCTTATCTCAATTCTACTTTGCAAATTCAGACCTTTACTCCCCTTTTATGTTTTTGTTATCCCTGTTTATGCTGTTGAGTTCATTTCCGAGTTGTAGTAGCTAATGATTTGCGCTCTCTCTCTCTCTCTCTCTCTCTCTCTCTCTCTCTCTCTCTCTCTCTTTTTCTGAAAAGACAATCTACGGAATGGAAGAAAATATTTGCAAACCTTCTTTTTGATAAGGCATTCATATCCAAAATACATTAAAAATTATATAACTCAGTTGCAAAAAGCAAAATAAAACAAATGATTTTTCAAAAAATAGGCAAAGGAATTAAATGGACATTTTTATAAAGAAGACATACAAATGGCCAACAGGTGCATAAACATACTCAACATCACCAATCATCAGGGATGTGCAAATCTAAGCCACAATGAAATATCATCTCATACTTGTCAGAATGGATATCGTTAAAGAAACAAGAGATAGCAAATGCTAGCAAGACTGTGGAGAAAAGGAACCCTGGTGTACTGTTGGTGGCAATATAAACTGGTAAAGTCATTATAGAATACAGTATGGAGGTCTCTAAAATACTAAAAATGCAACTACCATGTAATCCAGCTATAGATATAGGTATAATCTGAAGGAAATGAAATCACTCTCTGGAAGAGATATCTGCATCCCTACGTTCATTGCAGCATTATTTACAAAAGCCAAGACATGGGAAAGGTGTAAGTGTCCATTCATGGATGAATACATAAAGAAAATGTGGAAGATTATAGAGAGGGTGCCAAAAACTATATACACAGTTTAAGATAACATCTCTTAAAAAATATATACAAGTGGACACTTTGGTCAACGTTGCTCAAGCAGTAGTTCGCCGTAATCAGAAGTGTCTGGACGCTGATGGTAACCACTTTGAGCACCTCTTATAATTGCAGAAGTCAAACGTGACTTGTATTCATCTTTGGTTATCGGTATATATTATTCAATTTTAATATAGTTTTCCTTTCTTAAAATGTGTATACATGTTTTGACACCCTCTATATATACACAATGGGATATGGAATATTATTCAGCCATAAACAAAGAAGGAAAGCATGCCCTTTGCAACAATATGGATGGGCCCTGAGGGCATTATACTAAGTGAATTAAGTCAGAGAAACACAAATAGTTTGTTCTCACTTATATGTGTAATATAAAAAAGCTGAACTTACAGAGGCAGAGAGTAGAATGGTAGTTGCCAGAGGCTAGAAGATGGGGGATATAGGGAGAAGGTGGTAAAAAAGTGCAGACTTCCAGATAAAAGATGGTTAAGTTCTGGGGACCTAGTGTACATCATCATAACTATAATTAACAATGCTATATCATATACTTTAAAGTTTTAAGGGAGTAGATCTTAAGTGTTATCACCAAATACACAAAAAAAGCAAAATAATGGAAGTGTTAAATAACATTATTGTGGTATCTATTTTTCAATACAAACATGTATCAGATTATCACATTCCACACCTTAAAGTTAAATGTTATATGTCAATAATATCTCAATAATGCTGGAAAAATATCAAGCTTATTTTGCAATATAGTAATTTAATAAAAAATATTAAATCAAGTGATGATTAAAATGTGAAGAACATATAGTGAGCAAACACAATCTAATTAGTAAGTATGTAGTCAATTCATTTTGATCTCCTTAAGGGTAGTAGAAAAAGAATTATTGAGAACACCACTGATTCTGTGGGGAAACTCATGATAGATCAAAGTGACCAAGGTCTCAAAGGACTGTCATGTTTTATGATGTGTACGTTTTATGATATTGAAATGTGAACTTCAGAGCAAGACACTTATTAGAAGAATTGATAAAATGGCTACTTGTAATTGCTTAGAAAAAAAATGATATCATAAAACCACTTGAATTTGTCAAAAAATCAATAATAGCTGATTATTTGTTGTTTCTCGCTGATAAGACATTTTGTTACAGAATAGAAATATAAATTTTTTAAAGATTTTCTTAGACATAGTATATTATTAAAGGAATATAGAATTGTTTAACTTAGTGACATTGATTTAGGAGTAGGTTTAAAGTTAGATTTAAAACAGATGGACTTGAATTAGATGGTAATTATTAAGTACCATATTCTTAAGTAGCCCTTTTATCAAATATAAAGAGATACAAATATTATCTTAGGTGAGGATATTTGTGTTTTATTTTCAATCATTTGTAGTTTCAGAAATAACCTGAAAGAACAAGTGTATACTGGTGTTGATTTTTAGAAGAGCACTTTTAAGCTCATTGTTTGTTCTCTATAAATGTGTAAATGGCTGTACAAATAAATAGATGTTTGAAATTCTGTAAGCAAATATGGAAGCTGACTTGGTGAAGTCATAGATACAGGTTGGAATGAACGTATAGCATATATAATGCAAACAGCCATCCTGATTACATACAGGCAATTTACAGACAGTGCTTTCAAAATGCAATAATCGCCATCACATTTTAGTTTACATTTAGCTACCTGTTTTTGATTTCTTGTCACTAGCTGTCAATTGACAGCTACATATATATATATATATATATATATATATATATATATATATACACACACACACATACACACACACACACACACACACACACACACATATATATATATATATATATATATATATATATATATATATATATATATATGTCACAAACTGCCTTAGCTCTGCTGGAGTCCTTTAGTTGACACCATGAAAAAGCCACGTAGTGTTTTCCCTGAAGCTCATTGTAAAGACAACCTCAAATCCTCCAGGGCCAACACACACGCTCAAATCTGAACACTCAACCCAGCTTCTGGCCCACTGAGTGGATATCAAAACCTCATCAGCCTCAAAAATAGTTATTGAAAACCCAACTAGGAGAACAAACACTAAAATATTAAACATGCTCTTATTCACTGCTTCTCCTGCACTGGTTACTTTTCAGTTCTTGAAGTAACTCCCTTAAAGAACTGGGAATAGCAGTTAAAAATACGTAAGATTTTTATATATGTAATTATTTATTTCCTATATCTTCTCACCTAAATATAAGCTCTATAACAGCAGTTATCTTATCTGTTCTGTTTCACATTATATCTACATCTCCTAGAAAGCTGCTCAAGAAATACCCATTGAGTAAATAACAATTATCTCACATGTTCAACTATGGGACTAGGATCTCTAATATTATATATGAATGTTTTAGAACCAATTTTAAAGAATAATTTTAATAACATCAGATGAAGATGTATGCATTCTACTGCATTTCCTGTTGCTGTTTTTTTTAAGAGCAATTAAATAAATATCCAGTAAATAAAACTTAGAAAGTTTTCATTTATGAAAGATTGGGATACAGATTTAAATCACATTTCCTGCTTTCAAAATTTGTTTATGGCCAATGTTGGAAATCGGTGCTCAATTCTAATACGTGGGCCACTTTTGCCCTACAAATATATAGTGTTAATATATTTTGTACAATACTTTTTTATAAGACATGACTAAGAAACTATGCCAATAATGCTAGCATTTCCCATTTCATTTATATTTTTATCAATAAAAGAAGTGAAAAAAATCATCAAGTCAAATGGTTAACATTCTCTGACTTCCATAATGATACCTTAATATTTATTTTATTGACCTTGAAAGTCAAACATATATACATTTTATAGATGAAGAGCTATCCATAATTTCAAGTTGTCAGCATTGCTTCTATGAGTACATAAAAAGACCTTAAATGCGTAATGGAGACGATGCATCAACTGTATAAGACATAGAACGTGTCTTTAACTTTATTCAAAGTGGCAATACAAGTCACCCTTTATAAAGCGTTTGTTTTTCTTTATGGCATTTCAAATATTAGGGCTTGTTGCCTAATGGGGCTCTTTTCTTCACGAATCATAGATGTACAGAGATAGACAGGACCTCACAGATTGAATAGTGTAATTCTTTTGTTTCACTAATGATTGTCAAAGTGCTTTGTCAAGCTTAATATATCTCGTCTAATTTTTGTTTATTATAAATTCCTTGCTGTCTCTTCACCTCAGAGTAATGCCGTGACATCTGCTCCCCCAAATCCATGGCAACTTTTTTCCCCAGTTTCAAAGTATTCTTCTTGGTTACCACATAAAATGGCATTTTTTCAGGATTGATTTGTTTTGACTTTTCGTATTTGAGATTTTGAATACTTCATATGTGTAGAAATTCTCTGTAGTATTATTTTCTAAATTTGTCTCAGTATTTCTTTAAGAACATCTTATTCTCTTTCATGGGCTCCCATTTCTCTTCCTCTGTTCTTAGGAAATGGTCTTTCTCAGGTCCCTCACTTGGTGTTTTTCTTTCCACAATTTACTCTCTCTTTGAATAACCTCAACGTCATCTATGTTGAGCTTCAAAGAAGTTTCTTATCATCTTATAACCTATTTTCAAATAAATAATACTCTTCCCATGGCTTCAAATGCCATCTACATTTTAATTAACCAGCTTCTAGATTCATAGGTCCAACTACTATGTAGTTGGCATCTGCAATTGCAGGTCACGCAGTTGTGTCTCAAACTCAATAGATTGACAACTGCCTCAATATTGTTTCACAAAAACTACCCATCCCTCTTTTTTTTTTTCTTTTCTATCTCGAAAAACATGGAATCAACATCCACTAGATTGTTTAAATCAGACAATAGGAAAATATTTCAGATTTGTTTTTAAAAACTCTTTCTGCCCTGTTAAATATATCTTCATTATGTCCCCTATTTTCCATGTCCACCCTCACTTTTGTTTCATTATCTGAAAACAATTTTTAAAAATCCAAACTTTCACAATCTCTCCAATTGTTCAACACCCTATTTGCGATGCTGCTCCCAGAGTACTTTTTCTAATATCTAAATTTGGTTGTATAGTAGTCTTGCTTAAAATAGCCTCCCAGATATAGTCTAAACTCCTTAAAAGAGCCTACAAGAGTCTCCATGATCAGCTCATCACCCACCACACTCCTTCAGCAGCTTCTACCTGAGGGCTGATGCAGCATGTGCAGGTTTACGAATATATAGAACTCATTACCATCTCCATGCATTTCGGCTTGCATTCTGGATCTCTGGAATGTCCATTTCTCCTCAAAAATTTTACCAGCACTCCATCCTATTGTGTAGCTCATTCTTTTAGTTCAGTTGTCATATCATTGATGGATTCATTATTCCCCACCCTTGCCCTCAGACGAGGATTAGTTATCCCCTCATCTGAAGTGTCCTCCACCCTTGCAAATGAGTATCATGCCTTAGATCATCTTAACACCACATTGTATTATAGTGGTTTCTGATACATCATAATTTCCCACTAGCCTTACTATTAGGCATCTTTCATCTCTAAATTTGCTGTCCTTGGCACATGCTAAGCAGGAGGCAATAAGAATCTATTGAATGAATTAATGGTCTTAATGGACAATGTCCCTTACTATTACCCAAATCACTTAATAGGTTAATAGTCATAGGTCATTAGTTTTTCCAGTTTTCTAAAATATAATTTTTGGAAAATTGTCTCTAAAACCATAAGTATGTGTGTGTGTGTGTGTGTGTGTGTGTGTGTGTATATATATATATATATACATATATATATATATATACACACACATATATATATACTTTTTTATTTTTAATAATGATATAATATACATATACTATTACATGATGCACTGATATGCTATTTATAAGTATATATATTATGAGTACAATAGAAATTACTTAATGACATTATTTTAAGAAATATTCCAAAACAGCTCTTAGGTTTTAAAACTGAAATCTTGTGGAAATATAAAATAAAATACTAGATTGATTCTCAATATATAAGAAAGAAATTTAACTATATTTGATTGTTTTAATCTCAAATGTAATGGAACTTTTTGAACTGGGAATTAAAATAAACATAAAATGATAGCATTTAAAAATGTTTTTATATGATTCAAATGTACTTCCTAACAGAACAGAAAGTAACCTTGGAAATTTGAAACTTTCCATTTTCCTTCCAAATTCTGTATTATCTCCTTCCCAAAATGACACTAAAGAATGCATTCAGGTGGTGAAAAATGTCAATTTAAAAAGCAGGCAGATGGTGCTTGCTTGTCTTATGAGATACACAATATGAGATATGTTTCAAAGGGGAAAATTGAATTTAAATGCCCAAACAAAAATTTACAATGTTTCCAATGACAAAAAGCCTAATGTTTCTTAATTCTAAGTTACAAAAGTCTCATTTCAACTTCTGGAGAACATGTAAGAATTGTGATTTTCAAGGGTATAATACTAAGCATCATAGCAATTTATTGCTCATAGGGACCCATATGTCATCCTATATCACCTTTTCTCTCAGAATAGCAATGCAGCATCCTAGGGGCAGACAGATGAAATGCTGATTCATTGAGTGATTGATTGATTTCCTTTTTTCTACAAGACTTCTGATAGTCTTTAATATTCTGAGTTTTTTGGTTCATGGTGGAGATTTAGAATGACTATATACCAAACATTTCATCAAGAGACACTTCTCATTTAATTTTATGTTTTTATAACGGACAAGAGATTATTGAGTTTGATACCACTAATACCAATGCCTTCATTTTTTGTAGTCAGAGAATTTCAAGACCTTCTCTAGGCCGCAAAACAAATGAACAGAGAAGCTAGGATTCTGTTCACACATAATCAGATGCCCTGCCCACTCAAAATGTATGCCTGCAAACACAATTTCATTTTTAATTAGAATCTTTAAGCAGAGTATGGTAAATTTCATCAAGTTAAGTATTATAATAAAAAACAATAAACACTCAAATTTTTAAAAATCTAATTATAGATGTCTTTACTATCAATTTTTCCACTTAATAACTTGTAAAGTTTGTCATAGAAGGCAACAGAATCTCTGGAATTAGTTGACAGCATGTTCATTTATTTTCAAAGTACACATTAAAAAATACACTACGTGTTCTACATGGTCAAAAAAAATGTGTTTGAAAACGGTGATTGTTTTCTATTCTATAATCAAAGGGTTTAAGCAAAAATTCTGTTTGTACAACATTACATATTTTTACCTAAATTAAATCACTATGTAAATATATTAGACAAAAAGTCCACAGATGTCTTTCTTTAATCAGTTATACTTATGTATATATTTTTGAGAACCAAAACAATAAGGTAATTCTGTAATTCTACTGGATGTTTGCTCCCTAATCTTTATTCATCACAGAAATTCTTGTTATTCTAGCCTGTCACTGTTATAAACTTAATTATTGCTCTTTCCTTGTGAACAAAATTGCAAAATGTGCTTGTTCCTTGTCATTGATGCATACAATCATTTAAGGAAAATTGGCAGGATGTATCTGAGATTTTGGCTCTGTGGTTTGAAGATACTTGGCATACACTGTGTAAAGTGAGGCGGCAAAATGTGAATCCAAAACTATATCCATTCTGTTCATTTACTTTACCATTTAAAAAGCACAGATGTTAACTATATAACAAGGTGTTTTTATTGTAATCACCTGCTGTTAGGGTCCCTCCTGGCACAGTAGCCAAAATGATTCCTGTTTCCTTCTCACTTACAAGGTGTTTATTATTTGATGGCTCAAAACAAAACTGGAATTTTTTTCTCTTCATAAGAAAAGCTTAAAACAATATAATTGTGAAGAAAAATCAGTATAAAATTGAACTGCATGCTATCATAGTTAATTGTGTACATTCATCATAATGTGATTTGTGTTGATTTTCAGCTTTAAAATCTAGTTCTCTTTTGGTTTGTTTTGATTTGCTGTTGTTGAGGCAGAATTCCTTCTATTCACGGACAATTCTGGGGAAAAAGATGACTTGATTCTTTTTTTCTTTTAGCTCTCACTCACAAAATGGAAACTATTAATATTTTACTATGTTTGCTGACTAATTAAAATTGATATTTAAAGAGCTTTTGCTCTTAATTATCAGAACATATATAAAATGTACACTCATGAGCAAGTATTTTTATGTAATGTATATTATATGACACATATATAATATATGCATAACACACACATATATTATAAATATCTTTTCATGAATGTCCTAGCCAGAAGTTTTATCATCAGAGAAATCATGAATCTAAAACGCACAAAGACTGTTCCTGGAGGTGCATTTGCCTCCTCCCTCTCATCGTCTCTAATGTGACTAAAGCTTTTTGAATTCTTTGTTTGATTCTTTCCTCTTTGGTGTTTGTTTCTCAAGTGTCCTAAATTCAGCACCCTTGACACCTACAAAGTGCAGAGTTGTTACAGTTCATTCCTCTCATAACTTCGCTCTTCACTTGAAATCTGGTGGAGGACACAGCTTTCTCTTTTGGTTCTACTACCACAGCCTTTGACATAAAGTTGGTTTTATTAGAATCGGCTCCTGTCCATAGCTAGGCCAAATCAAAACATTTGCCTCTACTCCCTGTTGATCTTCCTTTCAGTTTGTGTGAGTATCACATTTATAAAACACTGTAAAGACTAAAAAATGTCTTGCACTAATTATATAGAATAAATACCGTAACTGCTAAGATAAACTTAGATAGCATATATACATTAATTCAACTATTCATAAAAATGTATTGAACATCTATTATTTCCTATGTATAACTAAACTTTGGCCTAGAAAGATTAATGATATGTGACTCTACCCCAGAGAAAGTACAGTCTACTGGAAGAAATCACACATTCTAAATTTATCAAATGCATTTTCTAAAAAAGTCAATGCCTTTTTAATAGTTAAAAAAAAACCCACATCCCAAATAAAACATCATTTAAAAAAATAATAATCTTAATATGGTCTACATGAACGTATCAAATCATCTTCAGCTACCTCTTTATTGACTTTAATCTGTTTTTAATCAAATACCATTATTCTAATAGTTACAAATACATACATTTTCTATTTGTAAAGCCTTTGATTTTTTTCTAAATCACCCTTTGAATTCTAATAATTAAGAATATTTGAAATATTACTGTATTAATTAAAGAATGCAAGGGTGTTATAACAAATAAAAACATTGTGATAGCTCAAATATAATAGACATTTTGTGCTCATATAAAAATGAAAACGTGTTTTTGAAGAGCTGGTAGTTCTCCAAATGGTATTTCAGGGACTTGGGTTTCTTCTATCTTATGGCTTCATGATCTTCAGTACAGGACTTTCAAGTCCCCTCTGTTTATCTGCATCAGGTCCATGTAGTAAATGAGCATTGGGGATCACTTATAGGAGGCTTATGCTGTGAGTCTAGAATTACGACATTGCACTCCTGTTCATTTTCCACGGCCTAAATCTCTGTCACTCAACCACACCCCACTACAGGAAACACTGAAAAATGTACACCCCTGTGAATCGGGGGAAAAAAGACATGGGTTTGATAAACAGCTATTTATATATGTCTCAATCTATTTTTCAATCAAAATTAGTGTTTGTGTGTGTGTGGATGCGTGGGCATGCATGAATATGTAGTATTAGTATGCCTGCAGATCGGAATTAATCCTTAAAATATATCTATTTGAATCCTGAGGAAAAAATCACAAGAAGTTCTTAATTGTGATTTTGAAATCTTTTCTTTTTTCTTCTCTCATTGTTTCCATTAGTGTTCTGCCTTGAGTAGAGAGGGAAAATAGCACTTCTTGTAACTTTGTCTTTCAGTAATGCTTTCTAAACTTATTTGTGAGTTAGAAATTATTTCTATCAATTAATATTACTTGAAACAGTAGGTAAAGTAAAAGGAAAATTCTGGTAAATATCTGTACATAGTTTTCTCCTGTATATTATTGAGAACCCGTTAGGAAAGCGCCAGACAATATTATTTTGCACTTTAAAAGCATCCTATCACAGACTAAAAGATTAAAAATTCCAGCACTTTAGTGGAACTAAAAAGTCTTCAATGTGTTTTTAGAGAAAATTGCTGTATAAGTTAAGATAGCACTTAAACAACCCTTTACTTTTTTCCATTATATTATGACAAAAAATCTAAAATACAGTTTTGATGTAGACATATTTTAAAAAATGATTGACTCAGAAGACATAAACTGAATTTTCCTCTAGATTACTATTATTGAAGATTATGATTTAATCATATATTTCTCATGTCAACTTTATTAGAATATGCTATTTATACTTAAATATTAAGGACGATTGCCACAGTATAAATGTATTTCTAAGTGATTGATCAAAACTCCTTTTAGATTTTCTTTTCCAGTCCAAAATTTCCTTCCATCTGATGCAGTGGCTTGAAAACAAGTTACAGCATATCTGATTGATGTTTTGCTAAAAAATGTCTCTCTATGTATATATCAGAATGCAAAATACTACTTACTGCATTTTGGAATGTTTGAAATCCACATAGAGAGACAGGTAGACTGATGAAAACTGGAAACAAGATTAGTTTTGAGAAACTGTAGGCCCTCTTTACTTCATGTTAGTTATATAAAATAAAATTTCAGGGAAGTGTCTTCATTACTACTGTATAAAATAAAGGGAACCAACTCAGTGAACAAATTGCCTATTGTTTGCTAAATAAGTTATATGACGTAGAAAGCTATTGCTTGTTTCTAATAGATGTGTTTAGCTCTCCATGAATACTGAAACATGCTAGTCTTTCATTTCTTATAATGAAATATAAAATATGTTTCACCAAAACATCATCAACTTGGTAATTATTATTAAACACAGTACTTCATATATTAAGATATAGAAAAGTGAGGTTAGTAGTGTATTTTATTGCAGTAGCCAAATGATTGCATATATATTATACACATTAACATTTAGAATGGTTAAGTTATACAATAATTTTTTTAGCATGTGCATTTCTTTTTACTTTTCATCACAAAATAAATCTTGTATTAAGCCTTAAGAGTGTGAGGAACAACGTAATTACTCAAAGTGGTTTCCCAAAATAATAAAATTCAAACATTTAAGGAAGTTACAATTTTCTTGGGAAATATATCCAACAAAAATAATAAGTAAAAAGGAAAAAAAAGGAAGAAAGAAAAGCACCTATCAGTAGATACATTGAAGGTAGTGGTTGTAATTAGCGAACAGAGGTTCTTCAATTTGGGAGTAGCTCCCATGAGCTCAAAATACAATAAAATTGTAGAAGGCCCTCAAAGGAAAAGGAATTATTCCATGACTACGAATGTGTTACTCTAAGATCAACAATGCACACTAAGATCCAATTATTTGAGATACTTGAAATAACTTAAAAATACTTGTGATCCTAGATCCTTTCATCTGAAAGTAAACGCGCGCGCACACACACACACACACACACAGTACTCGATTTTTAATTTTCAGATGTGGTCATCAACATTTGTATTTCTATAAAACTTGAAAATTGTGCTGGACAAATAGTGTTAAACACTTAAAAATATAAAACTGCTAACGAGTGTTGAGGACAGTTTGCAAAAATGAGACTACAAATCTTCCTGTTTAGAAATCTCAATCAATTGCCTCATTTTGTCCTTGGAGAGCCACGTCGATGCTCCATTCCAGGCCATGGTTAAATGGCCACCGCTCCATAGCTATTGGTTTATGCTGGCCTCCCCTTGCTGCCAAGTGGCTGTGTAACGTTTTATTTTCTCCCTCAATGCCTCCTTTTTAAAAAGTATTTTTCACATAGCAGTACTTCTGCATAATTTATTTTTATCTCACCTCTAATTATTGGGCAGGCTTTTTATTAATTCTGAAGAACTATTAATTTTTTTCCTGTAGTTTACAACACGCTATAATGTTTGTGTTTCCACCAGTGTTATTGACAACATTTTGAAGAACAGCTCAAGAAGCACCCTCTCAAATTAGTTTATGAACTCCGAATTTGTTCCTGCCTTTCAATTTAGTTTTTCACATTTTTTTCCAACTTCAACTTTGGGCCTGAATGTATTGTGTCTTCTTTGTTATGATCTCTGCCTTTGATCTAATTATTTACTTATTCTGTATGTCTGGCTGTTGAACTCTTGGTTAAGACAATGATCTACCCTTATTTTGCTCTGATCTCTCCACTGATGAGACATCATTATAATTTTGGCCTGTCTCCTTACGTGATTACCCAGATTTGGATATCAACATAGTTATAGCATCATTCTAAGTTAGTCTTTAAAATTAAGCATCACTCTGTGTGTGTGTGTTTGACAGCAGCTTCTATTGCATATTCAATTTGATGAATCCAATTTGATGGCTCCAAACAGTGACATCATTATACTGATTGCGAAACATGGTTCCTTCGTGGGCCTGGCTGCAGCCTCCCGTAAAGCTACGGATCAAGTATGCCTGTCCTTTTATTCTTTCTTTACTGACTGCCTTCATCAGTTTACCTGTAGATTGATCTTTTTCGTTTTAGCAGGTACATGGATTTCTGTTTCCTTGGGTGTAAATATTGTTATCTTTTACTTTCAGCTTCCCCTAGGAACTGGCTAATTAGATTTATATTCATTTGCTCACTTTTAAGATAATCCTATTACTTAGCTTAGATTTGTTTTTGTTTTTCTGTTTTTCTTTTTGTTTTTTGTTTTGTTTTGTTTTGTTTGTTTTTTTAGAAAATGACAGTCCACTCTTCCTAGAAAGTGTTTCCTCTTTTGTTACAACTCTAGCTGGGTTGTATGTGCTGTTTGTTCAAGTCTCATGGTATAGGAGGCACCAGCTAGTTAGTTACAAAAAATATATATTTTCTGAACAAAATTTATGAAATGTTTTATCCATGTTGTCTTTGCTAAAAAGTACACATAAATTGAAATGGGCCAAAGAGTTAGACCAATTTCAGAGTTTGTGCTGTAGACTTAGAGCGCTCTAAAACATAGACATGCCCATAACCCAGTTTTATGTCCCACCTTTTTATAAAGTGTCTCATAGTTTAGGCAGTTGTCTATTGTCCTTTAGGCATACTGAGCTTAATTTTTACCTCCATTTAGTCTGTTTGTCAAGCAGGAATGTTGCCTCCTGCATCTAGCTTTTTAAATCTTTTCTATTGTTGGGAAGTTAGATCCTGGTGATCTAACAACTAAGTCCTGCACATCTTTCATCGTCAGTGTATAGGAGTATATGGTGATGTAACCTTGAGATTCTTCTTTTAGAATTAAATCTTAGAGAGTTGCAACAATCCCTTGACAAGATTTGGTTATAACTTGAGGAAGGAAAAAAAAGAGGGATTAGTCAGCTATAGAGACAATGAAAAGGAGAGTCTTAATAGGCTCTTTCCATAATGTTATAATTATGTAATATATGATGTCAAATAAAACCAAGCGGAGTTATTCTTTTAAACAAACCCTTCTTTACCACTAAGAAGGTTTATGTGTAACCTGCACAATAAACATAAAGCAGCGTGCATGTTTCAGCCTTGGAACTATATTAAAACGCACAAGGTTTATTTGGTGTGTCAATGAATTGGAAAATTAGATTCTTTTTGAAAAATGTTTTCAGCAATTTAAGCCCTGAACTCTTCATTCAGATAAATCAGATGTAATTAAAATTTTTAGAATTATAAAAACATTTGTGACATTTCAAAGTCTTAATCAGAAATGAATGTTATCAGTTAATGCCTATTGATTACTCTTTCGAAAACGTGAAAAGTTTTATATAATGTTTGAAAATTATGATTACCTTGCTTTTGGGAATTTAAAAAAAAAGGATAATGCTACAATAAGGATTTATTTATACATACAATATGTGTGTATTTATACATACAATATAGCATAACCAAGAAGCAAATTTAATGCTTGTAGGCAATTCTTGGTAAATTTACCTTCATGATTTGGAGACTGCCTACATTTTAAAACAAATGTACTTTGTAGTTAGTTATATTCTCTTTCTGATTCTGGCAATGCAGTCACACATCCTAAACTATCCTAACATGAGAATATGGATATATCTGGGCTACTTCAAGTGGCCGGAAGTTACAGTGGATTATTTCATACCTTTTGATCTCCCACTATCTATGAAATTATATTATACCTTGGAATACACTTAAGAATTGACTGAATATGCGTATGTTGTTTTCAAGGCCTTACTTAGTTAATAAGTTTTGTCCTAAAATGCAGAATGCAGGCCACTTTCAACTTTAGCTTTTTATGACTCTTGATATATTTGGAATTACTACATTGTATCTTAACACTGATGGTACTTAAAAACAGTCTTCTCAAAATTTCTGGTTTTTAAGAAATGGCTTATATACTTGAAAGAAGATCATTTTTCATTAATATTTGGTATTCTTTAAAAATATATTTTAAGAAATTAATATTTTGTGCTTCATTGTATAAACTGATTTCAGTAAAGCTTATATCAAGCATGAATGATCCGTTACCTTCAAATAAATAGTTTTATTGAGTAGCATATGCATATATGTCCTGTGTGTGTGTGTGTGTGTGTGTGTGTGTGTGTGTGTGTGTATATATAATTTCCCAGAAACATTCTATTTATTAGATTCTCCCATTCCCCAGTAGATTTGAATAAGTGCGTTCTGATTGCTTTAGAGGATAAAAAATGTCTATTAAAGAGGAATTTCACTAGAGAGTGAGTATACACACTTAGGCTGAAAGCGAAATAACACCAGAGAGAAAATGTTTGAGTGTCAGATGAATGCGACCAGACAAAAGAAGCCATAGGATTGAGTGGAAGGAGAGATAACTTGCACTGCAGTGGTCAAGGAAAGCATTATGGCTTGAACTTAGATTGAAAAGGTGGATAGGATATACGTGCAAAGTTACAGGTAAAGAGAATATGAACTTTCCCAATGAAGAGACCAAGTCTGTTGCATGACAGTTACTTCCAGTGTTGGTTATATAGTAGGGGCTCAGGGAATGTTTGTTTGTTCTTTCATTTATCATGCATACAGCTAACAATTCTAAAGTGGACACTTTTTTCACCTTTTAACATTTCTGAAAAGTTGGGACTAACAATTGATGGCATTTTACAGTTATTTAGAAGTGCTTTTATCGTCGTGATATATAAAATCAGTGTCTTAGATTTCATGAAATACGGTTTCAGTTAACATAAAAGAATATGGTAGGGTTCATCATTGAAGGTTTTTCGTACTGAGATGGGTTATACTTTTATTTTACTTTTATATTAATGTAGTCAACTTTTGAAGGTGTTCTTAGGAATTTTGTTTCTGTGACAGTAATTTTAGAGAAAAAGAGCATGAGAACATTGCTTTTAATAAAAAAGATAAAGATACTTCATTTTTTAGGTGAAAATATTTAATCGGCTAATCTGAATCTAAGTTTGGTGTCATATACAATAGGGTAATTAATGAGGGCGAGTAATACTTATTGGTGATAGCTAAAGAAATAGCTGAGTTCCATGAACTTTGTAATAGTACTTTTCCTGGAAAATTTGATGAATTAGACTAAATGTTATGTGTTGTTAACACATAACATTTGGATGGCCCTAATTCATTCTTTTGTCCAATATGTATGTTTTATCAGCTATAGGGGGGAAAAAAGTTTTCCAGTTATGGCTCTCAGTACTACAGGGATTGGACCTTACTTGTCAACCATACCTGAAAAATGAATCTCACAGATAATTGGCTGCCACATGTATGTCCTCTTAGGTAATATGAGAAAAGTGGTCAGATGATGATTTCATTCCACTTTCCTTACTTTTAAAAATTGTACCCAAACTAGCACCAAAAAGGATTAGTTGCCATTCGGAATGTTTGATTTCTTCCCCACCAACCTGTGCTGCTCTTTTTGTACATTTGTGAGTGAAAACCCTAATCAAGGTTCTTTAGATAATTTTGCCTCAGAAGATCATCAGGTTGCTGATTTTTTTCCCCTTGCCCGATAATAAGCCTTTAAGAGCTAGGGAGGTCAAGGCCATTGTAAAATACCAATGTCATCTTCTGAGAACGCCATTTTTTACCCATTAGCTCCTTTAATTTTTGTGCTGGAATTCTTAGACACCCAGTTTTTGATGGGTATGTCTACAATTTAATTTTTATTAGGGTGGATTTTTGTTTCGTGCTGCTGCTTGTTTGAATATTTTGCTTAACTGAGCAACATTGTAGGCTATACAGATGTTTGAGAATGAGAATATAATATTCTTATAATACAGACAATATTGCTCTTTCATGGATATTTCAGAAGTGTCCTTAGCATCTTGCATTTCTTTAAAATAATAGTTATGATTATCTATTATCACAGTATCATAGTAGTTTTGTTAGAATCTGGTATATAATTTATTTTTGCACTGTCTTTTTGATGACATACAGTTAATTTTTTAATTGCATTGTTAGTCATTTATATGAACTATTCAGAATTTTTGCTTGGCTTCCTCACTATTTATAGATAAGAAAACATACCCAGAAAAAAAAGTGACCTGCCTGGTGGTGTAAATGTGGAGGAGCAGATTCAGAACTAGTAGCAGGTAGATTCCAGTCTTCTATATTTTTAGTATTTACGAGCATGTGCATAGTAACATTAGAATTTTGATCTTTTGAACTTCCTGATTATTTGGTTTCTAAATAATAATTTATTTTGTATATTGTCATGTGAAACATGACTGTGTAATCTAAAGTAAGCTTTTTAAAATCGTATTTGCTTGGGCCATATTAATAAAGCCTCTTTGACTTGGAACTGTAACGCTCCAGGGAAACAATGATTCAGTTGCTTTAGTATGTGAATTCCAATAGTTCATTTGCCAAATGCTGTGCTGTGATGTGTCTGAGGATTTTTATTTGTATGTGGCCTTTTTTGCTGATGATGTGAATGCAATATTTCTCTTCCTTTACTTGCCTGCTCTTTGTTACTACATATAGAAGTATTGAATAAACATGTCCAGAAAAATTATTTTTATTCTTGATATTTGAGTCTGTGAAGGTAATGTTCATTTTATTTAAATGATAACATAGATATTTATCTCTAGTTGCGGATACTGTACATCTAAAACAGATATTTGGTTTCATTTTAATTGGGGGAAATAACAATTATGAAAATGAAGATTTGTCACAAATCTTTGTTTCCCAAGTGGAATATTTGTGTTAGCAGTAAGAATTCGAAGTCATATGGTGCCTGCTGGTATAATGTCATCTTAAAATTTTACCTGTATTAATGGCCAAAAATAGATACGTGCTACTAATACCTGGTATATGTTTTGTAATGGAGGGCTCTTCGGATGTATGAGAATGTAAAGCGGTGTAGTCCAAGAGGTCTTCCTGCAATGCTGGAAATCTTTTATAGCCATGTTATCTAAATATGTTCTTAAGTTTTGGAGCTTAAACTGTTGTCTTAAACTACTGAGCACTTGCAATGTGGCTAGTGTCACTGAAGACTGCATTTTAAATTTTGTTTAATTTTAATTAATTACATTTAAATAAGCACATATAGTTAGTGTCTAGTATTGGATAAGCAGAATAAAATGAGTTTTCCACCCACTTGCCCATCTTTCCATGAGGGTTGTAGGGTAATCCAGGCTCACACTTGAATCTTCCTAACCTGCAGGTAAGTAAGTAGCCTTCTTCTATTATTTTCAGTGCACTTGTTTTTTGCTTATTACTGTGTTTCCCCAAAAATGAGATGTAGCCGGACAATCAGCTCTAATGTGTCTTTTGGAGAAAAAATTAATATAAGATCCGGTATTTATCATATTATATTATATTATATCATATCATATCATATCATATATCATATCACATTACCTTACGTTGTATTGTATCGTATCATGCTATATTATATTACATTATATATTATATTACATAAGACCGGGTCTTATATTATAGTAAAATAAGACCGGGTCTTGTATTAATTTTTGCTCCATTAGACGCATTAGAGCTGATGGTCTGGCTAGGTCTTATTTTCGGGGAAACGTGGTATATGATAAAGAAGGTCTTTCTATCCCAGGTTTCCCTCATCACCTCTCCCTTTAATTTTTTGGTTCATCAATATGCATTTAATTTCTGATTCTTTATAGTCTTTGTGCACGGCCGAAGTGGTCGTATCCTTCAGTGTGTGTTTTGGCCATGTTTTTCCTAATATTGGAATGTGTCTGTGTATTTCTCCTCTTTTCTGTCACATGTACACATCCTTTCCCCATTTTTAGAATGTCAAAGAGATTGATTTTTATATGTTTAAAGGAGATATGAGAGACCTATGAGACCGAGGAGATATATCCATTGTCTTACCTGGGATCCAGGTGTTAATCTAATAATTGTAATAATGTTTGCTGCTGCAAACCTGAGGTATCTATGCATCAATCCTGGGCAGTGAAGCTTCCTTGGAAACCTGCCTTTTTTTTTTTTACTTTTTTTTTGAGAAGGTTAGGCTGAGGTCCTTTTCATTCCTTGAGGAGTCTTGTTTGAATTCTAGGAATTATATTTTCAAATTCTGATTTTTTTCCTCTTAGATAGAGAAAAGACTGACCTCTTCTGAGATTTTTGTGTGGCTCGGAATAATGAGAAAGTCAATTCAATTAGTAAATATATACTGAGTACCTCTTATGTGCGAGTCATTGTCCTCGGTGATATAGCAGTGAGGAAAGCTGACCAGGTTCTAGTTTTTGTTGGATTTATTATCTAGTTAGAGAAATAGACGCTAAGCAATGAAACAAATAAGGTATTAGACAGTAATGTGTTTACAAGAAAGAAAAGCAGAAGGAAAATTTGATAGTGACTAGGCTTGTTGGTGATGTTGTGCTTTAGACTTAGTAGGTAGTGAAGAGAAGGTGACATTTGATATCCAAACATCAAGACAAGACCTTTTGTTGCCCAGTCTGACATGGCAATCAGACTATATACATATAGTATGTATATAGTATATATATGGTACATGTAGTATATATATTTGAATAGTATATATAGTATATAAATATATATATATATATTTTTTTTTTAAATACATGCTAAGCAATTTGTAAGTGGGATAATTACACTAAATTTACCATTTAAATCCTCTGAATCTTCCAAGGCAGAATCAACAATGAGCTCTGAGTTTCAATAGCAAATAAATGAATTTGATGGGATTAATTAGAACTCAAATTATTTGAGATAAATAATATTGAATAATGAAATTCACCATTAGTCACATTAAGTGATCAGTCTTCATGATAATCCATTCTGTGTGTCTGATATCTAGTTGATAGAATTTTCAGCTACTGCTATAAATAATTTGGGATCAAATGTGCAGACAACCGTGAAAAGTGAAAGTAAATGTACATTTTAACAGTTTTAAAACTTACTTCAGATTTTCTGATCATTTTTGTAATGGATTTTTATTTGTTATAAGACATTCATTGTCCTCTTTTGACTCTTGAACAGTTAGAGTTTCAGAAAGAATTATTTTACAGTTCAGAGTATTTTTAACACTACAGTGAAAGCACAGGCTGTAGACAGTACAGACATTTAGCCATCTTGCCTGGAAAAAGAACCCCCTTTCCTTTAGGTAACTCCTTTGAAAACCGAATCTAACTTAATGTTTCCTATCATTTATAAGTAAGCAATAAGCAAACAAATTAGGGATTATTTTACAAAGTTGGCAGTGAATGTGCTGCTCAATGGAATGTTTCAAATGAGTGATATCCAATATAATTCATCATATAACCCAGAAAATGGGGTTGGTATCTTTAAATTGCTCAGGGAAGGACTTAGAATATACATTGCTAACTAAAAATGTTGAGAATAACCTGCTTAGTGTTATTTGAGACCAATGGGTAGGGAAAACCTAAAACAATTTCCACTACTTCTTTCTGACTGGGACTAAAGTGTTCTAAAGCATAGTCCCTTCTACTTCCTCCAGGTGCTTGATTTATAATTTCATTGTTCTGTCTTGTATTCTCTGCTTCTCCTTCACTACCACCATTTTTCTATTTGGCGTATCAATAGCATTAAATCCTAATATTTACTTCACAACTTTCACTATAACTGTCCATCTGTATTTTGCCCCATATATTTCCTTCATTGAAAATCAAGCAACTAGAAAAAATTAGTGTAGATTCCATTCCTCCACATTTTTACCTTCATTCTTGAAACTACTGATTTCTGATTTTGATTATTATTTCAGAAAACACTTCCTCTCCTTGTTGTAAAATACACACACACACACACACACACACACACACACACACACACACACTAAAGTCCTTGTCGACAGGCCTATCCTTCTAGTTTTATTTTCCTTGTTCCCTTTATCCATATGTCTTCCATTGCTTGAGTATCACCATTCCTCTAACGTATCATAGCTCACGTTTATATATTTTAACACATGGTTTTCCTTTGACTAGGTAGAGCATCCCCTTTTTTCATACAGCTAAGTTCTATAGGTCCTTCAAAAGCTCTTTTTGTTTAAAAGTCTTTTCTTAATGTCTAATGAGATATAGATGTCACCTATATGTTCCTACATTCCTGTATGTACAGATGTATCATAGCATTCACCCATGGTATCTTAGTCATTTATTTACTTTTCCATCCAAATAAGTTCAGGAGCCATGCTTTATTAGTTTTGTATTTTCAGAGTCTAGCAATATCCCTGGAATGTAGTAGGTACTAAGAATTGGATCTTGTATTCCCCTGTCCAAAAAGTAGATTGAATGATTGGTGATAAATAGAAAACCTTCTTGCTTAGGGAACTGAAAGGTTCAAAGTGTTATTTACTGAAATGGGGAACAGGAAAATAAATAGAATAAATTCAGTTTGAGATATGTTTGAGGTGCTGAGGGGACATCCAGTTGTGTATTTAGAAGGTGGTTACCCAGAGAGAGTTTGTACAAGGAGAAGAAAGGAAGATTAAAGATGGTGCCATGGGAAAGAATATTACATAATCTTGAGAAGAAAACGTCTGAAATGGTAAGAAGAAAATGTAGAATATATAGTATCATAGAAGCCAAATGGGAGTTCCCTGGAAAGATAGTGATATAATAACAGGTTTAAAAACATCCCAAGATTTCTCCCTGGATGCCTTTCTGAAACCGGATGAAAAGACCAAAAGAGACAAAATAAAAACTTCACAACATTTTATTGGACCTGGGCCTAGTTTTGCGATAATTTAAAGGTTCTTTAATGTCTCCTAATTCATCACTGTTTCCCATATATCTATTTTAATTAATAATTGAGTGAAAGGTACGAGGGCTGACAACCTGAAGCCTCACTACACGTTCATAAACTTGACAAATATTTATTCCGCTAGCACTACTGTGTATCTCCTTTGTTCCAGGCACTGCTCAGAGAGCAGGAAATGTGGGCCCCTAGTGTAAAAGACTTGATGCTTGCTGTTAAGGTATTGTGGGAGAAGGTTGAGAGAGCAAATACATACACAGATTAGCAGCAGTCCAGAAACTATATTAATTTCTTGAGATATTGTGACGAAATTTATTTAGTTCTTACCTTCATGAGATGGTCTTTACTGACCTGTTATACAGGAATGGGTAAAGATGTAGCTGAGCAGGAACTTATCATTAGGATGAAATGAATCTGATCCAGCATATTTGTATCTCATAAATGCTAGAGGGAAATGCTGACCTCATAATCCATCCCAAGCCAGCATTTCAGTGCTATTGAAGGGATTTGGAGAAAATGTCAGACTATGTGGGTTGAAAACATGATACCACCAGAAAGCCATACATAGAAAAAGGAAACTTACTTCGTAGAAACTAATTTGCCTCCTGAAATCAACAGATCTTTACCAGGAGATCACACCGAGTACAGTTACAGCTAGAAAAACCCCACTGCAGAGATGGAGTGATCTAGCTCTAGAATGCCAGAGAGGGAAACAGTAAAATTTATGGTGACAACAGTGGGTCTCAGGATTTTCTTTTGCATTTTAGTGATTGATACAACTGAAATTAACAATGTATGTTTTGTGTGTGTGTGTGTGTGTGTGTGTGTATGAGAGAGAGAGAGAGAGAGAGAGAATTGTAGACTTATGAACAGATTCAGATAAATTATAAAATATATTGATGCCTATTGATTCTAAAAAAATGATAATTTTCATCTTACATTTATCAGAATGAAAAATCAATGCATAAATTTAAAATTTGGAAACAAAATCATATAATTAGGCAAAACAGGAAAATAAACATGAAATGATTTTTTAAACATTTTTAAGATGTTAAACAATATCATTCCCATAGTTAAGTACTTTTATTTCCTTTTTTTTTTTCATTTCCTTCTCATACCTTTTGCCCATTTTGAAGCCTAGGTGTTCTCTGTAAAGTAAATTTGTAAAGGCTCTATTTCAATTCAGATTATCAACTCTTGTTTATTGTTTTTACTCTTCATATATTTTCTTGGGTATTTTTTCCCCTTTTATTTAAGAGCTCTTTTTTGAAATCCAGAAGCTGTTTCATCTATATAAATTTCCCTCTATGCTTTCTTCCAAAGGTTCTACGTTTAGAAAATTTTAAATACATCATGTCTAGGAAGTATCTTGTTATTTTTTATTTTCAAAAAATTTATAAAGAGTGATATTTTATTGAATGCCTCTTTGGAGTCTATCTACTGATTTTTTTAAAAATTCAATGTTTTAAAGCTAAAAAATAAAAAAGTTATATAAAAAATCATATAATAAAGAAAATGGGAAATAAATCAATAAATATAAAATGCTTTTTAAAACAGTGGAGAATTTGATTTTTAAAATTTAAGATCTGATTATTTGAAGAACATTTATAATGCAAACCTCATTATCTCTATTTGAGGGAGAAAATAGAGAGAATGCCAGAGGCATGCATTCTTACTCATAAGTTTTTAAAAGTTTATATTGATTTTAAAAAGGCACAGAGGTCAACTATTTTATATACATCAGAGCAATAAAGCATATTAATGAATTAAAACCATGTGTTTGTCAATCTGGAGGGTACTTACTGTTGCCTTTGAATGAACAGTGTCAATGGGGAGTGGGTAGATTGCAGTGGGGTGAGATGAACGAGACAACTGTAGTTTTCCCAATGACTAACAGAGTAGTGAGAGAGAAAGGTTAACTTATTTAAGACAGATTTCCTGTTGGTTGGCCTCTCAGAAAAAGAGTTGACTTTGTGAAAACCTCTCTAGAAACTAGTCACAGCCCAAAGCTTCAGAAAACCAGTCCCAGTTAAAAGCAATGTTTAGATCTAAGCTCTGTCCCACCTGATAGAGTCTGGTGCTTCCCCAAATGTAAACACTTATGTGGAAAGTGCTCTCACTGCTCTGTCATGTCACTGAGCTACAACTAAGCCTCAGACGCAGGCTTGTGATAGGCCTAATAGTGAGGCTGTTTTCCCCACCAAACATGAAACCTGAGACGGTACAATAGCACTAAATCGGAATTTTATTTTCTTATCATGCGAGTTTCTTATCATGGTATTGCTGTCGTGCACTGTACTCAATTTCACCAGGGAAAGCTGGCGTTTCCATAGTTATGCACTTTAAAAGCCTATCTGGTCCAGCAATCCCACTTCTGGGTATTTTTCTGAAGGAAATGAAATCAGGAAGAGATATCTGCAGTCCCATGTTCATTGCATCATTATTCATAATAGCCAAGGTATGACAACAAGCTAAGTAACCTAAGGATCCATCAACAGATGGATGGAGAAAGATTTGGGATATTAGGTGGTTACTAGTGCATGGGGGAAATGAGATGTTGGTTAGAGAGTACAAACTTCCAGTTATATGAATACATTCTGGGGATCTAAGTATAGTGTAGTGATTATAGTTAATAATACTGTATTATACACTTGGAAGTTGCTAAGAAAGTGAAATCTAAAATGTCCTCACCACAAAAACGAAACGGTAATTATGTGATGAGATAGAGTTGTTAGCTAACATTATGGTGATAATCATTTTGCAATATATAAATACATAAAATCAACACACTGTAAACTTTAAACTTACACAACGTTATATGTCATACATCTCAATAAAGTTGGGGGGAAGAAAGAGAAAAAAAAGAATTTGATAAGAGCTGAAAAATGTTACAAATAGGGAAGTTTGTTTCAGCATTACTTAGTAACAGCATACAATCTCTAAGAATGCAACTAGTTAAACAAATCATGGTGCATCCATATAGTGAAATACCAATGCAGCCATCAATAAGAATAATGACATGTTCATTTAAAAAGTGTTAGAAAAATGTTGTTGAATTAAAAAGCAAGTTAAAAATCAGTAAAATAACATACCTAGTACAATATCATCTTTGCTAAAAAGTTATGTGTGTGTTTATCTGGACAGTATGTAGTAAATAAAAGAGTAGAGGTTAAAAACACAGAACAAAACTGCAGTATCCAAAGATATCAGACTTCATGCCTGGAGTCTGATATCCACCGGTGCACTGCTATTGGAGACTCTGTATTCTACTGCCGCTGACTCTGAACTTTTTCCACTTAATGCTGCAGGAATTCTATATATATATATAAAATAAAAAAAATTTAGACCAAGCGTCTATAAATAATGAGTAACCAAACCACAAGGTAGAGTTTTGTTCCTTTGGTAGGTTTCTACTCTCAAAATTTATCTGCCCAGTATTCCCTGTCCTCCCCTCTCCTTCCCTTCCTATTCCATCCTTTCCTCCTTAAATGGAGAATTTGTTCATTTTCTCTAAAGTACCCAAATATGAATATATACTTTTTTGACACATATTCTTAATCTTTTAGTTAATATTCAGTGATATCTACTATAACCTCTTTTTGTAGAATAACTTCTTTATTTCTAAAAAAAAGTATTTCAAACTTCTGGCAAAAAGTGTCACTAGATTTTACGTCTTCTTTATAAAGGATATAACTAACAATACTCATATTTACTAGAATACCAGTAGTATTTACTAGAATACCAGAAGCAAGTGCTTATAGTACCTTATTATAATTAAAGAAAAAAATGGAATCAGTACTCAAAATTCAATAATTAGCAATTCAGCCATGTAATTTTCCATTTTTCTTCTTAAATCAATATAAAATATCAAATTTTGTATTTTTAAAAATCATTTAACTTTATAACTAACAAAGTCTTAAATACCATACATTCCTGTCTGCCTTTTGGGATGGTTTGGGGAGCCTTTTTATAGGCAGTGAAGACAAGATTACAAAGAAGAAATGAGGACATAGGATGGGATGAAATGTATTAAACTGGCATAAAACAGGTTCTAGATTGGAATAAAAGAGATGGTTGGGCACAAACTAAGATTCTGCTGAGAGAACATGTGTTTGCACGTATAAAGTGATACTGCTTATGGAGACAGCAGAAAAAGGCTGATCAGCAAATGACAAAATTTTATCTAGCTTCATATGAATAATTTAGCATATAAAAAAGGTTTGTAAAGGTTTGAGGGAGAGAAAGTTGTTAACTTCAAGTGTGGAGTGGTCAGAAACAAATATAAAAATATTAAAAAGCTGATTTTAAAAAGATGACAGGGCCAGATGAATTAGTGAAAATGCATTATGGAGTTTTTTTATGTATCATAGACATGGAAGTGCAGAGCTGGAAGAAACATTCGAATGAAAGTATACAACCATGCATTTAATTAGATATTCATGTATGATTGTCTATAGGCCAGGTTAATTTCATTTTTTAAAATAATTGCTTTGAGTTGGTTCTCAAGGAATTGATGATGTTATTTGGAAGACAATTTATAAATAACTAGCTTCCTACAGTGTAAGTGAACTAATTAAAGAATACACAAGAAACACAGAGATAGGGGTTGCTTAGGAAGGAGTGGTAAATTGGTTGGCAGGGGGTTATTAAAGAAAATGGCTTGAAAAGTATTCATTAGTTGTTAAAAGCCAGTATAATATGAGAAGACAAGTGGTTAAATGCACTTACTCTGAAGATAAATTGCCCATATCTAAATCCTGGTAAATTCCATTTATTAGCTTCCTGACTCTGGGCAAATGACCTGTATCTCCCTGCCTAACTTTCCTCAAATAGGGTAATAATAGTGCCATAATCAGAGGGTTCTTTCGAGGACTAAAAGGAGTTACTAAATGTACACTAATATAATTGTACCTGAACATAGTATTAGATAATAGTTAATAGATAATAGTTAATGCTTATTAGTAGTACTTTAGCTATAAAATAGAACACAGAGTGTAGAATTTCTATTATAACAAAATTATTACTCATAAAATGGTGTTCTCTCTCTCTCTCTCTTTCACACACACACACACACACACACACACACGATTATAATGTTATAATCTATAGAGAGCTGTCAGATCTGTCTAAATGAAAACTAGTTTTAGCTTCCTTGGGGGTTTCAAAGAAATGGTCATAATTTTATTAACATGCATCTTACAAAAATTAAGAGGTTTGTTTTGGCTTCTATTCTGCCTTATCATCTCAATCAATGCCAGGCAGACCTAGAACAAACATTACCTTAGTGTATTATATGTTATCCCTCCATACCCTTGTGGTTAATTACATAGATTGGATAGCTAGTCATTGACTCTTTCTTCAACCTTGTATTCCAACAAGCCAATGCTATTAAAAGTTCCAGAAATTTTAAAAGCCACTTATTTCACTCTTTCATCTAATTCTCTGAATTCAAGTTCAAAGTTTTCTGTTAATATATATTCGTTTGACAATTGTATGTCAAAAATAGGTTTGGTGGTATGACTGAAAACTTGAATAACATCATTTAAATAATATAAATATTTATTTATTTTTTCTCTTTTAATAGATATTCAGAAATAGGTAGCCAAGGAATAGCGTGGCAGTTCCACAGTTTATGAAGATCCCAAGTTCTTTTTCTTGTTTCTTTTGCACCATTCCTGTTTAGCACATTTTTTCCATTCCCAGCATGAACTCATTAGGGCAAGCCATCATGGACTCTCTCATGTCCAAGTTCAGAAGGAGGAAAGGAAAAGGGCAACAGGTTCTACTTATCAGCTGAATTAACTCCCTTAAAGAGCATTTTTGAGAACTTCATCAAACTATTTCTATTCTAATTTTATTAGCTACCCCTCCTGCAAGGTATGCTAGGAAATGTAGTTTTTGGTGGTAGCATTAATGACCCTAATACAGGACTTGGGTATGAGGGAGAGGGGTGAATGCTTATTTTATGCAACTAGGCACCATCAACAAAGGTTTACTATTGTGATTCACTTTTAAAATAGTGATATGTGTTTGATTTAAAGTACATTCTTTAAATGAAGAGGTGACAGATACATTAAAATACCTATTTAACTGTATTGAGATAAAAAGGATGAGAGAATGGTTATAATATAAATCAACATACTTTTTAAAGACAAGATAGTAAGAAAATTACTGATAATCAATTTTGAGAATTGACAATAAGTCAATTTTAAGTATTTAAAACTGAAAAGTCAAGACATAGCAATATAAGCAAATTACTTTGTGATATGGAAGAACCAAAAAAATAATTAAAAGCATAGACAGCTAAATGAAGGGAGCATAGGTGACTTGGGAGAAAACTTAGGTTTGGGGAAACATGCCATAGGGAACTGTCGCTTCCCTTTCTAACTCAGCATTATAGGTAATATCTTTAGTATTTTATAGTGTATTATTTTTATTTGCTTGTTTGTTTTACCCTGTTCAGGTATTATTTTGCTAAAATTTATTTCTAAATCTACAAAATTTTAACTCAAAGCAAATGTACTTTACACTTCTCATTCAAGATACAATTTTAGAACTAGTAAGCAAAGATAAAAATCATTAAGTATTTGCTTCTGTCCTTAAAATGACTAAATTTTAGTGTGAAAGCTAAGACATGCATACAAATAAATATGCTACAATGTAGAAGTATAAAAGTACTACAAAATTGCAATAGGAATTTGAGAAAGAATTTCTTTATTATTGAACATAACATTGTCATGTGAGGTCTCCGTTGATGTTCCTTTTTGGCCTCAACATATCCTGCACAAGAACGCAGGATATGGTGAGGCCAAAAAGGAACACCAACGGAGCCATAAATAGGGGAGTCACACAACTAATATTCTCGCTGGAGGCTGGGTTGGAGACATGGGAAGCAGGAGCCACAGGATCCACAATCTGCCAACCAACCAACCCCCTAGCATAGCCAAGGTGGTTATGTTATTGGCTAATGGCTAACCGGTAAGAGCTGATGGACAACCAGCCATAGCTGATAGATGTCTGATTACAGCTGATAGTCATCTAATACCGTGCCAGCACCTTTCCACGTGAGGCCGAGAGCCTGGAAACTGCTCTCTGGGACTCTGTCCCCACAAACATAGATGGCAGATGGATATATTTTGTATCATCAACAATTATGCAACATCTGTTTACTTTGTTTCTACATGCTTCCTGAGATTATCATCAGAAATTTGGGCAGTGATTTTACAAACTGAGGATCCAAATTAGAATGAAGGTTTGAGAAGCAATACCTGGAAACAAACCTACCTAGAGACAAGGTATTTGGCCCTCAAGAACCCAGCTACAAAGAAAGAGCAGAAGCATCAGCTAGCACATCACAAGAGGCACTCAGGAGAAGCAGCAGAAGCCCCAGCGGACCATTAGGGTAAGTTGTATGAGTTAGGAACGTGCCAAGGCAAGCAAGCTTTACCGATGTCACAGTCCCATGGAAGCACTGATGTATTCCAATATTATTCAGTAATTGATGTTAATGGTAAATTTCTTAAAACACACACACATGACTAAAAACAGAAATCAGTATATTTTTCTTTACAACCCTTGTTAACTTTTATTAAAAGATAAATTGAGGTATATTAATTTTCAGAGTTTATTTGAGCAAAACTCAATACTCAATTTCAACTAGGCAACACCAACCAGGGAGGTGGCTAAGAATGCTTCACCAATAGGATCTCTGGGAGAGACTTTTCTGGACACAGGTGGATGCAAAGCAAGGAAATTATTGATTGGCTACAGCCTTAAAGCCTAGCTGCCTGTTGTGATTGGTTGGCCTTAGGTTTCGATTTTATATAAGCTTGCGTTGCTCTGGTTGCTTCCATAAGCTGCCCAGGCATTCAAGCCTCCTCATCCTAACGGCCACCTGATAAATCAGTTTAACACTTTTCAATGTGTTAAAGTGCTTTTATTCAGAAATAAGACTGAATAAAACATATGCCAGTGAGGTGGTTCTCTACCGTCAAAGACACCAGCCGTCGAATGAGAAGAGCTAGAAGCAGTTTATTCTCACCACATCAGGCCATTTATGGCTTTGTTGTTTTACTTGATAACCAGAGGAAAATTAGAGATGGCGAGTCTTCTCAATTGTCATCATTAAGTCCCAAGATATTTGGAGTACCTTCATCTAGATCTACTAGCAAAAGTGAGTGGAATGTTTCCTTTTCTTTTTTTCTTACATTGTTTGTCCTTTGAAGTAGGCTGGGATAAACTTGCTTTATGACCACGTATCATGTTTAAACGTTTCATGTTTAATTGAAATAGAGGATATGCCTTTGAAAAAGCTAGCTGTTGGCTGCAGTGATGTTTCTTTAACAAAAAAGTCTGTGGTGATTAATTCAACAGTTACTTGGTGTGCTGTGAAAGGCCAGGAAATGGGGCTTGAAATATGCAGAGATTTGATAGTGCTCTTTGAGAAAATTAGGGAGTAAGTATGCTCTGTGAAGCAATATACATTCTCGGTGAGCCTGAGTGTGAAAACAGAGAATAGTTTTCATTTATTTGTGATTTCCGTGCTTGGCTTCCATTTCAATAACCTCAATTAGTGTACTTCTGATTTCCTGAGTGACTAATGGTTTTATCCCAAAGATTACTCCATATAGAAAATAAGAGGAAAGGAAGGCAGTGTTCTTAAAGGAATGTTTAAACTACCCCTCCCTACCCTACATAACCTCTATGTTGTAAAATAAGATAGATATGGGGGGAGAAAGGGGCATATTATCTTTAGTCACATTTTTGGCCCTAAGGACAGAAGCTCTTTGCTCTTGATAGAGGAAGTCTGAGAGTAAAACTTTCGTGAGCAGTTGGTCAGAGAGCGGTTCCCCCTGCAGGATTTTAGGTAGAAATTGGGTGTGAAGCTATTCTCTTTTGTTTGCTGAAGGTATTTTTCTCAAATTGGAATAAACCTGATACACGATTTGATAAAAAGTTACCTAGTGTATTCATTCTAACTGTTGGGTCCTCCCCCAATGTAGGAGTCTCACTTTCCTCAGTGTTTTTCGGTTATTCCCATTTATCTTTTATGTGCTCTGGGTTCCTGATTAGACAGATGAAGTATTATCTGGTCACTGTCTTGCTTCTAAGTTATACACAATATTTAGCTAATACTATCCCTTATCATTACCTTACGTAGCTCACAGAGCGTACGTTAGAAACATATATAATGTTTATGTATAACAATATTTCCTTTTATCTTTTGATGCAGACTATGGCGTAATGCCATATAGTTCTGGATAGAATGGAGAAGAGGAAAGGTAGAGAGCCTTGCAATTTTTCCAAAGCCTTTTCTGTAACAGAGAATTTTCCTGTGACCACAGGTTTATTTGATTGTATGTATGAAGAGAATTCCTAGTCGGTTATTTCATTACAGGCTGTAGAAACTGGAAAAAAAATTTTCAGATTAACATTGACCTTTAAAAAATTTTTTTTTTCTTTTCTTTTTCTGGGTTTGAGATACATCATTCTGGCTTTTTTCATTAAAGAAACAAAATGTATCATTTAGATAGATTTTCTTGTTTTTTCCTTAAGAAACACAATAAGCTTCTTCCACAGTTTTTGGAGCCAGCAGAATGAAATAGTACTAGTTGGCCATCAGCTGTTACCGGTTAGCCATTAGCCACTAATACGACTGCTGTGGCTAAACTAGCAAGCGTGGATTGCAGACAGATGCAGATTGATTGCAGTTGGTAGGAGAGATTGGTTGGCAGATAAGCTAATGGCGAGTTGCAGATCGTGTGGCTCTTGCTTCCTGTGTCTCCAACCCAGGTGCCAGGGAGACTATAGTGGTATGACTCCCCTATCCATGGCTCTGTTGGGGTTCCTTTTTGGCCTCGTGTATCCTGCGTTCTGGTGCGGGGTGCAGGAGCAGAAACCCTGCATAACAATATATATATGCATCACTTCCCTGTCTCATGAAAACACACTCTGTAAGGTCAGGGTATCACAGATAATTCATTCCTTGGCTGGTGATTGTTTTGAAAGTATTATGAAAAATTCTTACTCATATTTGCAAATGGCTACACTGAAATAGCCTTACTGAGGAGTAAGGATGAAAAAGAAAATTCAGAGGCCTCTCTCACAGGTGTCTGAAGGGTTAGTAAAGGGTCTTTGTAGGGCAGTTACTGATCAGCTGAAAACCTAAGAATAGCAGCTGAAAGTTAGCATACTCAGGGTAGGTGCGGCACACCTGCAACTTACAGTATTTAATCAGAAATACAGGTAGCATTTACTTTGATAGAAAAACATAAGATACGATTATCTTTGGCAAAGTTTCTTAAATTTCAGTATCTAGTTACACTAATTCTTAATTATTCTTATCTGACTCTTGCTACAAATCTGAGGATAATTCTGTTTGGAAATAGGTAAAAATTTAAAAAAAAAAAAAAATTCCAACCTGTTTGAACTTTCCTAACATGTTTCCTCTTTCCTATTGTCTATTTGTCAGCCTCAATAATCAATGTCTACTCTGTGTTTATGTTTAGTTTTGGTTTGACATGTTTATCTATTCAGGTTCTTATTGGCTATGGTATGTGAAATTGAGTAAACCTCCCTGAGTAAGTTCTGGCAGTTTAAACAATCAGGAGCTCATTCACACAAGTTAATGCATTGTTCTAGGTATTAATGAGGTGAAGAGAAGGGGTACAAAGACATATAAACCATGTTGCTGCCTAGACGGTTTGTTTTTATAAACAAATATATATATAATGAAAATTATCACTATTATATAAGCTTTCGTACACTGGTGATAAAGACACATAACCAAAAGATGTGAAAATTCAGAAGAAAGAAATCGCATGTAGTGAACGTCGTCAGGAATAACGGAGTGTTTTATTTGATTTGGGTCTTTATTGGGAACAGAGGGTGGCATGAGGAAAAGGAAGAAAGTATAAGGATTTTTATTAAGTAAAGCAATAAAATGTTTTCCAGAAAAAAATATTCATTTAAGAAATGAAGAAGGCTGTAAAGCTTGAAAAGAAATTAAGTCCATATGGTATAAGTACGTATGTTTCAGGTTTCATAATTTAATGTGCTGGCCTTTAGAAAGGAAAGTCATTGCAAGTAAAATTATTAGCTATATTTTATATAATACTTCAAAAATAACTGGATATTATTTTGTACTAGGAATGGTAAAATGGCTGCAAAACACGGAGGATGTTGTTCCTTATACTCTCACTGGTCATTCAATGATTCTATGTTCTTATATGTTAACACTGTTTATACATAATATTTTATATTTAGTTTCTGTTTTTAATTTAGTAGAACATGACTGCTTCTGATGAGATGTCATTCCTCTCTATCTTGAAAATCTAGGTCTGTCAGTCTTTTGAGAGTACTTTTTACCTGTACAGAACCTAATTCTCTTAATGTCTCTTCACTTGGCTGTCTTATAAAGATACCAGTCATTGAAGTTAGGGCCCATCCTAACTCACTATGACTCGATCTTAACTGTTTATATCTACATACACCCAATGTCCAAATAAGGCCACATTTTGAGGTTCTGAATGGACGTGGATTTTTGGAGGACACTATTCAATGCATTACAAGGCCTGTGTGATTTCTGCCTGCTTTACTTAATCCCTAAATCCTGATTGTAGTACCCAGTCCCGGTACAGGCATCCCATCTTGTAGCCCTCAGCTGTAGGCCACTTTTCCCTATAGAAGTAACCACTTTTGACATATTCCTCTAAGAGATTTCAGTTATTTGTGTCTCACTTCATTAGAAATGTAGAATAGTCTGCCTATTTTCTTCTAAACTGTGAATAATAAAATATTCTTTTGAGAACCACTACTCTAGATTTCACTAGCATAGTTTGTCATCTGGGACCTTGGTCTGAGATGATCTGGACATACATCTGGACATATTTCCCCATACTTCTCAGCTGGAAGGTGAGAGTTTCAAGTGTTTAACGTTCTCTAAACAAGATCCGTTCCGTCTTAGCATAATAAGCTTCATTGGCTAACAGTCCTCAGAGGAAGTAATATCCTAACCATTCTATGGGAGAAACTGTGGATTAGTGAGCTAGGCTAGCTATCAATATGAAAAATGGGAAATAAAGAAATATACAGAATTCTTCCACAGAAATCCTGTCATTTTTTTTCAACTTACTAGTTTGAATTTAGAAGCTAAATTTTAAGTTTCTTTTTTATTTTTTTTCCAGTTTATCTTAGCAAACTAAATTTGCACACTATTAAAAGAGAAACTAAGGTATATTGAAATTTTGAATAGGTTATTTGGACAAACACTGATTTAAGTTGGGCAATATCAAACCAAAAATGGTTAGGAGCCCTCTAACAGCAAGAGATCAGGGAAAGGCTTTTGTAAAGCAGATGGAAACAAAGCAAAAAAATTATTTAATTGGTGATAGCTTAAGCGATCACCTTATTTGGGTAGCCTAGTTGGCTCTTTGTGATTGGTTGTTCTCAAGTTTTGATTACTAAATCTTGAGGCATTTATAGGAATTGACTCTAGCTGAGATTTCCATTTATATAGGCTAACAAGGTAGTAGAGCAGGGGTGTCCAAACTTTTTTCAACGTTTTTCACCAAGGGCCATATGTGGTAAAATACACAAACAGCCGGGGCCACTCACTTGAGGTGAAGTACGTATTGCCTCACCTGGTTTATTTAAGTAAGCTACATATATTTTTGGAATTTGCTGTGGGCCAATTAAAAATGGATTGTGGGCCGCAGTTGGCCCGCGGGCCGCAGTTTGGACACCGCTGTATTAGAGCCACCTCAGTGTAAGAGCCTCCTGTTTAATTTAATAGTAGCTACCCAAAACCCTGGGGCAAGTGGATACTCGAGGCTAGCTAGTGCATGTACAAGAAAATACAAACAGAAAATTGCATTAATAAAAACAAAATACCATACCTATTACAAATATTCACACTTCTGATTTTAAACAAATATTTATCAATTGTCAGCAACACTCCAGGCAATGTGTGTACAGTATTTTACATATATTACTTATTTTAATAATTTATAACAGATGGATGTATTTTACCATCCTATTGCATATTATTCTTCACCATTCCCTACTTGTAACAGCATTTTTCTGCGCTTTCTCATTTGTAATTCAAAGTTTCAAGAACGACAATGCTTATTTCTATCTGCAAATATTGAGGCTCAGGGAGGCATAAGGTCATATAACTCTTACAAGGAAAAATCAGAAAAATCTCAGCTTGTATGAAACCCAATTTAGTTCTCCTTACATGTGTCTCTAGCAAAAGATTGTGTAATTCTACCTTTAAAAATAGTACTATCTTATGCATCTCATAGAATGTTTCAGCCTGAGGTTTGTAAAGTGTGTCCCAAAAAAAACTAGCCATAAAGGACTGTCTTTTTGCTCCACAGCATTGTTAAATAATTAACAACTACTTGAAAGATTTTATAAAAATTAAAATGAAATACAGTTATTTTGCATTATGTTCATAGCTGCCCAACGAAGTTTTTTTGTGTTTTTTTTTTGTTTTTTTGTTTTGTTTTTTTGTTTTTTAGGGAGAGGTACCTGACTACTGCAATACTCATTTCCCCCTTCTTTCTTAATAAAATCCTATTTTTTAGCTGTTCAGAGTAAATACTACACTTCTCAAACACAATTGCAGCTGAAAGTAGCCATATGACTAACATCTGACCACATGTTTAGAGCATAAGCTATGGGGAGGAAAAAGGCCAACTGGTGGTGTGAGAAGGGCAGAAAGCCTTCTTTTACCAAAAAAGTTTGCACTGATATAAAGCAGAGATTTACTACAGCTTGAAGAGGAAAAAAATTATGACTCACACCAAAACACATGAAAAAATTTCCCGTTGTCAAAAGAAAAAGCAATCAACAGAACCAGAATCAACTGACTCGGATGTTGGAACTATATATTATGGTTTAATTTTATAGAAGTGAACTATTTCAAACGCATTTAAAATACAGCAGTATATTCAATATGCACAGAATATATCTTAATGTTAAAAAGTATATGTACATTAAGCTGTTCTAAATAATAGTAGCAATATTAGAATCAGTGTTTTGAAATTCTGCATGTTATGTATAATATTTATATACAAAATATATAAAAATGTAGTTTTTAATAATAATATGATACAATGCTGCGTCCAGTGCGGACAGGAGGGCTAGGCCTGAGGGAGAAGGGTGGAAGATTAAGAAAAACACAGGGACAGGAAAGTTGGGATCAGGAGGTCCACTGTCCACGGATGGCAGAGCAGTGGCGCAGTTTTTATTTTTCACACGGTTTATATACTGTCTAGAACAATTGTCTATTTAAGCAAGTATTAGTAGAACTTTCTGTTGTGTGTATTTGCAAGCTTGTATGTCTGCGCCTGTGATTGTGCTATCATGTTCTTTCTGGGGGAGGATGCTGAGGCGCCTCGTCCCTTGGAATGACCTCGCAGGCTGCAAGGATCTTGTGAGCTTACATCCTGCTCTCCACATCTTCCCCTTTTCATTTTTGAAATATGAAAAACACAGACCTTGCAGATTTTTCATTCATTGCCCGTTGGAGGGCTGTTTGTCCACTTCTGAGGACTAAACAAAATAAACGTAAAACAATAAACAGAATACCAATAGGACCCGCAAACCCTCCACCTAAAGTCTTTATCCAGTTTACAGGGTTTAATGTAGAAAGTCCTTCTGCAGCAGCAGAAAGTGTCTCCTCTCCAGGGAGGAGTTGAAGCTTGGCCTTAGACATCTGATCAATTTCTTGTTGTAGTTGTAAAATGTCCACAGTGAGGTTGGGCATATGTCCCAGAAGATGGGCTCGCACCTCAGACAAAGGGGTATGAATTTGATTATAAGAGAAAGGGGTTACACAACAGGTAGATATATTCCAGTCACATTTTAAAGTAATCATAGTACGGAGATTTTCCAATTAATCTCCAAGAAATACAATAATAGTTTCTAAGTCAGTTAATCGAACATTAATTTGTTTTTATCTATCTTAACTTGTTAATTCCAAGATTTACTAGTATTTTCATGCCATTTTTGTACAAATTCAGTGGTCTGTACCGTTTGGTGTAGAGCTACTCCAGAAACGGCAGCTACAGTGGCTATAGCAATTATTCCATAATAGCTGCAATTAAAAGTAAAAAAATCGTTTTGGTTCTTCCTGAGGTTGACTGTCAGACTGGTCTTCGGTGCCTTGTTCATGATATGGTTTAATACACCGACTGGGCACCCACAAAGGACGTTCTTCCGATCCTGGAGAAACACAAGCATAACCTCGCCTCCATGTTAACAAGGTTCCTAACTGCCATTGATTAGTTTGAGTATCTTTCCACCAAATGGGCACATTCGCCAAGGACTATGGAGATTGTTAAAATGCCTTTCTGCAGCTGTGCGCCCAATGTGCGGTTCTGTGCTACAGCCAGAAGAATTCAAAAAATTTAAAGTAGACAGAGCTCTTGCTAATTGTATCTGTGGGGGGAGGGGGGTCCCCTAGTTCTCCTCCTTTTTGTTTTTTTAATTGTTTTTTTAACGTGGCATTAGCACATTGAACAACGGCTTGACCCTGTGGCTTATAAGGAGTTCCTGTGGTGTGATTATTTTCCACGGTTCACAGAACTTTATAAACTTTGTACTATTATAAGCAGGGCCATTATCCGTTTTGATCGCTTGAGGGAGCCCCATGATTGAAAAACAAGTAAGTCAATGGCGGCAGGATGTGTGCAGGGAATTGGGCAAGCGCCAGCTGCCGGGTATCTGAGTATTGGGATCGCCAATGTTATTTTGGGGTATAGGATGCAATTATAGCCTGGGGGTGTCTTTCTCTCTTTCTCTAGCCTGAAGAACACCCCTTTGCAAAGCAGAGCATGTAGGGATAAGGACTGGGGGAGGCAGGAAGCAGGCGCAAGGGGACGTTAGGTGTCCGAGATCTGGGGCGGCAGCTCGGGGTAGGAGGGGCGCCTGTGGCCGCCATCCACAAGAGAGCTTAGCAAAGGTGCAAGGAGGTCGGCTGAAGGGGAAAACTCATCCTCCGTATCAGAGTCCTGAGGGCCGGAGGTTTCCGGAGGGTCATAACATTTTTGTTCCTTATCATGAAGTTCTTTATCGTAATGGGGGGTTAACTGTTTATCGTGTACTGGCTGCACCGAGGGAGCGCCAGAGCGCTTCGGCGCTTCATACCCCTCCACCGGGTAGTGTAAGACCTGAGGGAGCCCTCCCTGTGTTGGGGTGGGGTGGGGGGGGGCGATAAGCTTGAAACCTCCGGCGAGGGGTCAAGTGACTCCTTCACTAAGTCCCAATGCAAGACTTTACTTAGCCAACTTCTGGCTTCCAATTATGTTTGTCACAAGAGAAACCCTGTGAAACTCTACAGCTAGAGGCCTTCAAACCTCTTGCTACAAGTAAAAACAAACGAAAAACAACAACTACTGCTGGTACCTTAGCATTCACCATTTATGGACGAAAAATGGAATTTGTTCCTGGAAAAAAGGAGATTAATTGATAGGAAAAGCAACAGATATGAGGAATACTATTATGTTAAAGGAACAGAAAACAATGTCAGAGTAAACAGATGGGGACCGTTTTCCAGTGGAGCAAAAAATGTGATGGAGAAATTAAGAAAAAAAAAGTAATGACAGTATACTTGATATGATAATAGATGCCAAATAGAGAGTAGTTAAAGCAAAGTGTGCTCATTTGTTTAAAAGGAAGATAAAGCACAATGAACAATTCATGCATTTTCTTCAAGGAATAGATACTTATTTTGACTTTAAAGGAATTCATACTGAAAATCCCTAGATACATTATTGGAAGCTATTTTACTGAAATCAATATGAATTAGTAAAATAATTTCGACATCATAAGCTGATTAGATTAGTTGGATGCCAAATAATACATTTGAGAGTGAATTTGCTCTGCTCATTAGGTATTCTGTTATTAATATGGTAGTCAATGATAATCCTTCTAAAAATTCATGAAAGGGACAAGATTAATAAAGTAGCTTGAAGTCCTTGGCACAAGAAGGGTAGAGGAGACACTGGGAGTTGGTGGTTTCCTCCCGATTGTATGACATTGTGCCAGAGGTGGGGTTTATGGCTGAGTGTGTCTCAACCTTCCCTACCTCTTTCTATAGGCTTATTGTCTTGTTCGTCCAATGTGTAGGGGTGGCTTAGCTAGTTTCTGGATTTCTTTCAGAGGGAATTGCTCCATGTGCAGCTGTATTTGGTTTGTCTGTGGGAAAAAGGGAGTTCAAAAGCCTCCTATGTCACCATCTTTGCAGCCACTCCTAGTGTTTAGATGTTTAGATGTTGATATTGTAATTCTTATGATTTGGGGGATTGAATTTTGTTATGTTCTGTTAAATAATGTTGGATATTACTTTAGGAGGCATTTGTTTATACTCAATATTTTAAAGCCTTTTAAAAGAAGCATTTTAGGGTTGGTTTAGATTAATATTTATTCCAAATCTAATTTAACCCTGATAATAAGGGATAACCTTTTATGACTGTTACTGGATGCTGGAGGTGTTTAACAAAGATTCATCCAGTTCTTTGAACTTAAAAGATCCCAGCCTTTGTTCTAAGAATTATTCATCTTACACCTTCCGGTATATTCTTCCTCAGCCTCACGGATTTCCACAATGTGTATATGTAGCTTAGTTTTCAGCAAAATACTCATGGACCTTCTATGAGCACTTCTATGGCTCTTTCTCTCTGGATTCTTTTCTTTTTAGATTTCTGCTGAGGGAGATTTCATCCTCCCAAGTTTTCCTAAACTCCAAACTCTGTCTGCGAAGTAGAACCCCCATATTATCAGTGTGAACCCCCATATTATACTTGGAATCCCATCCTTCTTCACAGTTCAGATTGCCATCAGGCAGAAACTGAAGCCTAAAATAATGTCATCTTGTTTATTTTCTTTCTCTTAAGGATCTCAGTACCACACTACCTGTTGGTTAATGTCAGAAAAGAGTTGTCTCATGTATTTTGTCCTGTTTTCAATTTTTTTATGGCAGAAGTGTAAATCTGGTTACAGTTACTTCTTCACGACAATAAGCCAACATTTTATCAACTACATTTTATTCAAGAAATAAAGAATAATTCATTACCATGTAGGAAATAAATGAGTAGTAATATTATGTCAAAACTCATTGTTTTGAAGAAATATGAGTCTAGATTGAGAATGAAGAAGTGAATCAGTATAAAATTAGAAAGCAGAAGAGAAATATACTAAATCTAAGTTTGATTAAAAATATTTGGACATGGAAAACCTAAATAAGGTTTATTTCAGTGCCTTACATTTATTTATTATTTTTTTTTTTTGAAAAAAGAATTTAAGAGTTGAGGTATGTATAATATGGGAGTAAGGACATCACAGTGTAGGGGGAAATATTACAGAAATGGACTCTCCTGAAACTGGAGGACATTTGAAGTATATATCTATGCTTAGGTTGAAATAATGTTTTGTAATGTTTCCATGGCTTTCAGAGGATAAAGAAATTTACCCAAGTAATTTTCAATTGCATAAAACAAAGTAAAAATAGGTGCCGTCTACTTGAAGTCATAAAACTGTTCAAACCAATTGTTGCATTAACTGTAGTGCAGAAAATCACAGTAGTTTCATGTTTCCCCATCTCAAGTTTAAAAAAAAATTGTGACACATATTTTGTTTTCCAAGCTATCAAACTGAAAGCAACTCAAAGACATGCTTATTGGCATCTATTCACAAGCTCATTAAATTAAAAGGGGAGCAAAACAAACTAACATGTATATACCACCTAAAAAATGCCAAGAATGTCTTTCAACCTATATAATGAATGCATATTTTCTATTAATTTGTTAATTTATTTGTTCCTAGTGTTCAAAGAACTACTCTAGAATTGAGAATATAAACATGAATAAGAGAAGTCAAGAACTTTAGCAAGCTTACATTCTAGTGGTAAATGTGATAGAAAACTAATAATGTAATAAAATAGTTTCAAATAATGATAAGTCCTACGAAAACAAGAGGATAATGTACAAGAACATTATTAAGATACAGGGAGTAACTACTATAGCCAGTTTTCTTACAGGATACTTCTCTGAGGAGTTGATAGTTGAACTGGGGCTGAAGGAAATAGCCCAGTGAAGGTCTCAGGAAAGAACTTCCAAGAAGACTGTAAAAGCCCAGAGATAGAACTAGGTTGACGTATTTTAGAGTTCAAAGATTAAGAATAAGGTCCTCCAAGTGGGTGTATAGTGCTGGAGGGAAAAGTGATTAAAGATGAGGATAAGGAAACCAGCAGAAAAAGGTAGCAGTATGCAAATAACATATACAAATCATGAATAACTTGAAAATAAATACTGTAAGAAATATGCCTCTCTGATGACTGCTCTCAAACAACTGTAATGAGAATTTTGAAGTCAACGTTTTCCAGAGACGAGTGTCTTGGTCACTTGGAAACATTTGCACATACCTGCTGTGTATAGTTGATTATATATAAAGGTTTATACATAGATTTATACATGTATAGTAACTCATATATATGTATAATATTTTAGAGGTATTGTTTACCTGCCTATCCATCCCAGGTACATAATAAATTTCATTGAGCTGTTTTGTAGTTGTATTGGTCACAGCGAAGTATAAATTCACCAGTATCTAGTCAATTGTATCATATAACTTTCTGAGTGTCCACATTATGTTGTGTCTAGAATATAGACTTTGGAATCAGACATTCGTAAGTTTGAAAATAGGATCTTATAATTAAAAGCTGGGTGGTGGAACTAGTATATTCTATGTTTGGAGTGTTTGTATCCTTATCTGTAAAGAGGAGGCACTAATATCTCATTTGCAAATTTATTTTGAGAATGCTAAATGACACTTACAGATATTTAGTACTTAGGTTCAAAAATGGTCACTACTGTTATTTTATAGCTAAGCCCAAAGTTGTCCATTAACAAGAGGTGCGCGTCTCAGAGGAATGAGCCTAAGTACTGTCACTGGCTGTGAGCAGCCCGAGGGAAGCTTGGCTTTGGCAATAACTCACAGGTGGATGTGGCCAGGTCCCAGCAGTAGCCAGTAGTTAACTGTGCCCCTCACCCCGTGTGCGTCTGATGGCCTCATTTTCATAGCTGTACATAACACTAAAGGTAATAATGAGCTAGAAGAGAACAGCATAGTAATAAGTTGTAAAACCATGGTATAGACATATAACATGTGCACAAAGAAAACAGAAACTAAATTAAAAGAAAATTAATTTATTAAGGGCTTACAGAAAACTTCAAAGAAAAAAACAAAAAAACCCACAACATTTGACCTAGGCTTGAAGGATGAACAGGATTTCCATAGCACAAGAAGTGGAAAAATGGCTTTCCAAGCAAGGGAAGAAATAAACTGAAACATAGGGCTATGGACAGACATTCAGCATTTTAATGGTCGCGTTGTAGAGTTAGGTGGGAATTAGGTTAGCACAGATTGAAAAGAGTGTAGTATGCATGGCAAGAAAGTGTTAGGAGTTAGTATAAAATCAAGAAAGCAATAAAGAAAAAGTTGTGTGAGGGGGCTAATTTCCATGTCACCAAAGAGAGTGGGTTAGAAATGGACAGATGGAGGAGGGAGTATAAGGCAGCTCTGAAGTGAAGGTGAGAGATGATGCACAGGCACTGGGGATAAGGTCAGGTTGAATACTGTCACCGTGGGGAGAAACAAGGAAGAAAGAGAGCAATGAGTCAAATTATTCAGGGCCCCTGCCTTGCAGGATTATGTAGATACGTAACGTAGAAGAGACAGGTATTGGAGAAAAGATGTTCAGTTTTACACTTACGGAGTTTAGGACCAGTGTGAACATTTTGGATCGTCACTTCTTCATCCTAACCACCAGGGTTTGAATCATGAGCACCACATAACTCTGTGAGACAGAGCTCCTAAACTCTGTGCCTCGGTTTCCTCATCTGTAAAATGAGAATAATGATAGTATCTACCCTTTGGAATTGTTTTGAGTATTAAATCATTGTAAAAGCTATAGTAATCATTATTTCTGTTATTTTATATAGATGCTTAGCAGTGACATATTATGTAATCGATAGCCTTTCCCAACACAACTCAAAGAAAAAGTAGCATTAGGCATTTTTCTTGTACAACTATTTATATATTTATAAATAGATAAAATGTTGTAATTTTATGGTATAAATGTGTGTTTAATTTGAACATAGTTACTTTTTGCTGTGTAAATGATTCTGCTTTCTCAATTCCTAATCAGTTATTTTATATGATGTATTTCTGCCTTGCTCCGTAGATGACATCCATGGGAAACTCAGTTGGAATGGTGAGAAATTAAAAACAAATTCCTCAAATTAGAATACATAGCTAGTTTTTTTGAGAGAGAAAGGATACAGGCCAAACTTTTCTCTTCTCCTTTTTCCTCCTGTGCTAACATGGTGTATTTATAGCTCACTCTCTCACACTTCATAGTAAAGCAACACATTTTATTTCTTAGATGTTTTTTTTTGTGTATGTATGTTTTTATTTCCCAGTGAGAAATATTATCCTCACATTGCTATTTCTTGATTTATAAATTTTAAACCATACCTACTTTTACTTCCTGTTATGATATATTAAGATTATGTGTATTACATTACCTATGTAATACATTGCACATTATTACAATATAATACATGAAGATTCAGTCCTCTTAACTCACCCTGCCATTTCCCCTCCCCCAATAGAGTTCATCTCTAGGTAATTTTTTCAAATGTTAAGTATTAGCATTGTTATGAATATATAAATATTGTTAATTGCAGATCAAGTGATACACTCTTTCCTTTCTTTAAAACTTGTTAAACTCTAAAATTTTTCACTTGTTTTATTTTTCCTGATTTATTAATTCATTATTACCGTCTCACTCCTCCAGATGTCTCCCCTCCAGAGGACTCCATCTGTGTATCCTGCTCTAATCTGGACTGTTTATTCTCGACCACTGTTATGTGACTTTCATCCTTCTCTCTTACGATGTATTCATTGCTACCTGGATAGCATATATTTCTTTTGTTTCTTTTTTTTGCTTGTATCTTCCTGTTTTAAGGAGTAGTCTCCAAGGAATTGCCAGGAAATTAAAGAAAAGAGAAGCTTACTCATTTTTCTGACTACTTGCTTATTAAGAATGTTTTTAATTTAACTTTTACCTTGATTGACATGTTGGTGGAACATAGCATTCTAGGTTAAAAATCATTTTCCTCCAGAATTATAAAGGCTTACCTTTATAGTCTTTTATCCATTGCTGCTTTAAAAAATCTTTAATATTCTGATTCTTTCTTCTTAATTTTATTGTTTTTTGTTTGTTTTGACATTTCTTTATATTTAGAAGTTTTTGTAACTTCTTTCTATCTTAAAGATGTAGTATCTTATATTGGTATGGATTGGTGTTGGCATTTTCATTGGTGATGCTGGGGAAGTATTTGTCTACTTCAAATATGGAGAAGGATGCTCTTGAATTTTGGATAGTTTTGTGCTGGAGTCTCTATGGTCAGAGCAATATCATCACAATGATTTTCTACTGCATGGTAGAAGAGAATTATCAAAATCCCCATCCCAGGCACTTGTGGGTTAGAGTGTGTCAGTGAGAGCTACTCCAGTGACAGTTATGCCCATTGGGCAAATGGTAAACTCTTGATTCAGGATTGCAAACACTAAAAACGACAGCAGTGATCCACCATCCCAAAGATTCTTGACTTACAAGGTGTGATTAAAAAAATACAGTGAGTGTTTAAATTAAAATAAAAAAATTATAGTGAAAGACACATTGCCACTAATCCCCCACAAAATATCCCCCTTACTTCAAACACACTTATCCCATCATTCTTGCCACTTTCTAAGGAAGTTCTGGAAGTCCTCTTTCCTGAGTGTCTTTACGAGTGTTTAAGAAACAGTGTACGTAGAAAACAGCCTGAGAAATGGGCAGTTTCATCCTCCATCATGACAGTGGTCTGTGTCACACATTGCTTCTTGTATGGCAATCTCTGTCAAATAAAATCATTATGGTGTGTCCACATCCACTTTATTCACTGGATCTGGTACCATGCAACTTCTGGACTTTCCCCAAAGTCTAAGTGATTCAAGACATCGAGGCAGCCATGGCAGGGCAACTGAAGACACTCATGAAAGAGGACTTCCAGAACTGCTTCAGAAAGTGGCAAGAACAATGAGATAAGTCTTTTCAAAGTGAGGCAGTGGTATTTTGAGGGGGATTAATGGCAATATGTCTTTTACTGTAATAATTTTTTTTTATTTAAACATTCCCCGTAATTTTTTATCATACCTCATATAATAGCTGTCAGGTAAAGCAAAGAATCACTCACTCTGGCTGTTGAGACTGTGAACAGTGGCCTACCTTGAGGCTTTTAGATGCCACATAGTTTCTGAAAATCTCCAGCCTCATTACTTCAGACAGTGGATAACAAAAGTAATTGATGCCCATGAGAATTCTGAGACTCATAGTGGGTGCGTAGAGAGCTCCTGGCTTTCTCATCTTCTTTTATCCAGTTTCCTGTACCGTTGTGCTCCAAGTGCTTTCAAGCATTGTGTCCATCTCTAATTTCCTGTATTGAAAGTATCCCTACTTGGAATACCAGGAACAGCTTCTCTTTCATTTATTTATTTAGTTACTTACAGTTGTCATTCAGTATTATTTTATATTAGTTTCAGGTGTACAGCATAGTGGTTACACATTTATAAGATTTATGTAGTGATCCCCTCAATTCTTCTAGCACCCACCTCCAAATATACATAGTTGCAACAGTATTATCTATATTCCCTATGCTTTACTTTACATCCCACAACTATTTTGTAACGACCAATTTGTACTTCTTAATCCCTTTACCCTTTTGACCCAGCTCCCCAAAAGCCCTCCCCTCTAGCAACCATCAGTTTTTTCTCTGCATCTATGAGTATGTTTCTGTTTTGTTTGTTCGCTTATTTTATTCTTTGGATTCCACCTATTAGTGAGGTTATATGGTATCTTAAGTAAACCTGGTGAAGGTATCTTCTTTGGCTATTTCCTTGATAGTGTCCTCCTTTTGATTCTATCTACCTATACTTTCTGGAACTTCTGCTATTCCATTAATGGAATTCTTATATTCATGCTCTCTGTTTTTATTTTGTTTTATATTATTTTTTCCTTTATCTTTTGGTTGTACACTTAGGACAATTTCTTGATTGTATCCTTTCATCATTTCAGTGCTTGCTTTATTTAAGCTTTCATATTTTTTATTTCAAGTAGTTATTTCCTGATCTCATATTGGTTTTTTTCATAGCTTTCTATTCTTTTATAATTGCCAAATCTTTTCCAGAAAATGTAATCATTACAGTTTTTATTTGTGTTTCCCTTTTGCTTCCTACATTGCAGTGTGTCATTTATCCTTACAGATTATTATTATTATTATTATTATTATTATTATTATTATTATTAGTGTCTACAGGCATTCCACAAAGGTTTTGTGATCCTTACATATCCATTTAAGAGTTAAAAAGCTCAGTAGAAGTTGCGTTTCTGGGGCTGGTGAATGGATACATTTTGACAAAAGCTGCTTAGTTATAGAGCTATTTTTTAAAAGCCCCTTAATTGCCAGTATTCAGAGAGCTGCTTGAAGCCTCTCGGTTTTGTTGAAGAATAATTTCCCATTTCCCTTGATGCCAATACCTGGCTAGAAACATTTTGTGAATTGCAAGGGAGAAGCCTGGGGTTCCATTTTTATGTGTGTAAAACTTAATCTCCTGTTTTCAATTCCATAACTCATTCCTTCCATTTGCTATGTCTGATGTGCCTGAAAGAGAAACATAGATCGCTCAATTTCTGTAGAGAAATCAACTACTCATGTGTAGGGGTGGATACTTCTGTCCAAGCTCCTGCAATGCCTGGTGTTTGTAATTAATTAGTCTTATTTAGTATTTTCTTAAAAACTATAGTTTATCTGTTTTCTGCTCTGCCTATCTGTTTACCACCCTCTTTCTCTTCTAACTTCTTAAAATGTAGTTATCTCCTATCCACTGAAGTCACCTTTCCCATTTTATTTAAACTTGTAGTTTTATATCTTTTAAATTCTATATTGTCATTTTTATGGAGGTCTTGGGTGGGAAAAAAGTAAGACTCATAGTTAATCTTCCATGTTTAGTTGGAAATCCCAAGGCCACAATTTATTCACTATGATACACTGCTTTACAGTCGAGTTACTTATTCTGGGAAGCAGTGAGAGGAGGGTAGAAGAAGGACTGAATAGAACAGAGGTTAAGCTTAACAAGTAAATTCCTCTTCCACTTTTCCGTTTCAGACCTTCTTAGTGTAAATAAATGCACAGTCTTACAGAATTTTTCCTTTTATTCTTATTCCACAGGGCAACTGGGCATAAGGCAGCTGGGGGACAAGGCTTATGCGATTAGTGTCTATTCTGTTGTGCTGTGTTCTCTGGACCTAGTTAACTGAGGTGCTACTCTTGTTCCCGCTGTGTATCCAAGTGCTGCTGAGGTCAGAACACATGAAATCTCGGTTGCCCTTGTGTATCCGCACCACCGGAACCATGAAGGCCTTACCTGATCCACACCACTTTTCTAGGTGGCTGCTGACCCCCTTGTTGGGATGTGTGGACCTTGGGCAGCAGTTTCCACCTAGATTCCCCAGTAGGAAGTTAGAAGAGATCTCCCTTGTTTAGGTTTTCTCCATGCCTATTAAGATTTTGCACCTCCCGGTGGAATCAGGCACCTAACATCTCACCTCCTTAGAATACTATTCTTTGACCTATTCATCAATAGTAGAAAAATAGAATATTTACTTCTGCTTTCTTTTCTTTCTCTTTTTTTTTTTTTTTTTTTTTTTTTTTTGAGTAGGCTCATATCTTGTATTTTATTTGTGATGGACTATAGTGCCCTTTGTTCTGAGCTGTCCAAGACTAGATTAAATATGTACGAGTGAGAGAAACTGAGCAATGTGAAATAATACAATGAAATAATATAAAATAACATAAAGTAAGTTATTATATCCTTCTCATCCTGGTGTCACATGTTCTCTTGCATGTTCCTGAGTCCCACCTGAGAGGGCAATCTGTGAGCATATAGTACCTCCTCTAACAACCCAATAATGCTTCGATGCTTGCTTCCAGATTTTCCTTCACATTAGAGTGTTCCCATAGGTCTTGCAGTTTATTAATATTTGCCAACTTTTTTTGTTTCATTTTGCTTTGTTTAGATGGAGTGGGGAAGGAAGTTAGAGGTCTAGGAGGAAGTGATAAAAATTACTCTGCAGTTTGCATTACATTTTAATTATATATAAAATGTTTTTATACTTTAAGTTAGAAGCCAGTTATTTGGCATTTGAGTTGTGTGATTAATTTTGACAACTCCCTGTCGAATATATCTCCAACAGTCTCAAATGAGAGACTTGAGGGAAAAGAGCAGAATTATCAGTGTTCTAAAACCATTTCTCAACCACACGTCTATAAATTTTCTACAATCTATACTGTAGTGTTACTACATTAAGTTAAATTCCATTCCGTTACTTTGAGTTTTAAACCCGTTTTTGTTCCATAGTGCTAATGTGTTACAGCTGAGTCACATGTAAGGTAAATATAAGGAGGTCAGAAGTTATTGTACCATACCTTCCTCAAATTAATTGAAGTAAAGGACTAAATAAGAATAGTTTCCCAACTGGAAAATTCTTTATAAACCACTGTATTGTGCATCCAAAAATATATAATAGAATATGCAGTGGTTATAGTGCATGACTTTATACTGTTAGTATTTAAAACATACGAACACCAGGACACATTTTCATTTTCAACTTCTGTGCAATTTTGATCAAAGTAAATTAAATTTCTTGTCATATTTTCCCTTGACTTTCTAGTGGGCAGAAGACCAATATTACAATTTACATAAATAAAAATCTGTCCTTAAAGTAAGAAAATCAGAAATATATGCTGTGTCTGGTTGCAGAATTTGTCTTTTAAGTGTAGAAGTTGAATTGCTTCTTTCCTAATTACATTATTAAAGTGTGTGCAATTATAAAGTCGCAGTCAAATAGATATGAATAGTTTACTTACATCAAACACCACCCGCTGTGTGCTTGAGTAGTTATTCCTGAAGTATTATGCAAAAAGGACCTAAATTATTTATTAAATTTGTGAAGTGTTTTAGAATTTTTGACAACAAACTATTATCATTGATTCACAGCTGTCAACATGGGATTATTTCAAGGGTTAATTATCCAGTTTATGATTTCCCTTCCCTTTCTTCCCCCTCTTTCTGTCTGCCCGTTGGTTATCTTCCTGTTTGGTGGCACCTGAGCCATGGCATGGAAAAGGCACTATTATTAGATGAGATGCAACATGCCCCTACTAAATACCTCTATGAAAAGGTTGAATAGTACTAGAATTGTTTTTCTTTTAGTTTGTACCTGAATTAGGCTGTAATCATTTGTTCTATGTCATATCCATGTACATATCAGTCAAAAATGCTCTATTAGAAGACTTTTTATCCTAATAATGACAATAGATAAATTGCATTTGTTTTCCAGAACAGAAATGCATCTTGTTATATTAAAGCACTACAGGAGTAAAACAAGCTATTTAGTCATTTAAAATTATACATCACAACTCAAAATGTAAACATTTGCTACAGTACACATATTCCCTTACACATGTGTTGGAATTTTTATAAAATTTAGGAAATTATTTTATGTATAAGAGAAAATGCAATATAAGGGGAAAATCTTTTTTTATTAGTTTCAGATGTACAAAACAATGTAACAGACATTTATCATTTATATCCCTCACAAAGTGATAACCCTCCTCCCCCAATCTACTACCCCTCTGACATCGCATACAGCTGTTATATTTCCACTGTCTCTATTCCTAATGCTGTACTTTGTGTGTGTGTGTGTGTGTGTGTGTGTGTGTGTGTGTGTGTGTAAAATTAAGTTCACATTCAGTATTGTTTAGCTTCAGCGCCAGGTGTACAGTGCAGTGATCAGGCATCTACATCATCCCTGAGGTGGTCTCCCTAATGAGACAAGTGTCCATCGGATACCATATAAAATCTTTACAACATTATTGATTATATTCCCCAAACTGACTTTTGTATCCCTGTGGCAATCTTGTGGTTACCGATTGCGCTTTCTAATCCCCTCACCTTCTCCTTCATCCCTACCATCCCTCTCATCTCGCAACCCTCAGTTTTTCCTCTATATCTCTGACGCTGTTTCTGATTAGTTCATTCATTTATTCTTTTCTTTAGATTTCACATATAAGTGAGAGCATATGATGTTTTTCTTTCTCCGTTTGATTTATTTCACTTAACATAATGTTCTCTAGGTCCATCCATATTGTTGCAAATGGTAAGATTTCTTTCTTTCTTTATGGCTGCGTAATACTCCATTGTATAGATGTACCACAGTTTCTTAATCCAGTCATCTACCGATGGGCATTTCGGTTGTTTCCATGTCTTGGCTATTGTGTATAGTGCTGCAATAAAAATAGGGGTGCATAAATTTTTTTGAATTAGAGTTTTGGATTTCTCCAGATAGATACCTAGGAGTGGAATTGCTGGATCATAAGGTAGTTCCATTTTCAGATTTTTGAGATACCTCCATACTGTTTTCCATAGTGGAGGCACCAATCTGCAATCCCACCAGCAGTGCACAAGGGTTCCCTTTTCTCCACATCTTCACCAACACTTGTTGCTTGTTGATTTATTGATGATAGCCATTTTGACTGGGGTGAGGTGGTATCTCATTGTGGTTTTTATTTGCATTTCTCTAATGATTAGTGAGGTTGAGCATTTTTTCGTATGTCTGTTTTGCCATCCATGTGTCCTCTAGAAAAATGTCTCTTCATGTCCTCTGTCCATTTTTTAGACGAGATCAGGCGCGTTCAGGGTGGTATGGCCATAGACGCTCTGTCCATTTTTTAATTGGGTTGTTTGATTTTTTGGAGTTGAGTGAGTATTGTATAAATTTGGAATATTAACCCCTTACCGATATATTATTGGCAAATATCTTCTCCCATTCAGTAGGATCCCTTTTTGTTTTATTGATGGTTTCCTTTGCTGTGAAAAAATTTTTTAATTTGACGTAATCCCACGTTTATTTTTTCTCTTACTTCCCTTGCCCGAGGGGATAGTTCAGTAAAAATCTTACTCCAGGCAAGTCTGTAAACTTACTTCCTATATTTTCTTCTAGAAGTTTTATGGTTTCAGATCTTATGTTTAAGTCTTTAATCCAGTTTTAATTTATTTTTGTATATGGTGTAAGGAGGGGGTCCAGCTTCATTTTTTTGCATGTGTCTGTCCATGTTTCCCAGCACCATTTATTGAATAGAATGTCTTTACCCCGCTGTAAATTCTTGCTTCCGTTGTCATGGATTAAATGACCATATAGGCATGGATTTATTTCTGAGCTTTCTATTCTTTTCCATTGATCTATGTGTCTGTTTTTATGCCAGTACCATTCTGTTTTGATTACCGTAGCCTTGTAGTATAATTTGATGTCAGGTATCGTGATACCTCCCACTTTGTTCTTATTTCTCAAGATTGCCAAGGCTATCCGGGATCTTTTATGGTTCCATATAAATTTCAGGATTTTATGTTCTATTTCTGTGAAACATGTCCTTAGTAGTTAGATAGGAGTTGCGTTGAATCTGTACGTTGCCTTAGGCAGTATGGATATTTTAACGATATTAATTCTTCCTATTCATGAGCATGGTATATGTTTCCAGCTATTTGTATCTTCTTTAATTTCTCTCTTCAGTGTCTTATAATTTTCTGAGTCCAGATCTTTTACTTCTTTGGTTAACTTTATTCCTAGGTATTTGATAGTCTTTGAAGCAATTGTAAATGGGATTGTTTTCTTAATTTCTCCTTCTGATATTTTATCATTGGTATATACAAATACAACTGATTTCTGAATATTAATTTTGTATCGTGCTACTTTACTAAATTCATTTATCAGTTCTAATAGTTTTTTGATGGAGTTTTTAGGGTTCTCTCTATATCATATCATGTCAACTGCGTATAATGACAATGTTACTTCCTCCTTACCAATTTGGATGCCTTGTATTTCTTTTTCTTGTCTGATGCTGTGGCTAGAACTTCCAGCACTATGTTGAATAAAAGTGGAGAAAGTGGGCAAACTTGCCTTGTTCCTAATCATAAGTGGAATAGTTTTAGCTTTTCCCCATTGAGTAGGATGCTGCTGTGGGTTTATTGTATATGGTCTTTATTATGTTGAGATATGATCCCTCTATTCTCACTTTCTTAAGAGTTTTCATCATAAATGGCTGCTGGATTTTGTCAAATGCTTTTTCTGCATCTATTGATATGATTAAATGATTTTTATTTTTCATTTTGTTAATGTGGTGTATCACATTAATTGATTTGCAGATGTTGAACCACCCTTGCATATCAGGAATGAATCCCAGTTGATCATGGTGTATGATCTTTTTAATGTATTGCTGAATTCTGTTCGCTAATATTGTATTGAGAATTTTTGCATCTATGTTCATTAGGGATATGGACCTGTAGTTTTTTGTTTTTTGGACTTTTGTTTTTTGTAATGTCTTTGTCTGATTTTGGGATCAGGGTGATAAGTAGCCTCGTAAAAAGTGTGTGGGAGCCTTCCCTCCTTCTGGATGTTTTGGAATAGTTTGAGGAGAATAGGTAATACTCTTTTTTGAATGTTTTCTAAAATTCCACCCGTAAAGCCATCTGGTCCAGGGCTTTTGTTTGTTGGGAGCTTGTTGATTCCTGATTCAATTTCCCTGGTAGTAGTCTATTCAGGTTTTTTGTTTCTTCTTGAGTTAGCCTTGGAAGGTTGTATGCTTCTAGAAAATTGTCCATTTCTTCCAGATTGTCAAATTTGTTGGCATATAGTTGCTCGTAGTAATTTCTTAAAATTTTTTGTATTTCTATGGTGTCTGTTGTCCTCTTTCATTTTTGATTTTATTAATTTGGGTCCTCTCTTTTTTTTTTCTGATGAGAGTGGCTAAAGGTTTGTCGATTTTGTTTATCTTCTCTAAAAACTAACTCTTGGATTCATTGATCTTTTGTATTGTTTTTTTGGTCTCTATTTCATTTATTTCCGCTCTGATCTTTATTATTTCCTTCCTTGTCCTTCCTTTGGACCTATTTTGCTGTTCTTTTTCCATATCCCTTAAGTGTAAGAATAAACTGTTATTTTGTGATTTTTCTTGTTTCTTTATGTAGGCCTGCATTGATATGAATTTCCCACTTAAGGCTGCTTTTCTGCATCCCATAGGTTTTGGGTCGTCGTGTTTTCATTTTCGTTTGTCTCGAGATATCTTTTGATTTCTTCCTTGATCTCATTGTTGACCCATTCATTATTTAATAACATGTATTCAGCCTCCATGTATTTGTGTGTCTTCCAGTTTTTTTTTTCCTGTAGTTGATTTCTAATTTCATAGCACTGTGGTCAAAGAAGACAATTGATATGATTTCAATTTTCTTAAATTTATCAAGATTTGTTTTGTGACCTAACATGTGTTCTATCTTGGAAAATGTTCCATGTTCACTGGAGAAGAATGTGTATTCTGCAGCTTTGAGGTGAAATGCTCTCAAAATATCAATTAAATCCAACTGGTCCAATGTATCATTTAAGACTGCTGTTTCCAAATTGATTTTCTGTCTGGAAGACCTGTCCCTTGTTGTCAGAGGTGTGTTGAAGTACCCTACTATGATAATGTTACTGTTGATCTCTGTCTTTATGTCAGTCTGTTTTATATATTTAGGTGCTCCTATGTGCATAGATGTTTACTAGGGTTATCTCCTCTTGTCGGATCAATCCCTTTATTATTATGCCCATCTAAAAGGAGAAATTCTTGCTGTAGCACAGAGAAAGAAAAAGTAAATGATTTTTTTAAATTAAAGTTTATTGGGGTGACAATTTTTAGTAAAGTTATATAGGTTTCAGCTATGCAGCTCTGTAACACATCACCCGTATATCACATTGTGTATTCACCACCCAGAGTCAATTCTTCTTTCACCATGTATTTGATCCCTTTTTTTATGTCACACAGATGAAGGAAATAACACAGATCATCTCCAAGAACTAGCTAAATAATTTGATGGCAACTCACTGTCTATATGGAAATAGATCGAAACCTGGAGATAAAACATATTCTTTTAACCCATGAAAAGTTTTCACTTCTTCATTTATTTGCCTAACCACAAAAGCAATAGCTAGGTTGTTGATTACATATATATATATATATATATATATATATATGTATATATGTATATATGTATATATGTATATATGTATATATGTATATATATATATATATATGTATTTGTGTGTGTGTGTGTGTGTGTATATATATATATATATATATATATATATATATATATTAAATTTTGTTGCTGCTGTGTTTGTTGGTGTTTCAAACATTGATTAACTTCCTACTCCATTCACACAGTTCAGTTTGGTACTTCAGCTTAAATTGTTGTTTAGTTGGAATGTGAGAGGGAATGGGCAAACACGCCTAGTTTAGCTGTTATATTTGGGAAGAAGAAGGTGATTTGTAATCTCAGCAATTACATTTCTCATGATTTCAGTCTTCCCTAATGCTAGGAAATAGTGTTAACCTTAATATTTATCTGTTTATTAAATTATACACCCAACCAAGAATTGTTGTGTATCAGCTATGTACTGTTATTACTCCATTAAAAATTAGCTTATATGAGTTCAGTATGTATCTTGATATTTGATTATTAGTTAATGTGAGGAACGTCATTCTTCAAAATTATTTTGATTAGAGAAAAGTTAGTGCCAGTGAGACCTTACCTCTCTTTCTTCCCCGCCCTTGAAGTTGTATTTATTGGAATAAGCACACTTTTATACTTACCTATTCTACATTTCATATTCTTCAACAGTAAAATTAATAAAGTCATAATTACTACCTGCCTAACTTACAGTGTGTTATATAAGTTCATGAGTTGAGAGCCTTAAAACAGTTTGATCTCTTTATATCAAAAGTGCTTCATAGATATGAAGGACTTTTATTTTTTTCAGTTAAGTTGAGTAAGTGAGCAGGATATCTAAAGCAACTATTCTCGTCACTTACCATTCCTTGTAAATACAAAAGAATCTAATTAGCCCAATGCTTCTTCTATTTGAAATTGCTCTGTGAGATATGAATAGACATGGTTACCCTTCAGCACACATAGAATTAAGCTCCTGGGATTTTTGAAGGGAAACAGCACTGTTCTCTCCTAGCCCTAGTGGGTCTGTGAGATTTGCAGTTAAAGCAAATCTCAGCTCCTACAGTATTAAAGCAAATGAAAGGAGAGAGAATATTTTACTAATTAAAATAAAGGAAGGTATATTTTCTTTATCTAGTTAAAATGTATTATCTCCCTACAAATACATGAAAGGAACTAACAAATAATTTTAAAAGTCATTTAGTTATAGTTGAGCAAAATAAACTGTTTAAAGAAAAAACTGTAGAAATATTAGGAAGTTCAATTTATTATTTAAAATGGAGGAAGCATGGCTATGGTGGTTATTCGTCATTCTGTTGGTGGCACAGCATCTAAGCCTTCTCCGACATTTTGGGCAGTCTCCCCTGTGTGAGCTGTGCCAGAACACAGTGTGCCAGCAGAGAGTTGAAAATGATAGAAAATGATAGAAAGTCACTTTCTTACCATCCCTTGCAGCAGACACAAGCACATGACCCAAACTGTGCCAACGAAATTCATTGACCCCAGAATTAAAGTGGGAATCTAGTGTGCAAGTGTGTGTGACCTAGGGATTCTCTCCAGGAATTAGTTTCCTAGATTATCAGTGGCAGCACTGGTGTCCATAAATGTAGAATTGGTCAAGCCAGTTGCAGTATTTAGCATCATGTCAGTTGTGGCAATTATGTCCTCAGATGAGTAATCACAGTGAAAATTTAGTGTGTTTTTCCCATCTGTGTGTCTTCAAATGTAATTTTCTAGTTATCCTGTCAGTTATGTGAACTAACCAAATCCATTTTAGAAGCATTTATTCTAAAATCAGAGATATGGTTCTATGTAGCCTGTAATTTAGATTCCTAACTGGTTCAAAATTGAATTAATAGCTGTATGGGAATATTAAGCATATTAAAATCCATTTATCACAAAACATTGACAAAATATTGTTATTTTAATACTCAGAATGAAGAAGTCAGCCATTTATGTTAGTAAAATAACAGGAAATAATTTGGATTATCTTAATTAGTTCTTAGTAAAAAGGTTGTATTCAAATGAAAGCTATTTTGGCATATATTATAACGGAAAATATTTTATATTTTATAGTGAGAAAAAAAAAGATGAACTTCAGAGGCTGTCCAACGAATTGAAATCTGACTTTTCTACTTTTGAAAATGTGGCTTTGGGTAAGTCATTTAAACTCTTTGACTTTTGATTTCCACCCTCACATGGACAGTAAGAGAGAGACAATTTATAGGATTGCTGGATTAGAGGTAATATATTTTAAATGCTTATTACAGTGTCTAGAGTATGACAGGTATTGACCAAATTATATTATGTGATATGTTACTGGATATTAGTGAGTTATTTTCTCAAGTTGTTCTGTTTTGATTTGGATTTTAGCTCGGTGTCGTTCCTAAATATATGGGGTATATTCCGAGCATGCGTGACACCTCTTAATAATTACAGCTGGGGTCCTTGCTGATGGTTTGGTGTCTATAATAATGATGATTTTAACGTGTATATATATGCACATATATACATATATATACATATGTATATTTGTATCACTCTTGGTCATACAAGAAGAGACGGAGATTTATTAGAAATCTGGTTGTTTAAATTCTATTGTAAAGTAAGAAAAATACTGTTGTAAACCATTCCTCTTCATTCAGGTTTGTGCTTTATATCTTTGCTGACTAACTGTGACAGGCACTGTAGGTTGGCCATCCTCCCTTATTTTTTCATTTTACCTGATTGCTTAAGTTCAAGCTAAAGATATATGAAAGAAAGATATTAATGTTGTCTGTTCCTAAACCTTCAGCATCACTTCTCCACATTGACTTAAGATACCTTTTGATACAGTACCGGTCTTTGATAGTTTTCCTTGTTGTGTGGTCTGACAAGATGTTCTAAATTTATCTTATATTTTCTGCCCCAGATACATACATATATCTCTTTATTTACATGATGGTTCTAGCTTCCAAGCATAGAGAAGATAATAGAATTAGAATGTCACATAATTATTCACGATTCTCATTGAACCATACCAATACTACTACAATAATTAATTCAAAAAAGAATGTATGTATTTGTTCACATGCACTCCTCATTTCATTCCATTTTTAAATAGTCATATATCTATATTTTAAGAATATATAGACCGTACATAATAGTTTGTCAGTTTTAAAATCCTCATTTAATTTTGTACTAAATACTAATTTTTACATACTATTCACAATGAGTCTTTATGTCGGTGTCTGCCTAGTCATATTGTTTCTCTGAAATCTGAACTCTACTCGATGTATTTTCCCGATTGTCTGCAGCTTGTATCACTCTCATAAGAGTGATTTGACCTTTTTACTTGGGTATTTAAATGATTTCTCTCTTGCTCTCCCTCTTTCTTTCTCCCCTACCTCCCTTTTGCCTTCCTAACTCTTGTCCTGCTCTTTCTGCTCCTTCTCCAGACTTTCTTCTAAACATTAGTGTGTTGTGAGGAAGGAGTTGTTGTTTTGAAAATTATTTTGTTTAATGACTTTCAAGGTACCTGTGGGCGATTTATACAATAATCCTCTGAGACTAGAACTGATGATAAGAGTTGCTGCTCTAGAACTAGGCTCAATAGTGTCAGTGGGAGGATACTATTCTGGAAGAGTTGAGAGTAAGTGGTGGCACTAAATACTCAGAAGCAAGATGGGTTTACTAACTTGCGTGGATCCATGGTGTTCCTAGGACATAATAAATTGGCATCCCATGGTAATATTAATTTATGAAACAAAAATATCAATAGTCAGTTTGTAAAATAACTGAGGCCAGTTGCTCTAATGGAAATTCATACTCTCTCAGATAATTTCCAGATCTAACTGGTTCTTAATCCTGGAACTCATTGCTTGAAAGGGAGGCAAAGTTCACTTGAGAAAGAGCCCTTCAATGTCATCACAAGTAAATACCTGCCCAAGTCTTCCCCATAGGGACCTGAAATTTTTCTCAAAATTATTACACTTGAAGAAAAAGGAATCCAAGCTCTTTTGAAAATTACAGGGTTCAGCTGACACAAAACACCATCTTGGCGCTCTCCACTTAATGTGGAGATGTGAAAAGGCCAAATAATAAATGGCATGCTGTTACAAGTCCATCTCCTGGATGTCTTATGTTTCTGCAGACCAAACTTTTGGATATTTCTCTAGTCAGTAAGTGTACAATTGAGATGAATATAGTTCATAGCTGGCAGAACTATCACAATGGTTTTCTGGTCCAGGAAATGAAAATCATTATGGTGAGAAAAGCCAGGTGGAAGTCTCTGAAACATCACTCCCTCCACCTAGAGAAGATAGTAAATAAGAATCAATGTCATGTCCCATGTGGAATGTCAGAGATGTATTTGTGAAAAAATGCAGTGTTACTAGTCCTCATCACATTTTATTTAATTCACCAATAAAACCACTGCAAAAAACCGAATAGATATTGACAGAAGACAGTGGACTGCCTAAACATAGGGAAGTGGTAGTTCCAAAGCTGGCTGCCATGGGGGATGTGATATCTTTATTAGAAAAGATGTAATCAGCTCTGGAAATTGGAATATAGCTAATGACCTCAGAACATGCTATTTTCAGTCTCCATTAGGAAAGAAGATCTGAATTTGTACACATTTAGTGTCTTGCCTCAGAGCTATAATAATTTTCCTTTAAATTTTTAAAATAGATTTAAGGGAAATTTGGTCACCTGCTTATTCCTGAGATCAGATTAGTTAACTCTATTGATGAATCACATCAAAGGGACCTGAAAAATCGGGATTAGCAAGTACTTTCACTTCCCTTGTAAGATTCATGTGCAACAAAGAATAGAAAATAAATCTCGCCGTGATTCACAGACCTGTCACATTGTTGAATCTTTAGGGGCTCCAATTATCTGGAGACCCCAGGACATTCCTTCACTGGAAGGACATTATTACATTTTACCTATCCTACTGCTAATAAAAGGAACAGCATTCTGTAGGCTTTTCTGGATTTTGGAGTAGAATATAGCTCTTTTTAGAATATTGCTTCAACCTATTTATTAGATAATTCAAGGCTGGCAGTTTCCCATGGACCCGGAGCAAGACAGGGCTCTGCAGCACGTTCAGGCTCTGGTACAAGCAGTTCTCAGCTCACTTACATTATGTGACAGACCCAAAAGTACCAGAGGTAAATCGGGATGTTGTGTGGAGTTTCTGGAAACCATAATAAAGGAATAGCAGTGAAGATTCCTCCAGTTCTGGAGAAAGTTTGTGGTTTACGTTGCAGAAACCAGCAGTTTTGACATGCTTCTAAGTTCCAGGAGAGATTGAGCACCTGACCACAGGGCAGTGAATGACTGTGGGATCAAAGCTGACCCTTGTGAACTCAGTGTGTCAGACATGACAAATTATCAGTTTGGGCAGTGAAGTAGCAATCCATTTTATCATGGGCATGGCACATTTGCAAGGAGTCTAACTAAATGTAGTTAGTGTACAAGTCACAGAAATAATTATGTGTGTCTATGTCTTCTCACTTTTGTTGACTAAATAAATCACCTGCTAAGGTTCACCTTGGAATGGCAGCTATTCATACTGCAACCTCTACCCTTCATTCTAGCTCTGAAAGCAAATCTGAGGAATTTGTTTTGTTCTTATGTACTTACAAGGTGGTAGGAAGGTAGTTTTCCATAATACCTTTCTCTGGGACCTGAAACAGGGCTCAAGTAGACCTGGGTTTGAGGGGTGAGGTGGGGTGGTGTGAATAAAGGAATAAAGCCAGTGAATAAAGGAATATGATGGAGTATAAGGGGTAAAAATTTAGTGACCCACGGAGTCAATGAAGGAAAGTAATATGGTGGTCTTTATTCCTGTTTTCTTCTCCTTAATCTTGCCACTGTTCTATTACCACCAATTAGATAATGACTTCTCTCAGAGATTGTGACTATTAGGCAGAAAAGTGGTTTTACACTGAGGACATAAGTACTTTTTATAATATTGATTGTGTGGGAGCATGCATTTGTGTGCTCAAATAAACTGAACAAATTGAGTAAACGAGCTCTCGGTACACAACTCATTCACAACCTGAGGACTACATATATCAAAGGAAAGTTCTTTGACAATATTTTTCAGTATTGTGTATCAAAAACATCTGTAATTCATGAAAAAGCAAAGAAATATATTCTCTGTGAATGCAAAGATATTTGCATGAAACAGTGCTTTTCATACATTATAGAAATCTGTTGGATTTATTCCAGATAAATTATTAATCTTTTTTCTTGGGCAATACTAAGATTTTAAAGTAATGGCCAAATTTTGTTTCATCTCCGTAATGTAACTTTTAAAATGTTTCAAGTTATGCTTTTTAAAATTTATTTTAGCATTTAAGAGTCAGCAATAGTAGTAACTCAGGAAATTATTGAACTTCTTAAATACATAATAAATCATTTTAGTAAATCATCCATTCTTTCGCAGTTATAAGTTTAATCACCTGAATTTCCCAAGATCTCAAGTCTGTGGATTACAGTAGCAGAATTAACCTGAAACCCATGGGCATTTACCTACACCTTTTCACGGAGGTCCTTTGTATCCTTTATCTTTCCCCTGAAACGTTTCTTTATTCTTCTTGCTCATGGACTTTTTGGAGGTGCCAGGAGGTGTCCCATTTGTCTTTTACAAGTACAATTATTTTCTGCTAAGTGCTATTCTGTTAGCTCCCTACTAGTGTCACCATTCTTCAGCAGTCATGACACAGTTCACCCTGGCAGATGTGGGGCCATCCTGAGTATGTCTGTCCCTGTCCACATGTCCACTCAGACACTATTGATGCTGCATTAGGAAGTGCATACTTTGACAGCTGCTGCCACTGCTCTGAGTACCTTGGTATCTCTGCTGCTGCAGTGGCTGTTGTCCCGTATACACCCCAAGAAATGTGTTGAGGTAGGAGTGGTTCCAATGCTGCTTCCCTCCACCACTGGCCAAGTGCAGGTTAGTGGGGCTCTCTTTTCAGTGAAACGTTCTCTTAGACTTTCACGTGAAATACTTAGCGTACCTTGCCTTAGATAGTTTTAGGCAGACAATCTTTCCTGTATTTCTTTTTTTTTCTTTTTTTTTTTACTTGATCATCTACCTAGTTTTCATACTTCTCAAGCATGAATCCATTAGGAATGATGCTGTAATACAAACCTCAGCTAGCTTCTCTGACAAGTAAGGCTTCCTCTGATCATTCTCTTAATGCAAAAGGCTTTTGGTATAAGCAGATCAAACTCATCTTCAAATTGTGCTTAATATCACATCATACCTCATTAGGTTCTTGAACTTAAGTTTGTGGTTTAGATTAACTGCTTTCTTTACTTTTGACATTTAAAAAAAATGGAAATTAATAAAACAGCCAATTGACTGACACAGTATTTCTTTTCTACTACGTACTAATGTGGTTTAATACTAGTTTCCATATAAAAGTCAAATGGTATTATACTAAGTTTAAATCACATGCTCTTCATTTGAAAATAAGACTTTCAATCTATTATTTAAATACAAGGCTACAAATGTCAATAATTCTGAAAGTAACACTAATAGATTAAATGGTGGTGAGGCAAGAAGTCTAACAGACCACAAGTAAGAAATGACAATTAGAAGTCATTTTCCCTAGCAGTTTCACTTTTAATACCACTACAAAATGAATAAAATAGTAGATTTCCATATTTAATATTATAGGTGTAAATTTTATACATTAATAGGAAACTATACCAGCAGTGTCCATAGTTGCCGGTATTACTTCTTAAAGACATTTTTCTCATGGAAATTTAAACGTTTTTAAGATATTTTTATTTTGTAATGAGTATGAAATAACTAACAACAAAGATCTTTGAAGATTTTTATTCTTTATCCCCTATTTAATAAGTTTCCCTTACTAAAAGAAAACAATTAAAAGACAACAATTGAAGAAGAGGACAGTGTTAAAAATCTACTAGAGCTACATCATCCCTTTATGAGCTATTTTACTGTATTTTTTGGAATCTGGAACCTGCAACTTAAGGGTCAGAAGTGCAGTGGGATTAGTGTTATCAGAGATGTGTGGTGAGATGAAAAACAAAACAAAACACAGAAATCACACTGAGAAGACCTGATCCTAGTTGCTGTCCAGCTACTTCCTAGCTGTGTGATTTTGCATATAGTTCATCTTCTCTAAAGTTATTTAATCAATAAATGTAGAAACCATTTTTTGTCTTGTCTCACAGGTTTTTCTAGATGATTGCTATTAGGGTTCAATGAAAATGTATATGAAAATGTCAGCATATTTTGAAAGCCACACAAATAGAAATTAATATTATAATTTCAGTCTTACGTATTTCTGGTGACATGAATTCACAAAAGTAAATTACATGCTCAGGAAAAGAGCTGTTGGGATTGGTGACTTAATAATTTTACAACCTAATTAAATATGGGAAGAATTTATTTTCAGTCATGTCCAGGAGATTTTATTAAGGGGCAAACGCATCATTAAGGTGATGACATACTTGTATCAGGACATTGAAGATCTAAGAAACAAGAATGTTTTAGGATGCCATTCTTTTGAATTTGACACTTAAGAATTGGCACATTTGGTTTGGTAGATTCTATTAAATAGAGCAAGAAACAAATTTGCTTACAAATTCTTTTTTTTTAATTAAAGTTTATTGGGATGACAATTGTTAGTAAAGTTACATAAATTTCAGGTGTACAATTCTGTAATACATCCTCTATAAGTCGCATTGTGTATTCACCAACAAGTCAGTTTTCCTTCCATCACCATTTATTTGATCCTCTTTACCTTCATCTACCACCTTCCTCCCCCCTTATCCTCTGGTAAACACTAAACTATTGTCTGCATCTATTAGTTTTTGTTTCTCATTTGCTTGTCTTGTTCTTTTTGGTTTATATACCACGTATCAGTGAAATCATATTGTTCTCTACTTTTTCTGTCTGACTTATTTCGCTTAACATTATAATCTCAAGATCCATCCATGTTGTCACAAATGGTCCTAATACATCATTTGGCAGAATAGCATCCCATGGTGTATGTATACCACAACTTGGTATCCATTCACCTATTGAAGGACATTTTGGTTGTTTCCATGTCTTGGCCACTGTAAATAAAGCTGCAGTGAACATTGGAGCATACTTGTCTTTATGGTTAATGTTTTCAGATGTTTTTTGGTAGATACCCAGGAGAGGGATTGCTGGGTCATGTGGTAATTCTATTCATAATTTTTTAAGGAACCTCCATGCTGCCTTCCATAGTGGCTGCACCAGTCTGCATTCCCACCTACAGTGTATGAGGGTTCCTTTTTCTCCACAGCCTCTCCAACACTTGTTACTATCTGTCTTGTTGATGCTAGCCATTCTAACTGGGGTGAGGTGATATCTCATTGGGGTTTTCATTGGTATCTCTCTCATGATTAGTGATGTTGAGCATTTTTTCATATGTCTATTTGCCATTTTTAGGTCCTCTTTGGAGAAATATCTCTTCAGGTCCTCTGCCCATTTTTCAATTGGGTTGTTGTTTTTTTGTTGTTGAGGTGTATGAGTTCCTTGTGTATTTTGGATATTAGCACCTTAGTGGAGGCACTGTTTGCAAAAATCATCTCCCATTCAGTTGATTGCCTCTTTGTTATGTTGATGGTTTCTTTTGCTGTGGAGAAGCTTTTAAGTTTGATATAGTCCCATTCATTTATTTCAGCTTTTACTTCCATTGCCTTTGGAGTCAAATTCATAAAATGCTCTTTGAACTCAAGGCCCATAAGTTTAGTATCCATGTTTTCTTCTATGCAGTTTATTGTTTCAGGTCTTAAGTCTTTGATCCATTTTGAATTAATTTTGGTACATGGTGACAGATAGCAGTCCAGTTTTATTCTTTTGCACGTGGCTTTCCAATTCTCCCAGCACAATTTATTGAAGAAGTTGTCTTTACCCATTGTGTGTTTTTTTGGTTCTTTGTCAAAAATTATCTGTCCATATTTATGTGGTTTTATTTCTGGATTCTCTATTCTATTCCATTGGTTTAGGTGTCCGCTTTTCTGCCAATACCATGCTGTTTTGATTATTGTTGCCCTGTAGTACAAGCTAAAGTCAGGGAGTGTGATACCTCCAGTAGTGTTCTTTTTTCTTAGGATTGCTTTGGCTATTCGGGGTCTTTTGTGGTTTCAAACAAATTTGATGATTTTTTGTTCTATTTCTTTAACAAGTGCCATTGGGATTTTGATGGGGATTGCATTAAATCTGTATATTGCTTTGGGTAATGCGGCCATTTTAACTATGTTGATTCTTCCAATCCATGAGCACAGAATGTTTTTCCATTTCTTTGTTTCCTTCAATTTCTTTAAAAAATGTCTTATAGTTTTCAGCATATAGGTCTTTCACATCCTTGGTTAAATTTATTCCTAGGTATTTTATTTTTGTTACAATTGCAAAAGGAATTGTTTTTTTATTATTATTATTATTTCTTTTTCTGAGATTTCATTGTTAGTATATAGGAATGCAATTGACTTTAGTACGTTGATTTGTACTAAAGTACATTGATTTGTAGCCGCAACTTTACTGTATTCATTGATTGTTTTTAATAGCTTTTTGGTTGAGGCTTTTAAAACCTCAACCATATGTAGCATCATCTGCAAAGAGTGACAATTTAACTTCTTTCACAATTTGGATGCCTTTTATTTCTTTCTCTTGTCTGATTGCTCTGGCAAGGATTTCCAGCACTATGTTGAAAAGCAGAGGTGATAGGGGACAGCCATGTTGTGTTCCTGAACGTAGAGCAAAGGGCTTCAGTTTTACCATTAATTATGAGATTAGCTGAGAATTTGTCATATATGTCCTTTATTATGTTAAGGTATTTTCCTCCTATACCTATTTTATTAAGTGTTTTAATCATAAATGGATGTTATATCTTGTCCATGAAGGTCTTTCTGCATCAATTGATGTAATCATATGATTTTTGTCTTTTGTTTATGTGATGTATCACATTGATGGATTTGCTTTCAAATTTTTACTCAGTCATTTACTATCTAACTTTGAGGAGAAATTACTCAGTTCTTGAGTTCAATGTTTTCAACTCTGTAAAACAGAGGTGGTGACAAGAATAACAATAATACTCATACTATGAGAAATGAATAGTGAGTGCTAATTACAGCAGATACTTTATTCAGTGCTTTCTGTAGGGAATAATGAATAGAGTTGCTGTGAGAATGAAGGATATTTTAAATATAAATGATTTACTGTACTCTGATACTTTTATGTGCTAAATAAAAGACAGTCACATTTATTTTTTATTAGTTTGAGAAAAAAGAAGCATAGAATCTTAGCTGTACCTGTTTGGCTTTGGAGTAAATTGGTAGGGTTTGGATTCTGACTCTGAAATAAGCTAAAAATATTACTCATAATAACAACCAAAATGTAAAATACCTAGGAAACTACATAAAGAGCTAACATTTGATAATATAAATAATAGCTGAAATAAAGTAATAAAAATAGATTTAAATAAATGGGAAAGTATATTATACACAGGGATGAATAGCTACATTTATACATTTGACATGTCAGTTTCCTCCAAAATAAGACACATTATCGATACAATCAAAGTAAGATTTCTGTCTGTGTACTCTGAAACATTTGACCATCTTATTCTAAAATAGATATGAAAGCATTCTCTTGCAGAGATGGCTCAGTCAATTTCAATAAAGAAGATGAGGGCACTCTCACTGACAAACACTGATATGTTCTAAGAAACCATTGTACTAAACTATTACAAAAACAAGGAATTTGACAAAGAGAACAAAATAGAGATCACAAAAATATATGTATGTATACATATTTCTTTGTGTGTATTTCATATATGTATATGAAAATGAACAATGGTTTCTCACAAATGGGGAAAGGATGGGTCATTTTAGTATAGTTTTGAGAAAACAGCCTACTCTACGAGAAGAGCATAGCTGTATCACTACTTTATTCAAAATCATGTCACACTCAAAATGTTTTCATAGTCAAAAGGTAGAAGAAAAGAAAAAGTATAAAGATAATAGAAGACAACTGGGAAGAATTTTTCATTTATTACCAAGGGTGGGAAAAGCTTCATTTTTAAATGAGATCTAAACAGCACAAAGCACACATAAGATAATGAAAAAGCAGATTTCACAAAACACAAAAATTTATTTAAAATTATCTTTACTAACAATCTCCATAATAAAGTTATAGGTAAATAACCAGTGAAAGCTTTTTCTAAATATCTTCTAAAGACCTAAAAGTAAAAACAAATTTTTTAAAAAAATAGTGATATAAATAAAAAATGCTCTAATTACAGGACAGTAAAATACATATACGTAACTATATATATATATATATATATATATATATATATATATATATATACACACACACACACACACACACACACATATTTCTTTCAATGGTATAATTGACAAAGAATTGAACAGGAAATTTATAAAAGTTGTAGACCAGTGGCTGTTCTAACTTCTTAAGTAATCAGAAAACATGCAAATTAAAACATCTGAATGAAAAAGATTAGAAATGTGAACAATCTGCTGTTGACAAGGGTGGGAATCCTTGACAATACTTAGAGAAATAAGTGTGTGTACTTCAAGATTCAGTGATCCTACTCCTCAGTAATATGTTCCCAAAGTGGGGAAAAAATTCTCAAAGGACCTGAGAAGACATGTAACACGGTATGTATGGCAACTTTGTCATGGCATAGAGATATGGAGTGGTATTTTAACAATAACATTTGCATATTAAGAACATATATTGGACATGCTAGATTGATGACTATGGAAGAGAGGGATAGAAATGGGTATTTGAAAGAAGGGGAAAATAGACGAGAAATATTTATATCAGAAAATTTGATAATAGTGTAAAATCTTAAAATATGTGTGTGTGTGTGTGTGTGTGTGTGTATATATATATATATATATATATATATATTTTTTTTTTTTTTTTTTTTTTTTTGTCTAAAACAAAGTGTGTCCAGAATTAGGGAGAGGTAAGTTAATGCAGCTCATATGTAATATTATCAGTCCATCAAACTCTGTATCTGAAGCATATAACTGTGTTCATCACGGTTGTAATATATCTGTTTTATATCCAGGTCGGTACATGCATTCCAATCGAGAATAAGGGTAAGACTTGGAGGCCAAACACAAGAAATGAACACCGATTGAGTCTGTCTCTTTTATATTGCTTCCCAGAAGTCTCACTCAGAAACTTTCAGTTGCGTCTTATTGGCCAAAATTATGTCATATGGCTACTTCTAGCTGTTAGGGCACTAGGGAAAATCAAACATTTAAACTTTTGACCCTATAAAATAGAGGAAAAGTAGAAAAAGTGTCATTGTAAATGTGCGCCCAATACAGAGCTTGTGTACGCATGCTGTATTGATCTAATGAGCTGTACATTTCCAATAAGGAACCAAAGGAAATAGATCTTGGTGCCCGAGGCACACAATAGCAAGTGGATTTGCTGATATAATGATAAATGTTTCAGTATAAAAGGTAACAAAATTCACTGGCAATTCCTGAAAATAAGGAATGAAATAATGAACGTGCTGTTTTTGAAAGGTTTATATGACTATGAGTTGTGGGATATGTTGTAAAAGAGGTAAACTAGAAACAGAAACTGGAGTAGGGAAGTGTTTTATAGTACAGTAAACATGTATGGAATTCATTCCCCTTGGTTTGGTTTCTGGCCATTTCATGAACTTCATGCTCCTTAAATCTTTCTGAATCTCATTTTCATATAGAAATTAGGGATAATGATGCTAATTGTTACAATAAATAAGTGAAATAATGTTTGTAATTTACTTAGTAGTTTATCACTTTTAATATAGACAAAAACATTCTCATCATGGCAAACCGTACCTATTGACACCTTTCAGAAACATTATACTTACTAGAATTTTTTCTCATTGCAGACAAAAACAACATAACAATGTACTATGCAGTGTATTTCACATATCAAAATGTTGCTCTTAGCCAATGAAATGTGTAAAATAGAAAATAGCAAGTAATTAGATTATGATTCCAAGCTAATTCTTATATCAAGGGACTAATAAAAGCTAATCTTCTCCCAAATCCCAGTGGGAGCTTAGCGAAGACAGATGGAATTCTAGTCTCATCACAATTCACAATAAGCTCAGTTAGTCCTGCAACTCATCTTCCAATTATTCTCTCACTTGCTAAATAAGTCAGTCTATGTCTCAGGAACACTCCGCCTCCCTTCAAGCATTTTCTGTACATAATCCCTGCAAGACAGAGCCTACTTTGATGTTTTTCTCAAAAGTTGGACATTACAGAATACCAGCACTCCTGAAGTTTCCTCCAAGTCTTGCAAAGAGTTGATTTTGTGTGCTCTGCTGGACTATCACACAGATGGTGGTTGGGAAGATAAGAGTACCCTTGAGGTTTTCTGCTTGAGGATATTGTTTATTGATGTCTAGTGGTGAACATGAGTTCTCCATTTACCCCCTGGCTTTCCCCATACTGAAACTACAGTGCCATCTCGCTACCCACAAAAACAAACAACCTTGGCAAAGAGCTATCTATAAGACAGATAGCACTTTGTGTGTGTGTCTGTGTGTATATGTGTGTGTGTGTGTGTGTGTGTGTGTAATGCGAATATAATCATAGATCTACAAAAAGATAAAGATTTCAGTGAGAAGTATATTCAGAGGATGAAACTATGTCTTTGTGAAATCATTCTCATCTACATAGTGAAATTATTTTGGTAATTGTGGCACGATGTTAAGGATCGTGAAATGTGTACTAATGTGTACTAAGTCTTTTAGTTAATTTTCCTTGTTTGACTCATTTGCCCAGTCAAGCCAAAACTTTGTCATTTACAATGTTTGACTAATAAATAACAAAACTCTATTGATTACTATAGAAATATTATGTATTCAAATTTTAACAAAGCATTGGCAATTTCAACAATTGTGAATAATTCAGCATATTTTAACTAAGCATCATAATAAATAGTAAAAGTTCTTTAAATGTTAGCTTTTGTATCAAATCTCATAATGAAAGAGAGTTGTTTCCCAACTCCCTTTATAGAAGACAGATGGAATTCTAGCCTAATCACAATTCGTAGTGAATCCATTTAATCCTTAAACCCATCCTCCCATTATTTACATCTCTATCAGGATCCTCAGGTAGCATTCTGATATATTTACTATTTTTAAAAAAAAAAAAGATAATGTGATTTTTTTTTTATCCAATTCTACAAAAAAGAAAAGAAAAATCAGATTTCATTCAGTCATTAAATAAAATTCATTGGGTACTTATTTCATGCCAGATACTTAGTTTAGGGCTATGAATGAAATATTTTCTTGATAGGGTGATAGTATAACAGTGAAATACGTAAACAAATACATATTTTCTATTGTTTTAGTAAATTTTTGTAAATTTTTCCAAAGAAACATAGTTATAAGCAATAATTCTACCCAAAAGAGGCATAGAAAATTGTCCAGGATTAATAAACAAGTTAGGCTGTGGAGAATATGAAGTGGCTTTTCTATAAGGGTCCAGAATCTAAGACATGTAAAGAACGTAGTATACCCTGGGAATGGGAATAAGTTTGCACTAGCTTCCTAGGGCTGCCTTAACAACATGCGACAAACTCAGGAGCTTAAAAAACAATAGAAATTTACTCTATTAGAAATTTCTGGAAGCTTGAAGTCTGAAATCAGGGCATGGCCATATCCCCTGCAAGCCTCTAGGGAGGAATTTGTTCTTATCTCTTCTAGCTTCTGGAGGTTTCCAGTATTCCTTGGCGTTTCTTGGCCTGTAGCTGCATCACTCCAAACTCTCCCTCTCTGATCATATGGCTTTCATTACTCTGTGTTCTCTCCTTCCTATGTTTCAATCTTTTTATCCTTTGTAGGAATCAGTCATTAGATTTAGTCTCCATTCTAAACCTGTACGACATCATCTCAGTTTGATCACATCTGCAAAATTCCTAATAATATCATATTCACGGGTACTGGGATTAAGATTTGACCATAGCTTTTTGGGAGACACAATTCAACCCATACAGAGTCCCACCATGGACTCTTTGTAAACAAATTTAAAGCAGCTGATAAGACATGCTAATGAGTTTGGATTTGAGGAATTAAGAAAATATCAAGAGTTTTAATCCAGATCTGTTAAGGTGTTAATTTTTTTTTTTTTTTTTTTTTTTTTTTTTTTTTTTTTTTTTTTTAAGAAAGCTAAATGTTGGACCTGTGCAAAATGAGCTGGAAGGTAGAAAAGCATGGACTTGAGCTAAGAAAGGGCTATCCAAAAATGGCAAGAAAAATAAAATTGAGAAGATGGTTCTTAGTGACTGTTGTGAATTTGTCAAATTAACACTTACGACGTAGTAAGTAGAGCACGGGGTGCCACATGCTAAATCCAAGTTTAACAACAGACTCCAAGAGGAATTGAACTAGAGAAGCTTATTATTCAAAAGTCCTGGAATGTATACCTGACATACCCCAAGGGGAGGTCAAAGCCGACTGCAGACAGAGAGAAATCCTGGGGTGTCGCGTCCTGCACGACAAGAGCTGTGGGAAACGAGAAGGGCAGCACAGGGTTAAGAAAGACAGTAACCAAGAATAGAGTACAAGCGGGGCCAAGGGACTCAAGCCTCAAGGACTGAATCGGGCCAACGCATAACTTTTATTGGTTAACAAATAAGGAAGTAAAGCTTGTTAATCTCAAGATCTGTGAATGATGTGCCTGCTGGCTGACTTTCCGAAGGTCCCCTTTGTGCTCCAGCACGTACTGTGTCTTCACACACATACATAAATCCAGGGGATCCATTAAAGTGGAGGGACCGATATTATTCCATCGGGTCTCAGTTTGCTGAGACATCCCCTCAAGAGAGCTTTAGCCTTATCTTTGCATCGAGCCTCAGTTTGCTGATGCACTCCCTTGTGAAATCCTAGGAAGAGAGCTTGGGAGCAAACGGTTTGGCAGCTGTAAGGCACCATCTCCCCCTTTTTGTTTTTGTAGGAGAAACACAGACTTGGCATCTTCCTCATTTATGGCCCGTCAGAGGGCTTGTTGTCCACACTTGAGTACTAAACAAAGTAGAATAAGAATAATTAACAAGTGCAATTGCACCTGCAAATCCTCCACCTAGGGTTTTCACCCAAGTGAGTGGATTCCAATGAGATGGTTCTTCTGCAGCCATGGAAAGTATCTCCTCTCCTTGGAGGAGTGGGAGCGTGGCATGAGACATCTGATCTATTTTTTGTTGTAGCTGTAGAATATCTACAGTGAGGTTGGGAGCATGTCCCCGGAGGTGAACTCATACCTCCGACCACGGGGTCCTAGTTTGGTTGTAAGAGAAAGGAGTCACACAGTAAGTAGAAACATTCCAATCACATTTTAAAGTAATCAAGGTATGGAGATTTTTAAATTGATCTCCAAGAGAAACTACAGTTGTCTCTAAATCAGCTAATCTAACAATAATTTCCTGATCAATTCCAAGTCTTACTAGCATTTTCATGCTATTCCTGTACAGATTGGCTTGTCTGTACAATCTGATGTAATGCTGCTCCAGAGACTGCAGCCACTGTTGCTAATGCTATAATTCCCATAATTGTTGCAATCAAGATTTTAATAAATCTTTTAGTCCTATGTAAAATTTTATGAAGAAGTTGTAAAACAACATTAACAATTGGGGAGCCTTCCCACGCCCTAAGAGCTTGAACGGGTATCCATAAACCCTGTCTTCTTTTTAAGATCATAATTTGGTCGTGGGAGGGATTATAAATTGAGGAATTAAGGCATGAAAACAAATGACGTTGAGGGCATGGATGAAGTGGAGGAGGAAAACTATGAGTGTTTAACTCCTGTGTATGAAATCCTTTACCAGGGGTCATAAACAAATCCTTGTAAGTGTCATTTTCTTCTCCTCTGGGAGTTACCCAAGCTTAATCAGAGAGAGGAAGACACGGAGGGATGGGACCAATGCAGATGGGTGTATATAAATAGCCTAAAGCTGTATGGCCAGAAATGGTAAAATTTCGGCCTTCTTCCTCAGGAAATTCCAGACCTCTTTGATCCTCTGGTCCAGGAAACCAGGAACAATCATTAAAATAACTGAGAGGAGGATCATTATTTCAAGTTACAGGTGTCAATAATGGAGGATTGGGTAAATAAGTCCAATAAGTAAAATTCTTGGTGGCAAAGCCAAGTGAGAGGCAACTTACAACAGAGACAACCACCAACATGGACAAAAACATTGACGTCAGTTTTGAGAACTCCCTTTTCATCAACCTTTTTTCTGCCATTAGAGCCAACTTTTTCAGTTGCCCCCAAGTGGGAGGTTGGGCACTGGTCGTTTGTGTTGTCATCTGTCGAATCACAGTTCTAATGGGGATTGAGGACACTGGATGAGTGATCGGTCGGCAGGTTGGAAGGAGAGGTTGGACATCTTGATTGTTGGAGGCTCCACCGTCTCTCTGTACCCTGTGAAGGGTTTCAGCCAAGTGAGGTTTCTCTTCCGCTGGATGCTGCTCATGATATGGTTTAACACCAACCAGGTATCTACAAAGGTCGTTTTTCAGTGTTGCCACACAACAGCCTACGCATCTGTCCCCTCGTACCTATGCCTAAAGAAAGGAGAGTCTGTGAAACGGATCCTTTCATGGACTTTCCTTCACTTTTGTGCATACACCTTATGTCTCCCTGTTTGGCCCCAAAGGATGGCTGGTTAGTCAATGGCAGGTAAGATTCCTCAAGGAGGGAACAACCTAAGCCAGGCACAGGTGCATAGGGGCCATCTGGAGAACTCACGGGATTGATAGAGGTGGGCACAGACCCCCACCTTCCCCCAGCTAAGGAGAGCCTCTGCCTCTGCAGCTACATTCCTTCCCATATCCTGCTTGGGAAGAGATTTAATGATGTTATCAGCTCTCCATCTATTCATATGCATAAAGGTTTTGTCCCTTGGGGGGGTACATACATCCTGAGACTTATGGTCCCGGCTGCTTGCAGGCAAGGGTGATTGGTTTGAATCAGTTTCCTAGCATAATGTGTGAAATTCACAGATCTTGAGATGAACAAGCTTTACTTCCTCGTTTGTTAATAAAAGCTATGTGTTGGCCCGATTCAGGGCTCAGTCCTTGAGGTTGGAGTCCCTTAGCCCTACTTGCATTCCATTCTAGGCTGCTGTATTTCTTAACCCTGGGCTGCTCTTCTCACTTCCCACAGCTCTTGATGTGCTGGACGCAACATCTGGAGCCCAACGTGGGGCCCGATTCTGGGGCTCGAATTTGGGACTCACTTGTGGGGCTCGAGAAGGAAGGTCAACTTCGAGTCGGAATTCAAAGAGGTTACAAAGAGCTATCATGGTGTGGGGACCCAGAAGAGATCGCGACAACTACTAGAAGAAAGTAGGATAACTCCCGGAGAATTTAACTAAGGTAAAAGGGGAATTATCTCTTTCTATGTGCAAGGGTGTGAATATGTGAGTGTGTGATTATGGTTCCGGCCACGGCTATGGAGCTTGTTTGAGCCCTAATCTGTGATATCATGGTCAAAGTCATAAGGCAAAACGGTGACTTAACGCCTAACAGCGTTAACCAGGGCAGGGGTTTATATGGGTGCGCCATAGCCAAGACAGACCTTAAAGTCCTGCGAAGGATGTGGCCAGGCGAACATCTGAATCCATTCTAAGTAAATGTCTTCTTTCTATCCTTTTTTCTATACATAATGGGAAATGTTAATAGCTGATATAGGTCTTATATTTGTTTGCTTAAACACTTTCTCGAGGCTGGAGGAGCTCGAGTGTCAGATCAGAAATTAGAGGAGCTTCTCAAAGTAATTGAAACTTATTGTCCTTGGTTCCCAAATTTAGGGACGTTAGGCTTAAAAACATGGGAAACAGTTGGTACAGAACTCCACGGATTATATCATAAAGGAGTTTCTCTCCCATTAACCATCTGGGATACGTGGAAATTAATCCAGTCAATTTTAGAACCTTTACAAACTGATCAGAAAGATTAAGGATATAAAGAAGTACAAGAATCTCAGGAAAAAGAGAAAGGGTCTCTGGAATCTCCCACCGTTGTTCCGAACTCATTGGAACCCTCAGCTCCCTCCACTGATCTGTCTCTATTGCGGGCTTTTAGAGCGTGTGAATGGGATTCACCAGTGCAGCAGAAAAAGAAAAACACTAATCCTTTTCTTTCTGCCGCGCATGCACACTGCCCCTTCAGGAGGCTCTCCTGCAGCTCTCTCTGCTGTAGAAAAGGGTATAAGACAGGCTAGATTGGAAGGGGACATCGAGGCATTTGCCTTTCCTGTTGTCATTCATGAGCGCATTACTCCTGACGCGGATCCAAACCACCCTAACATTGTTCAGGAATTTTTACATGAGCCATTTTCATTTTAACTTTTAAGGTACTTAAACAAGCTGTATCACTGTACAGCCCTACTTCTCCTTACATCGTGGGTCTTATACGGAGCACATCTCATAGCAGTCGATTAATTCCCACACATTGGAATACCCTAGCCAAGACTTGTCTTTCCTCATCGCAGTTTTTGCAATTTAATACTTGGTAGATTGATGGTGCAGAAACCCAAGCTAACATAATCAGGCTCACAGTATAGCTATTGTTAAAAATCAATTGCTAGGGAGTGGCCATTGGGAAAACGCCCAAGATCAATTAAGAATGAATGAACAGGCTGTTGACCAACTACAAAGAATTTGCCTAATGGCATGGGAAAAAATAGAACCGAGGGTAAAGCTCCAATGTCATTTCAAAAAGTCTTACAGGGTCCTTGGGAACCATACTCTGAATTTGTTGCCAAGTTACAGAATGCTATCAGTAAACAGGTGGCCAATTTACAGGCAGTTGAGATAATTTTACAAATCATGGCATATGATAATGCTAATGATGACTGCAAAAAGGCTATGGGAACCGTGAAAGGAAAAACAGACACTATCGGATACATCTGTTTGTGTCAAGGAGTAGAAACTGAACAATTTAAAGCTGCTATGTTAGCTCAAGCCATGACTGGATTCAAAATAGGTCAAAACAAATTTCCTCGTACTTGCTATAATTATGGGAAGCCAGGCCATACCAGAAAAGAATGCAGAAAGAAAAACAAAAACATTTCCCGTTTGCCTAGTGCTAATATTGTTACGGGACTTAAACCACCTGGATTGTGCCCTAAATGCCTAAAGGGAAATCTTTGGGCTTCTAAATGCAGATCAGTTTTTCATAAAAATGGGACCCCTACTCAGGGAAATGGGAGGTGGGGCCAGCCCCAGGCCCCAATGACAAAACCGGGGCATGTGTAAATCAGACTGCTTTTTAGAATTATCTGGCAGTAGCTCCCGCCTCTCTAAAGAAAAATTAGAGGCATTAACAGAATTAATGCAGACTCGATTAGAACAAAATCATATAGAATCTTCTAGCGCTTGGAATTCTCTTGTATTTGTTATTAAGAAAAAATCAGGAAAATGGCAAATGCTCACAGATCTGTGAGCTATCAATGCTATAATTGAACCCATGGGTGCTTTACAGTCTGGGCTCCCACAACCTTCAATGATTCTAAAAAATTGGACTTTAATAGTTATAGACTTAAGGATTGTTTCTATATAATCCCTTTACATCCTCAAGATTGTCCTCGCTTTGCATTTTCTGTTCCTTCAATTAATAATAAGGAACCTATGAAGAGATTTCAATGGAAAGTTCTCCCACAAGGAATATTTAATAGCCCTACAATTTGTCAGCTTTTTGTAGCCAAAACATTACAACCTCTAAGAACTAATTTCCCAGATTGTTATATTACTCATTATATGGATGACATTCTGTCTGCTGCACCCTCTATAGAGCTTTTAATGGCGTGCTTTAAATTACTTAAAAAGCAACTTGATTCAGCGGGACTTTACATTGCTCCAGATAAAATTCAAACTACAACACCAGTCCAATATTTAGGAATAGTTGTACACCGCCAGTCTATCAAACCCCAGAAAGTCCAAATTAGAAGGTATCAAATTTCGACTTTAAATGATTTACAAAAATTATTGGGAGATATTAATTGGCTACATCCAACTTGAGGTATTCCCACCTATGCTCTCAGTAATTTATTTGGTCTTTTGCACCACCCCCCCCAACTGGATAGCCCCCGCACCCTAACTCCTCAGGCCAACAAAGAGTTACAATTAGTTAAAAAGAAAATTCAGGATGCTCAAGTTCAACATATTGATCCCTCTTTGCCTTTACAAATGTTAATTTTCCCTACTCCACATTCACCTACGGCGCTATTTGTTCAACAGAATGACCTGGTAGAGTGGCTTTTTCTGCCTAATAAACTTTACTAAGTCACTTCCGCGCTATGAAGAGTTAGTCTCAGAACTCATATCACAAGTTCACACCAGGATGCTTCATTTAAATGGACAGGAACCAAGTGAAATAGTGGTTCCCTTTAAAAAACAACAGATAACACAAACATTCATTCTGAATCTTGGCAAATTGCTATTAGTGACTTTTTTGGAATAATTGGCAATCATTATCCAAACAATAAATTATTTCAGTTTCTCCTGAAAACTTATTGGATTTTACCTAAAAAACTCAGACAGGCTACTGTTCCTCCAGGCTTTACAGTTTTCACAGATGGATCTAATAATGGTAAAGCAGTAATTGTCAAAGAAAAAGGTCATCAACTTATTCTAGCAATTAAAACAGACAATGGCCCTGCATATAGCAGTGCCAAGTTTGCAAAATTCTGTGCTGAATGGCACATTATTCACACCACTGGTGTTCCTTACACCCCAAAGGGTCAAGCCATTGTTGAACGTGCTAACGCCACATTGAAAAAACAATTACAAAAATGAAAAGGGGGAGATATAGAGGACCCCCAACAGATACAATTAGCAAGAGCTATGTTTTCTTTAAGTTTTTTTAATTCATCTGGTTCAGATACCAAGGCTCACCTTGGACACACTGCAACTGAGAGACATTTCAATTGTTTCCAGAGTCCAAATCCTTTGGAAAATGTTCCTATTTGGTGGAAGGACATTCAAACTAATCAGTGGCATCTAGGACCTTTAGTAACATGGGAACGAGGCTTTGCTCCTATTTCTCCAGGTCCTGAAGAACGGCCTTTGTGGATACATGGTCGGTGTGTCAAATCATACCATGAGCAACAGCCCATGGAAGAAAAGATGTTTATGGATACCCGTCCAAGCCCCTAGGGCGTGGGTAGGCTCCCCAACTGTTCATGTTGTTTTACAACTGCTTCATAAGATTTTACATAGGACTAAAAGATTTATTAAAATCTTGATTGCAGCAATTATGGGAATTATAGCAATAGCCACCGTGACTGCAGTCTTTAGAGTAGCATTACATCAGACTGTACAGACAACTAAATTTGTACAAAATTGGCATGAAAATACTAGTAAGATTTAGAATCAACAAATTAGAATTGACCAAAAAATTAGTGTTAGATTAGCTGTTTTAGAGACAACTGTAGTTTCTCTTGGAGATCAATATAAAATCTCCATACCTTCGTTACTTTAAAATCTGATTGGAATGTTTCTACTTACTATGTGACTCCTTTCTCTTACAACCAAACTAGGACCCCATAGTCGGAGGTATGAGCTCCCCTCTGGGGACATGCTCCCAGCCTTACTGTGGATATTCTACAGCTACAACAGAAAATAGATCAGATGTCTCATGCCACGCTCTCACTCCTCCCAGGAGAGGAGACGCTTTCCGCACCTGCAGGAGAACTATCTCATTTGAATTCACTCACTAGAGTGAAAAACCCTAGGTGGAGGATTTGCGGGTGCAATTGCAATTCTGTTAATTATTCTTACTTTATTTTGTTTAGTCCTCAGGTGTGGACAACAAGCCCTCTGACAGGCCATAAATAAATGAAAAATCTACAAGGTCTGTGTTTCTCATACTTCAAAAACAAACGGGGGGAGATGTTGCCACGCAGCAGCCTTCCCGTCTGTCCCCTCGTACCTGCCCCTAAAGAAAGGAGAGTCTGTAAGACGGATCCTTTCAGGGACTTTGCTTCACCTTTGTGCTTATGCCTTATGTCTCCCTGTTTGGCCCCAAAGGATGGCTGGTTAGTCAATGACGGGTAAGATTCCTCAAGGAGGGAACAACCTAAGCCAGGCACAGTCACGTAGGGGCCTTCTAGAGAACTCACGGGGTTGATAGAGGTGGGCACAGACCCCCAACTTCCCCCGGCTAAGGAGAGCCTCTGCCTCTGCAGCTACATTCCTTCCCATATCCTGCTTGGGAAGAGATTCAATGATGTGATAACATCAGCTCTCCATCTATTCATATGCATAAAGGTTTTGTCCCTTGGGGAGGTACATACATCCTGAGACTTACGGTCCCGGCTGCTTGCAGGCAAGGGTGATTGGTTTGAATCAGTTTCCTAGCATAATGTGTGAAATTCACAGATCTTGAGATGAACAAGCTTTACTTCCTCATTTGTTAATCAACAAAAGCTATGCGTTGGCCCGATTCGGGGCTCAGTCCTTGAGGCTGGAGTCCCTTGGCCCCGCTTGCACTCCATTCTAGGCTGCTGTATTTCTTAACCCTGTGCCGCTCTTCTCACTTCCCACAGCTCTTGTTGCACTGGACGCGACTCTTCAGGACCTGGAGAAATACAAACAAAGCCTCATCCCCATGTTACTAAAGGTCCTAGATGCCATTGATTAGTTTGAATGTCCTTCCACCAAATAGGCACATTTTCCAAGGTTTTGGACTCTGGAGACTATTGAAATGTCTCTCAGCTGCTGTGCATCCAAGGTGAACCTTGGTATCTGAGCCAGATGAATTTTAAAAATTCAAAGTAAGCATAGCTCTTGCTAATAGTATCTGTGGAGTGTCCCCTATGTCTCCCCCTTTTTGTTTTTGAAATTTTTTTTTCAATGTGGTGTTAGCACGTTCAACAATGGCTTGACCCTGTGGTTTGTAAGGAATACCCGTGGTGTGAGGAATGTGCCATTCAGCAAAGAATATGGCAAAATTAGCACTGGTGTATTCAGGGCCATTATCTGTTTTGATTGCTAGAGGAAGCCCCATAATTGAAAAACAGACAAACAAGTGGCGTACGACATGGGCAGTAGTCTCACCACTTTGAGCAGTAACAACTAGAAAGCTAGATGCTGTGTCAATGGTGACATGCACAAAGGACAAACATCCAAAAGAGGGAATATGAGTTACATCCATCTGCCAAAGAGCATTGGGTACAAGACCTCTAGGATTTACTCCTTCAGGGCATTTCTGTGGAGCATTAAGTATCTGACAAGTCGAACAGGTTTAAACAATCTGTCAAGCTTGTTTGTTAGTGATAGGAAACCGAGAGCAAAGACCACCAGCATTGGTATGAATCAGAGAATGAAACTGTGTTGTCTCGGTAACTTGGGCACTCCCTGCTAATGAGTCTGCAATAGCATTACCTTGAGTAATAGGACCAGGTAATGTAGTGTGAGCCCAAACGTGGGTGATAAAGAAAGGGTGTTGACAGTTTCTCACAATCTGTTGGAGTTGGATAAACAAAAGCTGAAGAGATTGATTAGAATTATTGGAGAGAGATGCTGTTTCAGTACTTTGTACTGTATGAACAATGTAAGCAGAATCAGAAACAATGTTTAAAGGGTCTGAAAAAGTTTGTAACGCGGTTAAAACGGCTACCAATTCGGCCTTTTGTGCTGAAGTACTATTAGTGTGAATAAGTTGATGATCTTTTTTGCTGACAGTTACTGCTTTACCATTATTAGATCCATCTATACAAACGGTAAAGCCTTGAGGAATAGGAGCCTGTCTGAGTTTTCTAGGTAAAATCCAATTAGTTTTCAGGAGAAACTGAAATAATTTATTGTTTGGATAATGATTGTCAATTATTCCAAAAAAGTCACTAATAGCAATTTGCCAAGATTCAGAATGAATGTTTAAATGTGTTTTTTGTTGTATCTTAAAGGGAACCACTATTTTACTTGGTTCCTGTCCATTTAAATGAAGCATCCTGGTGCGAGCTCCTGATATGAGTTCTGAAATTAACTCTACAGAGCTCGGAAGTAACTTCGTAAGTTGTTAGGCAGAAAAAGCCACTCTACCAAGTCATTCTGTTGAACAATTAATGCCGTAGGTGAATGTGGAGCAGGGAAAATTAACACTTGTAAAGGCAAAGAGGGATCAATACGTTGAACTTGAGCATCCTGAATTTTCTTTTAAACTAACACTAGCTCTTTGTTGGCCTGAGGAGTTAGGGTGCGGGGGCTATCCAGTTGGAGGGGGGGGTGCAAAAGACGAAATAAATTACTGAGAGCATAGGTAGGAATACCTCAAGTTGGATGTAGCCAATTAATATCTCCCAATAATTTTTGTAAATCATTTAAAGTCGAAATTTGATGCCTTCTAATTTGGACTTTCTGGGGTTTGATAGACTGGCGGTGTACAATTATTCCTAAATATTGAACTGGTGTTGTAGTTTGAATTTTATTTGGAGCAATGTAAAGTCCCGCTGAATCAAGTTGCTTTTTAAGTAATTTAAAGCACGCCATTAAAAGCTCTATAGAGGGTGCAGCAGACAGAATGTCATCCACATAATGAATAATATAACAATCTGGGAAATTAGTTCTTACAGGTTGTAATGTTTTGGCTACAAAAAGCTGACAAATTGTAGGGCTATTAAGCATTCCTTGTGGGAGAACTTTCCATTGAAATCTCTTCATAGGTTCCTTATTATTAATTGAAGGAACAGAAAATGCAAAGCGAGGACAATCTTGAGGATATAAAGGGATTATATAGAAACAATCCTGTAAGTCTATAACTATTAACGTCCAATTTTTTAGAATCATTGAAGGTTGTGGGAGCCCAGACTGTAAAGTACCCATGGGCTCGATTATAGTACTGATAGCTCACAGATCTGTGAGCATTTGCCATTTCTTTATTTTTTCATAATAACAAATACAGGATAATTCCAATGGCTAGCAGAAGATTCTATATGATCTTGTTCTAATTGAGTCTGTATTAATTTTTTTAATGCCTCTAATTTTTTTTTTTTAGAGAGGGGCCACTGTTTTATCCATAGAGACATATTGTGTATCCATTTAAAGGCTACCAGAGTCCATAGCTTTTTAACAGTGGCCTCTATAAAAAAGGTTTTTGTGTTTCTGTCAAATATTCCAATCCTGCACATCCTTTTTGGGATGGGGGCTGAAAAGTCTGAGTAATTCCCTGATTAAATCTTCCTGAACTGTTTTTTGGTTGATATCCTATTTGACTCATAATTTGTTGACTCTGAGGACTGTATTGTCCGGGTGGTATCCAAATTTCTGCTTTCCATTGTGTAAGTAGATCTCAACCCCACAAATTAACTGGAATGTCTGCAACACAGGGCTGTAAAAATCCTTTTTGTCCCTCTGGCCCAAGGCAGGGAAGACTGCAGACGCTTTGATGCAAGCCTGAAGCTCCGCCCACCCCTACAATGTTAATGTTTGGCTCTTGTACTTTCCAATTCTTTGGCCATTCCTGAGAGCTGATTATGGAAACATCTGCTCCTGTGTCTAAAAGACCTGTAAACCTTTTATCCTGTATTTCAATTTGACAAACTGGGCAAATTCCTGATATCTTTTCTGCTATAAAAATTCCTGTCTGTCCGGTGCTTCCAAAAGCTCCAGTTCCCCATTTTTTGAGTTCCCTTTTTTCCTGGGAGAATATGTGAGAGCAAAAGTAATTGTGCAAGCTGCTCTCCCTCTTTAGCTGTCCAAAGAACAGATGAGGACATTATAATTTGAATTTCTCCTTCATGATCAGAATCAGTGGTACCAGTGTGAACTATAACTCCTTTGCATGTTAAGCTAGAACGACCAAGGAGAAGTCCAACAGTACCTGGGGGAATCAGTTTAAAAACTACAGTGGGCACACGTAAATGAGATTGTCCAGGAAGTAATAAAATATTTCGTGCTGCCCAGAGATCTTCAGCGGCACTCCCTTCCGAAGCAGGACTTCATTGCTGAACTGAAACTCCGGGGGAGGTACTGCCTGATAATTCTGAAGAGCAGTCTGATTTGCATATGCCCCGGTTTTTGTCATTGGGGCCTGGGGCTGGCCCCACCTCCCGTTTTCCTGAATCGGGGTCCCGTGACTGAAAGAAAAGAATTAGCGTTTTTGTTTTCCTGCTGCGCTGGTGAATCCCATTCACACACTGTAAAAGCCTACGGTAGCGACAGATCAGGGGAAGGAACTGAGGCCTCCACCGACAGATCAGGGGAAGGAACTGAGGCCTCCACCGGGGGATATAACGACTTGGGAATTACAGTGGGAGCTTCCAGAGACCCTTCCTCCTTTTCCTCAGATTCCTGTACTTCTTTTTCTCCTTTGTCTTTTTCATCAGTTTGTAAAGGTTCTAAAACTGGATTAATTTCCATGTATCCCACATGGTTACCAGGAGAGAAACTCCTTTGTGATGTAATCCAACTGTTTCCAATGATTTTAAATCTAATGTCCCTAAATTTGGGAACCAAGGACAATAAGTTTCAATTACTTTGAGAAGCTTCTCTAACTTCTAATCTGACACTCGAGCTCCTCCAGCCTCGAGAAGGTGTTTAAGCAAACAAATATAAGACCTATGCTGGCTATTAACATTTCCCATTATGTGTAGAGAAAAGGATAGAGAAGAAGACTCTTACTCAGAATGGATTCAGATGCCCGTCTGGCCGCGTCCCTCATAGGACTTTAATGTCTGTCTTGGCTATGGCGCACCCGTTTAAACCCCTGGCCTGGTTAACACTGTCAGGTGTTAAGTCACTGTTTTGCCTTATGACTTAGACCACGGAACTGCAGATTAGGGTTCAAGCAAGCTCCATAGCCGTAGTTGTGGAACTATAATCACACACTCACACATCCATACCCTTGCACATAGAAAGAGAAAATTTCCCCTTTTACCTTAGTTAAATTCTCTGAGAGTTACCCTACTTTCTTCCCGTACTTGTCGCAACCTCTCTCGGGTTCCCACACTGTGAAACCTCTGAATTCCTCTGGAAATCGACCTTCCTTCTCGGGCCCCACAAGTGAGTCACATAGTCAGGGCCACAGAATCGGGCCCCACGTTGGGCGCCAGATGTTGCGTCCTGCACAAGAGCTATGGGAAGTGAGAAGGGCGGGGCAGTGTTAAGAAAGACAGTAACCAAAATAGAGTTCAAGCAGGTCCAAGGGCCTCAAGCCTCAAGGACTGAGCCCTGAATCGGGCCAACGCATAGCTTTTATTGGTTAACAAATGAGGAAGTAAAGCTTGTTCATCTCAAGATCTGTGAATTATGTGCCTGCTGGCTGACTTTCTGAACGTCCCCATTGTGCTCCAGCACGTACTGTGCCTTCACACACACATAACTCCAGGGGATCCATTAAACGGGAGGGACCGATATGATTCCATCGGGTCTCAGTTTGCTGAGACATCCCCACAAGGAAGCTTTATCGATATATTTCCATGGAGCCTCAGTTTGCTGTAGCACTGCCTTGTGAAATCCTGGGAAGAGTGCAGAGGAACAAATGGTTTGGCAGCTGTAAGGAAACACTGGGGCACATGCATTTATTAGGGTCCATGGGTAGAGTGCTTTGGGGTTCCTGGGCTAAGGTCAATTGGTCAATTCAAACCAAAAAAGTGGTGTTTTGTTAAGTCACACAGGGTCTTAGTTAAGGGGAGCATGATGAGGAGGTCATAGTGGGCAGGGAGACCTTTGATCACACAGCCATTGGGGAAGTCATATGGGGAACTCACATCTGCCTGTGACTCTGTGACTGCTATCCAGGGCGTGTGTTTGCAAGAGGGGCCAGGATCAGTGTAAGGTCTCTGAAGGCTGCTTGAGCAAACAAAATGGCGGCAGCAATTTCATGAAGTAGTTTAGTTGAAAACTCTCTTTTGTATTATTTAATTTATTGAAATGGCATTGGTTAATAAAATCACATAGGATTCAATTGTACAGTTCTATATAAACTCTTGACAGTGATGAAATGGGTGTTGGTTATGTGGAAGAAGAGGAAGGAAGCAAACGAGGCAAAAGTTTGTGGCTTATGTGATTAGGTGGAAGTCAACGGTCCTACTCAGTGGGAGAGTATAAGAAGAGTAGTTTTGGGGCAGGGGATATGAAAGAATGAAATTAGTTTGGTTTTAGTTTTCCATAAAGAAGCTTTTACATTTGGGGATATATTAATGGAAAAATATTCCATGGGCAGTTGTAAATACCAACCTGTAGTTCAGGATCGGGTTCGATGCTGGAATGATGTCATCAGACATAAATGATGACTGACTCCTTGGTGATACAATGATATCGCTCAGTGTTAGTGGGGTGGGAGAAGAAGAGTGAGGTAAAGACAAAAGTGTTGGGAAAACTCAACTCTATATCAAGTAAGACATTAAAATTGTCATACATGAAACTCTGTTTGAACTATTTTACAGAATTCAACTAAATGAAATAGAACATTTGAATGACTTAGAACTGTGGCCGACATAAAAAGTGTTTCAGTAAATATATGCTAACAACATAATCATCATCATTATTATTGCTTAAATGAAATGTGCTCCCTTTCTGTAACACAGACAGGATTATAGGTACTAGACCATCTCAAGATTCATTTTAGATGTACAGAAAAAAATGAAGATTGTACAATTTTTATGTATTTCATACTGTCTGCCCATTACTCAATCTCATATTAGTATGATACATGTTGTCATAGTAAGTGAGACAATAGTGCTGCATTATTAATTAAAATTCATAATTAAAAAACTTAATTTCTTTTAATATAGTTTTACTGTAGTCATGTTTCCTTGGGCTCCTCTTAACTGAGACAGTTTCTCAGACTTTCCTTCGTTTTGATGACCTTGACCATCTTGTCCAAAAATTGGAATTTTCTGATGTATTTTTCATGATTAGATTGAAGTTATGGGGTTTGGGGAGCGAGACCACAGAATGAAAGTGCCATTTTCATGGTATTATGTCAAGGGTACCTACTCTCAACATGATTTTTACTGCTGGATATTGATTTTGATCCCCTAAGTGTGTAGTATTTCCAGTTTCTCCCTTGTACATTACTTCCTACTTTTCCCACTATGGGAAATTTAGAGGAAAGTCAATATGCAAAGCCCACACTTAGGAATTGGGAATCATGATTCCCCTTCTAGAGAGCAGATATCTACATAAATCATATAGAATTCTGCATGAAGCATGTGTCTTCCCCCCCTTTTTATTTATAGAATCATTACTTATGCCACTATGGACTCAGTTGTGAGGTTTTTTTGTTTGTTTGTTTTTTAGTTTGTCTTTAATTTCTGGCACTACAAGATATTCCAGGCTCTTCTTGTGTATTTTCTTCCTCAGTCCTAAAAGCAACCATGTCCCAGGAATCCCTGCTTCCTTTTATGGGAGAATAATATTGGAAACAAGCTCTAAATGTTACCTGTGCTTTTGTTCTATGGATGTTATTGCTTCTACGCTCTCTCAGATGACTGAGCAACAAAATACGTCTGTGTATATACGAGTACATGTATCTCTATCTATGTTAAACTAAACATGAGTTCATATTTATATCTCCAACTCTAATCCACTACCACATAGATTATTCTAGTCTCCTCTCTTAGTTACTTTGTAATCACCCAGTCCAACAATGAGAAACGTGGATCCCATTATCTACCATCTGTTTATTTACATGGTTGCTCAGTTCCAGTATGCATATGTAATGGAATCAAAATTGCTAACCTGAAACCCTGTGGAACATCACTATATCAAGTAATGTGTTTTTATGTACAATTCTTTTCGCCTTTAGTCTTAACATATTTCAATCACATCGAAAATGACTTAGATTAGAACTTTTTCCCAATGAATCCCTTTTAGTGAGTTCATTTTATATATTGGTATAAACTGTAAAATTTTAACAAAAGTGATTTAAAATAATTCTTAATTCCATATACAGTGGATTGGTATTTTTACAAAAATGAAAAGAAATATATAATAATCAATAAGTTTGAATAACTGCAGTTATAAAATTATGCTCTTTTCAAAGGTAAAACATATTCTTTTTTAATTATCCCTATACTATGTTCACTTAGTATTACTTTGAAATTGTCTGTGGCAAGGTGAAAAATAATTTTGTAATTACTTTCTTTAAGTAGGAATTACCCAAATTATTTTTCAAAAATTTAAAGATGTCAGTAGGGACTTACCATTTCTGTTACAATTTCTATACAACTACATTTGTAGAGTTTACTACAACTAAAAATAAAATACCAACTATCTTGGGAAAAGCAAAGCAATTTGTGATGTCTCAAAAAAAATATTGTATATCCCATTTGTTTAGATTACCAGTCAACATTTTGGATAAACAAAACGTCTGAGTTTGCTTACCAAAATTAATCAAATAACAGCTCTATGTATAGAAAGATCTTTCCTAGTAAACTGTTAACATAGTCTTATAGTAGGAGGGAGAAAAAACACATACTTTACATTTCATACTGTCTTTCAAGTTCCTTTCTAACAAGAATATTTCAAAACTAAATATAATATGATTCTAGGTGTTGAGCATATTGTGAGAGTTGCTGCTCTCAATAGTATAAAATTGTTCCTCACAGGACCCATGTGTAACATATGACTCTGTTAAAATCTTAGTAATTTCCTGAAAATAAACAAATCAGGGAACCTACCCAGCAATCAAACTAAGGAATGGGGGGAAAAATAGAACTGTTACTGTAAAGCTGAGAAAAGCTGTGTTTCAAACCTTAATTTTTCACCCAGTTGTTTGTGACCTCGAATCCTCCCCTTAAATCTCTGTGTCTCCAATTCTTCATTTAAAAGTCGTTTGGCTTAAATATACTTTAATGAGTGCTCTAATATTAGTGTGATGTGATTTCCTATTCAAAAAAGTACATGTGACATTCTCTGTTCTTCTAATTACACTATACATGCATATAACATCTAACATGGCTGCTCAGAACAAAATAATATTAGAAAGCAGGTGGAAAAGAAACAAACAAGGAAACAAAAACTTAGTAATTCTTTTCGTTTTAAAATTATTTTCCCTGAAAACCTACGTACAGATGAGCTAATATTGTGACATAATAATTGTAATTCTGATATGGGTTTGATTATGAATCAGAATCCTTTCTACAACCAAGACTACCCAGTAACCCAAATATATTTTACTAGGACAACTTTTCTTTACCCCAGTAAACAATTCTCCATGAAGGTGTATGTAAATAAGAGGCAGATGTTGCAGAACAATTTAAAGGTCACTGAAATGTCTTCTCTCGACACATAAGATTTGCTTTAGAGTCAGCTTTTTACAACCCTGTAGTTCTAGGTATCACATATTCTCCTTTTTCAAAGCTCAGTAACACAAACGAATATAAATATATATTCATAGCCCCTGGCTTAGGATAGAGGCTCTTAATGGTCTAGCTCACGTCTGTATCTCAAGCATCATGGTCGGCTTTTCTTCAAAGTTATACGTGTGTACATAGCTGGTCAGCCCTTCCAAACTACTCATGGCTGCCCAAATGAGACCTCCCATCAGATGCTTCCATGTATGTCTTCATACATTCTATTCCTTTTGAATGCAACGTCTTTACTTCCATTTCTTTATCTGAATGATTTCTAAATGTTTAAAAGACTTGAATGTCCTTACTGTTTTGGAGTTTAACTTAATTATCCTTTTTCTGATTCCAAAGTAGAATTTTATGCATACCTCTATGCGTAGCAGGCATTATGTATTGTTGAGTTACAAGGTCTCTCTCCAATAGACATTATGAAATTGGGTTTTATGTCTTTCACTTTTTAAAAATTGAAAACGAATACTCTGGATATTTTGAAGTATTTACACAACATTCGTAAATATTAGGTAAAAGAAAACCCAGCATCTCTGACAGAGACCACAACCAACATCTATAGCATACAAAGCCAAATCTGACCAAAGCAATAAAATAATCAGCAAATCAATTTGGAAAACAATACAAGAAAAATGCAGTCACTTTGTCACTGATTTTTCTCCAGTCTCATGGCTTTACGTATCGTCTATACAGGGAGAAGTCATAAATTCACATCTTCAGCCCAAACTCTCCCCTAAATTATAGGCTCACACATTCATTCAACTGCTTACTCAGTATCTTCACCTTAATGCTATCTCAAATTTACCATGTCCAAAGCAGAACTCCCCTGTAAATTTGCTTATCCTACAGTCTTGTCAATTTGAGTAAATGACGATATTTTTCTACCAGAAATTTAGGCCCAATCTATCTTTGGAGTTCTTAGATTCTTCTCTCTATATGTTTATATGAGTCATTCAGGAAATGCTGTCAACTCTGCCCTCAAATAGATTCTCTAGCCAACTACTTCCCCCCTTCTATGCTCACACTATGCTCAAAGCCATATCAATATAGAGAAGGGGCATGAGGACTATTTTTGCAGAAGAAATTAAGAGGCTGGATTCCAAGCCTGCTGCATATGTGCCCCAGGACACAGAAGTCAGGCAGTTGTTAATGACACAGAGCTCTCAGCCGGAAGACAAGGGATTCCATTAGGACTATACCTGTAGTTAAGCCCATGGCAAATTGTTGTGCTTTACAGAAGTTAAAGACAAACCTGCCCCTTATTCTTGCATCTTACTGAAGTTAAAGATAAACTTGCCGTTGTTCTTCTATCTTCCTTTCTCCCAATACCAATGAATTTTCCATGTGAGCAGAAAACACAAATAAACACTAGCCTGGGGGATGGAGGGGTCTCTCTTCCACTAGGGATTAGAGACCGCTACTCTGTCCATGGGGAGGCCATTGTTTCCTGACTCTCGGCTAAATTAACTACTTTTTATAACTCTGTATCAGCTCATGTTTGAATTCTTTCCTACGTGAAGCCCAGGACCCCCTTTTCCTGTAAGAGTAAAATCTCTCCTTTGGATTCTTGTATTAGCTTTCTAATTCGCTTTCCTTCTACCTTGTACAACCGCCGTCTACTCTTAGCACAACAGTTGGGATGATACGTAAAATATAAATTATAATATTATCACTTATCTGTCAAAAACTATCTAATCCTACGAGTAACACACTGGTGATCAAGATTTATTTAGCTTGTTGCACTAAGAGAACGTGCTCATCAGAGGAAGCCTGGAGAATCTCAGTAAGACAGGATTTAAGGGAAGACCCTCTTATAAGATTCTAAGAGGAGAATTAGAAAAGCAGAGGTTTTGTTTCCTTCCCTCCCTCCCTCCCTCCCTCCCTCCCTCCCTAGATACTGTTAATAAGCAGGGCAGCTTAGCAATTAGGTATTTTGGTAAACTTTGTTTAGAAACCAAGAATAATGTTTTGGTGCTAGTCAGAAAGCAGTAGCATTTAAGGACTGTTATTTTGTAACTTGGTCTTGACTGTTCTTTCAGAAATTTTGGTAACATGATAGGAAAGGACAGACTGATTTCTGTTAGAACTGATTTTTACCTTTTCAGAGCCTGTGGCCATCATCTATTAATTTTAGGCAAAAAAACAATGTTTCCAAAGTGAACTACAAGGCCACAATTTCATTAAACCTCTCAGACCTACTCTGTTCCTACCAGTCAATCTCTGTTTTATTATACACAGTTGCCTTTTTGCTTTTTCTTTAACAACCGGGGAGACTCCATATTGTCTTCTTTCTATTTAATATTCTTCTGCCTGGAATGCGTCTCTTTAAGATAATATGAAGAACTTACTCTCCTTCAGTTGTTCACACAAAAAACTATGCTATTTTAACATGGCAAATCCCACCCTACAAATATCTCTCTATCCCCCTTCCGTCCCATATTTTTGTCCTCAATAAAACATTGTATAATCTAGCCCGCTATATAGACTTTACTCATACATATTTCTTTTGTTTATCATCTCCTTACTAGTACTAGAATCTAAGTTCTGTAAAGGCAGGTATTTTTTCTTCCTTGTTGTTGATGAGCCTGGTGCTGAGAACAGGGCCAAGCACAAAGTAGATGTCCAATAAAGATGTGGTATAAGAAAGCAGTGAGTAGCATACAGTTTCCTTTGAAACTTAATCACAATCGTAAATTTCAACAGGTTCAGATAACTGGTTTTTCTACTTTAATGCCATTGTCTGTGATCATTTATACAATGATTGACTTTTTCCAGCATCACATTAACCCTGAAATTAGAATTAAGGAAAAAAAAAGCCCAAACATGGCAAAGAACAAATGTCTTAAGGAGTTTAATGCCAATTTTGTGGAAGGGAATTTTAGGAGATGAAAGTACATAATGGGTTTGAGAAAATATCTTGATTGGTTTTTGGCCTTTAGTGGGCATAACAAAGACAGGCTTTGGAGGTCTTAAGTGCACTGATATTGCCCAATATATACATCAAAAGTAAAAATTGGTAGCAATATGAAAAATTATTGGGAAAGTATGAGCTCAGAAGGCAGAAAAACAATATGAGATGATTATAATAAGTCAAGATGATAAAAGTTAATAGATAATGTAGTCAAGATCTCAAGCGGCAGTGAGATGGGGGTTATTTAAGAGATTGGGTGGCAGAGTTGATATTATTTGGTTTATGAAAAATTGGATATGAGCAATAGAAAGAAGGGGGTACAGATGAATACGAGTAGATCGGGACTATCTAAGTCTATATAAGGGCCATATGGAGTCACTCTGGTACCTCTGGATTTAGGTGAGTGTGTGTGTGTGTGTGTGTTGTGTGCGCACACATGTGTGTACGCACATGCACATGAATGTATAAACTTTATTTCTGGAGAAATATTCATAAGTATATTTATTTTCAAAAATAATGATGACCCAGTAAAGATGAGGAACCATTGTACCAACGTATGAGAAATATTATGTGAAGGGTTGAATAAACAATTGATATCTTGTTTGTCCTAGGAGGGACAGAAACAGGTAGACAGAGTTGATCATTGCTAGTGAATATAACTATTTGAGTTTCCTATAGGACACATATTTTGAGGGACATGTGTACTAGCCAAAGGCAAATGCAAGTGTTAATAACATGAAGTGAATAATAAAGGCTAAAATTTGGCAATCATTGATATACATGGAATTTTTTAATTCCCTGTAAGATAACTCATTTATAGATGTTTATTGTATTATATGTAATTTAAGATTTCTGTTTTGAATTGAAGAAAGTATCCTCATTTAATAATTGCATTAAAAATACTAAAAATATAACACTTTAATCACAAAAACTTAAGTGATTGTTCATATACATTGTACTACCGGTTTTATTTCCTCAGAATGATTAAATAAACCTCTGTGGTTCTATACTGAACAACCTTTTTTATCCTTACTGAATTCTAACTAATGCCATAATTTGTAGCCTAATTAGAATTCATGTATACACGGAATTCACTAATAAGCATAATTCACATTATATCAGACAAAGAAAAGGGAGGAAAAACAAAGATTCTTAAAAGACTCCTGTGCTTTCAAGCATGCATTACAACAACCCTGGAGCATGAAGACCTACATAAAGCCTTTAATATGTCAAATAAAATACCATCTCAGAAAAAATCAATATGAGCAAATACTCATTAGCAGTAGCAAAATCCTAGTATAAACAGCTTTAAATAAAACAGAAAAGAGCCTCAAAAAACAAGGAAAGAAAAGTGTGATCATTGTTTTAATATAGATCACTTACATAGATCAATTTAAATTTCCTCCTGATCAAAATGAGGAAATTTGTTTTTATTTTTTCTGCTCTTTGAAAATTGTATTCACGTAAGGACTTAAAACTTGCTTCATTTTTCAAATCCACTTCATTAAATATAATGAAGTGGATTTGAAAAATGAAGCAAGTTTTTCTTTGACAATTTATTTTTTGCCTTAACAGCTTTGAGATAAAATATACGTATGATAAAGTTCATCCTTTTAATTCAGTGGCTGTGAGTATATGCACAGACTTATGCTACCATTATCACTATCTAATTTTATAACATTTCATCACTCCCAGGGAGATCTTATGTGTGAGAAAAGACTGTCCCTGTTTTCTCCTATTCTAGCCCCTAGTAATGACTAATCTGTTTTCTGTCTCTATGATTTCTTACTCTGGATATATCATATAAATTTAATTATACTATATTTGTGGGGTTTTGTGACTGGTTTCTTTCACTTAGCATATATTTTCATGGTTTATCCTTGTAGAATGTATCCATCTTTAATTCCTTTTTATTGTCAAATAATATTTCATCATGTAGGTGTACCATACTTTTTTATCCATTCATCAATTATAAACACTTGACTTGATTCCACTTTTAAGTTATTATGAATAGTACTGATTTGAATTTTCTGTACACATTTTTGCCTAGATATATGTTTTCAATTTTCTTGGTTTTATACTTGGTTCCAATTCTCTTGGTTTCAATTCTCTTTGGAGTGAAACTGGTGACTCACATGGTAAAACTACACTCAATTTTTGAGGAACTACTAAATTATTTTCCAAAGTGGTTGGGCGCTTTACATTCCCGTCAGCAACATATGAGGGTACTGATTTCTCTACACGCTCAACAACACTTGTTGCCTTTTAAAAAATTAATTAGTTAATCCTAGTGAATATTAAGTCATAGCTCATTGTTTATTTTTTTGTTTTGTTTTTAATTGAGCTATAAATAGTTGTAATAAAGCATAAGAATATGACAATAGCAGTTAGATTCAAATTAGCTAAAAGCATTCATTTTTTTTGAAGTACAAATTGCATGGTACACAAATGAAAGAACAAACCTGTTTCATGGTCTCTGATGTCTCTAAAAATAGCCACATTACTGTTTGGTTGATGGTATTAATAAACTGATTTTTATGTCTAAGAAATCAGAATTATTATCATAATTAAGAAGCTTATCAGAAACTTTCCTGAATGCTATAAAGCAGAATTTTCCAAATAGAAATAGCATTACTTTTTCAAAGGATATAGATCTTTAATTTCTCTCAGTATGGCACACTTGATATACAGAACAACCTCTTGTATAGAATACTTCTTAAATGTTGGATGAAATGGCATCACTTACCTTTTGACTAATCTCACTTCTAACAGTATACCCTGAAAATACACTTCTAAAATTTCAAAAATGCAAATGCACATAGTTATCCTTTGCAGCAATCACACAATACTGGAAACAACCTAAGTAGTTATTTAGGTTGTTTGAAGGAAAATGGTTGAAGGTATTATGTTATATTCGCATAACTGAGTATATGCATCTGTAAAACAGAGTGAGGAAGATTTCTATAAACTGATATCTAGTGATTTCTAGGACACGCTAGTAAGTAAAAAAAATAACATAGTGGTAAAAGGGAACTGAATATGGATCCATGTAAGACTAACAAATATTGTTTTGTCAGTGTTTTCCATGTAAATTTACTTTAAAATTTCTACACTGCAGTCTAGGTTTGAAGTATATATACTTAAGTTATTCTAGTTTACAGCCCTCCCACCTACATTTACCAAATGTAAGTAGACTAAGAACTAATAAAATACTCAATAGAATAAGGTAAGACATCTGAGTCAATGTCGGTAAGTTGAAACTTACGAATCAAAAGGTGTGTTGCTCACTCTCAGATGATATATTTTCTATCCACACTATTCCTAGAACCTAATATATCATTTTTTATTCTAAACTATTAAGAAAATATTAAATTAATATTAACCGTCTCTCAGATAATTAATCATAATTAAAATTCTAGTAATCTTAAGACACTGCTTGCTAAAATAAGCATTTTAAATGTTTAGAACAAAATATAAGAGGCTTGAAATCAATTTACCAGATGCTGCTGCTAATACTCTCCCTGACATGGTGGAAGAATATTTTAGGAAATGTTGAATTCAGTGGGATAATGTTCAGACTTTCATATTTATTAGATTTCTCCTACTTTCCAGTTCATATTTAGGAGATGAAGCTATAGCAATGTGAAAAAAAAAATGCTAAACTAATTTAGAGGTAGACAACAAATGTATAAATACGTAAATATATGTTTCTAGATTATATGTTTACTGTGAGCTAGTAATTCACATCACATTACAGATATTAAACTTATAAATCCTAGTTTTTTTCTCTGAGGTGATCATTATGTAGTGAGAAATTTAAAACAAAGAACTTTGAATAAAGTCAGAATGAGCATTATGATAGAATTCTACAAGGTTTTGAAGGAAGGAAAATCAGTTTGCAAATCGGGTCAAATTTCATGAAATAAGAGCATTTAATATAATCCTGAAGAATGGGTGGATTTTGAAAAAAGTTAAAAGACACAGTGAATTAATGCATTGTCGAACTTATTAATACATTCATGTAGTTAATATATATTGACCACGTATAGGCAGCTCTGTAATCATACAGAATACCCAAGCAGATATGAGAAAATTTGGTCTTATATGCAATGAGCTAACATTTGAGTGAGAGAAGACATAATATGAATGAATGAATGCATGAATGAATGAGTAAGATGTTTTCAAATATTAATATAGCCTGTGAAGAAAAAATGCCAGCATAATGGTTAAGTGTTGGTAGTGTAGGGTATTGGTAGGCAGAAAAAGGCCGTTCCATAGGGCCGAATGTTAAGATCTCACCCATAGGGAGATTGGAAGAACAGAATTTGGGAAGAAGGAGCATCAAGTATGAAGGCACTAAAATGGGTATGAACTGCATATGCTCAATGAACAGTAAGAATGCTGCAATGACTAAAACTTGATGCAGAGAAACAAAGCAGTAGAATCTGACATTAAAGATGTGAGTGCTTAATGGTGGAAGACCTGTGAACAATGTTAAGTATTTTAGATTTTTAAAAAATGAGATATGAAATTTTAGCACAGAAACATGTATGCGACATATATATTTTAAGGAACTAAAGGTGATGAATGGGAAATGCATTATAATGAATGGTAGGAAAGTAAGTAAAAAGATTAGTTAGGCAACCTGATGATACTAAATGATAGATGATATCTAATTTAGATGACGGTGGGCCATCGATGATGATAGATTAAGGTTTGCCGCAGTGACAAAATAAACTTACAAAATTTGGTGACCTTTGTGCTGTTCAATTTTAATTGTGTGGGAGGTTAGAAAGGAATTAAGGCAAATCCAGGAGTTATTTAGTAGACAATAGTAATCCCTTAAAAGTGTTTTCTTGTTGGTGATGGTGGTAGTATTTTATTTATTCTTCTTTGATACACTAACTCTTGATCTTTCAGAGAAAATTGTCGTGTGAAGTTTTATTAATACCTTATGGAAATTAAATCCCATGAAGTTGGTATAATTCTTTGGGAACTCCAGTGGGTAATTGCTATTTTTCCTAACTTGTTCATAGTTAATATCTGATGATCACCTTTTTGTCATCTCTCTGATTATCTTTATGATAACTATTACCTTTTTATTTGAGCTAAATGCCTGTTATTTTATCCTGTCTCTCTAGCCTACCCTCAATGTGCATGTTGTCAGTTCCCTATTAAAGACATCCTTTAGGATGTAGGAATCTCTCAAATTCCTGAACTTATGAAATTCAATATATTCAATACAACTTTCATTAAGTATTAATTCTATACTATAAGCCAGGTATGGGCTAAGATTAGAGATCCTTTAATGAAATTTGTCATGGAGCTTATAATGTAGGAAACAGTATACATGCTTAAATATGCAGTTACACATAATGTAATAAAAGTAATAATTTTAAGGAATTAATGATGCAACTGATCGTAATGTTGGGATGCCTAATTAAGACTGCAAAGAGGGAATTGTTAATTCTTCCTAAAGAAAGTGACATCTAAGTGGAATACAAAGACTTAAAAATTACAACCAGGTTTTGAACTTTAACTTTAATAGATAGAGGTGTTGAACAATCAGAAAAGGAACACAAAAGAAGATTTCATTGTGACAGATAGATTTAATTTGGGACATGATGTTTATTAGATGCCTGTGAATGAAATAATTGCAGTTGTTTAGTGAGTCACATGACTCTGAACTCTGAATAGGGTCAACAAAATATAGAGGATTACGGAAGGAGTAGAGGAGAATTCCAAGATGATATGCAGAATAAAAGATAAAAGAGGGCAGCTCGTTGGCTCAGTGGTTAGAGAGCAGTGCGGATAACACCAAAGTCACTGGTTCAATTCCCACATGGGCCAGTGAGCTGCACCCTCCACAACTAGATTTAAAACAGTTGACATGGAGGTGATGGGTCCTGGAAAAAATACTGTTCCCCAATGAAAAAAAGAGGAAAAAAGATAAAAGAATGGAGATTCAATCCCTAAGAAACAACACCTCAGAATGGAAGAGGAGGAGGAATGAAAAGGAGGAAGGAAGGAAGGAAGGAAGGAAGGAAGGAAGGAAGGAAGGAAGGAAGGAAGGAAGGAAGGGAGGAAGGGAGGGAGGAAGGGAGGGAGGAAAGGGAGAAATAAAGGGCAAAAGAAGCAAAACAAAGAAAATTCAGGATGGTATAGTATCACAGAAGCCAAAAGGAAAATGTGTTTCAATGCAGGAGTAATGCTAAATGATTCCCAAAGCTCAGGGCAGAAAAAGTTTCCTTGCCATATATTGAAAAGGTGATCATTTTTATCTTGACCAGAGCAGTTTCCAAAGAATATTTGTAGCAGACACTTTAAAGATGACAGTAAATAGAAAATTAAATGGAAGAGGAGAAAGTGGAGATGATGATTGGATTGACTTTAAAAAAGAAACTCTTCTCTCATTGGATTCTTATCTGTGGGGAGCCATGGTTACAGGAAACTCTGAGCTTTGCAGAATGTCTCAGTTTATGCTACCTGTTTCCTCCCCCTGAGGCAATTGTCTCTGCCTGCACCTGAGGGGAGCTTGAGCTTGTAAGCTACTGAGGAATTTGGTGGGAGCGGCCGGTTCCCAGACACAGAAGGCTGATGCCTATCAGGGCAATTGATAAGATAATTACTTGTGAGTTTCGGTGAATTTTGTATCCTCTATGTGAAAGCTAAAGAATTTACATTTGTTATGTTAATACATACTTGCACGTGCTCAAACTGCTTATATGGGAGCAGTAAAATAAACTTAGTGTCTTCAGGATCACTGAAGTTCCGCGATCGCCATCATATGTGAGAGTGTCTTTTATTCATTCCCACTCCCCCATTCGGGAACCCATCGACTCGTGACGGCTGGCCCGTCGCACTTATCCATGAATCTTATGCATACCATGTTTTCTAGAGTAGATTACTTAATAAACCATAAAACAACCATCTTTCAGCCCCCCCCCGAAAGATGCACTTTGACCTTCTGCACTTTTTTGCACTTTGACCTTCTACCTAAAATACTTTTTTTCTCTTCTGTGAAGTAATCCCTTGTTTCTTCAAAAAGAAGTGATTGTCCCCTAAGTCCTTTTATCATGCATCAACAAAACAATTTTGAAATACTAAGTGTTCTGGAAACTATGGTGGTAGAGTGGAAAGACTCTGAGCTAGGCTTGGATTCATTCTGGTGTGTTTCACTTACTTGGGCTTCAACCATGGACTCACTAATTTAGTTCTCTGCATTCCCTCAACCGTAAATCTGTGACAGTAATAATAAACTCAGTGTCACAGTGGATTAGAAGAGAAATACATTCAAAGTACCTAACAGTGTTTGATGCAAAATATGCTAGTCCTCCTTCCCCTAACTTTTCTTAGCACTCTAGATGAAATTCCTTAGAAATTTATTAAGTAGTTAGTTTCATCATTACAATTTAGGACTAGCATGAGAATGGGAAGAAAGCAGGTGGACTTGACAAAACTAAACCAGCTCACTAGCTTACAAAAGGCAAGGAGACTAATTGCCGAAAATTGGCCATCAGAGCAAGTCACAACATTCAAAGGAGGAAGTAATTTAACATTAATCTTAGGTAGATAGTATCGGGTAATATGCATTTAACTAACTGTTGCTTAATTGACTGGGTGCAGTATTGGAACAGAGAACAGAAGCAGACAATATGTTGAAATCCAGAGGTCAGGTATTTTATATCTAGGAGAAATGTCCATGGAAAGTACCAGGCAATACTTTAACCTGCCTTTAAAACTCACCCTGAAGTACTGGTATAAACTACCGTGAGGCTCCTATTGGACTGAGGTGATGTAGGCACATGACTCTATTTTAGTACTTGCTACATTTTATTGTAATGCCTTGGGTACGTCTTATTTATGGCCTTAGATGGTATTTATTTTTGTATCTCTAATTCCCAGCCTATCTGTTTCAGAGTAAGAACTTGATTTCTATTTGTCGAATGGATAATTGAAGGCATACTTAAAAAGAACCACCAAGGAAGGGGCTTGGTTCTTATTCCGGGTAAATGTGAGTAGGTGGAAATGAAATCCTTAACTAAAGGAGAGTGAGCCATTACAGAAGCCTAGAATAGAAGCCAAATTGTTAGAGTAATGCATCTGGGTCAGAATGATACAAAAGTTAACTTGGTTCTGGTCAATATAGGGGAATTTTATTTTGCCCGTGTAACCTAAGCTTATTTTAGAGTGGATTGTAAGAGGATGAGGTTCGTTTTAACTAATTCAAGATAAATATGAAATGTAGGGAATAAATAAGCCTACCTATGAGGCAATCAATGACATCTTTCATGTAGGAAACAAGAGAAGTCAGCTAATGTATAATTAAAGTGTTGTGAGGGATTGATGCATATATAAATATTTTAAAATCAACTCAGTTGCTGACAATTATCAATTAATTTAAGCTATTTATGCTGTTGTAACAGACGAACAAACCTGAAATCTCAGTGGCCTAAAACAAATTTTAAATCTTAACGACACTAAGCAACCAAGGGTTTAGATAGATAGATGGATAGATAGATAGATAGATAGATAGATAGATAGATAGACAGACAGACAGACAGACAGACAGACAGACAGACAGACAGACAGACAATAGATAATTTTTTATAGGAATTGGCACACATAATTATGGATACCAAGAAGTACCATGGTCTGCCATCTGCAAGCTGGAGAAACAGGAAAGCTGCTGGTGTATTTTAGTCCAAGTCCAAAGACCCAAAAATTGGGAGGAGGGGGGCAATAGTGGAAGTCCTGGTCTGTGTTCACAGGCCCAAGCACAAGGAGCACCTGTGTCTGAGTGCAGGAGAAGCTGGATGTCCCAGCTCAAGCAGAGAGAGTGAATTTGCCCTTTCTCCACCTTTTTGTTCTACTGAGGTCCTCAATGGATGTAATGATGCCCATGCACATGGGTGGGGGAGATCTTCTTTATTCAATTTACCAATTCAGATGCTAATATGTCCTGGAAACATCCTCACTGAGACACCCCAGATAATGTTTTACCAGTTATCTGGGCTTTCCTATGCCCAGTCAGCTTGACACATAAAATTAATCATCACAGCCAGCAAAGGCCTCTCAGTTTATAGTTATCCCTCAGGAATCCAGGCTAACTGACCCATTATCTCAAATGTTGCCAGTTTCTCTGACAGAGAGAAAGGAGCTCTGCAGGATCTTGCTAAATTCGCAGCCCAGATTCTTCATGTAAAAGAGGGCACATGGCTCCACTCACCCACTGAGACCAGAAAGTGTGATTCAGACACATTCACGTGAGGAAAGCAGCGTTAATGAATACAGACAACATGGTGAAATCCTAATCAGTTCCATAGAATTGTTTTCAAGTTTCATTATTTACTTTTTAAGTGCAAATCATTTCTGTATAATATTAATAAACAACAGAAATAGACATTAATGGAGTGAGACTTCAATTAAAAAACATATAGGTCTGTTTTGTCGCTAGCATATTTCCTTCCAGACAGTGCTAGAACCATTCTGGGGGACGAACTGGGACAGCTGCTCTGGCCCATATACTCTGAGATGATCTTATATACAAGGAAGGCTAAATGAGCAAGGGGGAAAGATCGGTAGTAATTTCTCACTTCACCAAAATCTTTCCTCTTTTTCAGGATTTATCACTTTCTGTGACATTTTACTAATTTTTACCTGTGACCTTTTACATATACTTCCAATATTTTTTTTATTTCTGTGTCAATTATATTTATTATGATGTTAGTTATAGAGTTATTAATACATATATTATTAAATACGTAATATATTTATATGTTCGTCATACACAAATGTTGGACCTTAAGATCCAGCATTCTTTCTCATTGCTGTGCCAAATGTGTAACAAGTAGCTTTGATAGTTTGGGCAACATTACTGCTCCATCTTGCCAAATTTACAGATTATTTCCACTTCTAGCAGTATATCCTTACATATTGTAATCTTTCTGCACTGAAGATTTATAGCCATATTTTCAATATCCTTTTACATTCTTCTCTCAGTGTATACAATAAAATACATGCTTCTGTGTGCTTCTTTTGAAATCTGAAAAGACAATTATTTTGATAGTCCTAAAAAATCCAGAAGTTTAAATCAAATCCTGAAAGCAGATCATCCCAACAGTGATCTACAGATTCTAAGAGACAGTGGAAGTTTAGAAAATGTTAAAATGCAAATATTGTATTATAAAATTTTATGAGACCAACTCCCACACCATAACTGTTTTCATGTCTTTGCTTAATATTTTAAATCCAACAATAAATATTTAAAAATTCCACCCAGAATCTCTTTATCATCATGTATTTAAATCATTGTTTTGAAATGCAGAACTGTAGGGTTCACATTGTTATACTCAAATTCTCAAATGCAATACTAACATTGGCCAATAGATGCCCTAAGAGATTTTTTAAACACAACAACTCTAAGAATTAAAATCATCTGTTTGAGCATCAGTAAGTTCTTAGACTTTATTTTCACAGTTCAGTTATACTTGTGAAAGAGCATATTTTTAGATTCCAAATACTCTTAAGATCACCAAATACCAAATTACCTCCCCTGGACGCTGATTATTAAAATAATAGAAGAAAGAAAAGGGAAATTTTCCAGAATTAATTTTAAAAACTACAGTGAAGGCAGTGATACATCTGATCCACTTAAATTGATTATTTCTAATTTCAATAAATGCAGCCAAAACTATAGTGTGTGAATATCCCTCTAAGGTTAATTTAATCATAGAAGATAAGGTTGAGTTGTAAAGCATTTGGTTAAATTAACTGATACATTTAGATTTTTCTGGTTTTACTACAATTTATATTATTTTCTATAACAAAACTATTAGTAAAACTATTAGTAATGTGAGCTCAATTAATGGAAGTTATTTTAACTATAGTTCTCTACTTCTAGATTTTTTTAACATTAAAGTTTATGCGTGGAACAAAGATTACTCAGATATATTTGTTATATAAATCTGGAAAAATAGAATTATGTTTCCTCTCCACCTTTAGTTTAAAATTTTTTTTTCTATTAAGCCAAGGACTAAATGATTTTCCTGTAGGCTTATGCCAATATGTGGCATCTTCCTAATGAGGCTATCCCAAATTGAATAGACACATGGCTATATAAAAACAATTTTTTAATTATTCAGTTACATGTACTATAAACATATTTCCGTGAATCTTCATTTCATTTGATACATCCTTTTAGAGAACAGCACATTTTGACACGATCCCTTTGAGCCTAAAAATTCTGTGTATGGACATATTGATAGATGACAGTTTTATTGAAAGCTTATTCCCATTGTTTTCCGACCAAAAGAGAAAAAAAATATTCTTTAAAAAGCCAAAACAGAAAGATAAAATATAGCTCTGAGGAAAATACATAGTTGTATCACTTAGAAGTCAGAGGCTGTCTGTCTATAAAGGCGCTTTTAAATGAGGAAGGTAAAAGTACATGAAATATTAAAAACTAGATTTAATAACACAAATCTGAGTCTGATAAATCTGTCTGTTAATATTCATTTCCTCGATATGCTTAAAGAGTCAGTTTTATTGTTTCCTTATATTTAGAAGACAAAACTTATAAAGTTAAGAATCTATTTTATCATAAGATAAATATTAGATCTATAGGTCTTCCCACACTTAGCAACCATGGTACATACCTTCCATTGTAGTCTACGTTGGTCCGTTGGCCCATCAGGGTTTCATCCTGAATCTGAATTCAGAATTGTAATTTGACCCCAAATTATTAATGATAATTAAACCAGATTACTGACGATAATGCACAAGTCTATTCCTTAAAACCCAATCTAGATTGTTCTGTTTAATGCTGTAGGTTTTAGCTTTCCAGTTAAGCAGCATTTATTGAAACACTTTCTAACATTTATTCAATATTATCTCCATATAGATTGACATAAAACAATTTCTTGAACCTATAACTTTTATCATATTATAAACTTGCACAAGTTCTTCTGGAATTTGAAAAGGCCATTTACATGGTGGGAATCAGAGTTCATATGTCCATTGATCTGAGAATTTGAGGGATAAAGTAAAGAGTTACATGCAAGTTTTAGCATGGTATTTCTGAAAAAGACTGCTAATCCTTTATTAAATGTACCATTTTGATGGTAAATTCATGATTAAAAATTATAAAAATGTTTTCTTAATGTATCTCCCTGTGTGTTAAAGTAAATACTAGCAAGAAAAACAAAACTGACTTTTATGTTACTCATGAAAAATGTAATAATTTCTTACCTAAAACTAACACAATGCCCACACTATGATAGAAAGTGAAGACCAAACTTCAAGCATACTCTCATTTTTCAGCATATATAGAGAGTTTTAAAAATTGAGTCAGTACAATCCCATGAAAACTGTGCAGTTGATTGCAAATACCACTTAGGTCAAAAACGTGTGAGAGTGTGTGTGTAACTCCATAGTGTTCTTCAGTCTGTAGCTTTACATGTTAGTATTTAGGTTTTGACTTTTATATACTAAACCTTATGTCCATATTTTAAAGAAAACATGTTTGAAAATGTTCTTTGATGCATGCTTCACTAACCCCCTAAATCCTGACTATGCACAAAGTGCATTTAAGGTCACAATTCTAGATTAGCTAAGAAATTTAAATATAAATTCGTTGTATCAAAATTCCATTCAATAACACAATCCTCTTTTTAAATGTCCCATAACACGACAGATATATCACTAATAAATATTTTATTAATAAGACATTAAAATAAAAGATAGGTAATGAGAGAGAGGAAGGCCCTGTGAGAGCCAGAGTTAGAAAAGAAGAAGGGAAAGAAGAAATGGAAGTAAGGTAGAAAAACAGGAGAGAAAGTTAAGAGGAAATGTATTTTAAAGTGTCAAATATTCAAAAAATATAAAACATTACATATTTAGCATTTGGAATTGCTATATATCGATATGCATATATATGTATGTATATATATGTATGTATGTATATATATTTCTATATACACATACACACACACACACACACACGGTGCCAAAAGATGTATACACATTTTAAGAAAGGAAAAAAGTGTATTAAAATTATAATACTCAATATATACCAATAACAAAAGACGAATACAAGTCATGTGTATAATTTTTTTGGTACCCCCGGTATATATACCAGGAAAAAGCTCTATCATCTAGAAGCTCATATTGCAGGATAGTTGAGATCTCTGACATAGACACATTTTGTACTTATGTTTCGATCTTACTGCTCTCTTTAATTAAGGAAGGCTTGGTCATTTATGGCTAAGGCATTTTTTCCTGGCCCTGCTTTATTTTAATTCCCTACAATTAATAGTGAAAATTACCTAGAGAAAAGTAGTGAATATTTGCTTTTCAAAATAGCATGTTCTTAATTTGCAGCAAACCTTCTCATAATTGATTCAAAAAGAAAAATTAACAAAGCATGCACTGTTATTATCTTTAGAGTATTTATAATTCTAATATACTACAAACACATTAGAATAATTACTATTTGAAAGCAGCTTGTAAAATTTGGTGACACTACAGAAGTCCAAAAATAGAGAACCAGAAGGCAGTATGATTAAATGGTTAACATTTCGTACAAGTATAAATAAATACACACACACACACAAGACAACAACACAATGAGCTTCAGAATTTTTGTGTAGTACATTTTAACATGTAGATTACCTAAATTAAAATCCTTAATAGTTGTTGGTCATTCAGCTTTAAAGGTATTTTCCTTGAGTATATTTACTTAATATTTTTGTTGTCTTTCCAATGGCAATTTACAAATAAAAATTCATTTAATCACTTTCTGCATGCCTTACATTTTATTGTTGCTTTACAATTACTTTAAATATTCTAGAGTAATGACAAGTGTGACTATATGTGAGAATATAATATTGCTTATATAAAAATAACTGAATATTTTAGCAGACCCATTTAATCCTGTCAGTTCCATCCTGGGTAGGTAAATTTTATTTTTTTACCTCATTAACCTCATCCTTGGTACTAGTCATTCGTCCCCTTCCACACTTCCCAGACTACTTGCCCCGTTTTCATAGTATTAGTAGCCAGATTCTAATTTATTGCATCCAGGGAGGAAGTTCTTAAGGTCTTGCATTCTAATATAGAAATTTTTGGAGTTTTTAATTCTAATATAGAATCACAGAATGACAGATGTGTAAGGAACTTTAGAGATAGTTTAGTGCTACCCTCAAATTTTCAGTTTGATAATTGTGATGAAATAATTTAAATAACTTGCTCTTGCTCACATAGCCAATTAAGACAGAACAAAACCTAGAATACCCTAGGAGGGTGCAGTCATCCCAATACTTTCCTCCATGTGTGCATCTTCATAAATGTATGACAAAATAGTTCTGTTTCTTTTATTTCTTCTTTCTCTATCCATTTGTTGACACAATGAGAAAGTGATCTGTTGTTGTTTTTTCTTTCCATATTTGAAACATAGGTTTGCTTTCCAGTTTCATCCCCTTAGGCTTTTGAATAATATTATGCCTGCCTTAATTGAATTCATAGCCTGAAATAATCTGATCACTGGAGTGAACTGAAAATTAGTGTCTGTTAAACAACATATGACATAGACTTGGGTGGAATTTTATAACATACTCTATATGTTTCCACCGTGAACTTTTAAGTCTTCTCTGACATTTTGACATGTTGGCATGAAGCAGAACAAAAGATGCCATGTGGCATTTCCCAAGGAAGCATAACAAGCATACTTTATAAGCCTAAGTACAGATTATTCAATAGGTTTTTATTGTATTTACAAAATGCCCATCTGCATCTAAATGTCCCTACCATGGTGTCAGAAGCCACTTAAAATCACTTTGGGAACTGAGGCACTATTAGAATGCGTGTGTATGTAAGTACGTTTATGTATTAGGTTGGTGCAAAAGTTATTGAGGTTTTTGCAATTATTTTTAACCTTTTAAACTGCAATTACTTTTGCACCAATCTAATAGTAAGCAGGGCAAAAATATATGGCATTTACCATTTATATATTTACATAAAATCAATACATGTCAGAAGAAAATAATATATTGCAGATTACCTGGATATAATATGGTCTAGATATGTTGGAGATATATCCCCAGAGAATTTAATAGTTGGGAAAGAAACTGACAAAGTCTGGAAGAAAGCTGAAAAGAAAGGTTTATGTGGATGTAAAGCAGAAGAAGGAAAGTTCCCTCAAATGCAAAAATACCATGATTTTTTTCTCAATTTGGCTCCCACTTAAGTAATTCTTAAGATGCAATTTGGGTGTATATGCCCACAAAGTAAATATGCTTCCTCAAATAATTTTTAAACGTTGTAGAAAATCAAATTCGTTATTTTTCCTGATAGGAAAATGAACAAGTGTACTCATTTCAATAGAGTCCCTGGAAACACTCATGAATAGATTTAGTACAAATTTATATTACTCTCCAGGAATATAATGGCACATATCAGTATGTGTGCATTTTGATGGAAAACAATGTGTTGAGTGCTAAGGAATTTAATAAAGTTTTTATGAAAAATGTTTTAACCAAGTGAAGAAAATTTTAGGCTTAATTTTATTTGCCTGTTTCTTTATACAGGTAAGTCCCAATGGCTGTAGGTGGGACATGTGGATAGTGTGTGAATGACCCTTTGGAATGATTGACTGGTTCAGTTCACTGTTTCTTTACCGTTTTAAGCAGTCAGCGATCTGGCCTGGCAGCCCCTCTTTCTCTTGCTGTCAAGGCCTTTAGAGCCTCACTGGGACAAGATACATCACATACTTATATACCGAGAGAATTGCGAAAGGCTATGAAATGTTTCCAGCATAGCCCACTTTCATAGAACACTTGATATATTAGACATAATAAATATTGCATAACCTTCAGAACGTTGGCAGTGGACGTTGAAGCTGAGAACTTTCACTTTTTTCATTAAATGATTTTTTTTTTGCCCTGAAATCTCCAATTCCATTTACCTTTATGATATATTTAAACTATGAGAATGAAGAGGGAGGGTTATGCAAATTTTGTAGGAACACATAAGAAGTCTATACTATGCAGCACTCATATAAAAAAAATTAAGAAAACATTTCGTTTACGAATGATAAGCATTGCAAGCTTTCACGTTTTCTCCCAGTGCTCAAAGCAGGTTTTTTTTCCTCTAGAACAAGTTTCTGCGGTAGTAACTCCCTCTAGCAGTTCCATGAACCAAGGAAAGGGAACGACACACAAAATACATCCTTTCCAGTAAATAAATGGCAGGGAGAAAGAGGAAAGTTTGGCCAGGAAGATAAAACAGATCGGGGATTTTTTTTCTTCTTCTTCTTTTGGAGTGGTTGAGTTGATTAATTCTATTTGCCTGTCCCTTCCCCACCCGCCTCCCCAGCCTCTCTCTGCTCCCTTGCCCCCTCCCCCGCCCATCATCTTTCTGCCGTAGCTGTGCCAGCAGCGATCTTTAGAGTGCACAGAAACGGCAGTCCCAGTGAAGGCAGAGGCTCATGCGACGCGGAGAGTATTTAGTTTCTTCAGGACTGGTGGTGGATGGATCGTGAAGTCCAGTGATGCTCATGTTGATCATAAGCCTGGATTTCTCCACCCTGATTGTCTCAGCTGACCCTAGCAGAAGCTCAGTCAAGGGGGCGGCCCCACACCTCTCAGGGACTTGATATGCAAAATAGTTACGTCAGCTGTGGGGGGGGTGGGGCACGCCCGGTTGAGTGGCAGCAGCTCTTGCTTAGGGAGGAGGCGCGAGAATCACCCCGGTTCAGTGAGTGAGACAAACTGGAGGTGAGAGGCGCTGGTGCTGTCCCTGGGCTGTCGGTGCTGAACCTGGGACGCCAGCAGACTGGTTGCTCCAGCGCCTCCAGGCAACGCCCTCTTGCACCCTCTGTGCCCCGCCGGACTGCTTCACTAGCAGGACTACATCCACTTGACAAAGGAGTGTGGTATCGGACGGACGTGGGAGAGAGTCCTCTGTTTGCCACCTGGGCGCCCATTCAGGCGTGACTTTCGAGATTTCTATAGTTTTAGACCAAACTATTTTCATCTTTCTCCAGCTAAGAGGATCTTTTCATTTTTTAAAATTATTATTATTGTTGTCATATATATATCCACACCTTTTTTGCAATCGCTCTAGGAGACTTTTTTGACTGTTAAAATAAGGTAAGAAAAATAATATTATAAATGCTTATAAATGGGAAAGGCAAACTGCCATACAGAAAGCAAGTTATTATTTTTATAATTTTAAATGGGACTTTTGGCAATGATCGCAATGATTATTTTAATAATTTCTATTGCCATTATTATTGCAAGAGCATCTGTTGGTGATTATGCACTGAATTCTAGAGGGGAAGTTGAGGGCTTTGTTTTTTTGTGAAGTCATCATGTTACATCTTGCTTTATAAATACAAATATTTGTAGAGCAATACTTCTAGCATGGCTCAAGGAACAGGAATCATTCAGTATAAGCCCCCAAACAATTTAATGAATTACATTAAATAAATCAACCAACAAGTTGTTTAAAACAAATACAATCTTAAAAAAAATTTAAGTGGACTAATCTCTGATTAGTTAATATACCTCTGGTATTTAAAGCATAGACTGCAAAGTGCAGAGCTCTCTTAACATTTTTGGAGGGGACGTGGTAGGGAGAAAAGCATTTATAACATGCTGGGTTCATTTATATGTGTTGTTACGTCGTAGATCCAAATAAAACGTGAAACACAGTCTCTGAGAATTCTACACCGCAAGGTCATGTGTATTTCCAAGTTGGGGGCTATTTGTTCTGCTGTTGACTAGTAACTGTCATCCCCTCCCACCCCTTTAGGTTAGAGGTGGATGTAAATGGGAAGCTCTGATTTAATAATACAGTTTTAGCTTGTGTTATAGTCGCTACTACTGTTGGTAATTGAATCGAATTGGGAAGCGTAGGCTGAGAAAATGCCTCGCTATTTCAGCAATGTTTAACCGCTTGCATGCTTAACAGAGAGTTTTTCTCCGCTTAGGAGATTTTCTTTTGAAACTATGTTCCTTTTGCCAATTGGCAGTGAGTTTTGAGTGTGTATGGAAAAAAATCCAGTGCAAAAAAACCACCAAACAGTACTTCTCATAGTGAACGATTATTAAATGATAGAAGTTAGCTGGTGCTGTGTATTTCTTATTACTGTTCAGACTATTTGACAGGCATGATGGTCTATCTGATAAATAGAATTATGATCTTTCATTTATGTCATTTAGTGACATTAGAGTAAATATAAGTGATGGCTGGGAAATATTGAGGTGGAGGTTCCTTTACATTCCAGGGAGAGTGTTCAGGTTGTAAATAGATGTCTTATATTAATAGGAATGGGTAAAATATAAGCCGTTGCAGAGTTAATAAGTATCACTCAACTACCAGGGTTATGTTTTTCAGCAATTAAAGAATACACTAAGTTTAAACTTTTTTAAATATTTTTAATTATCATAAAATTTTTTACTCTAGTTGCATTGCACTTATAAGGATGAACTTTAGCTTTAGAACTTATGATTAAAATAATTCCTCTGGGTAGAGATTTTGTATTTTATTTACAGCACAATCCTACATGAGGGTGGTTGTTACAAGAAATGGATATTATTGCAAACAGTAGAGGTCAAATGTAAATCCCTTTAAGTTTTTCCCATGTTTTACTCTAAGCGGGTGTTCTTTGTAGAATTTGTCAGTCATGTGATGTTACATTAATTTTTTTTCTATTTTTTTTTTTAAGATTTTATTGGGAAGGGGAACAGGACTTTATTGGGGAACAGTGTGCACTTCCAGGACTTTTCTCCAAGTCAAGTTGTTGTCCTTTCAATCTTAGTTGTGGAGGGTTCTGTTCAGCTTCAAGTTGTTGTTCTTTCAGTCTTAGTTGTGGAGGGCGCAGCTCAGCTCCAGGTCCAGTTGCCGTTGCTAGTTGCAGGGGGCACAACCCACCATCCCTTGCGGGAGTCCAACCAGCAACCTTGTGGTTGAGAGGACACACTCCAACCAACCGAGCCATCCGGGAGCTCAGCAGCAGCTCAGCTCAAGGTGCCGTGTTCAATCTTAGTTGCAGGGGGCGCTGCCCACCATCCCTTGAGGGAGTCGAGGAATTGAACTGGCAACCTTGTGGTTGAGAGCCCGCGCTCCAACCAACAACTGAGCCATCCGGGAGGCAGCTCAGCTCAAGGTGCCATGTTCAATCTTAGTTGCAGAGGGCAGAGCCCACCGTCCCTTGCGGGACTCGAGGAGTTGAACTGGCAACCTTGTTGTTGAGAACCCACTGGCCCATGTGGGAATCGAACCGGCAGCCTTCGGAGTTATGCGCACAGAGCTCTAACCGCCTGAGCCACCAGGCCGGCCCCACATTAAATATTAATGCACATTTTTAAAGACTAGTCAGGTAGAGGAGCCAAATAGGATATGTAAAACACCAGGCATGAATCTTATACCAAATAGCCTCCTTTAAATGTATATGGAATCATTCTTTTCTTGTACACATTTTGAAATTTTGTCTTTAAAACTAATTATATTAGTATAAATACTCAGACTGTGGCATTTCAAACAAAATATGGATTTTTTTTTTAATTTTAGTTTTATTTTCTCTATTGTATTGAAATGTCAACATATATTTTAATTTTATAACTTACTTGAAAGGCAGTAACGTATATAAACACTGTGTTCATCCAAATGTATTAGTATCTCAGTGACTTCTTTTTTGCATAAAGTTTTCCAAGATGTCTTTGTTCAAGTATAAACAGTTAGCTTGAACTACCAATATCGGGGATTCTTTCAAATGAAGCTTAACATTGTCACAGTGAGATGGTTAAATGCTAAAGTCGAAATATGCTACGGGTAATAATGAAATCAGTCAAAGGTAGATTCCATGAGGTTGTAAATTTAGAATATTAGAAGTATTTTTCCCCTCATATTTTTAACATATTTAGCTTTTATATCTTATTTCTGAAGAGGTAAAATTAGGTGACCATAATTAGCCCAGACTTAGCATGTAAGGAATACTGTTTGGATATAGAATATGATTCGTACTGTAAACAAATAAAATAGCCAACTTTGAAGATACCTACAAAAGATACTCAAATGTGGCAGCCCTTTATTAATTCTTTGTACCACAAAGAAATGACCATGTTTTGGAGTCATAACTTGTTGTGAAATGCAAAGGAATATTCAATACCACAACAATGGCTAGCCTGCTAAAGCTATCATATAGGTACTGCAAGTGTATACAGCACTTCTTTTCCTTCAAGATAATGAACTTTTACAAAAAAGTGCATAGAAAAATTACTGAAATAATTTACTTACATCACATGACATGCTCAAGTTGTTTTCTTTCTTAATTGTTTCTCAGTTTCTTAAAGCACGTGGATATAGACAAAAAAAAGAAATTAAAAATGCTGTCGGACAGATATCTTTTATTTCCTTACACATAAGATCCATAACTATGTGTTTGGTGGGATTTAAGATAATGATGAAGTAATTTGGGTTTTATGGTATCAAGGCTACATATTGCTTTCTGTTTAATTTTTTCTTCCAATTACTAATATATACAATAGAGAAATGCAGAAAGTAATAATAAGCCTGAAATATGATAAAAAGTTTGAGTGAATTGGTTTTTTAAAAGTGACTTTTAAAATTATGTAATAGTTTATTGAGACTTCCTTTTGAATAATAGCCATTTTCCAAGTATAATGCTTATTTATCAATGGTGCCAAAAGATCCTGAATAATATGTTTCTCTTAGCCCTTCATATTTGCCCCAAATCACCATACTTTTATTAATGAGTGTATTAAAAATTCCAAAAGCACTTGTAAACTAATAAGCTAGAAGACAGTACTTCCTTTTGTTAACATCATTTTGACATCCATGGGACCTACTTTACTTTACCAAACAGCCTAATCACATTCTGCTTCAGCACCTCCAGTGTCCTTTGGGCATAGTCTCCTTAAGATGAACTGTAAGGTCTCTTGTGGAATATCCTAATTTTCCCATCAAATGGGTCATCACACAACAAAACAATTGGTCCCTTTGTGCTTTAAGCTTTAATCACCTTGGTATTGAGGAAGTTAATATTATTATAATGGATGAGATAATGTTTTTAATAAATTCAGGATTCAAGAATTCCAATATTCCAATGAGTATTCCAGTAGGTTTTCTGAATGAGTGTGTGTGGGGGGTGGGGTGGGGAGAGAGACAGAGAGAGAGAGATTTTTTGGTAGATTCTGTTCAACCATAACCATGCAATGGGAACCTAGAACATGTAGGTTCAACAAATGCTACTTAATAGAAAATAACTTACATAATAAGGTATAATATAGTACATAATTTTTAGTGGAAAATGAGACTTCCAAGTATTGTTATTTTTTTATTTAGGCTAGTATGCTTGGGCACACAACAGGTTTTTAGCATGAAAATATTACTAAGGAGCTCTCCTGCTGATTGGCAAGGTAAGGGACAATTGGAAATGAAAATTTGCGAGAAATAAGAAACAAAACAGGTGTGTGCAAAAACAAATGAAGATTCTGAGAAAATCTGAGTTCTGATAAAGGATTTCAAAATGACTCTAAGAGACACTTCAGGTATACTTCCTACACATCATTGGGTAATAAGCCATTTATTATACTTCCAAGGAATAGAGCCTGTATATTCCTACACCTAAAAGATTTTTATTTCTTGTGCATCAATGTTTTCATGCATAGATGTGATGAAATATGGGAAGAAGAGCACTTTAACTCTGAACTTTCTTGCTTTACAATCAAGTAATTAATTTAATGTGGCTTTTGGTATCAAATTATGTAAATCTCTAAAGCAAAGTGGTTGTTTAGTGAGTTTATTTGCATGTCAATACGGAGAATATTTTTCCAAATTATAATTGGTTCATAGCACTGCCAGTAAATCTCAAGTAAAATGGAAAAGATATGAAAATACTTTTTTCATTGACATTTATTTAAATATATTCATTGCAATTGACAGTGAAGAGAAAATTACTTTAGTGATACATGATTTCTGTGTGCATATCACCACCAAGGTAGCAATTAATACATACAGTAGCAATTAAAACATATAAACCTGAATTACATTCCCCAAAGATGATGATGAAATGGAAATAATTTACCTTTCATGGCTGGCCCACTTCCACCAAACACATTAGATGGTGTTTTATTGACCACCGGGGACTCATTTTTCTAATTTCTAAAACCCTAAAAGTAAAGGTTCTTACTCCCATGAAGAGACAAATGCCCCATGCACTGTATGGTGATGTGCTCCTTTTTCTCAAAGCCACAGTAATTGCTGTGACCTTGGCATCAACTAAACTCTGAACTGCCTCATTTAGGATTAAATAGGTGTTCCCATTCATCTTGCTAAAGGAAGAGAGCCAGTGAGTTGCTACTAGTGAATAAACGCATTTACTGTCTCATGCTAGATTACCTATTAATATTAGAACATAAGGTCTTTGAGCCTTGATTTGCTAATATATCTGGGAAGAGGAAGAAGACAGAAAAAATACCATTCAAAATATGAACACACACACATATACGTATACATTCATACATACATAGGTATAGATTCACATTAGGGTGTTTCATCCATATTAAGTCATTTAACATTTACATGTCCATGTAGAGTTCATATTATCTTCATTTTAGACATAAGAAAGCAGAAGCTCAGCTCAAAGCTCTCCACCTCTCAAGCCCATGGTCACACAACTAAGAATAGGTGGATTAATCAATTACAACAAATTCATCCCTTTTTTCACCTACACTGAACTTTCTAGCACCTCTGTTGTGGTAAAATATTCAAGTGAATGTGTCTTATTTAAAACTTTTTTCCTATAATATTCTCTTTACTAAATATGAATACCTCTTATTGTGTTCCCAAATCTTCTCCTTAATTATTGTTTCATTGAAATCATTTTATAACATATCATCTTTAGTGCACCTACTTTAGAATGCACAATACCAAAGTCTTAATGAGTTTTTCCCTCTGTATTCAATGCTGAGAAGTGCTGCATTATTTGATCTCATAGACTATTCAAAATATTAGCATCAGACAATATTCCCCTTTGTATCTCACATAGAATAATACGCAATATGATAGAGTGATTAATGTTTGCTAAGAGTTGAAGGTTATATTTTCCCTTAAAATGACCTACTGTACACCAAGTTCAAATACAAATATGTGTCGAACTTCAGCCCACTCCAATTAATCAGCATCTGTGTTATCAACAGCTACTCACTTTTAAACCTTCAGACTAGTTAGCTGCTAATATTTCAAATAGTCTATGAGGTCAAATTAAGAAATCAAAATAAAATTAGTAGTTTTGAAACACAGTACAAAAATAGGTAGTCTAATGTGAGCTCTTGAACACTTAGGAAACGTTACTTTATTGTTTCTTATTCTATTTGAGATACAAAGGGAAATGCTGATCACTGGTTGCTATTTGTTTTCATACAGCATTAGGCTGATTGGGTAGGAGAATTGAGCCCGAGTGTAGTAATTATAACACAGCTCCCAAGTGAGCCCTAGAGTTGCGTCCGATTCCCTTGTGAATCCTCATTACCCAAGTTTTGATTTATCCTTATTAAATGGATCCCAAAGGCAATAGAAAAGTTTGATTTGTGGAAGATGTTTAACTTTAAAGTGGAAAGTTGTATAGCGCTTTCATTAACTATTTTACCTATTGGTTAGCAATACCCAGTGTTTTCCTTTTGAAATGAAACCTGGTATAGACACTTCTAATCTCGGCATTTCTGTACCACTTTGTGTACAATTCATTAACTCACTCTTTCTCATCCTCTGTGGAGCCCTGCAAGAAATCCGTTCACTCCAATAGCTATAGTCATTCTCTCTTCACAGATATCTCCCAAGTCTATAGCTCTGGCTCAGATGTGAACTCCATTAATGTATTTACGAAGGTCTGCTAGACATCTTAACTCTGATTTCATGGTGACAGCACAAACTCTGTGAACTCATCATCTCATCCCTAACATGGTCCCCAGGGTCCCCCATTCTAATTTTTCTGCCTGTCAGTTAATGATACGCTGTTTCCCCATTCACCCAGGTCTGGAAATTCACAGGCATTTTAAACTTACATCATTCTTACTATACTATATGTAATGAGTCCCCAAGTTTTGACGTGACTCGCTTTGTAATCGAGCTTTATCTTATTTTCTATTTTTTATTCTCTCCTCTTATCAAGTTTACCTTAACCCAGACTGTCCCATTTCCGCCAGAATTATTTTGACATTGTCTACATTGGTCTCCCTAGTCCTTGCTTCTTCTGCTGCGATAATAATTAATGACAATAACAACTGAATTTGCGATGATTCGTAATATGCCATGCAAGGTGTTAAGTATTTATGAACATTGTTTTGTTTTATATGCACAGGTGCCTTATGAGGTAGATATTGAGAGCCCAAAGCTTAAAGAGTTAAGGTGCAAAGTTGTATAGCGCTGTCATTAACTATTTTACCTATTGGTTAACATATCTAAATAATAGATTACTCATGGAAAGATTGAATCAGTAATCAAAAGCCTCTCAACAAATGAAAGTCCAGGACCAGATTGCTTCACTGGTGAATTCTACCAAAGATTCAAAGAAAAATTAGTACCAGTCCTCTTCCAAAAAATAGAAGAAGAGGAAACTCAACTCTTCCAAACTCATTTTATGAGGCTAGCATTTCCCTGATGCCAAAACCAGACATATTACTGGCCAGTATTCTTGATGAATATAGCACAAAAATCCTCAACAGAAATATCAGCAAATCAATTTCAACAATACATTAAAAGGATGTCCCACCATGGAAAAGTGGGATTTACTCCATGGATACAAGGATGGTTCAACATCCTCAAATCAGTCAATGTGATGTACCACATTAACAAAATGAAGGATAAAAATCATATGATCACCCCAATCATAAGTGCAGAAAAAACATTTGACAAAATCCAACATCCTTTTGTGATTAAAAACTCTCGATAATGTGGATATAGAAGGAACTTACCTTGATAAAGGCTAACCCACAGCTAACATCATACTCAAAGACGAGGAACGTGACAAGGATGCCCACTCTTGCCACTTTTATTCAAGGTAGTATTGGAAGTCCTAGGCAGAGCAGTTAGGCAAGAAAAAGAAATGAAAGGCATCCAAATTGGAAAGAAAGATGTAAAACTGTCACTATTTGCAGATGACATGATATAATATATAGAAAACTCTACAGAGTCCATAAAAAAAAAACACTGTTAAAACTGAAAAACAAAATCAGTTAAGTTCCAGGACACAATATCAATGCACACAAATCTGTTGCATTTCTATGCAGTAATAATAAACTATCAGAAAGAGAAATAAAATAGTCCAATTTACAATTGCACCAAGAAGAATTAACTACCTAGGAGTTAATTTAACCAAGGAGGTAAAAGATTTGTATATTGAAAACTACAAGATGTTAATGAAAGAAATTGAAGAAGACACAAAAAAATGGAAAGACATTCCATGCTCTGGGATTGGAAGAATCAATATTATTAAAATGTCCATACTACCCAAAACAATATACATATTCAGTGCAATCCCTGTCAAAATGCCAATGGCATTTTTCAAAGAAATAGAACAAATAATCCTGTTTGTATGGAACCACAAAACAAAACAAAACAAACAAAAAAGCTTGAATAGCCAAAGCAATCTTAAGAAAGAAGAACAAAGCTGAAGGTATCATACTCCCTGATTTCAAACTATTACAAAACTATAATAATCAAAACAGTACGGTATTGGCAAAAACAAACAAACAAACAAACAAAACACATAAATCAATAATAAAATAGAGATCCCAGAAATAAACCTATTAATATGTGGTCAATTAAGTTACAACAAAGGAGCCAACAATATGCATTGGGGAAAGGACAATCTCTTCAATAAATATTACTGGTAAAACTGTCAGCCACATGCAAAAGAATGAAACCAAACCACTATCTTACACCATAACAAAAATTAACTCAAAATGCATTAAAGACTTGAATGTAAGACCTGAAACCATGGAATTCCTAAAAGAAACCATAGAATTCCTAGAAGAAAACACAGGCAGTAAACTCCTTGACGTAAGTATTGGCAGTGAATTTTTGAAACTGACACCAAAAGCAAAAGCAAAAAAAGCAAAAACAAACAAGTGGAAATATACCATACTAAAAAGCTTCTGCAGAACAAAGGAACCCATCAACAAAGTAAAAATGCAACCTACTGAATCAGATAAAATATTTGCAAATCATATCTGATAGGCTGAAAATTTATGAACAACGCATACAACTCAATTGCAAAAAAAAACACAATTCAATTGGAAAATGGACAGAAGATCTAAGTAGACATCATTCCAAAGAAGGCATACAGATGGCCAAAAGGTACATGAAAAGATGTGCTACATCATTAATCATCTAGGAAACACAAGTCAAAACCACAATAAGATATCACTTCATACCTGTTAGAATGGTTATTATCAAAAACAAAAGAAATAACAAGTGTTGGCAGGGGTATGGAGAAAAGGGAATCCTTGTGCACTATTGGTGGGAATGTTGATTGGTGCAGCTGCTATGGAAACCAGTATGGAGGTTCCTCAAAATATTAAAAATAAAACTACCACATTAACCTGTAATTCCACTCCTTGGTATTTATCTGAAGAAAACAACAACAAAAAAGTTAATTCAAAAAATACATGCACCCCTCCCCCCCACATTCATTGCAGCATTATTTACAGTATGGTTATCCGAGATATGGAAACTACCTAAGTGTCCATCGATGAATGAATGGATAAAGAAGATGTGCCATATGAATATATGGAAATCTTGCCATTCGCAACAACATAAATGCACCGTGAGGGCATTATGCTTAATAAAATACATCAGACAGAGAAAGACAAATATTGTATGATCTCTCTTACATGTGAAACGTAAAAAAAAATAAAACTTATAGACACAGAGAACAGAGAGTTGAGGGGGTAGGAGAAATAAACTTAAAACAAAAATTTAAATAAATATCTTAATGTATCTTTTCCTCTTTGGATCCCCAGAATGGTACTCAGTAAACATTTTTTTATTTAATGTTGTCACAATTTTCTGGGTAAATAGAAGGCAAAGGTTTTGCTGTCAGTCCCATAAGAGGTTGAGAAGGAGAAAAATAAACTTAAAATTTCTGTACTTTAAAACCCAAGGCTCAGCTTAAAGGCATCTTGTCTAATTCCCCCAGCTCGTTTCCTATTATTTTGTAGTTGAATAACATCTTTTATTCTGTCACCTAGAAGCTTTTTAAGTAAATACCAAATCTACTTTTCCTGATACAAACATATCAAAACCTTTATACCTCCCATACATTTCTTATATATAGTTAGAGGGTTGACTACATTTCTTATATATCATTAGAGTTGACTCTAATTGAAGTGAAGTTGTAGAAGGAGCGAGGAAATTGGTAAAGGAAATTGGAGAGCTCAGTCCAAATAGAACTGAATGATAATGGCTCAGTGGAATAAGACAGCATTAGGACCCCCAAATAGGAAGAGGAATCCAGGGGAGAGTACACAGAGGGAGATATATGGTAATCAATGCAATGGATTGTTGGATGATGTCTTCAGGTTCGAAGGTAGCTGTTTAGAATTGGACTGAATACAAAGCTCATCAATTCCAAGACTTCAGTTAACTCATTTAGTCAATATATCTTGAACATCTACTATGTGTCACACACTAGGTTACTACCTGTAAATATAATGATAATCCAAATAGACCTGACCTCATAGAAATCATATTTTAATTGGGAAGACGGGTGACATTGCAACAATAACAATGCTGTATGTGGGAAGTACATGGCATTTTCAGAACACATTATAGGGTTATTTAGGATCTGAGAAGTCTTCCTAGAGCAAGAAATAATTCAGGAGGGAATGCGAGGTTATTGAAAATTTTGTGTGTTTTTGTCAGGCCCTTGTTCTTTATGGTAGCTGTGTTTTTCTGCGAAAGAGAAGAGGTAAACGTAGAGGGGAGTTCACAGCTCATCTGATCTTTCTCATCACAGTTAGCCCAAGATCATACTGACTTTAAGTAAATTATTTCCCATATTTTTGTCTGGTATATGCAGATAAAGTTGAGAATGATTGTTTGAATACATATAACGGGCTACATGAATTATAAATTGTCCGTGTGAGTTCTCAGGACAAGTAATTAATCAGCTAAACAGATTTTCTCTTCAGTACTTTGCCTAATACCAACTCAAAAATTGTTGTGATAATTAAATAAGACATAGTATGTGAAGCTCTTGGCAATCTTTTCAAATATTAAGTGCTAGAAATGTATTAGATATACATTTTTATGGTTATTATAGCTATTATTTCTCCTGTGAAGGGAGAGGAGAGGAATTCAAAGAGACAATGGTTTAATGTCTTATTTTACTATAATATAAGACTGGGTCATATAATACAATATAATATATAATATAGTATAATAATACCTTGTCTTATATTAATATTTGCTCCAAAAGACACATTAGAGCTGACTGCCCAGCTAGGTCTTATTTTCGGGGAAACAGGGTATGCATGTGGAGCAGTGATTTGAGGACCCACTCATGTCAAATTGATGTTTTTTAGTTAATTATCCATATTTCACATATAACTAACATCCATTTATAGCTTTAAATCATTATATCTTTAATGAACAGTGCAGAGTCTTTTTAATCAGTAACATTTATTCCAAAATATAAATCTTGCATCTCTACTTATTTGCTCACTTCTAGTCTGAATTAGTAATTCCTCTCTGTTACATTTTAGTTGTGTGATGGGTAAAGATACTAAATCTCAATGGAATGTTTACATGTTTATTAAATAAGTAGCCCCAATTCTCAGTTTCCTGGCAACACCCCAGACTCAGACAGTATGTGAGGAGGCTCAGGGTCCGTTGCGGCAGACTCCCTCCTCTCCTGCTCAGGTTGGTAGGAAGAATTGTGGGGCAAACCAAGCTATCCACAGGGGAGAAGGAATGCTCTGTGGAATAACTGGGTCTTGCATTCAGACACACTCATGGGTGGTATCGCTCATCCAGAATTCCTTCAGAAATGATTTTAAATAAAACACCAGAAGTAAAATCCAATCATTCAGTGTGACACTACTCTCTGAATCTTCATACATTGTGTTGTGTATGTCACCTGATTGAAATTGTGTTTGTCTCTTTTGAGCCCATAATTCATATTGAAATAAGAAATACGTTGACTACCAAGAAAATCATGTACCCTTCTGGGCTTCATAGCAATTAAATTATTAAAAATTATTTAAAAATGAAGCTATGTGATTCAAGAACAAAGATTGTCAATTTTTAATGGTAAATAAAAATACAAATTTGAAAAAAATTAATTTTAGAAATGAAGATGAGTTTTCTTAATATGGGCAGAATTTATCAGTCATTTTAAAAACTAATGTATACAACAAGTTATTTTTTTTAATAAATGGTAAGGTTGTTACATATAAGCTATTGAGAACAGTACTGTGACTTATTCAATTTAATTTTTAATATAGTTTTTGAACTCAAGTTTTTACCATGTTGCCCCAAAAATAAGACTTAGCCAGACAATCAGCTCTAATGTGTCTTTTGAAGCAAAAATTAATATAAGACCAGTATATATTATATTATATATTATATTATATTATATTATATTATATTATATTATATTACATTATATTTATTATATTATATATATTATATATATTATATTATATTATATTTATTATATTATATATTATATTATATTGACCGGTCCTATATTATAGTAAAATAAGACCAGGTCTTATATTAATTTTTGTACCATAAGATGCATTAGAGCCAATTGTCCAGCTAGGTCTTACTTTCGGAGAAATAGGATGTCAAAGAATAATGATACTGTGTTTTAAAAGTATTTTAAAATTCATTAAAATTTTTCTATTGACTTAAAAATTTTCTATTCTTTACGCTTTCAGAGGTTACAATGAGATGGATATGTAATCCAACTGTTGGGATGGTTTTTTCCTACAGGTGCCCACTAAGAGCTCTATCCCCCCCTTATTGGAGCTGTCCCCGGCAAGCTCCCCCTAAGAGCTCCATCCCCTTATCAGAGATGTCTCCCTCCATCCCCTTATCGGAGCTGTCTCCCGCAGGCACCATAGTTAGAGGCCTCCCTGTCAAAACAATGTTGAGTGATCACATCTGCTAGGGACGGACCTCCCCAGCACCCCAGCCAGATTTCCCCCTAACCCGGAGGCCTAACCCTATAAAACAAAGCGCCTGACCCCAGTTAGTGCTCAGTTCTTTGGGAACAATCCCACTGAGCCCGCTGGCGTAATAGAGCTGTGTACTCCTTGATCTCTGTGTGCTGCTTGAGTCTCTCGGTCCTCGTCATTCTTCCGCAGCACAACTCGTCTTGATAATAAATGCAGATTATGTTGCTTAGACAAGAAACAATAAAAAACAGCATGCACCACTACTTCATGGCTTACAATGCTAATTTTAAGTTAGCTGTACTTACAGTTTCAATTTTATTTAGAATTATGCTTTCCTAAATTCATCAGTTTTTGGCAAAACTGGAACCTGTTTTTCATTATTTTAGGTCAGAGATTCTTTATCTAATTACTTATTCTAGAATCACCCTGTGAGTTTTGAAAAAATACCAATATCCAGTTACCAGCACAGATCAGCTATATTACAATATTTTTTTTCCAATTGTTACCTTAGAAACTCTTTAAAAATGTTTGTTTATTGGAGTAACATTGGTTAGTAAAATTATATAGGTATCAAGTGTACATTTTCTATAATACACCATCTATATATTGCATTGTGTGTTCACCACCCAGAGTCAGTTCTCCTTCCATCAGTGTATATTTGATCCCCCTTACCCTCTGATAACCACAAAACTGTATTTAAAAGATTAACAGTTTTGGCATTCATCCCTACCATCCAGTCTTTCACTTTCTTTTTTTTCCATCAATATTTAGCTTACGTTTGATGTTAGCAAGAAATCATTACTATTATTGTTAATTTTAGTTCTGTTTATTACCTTGAGGGTTATATATTTTAAAATAATTTTGGTGTCCCTAGTTAATGTTAATTAGTGGTTTTAATAACCTATAGACCTATTTGTTATGTTTTTGTAGGTTTACTTTTTTAACTATCAGGAACTTAATAACTGAGAATATTTAACATTACTGCTGCAGAGGCAAAATTACAGAGATACTATTAGTGTTACCCGTTTTATGTTTAGTGACCCTTTGAGTCCTGCCACATATTTCCTTAACAATCACAAGCCATCAAGTCTGATAGTCTCCAAAGAAATATCAGCCCTCTAAACTGCCTTCAAGGGCAGGTATCTTTAGTACTGAAAACCACAAATAAAATTTTTGAGGTTGAATAGCAACAACTGGCCAGTGACACTGGTGATTTGTTTGTCAAAACAAATTGTTATAAACTACGCAAATGAAGTCCACGCACTCCTTTGAGTGAAAACAATAAAGTGAATGTACGCAATGCTTACATGTTGGATGGGATATGTAATGTGCGGGGAAACTCAAAGGTTGAAGAACTAGGCATTTAGACAGTGGTAAGTGGTAACCTTACCTCTTTATTCTCATTACTCTTTCTCAGGAGAGACATGCTAATGCAAACAAGTCAATCAGAATTTGTGTTTAGCAAGATAAAGCTTAGAGGATAGTTTAAAATCCATTTATTAGTCTAAACCCATTTTTTCCATTAACATATTATACATTAGTGTTTACTAACCATGATTCACATAACAGTTTAGTTTGTTAACTTTTAAATTATTTAACAACCATAAGTTATTAATACATTTTTTTAGGTATTACAAAAATATCTTAAAACAGGCTTGGGTTCATTTTTGTAATTTTTAAATAGAAAACATTTTCGGCATCTCTTGAAGAAGAAATAAAGCAGGTATTTAAAGCTAGAAAACAAGTAATTCCAAATTTAGTTTTTACAAAAGTTTTCAGCTTTATTGACAAATTATGGCAAACATATTTGACAAATTGTGGTTTCCTATTTAGAGAAGCTTACGCATGGAACTTTATATGTGTGTGTGTGTGTGTGTGTGTGTGTTTCCTTTTTTTAACAAATATAGGTTAAAACACTGAACAAATTCAGTTAGCTACATACATACAGTAGCTGCTTATTTTCAACCCCATTAAAACACCATTTAAAATTAAATTTGCAAACCTAATATCGTACATCTTTATCTAACTCACAAATATTAAAAGACAGGTTAAAACATCTTATCTACACCTTTATTATCAGCTAGTTCAAAAAAAATCATATTACAGTCTTTTAGCAACCCTAAACAAAGTTTTTGCTAGTTGATTGAGACTCAAAATCTGTTAACAGATTCATGCTCTTTCTTTAAAAAAAAAAAAAAAGGAAAAAAAACATTACACACATCAATGAAAAACAACCAAGAGAATATCATCCTACTGAATGATTTATAGACCATGCTTGCCAATATCTCTTTTTGTCCATTTTGTAAAATAATACTAGTGTCAATGTTGCACAAACAGTATAGGGGAAATACAAGAAATATATGGGAGTAATCATGAACAGTTATCCCTAGAAGAAAAAAAAAGGACGATTACTTGTATTGTTGCTGTTTATGTGGAGACCACAGGCTATGAATTGTCTTTGAGGTGAGGTCACAGTGGGGAGGACCTTCAATATCTACCATAGGGGTGCTGCCTGAACACCCTTCTGGCTGACCTTGGTGGTGGAGCCTTCAGGCTGGAGCGGATCGTGGACTGTTCTTCTGGTGCTACGAACAAGAGAAAAACAATAACATTCACATGGCTTCACAGTTATCAAAAACAGTTATTTACGACACAGTAGTCTCAGAAAGAAAAGGAAATAAAAGACCTCAACACTGATGGCTCAAACCTTACTACATTTTCCACATGTTTGCTGAGATGGAGGGATGGGAAAGGAGAACCCATAACCAACCACTCACCTTCCCCTTGTCACATACCCCTTGTTAATGTTTATTAACATTAACTTTTACTTAGTCAAATAAAGTAACTAAACTTACCATTATTTTCCCTCTTTATCCCACTGGATTTATCAATAAACTCCTTGTTTCTCATCTGCCATTCTATTTGATTCAGCAAATACTGAACACAAAGCACTATTGGAAATTGAGAGACGATTTCTGTACACAAGGCGTTGAAAACGTTAGCCCATAAAACTCACACTGAAAACAATGCAAAGGCGGTTACAAAATTCACAGATTGATCTGACATACAGAGAATTGAAATGACTTTGCCATGATATTTGAAACAGGGTAAAACCCAAGTCTTCTCCTTCTGAGCCTGGTGCTCTTTCTACTACACAAATATCAAAATATCCGCAACACAGTGTAGCCTTAAAAAAGTGCCACAGGGGAGGTAGGAGAGATTCCTTAGGAGCGGAAGTAGGGCAGAGACTGAGGGAACCATGGGATGAAAGGGAGAGCCTGTTCGTTGATGAGAAAGCGAGTGCCACTTGGTGAAGGGAACAGGATGCATCAATTTGTGCAAGGGTCCCAAAAGTTCAGGAAGAGTTTGAAAGGAATGGAGGTCAATGGACCCTGACGGCCAGATTCATGAAGGCACAGAGCGGAAGCCACGCCTGAAGAGGCGGGGTCCAGTTAGGTAGGACCTGGCTGCCCCCAAGTACTGTGTTAACTTGTTCAGATATTACTGGAAAAATAAAAGGAAGCTGCTGTGGGTTTGAAGTAAAGAATCAGAACTATTCCTTTAAGGAAATCACCCCAAGTAACCAATGCAAACCTCACATTTAGTCAACTTTATAGTCACTCATGCCTCTTCATCTGAGATAGCTTTTCTAAGATTAAAATTGTTAAAAAAAAAACTGTTTAATACTGCATGTGCCTCAATCAAGTCCCTTTGCTAAGCTGCAAAATCAAAGATCAAAAGTTAGAGAAATTTTGTTTATCAGTAACATTCCATATTTCATTTGACTCTTTAAAAAAGTTAGTTTTTATAAACCAAAGGGAGAACTTCTAATCCAGATATCCTGTGTATTTTTCTCCTTTGATCCTTTTCAAACAAGTGGCTTGATTTTATAAAGCAAGGAAAGCAAAATTAGTCACAGTTTGTTACTATTTTGATATATTAATCAATGTTTTTGTAATTACTTTATTGTTGCTGTTGTTTTATAATCCTGGGGCTCTCTCACCTTTCAGACTATTATCTTCAAATTCATTAACTCAGGGCAGGGCTATCACAGCAGAAAGACTAGTGCTAAACAAGAGAAGAGAACATTCTTAAATGTTGAGTTTAAAAGCAAGAGTTTTTAAAGCTCAAAAACAATGATTTGTAAGAAAGGGGATTTGGAGTTTCAAAAGTGTGCATTTTGAGTAGGGTTTAAGTAGGACATAAAGTTTATGTGTTAATGAATTTAAAAGACTCCCATCCATGAATGAATGAATGAATGAATGAATGAATGAATGAAGGTCTCCCTTCCATCCACCTGCCTCCACACATCTACAAGATAATTATCGTCCAGGCTGAGAAGAAAGCTTATGAGGCAGTAATAACTAAGATAGTAATAGAAGACATTAGAGTAGCCTTATCTATAAAGTCTGTACACTGTATCAATTATCCAATAAAAACCTGAGACAGTTTTGGAACGCAGAGGGGACCTTTGTCTAAAGTGGAGCCTGGGGAGGCAGCAAGCTTCACAGAGTTCCCCACATCAGTGTGTTGCAGGTACAGTCCTGTAGAAGAATGTTTCTCCATGCTGGCGAGAGTGCAGCAGGTGAGACAGAGGCGCACACACAGTCACCTCTGCATGAGGCAGGCCGGGGCGCAGTAGCATCCACATGGACCCCCACTCGCCAGGATGCAGGTTCTCAGTGGCTACAACATGGAAAGGGGAGAAGATCAGCTGCTCCCTGCCACCAACACCTGCAAAACTGAAATCCAACTAGGAAAAAGAGAGGGGGAAAAATAAATCCCTGAGTTGACAGAGGAAGTCCTGACCAAAATTCATCTGAATTGGCTGAGATTATTTTTCTCTGCCTGGCAGTATTAGGTCTTGAGATTGAAATCGAGTTGAGGTACAGAAAAATATCATTATATGTACATTGCAGTCATTTATTGCATAACTTGTCTGACTCTTACAATACTCAGACGTGAATACAGTCGGCTTCTCCGGCAAAAGGGAATGAGAATTTCCCTAAGTTAGTGGCCCCTCAGCAGTAACCTTTGATAGCATAAAAACTGTTCCGAGTGGCCCTAATTAATGAACGTCTGCCCAGTCAGAGGGTTCCTTCTCTTGTCGGCGTCAGACAGTGATGCCGGGTCCCATTGGGATCCCTTCATGATGTCATGTCTGCTCTCACTAATGTCAAAGTGCTGCCAGAACAGTTATCTTGCCAGTACAAACATTCTCACGTCTGACATTTCACCTGGGCAAGTCATGCAACCTTGCATGACAAATTAAGGTTTTTAAATTACAGTGCATTCCATCCAGGTGTACTTGAAGCTATCTGTGTGCAAGCGCCATACATTCTATCAGACAACGCTGCAACTTGGTGCACTGTTGATCCTACAACAACAAGGAACCCACTAAAACACCAAAGGTAGCCAGCTTAGGGCACTACACAAAGTACCTAAAATAGTGATAATAACATTAATAAGTAATAAATAATAACATTAATCAGTAATCAATAAGTAATTGTTGTGTCTGCATGTATTTGTCTAGCAAAAAGGTTTACTACATTCAAGTATGATTAAATCAGAATCAACCTGATGCCAGTTAAGAGAGAAAATAGTGATATTAGATTGTATTTGTAATTAGATAATTATTACTTTCAGTATATTAATGGAACTAAGGTCATTTAGTTTAGTAACAGTGAAGTACTAATAGTTTTTAAGTAAATTTGGAACAGAAAGACATATTAAAGGTTCTCATTAATTCTCTTAATGAAATTGTTTTTTCAACTGTATTATTAAAATATGACTTTTGTCCCTTTAATTCTTCACTTAAAAATATATAGACTGGTACTTTGAAAATCACAAATATTCCTTTAAAAAGTAATCCTTTAATTATGTAGCATTCTCTCTCTATCTATCTCTATGTTTCTTGGTTAGTGTAATATAGAAGCTTATAGGGTTTTGTGTGTATGTATGTGTGGTGTGTGTGTGTGTGTGTGTGTGTGTGTGTGAAAGGGAATAGAGAACAGTGATTAGTAATCTGACTTGGCTGAAAATTAAGTGTCGTTTTTCAATATCAAGGGGCTGCCTGTTACTGAAAACTCCATCTGTTTGACACTTTTGCAAATTCCATGGGAAGATTTAATATTTACTGCAAAAAATTATGTAGTAAGTGATTGAAAATATCCAATTGTGTGGTAATTTACAAAATCAATGACATGATTTATGTTTGGTATGAGGGCACAGTAATAATAATAATAATAATAATAATAATGCCATCTCTTTTCTGAACATAGATGCCTGGCAAGGTACTAGCATTTTCACATGAAAACTTACATGAAACATCTGTAATCCTTACAACAGGCTTGCAAAGGAAGTATAATTAACCTTATTTTACAGAACAGGAAGTTGAAATTCAGATGTTTAACTAATGTCACACTGCTAATATATATCAAAACAAATATTTAAACCGAAGTTTGATAACCCACGCATTTTCCAGAATGCTATGGTGATTCCTAGCTTTTAATGAATTTGATTGAAAAGAGAACCTAAGATCTCAAGTAGCCTTAACATAATTTCTATTCTGTAGCAATATGATGAACAGTAACTAAAAACTGAATAAAATATTATAACTTGAAGTGCATCTTTACTTTGATCTTTCCTCAAATTTGTCACTTTCAAAAGTTCTGATTTCATGATAGAAAAATCTAGATGAAAGTATCCTGCATTTGTCATAAAGCATGGCCACAGTTTTACAGAACAAATGAATTCATTTATAATCTAAACTCTGTCTTGACACTGAAAAAATACATGATTAAGAAGCATGAGAGTAATTTCAGGCTTTCATTCTTCAATCTACAAATCAGAACTCTGCTTTAAATTATGAGAGTTAATTTCAAACCAGAAATGTCTTCATATAAGCCATGTAGTCATGTGTTAAGAACACAAAGGGAAGGTACCATTCAATATTAAATATTTATAAACAAAGCATTTCCTGTTGCCAATACCCTGTGTATCGTTTCTGGGCCTCCTAGTGCCCTATTAAAGCAGCTGAGTTAACAATAAGATAGGTGTTCTTGTTGACTGCCAGGCACCAGTCTCCCAACCATCATAAAGTTTAATTTTCTAGTCTCTTCACATAGAATTTATTAATTCGTATTCAAAAGATCATTTATACTGAGGGAAAAAGATCACTCTACTTTACATGCTGTCTTCTATCTCCATTAGTTACATTTCCTCATGAGAGAGATTGAGAAAACAGGAGAGGGAGTTGTCTGATTTGTACACCACTGGATGCTTTAACAACAGCTGGCTTATTATCTGCCTTTACCAAAAAAAGCACAGAATTAGTAAAAAGTTACTAAACACTAATTTTGTTCAAGATTCTGTTCTACCATGGTTCATATTTCACAGTGGGATATAGTGAATGATCAATTCCAAAAGACACGTGGAGAAGGTGGGATCCTCTTCTTAGAACCTCTCTAGAAGTAAATGTCACCACTAGACAAAGGTTTCCTAACACCTTGATGCCTCTAAGGATGACCTCTCCCAGTAGGAAAATGTCCCCTTCCCCTGTCATTCTCTGTCTGCCCTAACAAAGGTTTTCCATATTTCCTATATTCTAACCTTATACCTGACTTTTTTAACATCAGGACATTTTTCACCTTCTCTGATACATCTTGCCCCTCCTTTCCCAATGTCTTCTGTCATTTTCCCAACTGCACATGGGAATGTGAGAAGACAAAAATCATTCAGGTACAAATAATGGTTATCTTAGAATATGGCAGAATTGCCAGTGAATTGGCATTTTTTTGGAGGGAGGATTTTCTCTTTAATATATACTATCTCCTTTTTTTTTTATTACAAAAGTAATCCACACTCAGCGTTAAAAACTTAAACTGTATAATATAAATATGCAATCTTAAAATTCAAAGTCTATAATCCTTTTATCATTTCTTGAGTGGGGGAAGGAGTACTACCATTCAATTCTACTACTGAATACTACTATTCATTCAACATTAAGAAATGTTTAGTGTGTTAATTATGAAACCAATACATGTCCATTGTAAACCAAAAAGCATGAAAAGAAAATCACATTTAATTAAAACAGAAATAACAACTGTTAACATTTATATATAATCTACTGGTCACAAAATTTTTATTTCTTAGCTATAAAGTATAAGAGGATCCAATAGGTGAGAAAATATCTCCAATTAGTCTAAGTTCTCTGTTTCAAAATATAAAACTTCAAAATAAAAAATAAATAAACTTACTTATGGAATTCACTAAGATCAGTATATCATATTTGTGAATAGAGCGAAGCCAGTTTTAAATGTCTTTAAACAGGGAAGAGTGTATTTACATGTTACATAAACATAATCTTCACAATGGAATTAATGTTGAATTTTTAAACTTTTTTCAACTTTCCTGAGGGGCATTTAAGAATATAAGTTTATTTATTAACCAATACATAAAAATTTAGAATTAATATTAGGTATGCTGCTTGATGCTTTCTAATAAGGCATAATATTTAAAATAAGTAATACCACATTCTATTAGATAAACTTCTCTGGAATCCTTTCATATCTGATAACCTCAAACAAAGTACAAATTGGTTTAACTTTTTTTAAAAACGTTTTTCTTTTTCATTTCTAGTAAGTAAATCATTCAGGTAAAAATAATGGTTGTCTTAGAATATAGCCAAATTGCCAGGGAATTGTGGGTGTTTTGTGTGTGTTTTTTGAGGGGGAGGCGTTAACATATATTGTCTCCCTTTTTATTACAAAAATAATCAATATCCAGAATTTAAAAATTAGACTGTATATTGTAAATTTGTAATCTAAAAATTGAAAGTCTATAATACTACTCCTCAAAGATAACTGTTAACAGATTGGTTTCTATTTTTTCTGGTTTTCTTTCTCCGTTTTCTTCTTCCCTTTCTCCATTCCACAGCTGCTTGTTACTTATTTCTTCATTTGAAATGGGATTGTGCTGTATACATATATGCAATGTTAATTTTCAGAAGTGAGATGAATTTTGTTTCTTTGTGAACTAATAGTCATTTTCATAAGGTTGATTTGTGTGTGGAGGATTAAAGTTGCATTATTACACTATGAAACTTGAAACCATACTACATACTCTAAATTGTAAGCAAAGTTATTTTAACTTTTCAAGCTTCAGTTTTCTTATAGGCAAAATGGGGGTCATAGTAGCACCTAATCATAGAATTGTAAGGTATTTAAAGTAAAGTCATACAGGTGTGCGTATATCCTCTGCAAATTTAGTTAATATTCTCCCCCAAATTCTTTCCTTGACGAAAATGTTTTACTTTAAGATATCTTTATGGCGTGTATCCAATGTTTAAATAAAAGCTAGTTTAATCTATAAAAATATTCATATTATCCTAATCAATTTGCAGCTTGGACATTTTAAAGTTATTTTTTACTAAAATATTCATCTAACGTAGACTATGGAACATGGTTGTAAACATGTTCATCATGATATTCATAAGCAAGCACATACTGGGTATCTTAATAACACGTATTGAAATATATGTTTATACACAATAATCTTACACTAATGTTGCACATATATTGTTCACACTGAAATACTCAGGGCTGAAAAATGAAAGTAAGACTAGCAGTAATTTGGTACGATTGTTTCAGTAATAATGTGAAGAAAGGTGTTTGCAATAATAGAATGTATCACACATGTCAAGCACTATATTAAGTATTTTTAGTAATGACTTCATGTATTTTCTCAACAACCCTATGATATAAGTTCTAGGGTATCCTCATTTTCCAAGTGGGAAAACAGCCTGGGAGAGGACACGTAACCTACCCCATGTCATATTACTGGGCAGCGGGGTGAACTCTTAAATCCAGGCAGTCATAATCAGAGACCTCATCCTTAACCCCTGCACCCTACTGTCCCCTCTGACTCTAATGACAAGTTTTGTAGTAAACTAATTTGAGAGGAAACCCAAATGCATATGTGTAATTCATTCTTCAAGCTAGTAAAAAGGGATTAGGAGAAATTCTCTTACTATGAATATTTCCAAGATCAGTACTGACTTTAAAATATTCAGAATATCGCTTTTCCCTGGATTATCCAAAGAGTGAGTCTTGTATAATAACCCTAAACTCTGTATATGTTGTGCCGGAGTGTATTTATTTGTGCATCTTACCACCGATTATATGAAATACATTTTATGTGTATCTAAGTATAGAATTTAGTCCTCATGGTGGTTGAGATATCCTAAATGAAACCACGTTAAACTCCAATGAAAAATGAAAATGAACTATAAAAGTATATTTCTAGAAAAAGAGTCATGGTTACTTATTTGTTTACCAATGGCATGCTCTATTGTATTGATTTGTCCCAATCAGTGTGATTATAAAAATAAAATGTAGGGTTTTTGTTTTTACTATCTCTTGTCCTATAGATGATCCACACTATTGAAATGCATTTTACACTTTATTATACTTAATAATTGTATACCAGAATGAAAGTGAACATGAGAATAAGAAACAAATGATTTAGAAAGAAAAGGAATTTAGCGAGAAAGATGAGAAAGATCCATTAGAAGTGCTAAGATGAAACAGGTAGCAACGTGAAAAAGATAAGATAGCCCACCATTACCACCGTCAAGAAATATAATGTCCTGAGATGTAAAAATTCTCATAAATCACCATCATGTGCAAATTACCATATAAGGCAATAACTTTACAAATTAAAACTGTTTTCTGTTTACAGCAAATACAGAACATTTGTCTATTGAATATATCTGGAACTTCTGTTGTGTGTCCCAGAACAATCACTTTCATAGTCCACTGCATTTTCCCTTCACTTCCACCAGAAGATATTATTTACCCCTTCGGAAAATTTCTGTGTCCAATGTTGGGTAATGAACAAATATTTACACCAGCCTCTCACAGAGTATGTTAATTCAAATTTGTGCTTTTAGAAAATTATAAATTATTGCATATCTTATATTGATGTTTGAGAGATACAGTACTCCAAACTATATTTGAAGAATCCTGTAGTTTGGCACACTGTGTACTGAGTGAAAAATAGACCCTGTAGAATGATTAACTCTATAAAGGTTCTCAGTAAGAATTGTTGTTTGTTGTATTTGGATTATCAGGACGATGTCTAACATGGGATATAAAAGGTTAATTACTGGTAAGTGAAAGTTGGTGATGAATTGATTTGATTGCTCAGAAGTCAGAGAGGTTTGTTAATTCTCTGAGGATTTAATTTCAAGGTGTTCGTGTGTTTTAGGTAATATTCAAATGATTTATTTAATCCACATAGTTTTCCATCACTAATTCTACCAGTTCATTGTATCATTCAGGGAAACACTTTAACTTGCAAATGAGACTAGAAGTGATAGCTTGTGACTAAGCAAAATAGATTAGAAAGAAAGTGACCTTATGACAATTTACAGCTAAAAAATACTTAGTGGATGCCAAACAGCCTGCTGAGCTAAATACATTGCTAGCTGTCACATAAGCGAAAATGTCATCAAGAGCAGCATCTTGGTTTACAGATATTCAAGAAATATTTAGGGAAAGAACAGCCAGGCTTTACCTTCCTAATAGCAAAATTAGGGCTCTCTTGGGAAAAGGCTTAACTTTTTTTTTTTATCTTAACTAGTAAATAGATCCAGATTGATGGGAGGCATTTACCAAATATGACTAAATCAATAAATATCAATTTGCCTCCATCTTTTTCCACTCTTACATTTCTTATGTATTATTTACGATATATGTAAATTGTATTGATTTGTATGTCAAATACTAATATTGTAGATCTATCTACCTCGCTATCTATGCATTGATACTTTAAAAAACTTTCAAGATCAGATTGTTTTAATTATTACAACAGCTTTATGAGGAAAGCATGGCAAATTTTCTTAAGTTCATTTTAAAGATAAGGAAACAAGATAAAGATAAGGGTTAAGAGGTTTGTCCAAAATCACATCAATTCTAAATGTTAGGACCTGGTCTGAAACCTTAACCTCTCCAAAATAACTAACCATCTTGTATTTATAAATGATAGCATCTGGTGGTGGAAGAGACATAAAGGTGTATGAGAGAGAACACTGTTCATGTGCAGTAATTATTAAATATCTTTTAATAAAAAATACTCTAGGTTGACCAAAAGTTTTAAGATTTACTTTTACGTGTATATAAACATTTATTCATTTAGGTACCTTCTAACGACATGCCATGATACGGAATACTTTTTAGAATACCAGCATATTGGTGTCAGATCCATAGGCAAGTCCTCAAAATCAGGAGCCTAATGATTATAAAAGTGTACACTGAATTCATAATATCTAAATTAAGTAACATTTTTCTGATTTAGGTGGAAGAGAATGGTATTAAAATTAATTAAAAGTGTAAAACATTAAGTAAGAAATTAATGGAGGCATTCTAATTTTGATTTATAATACATCAAAATTGAGACTCCATTTCTGTAGCATCTGTGATTATCAGAACTTCAAAAGAAAAAAAATCAGGTAATCACATTACCACTAGATAAAAATTAGCATAACTTTGGCCATCATTTTCTTATACATGTAGTAGTCCTTCCATCTTAAAAAAAAAAAAAAAAAAAAAAAACTTTATAACTATTGGATATGTGAGATTTTTAAATGCCCTGAGAGTTTCAAAATCCACCTTGGCTTGGTTTGCAAAGGCCAGAAAATCTTACTGCAATTTCTTAATTTTAAGCCAAGCACCCTGTTTTAAGGAAAAGATCTTGGAAGATTTGAGTCTAAACTAAACAGATCAACAGTTGATCTTAATTTAATTTACTAAACAATTTCATGTAGCAGCATAGAGACTTAGGTTCTTTCCATAAGGGTGCACTCTTCTAGAAGGTTTCTGCTAATTGGTCCAATTTATCTTTGTTCACCTTTATTATTAAAGTACATTGCAAGCACTCAGAAATACCTATTGTCACAAACCCACTACTGAAGCAATACATAGCAAATCAATAGAGATTTTATTGTTTTACAATTCATCTGCTGTATTACACTGTGCAGAAAAAGCTCCTTTTGCAATGTAAAAGCGACATATTTGAAAGTCTTAGGCTTACTCTGTTTCGAGGTGAAGCCTCATTCCTGAATTTGACATGAGTTCCTGAATTTTTTCTCCTGTGGTCAGATAGCTAAACTGTGCTATACATTTTAGGTTCTGGCATGCTCAGAACCTCACAGATTTCTGATTAACTTCTGAAATCAGGAAATGCACTTTCTGTTAAGCATAGGTGACTAATAAAACTATTAGGTTTCATTATATAAATAAGATACAGCACCTAAGTTTCAAATAGTAAAACAATTACATATATTTGATGATGAGTTCATTCTTGCTGCCTCCCTCACCCAATGTAGAGGAAGAGTGGGTCCAGAAAGGCAGTATAAATGAGAGATGATTGTAATTATGTCTACAATGTCCACACCAAAACAAAATAATAATAATAAGATTTCTTTATGCTTGAGAGTATTGCTAGAGCTTGTATTTATTTATAAAGATAAATTACTTGATAATGATATTTGCTAAATACCTAATTTAGTAAATATCTAATTTCCTTCTCTCCTGAGGAGGGTTTGATTTTAGTGTTATGGATACCAGGACCGGAAAGAACCCAAGCGGCACTCAGAGAGTTAGGAGAGTCAGCTTTATTATGCAGGTGGGCTCAGCGGGATCTTTCCCAAAATACTGAGCCCCTAGCAAGGTTTTGAGCAGGTTTTTATGGGTTGGGACGTCCTTGAGTTGGGGAAGGGGTAGGTGTCATCTGGTGATTGGCTCAGGGTGTGGCTTGGAGGGGGCTATGCGGAAGTGGGCTGGGGTTTAGGCTGGGGACCTCTCTCTCCGCTTGGGCCACCATCTTAGGTCAGTTCCACGTGGCAGGGAACCATTTTATGTCATTTTCTCCATCATTAACAATGTTAAAATATAAATGCTTTATTTTATTTCACTTATTTTCTCTTTTAATTTTAATTTTCTAACTAGATTTCATTATTACTGCAGTAGAAGTATACCTTATTTCTCAAATTAACATTAATAGCTTGCAAATTTTATAGACTTATCAAATTGTAGAAAAGATATATACCATAGTTCTCAAATGATTTGTATACATAACTAGCATTTTTATTCTTAATAGACAGATCAAAATATAATTATTTAACTTATCAGACTATTGGTTCCTACGTATAGTAGTTGTTTTATTTATTTTTAATTGCCTTCAGTGTGCAAATAGAGAAAACAGAATTTGAGACCAGACATTTCGGACAAGATATAATCTGTTAATTTGTCAATGACTATATATTATGATGGAATTAAATTTCAAAATCAAATTGCTGGAGCACAAAATAAGCTATGAATGAGCTTTATGATTAAAGAAATAAAAGCAAAATAAGGTTTTACTTACATTGTATAGAATATTGATTTCTACCAAATGCACACCCAACACATTCAAATTTTTATGCCATGTTATTTGCTCAGTAGCTTCAAAAATAGACTAGACATGAATTAGAATATTAATATATAACAATATGTAGAATTACAAAAAAGTATATACAGTTTAAGTTGCAATGAATTTAGTTTAAATATCAAGTAGTGATACATTTAAAAATTATAACCAAAGTCAATTTTTCTGCTAAAATGTTTCTTAATGTGCTAAAACCACATAGCCACCTTTATTTATTAAAATAATAAAACTAAAGTGCTAAACTTATCAAATGCAAATCAATTCAATGACATACATCTCAGTGAAACAGTGTTTAAGTAACACAAAACAGACTAAAAAATGGAAAGTTTCACTTCCTTCTAATCAAAACCGGTTAGCTTTAAACTTCAACCAACCAGGTACACATTTGTCATTTCTCAGTTGTACTTGTAGTGGGAAGTTCTCAAGAACGTTTGACCTTCCTTAAACTTGCTGTCTCATTTGTCCCTATTTATAAACCTCAAGTTGAGATGCTAAACTATAGGACAGGAACAAGAGGACAGCCACAGTTCCATAAAATATATACATCAGCATTGGCAAATACCCTGCATGATGTGAAACGGTCCTTAATTTCCAAAAGGAAATACTATCTCTCATTTCCTCAGTTCTTTTTTTCCCCTTTCCTGCCTACCTCCTTTCCTCCCTCCCTCCCTCCCTTCCTTTCTTTTTTCCTTTGTCCAATGGTGCCAACTAATTTGGGACAATAAAGGATACTATTAATTGCCCGAGTAGAGACATCAGGGCTCATATATTAGAATGAAAAAACAGTAAATAAAATACTGCTATATCCAAATAACTACGAAAGCCAGAAATCATTTTTCTCATAAATTCAAGAATGATAATCTTTCAGTCATTTTTAAGCTTTAAACAAAATATAAACATACATTTTCAGTAATTTCACAAAACTTCAACTAAAGGAAGGGTGTTGAATTGATACATTCCGTCAGCTAGTGCTTTCTGCTACATCTTATATAAGGAAAGTAGACGTATCAACAGGTGTAGAGTTGCAAGTTAAGAAAGCAATTGAAGTACAAAAGCTGAGCCTTTCAAGTATAATAAACCAAGTCTCACCTTTTGACTTTGTCTGACTGGGTCCTTTCTATTCTAACCCTGTTTTGATCTTCAATTTGAACGCAGCAAGGTTCAAGCTACACAGATCATTTCCCTCCAACCTTTGATCTTTGTCTTTCTTACAGGAGAGTAGAAGATATTTGAATGTCAATATATGTTCCATATTCCCTAGCTGTGATCATTTGAGCTACTGTAAGAATCCTGGGAACTTTTAATAATAGTAGAGGTCCCATTAAACTTAGTTCTCAAACAGCTTCTTAGAGTTTATTCATCAAATAATTCAGGGTATAAAGGTAGCACATAAACATTAATTGAACAGCTATTAAGCAGTATGACTGTTTGTTTTTGGTTGATAGAGGACATAAAGCTTTGTACCCTGTGGTGGAAAACAATTAGGTCTTATGATGAACATGCCATTAAATATACTACTACGAGACTTAGAGCAGTTGCACTTTACAAATCAGCAGTCAGCTGTAGTCAGAAGACTGCCTGAGTTATAGGAAGTCATATTTTCACTGGCATGGCTTAGCTGCTTCTAAATACTGTAGTGTGCCTTATGCCTTACGCTAATGCAGAGACTGGCTAATGGTTGTCATTACCGTCATTCAGTCTCATAAAAAAACTTCCTCAGGAGAGACTGCTCATAGCTGGAATGCTGCTTAAAGTTAAAGGGGTTTTCTAAAACAGAATATAAAGAGCACTGAAGTACAAGAGGTTGGTTGGATAATTTATTTTGTTTTGAGTATGTCTGACAGCTGCTACTTTGGTTAAATTTGCCATGAACCAACTTGCTATCCCATATGGGAAAGAATGCCTTATAGATGCCTGTATGTGTAATTGCATAATGCTTTAACGTTGTTCTGCTCCTCTGGGACGATAGGTGAAAAGACGTGAGGTCAAAGACCCGACAGCTGGACTATGTCGGACACTGACTGTTTGGAGGGTCAAAGTTTTTAACAATGGACGTGAGTCCCCTCACAGAACAGAAACCATTTGTGATTTCATTTATGCACTGTGCTTACTAGACAGGCACAGAGCATTTCATTATGAGCCTGAAAAGAAATGCTTACCTGGATGAAACAGCTCTTTCCACCTCACAGAAACTAACTGGGACATTAAATTAATGCCAAACAAGTGAGACACTTTTAGTTTTATTAGACGTGGGAGCTGCGTAGCAGTAATGTGCTGATTCTCAAATGCACATGCTTTTCATGTCTTATATCACAAGAAGTTAATGTTATGAATTTCTTTGTTACAGAGTAAAAACCCAAACAAGAAATCCATAAATAAGAAAAATATATTGGGTTGAGAAAATGTGATAAATATTCACACTGTTTCTGATAAGGAGGGGAGCAGGGTACAGAAACTTCCTGAGGGGAGTAAATGTCATCCGCCATCCCTGAATGGATCTTTATGGAGCCTCTGTCTATAGAGAGTTACGATAGTTGTCGTTTCTAATATCACCTTTGTGTATTGGCGGGACATTCAGTCCTATCAGCGAGAGGGCTGATGTATACAGTGGGCTTCCAATAAATGTTTGCAGAATTAAATGGGGTGGAATGGAGCAGAAGGGAACAGACTGACCATGATCATTTGTTCCCTCCTAAAATTCTAATTTGGTCTGAAACAAAAGGAGGAACAAACGTAGGGCTGCATGAGTGGTCAGTGATATAGATGAATCAGAAGAGAAGTTTGTTTCCTTCTTTATACACTTGTATTTAAAAAGGACTTAGAGTGTATCCATGACAATGTTTATGTTTGTTTAATGAGACAGGAATTGTATGAGAGATTTCAGTAAGTATCTCCTGAAAATACTTAAAATAATTTTTTTTTAATGAAAGTTCATTTCCCAGGGCCTTATCTTCAGAGAGAACTTAGGAAAGACTTCAGCTAACTTATAAATAACACAGAAACACCATGCCTCCTTCTATTTAGTCTCAGATGAGCTTGGAAAAGGCAGCACCATACTTTTCTGCCCATCTTGAATCTGACCCATACATAACATCTTTCCAAAGAGTGCCACGTAAATTCTCTACACACTATATATACACGCCCTTGGGAATTTGCTTTCTGCTAGAAAATATAGATAAGGTGACCATGCATCCTGGCTTATGCCTATTGTCCCCATGTAATCATTCATAGCATTCACTGTCAGCTGTGTCCCCAGTATGGATGACAAATTATGGTAACTACTTATAAATAATAATGAAATGTTAATAATAATAAAATAACCTTTATTGGAAGCTTGCTATTTGTCAGAGATTTTGAAATGCTTTCATATATAGTGAATTCTTCACAAATAACTCAATGAGGGAAGTATTTTATTGTCCCCATTTTACAGTTGAGGAAACAAAGACGTTAAATAGCATTGTCCTACTCTCATAGTGGGCAAATCTGACTCCTAACAAAGGTCTGACTCTATAACCACATATGTCAGAAGATGATATACTATCTTCCGGTTTGCTGGTCAGTATGATTAACTTGGTCTTACTTAATGCATGCAAAAATTATCAACAGTAATGTGTTATTCTTCCTAGCTGTTACTAACTATATTTTTATAAGGACTGTGCATTTTAAGAGGCAGGAAAGGAGCACTGAACTGAATTCAAAGTCAGCTGACTTGTTTACTACTACTTTAATGATAATAGCAATGGTTTATTAAGTGACTAGTATGTGAGTAACTGTCCTTGGGGTTCCCCTGGGTTCTCTCGCTGAAGCTTAAAACCGCTGGGTAAGGCAGTACAATTGAACCCCACAAAAGTGTACAAATTGCTTTAGCTACAAACCCTAAATTGGTTCAGAGGTTAAAAATAAAGACTGTGGAATTGAATTATTTCAGCGGGCCTCTCCAACTCTGACTATCTATGACTAGATTCAATGTCTCTAAGGCATAAGGCATAGACTCTGAATGTCGAGGAAAAGTCCCGGGGGCAAAGAGACTTCCCAACACCTCTTTTTTTAAAATCTCTGATTATTATAATAATAATTATTATTATTATTAGTTTCAGGTGTGCAAAGCAACATACTAGTTAGACATTTACAGCCCTCACAAAGCGATAACCCTCCTCCCCCAAGCTATTACCTCATATTTATTTATATTAGCTATCATGCACTGAGTGCTGACTAAGGGCATGTGCTTCACAAACATTTTTCTTTCGCTTTTCTCCTCACCATAGACCAAATAAGAAGAGAATTTGTATTGGAACCAATGTAAGTTGAACTGCACTATGCCAGTGATAGCATGCTTCTCTGAAACTGTCTGGGGATTTGCCTGATGGGGGGAATATAAGGGTGAAATTCAGGGAATCGATAATGCAGTTAGACCTAGCTAGCTTGCAGTTTGATCCACCCTGATATTCAGCTGTTTTCTGTTTCTCTCCTCACTGGTTAATTTAAGGACTGTGTTTTGTTCTCTTTCTCAAGCTACCCATACCTCACTAATCCATTTAATTAACAGAATCCTAACCTGAAAAGAACAATTTCCTACTCCTCAGGCGTCTGGACACCTGATTCCCTTGCAGTTTTTACCAGTGACCCATAACGCCCCAGGCCGCGATGGCCAAATCTGAGTCCAGAGAAAACATTACCTTAAAACAGACCAGATCTCAGGGAGCGATGTCAGCCCTCGGACCTGCCTGACCGACTCCCCCTTTCCTTTGTTCTTGTGTTCCCATAAAACCTTCTGACTGATCTAGGAACGGACAGATGGCCTTTGGACAGGAGTCCGCCATCCTCCCCGATCCTGACATTCTGAATAAACCTGCTTTTCTTTCCACCATGTCTCTCAATTTTTAACTTTTTCAAGTGGCTGCACGCCCCTTGACCCTTAGCAAGGAACCATCTGAATAACAATCACTGGATTAAAATATATGTGGAAAGTATTAATATGTTAATTATGAAGATTAAAAAAGAGGAGGTTTATTTAGGCTTGGATTGAAAAAGATGGCTTCATAGAAGAGATGAAATTTGAATGAAACGTCAGACATGGACAGAAGGTAAGTGAAAAAACTTTTTTTTTCTTTTCCTTTTTTCAGCTCAAAATTAAATCTTGCCCTTAAAGTTGTTTTTTCTGTGTTTCAAATTCCTAATCAGATTGGTATGGAATAGATAATAAAACTTATAACAATAAATACCTGAAAATGTTCAAATAAGGATTGGTATCTAATATATATTTTTGTTGTTGACTCTGATACATTTGGATTTATTTGGTTTATTCATTCCACCTGTTTGTGGAGCAAATTTCAATGATCTCTTGTTGCGACCTGCACAACACAAGCCATGGGAAGACAAGGGAGGCAGCGAGGGTTAAACTATAATAAAGAGACAGAGACTCAAATACAGTTAAATCACAGAGGACCAAAGGACTAGCAGCTTCAAGAGACTGGAGCACCGAAAAGGGTCGACTGGGGTATTTATTGATTACAAACAAAGGAATCACATGATTTTAGGCACGGCCTGTAAAACTCTTACAAAATTTAAAAAATACTTTTTGAGCCCAATTGTAGGTCCCACAGCAACCGAAGCATATAGTCCCATGATATCTAAGGTGTGGTATGCACCTCCTGGGGGGGGAGAAAGTCTCGTGATGAGCCATTCCATGAGCTGAGCAGTAAGAGTGAGATCTTATCGCTCTAATGGACCTCTCTCACAACTAGGTGAGAGGGAGCAGCAAGAGTCAGCAGCTGCTTTTCTCAAGCAAGGGGGAAGGAAGACAAGGCTCCTTTCCATTTATTTTATAGCAGCTCATCAGTGGTCTCAACGGGGTCCCGTCTGGCTTGAGTTGTTCATTCCGTAAGGAATCTTACTCGTCTTTGACTGCGAACCCTTCTTTCTGGAGACCAGACGGAGAGACACGAGTCATGAAACTCGAATCCCAAAGAGGCACAGTTCCACAGTCCTTCCTTTCTTAGGGAAAGGCAGGAGGGGACAATCGGTTAGGCTGCTGTGCGACCACCACAGTTTCTGTTTGAAAGATAAAAGTATTTTTACCTGTGAATGTTTGGGTTTGTTTGTTTCTTGACCCAGGACCAATGGTCTGGCAAGACTTTCAACATCATTAATTTATAAGAGTAAGATTTTAGGCCTTTTCTTTCCCTACAAAAATACTGAAGGGAAAGGGGGGAAAAAAGTGGAAAAGGCCAAGGAGTTGCAAAGGGAGTTCTCCATCCAGGTTTGTTTATGTCCAGAACAGCTGGCAAATCCCTCTTCTCAGACCAGTCTCTTCAGAGGGAGGAGCGCGCAGGCACCAAACCAGTGGGTGGGAAGAAAAAGCCTTCACAAGCTTTCCCAGTCTATCTGCTGACCTGCCTTTTTGTAGAATGGGGTTGTTACCGTTTTTGTTTGGGTTATTAAGAGATTTTTAAAGGCATGACTGTCAAAAAGATCACTAAAAATCTTTGTCTTACTAGATTACCTCTCCCCAGCAACAATCAAGCCAAGCTTCCTTAACATTTTTTTTTTTTTGATGTTGTAGAAAAAATGTTCAGAGATATTCATATTCCCCCAGTGGAATTTTATAATACCTATGGAAACAAACAGTTTTGGGGTTGTGGGGAGCTGGGGGAGGGATAATAGGAAGAAAAAGAGTATAGTGAGCTAATGACAGAAAGCTTTGATTTTATTATTCATGTATGTATGTGTTTTGGAGGAGAAAGGGAAAAGCAGAATGCATCGTAATAGTGTGTACTTGTGCACATGTACTTCTAAAATGTTTTTAGTGATGAGGCAGCTTTGATAATAAAGACAGTCACTTACGTTGGTAGTAGAGAAGGGTCAGGTAGGACCCAGAAGAGGGAGCTTGGACAGAAGCAAACAGTACAGAAGGCCTGGGAGCTCGGCCTGGGTGCCACTCCGGGGAAGTCCTGTTTGTCTTTCCCCTTTGTTTCTGGTTCAGTTGACATGGCTCCGCTAAGGGGACTTAAATAAATGGCCACTCCTCCCTAAAACGCCTAATGAATGAACTCTGGAGGTGACGATATTCTGTAAGAGACACAGAAAAATCTGATTTGGATCAAAACCCAAAAGTCCCAAGTTGCTAAGTAGCATCTTAGTAACTACTGGCTGCAAAATAGCCTAAGGAACTATGGTTTTGAAAATGGCTGGTATCTGACTCACCGCATTTATCTATTAGCTATCATGAGTGGTTGCACTTTTTCAGCCTCCTCTCTCTCCTCTCCAGCTGCTGTGTGATTACCTCATTCCAGACAAGCCTGATTATTCATCAGTGAAACACATTCCCAAAATAAATGTGACTACATGATTCTTAATATGCAGAGATTGAACATGAACATATCTAAAACAGTTTTAATTCACACTGAGTTTTATAAAACAGCTGAAAATAAAATGACTTCATGTTTTAAGACTATTTCAAGAGTGGATCATTACCTCCATGGCGTACATGTCACCTTGAGCACAACAGCAGTTTTCACCAGCCAGCGGTGTGCTGGAGCCACAGGCTCGTGAGATCTGAATATGCTCATCTCTTCTCAACTAGGCGTTCGGTGACTTCACTTTGGTAGCTTGTAGTGGATGCTGGTGGGGCTGTTTATTCCATGGAAATTGACCAATGCTATATGTTAGTCTGTTTAAGCTGTTAAAGCAAAATACCACAGGCTGGGTGGCTTATGAAAAACAGAAATTTAGTTCTCAGTTCTGGAGGCTGGAAGTCTGAGATCAGGTTGCCAGTATGGTCAACCAAGGGGCTTTTTTGAGGTCGAAGACATCTCCTTCTATGCTCACATGGTGGAAGTGGCTAGAGAGCCCGGTGGGATCTCTTTTATAAAAATTCTAATCACATTCAAGAGGGCACTACCTTCAAGGCCTAATCACCCCCAGCTTCTAACCCACCGCACCGAGCATTAGGATTCCAATATGTGAATTTGGGGTGATACAAATAATCAGGGCTTTTTTTTTTTTTTCTTTTGCAGGGAGTCAGTGAGCCGGTTTACCAGCACACCACTGAGTTACATGCGCATTGTAAGAGGTGTCTCTGTGATTATATCTCTGGGACTAAGATTGTTGCTTTCTGGGTAAATATTTAAAGAAGACACTGACTAAGAGAGACTATTTTGTTACTGCTAAGCTCATATCTTTCATTAGCTGTAAGTTAACCTCCCTGTGCCTTAGTCTCCCTGTCTTGCAGGACGTCATGTGGGGCCTCAGCTCTCGCTCCCCGCATAAGAACACAGGATATGGTGAGGCCAAAAAGGAACACCCACGGAGCCATAGATAGGGGCATCATACCACTACAGTCTCGTTGGCGGCTGGGTTGGAGACACAGGAAGCAGGAGACACATGATCTGCAACCCGCCATCCGCTTCTCTGCCAACCAACCTCCTTGCTAACTGCAATCCGCGCTTGCCAGCTCAGTCACCATTTGCTGCTAGCGTAGCCACAGCAGTTATATTAGTGGCCCATGGCTCACTGGTTACAGCTGACGGCCAACTAGCCCCAGCTGATGGCCATCCATTCACAGTTGATGGCTATTTACTACCCAAGCCAACACCTTTCCACGTGAGACCAAGAGCCTGGAAACTGCACTCCTGGCTCTGTCCCCACACTCCCTCTCCTCAAAATGAGAACATAATAATACCTACTTCATAGAATTGTTCTGACGATTAAATGAGTTCGTATGTGTGATATACTTTTAAAATGCCTGGCACAGAGGAGGTGCTCAGTAAGTATTTTCTATCAGTATCAACAGATGAGACTAGGTGGTTTTTATAGTATTCTAAAAGACGGCTTGATTTCAGTGTGGTTTTCCAGCTTTTATATCCTTCAGCTTTTATATCCTTCAGAAGCCCATCCCCTACTTCCACAGGTTCTGTGAAGAATGGTTAAATGAAAGCACAGCACATCATTTTGAAGTGCATGAAGCACTATGTAAATGAAAGGTGGAATAATTATGTTAAAGTCATCATCTTGAATTTTGTTTATACTTCATCTTTGAAATGAGGATCAGAGTTTTCTCTAGGCAGTTACTGCTCCTACAGAAACAAACACAGATGGTACCTAAACCTCCTACTGAGTAGTTTTAGGCAATGGTGTTTATCAAAATACCGCAGGTCACTAAATGTACAAAGACTCAAAACAAACCCCACATCTCAGTGTCAGGGCAGCTTGGTAATTTAGGCAAGTAAGCCTTTGTTTGACAATTCAAGGATTTACTGCTTTCTAGAAAGTACAACAGAAAATCTTCCATGTTGCCTAAATTTTACAAAATAGGATATTAAAATGCAATTTCTTTTAGAGAGAAAAAAAAATCAGTTTGTCTTCTGATGAGTGTTTCTAGCCAAACTAAAACTAATTTGTGGGCTGTGCGTGCAGACATTCCCATTTTAGGATGACCTGGCCAAGCAAAGCAGACAAAGAAGAGAAACAAGTTTTAAAGGTATTTTTCTTACACTCAAGCCTTCTAAGAACCCAGACTTTTAAGTGCAGGCTTGTTTTTTCCAGCAGGGTAGCCCTGTGAATTCTGTACCTTAATTCTCCCAGTTGGGTCTTGGGCCAGTGTTGTGCGGGAGACCCTGCTCGCTGCGCCATGTGTCATGCGGGGTGTCAGGTGGGGTCTCTTCTGGGGTCTCTAGTCCCGCTCTCCACATAAGAATGCAGGATATGGCTAGGCCAAAAAGGAACACCCACAGAGCCATAGATAGGGGAGTCATAATATATTCTCACTGGCGGCACTACAGTCTCACTGAAGGCTGGATCCACGCTGTCTGCAACCCGCCATCCTAACTGCAATCCGCGCTTGCCAGCCACCATCTGCTTGCTAGCCCCCATTTTCTACTAGCGTAGCCACAGCAGTTATATTAGTGGCCAATGGCTCACTGGTTACAACTGATGGCCAACTAGCCACAGCTGATGGCCATCCAATCACAGTTGATTGCCATTTACTACCTGAGCTAGCACCTTTCCACGTGAGGCCGAGAGCCTGGAAACTGCACTCCTGGCTCTGTCCCCACAGCCAGTTTCCCCTTGGATCCATTCCCTGTACTTCCTCTGGCTCCAGGAGAGGGAGAGAGATCATAGCCTGAGGCTTCCTTTCCCTGAGCACTTGCAGCTGACTTCTGCCAGTGGGAGCTTGGAGGTGGGGCAATGGCAGAAGACTTGAGGTTGGGGAGAAGGGAGGGGCCGGGGCACCTCCCCTGACACTCAGTTTGCCTCCTGCGCCTTCTCAGGCAGCATCTTTGTCTCTTCCATGCTCCACCTCCCACCACGGAAGCCGACCACAGCTCCAGTTCTCACCAAAGAACCCAAGGCTCCTGTGTTACGCTAGCTCCTCCTGGTCCTTGCATCCTTCCAGCCTGGGGTTGGTTGTGACTGCTTCTGTTGCTAAATCGGGCTGCCTCACTTTTCCCTAATTGGCTTCGTCTGTCTCTTTCATCACCTGTTGTGTGCTTTAATCAATCCCCGGTGTGAGAGTCCGCCATTTAAATATTCCAAGTGAATCCTGCTTTCCTTGATTGGACCCTGACTGTTCCAAGGTCTAACACAGGCTACTGAATTCTTAGGCAAGTAACACTGTTGGAAGTGCACTTTGTATTCAGCCCAAAGATCTCAGAGGACCTTCTGGAGCATGAACTCCTGCTACCGCTCTTCCCTTTGCAGTTAAACGAAGATTCTACCTTGAGCCTGCTCTGTGCCATGGTCCTAAGATGGAGGCAGAGAAAAGTTATTTTTCTTAGTTTCTGTTAACAGTAGGGTCACAAGACACTCAGCCATTACACTTAATTGTTAGCCTAGCTGTCCCCCTTCTTCAGGCCACACCCCTCAAATTCACTGCAGGGAGATGATTTACAGTTGGTTGTTAGTAACTTTCCTAAAACGTCACAAAGGATGATAGGGTCCCCAGATTATTTCCACATATATGACTGATAGGATTGGAATATGGATCCATGAGCTGTTTACCACTCAGCTGTTACTGCTGCTTTCTTTCCAAGGAAGGAAATGTGGGCCACAAAACAACCAGTTTTAAAATGGTCTTATGGCATTGGTAATACTTCTAGAAATATACTCTTAAACCAAAAGTATCAAAGTAGGGTTATACACCCCATGTTTTTGTTAAAATTATTTTGAAATCTGAACATTGAAATGTACATTAATGCAGTTCTAAAAATCTTAAGATTTTTCACCTTTTTCCACACACCCCATCCTGTTGCATTGCACATGCTGCTTCTCCTTGAAATGATTGTTTTCCTCCGATTTTCCTTTGTTCTGTTGTGAATTCTCAAATAACCATATTTCCAGAAATGTTCTCTGAACTTTCCTACTCATTGTCTGAGCGACTCCGCTTGTCCCGTTTGTGCCTCCATTGTGCATCGTATGAAATACTGTTTCTTTGTCTCGCGTTAGTCTTGGAGCCTCAAAAGGAAAGGACTGGTTGCATCTTGGCAGCGCAGTTCTCCGTAACTTCCTTGGCACTTAGGAATCATTCAAAGTATATACTTTGAACTACTTCTGAACAACACTCTGAAAATTCCAAGGCCTCTCATGCTGGACAAAAATTAGTATTAGGATCAGGAAATGAAAGGTTTCTATTGGTTTGGTTTCATTTTTTTGCACAAGGAATATTTTAGTAACAAACACATAGCAGACACTGGTTGTTTCACAAAATGCCTCGTGTTTGTGCCCCGTATATACAAATGCTTATGTTTTGTTGAACAACATTGATACATAGGGAAATAGGCACACAGAGGAACCGTGGCACTTTAACAAGTTTAGGACAGAGCTTCTTAGTTCTTTACCTTGTTTGTGTTGTCCTTCACTAGTAGTTGCATCCTCTTTCTGTGTCTGCCTTCCTAAGTTTCAGTGTCCATCTAAATATATTCCCATTGCCTTCACCATCAATTAAGTAAATGCCATGTCTGTAATTCATTTCCCTTGAAAAGGATGAGCTCAGCTGTGCTCTGTTTATCCCAGTTAGGATGGCTCCTGTTGCACCTTTGGTTTACTGCCTCTGGTGTCATTTCTCATGCATCTGTTTATTCTACCCAATTAGATTCAGAGCTTTGCAGTCAGAGCTACTTTTCCTATCTCCTCACAGCATGTTCAAAGCGTAGGCTTGTGAACTAAATATCTTCTAGATTTCACCAATATCTGTGCTAGTATTTTTAGTTCCTTGTCAAATGAACACATTGCAGCTGGACACCTGGGCATTTGGTTCCCCTGGATGGTTCCTTTATTTCAGACCGGGGAGTCTGTGGGCTGGGCTGGGTAGCACAGGGACTTCAAGACACCTTTGGCACTTTTCTTTAGGACCAAGAATATCCCTAAGCTACCTTCCCTGAAGAACTCACTATGACATTTTTAGTAGCTCCTTCCCTTGATAATTGGTTCTCTGTCACAGAACCTGTTCATTTCCTTCATAACACTCAGGATAATTTGTAACTACAAAGACGGACAATTAAGTTTGCGAACTCATCCTAGAAAATGTGCTACATACCTCATTGCTGAATATTACTACGGTCACCCTCGAAGTACTCCCCTTGGGAAGCTATGCCAGTGCCTAGTCCACCCTTCAAAGCAATTTTGGAACTCTTTCTCTGGAATGGCCATCAGAGCTGTTGTCGTATTACCCTTGATGTCCTGAATGTCATCCAAATATCTTCCTTTCGATATTTCGTTTATCTTTGGGTAAAGAAAGAAGTCATTGGGGCCAGATCAGGTGAGTAGGGAGGGTGTTCCAATACAGTTATTTGTTCACTGGCAAAAAACTCCCTCACAGACAGTGCCATGTGAGCTGGTGCATTGTCGTGATGTAAGAGCCATGAATTTTTGGCGAAAAGTTCAAGTTGTCTAACTTTTTCACACAGCCTTTTCAACACTTCCAAATAGTAAACTTGGTTAACTGTTTGTCCAGTTGGTACAAATTCCTAATGAATAATCGCTCTGATATCGAAAAAGATTAGCAACATCATTGCAACAAATTCACAAACTTAATTGTCAGACCTCGTATATACATACGTGTATATGTAGACTAAGCACCTGAATGAATATGTTAAATATGTACAAATGTGTAAAATATATAGTCGATATAAAGTATATGTATGTATATGTGTAAGCAATATATGCAAAAAACACCCCATATATGAGTATACATATGTGTGTGTTTTATGTTTTCATTTTCTCTTTCCGTCCACAGATTTTCTTTACCACAACTTGCTTTACCACTTAACACCCAAGCCTAATACAGAGCCTGCACATCATAGGTACTCAGAAATATGTGTTGAATAAATAATATGTGAATGCATGAATCTGTAAGAACAAAAAATTCTTTCCAATCCTGAAAAAGTGAAAGAAGGAGAGAAGTAGAATCATAGAAAAAGAAAGGAGTCAATGTTCTCTCTAATCCAAAATTTCACAGATTTATATTCTGGCTCCTCCCAGAAAGAGGCTCACAGATTTCTCTGTTTTCACCCGGAGAGAGGAAAGAGGAAGACAAGGAAGTCTCTGCTGTCCACTGTCAGTGCTACCCACTAATACAATCTACAGATATGTTAGCAAAAAGTTAATGATTTCCAAAAAGCAAATTGGACATCCCTACATTCGCTGTTCCAACCTTCTGTTTCCTCTCTATGAGCACAATCCTGCTCTCTTTAGAAGATATCCGTAGCGTGTGCACTCCTTTAGCTTACATAAAAACTCTGATCACTGAAAAGTAAGAGTGGGACATAATTAGTAGTAAGCAGTAGAGTGCAGTGGTTGGCAAATGACTGTGAGCTGGACTGCCTGGTTTTATCTCCTGGCTCCATTGCTTTCTAACTGTGAGATTAACACAGGTTAACAACAACAACAAAAAGCAATAAAACAAAAAAAGGCAGTGAATAAGACAAAGTCTGTTTTCATAAAATCTAGAGTTTAGAGAGGGTTTGCAGCAATAAACAAAAAACATAGTATGTCAATTACGAGTTGAGATCATCATTATGCCAGCAATAAACGTAGCGCTTGAGGCAGAATAAGAAGAATGGATGGCAGGGAGGGTGAGGGCTGTGTTAGGCCGAGTACAGAAGACCTCTCTGAAGAAGGGACATTTAAGCAACACCTAAGAGAAGGTAGGAAGCGGTCATTCAGATTGCTGAGAGAGGCGCACGTTTGGGCAGAAGGGACAACAGTACAGAACTCGAGGTCGTGGTGTGGCAGAGAACATACACACGGCACTGGGTCTGTGACTGGTCACTGGTAAGCAATGGGGATGGCGTGAGAAGAACGTGGAGGGCAGGGACAGGTCAGATCACGCAGGGTTTTCTGATTTGGGGATTCTCAATGTGGAGCCGGACACTGTTAAAAGGTATTTAAACAAGGGCGTAGCATGAGCGTGATGTATAATATGTTTCAAAAGATAACCTTGGTTGCCGTATGAGGAATTTAGAGAAAGAGGATATGAGTAAAATAAAAAGACAACCTAGCAGACTATTAAAGGAATCCAGGTGAGAGAGACTTGTAGCTTAGACTTAAGTGTTGGCGATGGGGGTGTGGAAAACTAGATAGGAGAGGTGCTTAGGAGGTAGAAATGACACAAGGTGATGATGGATTAGATTGGAAAGGTTGAAACCATGTGTGACTCTTTTAAGTTTCTGCCTCAAATACTAGATGACAGTTCATTTACCATGAAGGAAAAACTGGAGAAGCACCAGGAGTTCTGTCTCGATTGGGTTAATTGCATGATACCTATGTGACACCCCAATGGAGATGTTAAATAAGCATTTGGTTATACTGATGTGAAGCCGTTATACAAGTGAGCCAAAGATGGCCTCCGTGTATTGGCCCCTAGACCTTTTATTTCTTCACTGCAGGCCCATTAGCTCAAAAGCCGGCCAAAAACAAAATCAAATTTTTACACATCCATTTATTTTTAAAATAGGCCAAACAAGCAGATTTTTTTTTTTTAGCCGTTTAGAGCCTGCCTGTTTTGTATACCTCCACGAAATCTCACCCACATCTGCTAGCAATAGATAAACCCTGGACCATGAAGACCCCCAGGCGCTGCTGCCCGTCTGAGCTCTCTGACCCAGAGGCTGCCTGCCACGCATGTGCACAACATTGCCTATACACAGAAGCCCCCTTTCCAATTCCCGTCTCTCCCAGAAATTCCCGCGTCCTCCTCGGCTTCTGAGTAGCAACCATGAGCCTTTGTCTCTAAACAGACTTCTGTGAGGGACTTCCCCAATCTGTCACAGCTGATCCCAGTAAAGTCTGTGTACGCTACTGCCGCCTTGTGGTCAAATCTTTCCTTGCTCAGCCACAAAATTCCTTGAACCCCTTGCAGAAGCTCAAAGGAAAACTCTGCCCCCAGATGTCTGAATGGAAATAATTAGCATAGAGATGGCATTAAGGCCTTGAGAATGAATGATAACATTCCAGGAGGAGTGTATAGAAATCAGGCAAGAGGGCCCAGGACTAAATCTGAAGTTTCAAAATGGGAGCTCTAGTGAAGAGGAAAAACATGCAAGTGTAACAACAACTTGGTTCATTTCTACTCATATTCTATAACTCGGGCCAGACACCGGCTCCTTTAGGACAAAATCCTGTCTCCCCCAGACTAAGCCAAGCTGTGTCCTAATGACCGCCCTTTTTTCTGCTCCTGGGCATTTCTGTATTACTGCTCTACCACACATTTCTGGAAGTATCTAGTTGTTAATTGTCTGCCTCCACATGAGGCTGTCTTTGAAGCTAGAACACGTGTTCATCTCTAAATTCCAGAGCTCCACCACAGCACCTGACACGGTGCTAAATGAAGATTTTCTGAGTGAGTGACTGAACAAATGATGGATTATGCAATCTACTATATTAAAATGGGTATAGAAAAAGGTAGTGCTCATAATGCGGTGATAGAAGTTTTCAAATGGCTGGGAAACATGAGGACATCTTTTGCTTTCCTGATGATGGTATTACTATCCAGTCCTCTTTCTCAGTCTGAAGTTAGATTCTACTCTCACCCTGAACAGAGACTGTGGGACATCGGGCTCACATATTGTACCGTAGGAACCATATGTAGAGATAATGGAATAATATGAAAATATTTCAAGTAATTAGAAAGGCAGCTACTTCATGATGGCATAATACTGAGGGCCATTTTAAAGTATATATTTTAATATACTAATTTGGTTTTGCTTTCTTTCAAGAAATTTAAAATAAAGAAAAAATGGCATTTAGGTCAAGTTCTATATAAGATCTGAATCTGAGTCACCTCTGAGGCAATTCTCTATTCTTAATTAGAACCCCTTTTGTGATTTCTGCGCTGTTATCTTTTGCGTTTCATTTAAGGGAGCAAGGCTGGTCCAAGAACGGCATGAATGTGTTAGAGCATCACTTCCATATATTTTTTTAATAAGATACATATTCATCTTTCACAATTTGGCCTTTGAAAACAAAAACTAATATTAGAGAAGTCTGTGACCTCTACATCAGAGCATTTAATGACTAAGGTAGAATAATCATTCGTAAATACTTCATAGCAAAAAAATAAATGGAATGCCTTAAAGATCATGGAGGCTAATATTGTAATATAAATTTATATCCACAAAAAGTTTCTGACATGTGGTGGTACAATATCCTCTACTTCCTTAACTATGAAACAAAATTCATTGTAAGACATAATTAATGAAAGCTTTACAGTATAAATGATAGTCAGCAAGTTTTTGGATATTATAAGAACCCTGACTTCAAGATTTAAAAGTGTAATAAGTGTCTTACAATTGACTTTTTAAATAACTTGTGTGTCAAACCTAATAACTGAACTGAATTAATTTCTATGGCTGGGAGGAATGGTTAATGAAGTTTTAGAATTCTGCATTTATGTTATGTAATTATCTATGATTATATATAACTGTAGATAATAGCATATTAACTTACATAAACATTATGTTTTACTGACCTATCAAAAGCTGTGAAAATACTGAGTGAGGAGGTCCCTCCTTTGAGATATAAACAAGTAAAATATAGACCTAAGTATAAAAATCCCACACACCAATTTATTATTTACCATTTACAGAATGCTTTCACAGTCATTTCTCAGTGATCCTATTTTATCATTACATTCATAACAGTGGAGGATGTAAAGCCAATACACATGCTATATACTCATTTACTACTTGTTCTTTCCTGACAAAAGTTTTAAAAAAAAGGGCCCAAGTATCTACGCTGGCCGGTGGCTCAGGTGGTTGGATCTCTGCTCCCAATGCCGAGGTTGCCGGTTCGATTCCTGTTTGCACCAATTTATTATTGTTGCTCTCAGTAAATATATTTCCATAATAATTTACCATTTACAGAATGCTTTCACAATCATCTCAGTGATCCTATTTTGTCATTAGATTCATAACAGCAAAGGATTTAAGACAACAGAGGTTGCACATTTAAATATGTGCTCTATGTACTCATTCGCTACTTGTTCTATTCATGATAAAAGTTAAAAAAAAAGGAACCCAAGCATCCGGGCCGGCCGGTGGCTCAGGTGGTTGGAGCTCTGTACTCCTAATGCTGAGGCTGCCGGTTCGGTTCCCTCACCGTTTGCACCAACTTATTGTTGCTCTCAGTAAATATACTTCCATACTAATTTACCATTTACAGAATGCGTTCACAATCATTTCTCAGTGGTCCTATTTTATCATTAGATTCATAACAGTAGAGAGTATAAAGCCAATATGCACCGTATGTACTCATTTTCTACTTGTTCTTTCATGATAAAAGTTAAAAAAAAAAGGGCCCACGTATCCGGGTTGGCCAGTGGCTCAAGTGGTTGGAGCTCCATGCTCCTACTGCCGAGGTTGCTGGTTCGATTCCCACAGGGCCAGTGAGCTGTGCGAGCTGCCGCGGGGAGCTGTGAGCTACCGTGTGCTGCCACGAGGGGCCCAGCAGCCAGTGTGTGTTGCTGCGTAATGCAGCTGAGCGGCTGCTGTGTGCTACCGTGCGCTAGCCACGAGTGGCCGGCAACCCGTGCGGCCACAGCCATCATTGTGCCACTGTGTGTTTCCGGGGCTGCCGTGTGCTGCCCTGAGTGGCCGGCAACCCCCGCGGCCGGCAGCCACCTTGTGTGGCTGTGTGCTGCGGTGGCTGCTGTGCTACCCTGGGCCACTGGGCGGCAGCAGCGTGGGCAGCAATGCTGACTGGGCTCATAATGGGCGAGGGAGCTTGTCCTACAACACACTAGACTGAAAACTGGAGGGAGGCAGGAAAGAGGGGGAAAAAGAAGAGAAGAGAACTTTTGGAATTGGCTTTAAAGAATTACCTTCGTATTTTTGGGAGCAAGTTCGAAATTGAGTAATGACGTCTTATGAGACTTAGAAATTGTTTCTGAGAACAATTACAAAAGTGGATTAGAACATGATGATGGCATTGTTTAAATAGGGACATATGCTGATGCCTACTTTAGGGAAGTAAATGCAACTTGTTACATTAAATGAGGGGTTATTTAAATACCTTCAAGCCGGAAGCCAGCTCAGCCTCAGCGGGGGACTCATAATACCATCATGGGCCAAGACCGAGAAACAACGGTTTGGGCTGGAGGGGAGGCAGAAGATAAGGAAAAAAAAGAGTCCAAGTAATTAATGACTTCTGGAAGTTGTCAACTCAGGAACATTTTCTTTCTTTTATTTTTTTTTCAATTTATTTTTTTTGCTAAGGCACGTGATGTATAGAAATACTGAGGTACAAAATGCAAATTTCTGCATAAGAATTTTAAAACTATCATTTTGGAAAATGAAGGTGAACATCATCTTCCAGAATATTCAGCTTTTAGCTTTTTTCTTTTGGACCAGTTCAACCAGCAACTTGTATCTAGCGATAACAGTCTTCCTTACTCTTGGACGGGACACATTTGGCTATTTTGTCCCAGCGGTCAGAGGATCCTTGTGGGTATTGCTGTAACGCTAATTCCAGAAATGCCATTTGAACATGGCAGTGAACTTTGAAATGTTATATTTACATTTATTTAAGTTCTGAAGAATGATTTAGGCAAATAAGAAAGTCTATTTTAGGGATTCCGTTAAGGATATAATTGGGCAGAAACTGGGCAGAAACTGGAGAGTATATTTATGAGAGATGCATTTCCCAGCATGGGATGAGACAGGAAAAACAAGTGAAGAAGTAAATGTGCTTCTATGTTTTTGTTTCAATTCTTTTCTCATAATAGAGTTGACACTTATTGATAGAGCTGATTGGCAGATGTGCCCAGATTCTCTGGGACACTATGAAGTGGAAAAATTGATTTTACAGAGCTGGAAAATCTAAAGCATTTCTCCAATGACATAGAAACTAGGAATCCAAGAGTTTACGAAGAAAAGCATTCAATTTAAAGTCCAGGCCTGACACAGAAAAGTGTTCACTATTTGTCTGCTGAATGAAGATCTCTATAACTAATGTTTATCCACATTAAGGTTCTCACCATACAAGCAGACTTTTGAAAGTCTCCCCATCTCTTGCATGCCTTTTTTGATCTAAGTTTATACTCATGATCCATTTGCATCATGAAATATTAGGACAGGACATAATTTCATGTGACTCTAATACTAGAACCTCTGAAAACCCATCTAGAGAATTATATGTATATTTAGTAAATTTACTCTTGTTCATTTGCTCTGAAAAGATTCACTAGCCCTTTGAACATTAAAACCTCTCATGTACAGATTATATGGTATTAAAAGTAGGGAGAAGAGGAAGCAACTGCTAAAGAGAAAGTCCCAGTGAGTCATCACTTCCCTTTCTTTCATCCCCACACTTTCTTCCATTCTTGCCCAAGTCACCTCTGACTTAGATCTAAGAAAGGGGCATTTTCTGAAATCACAAAGACCTTCTATCCTTTGTTTGCCAACAGGCTAGTATATTTATTTTAGAAATTCTTAAACACATTTTTGAGATTATGACATTCCAAATTTAAATTTTTGGTAGACACCCCCCCCAAAAAAAAAAAATGTGTCCTTTGAAAAATATAGATGCAGTGAAGTAATAAGAGGTTAACTAAATAAGAAGAAATGAAAATCTAGGGACATTGGTAGGAAACATGTAATCTTAGGCACAAGAGTTTTAATTTTGTTAAATAAGCAAACTCTAGTTGCATAAGCAGGGAATTAAATATTGGTGGAAATTCAAGACAGGGTTTTTGTGTTCCTAGCAGTTAGATATAAAATAGATAATAACTGGAAGAAACATGAATAAGTGACACAAGAGGCTGCTGCAGTAATCCAGACATTGTTCATTTATCAAAAGCAGTTTATAAGTATCCACAGTATTAATGGCACTTTATTAGAGACAAATCGATGCTTACTTGAACCAGGGCAGTGACTAGACATGGAAATGGTCCTATTGAATATTAATAAAATGATTCAACCGACTCAGTGCCCATTTCTTCTTGAGACCTTTATTCCTACATTTGCTAGACTTTACGTATTTGAAACAAATCCACAGTTTCGGGATGCTTGCCTAAAATAAATTGCATTGAGAATCACGGGGAGAATTTTGCTAATAGTTGCCGATCAACTGCCCATCAGTCTGTACCGAGATGACATACTCTTCTGAGTTAAACAGCACCTGGTTGTAAAGATGAGGGGGAGGAAAGACGGTGGGAGCAGTGCAGCTTCCTCCAGGTTTTATCAAAGGCTCTATTTCCGTCAGTCACCAGAGAATTGGAATCCATCCCAGTCCTGCAAGAATGCTTTTAGTGAGTTGTGAGGTCTGTTCATTAAAAGAAATGAATGAACCAAATAGTCACGATTATTGATCATTTCTGTCCTTATGGCTGTAGACCAGAAGTGGTTTTCAAGGGTCCCAAAAGCTATCTTCAATTTTTTTCTTTCTTAATTTGAGCTGCAGCGTTGTGGACACAACTCATTCCAGCTACATCTGATCTGTTCCATCAGGCCCTTTGGAATGATTGTTAATGAATAAAGGAACATATTTGAAAGTCTTTTTAATCCCTCTATATACTATAAAATTTATATCTAACTAAATAAAAGACAAGACACCTAGACTGTTAGAAAACTAAATTTTAGTCCCATTCCTGACTTTGGCTTAAAGCATGGATCTAAAAAATCTAAAACATCCAAGAAATCTAAAAATGTGGCTGAGAAGTGAAATCTCTCAGACATTCTCCTTCTACCTTATTCACATAATATTCACCACTTGGAATTTTTTAAAGTAATATTAATTACAATCACTTGCTTTTCGGTATTTTATAAAACTGTTGAAGTGATGTAAATGAGTTTTCTCTTCGGTAACTTCTTTTCGGAAGGATAAGATATTTAAACATAATCAGTGATCAAATCGGCAATATTAAATACTTGATTAATATAAAAATATCTCAATCTATACAGTAATATATACCCTTTTCGTAAAGAATTGCCCATATGCTCTGGTTTTCTCCCCCCTCATTTTCTCACGTTCGGCAAGCATTTGTTGATCCATCTTATGTGTTAAGTGCAGTACCAGGGACTGAGCACGTGGGGGTGTATAGGACAGCCCCCCATTCTCAAGGAGTTGACAGTCTAGTAGAGGAGACAATCATAAACTGGGACACGCAGAAAATGTAAAAAGTTTGACCACTGAGATGAGCACTTAGGAGAATATATGTCAGGTTAAGGGTTTGTATTGTAATGCTGTTATTCTTTTTCCAGCATATTTAAAATCCTGACAAAAATCTCAGAAGTTTCCTATGAAAAACGTCAACATGAACCTATGACTTATAAACTCGTCAGTGTCTTCACAGTTTCTAAAAGGCTTGAAAGGATCTACTAGTTTCCTTTATGTAAATTCAAATATTTTCCACATTTTGACATTCCTATGAAATCTTTTAAAGCCCACCACATTTTATTTTGGGAGTATCATTCTGAGTCAAAATTACTGTATTTACCCCCCACCCCCACCCCCCGTTTCTCTCCCAATTTTTCCCTAAATAAGTCTAGATGCATTTCTTTTCTTTGGCTTGTTAATATGATTTATCTGCTCTTAGAAGAAAAACAAGGGAAACACTGAAAAACCTGTGGTGCATTTTCTGCTTCAGTAAATGGGTCACACTTTGTGAATATACTGAATATATTAAGCTTTGTGAAGTTCTGTTTTTATCAAATACTGGGTTGCCGCATTGGATATCAAAGTGTAATTTATTTTGTTCTAAGTAAGCTTTTACTCAGTCCTTTTTTTTATGTTAAATCATGAATACTTCAAAAAAGATAATTCAGATAAATTAGAATGTTTAAAGAAAAAGAATATTGTTTTTGATTTACATTTGGGCAACTGCACACTGACTGCCCGTCATATTTGGAGACAATTACTGCAAACTGAGATCCGAAAAATATCTGATTTATTAATTTTCTTGCGGCAGTGATGAATTTGAGGTGATCAATCCCTAAGAAAAATGGCCCTGTCAAAAAGTAGCTTCTACCAACAGGAAGATCAAAAGTTGCCATCCTCATGGGGACTGAACCTAGAGCACACGCACCAATGACTGTAACTATATACAAACAAAGGTAAAAATTACGTATAATCAAGAATATTCCATTCACAATGTTTTTAACTGTTTTTAAATTGATCTGAACATTTACTTTTTGACTCTAAATTATTTTTCAGAATTGTTTATGCTATAACCTTATTTGTTAGGATGAACTCATGTCATTCCATTAAACTTCTCAAGTGAAACAGTAAAATAGGACATGTACACATTCAAATTCAAGAAGTTTTATTTTTCTAATAAAGCACCTAGCACGATGTCTGGAATAGTGTAAGTGCTCATTAAATATTTTCTTTCTCCTTTTCTCCATTCAATTTATCATGATAAATTATTTTAAGTGGGGCTTAATTCTCATGCTAAGACTAACCAAATGCCACATAACACAATCTTTTCCAAAAATCATTTGGTATTAAAATAATATTTATCCACTGCTAGGTATAGTAAAATTTATTTTAATTCACAAATTTCTATTGGCCATACTCACATTACTTGGCCAATCTTTTCACAAGCATAGGCATTCCTGTTTTCTTTTAGAACGTTTCATAATGCTAAAAAACCACCACAGCACTGTTAAAGAAATAAATGGGCACGCAAATGGACAAATACCTTCATCTTGGAACCAACTTTTACCTTCTTCTCTGTTTACATCTATTTTCATTTCTCTTTCAAATCCTGTGTTTACATCTCATAAGAGTTTCATAGTCTTTGAACCAGTAATCAGTTGAGTGCCCTCATGCCCTGGTTGATTGATTTATGGCTTTCTTCTCTCCTCTGTTTTCAATCAAATGACTACTCCTGACAGGAAAAAAAGGAAAAAAGAAAAGAAAGGGAGGGAGGGAAGGAGGGAGGGAGGGAGGGAAGGAGGGAGGGAGGGAGGGAGGGAGGGAGGGAGGGAGGGAGGGAGGGAGGGAAGGAAGGAAGGAAGGAAGGAAGGAAGGAAGGAAGGAAGGAAGGAAGGAAGGAAGGGAGAGAGAGAAAGAAAAAGAAAAAGAAAAAAACATTTGAGACAAACTCAGATCCTGACTCACATTCTTACAATTTGTGTTTTCCGTATAACCACCATCCTAGATTCAGGTCTCCATGACCTCACACTTAAGTTGTTGACAACACATATTATTAGCTTACCTCCCTGCCTCCAATCTCTTTGCACCTGATTGCCCTACTGACAGAAAGCCTTAGAAGCATTTCTGCCATATTGTTGCTTCCAGCTTAAAATCTTAGAAGATCTTTCATTTCTATCAAATCAAAATTCCCCAGTTTGACAGTCAAGGCCCAAAACTAACTCATCTTTGATAGCACTGATATATTACTTGTCACAATTCAACAGACAGCCCTGTACACAGTCACAAGCACATGTATTTGATATTTAAACTTGTCTTAGCCACTACTTTCCTGAAAATATTTTCTGACCCTTCCCCCTTGTCCCTGATGTCAGTTAGGTATCCCTCCCTTCCCAGAGTACCTCCAGCAAATAAGATTTCCATCAGAGTGGGACATACTGTTTTGCCATTTTTTGCTTATTTGTCTGTATTCCTCCATTAGGATGTAAGTTTCTTGTGGGCAGAAACACGTCCTACTCATCTTCATAGCTCTGTGTAATACCTACCAAAGCACTGGCGTGTAGGACATGCTCAAAAATGATTGTTGAATAAACAACATTTCCTGAATTAGGTATTGTGTTTCTGATGGCAAAAAAACTTACTGATGTGTCTCTTCTCAGTAAAATGCTGCCTTTCTCTTGCTTTATCTTTTTTCTACCTCCTAAACTTGGGTCAAATTTAACTTCTTTGGAAATAGTCAGATAGTCATCAAAGAAAGGGAGAAATGTGACTTGGGGCTTCCAACATGAAACTTAAAATAATTTGTTTCTAGCAAATACTGCTTCTCACTAAGGAGCTTAAAAGGCCACAGAATCGAGAGACAAATAGGCAGTGTATGCAGAATCTTGAAATTCTGACATACAGCTTTGGCACTCAGCTCGGCCCCTGGAAACTCCAAGATATTATTTGGGGTAGTTTATGTCCCCCATGAATAGAGCCCCAGCTCTCGGTGATGTGATCAGATCTATTCCCTGTTCACCTCTCTTGCCCCTGTCTCCTGGCCACTCTCTTCTCTAGCCCAATGTCTGAGGACTCCTAAGGCAGGAAACCCAGTACATTGGTACCTATTCTAACATTTCCTCGTTTCAAGCACAATTTCAGAATTTTACTCTGCTCTGTAAGCATATACCACACTGTTGCCATAACACAACCTTTTATTGCATGTGAGAAATTTCCCAAGAAGCCTCTCTCAACCCTGTACCTCTGGTTTGGTTTCAGGTAGTCTCCTCCAAAGATAATCCTGTTCACCATGGAAGACATCGGGACTTCCAGTACTTGGAGCTGGGGTCCTTCACCAGAAAGCAGTCATCCATCTGTGTTTTTGCTCTTTCGTTCCTGAAATCAATTCAGGTCCAAGTATGAGCTTCAGTAACCAGACCTTGTCATACATCTATAAAACTGGGAAATAAAGAAGTGTTTAAAATATGTATATGTTCACATTTCTTTCTACGAGTCTGATTTCTTGCGGCTCAATATAATGCTTAACAAGTAACTGAAGAAGCAGAAATAAGACAGTAAAAATAACAGAAATTTTCAGTCACCATCTCATTTTATAGAGCATTATATCAATACACAGTTTTGCTATCACTTTGAGTTGATGGGAGCTAGTTTTAAAATTCCTTACTGAGTGTTTTTAAATGTGGATTGACCCACAAACCTGTAAATGGTTGCAAGTACTATTGGAGAGAAACCATTAACTCAGGTGCAGGGATATGAAACCACTACAAGATTAGGTTTGACAAAGCAAGATCTGTAAAAATGTATTTCCGTTGACAGTAAGTAAAAATAATGTGGACACTTACAAGGAAATTTGAAATTTATTAGATAAGACTTACCAGAGAAGTAAGTTTTCACTATTCCCTTTATCTTTATTTTCAAACACATTCATCTTTAGTCACAGATTAGATGTGCTGGACTTTAAAATTCAGCTATTTAGCATCCTACTATTAGTATTGATCAGACAGTTTGAGAACATACACACCTCTTTAAAACAAATGTAGACCTAACACCCCAGAACCCATTTGCCCAAAAGGCTTAGTAAACTCCCAGAAGTCACATTCAGGATTTGACTTTTTTTTTTCAAGGTTGTGTTTTCTCACAGAAAGGCCATTTCTCCCTAAGGCATATCTCTATTAAATGAATGCTGAATCGTGTAGCCTTCTTGATTAGTGAGACTGGATTCTTGTTTTTCTTCTCTTTGCCACAAAATAAGAAACTTAAAGAATGCCAATATTTAGTCTTCGATTATATGAGGGCATGCAGGTGGTGGGAGAACATAGGCCAACTTGAGGACTGCAAAGCTGACGATGAATGCTGGACTGCTTAAACAGTGTTTGGGGCATGGTGTCCTCCGTGTTTGGAAAACAGTGAGGGCTCCTGTGTTATGCATATAAATGCAAGCAGGCTAGTAAGGACAATATCACCTCTAAGATTTCAATGACATTAAATTATTGGGTTGATTAGAACAGCTTCAGAATTAGTTACTTTCCCCATCTCCACTATTTTTACAGATCAGACTTGACTGCTTGTGCTGATTAGATAGAATAAAAGAAAATCTATATAAAAATTGAAAAGTTTATGCACTTTTTACATGTTAGTCCTTAAGCTCACACACAAAAAAAATTATATTGCAATTGCCTCTTTTCAAATCACCATGGCACAGTTTTCAAAAGAACCTGAAAAAAAATATATAATAAGTACAATGTTCAGGTGGTCTACTAGACTAAGATCCAAATGAGAACTGCACACAATACATAAAACACGCGTACATAATGTGCTAGGAGAATTCTGAAGTAAGAGAAATCCCTGAGGAATGGAGGAGTCCAAGAAGGCGGACGGAGGTGGAGCTTAGACAAGCAGAGAGGGAAACGGAGCATTTCAGGCATGCAGTTTGTTCAGTGGAATGGAGATGGACCCACATTGTTTGGGAGCAAAGTAATAAGTAATTGGTTTGGAACAAAGGATTCATTTATGGAAGTAAGAGATGATAGAGTTGAAGAGATGTGTAGGGACCAACTTGTGGGACCCTAAGGAGTTTGGACAGCAGAAAGATATTTATTCTTTATATAGAGAGAAAGGTATTTATTCTTTATATATAGAGGAGAGAAATGTGAACAATACGGACTAGATTACAATAAGGATAGACCAGTTTAACTTGTGTTGAACTGAAGGAGATGCGTGTGAGAACTATTATGGAGGAAAAATAAATTGGATTGAATGGCTGGTAATGTGGGAAGAGAAATAGAAAGTTCAGCAAATAAGTTGGTTGTCTATTAGAGAGGATTATGCTTTGCTTTAGGGTTTAAAGAATGGGCAATGCAGTTCTGATGCTAACAACCAAAGTTAGGTCAAATGTGACCTAAGTTAGGTCAACGTTAGGTTAAGTGTCAAGACTCCCTCAACACTGCCCTCACTTCAGACTCCAGCCACAGTCTCTATGGTTCCCAGACCACCCACACTTGGAACCAACTGGCTACAAATTGGGGGTTCCCTCAGATTTTATAATTCACCATACTGCCTCACAGAATTCAGGAAAGTTCTAAAGTTTTATTATAAAGGATAAAAATCAGAACCAGCCAAATGAAGAGACATACAAGGGAGGATCTGGAAGCTTCCCAAACTCAAAGCTACTGTGTCCTCAAGGTGAATCATCCTCTCAGCATATCAGTGTATATCACCAGCCAGAAAGCTGAACTAAGGATCATTGTACACAATTTTTATTAGAGTTTCATGATAGAGGCATGATTGATTCAATTATTGGCTATGAAACTCAACTCAATCGTCAGCATCCTCTCCCTCCCCGCCAAAGGTCACACTGATATCACAAAACTCAAAACCCCAAACCTCTAATCACATGATTGGTCTCTCTGGCACGGCCAGTCCCCATCTTGACTCCTCCTGTTAGTAAAAACTAGAGGCACTCCGTTAGTCATCTCATTAGTATGCATTTAAGTGCTGCCCAAGAAGCCCACCATAAATTACAAAGACATTCCTATCACTTGGGAAATCCAAGGATGTAGAGCAGGGGTGTCCAAACTGTGGCCCGTGGGCCAACTGTGGCCTGCAATCCATTTTTTATTGGCCCGCAGAAAATTCCAAAAATATATTTAGTTTACTTAAATAAACCAGGTGAGGCAATACGTACTTCACCTCAAGTGAGTGGCCTGGCTGTTTGTGTATTTTACCGCATATGGCCCTTGGTGAAAACCATTGAAAAAAGTTTGGACACCCCTGATTTAGAGGATTCCTCCCAAAGCAGAGACAAAGGCCATCCAATTTCTTTGTTATACAACAGAATGAATTTGAAGTAACTCTAGGCTCTCTCAGGTGGAATCTCCAGCAGACAATTGAAATTCCAAAACAAGCGAGAGAGAGAGAGAGAGAGAGAGAGAGAGAGAGAGAGAGAGAGAGAGAACTATAGATATGACTTTGGTCAGAAAGTGAAAGGTCACACAGTATAGATCAGTGCTCATAGCTGCTCCGCAAGAGCTACAACTGGGGGCCAACTCCTTGACAAGAGGATACACATGGGAAAGCAACCCAAAAGCATTACAGCATATTTTTCTAAAGAAATCAATGCTTAGGCTCATATTAACATTAGCTTGAATAGAAATTTTTTTTTTCATTTTTCTTGATCAGATGTCTAAAAGTAGCTTTTATAAACATATTGAAAAAAAATCCCTAAAGAAAATCTGATAACAAAATATGTAAATCCAAAATTGACAGCAGGGATATAAATATTTTATTCTTGTTAGACAAATGCAAAAGTGATGAGGTCAGCATTATTAATGCTCTCTTTATTTGGAAAGTCCTACAGCGGGTTATTAGGAGTAATGGCAGATGGTAAGTGGCACCACTCTTTTTCTACCTCCTGGTTCTTGGGGCCACACAGTCTTCCTAGTCAGACCTATGACTTGGTGTGTGTAGTATGTCCTGAAGTATGGTAACCCATCTTTGCACAGTATTGCCGTCAAGCTAGCACTCCGTTAGAAGGTTATTCCAGCGTTCTGCAACACCAGCTGCCTCTGCATGGTGTAGTATGTGATTCACTCAATGCATCCTGTGGTCATCGGTCCATTCCTGTAGTGAATTTGTTGTGAAGTGGATTACCTATTGGATGACGTTATGAGGGATTCAACGTCTAGGAAAGAGCTTTCAGTAAGCCTCCACATAGTGTTGCTGACTAAAGCTCGTGGGAAGGAAAGTCAGAACAATGAGTGTACTCATACTCACGACAGGTATCTAGCCCTGTGAGGATGAACTCCTTGCACTTTTAATGGAGCAACCCCAGTGTAATGGAATTGTTAACAAGCGTTCACTTGGTATTTGTTGCTGGAAGGCTCAACCTTCATAGTAGCTGGATCAGCTTTGGTAAGTGGGGATCCATGCTGTAGGGCCAATGTATAGACTCTATGCTACTATGACTACTGGGTTCATATGCCCATTTTGCCAGTTCTGACAAACGCTGGCTAAAATCACTAGCCAAATATTTTGTCTACTTAGTTATTCAGTCAGTACCTCTGCAGTAGCAGATGATTTCTCATTGACATTGACTTATAATACAAAACTCTTCAAACTCTGTGTCCTCTCCTATGTGCTTTTCCACATACCTCCACTCCAGAACACCTTGTCCTCCCTACTCTAATCCTTTCTTTTCCAGTCCTAAGCCATCGGCCTCTGCCCAAGAATTTGCATGCATTTTCACCTCAGACCACTCTTCTTTCCCCACAAAGTAGATAACCATGTGAATTGCTTGCAGCTTTAACCATTGGGAAGGATTTCTCTCTCTACTGAATTTTGAAGCCATTTCTGAATGTTACAATAATGCAGCCAATATCCATTTCCAGCTTACATCCATGTATCAAACTGACCTACCCATAATCCAAACTTTTTTCTTCCTTCAGCTGGTCATGTCAAACCCCTCCTCCATCAGACCATATGTGCAAACTGAGGGAGGGCCACTGGTGCGACTGTGGTGGGTGACAAGGTGGTTTGGGCTATCTGCTTATGTGTCATACTCATTCTCTCTAGTCCTGCTCAGGCTCATCCAGGATGCACTATTTCCATCTTTTGATGAAAAGCTGATGAGCCTGTTCAACTTTGAGTTGGCAGGTCCAATAGAGCTCAATTTATAATAGATAGCTTTGAATGCATGGTCACTTGTTACCCCATGGACAGGGGTTCTGCTCAGTCTGTACCAGAGCTCAGAAATACAGCAGGAGTGGTTTCTCAGAACGCATATACTCCTCTGCTGCAGATGGTGAATTGCCTTGCTCCAGAACCCCAGGGACCTGTGTTGTAATTTTCCCCACTAGGTCTTATAAACGCCGCACTGCATCATTACCCGCCACTGACATCTCCTACACCATAAAATCTGCCACAAAGACTGAGGAGTCTTTACAGTCTGTACTTGCGGTATTGTTGCAGTACCATTACTGTTAGAACTCCCATCTTTTTAAGCAATGGATTTTGTATTAGAAAATTTGTTCAGGTACAGGAACTGAGCAAGGGATCATGCCTTTTATAGAAGTGACTTTCTTCAGACTCATGATTTCTCATTTTTACCTTCTTCTGTGTGTACATGTTAAGCAGCTCCCTTGTTGACCACATATCAGTTTTGACCTTAAAGATGCCACTAAACACCCTCACAACTCCCTGCAAGTCCCTATGGCTGCCCGCCGTCATTACCCTTGCTACAGTGTTAAATCCTATGTTCCTAGAAAACACATACAATATAATGAATTCTTGCATATTCTGACTTATATTCTGGCCTGCTTGACCAAGCAACCTCAAAATCCAATCTTAAGGGTATTCCTTTGGATCCAGGTGGTACGTGCTAAGTAATCTTTGCAATCCTTTTGGATGTATTCTCTTTCCTCCATTATCAGGCTCAGCTTGTCTCCAGTCAGGTTATACTGAGCTTTAAGCCTGGTCATTAGCCTGGCAGCCAGGAGAGGAGGTAGAGCAACTCCTGAATGGGCATCTGTCGCCTTGCAGGAGGCCTTTACAGTGTCTTTACTGATGAGAAACATGCTATCCCTTAAATAGAAAGGGGCAGTTTCTCTTGAAGGGAGATCTAAGCATCACGACTCCAAAACTACCACATTTAATTTAATCTTTAAGAGGTAAGTGCTATTGTTTCCACTTTGCAATGGTGAAGTTTAGCTCAGAGACACTGACTAACTTCACAGAACCACGTATCATGTAAATAGCAGATCCGGAATGTTAATTCAAGTCAGTCTGGCTCCAGAGACCATGTTGCCTCTTCAATAACAAACTATAATTACTAACTATGTGCCTTCTAGTTCAGCACAGGAACTTTGTTAAGAATAAATACTGCCTTAGATGTATAAGACATAAATATGAAAAAAATCTCAATTAAAAGTCATTAAATATTACTAATGAAATAGGCCCTTTGAGTCTATTTGTATAGTCACTAGTAGAATAAATGAAAAAAAATTTTAAATTACCAAAGTAAGTGAGAAAGAATGAGTGAAAGAGATGAGAGTAGAAGCAAACTTCTCAAGGTATAAATTTGCATACATTTTTGTCTTTTAAATCATATTGAGTATTTTTTAAATATGTTTTTAAATTTGAAAATAAATCAGGTAAATAAAAAAACTACACATGATGTTTGGGGACAAATAGCTAACAACAATAGAATAATTGTGGCAAGCATTTTTCTAAGTGACTCATAATTATTTTTTTTGATCCTTAAAACAAACCTTACAAAAGTAATCTCATATTACAGAGACTTGAGGTTTTAATGATTTAAAGAGACAGAGTGATCTTAAGAAACAGACATGGGAAGGATGTTGGAATTATCACACCAGAAATGTAAACAACTATGTTCAATATGCTAAGGGCTCTAATCAATAAAGTAGGTGGCATGCAAGAACAGAAGTAGTCAATATAAGCAATGAGATGGCAATACCAAGAAAAAAAACTAAAAATAATAATAAGAATAAAATGCTGGAGATCAGAATCACTGCCACAGAGGTGAGAATGCCTCTGATGTGTTTAAGAGTGACTGAGCACAGCTCAGGTAAGAATCTCTGAGCTTATGAATATATCACAATAGAAACCTCCAAAACTGAAACTCAAAGAGAACAAAGACTGAAAAAAAAAGAAAACAGACTTAAGTTTTTCAAAGCATTGTTAGGTTCACATCAACGTTGAGGGGAAGGTACAGAGATGTCCCATGCACTGCCTGCCCCCACACATGCATAAACTATGTCCTCGTTATCACTATTCTATTGACAGTGGTACATTGTTGTAGGGTGTGAACCTACATCGTCAGCATAATCACTCAGAGAACATAGTTTACATAAGGGTTCACTCTTGGAGCTGTACATTCGATTCACTGGGAAAAATGTCTAATGATATGAATCCACCATTATAATATCATACAGAATATTTTCATTGCCTTACAATCATTTGTGCTTAAATTTTAAAAAAAGCCTAATAACTGTTCTAACCACTTCTAGATAGGGTATAGAGTTTTCTATTTATTGACAATTAGCTAGCTATCTTGATGAGAGAGAAGGTGAATATATTGCCAAAGAAAAATAAATGTGGGCTGAGATAGGTGGAGACTTTATTTTAAAAGAGTATTACAATACAGAGGAGGCTCTGAGCTGAGTAATTTGCAAATATCTCAAAATCAAACAAACAAACAAACAAAAACAGCCAGAAGGGACTTTGCGAGACAAGAGAGCAAGCGGTGTGAGTGTGCTGGTGGCAATCAGGATGCATCAAGAAACGTTTGTCTGTGTGGTGGGCTGATTCTCAGAGAGAGCTGCTGAGAAGGGAGAATATGCACCTAGGGCTTTAGTGCTGGCTCAGATTTAGAGGCAAGACAACGTTTAGAGAGGCCTGTGGAGAGGAGAGAAGCTGGATTGACACTCAGTGGGTAAGTTTAGGGCAGTGTGAGCAATCGGTCAGCAGGTGATAGAGAAAGGTGATACATATTTGTATTTAGAGATAATATGTGCTCAGTTTGAGATACTTCTTTTTTTTTTCAACTACAGTTGATATTCACAACATAGTGGTTAGACATTTATATAATTTACGAACTAATTCCCCAATTAGTTTAGCACCCACCAGGCACTATACATAGTTGTTACAATATTATTAACTATATTCTCTATGCTGTACTTACATTCCCTTGACTATTTTGTAACTACCAATATGTACTTTTTAATCCCGTCAACTTTTTCATCCATCCCCTCAATCCCCTCCCATCAGGGAACTATCAATTTGTTCTCTGTATCTATGAATCTGTTTCAGTTTTGTTCGTTCATTTATTTTGTTCTTTAGATTCCACATATGAGATCATATGATATTTGTCTTTCTCTCTCTGACTTACTTCACTTAGCATAGTACCTCCCACATCCTTCCATGTTGTTGCAAATGGTAAGATTTCATTCTGTTTTATGGCCAAGTAATATTCCATTGTATATATGTACCACATCTTCTTTACCCAATCGACTATTGATGGGCACTTAGGTTGCTTCTGTATCTTGACTATTGTAATAGCACTGCAGTTGAACATAGGAGTGCATATATTATTGTTTTGGATTTCTTCAGATAAACACCCAAAAGTGGAATTGCCGGGGCATAAGGTCATTCCATTTTAGTGTTTTGGGGGAACTTCCAAACTCTTTTCCATAGTAGCTACACGAATTTGCAATCCCACCAAGAATACAGGAGGGTTCCCTTTTCGCCAAAACCTCACCAACAGGTGTTTGTTGATTTATGGATGATGGCCATTCTAACAGTGTGAGGTGATATCTCATTGTGGTTTTAATTAGCATTTTTCTGATGATTAGTGATGTTGAGCATCTTTTCATATGTCTATTGACCATCTGTATGTCCTCTTTAAAGAAATGTCTATTTAGGTCCTCTGCCCATTTTTTAATTGCATTGTTTGTTTGTTTGTTTGTTGGCTGGTGTTGAGTTGTATGAGCTCTTTATAAATTTTGGATATTAATCCCTTATTGGATGTATCATTGGCAAGTATCTTCTGCATTCAGTAGGTTGTCTTTTCATTATATTTGTTATGGTTTTCTTAGCTGTGCAAAAATTTTTAGATTGATATAGGCCTATTTGTTTATTTCTTTTCTTTTGTTTCCCTTGCTCTAGGAGGTATACCAGAAAGAAAAAAAAAACACAGAATATTACTAAGATCAATGTCAGAGAGTTTACTATCTACATTCTCTTTTAGGAGTTTTATGGTTTCGGGTTTTACATTTAAGTCTTTAATCCACTTTGTGTTTATTCTTTTATATAGTGTAAGAAGGTGGTCCAGTTTCATCTTTTTTCACATATCTATCTGTCCATTTTTCCTAATACCATGTATTGACTAGACTGTCTTTACCCCATGTATATTTTTGCCTCCTTTGTCATAGATTAATTGACCACATAATCATGATTTATTTCTGGGCTCTCTATTCTGTTCCTTTCATCTATGTGTGTGTTTTTATGCCAGTAACATGCTGTTTTGATCCCTATGGCCTTTTAGTATAGTTTGATATCAGGTATTGTGATACCTTTAACTTTGTTGTTTCTCAAGGTTGCTGTGGCTATTCAGGGTCTTTTGTGGCTCCATATAAATTTTAGGATTATTTGTTCTAGTTCTGTGAAAGATGCCATTGGTATTTTGATAGGGATTGCATTGAATTTATAGATCGCTTTGGGAAGTATGGACCTTTTAACAATGTCACTTCTTATCCATGAGCACATTCTATGCTTCCATTTATTTGTATATTCTTCAATTTCTTTCATCAATTTGCTATAATTTTCTGAGTACAGGTCTTTTACCTCCATGGTTAAATTTATTCCTAGGTATTTTATTTTATGCAATTGTAAATGGGATCATTTTCTTAATTTCTCTGTCTGATAATTTGTTATTCATGTATAAAAATGCAACCGATTTCTGAACATTAATTTTGTATCCTGCTACTTTACTGAATTAAATTATCAGTTCTAATAGTTTTTTGGTGGGTTTTTTCAGGTTCTTTACAGTTAGAGATCTTCAATATGGAATAAATTAATAAGGTCCTTGAAATGAGGGACTCAAAATCTTTCATTTCCTAATACAAGTTTCTGGAATATAAGATTCCTATTTATAAAACTTTTGACAGTATCTGCTTACACATTTTATTTACTCGCTTACTATTTGATTCTTTAGGTTTGTTATACTGATTTGATCTGAGAAAGTTTCATGGATACAGAGATCTTTTAGCCAAAACTTAAATAATATAAAATAATTATAATAAAAGATATTACAGAGACACATACATATATATTTATAGTATATATTATATATTGGTAGAGTTGAGATAGAGATTAGTTCAAGGAAATGCAAACTATGACATTTCTATAGACCTTAGAAACAACACGATTTATAAACATAAAGAGATCATCCCTCACTTTTTCAAGAATCATTTTACAAATAGCTTTTGATTTTTCATTTAAAGTGTATTATGTGAAACTTTGCATTAAATGTTTCCACAAAAACCTGAATCACACGCATTCTTTACGGTACTAGGATCTAGCTTTGATAGTTATTTGAACTCACTTTCAATGGAGATGCTCATCTCTCTCTGTGGATATAGACATAAATATTTTATCTTTTCAAATTGTGAAAAGGTGACACCAAAAACATTATAGTGTACACACTGAACTAACATGCAGTATACTACTACACTGGTATCTGCACTTCAAATTTCCTTCTCTGTTAATCCCCTTCAACTTCATTAATATTCAAAATGTAGTGAAGATGCACGTTATCTTGTAATAACCTTCAATTCAGTCAAAACAATTTGAACTGGAACCTCAGTGTTTGTTCTATGAATGTGCACTGACCTTATCTCTGTGTTAATGTGCTGTTTTAATATCATCAATGTCCTGTAATGCACAATTTGTGATTTACACATCTGTGAGAGCTGCACACAGTCATATATTTAGTTGATCCAGGAAATCTCAGTTCATATGAATACAGACAGTTAAACAAGGTAAAGAAATAAGCAATAAAGGGTCAAATTTTCTCAAATAAAAGAATCAAAGATGATCTAACTGGCAGAAAGAAAATGGTCGTGTTTATTTCAAGAGAAATTATCATTCTAATGGGAATACCTTATCTAAAATGTGTGGAATAGAATTTGGCAGAGTGTCATTTTTACTTATGGCTTAATGAAAAGGAATTACAATGTACAATTCTAAATTAATAAACCTTCTGAAACAAGAGACATGGTTAGGTTGCAATAGAAAGAGTATTTCAGTTAGAGTAAACCAACATCTAAGAAGAAATCCAAGTAATATAATACAAGAACATTCTAGACACTCTTTTTAAATTTGGGCCTATGATATAAGTTGTAAAACAAGGAGAATTTGGAAAAGGGCTATATTGTGAAATGCCGTGATCATTTTATTCTCAACTGCAGGTATTAGTGTTTCTGTTGGGGGGTGGGTAGATACTTACTATTTCTTTTTAATAGGACACGTATATAAGTGGAGTTAAAATTTTGTGATGATTCATCAAATCAAAAGGTATAGGTGTGGTTATACAGGCCTGAAGATCAGTCTAGACACATAGTAAAGAACTGACCTGGGCAAAATTTATTTCACATGTAAATGAGGGAATCATAGAGTGACAGAGTAGAGAAAAATACAAACAGATAGGAAAGAGGGTGATATTTATTGAGCAGCTTTTATATGCTTATTGTTTTGCTATACCTGATCGTATCTAATTTTTATAATGATTCATCTTGGAAGGTATTATTATGTCTATTTGAAAGATTAGGAAGTTGATGTCCATAGAGATTAAATAGTTAGCTAGAAAGTGCTAACACAGACATTCACAGCTGGGTCTGGTTCCTAAGTTCAGACACTTTCTACTTCCTCAAATGGTGTAATTACAGGATGAAGGTAAATAAGGCTTTTCCAATCATCAAGACTAAGATTCTAGAAGTGGTGCATTTTCAAATAAATAGAGGGTTAAGAATAGCTATTTATTTACTTAATTGGCAATTTGAATGTAAATGTATAGTAGTTTCACAATAGTTAACCTGTACCCCTGGAGGAACCAACTTTAGCAACTAGAATACAGCGCTTACATGCAGATTTCTCACTGTTGAACCATGAATTTACAGATAAGTAATCAGGGAGTCTGCAAAAATCCATTCGGATTATAGAATAGAGTTGGAGATAGTATGAACTCATGTTTATCTTAATATAGGTACAGTAGTTACATATATTTTTCTAGATATATTTATATACACAGGTTAGTATACACACATGTATTTCTTCTCCTGTTTAGCTGAGGGCTTACAAGAAATAGCACCCTAATACCAAGAGCACAACTGGTGCCCAGATCCTGGTTTCTAACACCATTTTTCCATAAAAGGACCAGTGATCCTTATAGAAATGCTGATTCTAGAACAGGGGCAGGGAACATACACGATGAGCCTGGAGCATGTTGTATTGACAGGAAATAAGAAAGTGCTCAAGAAAACGAAAGCCCATATTGAGGGGAGTATGTTAAAGGGACATGGGAGCCAATTCAAAGAGCTCCCAGTGGCCAAAGCTGGACCAATTTGAGCAACAAAATAAATAACTTAGTATTGGATTATATCAAGTGTAATAAGCAACCATGAATCCATACTAATATAAATTAATGATTGAAAAAACTGCATAAATGGAGGAAAGAAACAAATCTTCCTTATAGAAGAATTCCAAATAAATTATGTTGATACAATGCCCTCAGTGAGGTGAAGCATAAAACCCTACTCCCTAAGTGTGGAGTTTGTGCAGAGTGACATCCTTCCATAGAGTAAAGCATAAAAATGGGGACGGGGGGGAGGAAATAGTAACTTACAATAGAAAACCTCGAAGAACATTACCCCAGTCAGGTGATCAAGGTCAATATCAACACTGATAAACAATGTTAATAGTATGTACCACGTATGCTATAATAAGAATACCCCCTTACCTATGTGTCTTCCTCCCAGAAATCACAACCACAGACTGAACATGAGAAAACATCAGACAAATTCCAACAGAGGTAAGTTATACTTTTAAATGCTAATATTTTAGAAAAAATAATGATCTCAAATCAATAACCTAACCTGGTACCTTAAGACACTGGAAAATAAACTGGACCTCAAGGAAGCAAAAAGAAGACAATAATAAAGATCAGAGCAAATATTAATGAAATACAAAATAGAAAACCATAGAGAGAATGAGTGAAATCAAAGGTTTGTTCTTTGAAAAAATTAGCATAATTAACACACATTTAGCAAGATTGACCATGAAAAAGAGGATACAGAGAATTACTAGAATCATGAAAAAAAGAAGGGATACTACTACTTACCTAATAGAAAGAAAAATAATTATTTAAAAATCATTTTGAGGCCAGTATCACCCTAATACTCAACCATAAAAAGACATCACAAGAAAGCACAGACTAACATTTCTTATTCATGTGGATACAAATATTCTCAAAAGATACTAGCAAACTAAATCAAGCAAAATATAAAATGAATTATACACCAAATGGAATTTATCTCAGTAATTAAAGGTTGTAATTTATCCTGCTTCCAAAATGTAATATATTAATGTAATTAATGTATTACATTAATTTATAAATCAATTAACATAACACATCATAATAAAATTTTTAAAAATCATATGATCATCTCCATAATCACAAAGGGAAAAAATTACAAAATCCAAATCCTTTCACAAAAAAAAATTACTCAACAAACTAGTAATAGAAGGGAAATTCCTCAAGTTGATAAATGACATCTAGGAAAACCCACAGCTAACATCAAATTAATGGTGAAAGACTGGATGGTTTCCTCCTAAGGTCAGAAATAAGGAGTATATCAGCTCTTTCATCAAATGTCATAATTTACTCCACAGAGACCTTACTCACTTTTCCCTTCCACAAGATATCACATCGGTCCATTACACTGAGGACATTACGCTGACTGGACCCAGTGACTGAGAAGTCACCACCAGTCTAGACTCATTGGTAATACATTTGCATGTCAGAGGTTGAGAAATAAATCTGACGAAAATTCTGGGCCTTATACCTCAGTGCAATTTCTAGGGCTCCAGTGGTGTGGAAATGTTGAGACATCCCTTCTGAAATGAAGGATAAACTGTTGCATCTGGCCTCTCCTACAACCCAAAAAGAGGCACAACACCCAGGGGCCTCTCTGGACTTTGGAGGCAATACATCCCTCTTTTAGGGGTGCTACTCTGGCCCATGGCTAAGTGACTTAAAAAGCTGCTAAGTCTAAGTGGATCCAGGACAAGGAGCCATAACAGATCCAGGCGGCTCTGCAAGCTGCTCTTCTACTCAGTCCGCAGGATGCAGCAGATCCAGTGGCAGATGGCCTTCTAACATGCAGCTGCAGTCCCAGCTAGGTGGCAGGGTTCCCCAGAGGGCTAAGCATGCTTTGAATCAGTGTCCAATATACGGTGCCGTTTCTCCCATAGCCAGGATTTATGAGTCCAGGTTCAAGTGGTAGAAATGAGTGGGGCACCACCAACTATTACCCCCAGAGGTCCACTAACAAAGTATTTGCTTCCTGTCATTGTGATCTTATGCTTTGCTGGTCTGGAGATATTAGTTCCAAAGGGAAGACTGCTGCTACCAGGTGACACAATAATGCTTTGTTTGAACTGGCAGTTAAGATTGTCACCAAACCCCTTTGGGCTCCTCATGCTCCTGCATGAACAGGCAGAAAAGGGAGTTACTGTACTGTTCAGGGTGATTGATTCCAAATACCAAGGGGAAACTGAACTACTACTAGATAGTGGAAGTAAGGAAGAGGAGGTCTGGAATACAGGAGATCGCTTCCAGGTGCTCTTAGTGCTGCCGATGGAGAGTTACACCAACTCAATTCAGACAGAATTACTAATGGCTCAGACACTTCAGGAGTGAAGGTGTGGGTCTCCCCACCAGGTAAAGATTCACAACTAGCTGAAGTGCTTGCTGAGAGAAAAGGGAATATAGAACGGGTAGTGGGAAAAGGTAGTCAGAAACCCTATCTATGACCACATGAGCAGTTGCATGAACAAGGACTACAAATATTATGAGGATTTCTCCTGTATTTTGTTATGATTGTTTGTGTGTGTATCTGATATACATTAGATTTGTTTCCTTTCCTCTTTTACCCTTTTATTACGTAACATATGATGTATTAATAATAGTAATATGTCAATTTTTAAATTTTTAATTTATTCTGTTTTTATATTAGTTTCAGGTGTACAAAACAACGTAATGATTAGACATTTATACCCCTCAAAGTGATAACCGCCCCTCCAAGTCTACTACCCCTCTGGCATCGTATATAGTTGTTAAAATACCATGACGGGATGTGAAGTACAGCATAGGGAATATAGTCATTTATAGTTGACAGTCAACATTATTCTATTTCAGTTTCAGGTGTACAGCACAGTGGTCAGGCATCTATGCAATCTATGAAGTGAGCCCCCCCCCCCCAATAAGCTCCGTATTCACCTGGCACCCTACATAATTTGTAAAACAGTATTGATTATATTCCCCATACTGTATTTCCATCTCCATGACTGTTTTGTGACTACCAGTTTGTACTTTCGAATCCCTTCACCTTCTCCCTATACCACTAAGCCCCTCCCCATCTAGCAACCATCAGTTTCTTCTCTGCATCTTAGTGTCTATTTGTTTTGTTTGCTCATTTTTTTTTTTTGTTCTTGAGATTCCACATGTAAGTGAGATCACATGGTGTTTATCTTTCTCAGTCTGATTTATTTCACTGAGAATAATATTTTCTAGGTCCATCAATGTTGTTGCAAATGGTAAGATTTCACTCTTTTTTGTGGCAGAGTAATACTCCATTGTGAAAATGTACCACAATTTGTTTATCCAATTGTCTATTGTAACATCTCAATGTTTAAGTTACAGAATATTGAGAAGAGGGAACATCACCCAAGGACTTTGTATTCTCTTCTGGGGAAATAAAGGGTTAATATATTTTGGGTTATATGCAGGGTAATTGCATCACGTTAGGTGGCTATATGGTTTTGCTATTGTCATTACTTGGAGATTAATCATGGTTTAAGGAGTTGTGCATGTCAAGTTGACAAGGAATGGAACATGGTAATTAATTTAATGTGCCAACTTGGCTAGGCCATAGGAACCAGTTATTTGATCAAACACTAATTTATGCTTTGCTGTGCAAATATTTGGTAGATGTGGTTAGTCCATAATCAGCAGACTTTCAGTACAGAGGTTTACGCTCTGCGATGTGCATGGACTTCATCCAATCAGTTGAAAGGGCTTAAGAGTAAAACTGGGGATTCCTCAAGAAAGAAGAAATTCTGCCTCAAGATGACATCAGCTCCTACTTGAGAGTTTCCAGTTTGCTGACCTGCCATACAGACTTCATACTTTCCAGCCTCCATAATCACATAAGCCAATTCCTTGAAATAATCTCTACATATACACACACACACACACATTCTCTCTCTCTCTCTCTCTCTCTCTCTCTCTCTCTCTCTCTCTCTCTCTCTCTCTCTCTCTTTCATACACCCATAAATTTTGTTTTTCCACTGGTTCCATGTCTCTGGATAAACAGATAACCCTAACTAACTGATAGAGTTTCTAGCCAGGGCAATTAGGCAGGAAAAAGAAATAAAAGGCATCCACATTTGAAAAACAGATAAACCTGTATTTGCAGAAACCAGAATCCTATACATACATAGAAAATTCTAAGGAATTCACTTAAACACACACATATACACATTAGAATTAAGAAACAAATTCAGCAAGATTGGAGAAAATATTATCAATATGCAGAAGTCAATGGTATATTTATACACTTGGGATTACCCTTCCAAAAAGGAAATTAAGACAACATTTCTCCTTATAACAGCATCAAAAAGATTAAACTAGGCGCCGGCCCGGTGGCTCAGGCGGTTAGAGCTCCGTGCTCCTAACTCCGAAGGCTGCCGGTTCGATTCCCACATGGGCCAGTGGGCTCCCAACCACAAGGTTGCCAGTTCAATTCCTCGACTCCCGCAAGGGATGCTGGGCAGCGCCCCCTGCAACTAAAATTGAACACGGCACCTTGAGCTGAGCTGCCGCTGAGCTCCCGGATGGCTCAGTTGGTTGGAGTATGTCCTCTCAACCATAAGGTTGCCGGTTCGACTCCCGCAAGGGATGGTGGGCTGTGCCCCCTGCAACTAGCAACCGGCAACTGGACCTGGAGCTGAGCTGCGCCCTCCACAACTAAGACTGAAAGAACAACTTGAAGCTGAACCGCACCCTCCACAACTAAGATTGAAAGGACAACAACTTGACTTGGAGAAAAGTTCTGAAAGTGCTCACTGTTCCCCAATAAAGTCCTGTTCCCCTTCGCCAATAAAATCTTTAAAAAAAAAAAAAGATTAAACTACACAGGGATAAATTCAACAAAGGAAGTGCAAAACGTATTCAATGAGAACTGAAAAAAACAATGTTGAAAGAAATTATAAAGATTTTCAAAATAAACAGAACATTATTCTATGTCATGGATTGGAAGACTTAATATTGTTAAGAAAGCAATACTTCTAAATTAATCTACAGTTTTAACATAATCTTTAACAGAGTCTCAGCTGACTTCTTTGTCTCTGCACTATCATATCAAATTTTCTATATATCTAAATCTATTTTAAAAACAAAGTCTATTTTATTTTTAATGAGGCTAATAGAAATGAACATTACATATGTGGCTCACAGTGAATTTATATTGGACCCTACTGACCCAGAGAAGTATAGAGCAAGGTGGGAAAACTAAGCATTTGTGGACTTCAGCAAAGCATGTGAATTTGAGAGCCTTGTGGTTTCAGATCATTCCAGGGTATGAGTGATTGTCTATACTGAGAGTGACTGATTAACAAAAAAGAATCTGGGGTGGGCAGGGGAGGTTTATTCCTTCCATTCCCTAAGTCTCACAAAGGCAGAAACCAAACCAAATCAAACTAACCAAAACACCACACTGATTATAATGAATTCCAAAACATGCAAGGGTCCACAATTTGTGGACTTTACTTTAGGAAATTTCATCTGAATACTTCATAGAATAGTCTCTTCTTCAATAACAGGTTATAATATCTTGTACAATAATCAATTTTTCCCCAAATATTAGACATACTAGATGTTAGAATGCTATTTATTTTAAAACCCATTCTGGTTCCTTTCACAGAAAGGAAATCTGTTGAGGTCAGAAATATTGAGGATCATAATTTAGATATTTTTTTTCTGTCAGTAAATTATTAATCAGTCATGACTTGCTAACTGCAGGAATATGACAGATGTATTTTCTCTGTCATAGATTTTTGGTTTATCTTCTAAACTACTTTGAGTAATTTGTCATCTATAGTATCTCCCCTTTAAAGTATTTAATTTCCTTATATTTGTGGTCCAAGTGCTTTAGAGGCCAAAATAGTAATCATAATACTTTTATTATCTGTATATTTTATTCATCCATTACACAAATATTCAGTGAGTGAAAATTTATGGTGTTTGGTAAATGATTTATCTGGTTAATTTTGACAACAAATGACACTTGTTAATGCTGATTGTGTGGCCCTTGAGATCTGAAATACATTTCTTCTGATTACTAAAGAAGCTTGCTCCATCTCTCCGCTACGCTTACCATCTCCATCTCTACTTATTCTTTTTAAAAACATTTTTAATTGCCGTCCATATTATTGAAAGCTTCCCTTTGATGTATAGATATATTGACAAAGTATCAGATCTCTTGCCTCATTTTCTCAGCCTAGCTTCCTTAAATATTAAATTAAATTTCACTCTGAGGACATCGCAAAAACAATGAAGTTTACATAGTACAAATAATTTTCAACAATCGTTTGCTATTATCAGTATGTCTGACATGGGCCTAAGTTTCACACTTACATAACAATTATTTTCTCTACATGTCTACCTCAGGCACTTTGAATACTGCATGCACAGTTCAGCTAATTAGAAAATATGAATTTTTAAAAAAAAAGGTCACCTTGTTCCACTTTCAGTGCTGCCTCATTAATAAATGCATCTAAGTAAGAAACTAGAGTAAGTCCTCACTTAATGTCATTTATAGGTTCTGCAATTTTAAGCAAAACAACATATAATGAAACCAACTTTATCACAAGCTAATTGATATAGACAAGAGTTAACTTCCTACAGCATCTCATTAACTTTACAATGAAATTAAATTGAACTGAAATGACATTATTTGAGGAACTGCTGTATATAGTGTTTACTTTTATGATATATTTTTGAAAAGGTGGTGTATTATGAAAATGGAAGAGTTACATAAGACCAACAGGTCCTTTGGAGTAATGAAGAAATGTAGCACTGTGCTACATTTTCAACCATGTGTACTACCATTTATCCCCATTGGAAAGTTATATCATACTCTCACAATACTACAACAGCAATAATTATCAGAAGGGAAAAGCAGAAGACTTGCAATGTGTCATATACACTCACCAGATAGGTGAAGAGGGGTACGCGTAGTCTGAAAAACACAAAAACAAAAACAAAGCAAACAAAAAACACAGGTGTCATGCAGGGTCTCTGGTCCCGCTCCCCGCACCAGAACGCAGGATAGGGTGAGGCCAAAAAGGAGCACCAACGGCGCCATGGATGGGGGGTTCATACCACTATATTCTCGCTGGCAGCTGGGTTGGAGACACAGGAAGCAGGAGCCACACGATGAGCAATCCGCCATCTGCTTCTCTGCCAACAAACCAACCCCTTGCGTAGCCACGGCAGTTATATTAGTGGCTAATGGCTACCTGGTAACAGCTGACGGCCAACTAGTCACAGCTGACGGCCATTTACTCTCCGAGCCAGCACCTTTCCACGTGCGGTTGAGAGCCTGGAAACTGCTCTCTGGGGCTCTGTCCCCACAGCAGGTTATTATGGGATGCGCCTAAATAGAAAGTGATTGTGTTGAGAATCACTTTTCAGGGTTGAGCACAAGAACTTTCATGCGTGTATTTTGCCCAGGTGACGTAACAGATGTCTTTCCTGCGTGTCAGAACAAACGGATATTATGTCGGATGCTGCCTGGGAAGCAGTCCTGTGCTCTCCTCAGTGCAAAGCTGTACTTACGCAGCAAATATCTTTATAAGCTTAAAAAAGTACATAACAGGCAGAGACAACTAATAGACCAGGACACTTAGGTATCAGCTGTGAAGATTAAGGGACATTTTCAGTTACAATGAACATGCAAGTTTGCATTTATTTATCTTACATGCCTTCTCTCCTCCAGAGTTACCCTGGCACATCTCTCTTCCTCAAAATGCACTCTTTCGAAGTCTTTCTAGCCATCTGTGTATAGATAGAGTGTAAAAACCAGGGCAGCTAATATTTGCTGAGTGCTTATCATGCTCTGGGCACTGTGCTGCCGCTTATCTCACATACATCATCTTGGCATCTAGACCACATCTCACAGATGGAGAGAATACAGGATTTCATCATGAGATCACATGCCCTGAGTTTTGGTTTAGAAAGCAATGCCAACACATGGGTAAGACTTAGACTCGTAGAAATACAGGGTTTTAGAGTTGAAAGAGGCTATGTAGGTTTTTCAGTCTAGTTCACCCATATTATAGAAGACGTGAAGTCAGCCTTCTTAAAAAAATAATTTGGAGACCTGAGGAAAAATGGCGGCATGAGGTGAGCCTCTGTAAAGCTCCCCTGGAATTTACAACGAATCGAACAACAAAAACTCCACAAAGAACTCCCTGCACAGCAGACAGGCAAGACAAAGAGGCCAACTACTGAAGTCACCTACAGGTGGGAGAATCCCGCGTGCTCCGAGCTCGCTGCTTCCCGGAACTACCGCAGCTGTGGGAGATCGGACTGCTAGGGCTCCGCTTATGGCCCACAGGGCTGAGGGGGCAGCATATAACACGGCTGAACCCAACGCTCATGGCAGAGACCTCGGAGAAAAGACTGAGGGAAGAAGGCTGAAAACGGTGGTTTAAGCCCTCGCTGCCCAGCAGAGAATGGAAGCCTTAGGCACTGAGACTAGCCGCCCCCTCCCACCCCTCCCAGAGCTCGCCCTGCCCCCACCTGCCCGGTGCTAGAAACGGAACAGTAGCAGTGTCAGATCAAAAGAACAGAATATTTGCTGTTCTGAGAACTGTGGACTGCAGACACAGATTTGCAGCCAAACTAGTTCCACCAAAGGGGAGGGAGCTGTGGAAGCAGGACCGGCTATGGTGGTGGTCGCTGCCATTGCTCTGGGCCACCTCTCACAACTCACCCCGCCCCTGACCCCACCTATCTGGGTGGGTCCCTGCAGGAGTAAACAGAACTGCTGAAACATACGGGCTCTGAATCTGGAGCTGGAAGAGCTTTGGAACATCAAAAGCTCTCTGCATACCCACTGGGACACTGCGCCCTGTGACCTAGATGAACTATTAACAGAGGAGAACCCCGTCTCCCAGGGAATCTCCCCATTGTGTGAGAAGCTGGAATAGTGCAGAGAAAACATAGCACTACTGTGTGGGAGAAGAAAAATAAGCTGCAGTTGGAGAAAAAATAAAACATTCTACCAACAAGTACTGGAAAACAAAAGAAAGACAGCTTCCTATCAACCTGTTGTAGAAGACACTCCTGTAGATGTCTAGGAAGAGAAATAGTAAACCAGTAATTGCTATGAATAACCAAGGCAACAAGATAGCTCAGAAAGAAAGTGAAAAATCTCCAGAAAAGGCACTTAAAGATACAGAAATATGTGACTTAAATGACAGAGAATTCAAGATTGCAGTTCTGAAGAAACTCAACGAGATGCAAGAAAACACAGATAGGCAGTTAAATGAACTCAGAAACACAATCAAAGAACAGCATGAGCATTTTACAAAAGAGATTGAAATTTTAAAAAAGAACCAAATAGAATTTCTGGAGATTAAGAACTCAATAGAAGAAATTAAGAAATAACCAGCTTAGGTAGTAGAGTTGACCAGATGGAGGAAAGAATCAGTGACATCGAAGATAGAAACCTGGAAATTACACAGATGGAAGAAGAAAGAGACTTGAGACTTAAAAGAAATGAAAGAACTCTACAAGAACTTTCTGACTCCATCAGAAAGAGCAATATAAGAATAATGGGCATACCAGAAGGAGAAGAAAGAGAGAAGGGAACAGAGAATATATTCAAACAAATTGTCGATGAGAACTTCCCAAACCTGTGGACAGAACTGGACCCTCGAATCCAAGAAGCAAATAAAACACCTAATTACCTCAATCCCAACAGGCCTTCTCCAAGGCACATTGTATTGAAGCTGTCTAAAATCAATAGAGGGACCATATCTCAACATAATAAAGGCCATATATGATAAACCCACAGCTAACAAAATACTTAATGGTTAAAACCTTTCCCGTTAAAATCAGGAACAAGGCAAGGTTGCCCACTTTCACCATTTTTATTCAACATAGTTCTGGAAGTTCTATCCACAGCAATCAGACAAGAAAAAAAAATAAAAGGCACCAAAATTAGAAAGGAGAAACTAAAACTGTCATATGAAGACGACATGACACAATATATTATAGAACCCTAAAGACTCTGCCAAAAAACTATTAGAACTGATAAATGAATTTAGTAAAGTGGCAGGATACAAAATTAATATTCAGAAATCAGTTGCATTTGTATACACGAATAATAAACTATCAGAAAGAGAAGTCAAGAAAACAATCCCATTTACAATTGCTTCAAAAACAATAAAATCCTTAAGAATAAATTTAACCAAAGAAGTAAAAGACCCAGACTCAGAAAATTATAAGATACTGAAGAGAGAAATCGAAGAAGATACTAATGAATGGAAACACATACCATACTCATGGATAGAAAGAAATAACATAGTTAAAATGTCCATACTACCTAAGGCAATATATAGATTCAACACAATTCCTATCAAACTATCAATGACGTTTTTCTCAGAAATAGAACATATAATCCTAAAATGTATATGGAACCATAAAAGATCCCAAATGGCCACAGCAATCTTGAAAAATAAGAACAGAGTGAAAGGTATCACGATACCTGACATCAAATCATACTACAAGGCAATAGTAATCAAAATACCATTGTACTGGTAAAAAACAAACACATAGATCAATGGAACAGAATAGAGAGCCTAGACATAAATCCATTCCTATATGGTCATTTAATCTATGACAATGGAAGCAAGAATTTACATTGGAATAAAGACAGTCTATTTAATAAATGGTGCTGGGAAAACTGGACTGACACATGCCAAAAAATGAAACTGGGCCACCTCCTTATGCCATATATACAAACAAATTCAAAATGGATTAAAGACTTAAAGGTAAGACCCAAAACCATAAAACTCCTAGGAGAAAGTATAGGGAGTAAATTTGCAGACATTACCCTGAGTAATATTTTTTACTGATCTATCCTCTTGGGTAAAAAAAGTAAAAGAAGTGATAAACATTGCATCAAATTAAAAAGCTTTTTTCACAGCAAAGGAAATCAACAATAAAACAAAAAGGGATCCTACTGAATGGGAGAAGATATTTGTCAATGATACATCAGATAAGGGGTTAATATCCAAAATTTATAAAACAAAAACACCTAAAAAACAAAAACCTAATTAAAAAATGGGCAGAGGATATGAAGAGACATTTCTCTAAAGAGGACATACAGATGGCCAACAGACATATGAAAAAATGCTCAGCCTCACTCATCATTAGAGAAATGCAAATAAAAACCACAATGAGATAACACCTCACTCAGGTCAGAATGGCTAGCATCAATAAATCAACAAACAACAAGTGCTGGTGAGGATGTGGAGGAAAGAGAACTCTCACACTGTTGGGATTGCAGGTTGGTGCAGCCACTATGGAAATCAGTATGGATGTTCCTCGAAAAATTAAAAACAAACTAGCTTATGACCCAGCAATTCCACTCCTGGGTATCTATCCAAAGAAATCCAAAACACTAATTCAAAAAAATAAATGCACCCCTATGTTTATTGCAGTGCTATTCACAATAGCCAATACTTGGAAACAACCAAAATGCCCATCGGTAGACGACTCAAATAAGAAACTGTGGTACATTTATAAAATGGAGTTTACTCGACTATAAAAGGAATGAAATCTTACCATTTGCAATGATATGGATGGAGCTAGAGAACATTATGATAAGTGAAATCAGTCACACGGAGAAAGACAAATACCATATGATCTCACTTATATGCGGAATCTAAAGGACTGAATAAATGAGCAAAGTAAACAGAAATAGTCTCAGAGATATAGAGAAAAAACTTATGGTTGATAGATGGAAAGGGGGTGGGGATGAGGGAGAAGAGAAGGGGATTAGAAAGCACAAATTAGTAATACAATATTGCCACAGGGATATGAAAGACACTTTGAGGAATATAATTGATAATGTTGTAAAGATTTTGTAGGGTGTCAGATGGGCACATGTCTTATTAGGGAGACCACTTCAGGGATGGTGTAGATGCCTGACCACTGCTCTGTACACCTGAAGCTGAAGCTGAATAATATTGCATGTCAACTATAATTTTAAATAGATATGCAATATATTATATATATATATATATTATACATAGAGTCATGGAATATAGAGTTTAGCCTAGGGAATAGAGTCAATGGAATTGTAGTAGATATGTACGATGTCAGTGGGGCAGCAGATTGGGGGAAAGGGGTTGTCTCCCTGGAGGGGGTGAAATGTCTGGCTATTGCATTGTTTTGTGCACCTGAAACAAAAAAACAAAAAAAAAAGAAAACAAGTTGGCAATATTATAAAGGGTGATTTACTAGCACTAAGTATACAGGAGAACATTCACTTTCATTTTGGTTTATAGAAAAGATTCGCAAGGAAAAATATGTAAAAGTAATAGCTGAATTCTTTCAGGAAGAGTGAAAAAACAGGAGAGAATACAATATGACTCAGTGATAGATTTGAGCTTACATTATTAATAAATACAATTCTCTACATATACATACATAGAGAATTCAATGACAAAAAGTAAAGTTGGGGAGAGAAACTCCAATTTCTTGTTTATAAAAATGCAGTCAAAAACAGGAATGAAAATATAGGTTGATGGAAGAATTGACTTTGGGTAGTGAGCACACAATGCAATATACAGGTAATGTATTATAGAATTGTATATTTGAAAACTATGTAATTTTACTAACCAATGTCACCTTAATACATTTAATAAATATTAAAAAACAGGAATAAAAACACTTGGACCCAACTATACAAATGTAAAAACTTATACAGACAATTTACAATAGAGAAAACAAGTAAATAACTAACCCACAACTATATTCAGGTCACAGGCAATGTAATAATTGTAAAGTTAAGCTAATCAGCATACCTCTTTTTATTTATCAATTAAATTATTTTTGCAATAAGTAAAGATGAAATAATGTCATTTGTGGCAACATGGGTGGATCTTGAGATTATTATGCTAAGTGATATAGACAGAAAAAGTCAAAAACCATATGATTTAATTGATATGTCGTATATAAAACTGAAAATAGCAAAAGAACAAGACAAACAAATGAAGAAACAAAAACTCATAGACACAGACAATGGTTTAGTGGTTACCAGAGGGTAAGCAGGGAGGAAGATGGTAAATGAGGGTAAAAGGGACCAAATATATGGTGATGTAAGAACTGATTCTGGGTGGAGAACACACAATGTGATACATAGATGATGTATTACAGAATCATACACCTGAAACCTACGTAACTTTACTAACAAGTGTCACCCCAATAAACTTTAATTAAACATAAATAAATAAATACATACATACATACACACACACATACATACTTTTTCATGTGAATACCCAGAGTAAAAGATACTATGAAATGCATGTCTCATGAGGCACTGTTGCAATGCAATATTTGCAAGCAATATATTGGATCTGGATCTTTCTCATCAATATGGAAACATGGTCGAAGACACACCATTATAAAAATAAAAATTAACTGCCCTCATTTCCCTGGGTATCCCTCCACTCCTAAAGCTCAATTTCCAACTCCGTTTAATTGCAAAACTCATTGGATATGTTCTACTTTACTTGAAATACTTTATGCCTTCCCGTTGCCATCTATAATAGGCCTCCATCAGTTAATCATCAACAATTACCCAGGTGTTGCTGAGTTCAACATTCATTCAACATTGAGTCCTCTTTTTAGCATTGTAAATAAATAATTCATTCATTAACCAGGCAAGCCAACAACCACGGAGATCTCAAAGCTCTGGGCTAGGCTGGTGACTGTAAAGTGACCCCAGGTAAATGTGCTTGGCTTTGATTCTCTCTGACCCTTTCCTGCAATACCTACTGGACTCTCAGGCTCACCTGATTGGGAACTCTGAGGGGAAGGTCTCCGTGTCAAAGTCCAACCTCCGAATGGTTGATGATGGAGTCTGAAGCCCTCTCCCCACAGAAGACAGTAGCAAGGAGTCAAGCATTGGTCTCCTAGACAAACTTAGGACTCCATAAGCAACAACCCGGTCCCATGGAGCCCAGACTCACACCTGCTGAGAGACTGGGGATGAGGAGATATTTACAGCTCCCTATGCTGCTCATTAGCTACATTTCCATCTTGTTACTCCATCTTCTATGCACATGATTTCCCTGTGGGTCTGGACAGAAGGGAAAGTTTCCCCGGAGAGTCTATGTGCCCGAAAGACCAGCTTAGAAGTCAAGTGAATCCTGTTTTATTATGGTAGTTCTTCCTCATCAAGTCTGCTGGCTCCCAGAGGACCAAGCTCCCAGCACCTTATCCCAAACCTGACCTAAAAGTTTTTCTAAATTCAAGACTGAGGAGCCAGTCTGGGTTACAAACCGCGAATCTCCAAAATATTAACTTGTGGTGGAAATACAGCCCCTGATATCTACAGAAAATTGCTATTTTTCTTTTCAACAAGGGGAAGAATGACATTCCTTTGATATAAACATTCAGTCTACACACTGGGCTTCATGACACATTTGTAAAAACAATCTTGAATTTCACACTTATCTCACAAGTCAAGAGCTGTCATTTAGTCCTTCACTATGATATAATTGTCTTTTTAAAATTACGTTGATAAGAGTGACAACGGTTAGTCAAATCACATAGGTTTCAAGTGTACAATTCTATAATACATCATCTATATCTCACATAGTGTGCTCACCACCCAGAGTCAGTTCTCCTTCCATCACCATATATTTGACTCCTTAACCCTTTTTTTTTTTTTTTTTTACCACATTCCATTCTCCCTTACACTCTGGTAACCACTAAGCTTTACTTATAAGAAATATGTTTAATTTTTTTTTGCACTACAATCTACACTTGGAATAGGAAAGTAAATAGATTCTTCCTTGTGGCCTGAAGAAGAAATATAGCCCTGTAAACATCTTGATTTTAGCCCAATGAGATCCATTTTCTGTTTCTGACCTCAGGAATTATAAGAGCATATATGTGTCTGTTTAAATAACTAGTGTGGTAATTTTACATTAGCATGAAAAATTGAAAACAAACTTTAAATTTTTTAATTTTTAAATTACATTTGACATTCAATATTATATTAGTTTCAGGGCTATAGTGGTTAGACATTTACCTGTGACATTATCTTCCCGACAAGTCTAGTACCATTATACAATAAAATTTTGTTCAGAAAACTGAGATAAGTGACTCGATTCATTCATTTAGCCTCCCCTGGGTAAAGGCATTTTGTGCTGCAAGCACACCTTAAGCAAAAAAAATTTATCATGAGTTTGAAGAAATTCAAACTCTTTGGCTGGTAGACAATGTCTTATTGTATAAAAGTAAATGTGCTTCTGATTTTGATACCTTTGAGGTTAAGACAGGAAATGTAATTCATCATTTAAATTATGTCTACCATACTTTAAATCTTCATGTCTAAATTTTTACATGTTTTAATTTCATGTTAATTCAAACATTCATTCTTTTCAGTTTTATCCTGTACAATGTTCTCTCAAGTTTCCTTTTAACATAAAATATGAAATTATAAATCAATTTGTGTTTGTGTACATATATACGTGTGTATGTTTATTTGACATGAAAATGTATACAATAAACACACACATACACATATACATACATGTTACCTTTGAACGTGTTTTTGGACTTAACAAAAGATGTCCCACACATTTAACTTATTTCTTGCAACATTCGTCTGAATACATATTGACTATTCCACATTGTCTTCAGAAATAAGGAAATTGAGGCTGAGATATAGTGAATGTTTAACAATTACATTAAAGGGGAAGGTGAGAGGTTTTGGGAACGTACAGAGAGATAGTGGATGGAGGGAGGGGGGTTCACACAGTGTGAGGGATATAAATGATAAACGTCTAAGTTTTGCTTTGTCTTGTGCACCTGAAACTAATTAAAAATAAATAAATAAATAAATAAATAAACAAACAAACAAACAAACAAACAAACAATTACATTAAAAGGCCATTAAGTTTACTCTGCACTTTCTTGACTTATATACAAAATGAAACATGAGGTATGGACTGTAATTTTGATATGGTTCTTTTTATTCACCAAATTGCACATTTCAACTATATACCATTCATATTATGTAATTATACTCCAATTAATTACTTAGCAGGAAATAAAACTGACAGGGCATCCATCACAGTAGGATATAGAGCACAGGTAGCTGATTTACACTGAGAAAAAAGCAAAGTGTGATGTGTAGTTATTGGAACAGTACAAGTGAATTAAAGCAATTCACATTTGCTACTCTTTCTTTTCTTTAAAATAGAAGGTGAAACTAGGTGTAGAAATAGAGTAAACTGACCATATATATTCAAGGGAGAAGAGCTCCATGGCCACACACAGGATCATGAAGGAGCCTTAGGAACACATGTAGAGACCCAGAGCTGACTAGAGACCCAAAAGGAGAGCAGCGGAGCTCAGAACAACTCCCCGCAATACAATCTCACTTGGTAACAAAGGTATTATATTAAATATTTTGCTTTTAGGATTTCTTGTTATGCAACAATAGCTAACTGATACAATAACCAAAGTGAACAGAAGTGAAGACAATTATAATAATCTGCTGCTGATTATGGTTGGCATTTGTTCACATTTTTTAAGACAGCATTCATGGTTACTGTGTTATTTTAGTTTATTTCACACAACTGTATTTAAAAACTCTCTTTGGGCTTCATGACCAGATAACCAGGAGAGGTTGAAAGGACAGTGTGTATGTGTAGGAAAGCTGCTGACTCTGACTCTCATGACTGAATAAGAGTGCAAGCTCTCTCGAGACATTCTTTGATCATAAAAGATGGACGGAATCCAGAGCACGATGGAGAGATATAATAGCCGTTCACCATCCCATCTGTGCTTATGGAAAATTTAGAAAAGTGAATCTATATTTTCACAATAATGAAAAGAGTCATATTATATGTAGCACTGAAAGTTTTCAATCAGAAGCATAAAGATAATTCAACAAAATATAGAAAAACACCAGCCAACCTTGAACCATATGTATAAATCCACTTACACATGGGCACCATTCCTCCTTATTCCAATGAACAATAAATATTTTGCATAGTAATACGATGTGTGGTTTAAAATTTTGCTTCATCTTATTGAAATTCATCTGTGATTTTAAAGTGGTATTATTTCAATCTAGTTATTACAATTTATCTCTCAATTAAGACTCTTCTTGGAGACATATATTTGATAATCATTTTGCCAGTGCCATCATGCCCACCAAGCTAAAAGAGAACAGGATTCTAATGAGGAGAATAAACCCAGTGACCATCTATAAAACACACTAGTATGTTACAGTGTACATTATCAGGAAGAGCATATAAAGGAATGTCTAACACAAAGTGAAAAACAGTAGTCTCAGATTTTCCTGATTTATCAAATTATTTAAAATGCCGTCGTCATCAAGTGTAGTTTTTTGTTTTTGTTTTTGTTTTTTCCATTTGAGTGCTACTACTCATGACAATTCTCTTAGGAAACAAAAGAAAAATTATTTGGTATGACATGCTTTTTGAGAAAAATTATTCTTAAAAAAAACCTATATCATTACATTAGATAAATGAGACTTTCCAAATATTTCTGATCCACGGTTAAAAATAAAATTGGGATAGTGAAAACAATGAAGGGAAGAGCTGTTGGATATCTGTGAGAGCCGAAACCTTAATTGAGTTACATATGTTGAATAAAGGAGACGTGTCAAAAGAAATGTAAATTCCAGAAAATAAATAGAAAGAGCAAGTTCTATTTCCATAGTCTGAAAATAATCATAATATCTGACTCTGAGCCTTTGACCTCTGCTTTCATGGATACTTTCAATCTTTAGACAATTGGTCTGTTTTTAGTTAACTTCACAAACAATGCTTTTAGAGCCTGTTTGATGTCTTTATTCCTGAGACTGTAGATGAAGGGATTCAGCATGGGTGTGATCACTGTGTACATGACCGAGGCTGTAGCACTAGAGTGTGCATTGTGGGTCACAGCAGAGCAGAGGTACACTCCCAGCATAGTACAATAAAATAAGGAGACAACTGTGAGGTGAGACGCACAAGTAGAAAATGCGGTATACTTCCCCTGAGCAGAGGACATTGCACGTATGCAGGAAACGATCTTGCAGTATGAGTAAAGGATACCAGCAAAAGGACCACCACCAAGCAGGAGAGCTGCAAAATACATCACCACGTTGTTAAGAAAGGTGTCAGAACAGGCAAGTTGGATCATCTGGTTGAGTTCACAGAAAAAGTGGGGGATTTGCAAGTCTGCACAGAAGGACAGCCTCAGCACCATTAAGCTTTGTAATAAGGAATTCAGGATACATGTGATCCAGGACACCAGAATCAGCAGTCCACAGAGCCGGGTGTGCATGATGACCGTGTAGTGCAGGGGATGACAGATGGCCACGAAGCGGTCATAGGCCATCACGGTCAGGAGGAAGACATCCAACACTGCAAAGAGTATGAGAAAATATATTTGTGTGATGCAACCTTCATAACTTATGACTTTATTCTGTGTCTCGATGTTCACCAGCATCTTAGGGATGGTGGTGGAGGTGAAACAGATGTCCACAAAGGACAGGTTGGCCAGGAAGAAGTACATGGGCGTGTGGAGATGGGAGTCTGAGCTGACAGCCAGGATGATGAGCAGGTTTCCTAACACAGTGATCAGGTACATGGAGAGGAAAAGCCCAAAGATGAGGGGCTGCAGGTCTGGCTCCTCTGAAAGTCCCAGGAGAACAAATTCTGAAACTCTTGTAAGATTTTCTGCTTCCATGTGGTCTAGACGACTATGAGGATAGATGCAAATAACATGACTAATTTTAACACAAACTTGCATTACTCACATATTTGAAATGGTACAATTTATACTTTGCAGTCAGACATTAATTTTAATATTTTGTGTATGGATATGGTCCCTTTATGGGATACCCAGTGCCACCTCACATAGGGCTGACCAGGTTTCATGTTTTGTCTAGGCATTGCGTATTGCATACTCAAGAACAAAACTTCCTACAATTCAATGATGGAGAAAGAATATAGAAGCAAATCACAAAATTACATGTTATTTTTGGTGGTGACAGGTGGTATGGAGAAAAGGAAAGACGGTCGAAAGCAGAGTGACTGCAGCATTCTGTTTTTCATGGATATGTAGCTAAGGCCTGCAAACAACGCGACATTTGAACAGAGACCTCAAGTAAACGAGAAATTCTGAGATGTCCTAAATTAAATCACAGTGGGACTGGATAGTGAGAGAAAGAGACAACAGTAGTTAACCAGCTAGTAGCGATGAGCCAACTAAAAAGACTGCTCACATTCCTGAATGAATGTTGGATCTTTGAAGCAACTTCTGTAGCCACCACTAGATGCCACCACATCCTGCAGGTACGTGACCTTTTAAGACTGTTGCCTATAAACAATCAAAAGTAGTAAATCTTTCTTCCTTACAGATTGTGCATCTGTCCTAGAACTGCACCCACTTCACCTTTCCCGACCCCCCTTATTGTAGCCAATGTAAATTCTTTCGAAACAACTTACATCATTCTTCCCAAAAACATGTATAAAAAAGCCCATCAACTCCAGGACAGTGGACATGTTTGTCTTTTCCACCTAGCCCTGGTGCTGGTGGTTTATGGCACAGGACATGGTCCTTTATTGGCTAGCTTTGGATTAACAAATCCTTTGTGTTAGAAAAGCTTTAGGCCCTGAAAGTTTTTTGTTTAATAAAGAGAGGAAGGGAGATGCAAATTTATGTGGAGAAGTGTGTGCACGCAGACAGATTTGCCATGCAAAGTTCCTGAGGAATATGCTTGTTTCAAATGTTCAAGTCAAAAAGGGAAGCCAGTGTTTCAAGCGAGAGTGAGGCAGACGATGAAAGAAGGTGTCAGAGAAAACTGGGTAGTGAAGTGGCCTCACTGCTACTGCTAAAACCTCAGACACAGGATCTTCCTCATCCACACTACCTCTTGCATTTTATTAGTATTATTGTAAAGGTGTACCATGCATGGAAATATTAGGTTGGTGCAAACATAATTGTGGTTTTAAAGGTTAAAAATAATTGCAAAAACTGCAATTACGTTTGCTCCAACCAAATAGATCCCCTCCTTAACATCTTTGCTTGATTGAGTTCTGGCCCCTGTATTGCAAGATTCACCAGGAGTATATAAGTCCTAGTCTCCCTTTTCTGGGGATTGCTCAGACCCAGAACTCTCTCTCTCTCTCTCTCTCTCTCTCTCTCTCTCCAACAAACACACACACGCATGTGCACACACAGAACATCATAGCCTTCTGGTTGTGTCATTTCCATGTCTGTCGTCTGTCTCAGGCCCAGCCACACTATTTCAGTTAGAAACGGCAACAACCCTCGATGGCCGGATCAGTGATCTTTCCCCAGTGTGCTGTAGAAATATTCCCCAGCAATTCCAGTTCTTAAGCCTGCCGGGGACACATAAACTACTGCTCCATGTTGGAATAGCCATTTTTTGCTGGGTATTTAAACAAACATTTAAAACAATCTGTCCAATAAGAGGAGAAAGAGAGGGCAGTGGGGATAAGAATAAAGTGGATGAGGAAAAAGAAATTCAACAAGTGCAGGTGGTCCCTGAGAGACTGTGAGGAAGAACAATCTCCCTTGGTTCTGGCAGCTCTCCAACCCTGATGACATTTCCTTGATGCCCAGATAAACAATAAGAAACCCAAAATAAACTTGTCCAAAAGACCAAAGTACTAGTACGTTTATCGTGTCAAACACCCTTCAGATTATACACCTAAGAGGTCATGAACAAAGGATTAAATCAACACTTCACAAAGCAAAATATATTAAGGATCAAAAAAATTGAACATTTTTAGTATCAAGATTTGTTTTTCTTGTGCCTATTCTTGTTATTTGAGCAATTCACTTTTATGTGGCATGATTGGGGTGAGGCTGGCCCCTTTCTCCTTTTTCCTGTTATTTTTTCCCGACATCTTTTCTATGTTATTCATGGGCTTTGGGTTTTGATCTCTTTGGTGACAAACCCAATGGGCACACTCTGGTCCTTGTTCTGGTCTCCATCCGACACACAAATACCTCCCCAGGCCATGCTTTGAAGTCCTGCTCACACTCTGACAATTCTATCTGTTTACCCTAAATAACTTTCTTCATATGATTCTGCCTGAGGACATTACTGCAAACACACATTGATTTCATTGTTCTCTGTCCTTGCTGTTATGCTGCACGATGCAGAGGGGGAGGGACTTCACCTGTTCTGTTCACTTGTGTATTTTTCACAAACACATGTGAATGCAACATATGTGCACTTACATAGGAACAAATCCAATAATATGAAAAGTGACAAAATGAAAAGAATGAAGGGATAATGAAACCAGGTTAAAATGAGTAGTTTTCAAACAACCCTAGTAAGCAAAATTAAATGGAGAATCAAACACTAACTGAAACAAGATTTAAAAATACCAATTTAATGATATTAACATGGATTAATAATTAAATTGTCAAATTACTGGACATAAAGGAATATAACATTTAACGTCCCTGGAATGTTCTGTCACATATCAGATGCTCCTAATGATTATTGGTTTAATGAACCTGGAATGAAGTCTCAATATATATGAAGATTTGCAATATGGCAAGCTTATATTTCAATTTAGTTAGAAAAGGATGAATTGTTAAATAAAAGCTGGCTTAAATGGCTATCTTTCTGGAAGAATATGAAATTGGTTCCCTTCCACAAACACCATACAAGAAATCAGAGATTATGACCTCAGTAAAGAGTAACCAGTACATTTTATGTGAATATCTAGAAACCACATATAAAATTTACAGATGTGAAGATCCATTTTAATTAAAGCAAGAAACTCAGTAGATCCCCATATCAAAACATCTGAAGATGAGCGAATCGGGGCAAACAGTGGAGGAAAGAATAGATAAGAGCAGAGATGGTTGCCACAGAAACAGCAGGGATCTCACTGCCCATCCCAAGACAGGGGACAATTTAGGCTGCAGGGGCACTCTCTGGTGCCCTGAGCATTCTTGCCTGAATGACCAGCATATAATATGCTGAACCCAGACATTGAGGCACACTGAATCTAAGAAACAAACAGAATACTAATTATCTCAATCCAAAAAGGCCTTCTTCAAGACACATTATATTAAAACTGTCAAAAACTAATGACAAAAAAAAAAAAAATCTACCGAAAGATCCAAGATGGCAGAGTAGATAATCACTGTGCCTGTGTTCCTTCCACAAACTCAATAAAATGGCAACTAAATTATAGAACAAACAACGTGGAGAACCATCTGAAGTCTAGGCAAAGAGAAGTCCTATAACTAAAAATGTAAAGAAGCCATGTGGAGACAGATAGGAGGGGCCGAGATGCAGAATGGGCCCCACACCTGCCTGTGGCAGTTGAGAATCAGGAGGGATATCTGGGCTGCATTGGTTCCTGCCAGAGAAACAAGGGACTCCAGGCCCCACACAAGGCTCCCCAGCCCAGAGTACAGGTACCAAGAAGATGAGCCCCACAACATCACATCTGTCTGTAATAAACAGTGCAGGTTCTGACCGTTGGGTGGGTCAGAAGACTGCGGGAACCCAGACGTCCTCTTAAACAGCCCGCACACAGACTCACTCACTCTCTGGCACTCACCTTGGGCTCCAGCAGAAGGATGGTGACTCGGGGGTCCTCGGACACATACTGGGGGACAGACTGAGGTGTGTGGCCTCATGGAAGGACTGAAGGACAGTTGATATTTTCCCTGTGAGGAGTCCTCCTGTGCACCAGGCAGGCAAGCGCCATCTTGCCTGTGTTGAGCCCGCCTCCCACAGGCCAACTCTGAGTCTGATTGGCCTGGTGAGCTCCACTGCTCTGCCTTGCTGACTAAGCAGGAAATGAGGAGATATTTATAGCTCTCTGTATGTGCTCATCAGGCACATTTCCCTCTTGCTAGCACATGATTCCTCCATGGGAAAATGTTCCAGAATTATGCAAAATTTCCTAATGATTCTCTGTTCCCAAAGACCAGGTTACAAGTCACATGAATCCAGTTCTTAAATTAGTTCTTCTCTAAGAACTGTCCTCCTTTCCATATCTCTAAATCTCTAAGCACCTCATCTCAACTCTGAGTTAAGTTTCCTCCAAGTCTGAGACTGAGGAACCTGTCTGTACTGGGTCCCTTGAGTCTGCAGCACTGACTTGTGGTGATGATCCAGCCCCTGATTTCTCCACAAAATTTTTGTTCTCCTTTGCAACCAGGGGAGAGTGATTCTTTTGATATTAAACCTTGGGTACCACATGCATTGGCTTCATGATAACTTTGCCATAACAATTAGGAATTTCGTACTTACCTCAGAAGTTAAGAGCTGTCACTTAGCCCCTCATTATAAAATGTTTGTTACCCCTAAGGATATATTCAGATCTCTTTATGCACTATAAATGAAACTTAGCACCTTGCAAGGATTTTCTGATTTAATTTTTATGAACATGATGAAGTACATTTTTGAACTCCATTCTGTGTTGCAGAAATGGAGAAATTTAGTGATTTCTCCCTATGTCCACACCCTACCCCCTAAAGTTAATATAGAAATATGCGATTGGGCCTTAACTGTAATTATGTCAGGTGCTTCTAGGTAGTGGTTGCCAACTAGAAATGATTTCTCTTTGGGGATGTTTGGCAATGTCTGAAGGGTTACTGCTAAACACGTACAACCCACAGGAAAGCACCCCCCCCCCCAATTATTATCCTGCCCCGATGTCAACAGAAATTGATGAGAAAACCTAGTCTAAACCAGCACTTCAACTTCAATGTGCAAATGACTCCACAAGCGTTTTACTAGAAATGCAGAATCTGAGTCAGCAGGGCCCTGGGGGTTCAGAGAGTCTGCGTTTCTAACCAGCTCCCAGGGGGTGTTGATGCTGCAGCTCCTGGTCTGTGGCCCACGCTCTGAGTAGCAAAGCTGAGGTCCTATGTCAGAATCAGGTGTAGGCAGTTTGAGCTCTTCTTAACTAAAAAACATATTTGTATGTAATTTTAAAGGAATAGTGTATTCACTCATTCCAAAGGCTGTGATAAATTCTGTTTGTTTCTCTCATATAAGGGACCTTGAGTGACACAAAATAATACACTTCTGAAAAGACTTTGTACTAGACAGAATAAGGGCCTCCAAGATATGTCCACACCCTATCCCCAGTGCCTTTGAATACATTTATATAGCAAGGGAGGATTAGTGTAGAAATGGGACAGAATTACTAATCAGCTGACTTTAAGATGAGCCAGGACCATGAAAGTGGGACTAAGTTAACCACAATGGTTCTGTACTTGTTGAAAAGAGAGACAACAGCGAGATCTGAAAGTGCTACATCGCTGACTTTAAAGATGGAAGAAAGGCCATGAGCCAAGGAATGTAATGACCAGCGATACAAACTGGTTTTGGGGAGAATCAGATTCTCTGCTGAGGATCCAGAAGGACACAGCCCTGCAGACATCTTGATATTAGCCTATGAGATGCATTCAAGCTTCTGAAATCCAGAACTGCAAGAGCATATATTTGTTTGTTTTAGACAATTAGTGCAGGAATACTTTACAGCAGCAAAAGAATCTAATACAGACATTAATTCAATAAAATTAGGTGAGGGAACGGAGTTGAAGCCTCTTCATTCATAAACTTCCCTTTATGTTAAAAAATAGCATGAAATAGAAAATAAATTTTAAATAGATTTGGAGACATTCCAGGCAACTACCATGTACAGTGAAGTCATCATTGCTTAAATGTAAACTGACTATGATGCCTTTTTGTCATTAAGATTTAAGGTACAATAGTTGACCTTAATTTCTCCATCATTGCAGTACAGACTTTTTTTCTCAGTACCATATCCCAGTACCATATTTTTGCATAGTCAGTCCTCAATTTATGTTCCCCAAGTAAATGACAGAATTTCTCATTAAAAATATAGAAACCATGACAACTTGTGGAAAAGGATGAGTGTGGGATAGGAATTCCTACTAACTGTTTCAATAGAGAAAGGAAACAGTAACAAACTCAAGAATATGTGGAGCCTTGTCTGTAATGAAATAATTCAGAGAAAAACTATTAGTATTCCTCATCAGACCTATTAAATAACTTTTCCATCAGAATACCCAGCATGAGAGAAGATACTGCAATGGTGTCTCACGAACAGCTGTTGCAAGGTAGTTCCTACCTCCACTGGTCTGGATCTTTTCAGTGAATACAAAACATGCTCAAATCACCCCATCTTAGAAATTTCATACAAACGTTCTCGCTTAACTGCATCAGCCTCCACACCTAACACTCTATTTCCCTGCTCCCCCAACAGCAAAACTGCTCTGATATGTTTTCATTTTACTTCACTTATTCTACAGGGTCACCTAACGGTACATCCATACCCATCACTTAATTGTCAACTATGGTCCCTGTATTGCAGATTCAAACAAATACATCTTTATTAATGTATTAAACAACTTTACTTTAAATTAGCTACTTAACCAAGCAACAAACACGGTGACCACTTGTCTCTGGGCTAGGCTGACTAAGGTTGCAGTGACTCAGCTAAGAGTTCTCAGGAAGCATCCCCTCTAACTCTTTCCTTCAGTACCTGCTAGGCTCTCACTCACCTGGATGGGGTCTCCGAGACGGAGAACTCTGTGTGGAAGTCAGAATTACTCCCTGGCAGGTTCATGACGGAGACTGAAGCTCTGTCCCCCACGAGACAGCAGGAAGGAGTGAAGCATCAGTTCACAGCCAAGCTTGGAGTCAAAAGTAACACCAATGTCCTGTGCATCAACGTGGTACAAGCTGAGGAACCACACAGAAGAGGCGTAACAATGCTCTCTGTATCTGCTCATCAGGCCCAGTTCCCTCTTCTTATTCCAACTGCTAAGCACATGATTTCCCCCGGGACCCCTGGAATAAACAAAAAGCAAATTTTTCCTAATGATTCTCTGATCCCCAGAGACCAGGTTAGAAGTCAACGAATCCAGTTTTTATGACTCCTTGTCCTGGATCTTGCCTGCTTCTTAGAGGTGTAAACTCCTACCACTTTATGCCATCCCTGAGTTCACATTTTTTGCAAAGTCTGAGGATAAGGAACTGTCAAGACCAGGTCCCTTTGATCCTTAAAGCATTGACTTGTGATAAGGACACAGACCTATAACTCCACACAACTGCTATTCCCTCTTCAGTACGGGGGAGAACTGTCTTCCTTTGATATGTAACCTGGGGCACCACAGTTTTGGCTACGTGACACATTTGTCAAAATGATTAGGTATTTTATACTTATATCACAAGTTAATAACTGTCATTTAGTGCTTCATAAAGGATTTTTGTTCATTATAAGAGATACGTTTAGATACTTTTATGGCCTATATTTTGAGCTCAGCATCTTATAAACATTGCATGATTTAATTTTTAGAAAAGTCCATTCGATGAGGTGGTATTATTATGAACTCTATTCCCCATGCAGAAATGGGGCTTGAAGGGGTTTACTGATCTGCTCAAAGTTACAAACTAATAGGCGATGAGCTTTGGATAGGAATTCTGTCAGAATGCTTTTAGGTTTTGAACTGTGGGCCATTAGTTCTCTACATGAGATGATTTTGACCCTGAGGATATTTGGCGGTGCCTGGAGGGAGGGTGCTAAACACCTACAAAACCCAACACACAAAAAAGCCCCCCAATTGTCAACAGGAGAAGGTGAGTAATCCTAGTGTAGACTAGCACTTTTCCAATTTTGATGCCTATGAATCACCCAGGATTCTAGTTCTGATGAAGAGCCTGGTGGGCCCAGAGATTCTGAGAATCAAACAACCTCCCAAGTATACAAACCCTTTCAAATATAAAGGAATTATATTAAACCATTTGCTTTTAGGATGGCTGGTTATATAACAATAGCTAACCGATAGAATAATTAAAGTGAACTGAACTGAGGGAACATATAATAATCTACTACTTCTTACTTTTGGCATTTGTACTGATATTTGAAGACAGCATTCACAATCATTCTGTTATTCAAATTTATTTCAAACATAACTGCATAAAAGTGACTCCATTGAGGTTCCCTTCCATGTAGTCCGGATAGGGTGGAAGGGCATGCATGTTTCTGCAGGAAAATATATAATTCTTATGGACATGACTGGGCATAATTTTAATTCCTGTGTGATTTAACCTTTGATGATGAAGATTGAAGACATTCCTGAATATAAAGGAGACATATAATGGATGACATTCATACTGTTCATTCCTTGCCTCTTGGGTGTTTATGAAGAAATTTAGAAAACGGGAGATATTTCATTTAAATATTTGATATTTGAAACATCACTAGGAGGAGTGATATTTGTAGACAGCACCCTGGAAGTTTTCAAGCAGAAACCAGAAGATACTTCAATACAAAAAATAAAATAAAACACTCCAAGTAATTCTTCACTCCAATGAATAAGGACTTTTACACATGGACATAGCATTTCACACTTCAATGTGTAGATCTGCAGCACAAAAAAATATATTTACATAGTAATACAATGTATGACTATTTTTCTTCATCATATTTAAGGTCATCTCTGACTCTAACCATTTAGGCCTATTTATGAAAATTTATAATTTCATATAGAATCTTCTTGGAAACATGTATCTGATAGTCAATTTACACTGGTGACTATGAAAGGTATATGGACACATAGCTGGATAAGAGACTGTAAAATATACAGGAGACCAGCTATAAAACATACTAACACATTAAAGTCTACATTATTGGCAAGAGCAGTAAAGGCAGTGCTGTAGAAAATAATAATGAACACGTAAGTAAAACTGCGGTCTCAGATTTTCCTCTACAATAAAATTATGTAAATGACCTTAGTGGCCAATTTTAGCGTGGCCCATAGGAGTAGTATGATGCAGGACTATCCTTTCAGTAAAATAATAGAACAAGTACTTAGAATGATACATGTCATAAGAGAATAAATTATGATAAAAAAAATTCATGTTAACCCATGAACTAAATGAGAATTTCTTAATATTTATGATCCAAGTACTAGAATAATTTCTGTCAGAACTTCAGGCTCTGAGGCTTTGAACTCTGCATTCACGGGCATTTCTTCAGTCTAGTACGAGGTATGATAAAAATACAGTGAATGTTTAAATTTAAAAAAAATATTACAGTAAAATACACATTGCCATTAACGCCTCTCAAAATCCTCCCCCTTGCTTTGAACACATTATCCCATTGTTTTTGCCACTTTCTGAAGCAGTTCTGGAAGTCCTCTTTTGTGAGTGTCTTTAATTGCACTGTTGTGGCTGCCTCGAAGTCCTGAATTGATTCAAAAAGTTTATTTTTCATGGTCATTTTGACTTTGGTGAAGAGCCAGAAGTCGCATGGTGCCAGATCCTCTGAATAAGGTAGATGAGGACACACCATAATGTTTTTATGTCACAGAAATTGCTGCTCCAGAAGCTATGTGTGACATGGAGCCTTCCCATTGTGATCACAAAATACAGTGAATGCTGCTGCAGAGTGCCATCCAAAGAAAGGCAGGGATCTTCAATACGGGAGCTACGTGTCAAACCTTAGGAACAGTGTGTGACAAGTTTCAACTTGTTTGGTGTAGTCAGTTGGGTGTGAGCTATGGTTGAGAAAAGGGGTGTTTTAAAGTTGCGGTAAATCATCCTCCATTATGACAACGCTCCATGTCACACATCACTTCTGGTATATGGCAATTTCTGTCAAATAAAACATTACGATGTGTTCTCATCCACCTTATTCACTGGATCTGGCACTGTGCGACTTCTGGCTCTTCCCAAAGTCATACAGATTCAGGACATGGAGGCAACAACCCAGCGCAACTGAAGACACTCATGAAAGAGGACATCAAGAACAGCTTCAGGAAGTGGCAAGTATGATGGGATAAGTACTTTTGAAGTGAGGGGGAGTATTTTGCGGGAAATTAATGACAATGTGTCTTTTACTATAACAATTTTTAAAATTTATCATATTGTTTGATCACACTTGGCATAGTGGCCTTAGAAAAGCTTATATACCAAAGAATCTTTTCAGAGCCCCTTTTATGTCTTTGTTCCTGAGACTGTAGACAAAGGGGTTCAGCATGGGTGTGACCACAGTGTACATCACCGAGGCTGTTGCACTTGAATGTGAGCTGTGGGTCACCGCAGAGCTGAGGTACACTCCTAGACCTGTACAATAAAATAAGGAGACAACTGAGAGGTGAGATGCACAGGTAGAAAATGCTTTATACTTCCCCAGAGCTGATGATATTCTACATATGGAGGAAACTATCCTATAGTAAGAGTAAATGATCCCAGCCAGGGGACCACCACCAAGCAGCCCGACTAAGAAATACATCACCATGATGCTAAGAAAGTTGTCAGAACAGGCAAGCTGTACCATCTGATTGAGTTCACAAAAAAATTGGGGGATTTTCAAGTCTGCACAGAAGGACAGCCTCAGCACCATTAAGCTTTCTACCAAGGCATTCAGGACACACATGATCCAAGACACCAGAAGCAGCAGTCCACAGAGCCGGGGGTGCATGATGACTGTGTAGTGCAGGGGATGACAGATGGCCACGAAGCGGTCATAGGCCATCACGGTCAGGAGAAAGTCATCCAACACTCCAAAGAGTAGGAAAAAGTACATCTGTGTGATGCAACCTTCATAGGTTATGACTTTGTTCTGTGTTCTGATGCTCACCAGCATCTTAGGGATGGTGGTGGAGGTGAAACAGATATCCACAAAGGACAGGTTGGCCAGGAAGAAGTACATGGGCGTGTGGAGGTGGGAGTCTGAGCTGACAGCCAGGATGATGAGCAGGTTTCCGAGCACAGTGATCAGGTACAAGGAGAGGAAAAACCAAAAGATGAGGGGCTGCAGGTCTGGCTCCTCTGAAAGTCCCAGGAGAACAAATTCTGAAATTCGTGTACTATTGTCTGGTTCCATGAGGTAGAGGTAACTACCAGAAAATAGAAAAAATAAATAACTAATTTTTACATAAGCAACATTAGTAACTAAAAATAAATGCTATGTTTATATTTTATAATCAAGATAATAATTTTCATATTTTGTGTATGGTCTGGTGCCATTGAGGCACCTCTAGTGCCATTTCTCATAGAATCTCCTATTGTACCATCAACCTGTTCTATAAAGCTAATGTATACCTATTGTTTTAATGAGAATATCTTTCATGCATTTGTGAATCTATACTAAATATAGACTATGTTCAAAGCCCTGTTCAGAGTATGAGTTGGTGAACAACAAGTTTCTACAATCTAATAATGGAGAAATGATATCATCAAATAAAATTAATTTGTGACATACCCAATGTGCTATGAAAAAAAAAGGAGCTCACATATAACTGAGAGAGTGGAGGAGCATGTTATTTTTTTTATAGAGTTCAGCCAAGACCTGCCAACAGGTGACACGTTAGCAGACACCTTAAAGAATACTAAGCAGGAGACACAATTTAATCTGGGGAAGTGTTTGCCTGAAGAAACAGCCAGTGCAAAAACCCTGAGGAATACGGCTGTTTTAGAAAATCAAGGTTCAAAATGAGCCAGTGTGTCAAGGGCATTGAGCAAGGCAGAGAGTGATGGGAGATGGTGTCAGCAAATGTTAAGGAAGGAACAAGATGGCCTGACTGTTGCTGTTGAAACTTCTAGTCACAGGGAGTCCCTGGTCCACACTATGTACAACTTGCACCTAATTAATCTGGTTGCAAAGGCACTTAGTGAGTTGAAAAGGATCTCCTCCTTAGTACCGTCTCTCAATAGAGTTCAGGACCTTGTATCAAAAACCACCTTGGTATATATGATACCAGATACCCTTGCTCCCAGGACGGCTCTCAGTTCACAAGACACACACACACACACACACACACACACACACACACACACACAGAGCATACTGTGGCCTCCTCATCTGTGTTATTTCTATGTCATTCTCACTTCCTCCCACACTATTTAGGCTATGAGTAGATACACCTCAAGTTGTCCAGATTAAGAATCTTCTCCAAAAATATTTAAAATGATACCTAGATATTCCTATTATAAGTCTCCCATGGACAAATAAGCTTAGGGTTCCATATTTGTATGTCCATTTTCTGCCCTGTATTTTAAAAAAACATAAACAATATGTTAAATAAACGTACAGGGAGACCGAAAAGAATGGACATGAGAAAGGAAAAAGATCTTACAATAAGCTCAGGTGGTCCCTGAGAGACGATGAGGAAGAAAAATCTTCATTGGATTTAGGTGACATTCCAACCCCGATTACACCCCACCTTGAAGCCACGCAAAAATAATTAAGGAGAAAAAATATAAATGTGTTCAAAGGACAAAAGTAGTAATAAATATATGGTGTGAAACATCTTACAGATTGAATACCCCAAGTGAAAACTGGCCCAAACAACAAAGGTTGGTTGTCTTTAATATCAAGCAGTAGAAGACTGCTTTTATCTGTGCCTATTCTCTAATTATTTGACCAGTTGGTTTTTAGTGGTGGGTAGCAGATAAGGCAAGCAACTTTTTCACTTCTGTTATGTGGGATCTTTTCTTTCTTTTTTTTTTTTTTGGACTTTGGGTTTCGATCTCATTTTTGACCAATCTAGTGAGTACCGTTTAATTCTCGTTCTGGTTTTCATCCAACATGCAAAGGCTAGACCATACTCTATAAAATCCTGCTCACACCAAGACAATTTCATCCTTTTACACTACCCTTCTTCATATGATTTAAGCCTACGCACATTACGTCATGCAAACATTTATTTTGCTACACTCTGACTTCACCTTCATAATGCAAGATCAAAACAAGCAAGGATTCACTTGTTTTCTTCACTTTTGTGTTTTCACAAATGTATGTGAATATATGTGCACTTGTGTATGAACACATTTAAGTAAATATAAAGTTATGAAACAAAAGGGATGTCAGGGGGAATGAAACCAGGTTAAAGAGAGTGATTTCAAAGAAAATTGCGCAGAGAATAAAAAATTAAAAGAAATTAAGACATAAAATAGCAATAGTTTAATGATATCAACACGGTGGTAATTAAATTGGCAAAGGCATAGACATAGAACTAATATATAATGTTCCTAGAAATTATGGCACAGAGCAGATGCTCAGTAATTGTTTGTTGAATGAATCAGGAATTAGGTCTCAGTATATAAGCACATTTAAAACATGGTAAGGTTGCATTTCAATATATTCAGAAAGATTGGAGTGTTGAATAAAACCTGGAAAATAAATATAGACTTGGAAGAAAATGATATTGAGTCATACCTCGGTCATATTACAAAAAATCACAGGGTTGCCTACTCATTGACTACTTAGTAACCAGTTCTTTTTAGGTGAACAGATGGAAAACTACTTATTAACATCTTTGGGTGGGCCAAATCATTTTTAAAAGGTGACAAACAGAAGAAAAAGATAGACCTATTTAACTAAATTAAATTTAAGACATTTTTATAGCCAAAACATCCCCCAAAGTCAATTGAGAAGTAATCGTTTAAAAAAATATTTGCAAGGCTGATAATGAAAGAATAATAAGAAATATAATATACGGGCATATAATAATGCTCAAAAATGGCAATCAAATAAATGAATCTTTGATCAAATTCAGAAATAGTTTAGAAAACAAAAATTTCTTTCACAAAAAATTTCACACCTGTCATCTGGGAAAATAACTAAAAGAGCTGTCTCATTGATTGGGGTGGAACTTTTAAACAGGTAGCAAGGGGGTACTTTTTCTGGGAGTTCTCTAAAGTGTTAAAACAATCTGAAGACAGCCATAAATACTGAAAGTAAACATATTCTTTAACTCTGGCTTTCTCAGTCTCTGCACTGTTGACATTCTGGCCAGATCACTGTCTGTGGTGTGGTCTCTCCTGCACATTGTAGGGTGTTTAGAGCATCCCTGGACTCTACTGTCACCTCCCATGTGACAGTCAAAAACATGTCCAAACATTGTTCAATGTCACCTGGAGAAACAATATTGCCTCTGATGGAGAACCAGAGTTTTCACATATTAACCACAAAACGTTCGTATAATTGTTATTAGGTTGGTGCAAACGTAATTGCAGTTTTCACATTGTTGTAATTTGATATTTGATATTGGAATACATTCTTAAGTAAATGTGGCTATGTTATATATCATTTTAATGCACATTTCTTGGTTTATGTTTTTTGTAATGATTTATTACCTGCTGTTTCTTTTATATTTATTTTAGACTATGGAAATGATGTTAGACAAAAAGCAAATTCGAGCGATTTTCTTATTCGAGTTCAAAATAGGTCGTAAGCAGAAGAGACAACTTGCAACATCAACAATGCATTTGACCCAGGAACTGCTAACGAACGTACAGCGCTGTGGTGGTTCAAGAAGTTTTGCAAAGGAGACAAGAGCCTTGAAGATGAGGAGAGTAGTGGCGGGACATTGGAAGCTGACAACGACCGACTGAGAGTAATCTTGAAGCTAATCCTCTTACAACTACATGAGAAGTTGCCAAAGAACTCAACGCCAACCATTCTACAGTCATTGGGCATTTGAAGCAAATTGGAAAAGTGAAAAACCTCGATAAATGGATGCCTCATGAGCTGACCCAAAATCAAAAAAATCGTTGTTTTGAAGTGTCGTCTTCTCTTATTCTATGCAAAAACAGCGAACCGTTTCTCAATCTGATTGTGACGTGTAACGAAAAGTGGATTTTATACAACAATCCGGCCACTGAGAACAAACTCCAAAGCACTTCCTAAGCCAACTTGCACCAGAAAAAAGTCATGGTCACTGTTTGGTGGTCTACTGCCAGTCTGATTCACTACAGCTTTCTGAATCCCAGTGAAACCATTACATCTGAGAAGCATGCTCACAAAATTGATGAGATGCACTGAAAACTGCAATGCCTGCAGTCAGCACTGGTCAACAGAAAGAACCCAATTCTTATCCACGACAATGCCTGGCCACACGTCGTACAACCAACATTTTAAAAGTTGAATGAATTGAGCTACGAAGTTTGCCTTATCCATCATATTCACCTGAACTTTTGCCAACCGACTACCACTTCAAGCATCCTGACAACTTTATGCAGGGAAAACGCTTCCACAACCAGCAGAATGTCGAAAATGCTTTCCAAGATTTCGCCAAATCCCGAAACAAGGATTTTTACACTACAGGAATAAACAAACTTATTTCTGTTGACAAAAATGTGTTGATTGTAATGGTTCCTATTTTGATTAATAAAGATGTGCTTCAAACTAGTTATAATGATTTAAAATTCGTCGTCCAAAACCGCAATTACTTTTGCACCAACCTACATATAACAATGTATTGAGAAAGTATATGCAAGGCTTCCAAAGTGTGACTAGCACAACCACACCATAAATTATTATGTAGACATGGAAACAATAAATCAGCATCACCATACCTGATTGGAAGAGAGATCATGAGGTATTATTGAGTAAGAAGGAAGAGTAGACACATCAGGAAAAAGACTGCACTAACACATACACAGCATTTCTGATGTGCACAGGATGCTGTGCATGCATATGTATAAAAGCATAGGGATATGGATGTGCGCATAACATAGGAAGAGAATTTTTAAAAGAGATTAAGAACTTATGGAATAAATATCATCAGTAGGAAAGAAATTACTTTTAAATATAGTAGTTACAAAACAATTGTATGAAACAAAACTAAGTGAGAATCAAATTAGACATATAAAGACATAAAGTAACACTAACTTAATGACATTAACATGGGTCACTAATTCCAGATTAAATTTCGATAGAGTGGAAATAAAAGACTAGAAGAGCTTTTAAAATTGAGGAGGAAGCAGTACCTAAGTTATCATTTCTTCCTTTATAAAGATATATGGATGCAAATATGCTTATTGAAGATAAAGGTGATCTTTTGTCAAATACAGAAAAGAATACCTTCCAGAGGATGGTAGAAGATGATGCAACTTTTGGAAATAAATATAATGACAAAAGGCCAAAAGGAACAATGAGGAATAACAGACATATGAAAGCAAGTTGGCCAAATTAGACAATCTGGAAGAAATGGATAAATTTCTAGAAGCATACACTCTTCAAAGACTAAATCAAGAAGATACAGAAATTCTGAACAGACCGATTACTACCAAAACAATTGAATCAGTAATCAACAAGCTCCAAACAAACAAAAGTCCTGGACCAGAAGCCTTCACAGGTGAATTTTACAAAACATTCAAAAAAGAAAACCTATTCTCCTTAAACTACTCCAAAAAATTCAGAAGGAGGGAAGGCTCACAAGCACATTTTACGAGGCCATTATTACTCTGATCCCAAAACCAGACAAAGATGTTACAAAAAAAAAAAAAAAACTACAGACCAATATCCCTAATGAACATAGATGCAAAGATCCTCAACAAAATACGAGCAAACTGGATCCAGCAATACATTAAAACGATCATACGCCACGATCAAGTGGGATTAATCCCTGGTATGCAAATTTGGTTCAATATCCACAAATCAATTAATGTGATAAACCACATTAACAAAATGAAAAATAAAAATCACATGGGAATATCCATAGATGCAGAAAAAGCATTTGACAGAATCCAGGAGCCTTTAATGATAAAAACTCTTAGCAAAGTAGAAATAGAGGGATCGTATCACAACATAATAAAGGCTATATATGATAAACTCACAGATAACACCATACTCAATGGGGAAAGGCTAAAACCTTTTCCCTTAAAATCAGGATCAAGACAAGTTTGCCGCTTTCACCACTTTTATTCAACATAGTTCTGGATGTTCTATCCACAGCAATCACACAAGAAAAAGAAATAAAAGGCATCAAAATTAGAAAGCAGGAAGTAAAACTGTCATATGAAGATGACATGACACAATATATTATAGAACCCCAAAGAATCCATGAAAAAACTATTAGAACTGATAAATGAATTTAGTAAAGTAGCAGGATACAAAATTAATATTCAGAAATCAGTTACATTTGTATACATGAACAATAAACTAACAAAAAGAGAAATCAAGAAAACAACCCCATTTACAATTGCTTCAAAAACAATAAAATACTTAGGAATAAATTTAACCAAAGAAGTAAAAGACTGTACTCAGAAAATTATAAGACACTGAAGAGAGAAATTGAAGAAGATACAAATAAATGGAAACACATACCATGCTCATGGATGAAAGAATTAATATAGTTAAAATGTCCATACTACCTAAGGCACAGATAGATTCCACGCAATTCCTATCAAACTACCAATGACATTTTCCTCAGAAATTGAACATATAATCCTAAAATTTATATGGAACCACAAAAGACCCCGAATGGCCACAGCAATCTTGAAAACTAAGCACAAAGTGAAAGGTGTCACGATACCTGACATCAAATCATACTACAAGGCTATGGTAATCAAAATAGCATGGTACTAGTATAAAAACAGACACATAGATCAATGGAACAGAATAGAGGGCCTAGAAATAAATTCATTCCTGTATGATCATTTAATCTATGACAATGGAAGCAAGAATTTACATTGGAGTATAGACAGTCTATTTAATAAATGGTGCTGGGAAAACTGGACTGACACATGCATAAAAATGAAACTGGACAATCTCCTTATGCCATATATACGAACAAATTCAAAATGGATTAAAGACTTAAAGGTAAGACCCAAAACCATTAAACTCCTAGGAGAAAGTACAGGGAGTAAATTTGCAGACATTACCCTGAGTAAAATTTAAACTAATCTATCCCTGGGCAAGAAAAGTAAAAGAAGTAATAAATATTGCATCAAACTAAAAAGTTTTTTTCACAGCAAAGGAAACCATCAATAAAACAAAGAGGGATCCTACTGAAATGGAGAAGATATTTGTCAGTGATACATCTGATAAGGGGTTAATATCCAAAATTTATAAAACACTTATTCAACTCAATACCCAAAAAACAAAACCCAATAAAAAAATGGGCAGAGGATATAAAGAAACATTTCTCAAAAGAGGAGATACAGATGGCCATTAGACATGAAAAAATGCTCAGCCTCACTCATCATTAGAGAAATGCAAATAAAAACCACAATGAGATACCACCTCACTCAGGTCAGAATGGCTAGCATCAATAAATCAACAAACAAGTGCTGGCGAGAATGTGGAGGAAAGGGAACCCTCATGCACTGTTGGTGGGACTGCAGGTTTGTGCACCTACTATGGACAACAGTATGGAGGTTCCTCGAAAAATTAAAAATAGAACTAGTTTATGACCTAGCAATACAACTCTTGGGTATTTATCCAAAGAAATCCAAAACACTAATTCGAAACAATATATGCACCCCTATGTTTATTGCAGTGCTATTCACAATAGCCAATACATGGAAAGAACCAAAATGTTCATCGGTAGACGACGCAAATAAGGAACTGTGGTCCATTTATGCAATGCAGCATTACTCGGCTACAAAAAATAATTTAATCTCACCATTTGCAACGATATGGATGGAGCTAGAGAACATTATGCTAAGTAAAATCAGTCAGACGGAGAAAGAAAAATACCATATGATCTCACTTATATGCAGAATCTAAAGAACTGAATAAATGAACAAAGTAAACAGAAATAGTCTCAGAGATATACAGAAAAAACTTATGGTTGCTAGATGGAAAGGGGGTCGTGATGAGGGAGAAGGGAAGGGGATTAGAAAGCATAAATTAGTAATACAATATTGTCACAGGGATATGAAAGAGACTTTGGGGAATATAATCGATAATGTTGTAAAGATTTTGTAGGGTGTCAGATGGGCACATGTCTTATTACGGAGACCACTTCAGGGATGGTGTAGATGCCCGACCACTGCTATGTACACCTGAAGCTGAAGCTGAATAATATTGTATGTCAACTATAATTTTATATATACATAATATATATTATATATATACATATATGTATGTATATATATATTTATACATATATATATCATACATAGAGTCATGGGATATAGAGTTCAGCATAGGGAATAGAGTCAACGGAATTGTAATAGATATGTATGATGTCAGTGGGGCAGCAGATTGGGAAAGGGGGTTGTCCCTTGTGGAGGGTGAAATGTCTGGCTATTGCATTGTTTTGTGCACCTGAAAAAAAAAAAAAGAAAGAAAACAACTTGGCAATATTACAAAGGGTGATTTACTAGCACTAAGTATACAGGAGAACATTCAATTTCATTTTGGTTTATAGCAAAGATTCGCAAGGAAAAATGTAAAAGTAACAGCTGAATTCTTTCAGGAAGAGTGAAAAAAAGGAGAGAATACAATATGACTGAGTGATAGATTTGAGCTTACACTATTAATAAATACAATTCCCCACATATACATACATAAAGAACTCAATGACAAAAAGTGAAGTAGGGGAAAGAAACTCCAATTTCTTGTTAACAGGAATGCAGTCAAAAACAGGAATGAAAATACATATGTTGATGGAAGGAGAACTGGCTCTGGGTGGTGAGCACACAATGTGATATATAGATGATGTATTATAGAATTGTATATTTGAAAACTATATAATTTTACTAACCAATTTCACTTTAATACATTTAATAAATCTTAAAAAACAGGAATACAAAATACTCTGCCCCCACTATACAAATGTAAAAACTTGTACAGACAATTTACAATAGAGAAAACAAATAAATAAATAACTCACAGCTATATTCAGATCACAGGTAATGAAATAATTGTAAACTTAAGCTATTCAGCATACCTCTATTTATTTATCAATTAAATTCTTTTTAATAATTAAAGATGAATAATGCCATTTGTGACAACATGGATGGATCTTGAGATTATTATGCTAAGCGAAATAGACAGAAAAAGTCGAAAACCATATGATTTAACTGATATGTTGTATATGAAACTCAAAATAGCAAAGTAACAAAACAAATGAAGAAACAAAAACTCATAGACACAGACAATAGTTCAGTGGTGACCAGAGTTAAGGGGTGAGGGACGTGGTAGATGAGGGTGAAAAGGATCAAATACATGGTGATGGAAGGAGAACGACTCTGGGTGAACACGCAATGTGATACATAGATGATGTAATACAGAATTGTACACCTGAAACCTATGTGACTTTACTAACAATTGCCTTCCCAATAAACTTTAATTAAAAATAAATTCTTTTTCATGGGAATACCCAGAGTAAAAGATACTATGAAATGCATGTCTCATGAGGCACTGTTGCAATGTAATATTTGCAAGCAATATATTGGATCTGGATCTTTCTCATCAATATGGAAACAAGGTTGAAAACACACCATTATAAAAATAAAAATGAACTGCCCTCATTTCCCTGGGTATCCCTCCACCCTAATACTCAATTTCCTCCTCCATTTAACTGCAAATCTCATTGGATGTATTCCTCTTTTACTTGAAATACTTTATGCCTCCCGTTGCCATGTCTAACATGGTTCCATCAGTTAATCATCAACAATTACCCAGGTATTGCTGAGTTCAACATTCACTTCCTCTTTCTAGCATCATAAATAAATACTTAATTCGTTAACCAGGCAAGCAAACAACAGACATATCTAGGCTCTGGACTAGGCTGGTGACTGTAAAGTGACCCCAGGTAAATGTGCTTGGCTTTGATTCTCTCTGACCCTTTCCTGCAATACCTACAGGACTCTCAGGCTCACCTTATTGGGAACTCTGAGGGGAAGGTCTCCGTGTCAAAGTCCAATCTCCGGATGGTTGATGATGGGGTCTGAAGCCCTCTCCCCACGCAAGACAGTAGCAAGGAGTCAAGCATTGGTCTCCTAGACAAACTTAGGACTCCATAAGCAACAACCCGGTCCCATAGAGCCCAGACTCACACCTGCTGAGAGACTGGGGATGAGGAGATATTTACAGCTCCCTATACTGCTCATTAGGTACATTTCCATCTTGTTACTCCATCTTCTATGCACATGATTTCCCTGTGGGTCTGGACAGAGGGGAAAGTTTCCCCGGAGAGTCTATGTGCCCGAAAGACCAGCTTAGAAGTCAAGTGAATCCTGTTTTATTATGGTAGTTCTTCCTCATCAAGTCTGCTGGCTCCCAGAGGACCAAGCTCCCAGCACCTTATCCCAAACCTGACCTAAAAGTTTTTCTAAATTCAAGACTGAGGAGCCAGTCTGGATTACAAACCGTGAATCTCCAAAATATTAACATGTGGTAGAGATACAGTCCCGGACATCTACAGAAAATTGCTATTTTTCTTTTCAGCAAGGGGAAGAATGACATTCCTTTGATATAAACCGTCAGTCTACACTCTGGGCTTCATGACACATTTGTAAAACCAATCTTGAATTTCATACTTATCTCACAAGTCAAGAGCTGTCATTTAGTCCTTCACTATGATATAATTGTTTTTTAATTAGATTTATAGGAGTGACAATGGGAAGTCAAATTACATAGGTTTCAAGTGTACAATTCTATGATACATCATCTATACATAACATAGTGTGCTCACCACCCAGAGTCAGTTCTCCTTCCATCACCATATATTTGACTCCTTTACCCTTTTTTACCACCTCCTACCCTCCCTTACCTTCTGGTAACCACTAAACTATATTCATAAGAAACCTGTTTGGTTTTTTTTGTACTATAATCTACGCTTAGAATAGGAAAGTAAATAGGTTCTTCCTTGTGGCCTGCAGAAGAAATATAGCTCTGTAAACATCTTGATTTTAGCTCAATGAGATCCATAATCTGTTTCTGACCTCAGGAATTCTAAGAGCATATATGTGTTTGTTTAAATCACTACTTTCCTAATTTTACATGAGCATGAAAAATTGAAAACAAATTTTAAATGTTTTTTATTTTTAAATCACAGTTGACATTCAATACTACATTAGTTTCAGGGCTAGATCATAGTGGTTAGACATTTTACCTGTGACATTATCTTCCCGATAAGTCTAGTACCATTATACAATAAAATTTTGTTCAGAAAACTGAGATAAGTGCCTTGATTCATTCATTTAGCCTCCCCTGAGTAAAGGCATTTTGTGCTGCAGCAAACAGTAAGCAAAATAAATTTATCATCAGTTTGAAGAAATTCAACTCTTTGGCTGGTAGAGAATGTCTTACTGTATAAAGGTAAATGTGCTTCTGATTTTGATGCCTTTGAAGCATTAAGATAGGAAAAGTAATTCATCATTTTAATTTATGTCTACCATTTACTTTAAATCTTCGTGTCTAAATTTCTACATCTTTTAAGTTCATGTTAATTCAAACATTCATTCTTTTCAGTTTTATCCTGTACAATGTTCTCTCGAGTTTCCTTTCGACAAAGTATGAAATTACAAATCAGTTTGTGTTTGTGTACATATATACGTGTATATGTTTATTTGACATGGAAATGTAAGCAATAAACACACACATACACATACACATACACATACACATACACATACACACAACTTCACCTTTGAACATGTTCTTTGGACTCAACAAAAGATGTCCCACACATTTAACTTATTTCTTGCAACATTCATCTGAATACATATTGACTATTCCACATTATCTTCAGAAATAAGGAAATTGAGGCTGAGGTATAGTGAATGTTTAACAATTACATGAAAAGGCCATTAAGTTTACTCTGCACTTTCTTGACTTATACACAAAACGAAACATGAGGTATGGACTATAATTTTGGTATGGTTCTTTTTATTCACCAAATTGTACATTTCAACTATATACCATCCACATTATGTAAATATACTCCAATTAATTACTTAGAAGGAAATAAAACTGACACAGCATCCATCACAGTAGGATACAGAGCACAGGTAGCCGATTCACACTGGGAAAAAAGCAAAGTGTGATATTGGATATAATAACACTAGAAGTGAATTACACATGGGCACCATTCCTCCTTACTCCAATGAACAATAAATATTTTGCATAGTAATACGATGTGTGGTTTAAAATTTTGCTTCATCGTATTGAAATTCATCTGTGATTTTAAAGTGGTGTTATTTCAATATAGTTATTACAATTTATCTCTCAATTAAGACTCTTCTTGGAGACATATATTTGATAATCATTTTGCCAGTGCCATCGTGCCCACCAAGCTAAAAGAGAACAGGATTCTAATGAGGAGAATAAACCCAGTGACCATCTGTAAAACATACTACTATGTTACAGTGTATATTATCAGGAAGAGCATATAAAGGAATGTCTAACACAAAGTGAAAAACAGTAGTCTCAGATTTCCCTGATTTATCAAATTATTAAAATTGCCTTGGTCATCAAGTGTAGTTTTTTTATTTTCAGTTTTTTCTATTTGAGTGCTATTACTCATGACAATTCTCTTAGGAAACAAAAGAAAAATTATTTGGTATGATATGCTGTTTGAGAAAAATTATTCTTAAAAAAACCTATATCATTACATTAGATAAATGAGAATTTCCAAATATTTCTGATCCACGGTTAAAAATAAATTTGGGATAGTGAAAACAATGAAGGGAAGAGCCGTTGGATATCTGTGAGAGCCGAAACCTGAATTGAGTTACACATGTTGAATAGAGGAGGCGTGTCAAAAGAAATGCAAATTCCAGAAAATAAATAGAAAGAGCAAGTTCTATTTCCATAGTCTGAAAATAATCATAATATCTGACTTTGAGCCTTTGACCTCTGCTTTCATGGATACTTCTTCAGTCTTTAGACAATTGGTCTATTTGTGGTTAGCTTCACAAACAATGCTTTTAGAGCCTGTATGATGTCTTTATTCCTGAGACTGTAGATGAAGGGATTCAGCATGGGTGTGATCACTGTGTACATGACCGAGGCTGTAGCACTAGAGTGTGCATTGTGGGTCACAGCAGAGCAGAGGTACACTCCCAGCATAGTACAATAAAATAAGAAGACAACTGAGAGGTGAGACGCACAAGTAGAAAACGCTTTATACTTCCCCTGAGCAGAGGACATTGCACGTATGCAGGAAACGATCTTGCAGTATGAGTAAAGGATACAAGCGAAAGGACCAACACCAAGCAGGAGAGCTGCAAAATACATCACCATGTTGTTAAGAAAGGTGTCAGAACAGGCAAGTTGGATCATCTGGTTGAGTTCACAGAGAAAGTGGGGGATTTGCAAGTCTGCACAGAAGGACAGCCTCAGCACCATTAAGCTTTGTAATAAGGAATTCAGGATACACGTGATCCAGGACACCAGAAGCAGCAGTCCACAGAGCCGGGGGTGCATGATGACCGTGTAGTGCAGGGGATGACAGATGGCCACGAAGCGGTCATAGGCCATCACGGTCAAGAGAAAGACATCCAACACTGCAAAGAGTATGAGAAAATATATCTGCGTGATGCATCCTTCATAGGTTATGACTTTGCTCTGTGTCTCGATGTTCACCAGCATCTTAGGGATGGTGGTGGAGGTGAAACAGATGTCCACAAAGGACAGGTTGGCCAGGAAGAAGTACATGGGCGTGTGCAGGTGGGAGTCTGAGCTGACGGCCAGGATGATGAGCAGATTTCCTAACACAGTGATCAGGTACATGGAGAGGAAAAGCCCAAAGATGAGGGGCTGCAGGTCTGGCTCCCCTGAAAGTCCCAGGAGAACAAATTCTGAAACTCTTGTAAGATTTTCTGGTTTCATGTGGTGGAGGTGACTATGAGGATAGATGCAAATAACACGATTAATTTTAACACAAATTTGCATTACTCACATATTTGAAATGGTACAAGTTATACTTTGCAGTCAGACATTAATTTTAATATTTTGTGTATGGATATGGTCCCTTTATGGGATACCCAGGCCCAACTCACATAGGGCTGACCAGGTTTCATGTTTTGTCTAGGCATTGCGTATTGCATACTCAAGAACAAAACTTCCTACAATTCAATGATGGAGAAAGAATATAGAAGCAAATAATAAAATTACATATTATTTTTGGTGGTGACAGGTGGTATGGAGAAAAGGAAAGACGGTCGAAAGCAGAGAGTGACTGCAGCATTCTGTTTTTCATGGATCTGTAGCTAAGGCCTGCAAACAACGCGACATTTGAACAGAGACCTGAAGTAAACGAGAAATTCTGAGGTGTCCTAAATTAAATCACAGCGGGACTGGATAGTGAGAGAAAGAGACAACAGTAGTTAACCAGCTAGTAGCGATGAGCCAACTAAAAAGACTGCTCACATTCCTGAATGAATGTTGGATCTTTGAATCAACTTCTATAGCCACCACTAGATGCCACCACACCCTGCATGTACATGGACTTTTATGACTGTTGCCTATAAACAATCAAAAGTAATAAATCTTTCTTCCTTACAGATTGTGCATCTGTCCTAGAACTGTGCCCACTTCACCTTTCCCGACCCCCCTTATTGTAGCCAATGTAAATTCTTTTGAAACTTACATCATTCTTCCCAAAAACATATATAAAAAATCCCATCAACTCCAGGACAGTGGACACATTTGTCTTTTCCACCTAGCCCTGGTGCTGGTGGTTTATGGCACAGGACATGGTCCTTTATTGGCTAGCTTTGGATTAACAAATCCTTTGTGTTAGAAAAGCTTTTGGCCCTGAAAGGTTTTTGTTTATTTAATAAAGAGAGGAAGGGAGATGCAAGTTTATGTGGAGAAGTGTGTGCACGCAGACGCATTCGCCAGTGCAAAGCTGCTGAGGAATATGCTTGTTTCAAATGTTCAAGTCAAAAAAGGAAGCCTCTGTTTCAGGTGAGAGTGAGGTAGATGATGAAAGAAGGTGTCAGAGAAAACTAGGGAGTGAAGTGGCCTCACTGCTACTGCTGAAATCTCTGGCACAGGGACTTTCTCGTCCACACTACCTCTTGCATTTTATTAGTCTTATTGCAAAGGTGTCCCATGCATGGAAATATTAGGTTGGTGCAAACATAATTGTGGTTTTAAAGGTTAAAAATAATTGCAAAAACTGCAATTACGTTTGCTCCAACCTAATAGGTCCCCTCCTTAATACCTTTGTTTCATTGAGTTCTGGCCCCTGTATTGCAAGATTTACCAGGAGTATGTAAGCCCTAGTTTCCCTTTTCTAGGGATTGCTCAGACCCAGAACTCGCTTTCTCTCTCTCTTTCTCTCTCTCTGTCTCTCTCTCTCTCTCTCTCCCCCAACAGACACACACACACACACACACACACACACACACACACACACACACACGCATGTGCACACACAGAACACCATACCCTTCTGTTTGTGTTATTTCCATGTCTGTCGTCTGTCTCAGGCCCAGCCATACTATTTCAGCTAGAAACGGCAACAACCCTCGATGGCCAGATCAGTGATCTTTCCCCAGTGTGCTGTAGAAATAGTCCCCAGCAATTCCAATTCTTAAGCCTGCCATGCACAGGTAAACTGTTGCTCCATGTTGGAATGGCAATTTTTTGCTACATTTAAAACAATCTGTCCAATGGGGGGGGGGGGGGTGATAAGAATGACGTTGATGAGGAAAAAGAGATTCAATAAGCTCAGGTGGTCCCTGAGAGACTATGAGGAAGAACAATCTCCCTTGGTTCTGGCAGCTCTCCAAACCTGATGACATTTCCTTGATGCCCAGATAAACAATAAGAAACCCAAAATAAACTTGTCCAAAAGACCAAAGTACTGATACATTTATCGTGTCAAACACCTTTCAGATTGTACACCTAAAAGGACATGAACAAAGGGATAAACCAACACTTCACACACAAAAATATATTAAGGTTCAAAAAAATTGAACATTTTTAGTAGCAAGCAGTAGATTTGTTTTTCTTGTGCCTATTCTTATTATTTGAGCAATTCACTTTTATGTGGCATGATTGGGGTGAGGCTGGCCCCTTTCTCCTTTTTCCTCTGACATCTTTTCTATGTTATTCATGGGCTTTGGGTTTTGATCCAAACCCAAACTTTGGGTTTGGTGACAAACCCAACGGGCACACTCTGGTCCTGGTTCTGGTCTCCATCCAACACACAAATACCTCCCCAGGCCATGCTTTGAAGTCCTGCTCACACTCTGACAATTCTATCTGTTTATCCTAAATAACTTTCTTCATATGATTCTGCCTGAGGACATTACTGCAAACACACATTGATTTCATTGTTCTCTGTCCTTGCTGTTACGCTGCATGATGCAGAGTAGGAGGGATTTCACCTGTTCTGTTCACTTTTGCATTTTTCACAAACACATGTGAATGCAACATATGTGCACTTATATAGGAACAAATCTAAGAATAAGAAAAGTGATAAAATTAAAAGAATGAAGGGATAATGAAACCAGGTTAAAATGAGTAGGTTTAAAACAACCCTAGTAAGCAAAATTAAATGGAGAATCAAACACTAACTGAAACAAGATTTTAAAACACCAATTTAATGATATTAACATGGATTAATAATTAAATTGTCAAAGTACTAGACATAAACGAATATAATATTTAATATCCCTGGAATGTTCTGTCACACAGCAGATGACCAGTGATTGTTGGTTTAATGAACCTGGAATTAAGTCTCAATATGTATGAAGATTTGCAATATGGCAAGCTTATATTTCAATTTAGTTAGAAAAGGATGAATTGTTAAATAAAAGCTGGCTTAAATGGCTATCTTTCTGGAAGAATATGAAATTGGTTCCCTTCCCCAAACACCATACAATAAATCAAATTTTATGACCTCAGTGTAAGGGTAACCAATACATTTTTTATGACATCTAGAAACCACATATAAAATTTACAGATGTGAATATCCATTATAATTAAAGCAAGAACCTCAGTAGTAAGTGATGTCAGAAGCATAGCGGCATGAGGATGTCTTCAATCTCTCCCCTTGAAGCTACAACAAGTTGAACAGCTATAATTCAACAAATGATTTCCTGCACAACACACAAATATGACTGAGAGATCCCCACATCAAAACATTTCAAGATGAGTGAATTGGGGAAAACAGAGGAAGAGGGAAGAGACAAGAGCAGAGATGGTAGCCACAGAAACAGCAGGGATCTCACTGCCCATCCCAAGACAGGGGACAATTTAGGCTGCAGGGGCACTCTCTGGTGCCCCGAGCATTCTTGCCTGAATGAACAGCATGTAATATGCTGAACCCAGAGATTGAGGCACACTGAATCCAAGAAGCAAACAGAACCCCTAATTATCTCAATCCAAAAAGGCCTTCTCCAAGGCACATTACATTAAAACTGCAAAAACTAATGACAAAAAAAAGAAAAAACTATTGAAAGATCCAAGATGGCAGAGTAGATAAACACTGTGCCTGTGTCCTTCCACAAACACAATAAAACAACAACTAAATTATAGAACAAACAACCTGGAGACCATCTGAAGTCTAGCCAAAAAGAAGTCCTATAACTAAAAATTTAAGGAAGAAGCCACATGGAGACAGATAGGAGGGGCCGAGATGCAGAATGGGCCTGACACCCTGTGTGCAGCAGTTGAGAACCAGGAGGGATATCTGGGCTGCATTGGTTCCTGCGAAGGGGCAAGGGACCCCAGCTCCCCACACAAGGCTCCCCAGGCCGGAGTACTCGTACCAAGAAGACGAGCCCCACAACGTCTGTGTGTAAAAAAGTGGTGGTTCTGACCATTGGGTGGGTCAGAAGACTGCGGGAACCCAGACGTCCTCTTAAACAGCCCGCACACAGACTCACTCACTCTCTGGCACTCACCTTGGGCTCCAGTGGAGAAATGAAGACTCGGGACACCTCGGAGACATACTGGGGGACAGACTGAGGTGTGTGGCCTCAGGGAAGGACTGAAGGACAGTTGATATTTTCCCTGTGAGGAGTCCTCCTGTGCACCAGGCAGGCAAGCGCCATCTTGCCTGTGTTGAGCCCGCCTCCCACAGGCCAAATCTGAGTCTGATTGGCCTGGTGAGCTCCACTGCTCTGCCTTGCTGACTAAGCAGGAAATGAGGAGATATTTATAGCTCTCTGTATGTGCTCATCAGGCACATTTCCCTCTTGCTAGCACATGATTCCTCCATGGGAAAATGTTCCAGAATTACGCAAAATTTCCTAATGATTCTCTGTTCCCAAAGACCAGGTTAAAAGTCACATGAATCCAGTTTTTAAATTAGTTCTTCTCTAAGAACTGTCCTCCCTTCCATATCTCTAAATCTCTTAGCACCTCATCTCAACTCTGAGTTAAGTTTCCTCCAAGTCTAAGACTGAGGAACCTGTCTGTACTGGGTCCCTTGAGTCTGCAGCACTGACTTGTGGTGATGATCCAGCCCCTGATTTCTCCACAAAATTTTTGTTCTCCTTTGCAGCCAGGGAGAGTGATTCTTTTGATATTAAACCTTGGGTACCACATGCATTGGCTTCATGATAACTTTGCCATAACAATTAGGAATTTCGTACTTACCTCAGAAGTTAAGAGCTTTGATTTAGCCCCTCATTATAAAATGTTTGTTACCTCTAAGAGATATATTCAGATCTTTTTATGCGCTATAGATGAAGCTTAGCACCTTGCAAGGATTTTCTGGTTTAATTTTTATGAACATGATGAAGTACATTTTTGAACTCCATTCTGTGTTGCAGAAATGGAGAAATTTAGTGATTTCTCCCTATGTCCACACCCTACCCCCTAAAGTTAATATAGAAATATGTGATTGGGCCTTAACTGTAATTATGTCAGGTGCTTCTAGTCAGTGGTTGCCAACTAGAAATGATTTCTCTTTGGGGATGTTTGGCAATGTCTGAAGGGTTACTGCTAAACACGTACAACCCACAGGAAAGCACCCCCCCCCCAATTATTATCCTGCCCCCGATGTCAACAGAAATTGGTGAGAAAATCTAATTTAAACAGCACTTCAACTTCAATGTGCAAATGAATCAACAAGCGTTTTACTAGAAATGCAGAATCTGAGTCAGCAGGGCCTGGGGGCTCAGAGAGTCTGCATTTCTAACCAGCTCCCAGGGGGTGTTGATGTAGCAGATCCTGGTCTGTGGCCCACGCTCTGAGGAGCAAAGCTGAGGTCCTGTGTCAGAGTCAGGGGCAGGCAGTTTGAGCTCTTCTGAACTGAAAAACATATTTGCATGCAATTTTAAAGGAATAGTATATTCACTCATTCCAGAGGCTGTGATAAACTCTGTTTGTTTCTTTCATATAAGGGACCTTGAGTGACACAAAATAATACACTTCTGAAAAGACTTTGTACTAGACAGAATAAGGGCCTCCAAAATAGGTCCACACCCTATCCCCAGTGCCTTTGAATATGATATTTATGTAGCAAGGGAGGATTAGTGTAGAAATGGGACAGAATTACTAATCAGCTGACTATAAGATAAGCCAGGGCCATGCAGGTGGGACTAAGTTAACCACAATGGTTCTGTACTTGTTGAAAAGAAAGACAACAGTGAAATCTGAAAATGTTACATCGCTGGCTTTGAAGATGGAAGAAAGGCCATGAGCCAAGGAATGTAATCACCAGCGATACAAACTGGTTTTGGGGAGAATCAGATTCTCTGCTGAGGCTCTAGAAGGACCCAGCCCTGCAGACATCTTGATATTAGCCCATGAGATGCATTCAAACTTCTGAAATCCAGAACTGCAAGAGCATATATTTGTTTGTTTTAGGCAATTAGTGCAGGAATATTTTACAGCAGCAAAAGAATCTAATACAGACATTAATTCAATAAAATTTGGTGAGGGAACGGAGTTGAAGCCTCTTCATTCATAAACTTCCCTTTATGTTAAAAAATAGCATGAAATAGAAAATAAATTTTAAATAGATTTGGAGACATTCCAGGCAACTACCATGTACAGTGAAGTCATCATTGCTTAAATGTAAACTGACTATGATGCCTTTTTGTCATTAAGATTTAAGGTACAATAGGTGACCTTAATTTCTCCATCATTGCAGTACAGATTTTTTTTCTCAGTACCAGATCCCAGTACCATATCTTTGCATAGGTCAGTCCTCAATTTATATTCCCCGAGTACATGACAGAATTTCTCATTAAAAATATAGAAACCATGACAACTTGTGGAAAAGGATGAGTGTGGGATAGGAATTCCTACTAACTGTTTCAATAGAGAAAGGAAACAGTAACAAACTCAAGAATATGTGGAGCCTTGTCTGTAATGAAATAATTCAAAGAAAAACTATTAGTATTCCTCATCAGACCTATTAAATAACTTTTTCATCAGAATACCCAGCATGAGAGAAGATACTGCAATGGTGTCTCACGAGCAGTTGTTGCAAGGTAGTTCCTATCTCCACTGGTCTGGATCTTTTCAGTGAATACAAAACATGCTCAAATCACCCCATCTTAGAAATTTCACATAAACGTTCTCGCTTAACTGCATCAGCCTGCACACCTAACACTCTATTTCCCTGCTCCCCCAACAGCAAAACTGCTCTGATATGTTTTCATTTTACTTCACACATTCTACAGGGTCACCTAACGGTACATCCATACCCATCACTTAATTGTCAACTATGGTCCCTGTATTGCAGATTCAAACAAATACATCTTTATTAATGTATTAAACAACTTTACTTTAAATTAGCTACTTAACCAAGCAACAAACACGGTGACCCCTGGTCTCTGGGCTAGGCTGATTAAGGTTGCAGTGACTCAGCTAAGAGTTCTCAGGAAGCATCCCCTCTAACTCTTTCCTTCAGTACCTGCTAGGCTCTCACTCACCTGGATGGGGTCTCCGAGATGGAGAACTCTGTGTGGAAGTCAGATTTACTCCCTGGCAGGTTCATGACGGAGACTGAAGCTCTGTCCCCCACGAGACAGCAGGAAGGAGTGAAGCATCAGTTCACAGCCAAGCTTGGAGTCAAAAGTAACACCAACGTCCTGTGCATCAACATGATACAAGCTGAGGAACCACACAGAGGAGGCGTAACAATGCTCTCTGTATCTGCTCATCAGGCCCAGTTCCCTCTTCTTATTCCAACTGCTAAGCACATGTATTTCCCCCGGGACCCCTGGAATAAACAAAAAACAAATTTTTCCTAATGATTCTCTGATCCCCAGAGACCAGGTTAGAAGTCAATGAATCAGTTTTTATGACTCCTTGTCCTGGATCTTGCCTGCTTCTTAGAGGTGTAAACTCCTACCACTTTATGCCATCCCTGAGTTCACATTTTTTGCAAAGTCTGAGGATAAGGAACTGTCAGGACCAGGTCCCTTTGATCCTTAAAGCATTGACTTGTGATAAGGACACAGACCTATAACTCCACACAACTGCTATTCCCTCTTCAGTACAGGGGAGAACTGTCTTCCTTTGATATGTAACCTGGGGCACCACAGTTTTGGCTACGTGACGCATTTGTCAAAATGATTAGGATTTTATACTTATATCACAAGTTAATAACTGTCATTTAGTGCTTCATAAAGGATTTTTGTTCATTATAAGAGATACGTTTAGATACTTTTATGGCCTATATTTTGAGCTCAGCATCTTATAGACATTGTCTCATTTAATTTTTAGAAAAGTCCATTCGATGAGGTGGTATTATTATGAACTCTATTCCCCATGCAGAAATGGGGCTTGAAGGGGTTTACTGATCTGCCCAAACTTACAAACTAATAGGCGATGAGCTTTGGATAGGAATTCTGTCAGAATGCTTTTAGGTTTTGAACTGTGGGCCATTAGTTCTCTACATGAGATGATTTTGCCCCTGAGGATATTTGGCAGTGTCTGGAGAGAGGGTGCTAAACGCCTACAAAACCCAACACACAAAAAAGCCCCCCAATTGTCAACACGAGAACGTGAGTAAACCTAGTGTAGGCCAGCCCTTTTCCAACTTGGATGTGCCTGTGAGTCACCCAGGATTCTAGTTCTGATGAAGAGCCTGGTGGGCCCAGAGATTCTGAAAATCAAACAACCTCCCAGGTGACGCTGATGTCACAGGTCCTGGTCTGAGGATCACTGTCTGAGCAGCAAGGTTGGGGCCCTGGGTTAGAATCAGGTGCAGGTAGTTTTAGGTCTTCTGAACAACAAATTGTAGCTGCATGTCATTTAAAACAATTAGTGTACACATTCATTCCATACATTATTAAAAATTCATTATTCACATGTATTTTATATAAAGATTCATGAAGGACATCATATGATATACTTCTGAGAAATATCTTGTTTGATTCTTTTATATAAGGGCCCGTGGGTGACCAAATAATACATTATTGAAAAATATTTTATAGTAGACAGAATGAGCACCTCCAAAAGATGTCCACATCCCAGCCCCCAGAAACTTGTAATGTGTCATTTTTCATAGCAAAAAAAGATTAAGGTAACAGATGGAATACGTTTGCTAAGCAGCTAACTTTAAGATAAGATTAACCAGGCATCAAAAGCAAAAATAAGTAAATGTGACTATATCAAACCAAAAAGCTTTACACACCAAAGAAAACCATCAATGACATAAAAAGGCAACCTACTGAATAGGAAAAACTTTATCTGATATTGCAAATGATATATCTGATAAGGCATTAATATCCAAAACATATAGATAACTCATATAACTCAACATAAAAAACCCAAACAATCCAATCCTTAGGGCAGAGGACATGAAGGGACATTCTCCAAAGAAGACATACAGATGACCAACAGACACATGAAAAGATGCTCAATATCACTAATCATTGGGAAATGTAAATGGAAAATACAATGAGATACCACCTCACACCTGTTAGAATGGCTATTACCCAAAAGACAACAAATAACAAGTGTTGGCAAGGATGTGGAGAAAAGGGAACCCTCGTACACTATTGGTGAGATTGCAAATTGGTGCAGCCACTATAGAAAACAGTATAGAGGTTTCTCAAAAAATTAACAATACAGCTACCTTATGACCCAGCAATTCCACTCCTGGATATTTATCCAAAGAAATCCAAAACACTAATTTGAAAGATATATGCATCCCTATGTTCACTGCAGCACTATTTACAATGGCCAAGATATGGAAACAACCAAAATGCCCATCAATAGATGACTGGATAAAGAAACTGTGGTACATATATACGTATACAATGGAATATTACTTTGTCATAAAAGAGAATGAAATCCTACCATTTGCAACAACATGGATAAACCTAGAGGGTATTATGCTAAGTGAAATAAGTCAGACTGAGAAAGGCAAATACCATATGATCTCACTTATATGTGGAATCTGAAGAACAAAATAAACAAACAAACAAAAGAGAAACAGACACATAGATACAGAGAACAAAGTGATGGTTACTAGATGGGAAGGGGGTTGTGGGGCTGGGTAGAAAGGTGAAGGGATTAAGAAGTACAAATTGATAGTTACAGGAGAGGAACAGTGATATAAAATAAGCATGGGGAATATAGTCAATAGTATTGTAAAAACTGTGTAGTGTCAGATGGGTAGTAGACTTATTACCCATCTGGGGATAATAAGAGGGATCACTTCATAAATTATATAAATGTCTAACCACTATGCTGTACACCTGAAACTAATATAAAATAGTATTGCATGACAGCTATAATTTAAAAAATCATGGGGATGTATAATGCATCATGGAATAAAGTCAATAATGTTCTAATAACTATGTACAGTGTCGGGTGGGTAGTAGACCTGTTGGGGTCGTCACTTTGTGAGTTATGTAAATGTCTGATCACTATATTGTTCTGTATGCCTAAAACTAATTTAAAAAAATAAATTCTTTTTAAAAGTTCAAAAATAAAATAAAATAAATTTCAAGTAAAAATTTAGAAAAACTGAGAAGACACAGGGTTTTATTTTTTTAGCCATTCCCATCATCTCAGGTTTATCTCTTCCAAAGTGATGGCTTGTCAGCATAAAAGAGGAAATTAAGTCAATTCTAAAAACAAAAAAACAAAACAAAAACCTGAACTAAAAGTGAGTGATTAAAGAAAACACAGGTGAAATGGTTTTTATCCTTTCCTGTCTGACTTATTTCACTTAGCATAATACTCTCAAGATCCATGTTGTTGTAAATGGCAATATTTCATCTTTTTTGAGGCCAAGTAGTAATCCAATGTGTATGTATATATGTACCAATCTTCTTTATCCACTCATCCATCAATGGACACTGGGGGTGCAGATATCTTTTTGAATTAATTATATCATAGTCTTCAGATAAATACCCAAAAGAAAAATTGCTGGATTATATTGAATTATAATGTTGTACACCTAAAACATATATAATGTTATTAACCAATGTTACAGAAAGAAAGAAAGAAAGAAAGAAAGAAAGAAAGAAAGAAAGGAAGGGAAGGGAAGGGAAGGGAAGGGAAGGGAAGGGAAGGGAAGGGAAGGGAAGGGAAGGGAAGGGAAGGGAAGGGAAGGGAAGGGAAGGGAAGGGAAGGGAAGGGAAGGGAAGGGAAGGGAAGGGAAGGGAAGGGAAGGGAAGGGAAGGGAAGGGAAGGGAAGGGAAGGGAAGGGAAGGGAAGGGAAGGGAAGGGAAGGGAAGGGAAGGGAAGGGAAGGGAAAAGGAAAAGGAAAAGGAAAAGGAAAAGGAAAAGGAAAGAAAAACACAGGTATATTCCACAGACTATCTCCCTGGTCACACTTTCCCAGTACAATGCAGTCTTTGGGTGATAATGCCCAAATTTCATAAGATGTGTATATCTCTCAATAAAATGTCTTCTGGCTACACAGGAAAAGTTTATATTTACCTTAAGCTAAATGCAAGATTTCAAATAAAACAATGTGTAGAAAATGTGCCCGAAGTGATAACAGATGTAAAAGTGTCTCAGGTATCACTGGTGATAAGAGAGGTTATCATAATATCACACTCAACGTGAGTCATTCCTTGCTTTGTGTACTTGTCCTGAATTTGTTTCCTCAGGGCTTTCTACATTTTGGCAAAAGCAAAGGTTAATTTTCTACAGTGAGCCCTCCAAAAGTTGAGAGAGTGAAGAAAATCTTGGAAAAGTAAGCAAAGGAATAGAAATATGACCTCATACCAAACAACTGTTAGCAACTATGTCCATTTTGCAATCAACAGGAAGGAATGTTTTAAGTATTTCATATCCTCATACGATAATTTATTACTGATACATAAACCTTTTGTTTTTAGCTACATTTCAGGAAATTGGTTGAGACCTTTGGATTGATTATAATACAAGCTTTCTCATTTAAGATAATAAAATATAGGATCCAGTGGACAGTTTTGTGTACATTTGCTTTTTGGAAGTAACTGACATTAAGCAGTAGATACCTGAATTAAGAAAATGCAAGAGTGGCTAGCATTTGGAAATGGCAAACGTATGAAGGTGGTATACAAATGATTAATCTTTGAGGCACACATCTGGAATACTAATATTTTCTTGGCCATCTTTTTCTCTTACTCTGTTCTTTAGAACAAATGACTCATCACAAATAAGTTTAATCATGGCTTATTCCATTCATTCATCCATCCATCCATCCATCCATCCATCCATCCATCCATCCATCCACCCATCCATCCATCCATCTTTGGAGCAAGTAAACGTGCTAGGTTTAAGGATCACCTTTTGACCACTTTTCCATATCTTTATTTCTTTTTCCAAACCTCTGTCTGCTCCAGCCCTTCCTGTTCAATAAACATTGGTGTGTCCATGTTCCTGGACTAGCAGTTATATAGAAATAAATACAGCAGATTCCTTGCCATCAAGAAACTCATGGTCGGGATGGCTGGATGGCTCAGTTGGTAACAGTGCGAGCTCTTAACAAAAAGGTTGCAGGTTCCATTCCTGCCTGGGATGGTTGGCTGCCCCCGCAGCATCTAAAGATTGAAAATGGCACCTGGACTTGGAGCTGAGCTGCACCCTCCACAACTATATTGAAGGACAACAACTTGGAGATGGGCCCTGGAGAAACATACTGGTCCCCAATATTCCCAATAAATTTACAAAACAAAAGAAAAGAAACACATAGTTCATGGTAATGTGCCTTAAAATGTGATCTATGAACTGTTATTGGTACTTGAGGAAAAAGAAACTTGGCATAAATCAGCAACATCACTAAGCTTTAGTTCAACTGACATTTATTTCATAACAATATTTTCTCAATGTGGGAAGTCGTGTGTTGAATTGATTTCTGGAGCAAGCTGTTCATCTCCACGCAGACTGTCACCACTGCTCTGAGTACTGGTTTAGAGTCTACTTAGAAAGTAGATTTCATGACAAATATCAAATCCAATTGGGAAGGTCTAGTTGCATGGTGTGCTGAGTTGAGAAACTCCATTTAGGCTCAGACGTAGAAGGTACTGAGATGGATTACTAATGTCTGCCATGGGCAGTGGTCGCATGGTACAAGGAATTTGCTAATAGGTACCTTCTGTAGATCAGTTCCTGAAAATATGTTCCTTTCATTCCTGCTTCCATCCTGGTTCCATCTTGTTGCTACCTGTCTGACTCAGCTTTGGTTTGAGCAGCATTGTTGGTAACTCACTCTGCCTCGGCCTTGTCTGTAACTTCCTGCCGTGGGCTACTTCAAGGTAGCCTGTCTCTTTGGTCTCTGCCCTTACCCCCAGCTCTGGCCATGGACACACAATAAACTCATGGACATGAGAATAATCTGCCTCTATACTAATTTATCGTCTGATCTTAGAAGCCCCTCAAGAATGGAATTTAGAGGAAAAAATGCCCTGACCCAGGGAAGCTGCCTCCTGGCTGTCCCACCACCATCACTGCCTCATTACTTAACTCAGGAGAAATCTTCTGGACATCAGAATTTTTTCTGAATGTAGGGTCAATTTGCTGTAATGAATTCCCATATCTCTTCCTCCTGAGGAGATATAAACAAAAAGAATTGGATCTCAGTCACATTCACTTATCCAATCAGTGCTGCCCATTTTTCCCTTGGTAGAGAGATGAGTAATGTTTGTCCACAGTTCTCCAGGGACAATCCAAATATCAAGGGCTCTAGGCTCCCACTGCAACTAATTTTCTCTCTAGCAGAAATGGAGATGCAGAGGGGTTTCTGATACAACAGCTCTCCTTGGAGGCTCCATCCCCAGATGGTGACATCTGTCTCTGCCTACACAGAGGCAGCACTGGTTAAGTAAGTGCATAATGCTGTAACCCAGAGAGATTTTATCATGGTTTTTCTTGGAATGAGAGTGGTTCACATGCTCATGACGTGTTGAGAAAGATCCTCACTCTGCACACAGACCTGCTGAGTGGAGTGGAGGTGAGAACTTGGAACCCAGCCTTGTGAGGATTGGGGTCCCAGGCATGATTTAGACATTGGACATCAGTGGCAGGGTGATCCAAAGAATTGCTGATGTTGTTTTCCACAGACAGGGTGGGTTGAGTGTATACAGGTATTTGAATGGAAAGATGGATTTTTGTCTACCTCTTTGATCTGAGCAATCTACAGGCAAATGTCTTATTAGGCTGAATGCTTATTCTTCCCTTATCTGTCTTCATTGCTATGAACCCAAGAAAGTCAGGCCTCTAGATGGCAGGAAGTCATCTATGTTGACGTTCAACCCATGTTGAAGGTTAACTCCTGTTAACCTTCCATAAAAGCTGTTGGAAGCATCCAGGCATGGGCACCTGACCTTGGTCATGGGGCTGATACCAGAACAACCTCTCTGGCATGGATTGGGGTCATCTTCAGCTCACCTTCTGAGGCCTGGCCATCCACAACAGTGATCAGCCCCCTAGAGGAGTTCTCAGTTCTGAACTCCTGGGCAGAAGAGCTCAGTACTAACTTCAAGAAAGATGCCACAAAAGAGTTGAGGGTGCCTAGGATTTGGAATCAGATGGGAGCTCAAACTGTATCCCGTCCTCTTTAGCAGCTGTGTGACTTTAGGTTGGTTACTTACCCTCTCTCAGCCCCTGGGTCAATACCATTAATTCCAACAAAAATATTGTTTCCCTTGCAGAATGTATTCATTCACCAACTCCTTATTGAGTAAGCTCTGCTGTGGATCCTTGAGCTGGGGTAATTGGAAGTGAGCATTAAGTAACAGTAATCGACTGTGTCCTACAAACTTCCATTTGGTTAATTAGGTGGCCAAGGGTCCAGATCATGCCTGGTCAGAGTGGAGAGATGTGAAAGTTTTATTGGCAACAAGAAGGTGAGTCATGCTGGCACCTTCCCCCTGGCCATTCAGCATCAGCAAAGGGACCCCCAGACCCAGATTTGACATCACTCAGGAAAATGGGGAAAGCAAGAGGTGAAATCACAACTTGGAAACTTGCCGAAGGGGCTCCTCTTCCACGCACATAAGAAGTATTGATTTAGTAGTCCCAGTGAGAGGATCCAGATTAAAGTGAGTCATGGCTAGCTCTGCCCAGCCCTGCCTGTCTGACTGACTGACAGGGAAAGGTTGGACGGAAACATTCTTTTCCAAAAGAGGTCTTGGGGGGAAAGAATTTAACAGCTCAGGACACAAGCGGATCACAGCCAGAATCTCTAGCCACAGAGGAACTGCTGGTTAGAAACTGCAAGAATCCAGGGCTGTGCCTTTTAAAGAAGATGGATCAATAATCAGTGGGACAACCTGGGCACCCTGGAAGGAAAGGTATGTTTATGGGCATCAGTACAGTGCGTGTGTGTGTGTGTGTGTGTGTGTGTGTGTGTGTGTTACAAACCTATTACAGTGTCTTGGGGGGAGTGTGTTGAATGCAAAGGGAATAACCAGGGCTTTGGAATCAGATCCCTCTTTTGTTCAAATCTTGGCTCTGTTACTTCCTTGTTGGGTGATGCTGGACAAGTCACTACACTTCTCTAAACCTCTGTCTTCTCATTCAAAAAGATACAGATAATATCTACAGGTAGTGTTTCTTTTTTCATTGTGATAAAATATACATAACAAAATTTACCATCTTAACCACTTTTAAGTGTACTTTGCCATTAAGTACATTCACATAGTTGTGCAACCATTCCCACCATCCATCTGCAGGACCTGAGAATTAAAGTGTAAAACACCTTATGCCTCCTATACAGTCAGCGCTCAACTGGCATCAGCTCCTTTCAGAGAGAGGATATGTGAGTGGATAGAGCAAGTGTCCTTTGGACAGTTAAGTAGCCCTTGATAGGAGTCTGCAGTAAAAGCTCTTTACCGGCTGGGAGACTTGGTGATTTGGGGATTGGTTGGTTATAAGTTGGCAGTCAGGATTAGGTTTGTTTTTTCTGTATGAAGACATAGAAATAATGAGGTATTCCCAGGGTTTTTGCTGGGTCTGAGCTTAATACAATTTTAGAATAAACACCTGTCAGAGGAATTGCTGATTAAAGCCACTGCAGGTCACAATTATCCTGTCTCTAAGCCAAAGGTTCTCAACCGGGGTGATTCTTCCTCTCTGGGGAATGTTTGACCACGTACGGAGCCATTTTTTGTTTTCATGTCTAGGGGTGGAAGGGAGTGCAACTGGTATTAAGTGGGTTGAGGCCAGGGACGCTGCTAAACTTCGTGCAAAGCACAAAACATTTCCCCTCTGCAAACTTATCTGTCTCCAAATAATGTTAAGGTGGAAAAACCCTCTTGTAAACCAATGGAGTTAGGGATGAAGGAACTTTTAGAGACCCTGCTATGGGATCTCAGAGGCCAGAGATGCAGTATGTGAGTTCCTACCCAGGAAGTACAAGGACACCATAGAGGAGCACTAAAGAGGATGATCTAGACAGAGTCAGGCTTGACCACAGAAGAGGCCGTAATATTGAACCTAGTGGACCCCCCCTTACCCATGAGGGACATGTTCCAAGACCCTAGGGGATGCCTGAAACGGCAAATAGTACCCAAACTATATATATTATATGGTTTATAATGTATTCTATTATATATATATACTTTCACTTAAAGGAAGCACTTTATGGCTTCTCTTTGGTATATCTGAATTTCCAGCTTCACTACTCTTGCACTTTGAGGCCATTATTAAGTAAAATAAGGGTTACATGAACACAAGCACTGTGATACTAAGATAGTTGATTGAATAACCAAGTCTGCCACTAAATGACTAGTGGTGGGTAGCATATACAGTGTGGACACACTGGACAAAGGGGTGATTCATGTCCTGGGCTGGACAGAATAGGATGGTGTGAGAATTAATCACGCTACTCAGAATGGTGTACAATTTAAACCTTGGGAATTGTTTATTTCTGGACTTTTCCATTTAATATTTTTAGACCATGGTCATGTAACTTAAGGTAAGGGGGGACTATTGTAATAACAATAGCAGCTAATAGTGATGAGAATGTCCTATGTGTCTGGCATTGAGCTAAGCACTGATCATTTAACCAGTACTCTTTAATGCTTTTGCCAAGAGCATTAGTAATAATTCTATAATTATACAATTTATAGATATAGTTAATATGTACTATAATTTACAATTTATTGAGCACTTGCCACATGGCAGGCACAAAGCTCTTAACATTTATCATTTCATTTCATCTTCACAACATCGCCTGTGACCCAGATTAATGCCACCCATTTTATGGATGAAGAAACTGAGGTTGAGTAGCTAGGTGTGGTCATGCTGTTAAAAAATACTTGAGCTGGGATCCAAGCTCATTTTAATCTTACTCCTGGGTATACTCTCCTAACCACCAATCCATACAACCCATATACTAAATTTCTTCTGCCTGGAACAACTTTCCCTCCTCTAGCTGCCTGGGAAACTCCTACCTGAACTGCAAAACTCAGTTACAATGCCTCCTCCTCTGTGAAGCCTTTCCTTATCTGACACCAGGAAGGGGTTCATTTCCTGAGTACCCAAAGCATTGTGCATGTGTCTATTATATTGCTTATCAAACTATTCTGAAATGATGTGAACAATGTTCACTTCCCCTCAAACTCTAAATTTTATAACCACAGGGCTAAGTTATCTTTCTCTTTTATGTCATTGACTGACTTTGGAGAATGCCACCAATGAGGCAGCCCATTCCATTTTTGGTTGGATTTCACTGTTAGAAAGTTCCTTGTTAGGGTGAACCACACAGCCATCCTCTTTAACATACACCTCCCAATAGCAGGAAGCAGTTTGTTCTACCGCATCCCGCTCATTGAAGCTTTTCAGATACTGAGGGCATCTGTCATTTGTCCCAAGAATCTTCCCTGACCACGTCATGTGGTGTCCCCAGCCATTTCCTACAGAAAATTCTACAAAGTTCCCTCACTGTACTTCCCTCTTTCACAAAAATCTTGTTCATTTATCTCCTTGTTTGTCATTTGTACCCTGACAGAAACTGTGGGGTCTAGGGAAGCGGGACCTTGCTTGGTGATTCACCTTTGTATGTCTTATGCTCAGCCCAGAGTGTGACAAACTTTGTTGAAAGCATAGGTGAACAATAGTTTGGGGGCTTGAATGTAATAGGAAAATCAGAATGGTAAGAAATTAAAGACAGCCTTGAAGGTCATCTCAGTAAAGATGGCAGCCTTAGGACGAAGAGCTCTAGTGAGGACCTCAATAGACTCCACTTGCTTTTAAATGACCTGTCTTGCTGCCTCTCTAACTATCCGCAGTTGGGAATAAACATTTTTCTGGTCCTGCATTGTCAACTGTTGGAATTATGTGTGCTGTATTGTATTCCAGGGCAATCTGGGTTTACCTGGGGGCTTGGAGGTTGCCAAGGGAATTAAGTATTCCTGATGAAAGTGTGCAGCTCCTTTTCATGGCCATCTTTTTTGTCCACCTCATTCACTCAGGCAATATTTATTAGAGACTCACAATCTTCAAGGCCCGGTGCCTTACTCTAGTCCTTGAAATTGACTCAGATTACCCACAGGTTGCTACTCCCCCATCCAATGCAATAAAGTCACCAATAATAGCTGAGCTCATTGACAACTGTCCTACCCACCTAACCCCAGGCCATTTGATCTCCAACATGGACCCAAGTGCCTCTATGACTCAGATTCCCTAGATTCACATCTTCCATTTGACTCTAGTGCTGGCTCATAATACATTTCTCTTTGCTCCAAATTCTCATCCAGGTATTTGGACCGAGGCCCATTTCTCTGTTTTCTTGCTAAGATTGTTGCTTCAGCTCCATCATCCCCTATTTCACCTCCCAGCCTTTTCAAATCTCAACTCTGCTTTGCGCCCAGAACCACTGAGATGAGGGCTATTGAAATGTTCTACTGGAGCTATGTTAGTGTCTTTGATGTGGACCTCAAAATTTGGACGAGTCAGTGGAAAGCTCTTGACTGGAGTATGGCCAAGTATCTTATTCAGAGATGCAAGTTACTGTTCTCTTACCCCATGCCTATGACAAGTATTACTGATTATGGCTTTCCTCCCTACTGATTCTAGTTGTGACCTCATAACTCTTCCCAAGATGACACTCTAGGCAGCCACTACCAAGAGACGGTCATTGGCAGGTGGGATTAAATGTTTGTGCCATTCCCACTCAAGCTTCTTCCATTGGTCTCCTGTTCTACCTGCAGCAAAGGTATGTCATGTGAAACATGGGGGATATGAATATGAATCAATCAGTGACCTCTGACTTCCTTTTGGTGGGCCTCTTCAGTCACTCAGGGTCACCTCAGCTACTCTTCTCCCTGGTGGCTGCCATGTTTATCATGGGCCTCCTGAGCAACACTGTCCTGCTCTTCCTGATCTGCATGGATTCCCGGCTCCACACACCCATGTACTTTATGCTCAGTCAACTTTCCTTGTTTGATGTTGGCTTCCCCCTGGTCACCATCCCCAAGATGGCATCAGAATTCCTGCAGGAAGAAGGTTCCATCTCCTTTGGGGGTTGTGCAGCTCAAATATTCTTCCTTACAATGATGGGTGTGGCTGAGGGCATCCTATTGGCCCTTATGTCCTATGACCGTTATGTTGCTGTGTGCTACCCCCTGCAGTATCCTGTGCTTATGAGGCAGCAGGTGTGCTTGCTCATGGTGGGCTGTTCCTGGCTGGCAGGTGTGCTCAATGCCTCCATTCAGACCTCCATCACTCTGCACTTCTCCTACTGTGCCTCCCGCATTGTGGACCACTTCTTCTGTGAGGTGCCAGCCCTGCTGAAGCTCTCCTGTACAGACACTTCTGCCTATGAGTTGGCGCTGTCCGTCTCCGGGGTGCTGATCCTTGTGCTTCCCCTTTCCCTCATCGCCACTTCCTATTGCCATGTGTTGGGGGTTGTTCTACGCATGCACTCAGAGGAGGCCCGAAACAAGGCTTTCACCACCTGCTCTTCACACATCACAGTCGTGGGGCTCTTTTATGGTGCAGCTGTGTTCATGTACATGGTACCAGGTGCCTACCACAGCCCACAGCAGGACAACGTGGTCTCCCTCTTCTACAGCCTAGTCACCCCAATGCTTAACCCCCTCATCTACAGTCTGAGGAACCGGGAGGTGAGAATGGCTTTGGTTAAAGTGCTCAACAGAGCTGGGGTCAGGCCAAAGTGATGACCACATAGGGGGCTGCTGGTGTGGTTTCAGCCGTCCTCCACCCCACGCATCACCTCAACACACCCACTTGTAATGCAGCTACTAAGATCTTATGTTAAAGGCTGAGTGTCTAGCTTCTTCCCATCCCAAGACTAGCTGGGTTCATGTTTTCTCCCATGGATTTATGGAAATTAATGGTAGGATCCCCAATCACTTTTAGTATATTCTTTCCCTATTCTTTAGTACTATTTATATGAATGAAAGGCCCTACTTTGTAAAGTTGAGATCTCCCTATTAATGAATGTCTTCATCTTCCCAGACTGTAATGATAAAATTGTGTGACTTAAACAACAGAAATTTACTTTCTCACAGTTCTGGAGGCTGAGAAATCTAAGATCAAGGCACCAGCTTATTCTATTCCTGGTAAGGGCTCTCTTCCTGGCTTGTAGACAACTGCTTTCTCACTGTGTCCTTAGATGGCAGAGAGAGAGTGCTCTGGTGTCTCTTCCTCTTCTTATAAGTGCATCAGCCCTATGGAATGCCCTTATTATCTCATTTAACCTTTATTACTTCCTCACAGGACCTATTTCAAATACATTCACATTATAGGACTTCAGTATATGAATTTGGGGGGACACAAACATTCAGTCCACAACAGTGAATTAATCATTATAATTATTAACAATCATAATAATTAATAATACAAATATATTTTGTATAAGTAAGATATATAAATTATAATGATAAATATTAAGTAATTATAATAAGGTGAGATTAGTAAAAATAATTATATTAGTAACACTAACATTTGTTGAACACTTGATTTGACAATTGTACATCATTTTATTCTCTCAGCAACTTTGTAATGCAGAAACTGTGATGTTTTCTGGGTACAAAAAAATAATGAGTCTCCCAAAAGAAAGAGCCCCCAGTGGTTGCACATGGGGAAGTGCCAGAACTGGTATTTGAACCCAAGGTTTTCTGGTGGTAAAGACGCAATTCTTGAAATAATTGTGCTTTGTTCATTGTTGAGCAGATGATAACTGCAGTGAGTTCTATGTTTGTGTGTGTTGGGAGTTTGGACCAGGAAACATCAGAGTGACCACCTCGATATTAGGATATCCATTCTCTATCAAGGAGTATTTTGTCAAGGCCTTTTTACGTTAATTATTTCATTTTATTTTTTTGTTGAGAATTGGGAATAATTGACAAATATAATTATATATATTTAAAGTGTACAACGTGAATTTCCAGTCAAGATGGTCGAGTAGGTAAATGCTGTGCTTGCCTCCTCTCACAACCACATCAAAATAACGAATAAACTACAGAACAACATCACTGAGAATCTCCTGAAGTCTAGCTGAACAGAAGTCCTACAACTAAGGATATACAGAAGCCACATCAAGACTTGCAGGAGCAGCAGAGATATGGAACGGGCTGGTCCCATACCTGTGTGTGGTGGTTAAAAATCAGGAGGGCTGTCAGCTGAAGAGGTCCACCTTGAGGAGTGAGGGGTCCCAGTCCCACACCAGGTTCCCCAGCCTAGGGGTCCAGTGCTGGGAAGAAAAATCCTCACAACTTCTGGTGGTGAAAACAGGTAGAGATTGTGACTGAGTGAGATGAAGGCAGCTGGAGTCCCAGGCATTTCACTTAAAGGACCCACTCAAGGACTTACTCTCTGATTAACTAACTTGCTCTGGCTCCAGTGTGCTTGGGTAGCAGTAGGAAAGTTGCCAACGAGGAGGAACTGAATCTTCTGGCTCCAGGGTGAAAGCTAGAAGGACAGCTTTCTCCAGAAGTGCCGGCAGAGGCACTGTTCTTTTGTGGAGCCTTCCCCTCTCCCAGCATGCAGATGTAGGTGACCACCATATCTTAATCCCTATCAATCTGGCTAACATTGTTTGCCCCACCCTGGTGATTCTTTGAGACCCCACCCCATCCAATTTGTGGACCCACTCAAGCCACTTCTAGTAGCTTTTCCATACAAATGGCCTGTCTTGGCTCATACTGTGACTTTCCTAATCCTAAAAATCTCTCAAAAGTTCACAAAACCAAAACAAGCAACATCTGGCCTTGGCAGGCCCTGTACCCCTTGCTGAGCAGCTCCAAAGCCCAACACTAGCAGCATCCAGCTCAGTTCACGGCTTGGCCTCTCAAGGTACCTCCAAGCTCAAAGTGGGGGGCTGCCATCTGTGAATTTCTTTGTGGCTCATGCCAGGTGGCCCCAGGTAGGGCACAGGCTGCAGTTGAACTTGGCTTTCAGCAGGGCCCCCCCAGGAGGCCCTGGGGCCATCATGCCCAGTGCGTGGCTTCATATTAAACCAGAGCACCACCCATCTGCCTCCATAGACAACATACCCAAAGGGCAAACTTGGCAGGCACCATAGCCCTGCTAAAGTGAATCCTGCTTCATAGGGTCAAACCTGGCAAATCAGTTCCTCCACTGTAGTCATGGCCAGTCCTTACAACCAATCAGCCTGAGGGTCAATCCCTCCCATTAATGTGCAAACAGCAACCAAGGCTCAACTACAATAGGAGGGCACACACAACTCACACAAGGGATACACTTGGAGCACCCAGCTCAGGTGACCAGGGAGACTGTGCCACTGGGCCCTACAGAACACCTACCACATATAATCACTCTGCTAAGACTGAGAGGCCTAGCAGCTCTATCTAATACATAGAAACAAACACATGGAGGCAGCCAAAATGAGGAAAAAAAGAAATACATCCCAAATGAAATAGGAGAAAACTCCAGAAAAAGAACAAAACAAAATGGATGCAAGCAACCTACCAGGTATAGAGTTCAAAACAGTGGTTACAAGGATGCTCAAAGAACTTAATGGGAACTTCAACAAAGAGATAGCAAGAATAAAAAAGGACACAGAAACCATAAAAAAGAACCAGTCAGAAGTGAAGAATACAATAATGAAATGAAGAATGCACTAGAAGGAATGACCAGCAGACTAGATAAAGCAGAGGATCAAACAGCAATTTGGAAGACAAGGTAGCAGAAAACACCCAGTTGGAAAAGCAAAAAGAAAAATGAATCCAAACAAAATGAGAAACGTTTAAGAGACCTCTGGGACAATATCAAGCATAAAAACATTCACATCATAAGGACACCTAAAGGAGAAGAGAGAAAGCAAGTGATTATAAACATATTTGAAGAAATAATGACTTGAAAATTTTCCTAACCTGGTGAAAGAAATAGATATACAAGCCCAGGAAGCGCAGAAAGTCCCAAACAAGATGAATCCAAACAGGCCCACACCAAGACACATTATAATTAGAATGGCAAAGGTGAAAGATAAAGAGAGAATCCTAAAAGCAGCAAGAGAAAGGCAACTAGTAATTTATAAGGGAGCTCCCATAAGATTGTCAGCTGATTTCTCAACAGAAGTTTTGCAGGCCAGAAGGGACTGACACAAAAAATTCAAAGTGATGAAAAGCAAGGACCTACAACCGAAATTACTCTACCCAGCAAAGCTATCATTTAGAATTGAAGAATAGATAAAGAGCTTCCCAGACAAGAAAAAGCTAAAGGAGTTCATCACCACCAAACCAGTATTACAAGGAAAGTTAAAGGGATGTCTTTAAGATTTTTTAAAAAAGTCAAAATTATGAATAATAAAATAACAATAGCTACATATCTGTCAACAACTATGTTAAATGTTAATGTATTAAATGCTCCACTCAAAAGATATAGGAGGACTGAATGGATAAGAAAAGAAGATCCTGACATATGCTACCTACAAGAGACTAACTTCAGATCAAAAGACACACACAGACTGAAAGTAAAGGAATGGAAAAAGATATTCCATGAAAATGGAAATGAAGACAGCAACAACAACAACAACAACAAAAGCTGGACTAGCAATACTTACACCAAACAATATAGACTTTAAAACAAAGGCTATATGAGGAGACAAAGAATGAGCCTGTAATCCCACTTCAGGGTATTTATCTGAAGAAACCTAAATGCTACTTTGAGGGGACGTGTGCATACATATGTTCATTGCAGCATTGTTTACAATGGCTAAGATGTGGAGGCACCCTGGTTGTCTGTCAATGGAAGAATGGATAAAGAGGAGGTGATATATATATATATATATATATATATATATATATATATATATATATATATGCATATACATATGTGTATATATATATATATATATACACACATACATATACGTATATACAATGGAATATTGATTGGCCTTAGAAGGGAATGGGTTCTTGCAGTGGCATGGATGGACCTGGGCGGTATTGTGCTGAGCGGTGTGTCAAACAGAAAAAGACAGATGCAATGGGATTTTGCTTATATGTGGAATCTAAAGAACAAAATAAACAAAACAGAAACAAACTCATAGATACAGAGAACATATTGATGGTTACCAGATAGGAGGGGGTTGGGGGTGAGTGGAAAAGGGGAAGGCTATTAAGACATACAAATTGGTTGTTACACAGTAATCATAGGGATGTAGGGTATAGCATAAGGAATATAGTCAATAATATTGTAATAACTATGTATGTTGTCATATTGGTACTAGATTTGTTGGGGTGATAGATGGGTAGGGGTTCAGGGCAGGGTGAAAAAGGTGAAGGGATTAAGAAGTACAATCCGATAGTTACAAAATAGTCAAGGGGATGTATTACAGAATTGTACACCTGAAACCTATGTAACTTTACCAACCATTGTCACCCCAATGAACTTTAATTAAAAAAAACAAAAACAAAATCGTCATGGGGATGTAAAGCACAGGGAATATAGTCAATAATGTGGTAATAACTATGTACAGTGCCAGGTGAGCACTAGACTAGTCAGGGGGATCATTTGTTAAATGATAGAAATGTCTAACCTCTATGCTATACACCTGAAATATAAAATAATATTTAATGTCAACTGTAATTGAAAAATTTTAAAAGGGGGGGGGAAGGTGAAGGGGAACAAGAGGACCAAATTTCCAGGTGTAAAACAAATAAGTCATGGGGATGTAATGTACAGCATGGGGAATATACTCAATAAGACTGTGATAGTGTGGTATGGTGTCAGATGGTTGCTGGACTTATAGTGATCACTTCTTTAGGTATATAAATGTTGAATAACTATACTGTACACCCGAAAGTAATATAACATTGTATGTTAGCTACATTTTAATAAAAATATTTTTTAAAAAGTTAGTGTGTGTGTGGGTGTACACCATACACCAAATATACCCTTCCATATATCCTGAAAGCCTTAAGCTTTAATCACATATGGTCAGAATTTTTATTATGTTTACATGTACTATGAACATAAGTACCTTACAGATTTCAACCACTGCTTTGAAGATACCCTTCACATTTTCCTTTGTTTATTTGCATACTATTCAGTCATCATCCTTCATTTTACTTAGCATCTCAAAGCACTGACTGAGATTTCATATAATATTTCCACAGTTGAATAATTCCAGGCAAATTTGCAGGTCATTTATATAAAAATAATGCTTTGTACCACAATATATTATTAATTTGCTGAAAAGTGGTCCCACTCCTGGACTCAAGTGCCCGGAATTGGATGAACCACAGTGGGTGGTTCATAACAAATTCTTGTGATTTCTCTGTTGGCCCATATTTATTGTTTTAAATAGATACTTCCAGTAGTGTGCTTAATTATCACCTCATTAGATTCTTTAACCTAGAAACTAAAACCTTCTACCCAACCAAATATTAAGGCATGGTAAGAATATCCTTGGGCATACAAATTCTTAGAATTATTAATACACAGAAACGTGTATTGGAAAGATTTTGGATAAAGTGGGTAATCAAAAGGAGAGAAAAACCCAGGGGATGTTTTCATTCATTTACAAAATAACCTTGGTAATATTTGGTAAACACTGTAAAAGAGGAACGATAATCATAGTAACCCATAACTAGATGTCTAGGTAATATCAGCACAGTGAGGGTTGGGGGAGACATAGTGACGACCTTCTACTGAAGATCAAAATTCTCTTATGGGCAAGAAATAACAGACACCTTCTCAAAGCTGTGAATAATGTGTAAAATGATGACCAATGAACCTATTTTCCCCTGCAGACACCTCAATTTGTGTGTAGCCAGCACTGTGGTCCAGGATTGAGGAAAATTCCAGAGGAAGGAAAGTCTAACTGTTGTCTTGTAGTGTTTTTTGCTCAGGGAGAGAAATTTCCAATCAGACAGGAAGAAAATACACAACTACCCTATGATAACTCTACACCATAAATATTTCCAAATAAAAAGGAAACCAGGGGAGTTGGCAACAGGGTCATAGTGCACCTTTGTTCTTGATTCATGCATTCATGCATTCTTTCAGTAGATACAGTTTATAATCACTACTGCCACCTCTACTCTCACTACTGTCAGAGTTGACTGAAATGTAAACTCTGGTCTGGCTGTGCTTATCCTATTAGGCTCCACAGTGGCACAAATTGCACCTTTCCTTACCATCTAGGACTGAGTGAGACAATCTCTTTCTGTGATGTCACAGCAGACCATGCTAAAGTCTGCCATGAAATATAACACATGCAATTATCAAGGCAACCTATGAGTGTCTTGAAAGCTTGAGACCTATACTTTTCATACCCAGCTGATAAGCACAGAGCAAGTGCATATTGTTATAAAAATGTTTTATTACTTTATGTATCAGGTTCTGAACACTGTTCAAGATATCAAATGTGCATAATTAATTCCCAGACCCTTCCCTTTGGAATACTATAATACAGTAGGGAAGAGTAATGTGTAAAAAAAAAAAAAAGAAGAAGAAGAAAAATGAAGACACAACATTTTAATAAAAGCCACAACCTAGAACCTCTAAAAAGTAGCTGTTACATGAGATATAATTCAAGGAATTATATATCAAAACAAAATGTGTTATTGTAAAATATAAACTGTAGAAGGATTAAATAATTCTTTTATTTTCTAAAATATAAAAAACATAATAATTTGAATTTTCCCATAGATACTATGCAATTCCAATTATCTTAACAGTAGGACTCATAGGGTTTCAATCACTTGACAGAGTAAATAGGTATTTGCAGCTATAAATAAGCTAATAAAAAAGTCACTTGCCCTTCTCATAAACTTATTGAAGGATGTGCAATACCAAACAAGTTTGTATAGTAGACAGAAACAGAACACAAGACTAATGATCCACAATACAACATACACATTTATGTGTGTCAAGCATGTATCTGGAAGAACAGAGATGAAAGTCAAGAGCAGTTGTTGATGATTCTACTGTGTTTCCCTGAAAATAAGACCTACCCAGACAATCAGCTCTAATGCGTCTTTTGGAGCAAAAATTAATATAAGACCCGGTATATTATTATATTATATTACATTATATTACATTATATTACATTATATTACATTATATTACATTATATTATATTATATTATATTATATTATATTATATTATATTATATTATATTATATTACATTACATTATATTATATTATACCTGGTCTTATATTATAGTAAAATAAGATCTTATATTAATTTTTGCTCCAAAAGATGCATTAGAGCTGATTGTCCAGCTAGGTCTCATTTTCAGGGAAACACGGTATGAAGAGGGAATGGGTATCTAGGGAAAAGAAGCATGAATGAGAATTATTCTGATTATTTTAGAATTTTGTACTGCTGCATGATTATTATGAAAAATAAGACCTTTAAGGGCGGAGTAGGCAAATTCCCAACTTATTTATTAATAAAATGTAATTGAAACACAGCATGCCCATTAATTACATATTGTCTATGACTGCCTTTGTGCTTTAACAGCAGAGGTGAGTAGGTGCAGCAGAGAGCATATGGTCCGCAAAGCTGAAAATATTTACTATCTGTCACTCTACAAAAAGTAAAACCATGCTTTAAAGTGTAAATGAGTGGAAATTTTTAAAATATTCACCCTATGCTTCCATGATTAAAAATATCAATTTCTCCAAAAATGTAGAGCAGCAATACAAATCCATTCAGAATCCGAATTATTTCAGAGTGATCAGACCATTTTCAACATTTATATGGGGGAAAATGTACAAAAATAGTCACAAAAAGTAAAAAGTAGAATGAGGAAAGACTTGATCAACCAGGAATCAAGTTATACACTGTCATGCGGGGAGTCATGCGGGGTCTCTAGTCCCACTCCCCACATAAGAACGCAGGACACGGTGAGGCCAAAAAGGAACACCATTGGAGCCACAGACAGGGGAGTCATACCACTACAGTCTCGCTAGCGGCTGGGTTGGAGACTCAGGAAGCAGGAGCCACATGATCCACAACACGCCGTCCACTTGTCTCTGCCAACCAACCTCACTTGCTAGCTGCAATCTGCTGTGTTAACTTCAATCCACTCTTGCTAGCTCAGCCACCATCTTCTCACTGGCCCCCATTTTCTGCTAGCGTAACCACAGCAGTTATATTACTGGCCACTGGCTCACTGGTTACAGCTGACGGCCAACTAGCCATAGCTGATAGCCATCCAGTCACAGTTGATGGCCATTTCTACCTGAGCCAGCACCTTTCCACGTGTGGCTGAGAGCCTGGAAACTGCACTCCTGGCTCTGTCCCCACACTCCACCCCTACAGGGTCTCGCCTCACAATCTACGAGACAAGCATCTTCCGCGAGGGGCCCTGTGCGAGGAGCCTGGAGGTGAATGCAATATCCTGGATACAGCCAGGGTTTCTCAGGGCACCACCAGTTCTTCTGGGCACAGCCAGACTTCCTGGGCTTCCCAGGGTACCACTCGTCTCCCCGGGCACAGCCAGGGCCTCTCAGGGCACTGCAACTCTCTCTGGGCACAGCCAGACTTCCTGGACTCAGCCAGGGCTCTCAGGGCACTGCCACTCTCTCTGGGCACAGCCAGACTTCCTGGACTTAGCCAGGGTTCTCAGGGCACTGCCACTCTCTCTGGGCACAGCCAGACATCCTGGACACAGCCAGGGCTCTCAGGGCACTGCCACTCTCTCTGGGACTCTCAGGGTACTGTGCTAGAACAACAGGGACTCACAGTCAAGGTGCTAGAAAAACAGCGACTCACAGTCAAGGTGCTTACATATTCTCGATGGCGGCCGGTCAAGACAAAGGAAGCAAACATCCACCGGTACATGGTGGTATGTTCCCAAGCAAACAGTCAAGCGGTCCATTAAATTAGGGATAGAAGGCAATTCCCCATAATCCATAGTCATTCTCCAGGGCTGTGTGTTAGCCTCACAATGTGTGCCCTCTCCGCAAGACGAGGGTTCCAAGTCCAATATGGGGGTGAGGGCCTCAGCAAGAACTTCCCAGCCCACAGGGCCGCAACGAAGTTCACTTTCTCCGGCCTATGCTGGTTGGGGAACCATCCACGTCTTCCCACCCCTCCACAGGTGCCCAGCTCTCCGGGAGCTGCTCCTCCTGATCATCCTGAGACTGAGCTTTCATACATATAAACTGCTCCATTACTTTTCGGAGAGTTTCGGTGGACACCACACCCTGCTTGCTGCGCCATGTGTTGTGCAGGGTGTCATGTGGGGTCTCTAGTCCTGCTCCCCACATAAAAACGCAGGATATGGTGAGGCCAAAGAGGAACACCCATGGAGCCATAGATAGGGGAGTCAAACCACTATAGTCTCACTGGCAGCTGGGTTGGAGACACAGGAAGCAGGAGCCACACAATCCGCAACACACCGTCCACTTGTCTCTGCCAACCAACCTCATTTGCTAGCTGCAATCTACCATGCTAATTGCAATTTGCTCCTCCTAGCTCAGCCACCATCTTCTTGCTAGCCCCCATTTGCTGCTAGTGTAGCCACAGCAGTTATATTAGTGGCCAATGGGTCACTGGTTACAGCTGACGGCTAACTAGCCACAGCTGATGGCCATCCAATCACAGTTGATGGCCATTTACTACCTGAGCCAGCACCTTTCCACGTGAGGCCGAGAGCCTGGAAACTGCACTCCTGGCTCTGTCCCCACATACACAAAAAAGAAACCAGGAGAAATTAGAGTAGTGATTAAAAAAAAAAAAAAAAAAAAGATTTCTGGGCCAGCCCGGTGGCTCAGGGGGTTAGAGCTCCATGCTCCTAACTCCGAAGGCTGCCAGTTCGATTCCCACATGGGCCAGTGGGCTCTCAACCACAAGGTTGCCAGTTCAATTCCTCAAGTCCCGCAAGGGATGGTGGGCTCTGCCCCCTGCAACTAAGATTGAACACGGCACCTTGAGCTGAGCTGCCTCCCGGATGGCTCAGTTGTTGGTTGGAGCACGGGCTCTCAATCACAAGGTTGCCAGTTCAATTCCTCAACTCCTGCAAGGGATGGTGGGCTGTGCTCCCTGCCACTAGCAACGGCAACTGGACCTGAAGCTGAGCTGCACCCTCCACAACTAAGACTGAAAGAACAACAACTTGAAGCTGAACAGAACCCTCCACAACTAAGATTGAAAGGACAACAACTTGACTTGGAGAAAAGTCCTGGAAGTGCACACTGTTCCCCAATAAAGTCCTGTTCCCCTTCCCCGATAAAATCTTTTTTTAAAAAAAAAGATTTCCCAGAAGGTCTAGGTGAAGTTTCTTCCTCAATGTGTGAATAAGAAAATCTTTAACTTTGCCCCAGGAAGTATTAGAAACTATAGAAATACAATACTTAGTATGAGGAGGACACTAGGGACACTAGAAAAAAAAGTTGGGAAGAACCCATGCTCTTGGTGACGTCACTGAACCATAGGATGAACCAAACTAGACCCACTATATTCTGAAGATCCAGTTTGACTGCATTTTGTCGTAACCTGTAGCTGAAAGCCTTCTTCCTGAGATAAGAATATAGAAACTTAATTAGGTGTGCCTTGCCTGAGTATTACATCAGTGACAGTCTGTATGCACAACAACAGCAAAGGAGACCATTTATTAAACAGGATAGAAATGAATAACCTGTGAAACTAAAACGCTGCATCTCTGCTCTTTCCCCAGACGCAGAGCAGTGTATCCAGTGCCCAGCTCGAGCATAGGGGCCGATAACCGGGCTCTCAACTACGTCCTGCTCATCTCTCTCCTCCTGTGCTTTCTCTGCTTCTTACTCTTCTTTATCCGTCCCAACACCACTACCTGCATCCTCCGACAGATCACATTTGGGGCTGTGTTCACTGTGGCTGTTTCCACTGTTCTGGCCAAAACCATGCCTGTGATTCTGGCCTTCAAAGCCATGGAGCCAGGAAGAACAGGCACCTGCTGGTGTCAGGGGCTTCTGTGTCATTCCCATGGGCTCTCTGATCCAAGTGATCGTCTGTCGAGTCTGGCTAGGAACTTCTCCCCCTTTCATTGACATAGACACACATTCCAAGCCCAGAAACCTCATCATCGTGAGCAACAAGGGCTCGGTCACTGCGTTCTACTGTGTCCTGGGATACCTGGGCTCCTTGGCCCTGGGGAGCTCTTCCTTGGCTTTCCTGGCCCGGAACCTACCGGACACCTTCAATGAAGCCAAGTTCCTGACGTCCAGCATGCTGGTGTTCTGCAGTGTCTGGGTCACCTTCTTCCCCGTCAATCACAGCACCAAGGGCAAGGTCATGGTGGCAGTGGAGATCTTCTCCATCTTGACATTTAGTGCTGGATTACTAGGCTGCTACCTTATTCTATGACTCAATAAGAACTGTTTGAAAGGTCTGAGGAATAGAACAGGTCCCAAGGAGAACAGATATTCTGAGGTTTTATCTCATAAGTCTCTATCACACTTTTAGGCTTTTACACAATTAACCACCTTGGTTGTTTATCAGCTATTACAAAACAACTCAAATTGTTTGAGCTCTTTATTTATCAAGGGGTTTCCTCTCTCTTTTCAAGTTCATATGTACAACTACCTTCAATCATCAAGATTCACAAATAGGACTTCTAACTCTGATTAATGACTATCCTCAAAGTTTTTGCTATTGAATCTAGTCATTCCTTCCAGCATTAAACACATTCTCTATTTCTTTAGCCACCCTCTAACCTGGAAAACTCATTTTATAAACTTAGAAATTTTCAGATCACTCTCCATTTTGCCTTCGCTGTTTTCTTTCATCACCTGACAGTTACTACAAAGATTCATATTTGGGTAAAATATCTCAGTTATATATACTGTCTTTTATGTTGTCTTCTGACTCCTTTCAAGTTTTTAAACTTTAGTTTTAATATATACTTGGAATTGTTTCCTGAAGGCAGAGTTAGTTGATTTTTTAAATCCAGTGTAAATCATTTATTAAATCATCATTCCCAACTTACTTAAAATGCTAACTTTATCACATGGTAAGCTTCCATAAATACAAAGAATTGTTCCTGGGCCCTCTGTACTCCTCCCTCAATTTTTTATTTTTGTTGGTTTTCTTCTCTCCAATAACAAACTTTAGAGAATGTTTTGGTAATTACTCTATATTCCATTATGGTTCTTTATTTTTCTTAAAAGTTCTTATTTCTCCTCATTAGACTTATAGTCCATATAAATTTCTGAATCAATATTTCCATTTCTAAAAAATATATCACAGTTTTAATTTACTACTTTGAATAGTTTGATGAAAGTGTCCTCCCGAAAATTTTATTCCCTTTCATAATGCATTATCATTTTTGTTTTATTTTCTCTATTGTATTTTTTTTTCGGTCATTGATTTCTATTCTTACTTTTAATATTTCCTTCTCTGCTTGCTTTGATTCTTTTGTTCTTCTTTTTCTAATTTGTTGAGGTGGAGATTTGATTATTGATTTGCAACCTTTCCTGTTTTCCAATGTATGCATTCAGTGTTATAAATTTCTCTTGGCACTGATATAGCTGAATCTCACAAATTGTGGTATATTTAATTTCATTGTCATTCAGTTCTATGTATTTTTAAATTTCCTTTGAGAGTCTTTACTTAAACAATGGATTATGTACATATATGTTGTTTAACTTCAAATTGATTGGACATTTTCCTGTTATATTTGTAATTGACTAGATATTGATTCCATTGTCAGAAAACATAATCTGTATGATTTCAATTCCTTTGAATGTGTTGAGGTTTGTTTCACAAACCCAAATATGATCTATCTTTGTGGATGTTTCATAGGTGCTTGCTAAGAATGCATAGTCTGCTGTTGTTTGGTTTATTGTCCTATAAATGCCAGTCGAGTGGTTACAAATGTCAATTGGATACTGTTGTTTGATGGTATTATTCATTTCCTCTATACTGTTGCTGACTTTTTGTCTAGTAATACTCTCACAATTACTGAAGGGGGTGTTGAAGTCCTCAGTTACAATTTTGGATTTCTTTATTTGGTTATATCAGTTTTTGATTAATGTATATTGATGTTCTATTGTAATTACTATGTCTTCTTGATGAATTGATCCTTTTATCATTGTGCAATGACCCACTTCATTACTAGTAAATTTCTTTGATCTCACATCTACTTTAGTTGATATTAACATAGACACTTGTTTTTTTGTTTGTTTGGTGTAACTTTTTCCATCCTTTACTTTCAACTTACCTATGTCAATGTATTTGAAGTAAGTGTCTTATAGATAGCATATACTTAGGTCATGGTCTTTTATTTATTTTGACAAATTCACTTTTAATTGGTGGTGTATTTAATTTGTATGTATTTTAGCATTACTGAAGTGTAATTGATATACAAAAACTATGCTTTAAATGTATCTTTATGGGTTTGGACATAGGCATACAACTGTGATAATCATCATCACAACCAAGGTGCTAAACAAATCCAACACTATCAAAAATTAACTTGCATCCTTTTCTGTGTGTGCATGTATTTTTGTAAATACACAGGTGATTTAAGTGTCAATAACAATTGGTTATTTATTTTTGGTTTATAACTCCTCTTTTTTAACTACATGATTTAAAAAGATAAATGCCTAAACCAATAATTATAAAATTATGTTAATGAGCACACAGTCTATAAAGATGTAATTTGTGACAAAGCAATATAAAATGTGTGTGGGGGGTGCAGCTATATTAGCAAAATTTTTGTATACTATTGAAAAAAAGTTGGTATTACATCAAAATAGATTGTTATAAATTAAAATGTTAATTGTAATCCCCAGGACTACTAAACAAATAACTAAAAAACAAAAAGTAACAGACAAAAATAAACTGATATATACAGGTGACAGAATGGTGGTTACCAGAGAGAAAAGAGGGTGGGAGGAGGGTGAAATGAGTAAAGGGGATCAGATCATGGTAACAGAAGGAAACTAGACTTCAGGTGGGGAGCATGCAATAGAGTACACAGATGTCAAAATATAATCTTGTATACCTGAAAAGTATGTTATTATAAATGTTATCCCAGTAAATTCTTTAAAAAGAAATGAGAAGGGAATCAAAATGGTCCACTAGAAAATATCTAACACAAAAATTAAATAATAATGGAGAAATTGAGGAATAAAAATTATATAGGATATGTAGAAAGCAAATAACAAAATGGCATAAGTAGGTCCTTCTTTATCAATAACTACCTTTTTTTTTAATAACTACCTTAAGTGTAAATAGATTAATCTGTCCAATTAAAAGACAGATTTTGGCAGAATGAATTTAAAAATCTAAGTATATGTTATATTTCAAAGACTCACTTTACATCTGAAGACACTAATAGGTTGAATGTCAACAGATTCAAAAAGATATTCTATGCAAACAGAATCCAAAAGACAGAGAGTGTAGCTATATTAATTTCAGGCAAAATAGACTTTAATACAAAACCGTTACAAGACACAAAGAAAGACTTTACTTAATAATAAAAAGGACAATTTATCAAGAAAATATAACAAGTATAGATATATATATACCTAACAACAGAGCTCTAAAATATATAAATTCAAAATACAATTGAGAGGAGAAAGAGGTCTACAATAATGGTTGCATACTTCAACACCCCATTTTCAATAATGGGTAGAGCAACTAGTTATAAGATCAACAAGTCAACAGAGGACTTAATCCTATAAGCTAACTAGACCTAACAGACATATAAAACACTCCAGCCAACAACAGAATAGACCATTTGTAAGGCCACAAAAAACATCTGAATAAATTTAAAAACAATAAAATCATACAAAGTATCTTCTCTGACAATAGAGTCAAATTAAAAATGAGTAACAAGAGTGACATCAGAAACATGGTGGCGTGAGGGGTCCCCTTGATCTCTCTTCTTGAAGTTACAAGTTGAACAGCTATAATTCAACAAAGGATTCCTTGCACAACATACAAACACATCTGAGAGATCTGTACTCCAAAACATCTGAAAGCGGGCTCACAGGAATGAACAGGGGAGGAAGGAAGAGAGAAGAGCACAGACAGGTGCCACAGATGCAGCTCGAACCTCACTGCCACGACACAATGCAGAGCTCACGGATAGGGGAGGATTTAGGCTGCAGGAGCACTCTCTGTGGCCAAGAGCATTCCTGCCTGAGTGATCAGCATATAATACGGCTGAAGCGATATGGGCAGAGACTCTGGGGCAGAGACTGAATACAGAAGTGCCACAGATGTGGTCTAGCAACCCTACCAGGCAAAACAAAGCCATGAAGCCTGGACGCCTTCCCCCACACTGCCAGAGCTCACCTTGCCTCCCTGCACCCTGCCAGAGCTAGCAGAGGGCCCCAGAAAAAAACTGTAGCAATGAATGTGAGGTTAAAAAAAGAATATCTACAGCCCTGAGAACTGTAGAGATAGTTCCTGAGCAGCAGACACACACTGTGGCTAATCCCAGTGACAAGGGTGGAGATACAGAGGCGAGGCATCTGTGCTCTGGCAGTAGCCATTACTGGGAGAACAAAACCACAAACACACCAGCAGCCTCTCCCAGCACGGCCCATCCCCACCTTTCATGGCTGATCCCAGAGAGGGCACCTGGAATAGCTCAGGCAGCGCAGCACTTGCAAAAGGCTGCAGGGGCAACACTGGGATATCAGGCGCTAATAACTCCATCACCCACCATATTCTGCTCCGGGGGTGGTGCCCTGAGAGTAAGGCAACCTGGTCACAGAGAAGATGCCTACCTCCCCAGGGAACACAAAGCATCTTCCACTGTGGGAAGCCACAAGAGGACAAGAGAAAATAAAATGCTACAGTGCCACCTACTGGAATACAAAAGAAAGACCTCTTCCTATTAACCTGATGCAGAATTCATTCCAATAAATGTTCCCATTAAATGCCTTGAACAACCAAGATAACAAGGCAGCTCAGAAAGAAAATTTAAAAATATCTCCAGAAAACAAATTTAAAGTCATGGAAATATGTGACTTAAATGACAGAGAATTCAAGATTGCCATTCTGAAAAAACTCAATGAGATGCAAGAAAACTGAAATAGGCAATTTAATGAACTCAGAAATAAAATCAATGAACAAAATGAATACTTTACCAAAGAGATTACGTTTTTAAAAAAGAACCAAATAGAAATTCTGTAGCTGAAGAACTCAATAAAAAAAGATGAAGAATGAAATAGCGAGCTTAGGAAATATAGCTGACCAAAGGGAGGAAAATATTAGTGATATCAAAGATAGAAATCTGAAAATGACACTGATGGCAGAAGAGAAAGACTTGAGAGTTAAAAGAAGTGAAAAACCGGGACCCGCCTCATGGTTCAGGCGGTTACAGCTCCGTGCTCCTAACTCCAAAGGCTGCCGGTTCGATTCCCACATGGGCCAGTGGACTATCAACCACAAGGTTACCAGTTCAATTTCCTCGAGTTCCGCAAGGGATGGTGGGCAGCACCCCCTGCAACTAAGATTGAACATGGCACCTTGAGCTGAGCTGGCACTGAGCTCCCACATGGCTCAGTTGGTTGGAGCGCGTCCTCTCAACCACAAGGTTGCTGGTTGGACTCCTACAAGGGATGGTGGGCTGCGCCCCCTGCAACTAGCAACACAACTAGACCTGGAGCTGAGCTGCGCCCTCCACAACTAAGACTGAAAGGACAACTTGAAGCTGAACGGTACCCTCCACAACTACGATAGAAGGACAACAACTTGACTTGGAGAAAAGTCCTGGAAGCACACACTGTTCCCCAATAAAGTCCTGTCAAAAAATAAAAATAAAAAAATAATAATAATAGTAATGTGCAGAAAAGGGTATACCTTGAAATTCTTTTTTAAAAAAATTAAAAAACAAACTCTTCAAGAACTATCTGATTTCATCAGAAACAGCAATATAAAAATAATGGGCAGGGGCGGCCGGCTGGGCGGCAGTGGTTGGAGTGCGGTGCTCATAACACTAAGGTTGCTTCCCATGGGCCAGTGAGAAACAACGGCTTGAGCTTGGAGCTGAGCCACTAGTGGGCGGCCAGCCAGTTGACTCAGTGGTTAGAGCACAGTGCTCATAACACCAAGGTCACTGGTTCAATTCCCACATGGGCCAGTGAGCTGTGCCCTCCACAACTAAATTGAAGACAATGACTTGACATGGAGCTGATGGGTCCTGGAAAAACACACTTTTCCCCAATATTCCCCAATAAAAAATAAGAAAAAAAAAATAATGGGCATACCAGAAGGAGAAGGGAGAAATGGAGAGCCTATTCAAACAAATATTCAGTAAAACTTCCTAAACCTATGGAAAGAACTGGATCCTCAAATCCAAGAAGCAAACAGAACACCTAATTATCTCAATTCAAAAAGGCCTTCTCCAAGGTACATTATATGGAAACTGTCAAAAATTAATGACAAAGAAAGAATTCTTAAGGCAGCCAGAAAAAAGATGATGGCAACCTGTAAAGAAAAGCCTATTAGATTATCATCAGATTTTTCAGCAGAAACTCTATAAGGTAAAAGGGAGTGGAATGAAATATTCAAACTATTAGTAGAGAGAAATTACCAGTCAAGAAAAATATATCCAGCAAAGTTATTCTTTAGATACAAAGGAATAATAAAAACCTTTCCAGATATACAGAAGCTGCAGGAAATTTCCACCACAGGCGTGCATTACAGGAAATACTGAAGGGGGTTATTCTACCTGAAACAAAAAGACAAAAGGGGTACAAAACAATGAGCAAAATGACAGACAGACAACAGAAACAAGACATTGCAACCTTTATTCAGAATAGAGCACTATACACTTAAATATAACATGAAGGTTAAAGGAGGTAAAAAACACTTTTAAAAGAGAATAATATTGCTATTGCAACTCAGAAATGAACTCCCAGCATAATTTGTGAAAACAAAATAATAAAGGGGGAGGGAGTAAAGGTCTGAATGTGCAAAAAAGAATGGAGATAAAATGCATACAGAAGAAAAAGGACTGCTATAATACAAGAAACATTCTTTTACATAAACTTGATGGTAACCACACAAGACAAACCAGAAATGTGGCACATAACATTTAAAAAAAGGGAAAAAAATCATAGAATACTACCAAACTAAAATAACAGAAAGGAACACAAAGGCAAAGAAATAATGGAGACACTGAAATACCAGAAAACAAAAGATAAAATGGCTATAGGAAATTCTCATATATCAATAATCACCCTAAATGTGAATGGACTGAACTCACCCATAAAGACACATAGCAGCAGATTGGATCAAAAACAAAACCCAACCATTTGCTGCCTTCAAGAGACACATTTCAGCTGCAAGGACAAATATAGACTCAAAGTGAAAGGATGGAAAATGATACACCAAGCAAATGGCATACAGAGAAAAGTGGGTTTAGCCTTACTTATATTTGTGATGAAATAGATTTCAAGATAAAAAAGGTAACAAGAGACAAAGATGGACATTTCACAATGATAAAGAGAACAATACATCAAGAAAACAACACTTTTCAATATATATACTCCAAATTAAGGAGTACAAAATATGTAAAGCAACTACTAACAGAACTAAAAGGAGAAACTGACAAAAACACAATTATAATAGGGGACCTAAATACATTGACAGGTATGGATTGATCATCCAAACAGAAAATCAATAAGAAACTATCAGCCTTAATGACACAGTAGACCAAATGGACATAATCGACTTTTTAGAATCTTTCACCCCAGAACACAAGATTATACATTCTTCTCTAGTGCACATGGAACAGTCTCAAGGAGAGACCATGTGTTGGAACACAAAACTAGCCTCAACAAATTTAAGAAGACTGAAATCATACCAAGTGTATTCTCCAACCACAATACTTTGAAATTGACCAACTGCAAAAAGAAAGTGGGAAAGTCCACAAACATGTGGATATTAAACAACATGCTATTAAAGCATGACTGGGTCAAAGAAGAAATGAAAGATCAAAAGATACATAGAAACAAACGAGAATGAAAGTACAACATATCAGAAATTTTAGGATGCAGCCAAAGTGGTAATAAGAGAGAAGTTTATATCATTATAGGCTTATCTCAAGAAACAAAAAACAATCCCAAATAAATAACCTAATATTACATCTTAAAGAACTAGGAAAAGAACAAAAAAAAAACCCAAAGTCAGTAAAAGAAAGGAAAAACAACAATTAGAGCATAATTAAATGAATAGAGAACAAAAAAGACAACTAAAAATTAATGCAACAAAGAGATAGTTCTTTGCAAAAAATAATAAAATTGAAAACGCCCTGGCTATATTCACTAAGGAAAAAAGAGAAAAGACACTAATAAACAAAATCAGTAATGAAAGAGAAGTTATGACAGATTTCACAGAAGTACAAAGTATCATACAAGAATACTATGAAAGACTGTATGCCAGCAAACTCAATAGCCTAAAAGAAATGGACAAGTTCTTAGAAATTTATAACCTTCCTAGACTAAATCACAAAGAACTAGAAAATCTAAATAGACAGATCAACAGTAAGGAAATTGAAACCATCATCAAAAACCTCCTGAAAAGCAAAAGTCCAGGACCAGATGGCTTCACTAGTTCTTTAAATTCTACTAAACATTCAAAGAGGATCTAACACCTATCCTCTTCAAATACTTTCAAAAAAGTGAAAAAGAGACAATACTTCCTAACTCATTTTATAAGACCAACATTACTCTGATACCAAAATCGAGTAAGAAAAACACAAAAATAGAAAACTACATACTAATACCTTGATGAATACAGATGCAAAAATCCTAAACAAAATACTAGCAAATCACATACAATACATTAAAAACATTACATATCATGACCAACGGACTTCATTCCAGGCACACAAGGATGATTCAATATACAGAAATCAATCAATGTGATACACATGTAAACAAAATAAAGAATAAAATTAATATGACTATATCAATATACGCAAAAAAAGCATTTGATCAGATACAACATCCATTTATCATTAAAACACTTAATAAAATAGGTATAAAAGGAAAGTATCTCAATATAATAAAAGCCATATAGGATAAACCCTCAGCTAATATACTTAATGGTGAAAAACTAAAAGCTTTTTCTCTAAGATCAAGAATAAGACAAGGATACCCCATCTCACCACATTTGTTCAACACGGTATTGGAAGTCCTCCCCAGAGCAATCAGGCAACAGAAAGAAATAAAAGGCATCCAAATTGGGAATGAAGAAGTTAAATCGTCACTCTTTGCAGATGACATGATGCTATATATAGAAAACCCTAAAGACTCCACCAAAACAATATTAGAAACAATAAACAAATACAGAATAGTTAGAGGATACAATATCAATTTACAAAAAAAAAAAAAAATCCATTGTATGTCTATATACTAACAATGAAATTTCAGAAAAAGAAATTTTTAAAAATTCCTTTTGCAATTGCAACAAAAAGAATAAAATGCATAGTAATAAACTTAACAAAGGATGTGAAGGGCCTATACACTGAAAACTACAAGACATTATTAAAAGAAATCGAAGAAGACACAAAGAAGTGGAAAGATATTCCATGTTCATGGATTGGGAGGATCAACATAGTTAAAATGGCCATATTACCCAAAGCGATATACAGATTTAATGCAATTCCCATCAAAATCCCAACGGCATTTTAAAAGAAATAGAAAAAAAAATTATCAGATTCATATGCAATGACAAAATACCTCAAATAGCCAAAGTAATCCTGAGAAAGTAGAACAAGCCTGGAGGTATCACACTCCCTGACTTCAAATTATACTAAAAAGGAACAATAATCAAAACAGCATGGTATTTCCAGAAAAGCAGACACACAAACGAATGGGCTAGAATTGAGAACCCAGAAATAAATCCATATATATATGGGCAAATAATTTTCAAAAAAGGAGCCAAAAACCTACAATGGAGAAAAGAAAACCTCTTCAATAAGTGATGCTGGGAAAATTTGAAAAGCCACATGCAAAAGAATAAAACTACACTGCTATCTCTCACCACACAATAAAATTAATTCAAAATGGATCAAAGACTTAACTATAAGGCCTGAAACAATAAATTGCATAGTAGAAAACATAGGTAATAAACATATGGACATTGGTCTTAGAGAGGGTTTTATGAATCTGACATCAAAGACAGAGGATGTAAAAGCAAAAATAAATGAATGGGGCTATATCAAACTAAAAATTCTGCATAGCAAAGAAACCAACAAAACAAGGAGGCAACCTACTGAATGGGGAAGATATTTGCAAACAACATCTCCAATAAGGAGTTAATGTATAAAGAACTCATACAACTCAGCAACAACAGGGAAAAAAACCCCAAACAATCCAATTGAAAAATGGGCAGAGGACCTGAACAGACACTTCTCCCAAGAAGACATACAAACAGCCAACAAATATATAAAAAGATGTTCAACTTCACTAGTTATTAAGGAAATGCAAATCAAAACCACAATGAGACACCACCTCACACCTATTAGAATGGCTATTATCAACAAGGCAATTCATATCAAGTGCTGCAGAGATTGTGAAGGAAAACGAATGCTCACACTGCTGGAGGGAATAATAATTGGTGCAGCCACCATGGAAAATGGTATGGAGTTTCCTCAAAAAATTAAGAATTACCTACAACCCAGCAATCCCTCTTCTGGGTTATCTACCCCCCAAATCTGAAAACATTTATCTATCAAGATATATGTAACCCTATGTTCATTGCAGCATTATTCACAGTGGCCAAGACAGAAAAATAACCAAAGTGTCCTTTGATAGATGGTTGAATAAAGAAGATGTGGTACATATACACAATGGGATATTACTCAGTCATAAGAAAAGATGAAATACTGCCATTTGGGACAACAAATGGATCTTTAGATTATCACGGTAAGTGAAATAAGTCAGACACAAACAGTCGAGAACCATATGATTTCATTCACAACTGAAAGCAACAAATAAACAAGACAAACAAACAAAAACTCATAGACACAGACAATAGTTTAGTGGTTATGAGAGAGTAAGTGGGGGAGAGGGGAGGATGAAGAGGGCAGAAGGGGTCAAATATATGGTGACGGAAGGAGACTTGACTTGGTGGTAAACACAATGCAATATATAGATGATGTATTATAGAGTTGTACACTTGAAACCTATATAATTTTATTAATTAATGTCACTCCAATAAATTTAATTTAAAGAACAAGTAACAGAAGGATACGGATTAAACAAAATTATTAAGATGACAATACTAACCAAAGCGATCTACAAATTCAATGCAAACACTATTAAAACTCCAAAGCTTTTTATGTTGTTGCAGAAATTGACAAGCTGATCCTAAAATTCATGTGAAATTGCAAGGGACCCAGAATAGACAAAACAGTTGTGAAAAAGAATAAGACTCACGCTTTCTGATATCAAAGTTTACTTCAAAGCAACAGTAATGGAGACACTCCGGCACTCACAAAAGGACAAACAGGTAGATCATTGTAATAGAACTGAGTATTTGCATGTAGAGGCTCCTCCGAGCGTGGCATGTAGTAATATGAAAAAGATCCAGAGGGTGTATCAATAGAACAATAACACATAAAGTGTAAAATATGCAGCATATTACCTATTCTGTAACTGTTATGGTCACCTGCCCAGGCAGGTGGACCCCCAGTGAGATGTGGTTCAGATGATACACGGATGACCACACACACAAACGCACACACACACACACACACACACACGCCCCAAAATGAAAAGGGTTTATGTTACTTCCATAATGGAAGTGTCTGGGGAGGGCAGTGTAGACCCCTCAAGTAGGTGGGAAATGCCTTGGGAGAGCAAGGAAAGGAGCCTGGCCTGGGTTTTTTATTGAGATTAGGGGGTGGGCTAGGGTGAGGGTTCAGTACAGGGGCAAGGCCTTCTGTGCATTGAATCACTTGCCAGAACCAAAGGAAAGGGCACCCCGGCTTTCTTATCAGCATGTACAGACGTGGGGCACAGGGGGATGAAGGAGGGATGAAGCTGTCAGCAAATATCAAAAAAGGAGTCAGAGACTCTGGTCTTTGGTCTGTTGTGTGAGATGCTTAGAATCCAGGCTCCAATCCTCAAAAGAAAAAAGCCAAGGAACTTAAAATCAACAACTCTTCATTCAGAGAATTTAGGGCACAGGATAATATGATGTCTCCAAAATTAAAGAGACCAGAAAGTTGCCATTTAGAAATGTGCCCAGAATATTTGTTCTTAACAAGGCATGTCCTCAAAACAATTTATTTCACAACAGCGTAACTCAGTGCAATTTTTCCAGAGACTAACCCAACGAGAGGGAAATAACCAACCTAAGTCTCTTCTAGACTTTTCTACTCTAAAAGGTGAGACCACTGTGAAGATGGTATTTTTCCCCCTATATGGTGTCTGTTCCAACACCACTTCCCCACTTATTTGTTACCAAATAGGTACCCTATTAATTCATTTCAATTCTAACATTAACTATCCAGAGTTCACATCAGATTCTACAGGATAAGAGCTCAGTGCCACACACTGCCCCTATTTCAGAGGCCAGCCACAAATGGGGTGCTTGTGCTACCAATATTTCTACTGAACTCTATAAATTCATAGATTCTCTTGACTCCTTAAGATTTGGTAACTTACTGAAACAATTCTGGGAACTCAGCAAAGTGCTGAACAAGTAGTGCCCTTTATCCACGGTTTTGCTTTCCATGGTTTCAATTACCTGTGGTCAATCAGTCCAAAGTATTAAAAGGAAAATTCCAGGAATAAGCAACTCATAAATTTTAAATTGTGCATTGCTCTGAGAAGTATAATAAAATCTTGTTTGTCCTCCATCCAGCCTGGGATGTGAACCATCCCTTTGTCCAGCGTATCCATGCTGTACGAGGTCGGACAATTAAGTTTGCAAAAATCTTGCAACAATGTTGCTAACCTTTTTTTATATCAGAGGGATTATTCATTATGCATTTGTACCAACTGGACAAACATTTAACCAAGTTTACTATTTAGAAGTGCTGAAAAGGCTGCGTGAAAAAGTTAGACAACATGAACTTTTCACCAATTCATGACTCTTGCATCACGACAATGCACCAGCTCACACGGCACTGTCTGTGAGGGTTTTTAGCCAGTAAACAAATAGCTGTATTGGAACACCCTCCCTACTCACTTGATCTGGCCCCCAGATTTACCCAAAGATAAAGGTAATACTGAAAGGAAAACATTTTGATGACATTCAGCCCATCAAAGGTAATACGATGACAGCTCTGATGGCCATTCCAGAAAGAGTTCCAAAATTGCTTTGAAGAGTGGACTAGGTGCTGGCATTGGTGCATAGCTTCCCATGGGGAATACTTCAAAGGTAACCATAGTGATATTCAGCAATGAGGTATGTAGTACTTTTTCTAGGATGAGTTCGTGAACTTGTCAGACCTGGTATATGCTACCCTCCCATTAGTCACTTAGTAGTCATCTATCAAATTGACTATTGAGGTATAGCAGTGCTTCTGCTCAAGTAACTTAGTTTACTTAATAATGGCCCCAAAGCACAAGAGTAGTGATTCTTGCAATTCAGATATGCCAAAAAAAAAAACACTGTAAAGCATTTAAGTGAAAAGGTGAAATTTTTTGACTTAAGAAAAAACCATATAGGGATTGGTACTATGCACGGTTTCATGCATCCACTTGGGGTTTGGGAATATATACCCCGTGGATAAGGCGGGACTACAGTAGTATTACTGCTTTACTATAAAGAATACAACTCAGGATCAGACAAAAGGCAGAGATACATAAGGGCAATGTGGGGTGGAGGTACGGTTGAGGGGAGTAGAGGTGGACGGGGTGGGGGGGGGGGCTGTTGAGCTTACACACCCTCCAAGGACACGTCACTCTCCCAGCATCTGGTTGCGTTCAACGCAGAAACCCTGTGAATCCTGTCTTTAAGGGCTTGGTGGAGGTTTCCTTACATGGGCACAATTTATGAAAGCATTGGACATTAGTGATGAAGTAACTCTCCAGCCCTTCTCCTCTCTCCAGAGGCTGGGAGCTGGTGCTGAAAGTTCTAAGCTTGTAATCAAGTCTTGGTGTTTCTGGTGTCCAAACCCATGCTGAAGCTATCTAGGAACTGGCCAGGTTTTGCTATTTTTTGTGAAGAGTTCATCAATTATTGCTTAAAGTTTATGCCTGCACTGTCTTCCCCATGGGTTCAGCCAATTCTTTCAGTTGGAGTGTGCTCTTGCTATATTCACTGTTCTTTTATTAACAAATCAGAAGCCTCTCATTGGGCCACCCAGCTAAGCCTGTAGTAAGTTGGTCACTATGAATGTGGAAAATCACTGGTGGTTATTGCATCCAGTCAGGATGTTCCATTCCACCAGAGCTACAATCGTGAAGAACAGAACTAAATGACAGAAGCTGTTAAAGGATCTGCTTCATTGAAGGCAACAAGTAACAATTTGAGAAGGGCCTGTATCAGACCTGGAGGAACTTCTAATGACCTGGACTGAAGATCAGACACAGAAGCCTGATCCCCCTCAGCACCATGACAGTCGTGGCCAGGGCACCAAGTTTGTTTGCAATGTTGAAAGAAATGTAGGCTGGACTAGACTACAATGTTGAATTTACTGTTAGCTCTGGGTGGTTTAAATGGTTCAAGAATTATCCATTATATAATGTGAAGGTGAATGCTGAGTCTGTGAGTGCTGATGTGAAGGAAGCTGAAGAATTTTTGGAAACTGGATAAGCTAATTGTGGAATAAAATTACTTGCCAGAGCAAATATTCAGTATGGATGAAACCTCCTCCCTATTCTGGAAATGGATGCCTGAAAGGACTTCCATTCCTAAGGAGGCCATGTCAATGCCAGGTTTCAAGGTTTTTAAAGACAGGATCTCGGTCTAACCTGGGGCAATGTTGCCGGCTACCAATTGAAACCCTTTGGAAGCTGGCAGTGAGAAGCCCAGGGCCTTCAAGCATATCAGTAGGCACACAGTGCCCGTGAACCCCAGGAATAAGAAGTCATGGATGACCCAGCTTCCTTCCCAAGATGCCCTCCTAAATTACTATGGCAGCAAAATGGAGAAGTTCTGTTTGGAGGATAACATACCTTTCAAGCATTATTGTTGACAATGCTCCTGGACATATTCCTTTTAATGGTGATCTTCTTCCCATTAGCAAAGTAGTGTTTCTCCCACCAAACACCACCTCCATGATCCATGCAATTGATTGAGAAGTTATAGCAGCTTGGATGGACTACTACCTGAAGACCTCTGCCCAGGCCATTGCTGCAACCGAGGAAGACACTGAGAAGACACTGATGCAATTCTGGGAGGATTACCGCACCTATGACTGCATCAAGAGCCTTGCTTGGGCTTGGGGTGATGTCACCAAGGAGTGTATGGATGGCATCTGGAAGAAGACACTCAAGAGGTTCGTGCATGACTTCAAAGGATTTGCCAAGGATGAGGCAGCAAAAATCCACAAGGCTGTGACTGAGATGGCAAATAACTTTAACATGAGTGTAGATGAGGGGCTCCGAGAGGGGGTTCCTGAGGAACTAACTATGAGGGGTTGTTGTAATTAGAACAGGAGCAGAGGCAAGAGAAAGGAAAACTACAGAAGACAAAGAACTCCCAGGAAAAATCAGTGAAGAGTTTAGCAGAAGCTTTTGCAGACCTCAACATGCTCCTTAAAGTCTCAAAACATGGACCCAATGATTTTCATTAATAGAAATGTTGATGCTGCATTATCTGCTTACAAACAAATCTGATAAAAACAAAACAATACACCATGGGCATATTTCTGAACAGTGACACCTTCTCAAAAGCCTCAGGCAGGTCCTTCAGGTGTTCCAGAGGAAAGCAGTGTTATCACAGGAGACGACAGCTCCATGCGTGTTAGTGCCACTGAAGACCTTCCAGGGAGACAGGATGTGGAGGCGGAGACAGTGATATTGGTGATCCCGACCCTGTGAAGGCCTGGGCTAAGATGTGCTTACTTTTTAACAAAATAGAAAAAAGCTTATAAAGATATAAAGAAAATATTTCTGTAGAACTATGCAATGTGTTTGTGTTTTAAGATAAGTGTTATTACAAGAGTAAAAAGTTAAGAACATTAAAGTTTACAAAGTAAAAAGGTCAATTTTTATTTTTGAATTTTCAAAAATAACTCCCTAAAAAATATTTTTAAATTTAGTGGAGCCTACGTGTCCAGTGTTTGTAGCCGAGAGTAGTGTACAGTATGTTCTCGGGCTTCACTCACTCACCGACTCACCCAGAGCACCTTCCAGTCCCGCAAGCTCCATTCACGGTAAGTGCCCAATAAGGTGTATCACGTACACAGATATTTACCAGTTATTATTGCCTACAGTATTCAGTACAGTAACATGTTTGTAGCCTAGGAGCAATAGGCTACACCATGTAGGTTCGGGGGTAGTAAGCTATACACAGGTGTGTAGTAGGCAATGTCATCTAGGTTTGTGTAACCACACTGTTTGCACAAGGATGAAATCACCTACAATGTATTTCTCAGAACATATACCCATCATTAAGTGGTGCATGTGTGTAATACTTGTTAGCATTTGACTTAAAAAGCTAATAAAATATTTCTATGAAACAACAGAGGCATTCCTTTAACCAAAAAAATGCACATACTTTTAATCACACATCATCAAACATAAATGAAAACATTGAAGAAATGCATGCAGCTACAAGTAACAGGAAACACCCAACCACAGTTTTCCTGACATGAGGGTGATTTTTCTCGCATGGAAGGCCCAGGTCAAGGCAGCCAGTGTACAAATGCAGCAGAGAAACAAACTCCCATGCCATTCTTTCTGACGGCAGCATTGTAGAGGTGTTGGTGAATCAAGAAAACATACTCACCAGCACTGTTAACAGCATAGGTGTTTCCTGTAAAAATTAGACCTCATATCGATACAATCTAGAGAAGACGGGACTCAGACAATACTCCCAAGCACAAAAGTCTGATTTAGCTTCCTGGTGGACACAAGACGGCTGACAGAAAAATCCACACCGATGGGTCTTTTATGTGGCAGTTCTGAAGACATCAGAGGAAATCTACACTTCTCAAAAATGGGTATTAAGCAGTTGCTGGTGGTTTTGAGGACAGTCTTGACTGTAAGTGCAAAGACTCAGGACAATGGGCTAGAAGCTGATGTTTCAAAGCTCCTGTGTATCTGCTTCCCCACCCCCCATTGTGGCTCCTAAATCTGACTAATGCCTTCTTTGTTTTTGCCTTCCAAATCTCATGCAAGTGAGGCTATTAATGAATTCTAACATGGACCACAAAAGGCATGGATTCTGGAAAATCTAGTTCCTAACATTACCCACAGGGGACTATCTCCAGCTCCAGATTTTGTTACCCTGTCGCAGCTCCCTCTTCTTAAATCAATGTCTGTTCAGGAAATAACAGTCAGCAAAGAAAAAGCAAAGGCCCAAATATAAAAATAGTTAATTTACATGAAAATATGGTTTTTCATTAATTTGTCATACAAAGTATTACAATTGTTTACACATATGGAAAACGGAAAGAGGCACTTATACCTGTCATCTAAAAAAGGAGCTTTGTCAGTAAGAAAAGTAGTACATATATAATGAACTATGGCTGTCCAAGAACTGTCACAAGGCCAGTAGGAAAATACCACTCTGTTAAATTTCAATGGTTCCTTAACACAAAACAAATAAAACATTATAAAACAATTGCATTTTAGAAATGCCCTTCAAACAAGCTACAAAATAGAAAAAATATTAACTGTTTTAAGGAAAAAGCACTAACCTATCAATCTTAGGTACTATTGTTGAATTTAGGTACTTACAGAATTTTCTCACCTCAATATTCATTTCTGAAAGTAATCAGTAGAAATCCACATTCCAATTATGTACTTTAAAATAAAAACTTGATAAAAGCAATACATTTACAACTTTACTAACAACCACTTCATGCTGAAAGTTGTCTGGAACATTACAAATGGGTTAATTTCTATCAAGTTTTCTCATGTTCTTTATATTTCTCTTTGGTGGGAGTTCACACGTAAGGCTGTGAGCCAACTGAACTCTTTCCCACACAGTTTACATTCATGTTTTACCCAGTGAGTCCTTTCATGTCTTTGGCAGGAACTGGGATATTTAAAGTCTTTCCACGTTCTTTACATTATATGATGTCTCTCCAGTGTGCACTCTTGCATCTTCAAGTGGTTGTGTGACAAATAAAGGCTTTACCACAATGTTTGCATTCATAGAATTTCCTCCAGTGTTGAGTTTTGTGTATTTAAAAACCTAGATGAGAAATGAAAGCTCTACGACATTGCTTACATTCATAGGGTTTCTCTCCTGCAATTTCTTTCATGTCTTCAAAAACTAGTATCTGAAGTTTCTCCAAATCTTACATTCATAGGGCTTCCCTCATGTATGAATTCTTGTTTCTAAGCAATTGTAAGCTCTATAGGCTTTACCACCCTGCTTATATTCATAGGGTTTCTCTCATGACTTCTTTCATGTTTTTGGAGGGAAAAGTAAAACCTGAAGGCTTTACCACATTGTTTACATTCACAGTCTCTCTCCAGTGTGCAGTCTCATGTCTTTTTAACCTGTTTATGGAAGAAGGCTTTCCCACATTCCTGGCATTTATAGGGTTTTTCTCCAGTATGAGTTCTTTTATGATTGTGGAGGGAACCATAACATCTGAAGACTTTACCACATTGTTGACATTCATAGGGTTTCTCTCCAGTGTGTCGTCTCATGTGTACTTTTAAGGTTTGCTTATAGGAGAGGGCTTTCCCACAGTCTTTACATTCATAGGGTTTCTCTCCCGTGTGAGTCCTTTCATGTATCCGAAATGAACTGGGAGAAATAAACACTTTCCCACATTCCTTACATTTATACGGACCATCTCCAGTGTGACTGATCACGTATACTTGAAGACATGACAGATAACTAAAGGCTTTCCCACATTCTTTACATTCATAAAATTTCTCCCCAGTGTGAGTTCTTTCATGTTTTTGACGAGAACTGGGGCAACTGAACGCTTTACCACATTGCTTACGTTCATACTGTGTCTCTCCTGTGTGAGTTCTTTCATGTGTTTGAAAAGTATACTTATATCTATAGGCTTTACCACATTGTTTACATTCATAGGGTTTCTCTCCAGTGTGCAGTCTCATGTGTACTTTTAAGGTTTGCTTGCAGGAGAGGGCTTTCCCACATTCCTGGCATTCATAGGGTTTCTCTCCGATATGAGTTAATTTATTATTTCGGAGGGAATCATAACATCTATAGGCTTTGCCACATTGTTGACATTCATAGGGTTTCTCTCCGGTGTGTAGTCTCATGTGTATTTTTTAAGGCATAGTGACGAGAAAAGGCTCTCCCACATTCCTTGCATTCATAGGGTTTCTCTCCAGTGTGAGTTCTTTCATGTCTTTGAATAGAACTGGGAGAAATGAATGCTTTCTTACATTCCTTACATTTATAAGGTCCTTCTCCAGTGTGATTGATCATGTGTATGCGAAAGCTTGAGCGATCACCAAAGACTTTCCCACATTCCTTACATGCATAATGCTTCTCCCTAGTGTGAGTTCTTTCATGTTTTTTATGAGAACCAGGATGACGATAGGCTTTACCACATTGCTTACATTCATACCATTTCTCTCCTGTGTGAGTTCTTCCATGTGTTTCTAAGGAACTGCAATCTGTGTAGGCTTTTCCACATTCCTTACATTTAGTTTTTCTCTCCATTGTGATTTCTTTCATCAAAAAATTGGAGATAACTGAAAGCTTTATCACATTTCTTACATTTATATGGCTTCTCTTTGTATTTGTGATACTCATATGGTTTGTGCCCAGGGATGTATCTATTAAGGAATGAATGATGCATGAAGATGCTTCCACATGCACTAGATTCGTGTACTTTTATTCCAGTGGTTTCTTTCAGATTCATATTGGAAATAAGGCTGAAGTGTTCTCCATACTGATTACCCTCTTTACTTTCATAGAGTCTCTCTACCCTATGACTTCTGTAAAAAAATGAGAAGTACAGTATTAATGATTTCATTAACAATTTCATATTAATTGTAGAGTATTTAAACTACCTTTTTATAATTTATATCAAAACTGTACATTTTCTGCTTTGAATTGTTTAAAGTTGAATATAAGGAATGCTTTGCAAGAGGACTTCATCCTTGCTATCATCAAAACAGTAATATTCATATGTAAAATTTATTGATACTATTTTGAAATGAGTGATTTTGAAAATACTATTTTGACATTAATCATCTAATGTCACACATAAGAAAGTATTTTTGGTAAAAATTTTCTAAGTATAACTAAATTTGAAACAAAGGTTATGGTTTTGTTTCCTTCTCTTAAAATTTAATAACAAAAGGATTCTTACATGAGCCACTACTTTTTATTATGAGTGTGACTTACTTTAGTTTTCTCCCTTTGTTTTTGTACTGATCATCAATGTCATGATCATCCGATTTTCCCCCTAAAATAAAGATTAAAAACAAAACAAAACAAAAAAACATTAGAGAGAAATGGATTAGATTCTAGGCAGAATTTTAGCCATTGTCATACCTAGTTTACTTACCAATGTTCTACCTTTCCACTATCTAATTCTTAGAAAAATGTTGATGAGCAAGAAACACTTGTCTTCTAATTGACGAAGTGTAGGTAACTTGTCATCCTTACCTACTGAGGCCAGGTTCCTAAAGGTTTCTCGCATCAGATCTCTGTAGAGTGTCTTCTGTGAAAAATCCAGTAAGACCCATTCCTCCAGGGTGAAGGTCACGGCCACATCCTCAAAGGCCACTGAGTCCTAAAACACCCAACATATGTGTACAGTAGGATGTGTAAGACTGACAATAGGGGATATCGATACTTTATTTTTATGAAGATCACGTATAATTCTGATGTGTCCAAACATTTATTCTGTAACTGATCATCCGAAATTTACTCCCTATTCCACACTTACTTCCTCATACATTAACAGCATCATGAACACATGGAAATTGCTTACACACTTTTACGGTGATCACATTAAATCTCCCAATGGCAGGGTCCACAGCATGTTGGAAAATGACTGAAATGTTATACAAATGAAACAACTATTTTAATAGCATCAATATTTTGTAAGAAAAACTCTCATCTACTTATTACCCACCATTGTCAGCCCTCGATGAGGCAGAGGGTCAAATCTACATGTACTAATCAGTAAAAACAGAGTGAAGAACTAAATGCTTTTTCCTCCATTCTGATCACCACACATAAGAGTTCAGGAAGGCTGTGGAAATCCAACTTTTAATAAGATCCAGCTGGCTATATTGTCCCTGAAGTACTCCAGGCCTTTGGAAGTAGTCAGATGCAGTAGGCAGAATTCTTGTAGGAAGTATAGCTTTTAACTTGTATAATATGTATCATGGACTGCTTTTCCTTTCTCTACTTTGATGGGCTAGAAAGTTAACTAAAACACACAGTTCAGACACTAGGAAGAAGGAGTGAAAACAGACCACAAAATCCCTATGCTCATATGCCTCAGGGCTGCTTAGAGCCAATTTTGGGCACACATAGTGACACATTTGCCAGAAGAGCTCTTTATGGCACAAAAACACTGTGCCCTGTGACATGGTGACCTTGAGGAACAGTTTAAAGTTTCTGATTGCAATTGCGTTCACTGAAAATCACAATGGTGAATTTGCCTATGAGTATAACATATGAAGGACTCAGCAGTGCTTTCCTCCAAAAGAACATAAAATCTCCATATTCATATTTGTAGGAGAAATTGTTTCCCCACCAGCCACCTGAGTCTGCATTCCCAATTTCTCAAATTCCCAAGCTCCTCTGTGGAATAATGGAGCATGATATCGTGACCTCTCAGCATATCAATCCCTTAACTGATGACACTGCACACGACTAATAGTGTATGAAGGGTCTATTACTCCCATAATTGAGGAAAGCAAGGCAGGCCTCTCCAGCAGTCATGAAATGGCTCAAGAAAGTATGGAAAGATGTGGGGACTTTTTGTAAAATTGAGATTAGGGGTGGGTTAGAGTGAGGGCTCACACACGAGAGCAGGATCTTACGAGGACTGAATCTTTCACCACCACCAAAGGAAGGGGCACCAAGGCACTCTCATTACTTTGTATAGATGTGGATGATAGAGGAATGAGGAGGGTTGGAACGGTAAAGCTATTATCTATCAATCATCAATAACTGGGGCAGAGAATTCAGTTTCTGGTCTGGTATTTAAGAAACTTGGAAGCCATCATTCCCAACCTCATCAGGGAAAAAAAAGAGAGAGCAAGAAAACCTGAAAGAAACAACTCTTCTTAGACCCATAAGAACACTGAGGTCATAGGCAAATGACTCTCTTCAAAACTAGAAAACAAGAGTGATGTCATAGGAATGGTGGCAGCGAGGTGGACTTCTTGAGTTCTCCTCCGGAGCTTACCACAAATTGAACATCTATAACCCATCAAAGGACTCTCTGCTCCTCACACAGAACAGCTAAGAGACTAGTATGAGGGTTACTTGAAGGTGGACAAATTGGGAGAGCAGGGAAAGAGGGAAGGGAGAGGAGTGGAGACGGAGACACAGGGGGTCCCAGGACAGAACAGAGACCACAAAAGCCAGGAGGTGGGCTCTTTCCCTGCAACCCACAGCTGATCTCTCCCACCGAGAGAGCAGCATATCCAGCATTTGAGGCAGTAACCTCAGCTAAGACCTCCAGCTGGGCCCTGGGTCAGACAAAGGACGTAAACGCCATACCTGGGCCCCTCCCCCCACTCTCCCAATCCTACTCCTGCCCTTCCATGAGCAGTAATGTCAGATTACAGAGGAGCCATAGTGCTCAGGATCTGGGAAGACCCAGCAGCTCTGACCCAGGGAAGAGGCTCGTAAGAGTGTGATACTACTTGGCTGGGAGAGTGAAGACTCCTCCATCCCCAGCCCCCACCTTTCTGGTCTGCCTAGGGCAGGGCAATTACAACTGCTGAGACACTCCCAGGGATCAGCAGTAGGTGGCAGACGCAGCTCTGGGCTTTCAGCAGCTCAGATATCTCCCGCCCGCCACACACACACACACACACACACACACACACACACACACATGGAAGAAGTTCCCTAAGACTCAGGAGAACTGGGCACCAGGCTGATTGTGTCACTCTCAGTGCACATATATGCAGGCAAGTGCAGAAACTGCACTGACTTTGTACAAACTACCATACAGACCTCTTAGACCCACTCATCCAAATCTGCAGTCCCAAGGTCACTCTGGGCACCAGGTGACCGGCTCTGCCTGCACAATACGCAGAAGACTCTTTGGTACAGCAGAGGACAACCTGGAGATTACTTGGTAGGCTTAAGCCAAGACTAGCGCTGCTTTTTTTGTTTTATTTTGTTTTTATATCTTTGATATTTTTGCCTGTGTTGAGTGTGGGTTATCGGTTGTTTTTACATGTGAATGTATTTGGTTTCTTCTTTGTTGTTGTTGTTGTGCTTGGTGATTTGCTTTGTTGTGAAGTTGCCCTACACCACGGCCCAGCTCAAGAGGCATAAGATTCAACACACCCAGAGACCAACTCCAGACCAAACCAGAGTACTACCGCGTTTGACCTACAAGTGACACACCCAGAGGGAATTCGCTACAGGCACAAGAGCCCATAGAGGCCAAGTCTCATTTAAGCGGTCAACCCTCACACAGCAGAACATCCTGCTGTGGGCAGAGCCAAGTCTCACAACTAGTCAGCCTAGGAGTCAATCCCACTTACTCACAAGCTAAAAGCAATTAAAAATCAACTTTAACAGGACAATATACACAACACAAGAGTCACCTTTGGAGCACATGCAGAGGAGAAAAGGAAGTGGTGCAAGTCAAATATAAAGGACACATACCACATAAGATAACCCAGCAAAAACTAAGAACCCAAAGGGATCTACCTAATACATCAAAGCAAACACAGAGACTCAGACAGAATGGGGAAACAAAGAAACATGTCCCAAATAAAAGAACAGAAGAAACTTCCAGAATTGGAACCAAATGAAATAGAGGTAACCAACCTATCAGAGACAGAGTTCAGAACACTGATGATAAGAATGTTTAAAGAGCTTAGTGACGACATAAAGAAGGATAGAGAAATCATAGTGAACAACCAGTTAGAACTAAAGAATACAATAACTGAAATAAAGAACACACTTGAAGGAATTACCAGCAGGTTACATGAAGCAGAGGATAGAATCAGCGACTTAGAAGACAAGTTAGCAGAGATCACACAGAGAAAATGGTTTAAGAGACCTCTGGGATAACATCAAGCGCAACAGCATGTGCATCATAGGAATACCAGAAGGTGAAGAGAGGAGGCAAGGGATTGAGAACATATTTGAAGTAATAATTTCTGAAAACTTCCCTAACCTGGTGAAGGAAACCGACATACAAGCCCAGGAAGTGCAGAGAGTTCCAACCAGAATAAACCCAAACAGGTCCACACCAAGACATATTCTAATTAAAATGGCAAAGGTTAAAGACAAAGAGAGAATCCTAAAAGCAGCAAGAGAAAGACAGCAGGTTACATACAAGGGAACTCCCATAAGACTATCAAATGACTTTTCTACAGAAACATTGCAGGCCAGGAGGGAGTGGGAGGAGATACTCAAAGTGATGCAAAACAAAGGCCTACAACCTAGATTGCTTTATCCCGCAAGGCTATCATTTAAAATTGAAGGAGAGATACAGAGCTTCCCAGAAAAGAATAAGCTAAAGGAATTTATTAGCACCAAGCCAGCATTGCAGGAAATTTTAAAAGGGCTTCTGTAAACAGAAGAAATATGAAAACAATCTAACTACACATTTAAAAAATGGCAATAACTATGTACCTATCAATAATCACTTTAAATGTAAATGGATTAGATGCTGCAATCAAAAGACATAGGGTGGCTGAGTGGATAAGATAGCAAGACCCTTGTATATCCTGTATACAAGAGACTCACCTCAGATCAAAAGACACACACACAGGCTGAAAGTGAAGGGTTGGAGTAAGATATTTCATGCAAATGGAAATGAGAAAAAAGCTGGAGTTGTGATACTTATATCTGACAAAACAGACTTTAAAATGAAGAATATCTTAAATGACACAGATGGGCATTATATAATAATAAAGGGATTGATCCAACAGGAGGACATAACCCTAGTAAACATCTATGCACCCAACATAGGAGCACCTAAATATATAAAACAGATATTGGCTGACATAAAGACAGAGATCTACAGTAACATTATCATAATAGGGGCCTTCAACACACCTCTTACAACAAGGGACAGATCTTCCAAACAGAAAATCTATATGGAAACAATGGCCTTAAATGACACATTGGACCACTTGGATTTAATCGATATTTTCAGAGCATTTCACCCCAAAGCTGCGGAATACACGTTCTTCTCAAGCGCACATGGAACATTTTCCAAGATTGACCACATATTAGGCCACAAAACAAGTCTTGATAAGTTCAAGAAAATTGAAACCATACCAACTGTCTTCTCTGACCACAGTGCTATGAAATTAGAAATGAACTACAGGAAAAAAACTGGAAGACACACCAATTCATGGAGGCTGAATAACATGTTACTAAATAATGAATGGGTCAACTATGAGATCAAGGAAAAAATCAAAAGGTATCTCGAGACAAACGAAAATGAAAACACAACAACCCAAAATCTATGGGATGCAGCGAGAGCAGTCCTAAGAGGGAAATTCATAGCATTGCAGGCCTACCTAAAGAAACAAGAAAAATCACTAATCAACAGTTTATCTTCACACTTAAGGGATCTGGAAAAAGAACAGCAAAATAAGCCCAAAGGGAGTACAAAGAAGGAGATAATAAAGATCAGAGTGGAAATAAATGAAATAGAAACCAGAAAAACAATACAAAAGATCAATGAATCCAAGAGTTAGTTTTTAGAGAAGATAAACAAAATCGACAAACCTTTAGCCAGACTCTTCAAAAAAAAGAGAGAACCCAAATTAATACAACCAGAAATCAAAGAGAAGTGACAATGGACACCACAGAAATACAAAAAAAATTTAAGAAATTACTATGAGCAACTATATGCCAACAAATTTGACAATCTGGAAGAAATGGACAATTTTCTAGAAGCATACAACCTTCCAAGGCTAACTCAAGAAGAAACAGAAAACCTGAATACACTGATTACCCCAAGGAAATTGAATCAGTAATCAACAATCTCCCAACAAACAAAATCCCTGGACCAGATGGCTTTACAGGGGAATTTTACAAAACATTCAAAAAAGAATTATCACCTATTCTCCTCAAGCTTTTCCAAAAAATCCAGAAGGAGGGAAGGTTCCCAAACACTTTTTATGAGGCCACTATCACCCTGATCACAAAATCAGAGAAAGACACTACAAAAAAGAAACAACAGGCCGATATCTCTAATGAACATAGATGCAAAAATCCTCAACAAAATATTAGCGAACAGAATTCAGCAATACATTAAAAAGATCATACACCATGACCAAGTGGGATTCATTCCTGGTATGTAAGGGTGGTTCAACATCCGCAAATCAATTAATGTGATACACCACATTAACAAAATGAAAAATAAAAATCACATGATCATATCAATAGATGCAGAAAAAGCATCTGACAAAATCCAGCAGCCATTTTTGATAAAAACCCTTATGAAAGTGGGAATAGAGGGATATCTCAACATAATAAAGGCCATATACGATAAACTAACATCAGCTAACATCATACTCAAAGGGGAAAAGCTAAAACCATTCCCGTTAAGATCAGGAACAAGGCAAGGTTGCCCACTTTCTCCACTTCTATTCAACATAGTGCTAGAAGTTCTAGCCACAGCAATCAGACAAGAAAAAGAAATAAAATGCATCAAAATTGGTAAGAAGGAAGTAAAATTGTCATTATATGCAGATGACATGATACTATATATAGAGAACCCTAAAGACTCCACCAAGAAACTATTAGAGCTGATAAATGAATTTAGTAAAGTAGCAGGATACAAAATTAATATTCTGAAATCAGTTGCATTTGTATATACCAACAATAAAACATCAGAAGGAGAAATTAAGAAAACAATCCCATTTACAATTGCTTCAAAGACTATAAAATACCTGGGAATAAATTTAACCAAAGAAGTAAAAGATCTGTACTCAGAAAATTATAAGACACTGAAGAGAGAAATTAAAGAAGATACAAATAGATGGAAACACACACCATGTTCATGGATAGGAAGAATTAATATAGTTAAAATGTCCATACTGCCCAAGGCAATATACATATTCAACGCAATTCCCATCAAACTACCAATGACATCTTTCACAGAAATAGAACATATAATCCTAAAATTTACATGGAACCATAAAAGACCCCAGATAGAAGAAATAAATCTTACCATTTGCCACAACATGGATGGACCTAGAGAACATTATGTTAAGTGAAATACGTCAGACAGAGAAAGACAAATACCATGTGATCTCACTTATATGTGGAATCTAAAGAAAAGAATAGATGAATGAACTAATCAGAAACAGTCTCAGAGACACAGAGGAAAAACTGAGGGTTGCTAGATGGGAGGAGGGGTGGGGATGGGGGAAGGTGAGGGGATTAGAAAGCAGTCAATAACCACAAGATTTCCACAGGGTTACGAAAGTTAATCTGGGGAATGTAATCAATAATGTTGTAAAGATTTTATAGGATATCTGATGGACACTTGTCTCGTTAGGGACACCACCTCAGGGAAGATGTAGATGCCTGATCACTGCACTGTACACCTGAAGCTGAACAATAATGAATGTCAACTACAATTTTATATACATATATATTATATATTATATATATATATATATATATATATATATATATATATATATATATTATATATATATTTACAAGAAGTGGAGTACAGCATTAGGAATAGATACAGTGGAAATGTAATGGCTGTGTGCAATGTCAAAGGGACAGTGGATGGGGGTAGGAGGGTTGACACTGTGTGAGGGGTATAAATGATAAATGATAAATGTCTAACTATTAAATTGTTTTGTGCACCTGAAACTAATAAAAAAAAAACTGGAAAAGAAAAAATAAAAATGACATTTTAAAATATGCCCCAAGTTTTCTGTTCTTAATAAGGCCTGTCTGAAAACAGTCTATTTCACCAGAGACTGATGCAAAGACAAAAAGAACAAGACAGAACACAATGTCCAAGGACTGTAGAGCAGTGACAGAAGGTTGAAATACACATGATAAGAATACCCAAAGGAAAAGAAAGAAAGAACTGAAGTCATAATCACTGAGATTCTCCAAAAATTAATCACAGATGGCAAATTGTAGAAGAAGCTCAGAGGACACCAAACATGAAAAAAAACAAAAATGCTCACCAAGTATATCATATTCAAACTAGAGAAAAATGAGAAACAAAGAGACTTTTAAAAAGGCAGAGGGCAAAGCACACCTTACAGAGAAAAAATGTTAGAATTAAATCATACTTCTTTTCCGAAACCATGCAAGCAAAGAGAGAGTGGAGTAAAATATTTAGTTTTAAAAAGGAAAAAAAAAAAAAAAGGCACTCTTCTTGTTTTCAAAACCCAAAAGCTGGTCCTTAGAAAAAAATTAATTTAATAAAACTAATAACTGTTTAGTGTCAAGATAACAGAAAAGAGAGAAGACAAAAAATACTAATATCAGAATTAATAAGAGGGGGAAAGGAACATGAAAAAGGATTTGATAAAATCCAACATCCATTTATAATAACAAACCAGTAATAGAGGGGATCTATCTATTCTTGAGAAAAAACAGCTACATGACACCTGTAGCTAACATCATACTTCATGGTGAGAAACTAGATGCTTTTCTGGTAAGATTCGGAATAGGGCAAGGAGATTTCCTCTCACCGATAACATTCAACATTGTAGTGGAAGCCCTAGCCATGTAATAAGAAAAGAATAGAAAATAAATGGTACACAGAAGCAAGACATAAAACTATCTTTGTTCCATATGACATGACTATTTATGGAAAACATCTGAAAGAACCCACAACAGAGATAACGCCTGAAATTAATAGGAATATAGCAAAATTGAAGGACACACTAGTCAATTGTTTTCCCATAGAACCACACAAATATAGTGAACTGATAGTTGACAAAGGAGTAAAGGAAAATAAAGGCTTGTAAATAAATAGTGCTGAACATAATGGATATCCATATACAAACACGTACAGACCTTGATCTTTTTACAAAAATTAACTCAAAACAGATCATGGATCTAAATGTAAAAGTGAAAAACTCCTAGAAAATAACATACAAGAAAATATAGGTGACTTTGTATTTAATAATGAGTTTTTAGATAAGATACCAAAAAGAATCCATAAAGGAAAAATGTTTTACTTCATTAAAGTGAAAACATGCTCTGTAAAAGGGTTAAGGGAATTAAAAGGGAATAAACAGTCACAGCCTATGAGATTAAAACCTTTTGTAAAACACTTACTAATAAGTGACTACTATTCCAAACACCCAAAAACTCTTAAAGCTCAGCAGTAAGACAAATATTTAAATAAAAATGGGCAAAAGACCTGAACAGACAACTCACCAACAAAAAATACAGAGGGTAAATAAGCAATATGAAAACATGCTCACCACGTCACTGTGGTATTACAAATAAAACAGAGATAGATATCACTACATACTTATGATAGGTTGGCCAGTAAAGGAATACACAGAGTCAGGCAAGTAAAGAAAATTTTATTGTAAGAGGAAGCTGGACCATCTGAGCCAAAAGGACACTGCAGCCCCGAGCGACTGGGTGAGGGGGGTTATAAAGGGGTGGTGCTGACAGGATGGCATTTTTTAACAGAAAATGTTGATTGCCTGCAGGCCAGCAGCTGTGTTTTGTCTTTTCTGTTATCGCAAACATGGCTCTGTCTGCAGGTACAGGCCAACAGATATTTTGTTGTTTTCTTGCAGACATTATCTATTTATCTATATTTCTATATCTACATAGACATTATCTATATTTCTTGCAGAAATCTATTTCTTCCAGGCTTTATCTATAAATCAGGGTCTCTGAAACCTAACAACTTAATCAGATGCTGAAAATTCACAACACTTAGAACAGCAGATACAGTGGAGATGTGAAGCTACAGGTAATCCTCATTCATTGCTGGTGGGAATGCAATTGAGCATTAGAGACAGGAATTTTCTGTCAAGAAAGCCTACACGTGAACGTTTGTAGGGACTTTATTCATATTTGGCAAGATTTAGAATTAAGCTAGATGTCGTTCAAGAGCCGAGTAGATAATCAATTAGTGGTAAATATATACGATGAAATACTATTCAGAAATGAGGTATCAAAGCATAAAAACACACTGAGGAACCTTAAAAGTACTTTGCTAAGTGAAAGATGCTAATCTAACAGGACTTCCACTGTAACCTGATTCTAAGAATAGGACATTGTGGAAAAGAAAACTACGAGCCAATGAAAAGATCTCCGTAAAGGATTTGAGGATGGAAGAAGGGATGAAACAACAGGTGGGGAATAAGGTATTTTTAGGGAAGTGAAACTTCAAAACACAGAAGGAAGGGATACATGTCATTAAACATCCGCCCAAACCCACAGATCCTATAACACAAATGTCAACGCCAATGTTAACTGTGCACTTTAATGCAACAATATTGGCTCAGTAATTGTTAACAAATATACCACAGTCATGCAAGATGTGAAAAATAGTGCAAACTGTGTTGAAACACAGGGGTCAGGTGGGAATTTTGTACTCTCCAAATAATTTTTCAGTAAACCTAACATTGCTCTAAAAACAACTGAAATCTACAGAATACAATCTCATTACAATTCACCCCGATAACTGACTGATGGGTGAAACAGGCCATGTGTCATTCACCTGATCTGACCTTACGTCAATAAGCCAGCCTGGTGCTCTAGGAGCCTGAGAGCAGGAAGGAGGAGAAACGTCCATGGAACGCCGTGTTGGAGAGCGTGCCATCTATATTCTGAGAAGCGCTATGGTCACTGTCAGTGTCTGGAACTCCAAGTGGATGAGGCTTGTCCTGGTTTGAGTCCTGGTATGTAGACTTAGTAATGGATAGACAAGTGTCACCTACATTTATATTCTGGGGATCTGAGTCAAGAGATTCCCAGAGTTCTTTTACCACAAAGTGGCAACTCTTAGACCAAGAGCCTGTGAACATATGCAGGTGGGGACAATTGCGGGCCAGCAGCACAACAACTGCCTGATGCTGGGTGAGCTGTGGCCCTTGGGCTTGGTCCTTCATCAGAAACGTCCCAGTTCAGGGATGAAGAGCAGCAACTCTCCACGGAGCTCCATCATGAACGAATGTGCTCTGTCCTCCTGAAAGCCTGCGCTGCCCACGCTGTGCATTCAGTGAACCCCAGGGAACTCTGTCTGGGGAGTGATGACCTCCTCCAACACCACAGCATTTTTCAGTGGGCTAAACAGAGAAGGTGCCACCCTCCTACAGGTGGCATAAGCCAGAGGGCCAAGATTTGGCTCCATCTGTCACATGGATGTATGCGCAGGAGTCCTAACCTGGTGGGTGCCTTTCCCCAGGCCAAAGGCATAACAGTCATCTCAGCAGAGGGTCACATGCTCAGTGTTGATGAGAGCCTCTGTGTTCAGGAGGTCCCAGTACACGATGATAAAAGCACAAATGGCATATAGAGTGGGGCCTAGTGCAGGTTTTTGTATCAGAAGCCTATGGACAACTCAGGGCCATCATGGGTAACTCCAGGAGGCATGAGAGAAGGTCACTGAAGCCTCAATGGGAAGGAGACTCCAAAGTCACTAACAGGAGTGCCTGTTTTACGGCAATTTAAAAAGTCTAGAGCTTTCTCTCGTAAAGGTGCCCTCAAGATGCGCCAACTTGCCAGTAACAGCATCAATGAGCTCAAGTAAAATTTGCGACAAAGAACTATGTTGCCTCCCAACACCAAAATAATCTAGCAGGTGCTGCCGGTGCTGAGAGGGGCTGTTGAGGGTCAGGAAGGAGCAGCCCTCTGAAAGAACTTTCAGGAACTGAACCAAGGTATTACAACCACACATTATGTGGGGATCAATGGCCCATCCACTTCTTTGTGAGCTCCTTTTTTCACTATTTGTATGTTGTGAATGAATGTGAAACAAATGTCGTCCAAGGAGGACGTCATTAGTGTCATGTCATACCTGTGCTCCTGGAGGAAACTGAATGCAGTTCAGAACCTTCCTGCAGACACTCTGGGATGGCAAGGCTACTGAGGTTCCCTGAGGGGAATGAGGTAAAGGCATGTCATGTCACTTCAGAGGTGAAGGCCAACTGCAGCTGAGAGGCTGCTGACATAGGCACTGAGCAGACCAGACTTGGCCAAATCTATGAGAGCAGAATGTATATCAGTTGCTGAGAGGACGGAAGCAGTAATTTCCTTAATGTTGGGGACTGGGAATAGGGCTATATTTGCTGCAATCCACTGTAAGGTAACATTCATTCTTTCTAAGTTCAAGGACAGACCAAATAAGGCTGCTAAAAGACACATCGGGAATAATCACTTCTTCCTAAATAGGTTTCTTTTAGGAGTTCTCAATTATTCAGGGTCCTGCTTAATTTACACTGGGCCATATTAATAATTATACTGGGCGTGGGGTAAGGTCTGTGGAACCTGACCACACATCGCCAATAAACATGGGTACGAAAAATACTCATCTGCAATGGCTTCTTTTTACATAAAGAAATACTAACAGGATGCTTAAGAAGGGATCAAAACTAGTCATTTTGTCAAGCCAATTTGGAAGTAGTGAAGACTTAATTTAAATTTATGAATGAGTTCAGAGCTTTCCAGCTCACCAATAGATACTTTAGGACAATGGGTGGTATGACAATGAGGAATTTAGGCAAGGTGAGAGGTCTGCTGGTGAAGGTGAAATAGACCTATTTATCCTCTGTGTTGTATTAAAAAATTCCCCTATGACGAGGTAAATTGCTTAAATTTAGTGGATCCCCAGGTATATCTCTAAGTTGACACCTAGTTTGATTACTTCCATGAAGTTTTGTGAATTAGTGCATGACAGATATTAGTATTAATTCAAACCTATGTTGTAGAGGATCAAAAGCCAAGCAGGGACCTTTGTTCTTGTTACGTAAATTCTTTTAGTATATTTTGGATTTGCAATTGGGTCAAATTATGAACCCTTGTTTTAGTACCTTTTGTCTCTTCTCTCCCTCCTGCTGTCCTTCCCATTTTACATATAAGGTCACTGGATATACTTTTGCTGGGAGAAGTTCCTGTCCACCTTGGTATTCATAAAATGTATTCCTCTAGACAGCCTCACATCACTGCCATGAGGGTAACAAGCCTCCTCCATGAACACCGGTTGCTTAATAATTGAGTTTAAATATACTGGGCTTAAAGAGGTTTAAACTAATCCCTTTGCTGTGAGGTTATGGGTGCTGTCCCCCATCACTCAGAGAGTCAGGATCTTTGTTGCAATAGAGACAGGAGCAGCAGTAGCAGTTAATTAAGGGTCCCAGTGAGCCCTCTGGTATGGGGGCGGGGTGTACTCAGCCCACTCTGAAAAAATTGCTCTTTAAGGAGTGAGCATCTGATGGGCTCACCTCATTCACAGGGTACAATCATCCTCATACTTCCCCTAAGATGCCCTCTTATGTTGGCAGGACCCCAGATTCAGTCACACCTTCACTCTGAACACACAGTTAAGTAGATTTCAACCCAAGACATTTACCCAGGACCACTGTAAGGAGGGCCCCATTCCCATACTCCTGCTCCCAAAGGACAAAAAATTACCCACTCAGAGACCTCTGCATACAGACCCCAGGCTGGGTGGGTCCACAATACAGCGCAGGGCAGCACAGCTCACAGGAGGGCTCCCCAGCGAGCAGCAGCTCCCAGTGCAGGAGCCTCCAGGCTTCTCATCAGCCTGACAGGTAAGAAACAGGAGGGGGAGTGGGAAGGGTGGGGCTTAGTGTCAGGAGTGAAACATCAAATATGTGAAGCCTGAACATTCATTACAAGAACAAACATTGGTAAGAAAAACAGGCATTTGCAATGGCTTGTGTTTATATAAAGAAACACTAATAGGATGAGGAACAAGTGTTCAAACCTGGTTATTTGAGGGTGAACAGAGTAAGAGCACAGGAGTGGAGCAGAATATGTGGGCAGAGTCTTGTTAGGAATATTTTTAACCTTCTATTTACAATTTATTTAAAATAAGAGAAATTTATATACACCACATTTTCCTATGCTTAACGTTTTTAATTCACCTTTGCTCTTTAAAATTAACTTTAAATTTTCTAAATAGGAAACCGCTCCAAGATTTAATCCTTTAGACATTAACGAATATAAAACCAGACAATAAAATATTTACTCTTTCTAACTAAAATGACAAGGTATATAATAGTTTGTCCCTCCACTATACAGTATATCACACTGGAGATATTTTTAGAAATTAGTTGCTTATTAGTGCACTAGGGGTTTGCAAGGAAGCCCTGCAAAGGACTAGGAATTACAAAGATTTACATAAGCTTTGAGATGTTTTCCTCATATCAATAAAAGTAGAAGTTCAACTGCTTTTTCCTCACATCCATTCAAATAAATTAGGAATAATATAGCCTCTTAAATGTCAAAGTAGTCTAAGGAGAGGCACAAACAATCATGAACTAAAAATGGAAAAAGCACCCAAGAACTTAAATACACCCATCTCACATCTTCAGGTTTTCTTGCCTAATGAAAAAAATAGTATTTATTTTCACAATTTTCTTGCCTTATATCTTATCTCTCAATCAACTTACATATTAAAAGCCCAGGTGCTAATGGACACTAAAATCAAGGAGCTGAAATAGTCAATGGAGAAAGAAATCCAATGAAAAGAAACACTAATATTGTAATCAAAACAGATAAGCAGCCTGCTAACCCACAGTTAAGAAGAAAAACCCACATTCAGAAAATTAAACACATCCACAAACTTGGGGTCTAAACACCCCCAATTGAGACAGAACCCCTGGAATGGGTCAGTCCCTGGGGAAGGAGGGAGGGACACCCAAGCAGCTCCAGTAATGGATTCTGGGAGCTACACACACACCCGCTCCTGTAAGCATGGAAGTGCTCCCTCCCCCAGGCTTCCATTCTCAGTGAGAAAACTCGCAGCCTGATTCAGTTTAAGTTCTGACCCACATGAACTCCCCAATTCACAAACCTTTTGTCCACGAGACACAACACACGATGTTCACAGACTTCCTCAAAGTTCATGAATTGTACTATGAGTGCACCTACACTGTGGATGCAAAACTCAAAAATAAGGTCTAAAAATGTCTAAGCCTAAGAATTCACCTCAGAAAGGACATCATCCCCCCTCCCCAAAAAAACACATGTACCTGCACCCCCAGCTCTCCTGGGCTGCAGCTTTTCTCAGAGTAAAGGCCCCTCCACGCTGGGTGTGAGCAGGAAGGACACCTGCAGGGGAGGCTCCCCAGGAAGAACCACTGGGCCTTCAAGTACTTCCCTTTGCAGGTCAAGGGGCTTTAGCCTGAGTCACTGACCACAGGCCTGTGTGTCCCAGTGTAGTTGCTCTAGACCACAACTGGTATTTTAAATACCACAAAATCCGTGTTTGAACAATCCAGCAAAATCACTTAAATCCAGCCTTCAAGTGGAAAAAGAGGGGAAAAAATTGTAAGGCACTTTGCTAGCTCAACAAGAAAACCTCAAGTATCTATTCCTTTCAGAAAAAAAGATTTCAGTCAAATTTATTTCCATGGCAAAAGGTTGGTTTTAAATAATTAATCATACTTGAACACTTCTGGTCTACAAGTCTAAGCCCTGGAATTTTATTTGAAAACACCCAAAAGTAAAGAACAGACCTCAGAAACTCACTATACACGCTGAGGGGAAGAAAATAGTGAAACCATGATTGTTAGCAAATGAGTGGGTAATACTGGAATTTTTTTTTTCCTAAAATTCATCTTTTTCTTGCCTGTTTGGAAACACTGTCTTTGAAGCTCTATCGACCAAATACATTTTACCCTTACTGAAAAACGGAGACTTAAATAAGTGAGTAAACCTTTTCAAGGTGACAAGCGCAAGGAGTGGCAGTGCTGACAGGAGAGATAACCCAGGAAAGCTTCCCAAGTGGAGCCTCCACCCAAAGGACTTCCCATAGGACATCTGTGCCCAGGGCAGGTCCTGTGGGAGAGGAAGGGGATTTTCATGCAAAGTAGTTCCAGGTGGGTATTTTCTGATTTCTCTCCTGTAAAATACACACAAATATAATCTTTAAAAATGAGCCACCCATGGCTCGGGGCAAAATGACAGTTAAAATATCAGGTCTGTTTGAAATGCACTCAGGACAAACAGTTGATAATGACGCTGTGAATCACTGAAGGCAAGTTGGCTTTAAGAATTCAGGAGGGATCTGGAAATTTAGAAACTTATTGCCAGTCTGGAGAAGAGCTAAGCTGGGGGGATAGGATGTCATGCAGGGTGTCATGTGGAGTCTCTGGTCCAGCTCCCCACATAAGACCGCAGGACATGGTGAAGCCAAAAAGGAACACCCACGGAGCCATAGATAGGGGAGTCATAACACTATAGTCACGCTGGGGGCTGGATTGGAGACACAGGAAGCAGGAGCCACAGGATCCACAACCTGCTGTCCTCTTCTCTCTTTGCCAACCCACCCACCTTGCTAGCCGCAATCCTCAATCCACGCTTGCCAACCACCATCTTCTTGCTAGCCCCCATTTGCTGCTAGCATAGCCACAGCAGTTATGTTAGTGGCCAATGGCTCACTGGTTACAGCTGACGGCCAACTAGCCACAGCTGATGGCCATCCAATCACAGTTGATGGCCATTTACTACCTGAGTCAGTACCTTACCATGTGAGGCCGAGAGCCTGGAAACCGCACTCCTGGCTCTGTCCCCACACAGGGTCAAGGATTTGAGCGCCTGTTCCCCCAAATTTGGAAAACTCAGGAGAAAACGGGTCTCATGAGAAAGGAGGGGCTGACAGCCCTACAGACCACAACTCCTCCTACGCACGAACCCCCAGTTACTGAGTCACGATTGTCCCCTGATGACCCTCCCGGTAGTCACTGCACAATCTGGGGAGACGCAGGGCTGTGGGCGCAGAGCTACCCGAAGTCGCGGCGGGCAGCGACGGGTCAGGACGCCCGGGTCCCAGCAGCTGGCTCAGCCCCGACGCTGCGAGCCGGAGGGGACTGAGGTCCCCACGGAACCACCAGCGGACTCGGGTCCACAGACTCCCGAAGTGACAGCGGAGAGGCCGGTCCCGACACCGCGGGTTCCAGCCGTTTGGAACCAGCCCCTTATCCCCGCCTCCGCACCACCCCGCACACTCACCATCTCTAGGTTCCCAGAGTCTCCCTCAGTCCTTCCTGTGATCCCCAAGACCAGTGTAGATCACAGCGTAACAAAGGGTGCGACAAAGGCTGCCGCAGAGCCACCGGAGACCGTTAACGGCACACGACTCCCCCAACTAAACCGAGGAATGAGTGAGAAGTGCACGCGGGAGCTTTGCGGTGCCCCACCCACCTCCAGGAGAAGCGTCCTTGATTGGACAGTGCACAAGACCCGCCTCCGTGTGCCTGGGTGACAGGGGGTGAGAGGAGTCTTGGCTCTTCGGAACCAGCCAGGGCTGGAAGGCAGGAACCTGACTCAGCCTGGCACATTCATTTGCGTTTAAACAGAACTATTCCCTGGCCCGGGGCTGCCTCTATTACCATGTTTCCCCGAAAATAAGACCTAGCCGGACGATCAGCTCTAATGTGTCTTTTGGAGCAAATTTAATATAAGACCTGGTATATTATATATTATACCTGGTCTTATAGTAAAATAAGACTGGGTATTATATTTATTATATATTATATTATTTATATTATATTATATATTATATTATATTATATTATATTATATTATATTATATTATATATTATAAGACCCGGTCTTATTTTACTATAAGGGTCTTATATTAATTTTTGCTCCAAAAGACGCATTAGAGCAGATTGTCCACCTAGGTCTTATTTTCGGGGAAACAGTATTTTTGCCCAGCTCTTTCTTACCACATGGGCACAGGTGTGCACAGGGAATTCCTGATTCAGTTTCCAAATGGAGCAAGTACAGAACTTGAGGGTGGCCCAGGCCACGCACACTGGAAAAAGGGGGTCTCCAGCAGCTGGTCACAGCTCCCTTAGAGATGTTCCCTCCTTCTGCAAAACAAACTCATAAGTTATCTCCTGCTTGACAAACAGCACATCAGCAACACAAAATTATACTGTGAAAACAGAAGGAGTTGAGCAAGAAAAGAGTTTAACTTGTGAACAAAAGCCTAACTAAGAATTAAATGAGGGCAGCCCGATAGCTAGGTTAGAGTGTGAGCTCTTAACAACGTTGTGGGGTTCGATTCCCACATGGACCAGTGAGCAGCACCCTCCACAACTAGATTGAAAACAGACTTGGAGCTGAGCCGCGTGCCCCCGCCCCCAGCCCCCAACTAAATTGAAAGGAACGACTTGACATCCAGGAAAAACACACTGTTCCCCAATAATAATAATTTTTTAATTAAATTATTTAATTCTAGGTGCCCCAAATACTAGGGCATTAAAATTACAAGGGGCATGGCTACATTCTCATTTATTTATATATTTCTGAATTTCCTTTGACCATGTTTTTGAGTTTTCAAAGTGTTCATTTTGTCCTTTGGGTTTAGTTTGTTCTCTTTCTAGTTCTTTGAGGGGTGACTTTAGGTTGTTAATTCCCTATCTTCCTTAACATAGAAGTTTATTGCTATAAACCTCTTTTTCTACTCCTTATACTGCATACAAGTGCCCTTGTATATTTCTCCCCTTATATGTTTGGGTTTCCCTAGAAACTCCTAAGTAGAGATTAGATCTGACAGCTCTCTGTTTTAATCAGCTGTTTTTATACTGGAGCCCTGGAGACATGGTGGTCAGGTATTTGGGTGGGAAAATGTTCTTACGTTATGATTAAACCTGTCATGTTTTCTGGATGGAATCCCTGAACTATGAACTTCAGAAGAGGTTCTCAACATTGATTCCTCCTTTTTTTGTCAGAGGGGAAACCTAAAGAGTCTGGGAGTTGTCTGACAGCTCTTTCCACAATCAGATCAGGTTTTTGGCAAAATTGTTTTCTTTGATGGATGTTCTCTTATAGAGAACAAAATGCTTTATGTGTGTATCAACATGTTTTTGCTAGTTTCCTGCCTAAAGCATGAGGTATTTTCTTTCCCAGTTTCATGGTGAGAACCTACTTGAATTCCTGTAGAAAAAAATTCATGAATTTTGTAGTGTTCCCTAAGACTGTACCCCCTAAAGCTTCTAACTATCCAGCTGGTCTAATCTGTATCTCCAGAAAATTAATCATTAACAGTTTATGGGTTTAGAAGTTTCTGGCTCCAGGTTTTTCCCCTCCAAGGAAAACGGTTATTCTCTATAGTCACCTGTCTCTCATTTTGGGAGTATTGCTTTGCCATGTGATCTGAAATGTCTCAAGGATCTAAGAAGAGGCGTTGTTTTTCAGGTTGTTCAGCTTTTTGTTTTTTCTGTTCTGAAGATGTGAATGATCACTCAGAGCTCTTTACATTCACTTCTGTTCTCTGTTTTTCCCATGTGAGACGATACTATGTTCACTTGACTCTACTTCTAGAGTCCACGTGGGTGGTTTCAAAGTTTTTCTTTTGTGACCAATGAATCTAGAAACATTATCATACTGGGATCTCTGCATTTGGATTTCTTTTCCTCATGATGTAAAAATTCCCTACCCTGAGTATTTGTTTGTCACCCAGTAGTGTAAGGCCTGACATTTGGGTATGTTTTTTTCTTGGTTGTAATACGAGTATCTGACTTAAGGTTTGATTGCCAAGGCATCCATTTCAAAGAGGCATCCACTTCAAACATAGTTATCTCAATAAACACACTGCCAGACACTGGACTAGCTCAGAGCCAGACTACCTCCCCTCACTGAGGCTCCTGGTTTTAGAAATCTTGTTTGATTTCAATAACTGAGCATTTGGACAACTTGTGTGTTTTTTTCTTCCTATGCTTTAAAATCCTGTTCTTGTGTTTTAAATTCATCAATAAAGAGAGAGCTCACAAACACTAGACCCCCACCCTCAACCCCAATAAAAGCAGAACCCCAGACCCATGAGCATTCGATCTCTCTCTCTCTCCCTCCTTCTCTCTCTCTCTCTCTCTCTGGCCCCAGGCATGTTGTGTAATTTCCAGGTATTATAAGTAATAAATCCCATCTTTTCTATGTTTCCTGATGGTTATTTTTGAAGGGCACCTTGCAATCAACAAGAACCACAAGGGCTGGTCCTGCCACAACATTGGCTATTAATAGGTTGAGCCCAACACAAAACCTACCCTGAAGACATTTTCCATAGTTCAACTCCTGTTACATCATTGTCTCTTTGGGAGTAGTATTAACACCCTGAATAAAATGGGATTGGATATCAAGACTAATGCTGCCACAGTCATCAATTGAATGAAAATGTTTATTACTCAAATGTACTTTCAAAGGAGAGTAGGGCAAGGATAAGCTGGTTCATATGGATTGTGCAAAGGTGAATGGGTTGGCCTTTAATGTGCACAGGTGTGGAGGCTGAGGGTTTTCAAGGTTTGACCCTCCTACCCATGGACACAAAAAAGGACAAGTGTGAACTTTCCTAACTTTTTTTACCCATTCTGGGCCAGGCCAGGTGAGCAGATATCTAAAGCTAATTAAGGGTCAAATTTCAAAAAGGAGGTCAATGTCTTATTCATGATGACTGAATGACACATTTCATTTAAGTGACTTTGAATCTGAGTATTAATTGAGAAGTTACGTGAAAAGCACAAGCAACATATAATTATAACATATAACATAAATTCCATGTATGTGAGTGTTTGGGGCATTTCTTGATTGGGATTAATGATATTTTTGTTGAATGCCCTCCATGTCATTACCAGGACTCCCACAACAATGTTGATCTTAAAAAATTATAAAGCCAGTTACTTCACCAGTAAAGTGGGTTTAATTGGGAATGGCAGAGAATTGCAGTTCAGGATGAGCACGCAATAGCAAAATCTACAGGCAAGTCCATCAAACAAAGAGGAATGTCACGTTATAGAGAGAAAAAGGAGGAAGTTGTGAAGGGTGCTTTGACTGGATCCATGGAAGGAAAGGAGAGTTCAGGGTGGTCATGGTGCCTGGATGGCTGAGTTGTAACAGTTCCCATTGTGTAGTTTTGTCGCTGGGCAAGGAGAAATCATATTTCTGCTGGAACGCAAGGTGAGTCCCGTCCTGTTGGAGTCTGTAACTAACTCTGCTTCCTGTTGGGGTAATTGATGTAGAGCAGTAGTGCTAGAAAATTGCCCCCTCTTGCCTCCTAACTCGATTTTAAATGAGGTTTCCTTAATTCAGTTTCACAACAATGAGCATATGAGGACAATTAGTACAAAAAAACACATTTATGTTTCATGGGTAAGACAGGTTTTGAAGAAGGGTGTGCAAAGGGAAATATTGATATGCAGGTACACAGACTACATGTAGTGTTAGGAGGAAGACCCAGGAGTGAGATATAAGACCGGTGGCTGGGGGGCATCATTATAATAAGCCAAAGACTGTACAGTGACCATTTTGACAGAAATGTCTAGTATAGAAAGGCCTGTACTTTTACGTGGCCCATAAGCCTGATGATCAGAACTAAGAAACTGGCCAGAATAACTGGGAATTATATCTAACTAATGCCTCAAAAAGCAGGAAGACCTATGTATAAGGTAGCAAAATTTAAGCCAGTAAGACATCCTACGAAGGTTGTAGCCCAGGAAGTAAGAGAGGTACAAGGTCCACGGACTGTTTTTGAAGAGTCAAGAGTTTTTTTATTTTCAAAACTGAGTTGATGATATCAGTAATTTTGACATCGTCTTGGTGAGTCCCTGCATATTGCTCTCAGCAGGCTCATTATGAAGGATGAGTAATTTGTCTATATAAGTATCCGACACAGTCAGAGCACAGCAAGTATCCAGCAGAAGAGTGAAGAGTCCTGTTTTCCATCAGCTATAGCGCCCTCACAGTGGTCCAGAACATATGTCCGTCAATTATATTACAAGGGGCATTTTTTTCTTTTTGGACAACAGGTGCTTTGGTCAGTCACTAAGTTAGCATGGCAGAAAAGGGAAGTCCCTTGAATTTTGCCTAATCTTCAGGTTTAGAGGCCTCTTAATGGTTACGGATCATGAGTGTACATGGGGCCAAGGTTAAAACCCTCAGATCTCAGGTATGAGCGTGAGGTCAGAAATTCAAGTCCATTTATCTCCCTGAGCATTGAAATGAATGTCTGCAGATTGAAGTTAATATGTGCAGAATAAGAAGTGGCCTTTATGTGGACTTGAGTATTGGGGGGAAGTTATTCTGGATTTTCACACCAAAAGGGGTGACCTTGGATAAACAATTGTTGCTATGGGTGGGACCACACAGCTAGATCATTGTGAATGGCGAAAGGATCTGTAAAAATGTGCACATGGCCAGAGAATTTTCTAACACTAACTTGATTACATGGAAGATGAGTAATCAATCTGATGCTTGGGTCCAGTCTTTGATCAGCAGTAGCCTGTTTGATCTAGGGACAGAACGCAGCATCTGTGCCATGGACTCAGTCAGGTGTGGGGATGACATACTGTCTACAAAGAATATGAACGCCCTGGTCACTCCTGTGCTCCCAAGTGACACCCGAAGAGGCCAAAGTGTCTAGAAATGAGATTTCTTCCAGAACAGATTGCATCAATGTGAAGGGCATACACTCCCCCCTGTAAGATGAACATGCCAGAGGGGACAACTATGCTCTATCCTGCAAGTACCCAAACCTTTTCAATGAGGAGCCTCTGGTTAGCAAACCTCAGGGTCCTGCATTTATGACCCAGGTAAAATGGGAAGTTGGCTGTGGGAGGTTCTCCCCTTACAAAAAGACTGTCAGTTACCAGGAGCACTTCTCTAATTGTGTGTCTGCAGCACCAGCTCAGTAAAATAGTTTCTGGTACAAGAACGCCTTGGGTAGTTAAGTTCACCATGGGTGGTTTAGGGTGCATAATAGGGGGCTGCTAAAGCCTCTGTGGTGAAGAGGTGGAGGGAGGAGACATGAGGGAGTGATCCCAAGGAGGATCCTGCAGTTGTGGAAAGGAGTGTCGTGTAGTCACACAACAGCCTAGCTGTTTGTCCCCCCGTACCTTTCCTTAAGGAAAGAAGAGTCTGTGGGACTGTTTCTCTGGGACTGAGTTGTTACACCTTGTTTCTCTCTGTTTGGTCTCCAAAAAGAGGGTCTGCAGCCAATGATGAGTAAGGGGGGGAACAACTCAAGCCAGGCGGGACCCTACAGAGACCCCCGATGAGCTGCCTTATGAGATCTGGGAAGGGGCCTTGCCTCCCCTTTCCCCATGTTTGAGAAAAGCTGCTGCTGACTCTTGCTGCTCCCTCTCACCTAATTGTGAGAGAGGTCTTTAGAGCGACAAGATCAAGCTCTTTCTGCTCAGCTCATAGAATTGTTTCACCACAGGATTCATTTCCATATGTTCAAACTTCCAGCACATTTTATAGGAGGATGGAAAATAACGTAACAGCTTCAAGTTTTATTAAAGAACAAAGGAAATTCAATCTATTTCATGTTTTTCAGTGTTAATATTTTGGAGGTGTTTATTCAAATGGGCACCACAAGGTCCATGATCCAAAGGAAACAGAGCCGTTGAAAAACTGGTGGTCTGAGCTTTGAAACTATAGATGATAGTTTAAGAGAACATTCTGAGGAATGGGGCACCCTCGCATATTGTGTGGTGATGAGAGACCCCCAAACAAAACGTTCCAGGGGCTTTTGTTTTGTGACTTACTCTTGTATTGAAGAGGTGGATGCAGCAGCGTGTGCTCGACCACACAAGGTTGATGGGTTTGCAGTGGAACAAGAGAGCTATATCTAGAGAGGATTCTGTAAAGCCCGGTGCCCACCTAATAGTGAAGAAAATTTTTGTTCGTGGTATTAAAGAAGATACAGAAGAATATAATTTAAGAGACTACTTTGAAAAGTATGGCAAGATTGAAACAATAGAAGTTATGGAAGACAGGCAGAGTGGGCAAAAAAGAGGATTTGCTTTTGTAACTTTTGATAATCATGATACAGTTGATAAAATTGTTGTTCAGAAAAACACTGTTAATGGGCATAATTGGGAAGTGAAAATGGCCCTTTCTAAACACGAAATGCAGTTTGCTGGATCACAAACAGGCTATGGAAGTGGATCTGGCAACTTTAAGGGTCACAGAAGAAACTTTCGAAGTAACTTTGGCCCCAGTGGAAACTTTGGTGGAAGAGGCTATGGTGGTGGAGGTGGCAGCAGAGGTAGTTATGCAGGAGGTGATGGTGGATGCAATGGACTTGGAGGTGATGGTGGGAACTATGGCGGAGATCCTGGCTATAGCAGTACAGGAGGCTATGGTGGTGGTGGACCAGGACACAGAAACCAAGGTTGTGGCTATGGCGGCAGTGAAGGCAGATATGATGGTTACAATGAAGTGGGGAATTTTGGTGGTAACTATGGTGGCTGGGAACTGTAATGATTTTGGAAATTATAGTGGACAACAACAATCAAGTTATAGACCCTTGAAGGGGTGCAGTTTTGATGGAAGAAGCTTGGGAAGTCCTTACGGTGGTATGGATCTGGCGGTGGAAGGGTGGATGTGGTAGCAGAAGTTTCTAAAAACTCAGCAGAAAAGGGCTACAGTTCTTAGCAGGAGAGAGAGAAAGTGAGGAGTTGTCAAGAAAGCTGTAGGTTACTTTGAGATAGTCGTCCTAAATGCATTAGAGGAACTGGAAAAATTGGCCACAGAAGGAACAATGATTCATATTCAGAAAAGTTACCGCAGCTTAAACGGGAAACCCTTCCGGTTCAGGACTGTCATAGGCAGAGTTTGCAAAAAGTGCAGCTATTGATTAATGCAATGTAGTGTCAATTAGATGTATATTCCTGAGGTCTTTTATCTGTTGTAGCTTTTTTTCTTTTCATTACATCATATATACTGCCTTGTAAATTGTGCTAGTGGTACCAGGAATAAAACCTTAAGGAATTTTTAACTTTCCAAAAGAAAATACAGTAGTACCTCAGTTTTCAAACATCTCCGTTGACGAACATTTTGGTTTATGAATGCCGTAAACCTGGAAGTAAATGCTTCAGTTTTTGAACACGACTCAGAAGTCGAACATGTCACATGGCTTCCGTTGAGTGCAAGATCCTGAGGCCTAGCTGTCAACTGTTTTTGAATGTTTCAGAACTCGTGGATTACGTTTGAAAACCGAGGTACCACTGTATAACTCATCAAACGTGGGATGCAGCAAAAGCAATACCTAGAGGAAAATTTATGCCATCAAATGAATACACGAGAAAAAGAAACACCAATAATGTAAGCATCTATCTTAGGAAACAACAACAAAAAAGAACTCATTAAACTCAAAGTAAGCAGAATTAAAGAAATAATAAAAATAAGAAAAGAAATAAATGTAAATCTGGGAAATCAATGGAGAAAAAACAAAATAGCTGTTTTTTCTTTGATAAGATTAATAAAATTGATAAACATCTAGTCAACATGACTAAGAAAAGAGGGAGACAGAAATTACAATGTAAGGCCATCCTGGGTAACTCTATAGTGAAAACTCTATAGTGAAGGGGTCTCTGAAGACACTATCAGGCGTACCTATTGCATAGCAATTTAAATAGTTTAGAGCCTTCCAAATATGGTAGGGGTGGCTGTTCAAGGTAGGCCAGTTTGCAAGTAACAGCATAAATGGGCTCAAGTCAAATTTATAAACAAAGAATATGTTGCCTTCTGAACACAAAAGGATCTACAGACAATGTTGTGGGTGCAGTGAGGGACTAGAACTATTTCTTCACGGTTTCGCAGAGTGTCCTTCTGTTCATTAAATAATTTTTAAAAATGTAACCAAGGTCTGAGAGACTCCTAATACGTCTGGGGTAATGACAGATTGATTTTTTGTGAGCCCCTTTATTTTCAACACATGTATGTCCTGAATATCAAATGAGATCATGAATGTCATGAACGTCCACAAAGGAGAATGTCATGAATGTCACGTCATACCTGTTCTCCTGGAGCAAGGTAAACACAGCTCAGCTCCTGCCTGCAGAGACTGTGTGTGGTGGTAATGGTGCTGAGGTTCCCTGAGGGGAACCAGGTAAAGGCGTGTCATGTCCCTTCAGAGGTGAAGCCAACTGTGGCTGAGAGGCTGTTGACAATAGGCACTGAGCAGACCAGACTTACCTAAATCTATGAGAGCAGAATGTGTACTCTTTGCTGAGTGGATGGAGGCAGTAAGTTCCATAATGTTGAGGACTGGGAATACGAGCTGATTTGGTGCAACCACAACCTCAAGGTTTCACTAATCCAGTGTGAGGTGTTATTCATTCTTTCCAGAATTAGGAACTGGCCATATTTCCTTGTTGAAAGTATAACTGAGGACAATCACTTCTTCCTAAAATGTTTCTCATAAAAGTTTTCAATGCTTAAAGGCCCTGTTTAATTTACACCAGTCATATTAACTAATCTAAGTAAGGAGTAGGGACCCTAGAGTCACATTTTGTGAAGTCAAGAGGAAGTGGTGAATATTTAATTTAAATTCATGAATTATTGGTTCAGAGCTGTCCTGCTCACTACAGGATATTTTAGGACAATGGGTGCTATGACTGTGAAAAAAGGCAAAGATTTCTGATGGTTAAGGTGAAGTATAAAATTTGACCCCTATATTATATTCAGTAATTCCCCTAAGATCATGAGGGACCTTGCGTAAATTACTGAGATCCCAGGTATAAATGTAATTTAACGTAGCATTGAGTAATCACATGAACATTTCTGAAACACTGCATTATACGAGTTGTAATATTAATTCAAAACGCATGTTTTAGAGGCTCAAAAGCCAAGGAATGCCCTTTTATCTTTTCTGTTATGTATAATCTTTTAGTATATTTTGGATTTCCCATTGGGTCAAATTGTGGACCTTTTCCAATACCCTTTTTTTCTCTTGTTCTTTCTCGTTTCCTTCCCTGATTTGTATTTTAGTTCACTGGGTAAACTTCCGGGAAGTGGGTGTCTGCTCTACCCTGGTATTTATCTTTTTTTTTTCCTCGAGAGGGCCCCAAATCAGCACTATCTGGGTTACAGGCCTCCCCCATGGAAATGGCTGCTGTGTAAGATTTAAGGACCCTGGGCTTAAGTCCTGTTTGAACTAACCCCTTCGCTGTGCCCCAGTGAGGCCATGGTGTTGTCCCCAATAGCCTGGAGGGTCAGGATCTGGGTTGCAGTAGAGGCAGGGGCAGCAGCAGCAGAGGCAGTGAAGGAACCTGGGGAGCCCTCTGGGATCAGCAGTGAACTCAGCCCTCCAGTTCTGGGATGCCTCCCTTCTCTTTCTCTCTGAAATATCTGCTCTTTAAGGAGTGAGCATCTGATGGGCTCACCTCATTCACAAGGTATAATCATTCTCATACCCTTCTTAGACCCACCTTAATGTTGGGGTGATCCCAGCCTCAGTCACACCTTCCAGCTAAACACACTAGGGTTCCAGGCAAGACATCCACCCAGGGACACTTTCCTAAGTACGCCGTTGCCATACTCCTGTGCCAATGGACAAGGAATTACCTAAACTGTCAACTCAGAGTCCTCTGTATACAGACCCCAGGCTGGGTGGGTCCACGATACAGTGCAGGGCAGCACAGCTCACAGGAGGGCTCCCCAGCGAGCAGCCCCTCTCAGTGCAGGAGCCTCCAGGCTTCTCATCAGCCTGACAGCTAAGAAGCACCAGGGGGAAAGGGAGGGGTGGGGCTTAAGGTTTTAGGAGTCAAACATCAAATATGTGGACCCCAACCACTCAATACAAGAACAAACATGGATAAGAAAAATAGGCATTTACACTGTATTGTTTTTATATAAAGAAACACTAGAAGGATGATCAAGAAGTGATCAAATCTGGTTACTGGAGGGCGGCTGGAGTAAGCAGAGGAGGGGAGCAGGACATGCCAGCACTGACCTTAAGTTAGCTTCCTCTTTTAAGCATTTTTAAAAATAACTTTCCCATTCATTATTTATGTAAAAAAAAAACAAGGTTAGAAATTTATATCCACCATATTTTCCTATGATTAATCATCATTATTAATTAACTTTCCTTTTTAAAGTGAATTAAAATTTAACTTTTCTACATAGGAAACCACTCTAACATTTAATCCTTTAAACACTAAGTGCTACAAAACACCAGACCATAAAAAAATTTATACATTCCTTTCTAACTAAAAAAAAAACAGAGACATTATAATACATTTTCTAGCCATGATATTTCACACTGGTGATATTTTCAGGATTGACTAGCATAGCATAACACACTAGGCCTTCATAATTAAGCCCTGAAATAGACTATGAATTCCAAAGACTTACATAAGCTTTGAGGTGTTTTTCCTCCTAGCAATGAAAATACATATGCCGTTGCTTTTCCCTCAGATCCATTAAAACAGGAATTCATTTGCCATAATGTGGAGAGACTGTTCCATGACGTGATCACTATGTGTCCCACAAGTTGGACCCTGACCAGAACTGAGGTTGCTTTCTGCAACCCCTCCACCCCTTAGAGGCTGGATCCTAATTGGTGTTCATTCTGACAAAAATCAACACCCTCCCTTGCCTCCTGCTATGTGCTGGTTCCTGGTACAGGTTGTTGTCCTGACCTGCCCAAGCATGTAATTTTCCATAGCTGATAGCATTCAGGTACTATTTTCTCACCTTCACCGTATATAATTCTTTGGTGCCTGCCAAGCAGCGTGGGAATCCATTATGCCTTGCAGCCACCCAAGACATGCTTCGCATGGTTAAAAAAAAAAATCTATCCATCACCAGCCTAGAGTGGCAGCCTCTTTCTTAGTTCTTTCCCTGCTGTCCATTTTCAGAAATAGATTTTCAGTTTTGGAGCTTCTCCCTGATTCTGTGTGTATTACACTTAGGAATAACATAGCCTAAAGCTCTCTAAAGACCTGGACATACTAAAACTTTTCCATCCAGTATATTTCACACTGTAGATATTTTCCTTTTTTTAACTTTTTTTAAATTTTATTAAATTTATTGGGGTGACATTGATTAATAAAATTATATACCATGTTTTCCCAAAAACAAGACCCAGCCAGACCATCAGCTCCAATGCGTCCCCCAGAGCAAAAACCAACATAAGACCTGGTCCCGTCTTACTACAAGACAGGGTCTCATATCATATCATATCATATATCATATCATACCACATGACATCATATCATATAATACCGGGTATAATATAACATAATACAATACCGGGTCTTATATAAGACCGTATTTTATTATTTATATTTATTATATTATAGTAAAATAAGACCAGGTCCCATATCAATTTTCACTCCAAAAGATGCAACAGAGCTGATGGTCCGGCCAGGTCCCACCCTCAGGGAAACACAGTAGGTTTCAAGTGTACAATTCTATGATACATCATCTGTATATTGCATTGTGTGCTCACCACCCAAAGCGACATCTTTTTTTTTTTTTAATTAAAGTTTATTGGGGAGACAATTGTTAGTAAAGTTACATAGATTTCAGGTGTACAATTCTGTATTACATATCTATAAATCACATTGTGCATTCACCACGCAGAGTCAGGTCTCCTTCTGTCACCATATATTTGATCCCCTTTACCCTCATCTACCACCCTCCTCCCCCTTACCCTCTGATAACCACTAAACTATTGTCTGTATCTATGAGTTTTTCTTTCTCATTTGTTTGTCTTGTTCTTCTGTTGTTTTGGGTTTATATACCACATATCAGTGAAATCATATGGTTCTCTGCTAGGTATTTTTAAGAATGAATAGCATATTAAATGTATTAGGGGTTTGAAATTTAGCCCTATACTAGAAAGTTCAAAAATTTACATAAGCTTTGATGTGTTTCCTCACATCAATGAAAATAAAAAATTCATTTTTTTTCCCCTCATATTCATTAAAACAGTTGATTTATCTTAGGAACAGTATAGCCTTTTACATACTTGTCAAAGTTCTCTAGGGACAGGCACATATGAAACCGACATAAAAATGGAAAATGCCTCTGAGAACTTAAAACCCCCATCTCACATTTTCATGTTTTCCTGTCTGAATGAAACCAAAATTCTATTTATTTCCACAATCACTCTTCCCTTATTCACATTGTTTCCCTCAATCAAGTTATATTTTAAAAGCCCAGGTGCTAATGGAAATGAGAATGAAATGACTGCAATATAGTCAATGGTTAAAGGAATCCAATGAAAATAAGCACCAACTATTGGACTCAAAACAGATAAGCAGACAGTTCAGAAGGAAACCCACATTCAGAAAGATGAACGTAATCACAAACTTGGGGTCTAGACATCCAAGTTGAGATAGAACCCCTAGAGTGGGTCAATCCATGGAAGAGAGGGGGGACACCTGAGCAGCCCCAGGAATGAACTCTGGGAGCTACACACACACACACACACACACACACACACACAAACCCCCTCCTGTAAGCATGGAAGCGCTCCCTCCCCCAGGCTTCCATTCTCACAGTGAGGAAACTCTCCATCTGATTCATTTTAAGGTTCTAACCCAAATGAAATTCCCAATTCATAAACCCTTTGTCCATGAGACAGAACACCTGATCTTCACAGACTTCTTAATGTGCACAAATCACACTCTGAGTGCACCAACACTGTGGATGCAAAACTAAAACAACACCTGAAAATGTCTAGGCCTAAGAAAGTACAACCTCAAAAGGGGTGTCAGCCCCATCCTTGTGCACATGCACCCTCAGCTCTCCAGGGTCCCGTAGGTTCTCTCCGTGTAAAGACCCTTCCACGGTGGGTGTGAGCAGGTAGGACACCTGCAGGGGAGGCTCCCCAGGAAGAACCACTGGGCTTTCAAGTACTTCCCTTTGCAGCTCAAGGGGCCTTAGCTTAGATACGCTGCCTTCAGGTCTCTTTTCTCACTGGAGGTGCTTTGGACCACCACTGGTATTTTAAATGATAAATACTCAAGTGTTTGAACAATACACAATATTCACATATACCCAGTGTTATGGGGAAAGGGAGGAAGAAAATTGTAAGGATGTTCTACTAGTTCAATAAGAAAATCCCTAATATCTATTCTTTTCAGAAAACTATGTCAGTTAATTATATTTTCAGGGAAAGTAACTGGTTTGTAAATAATTATTCATACTTGAACACTTCTGCTCTGCAAGTTGTAGGGAAGATGTTGAAGAAAATTTGCCTTTATTGGTTGATGTGAACTTTTGTCTATTAGCTTTTGAATGTTACTGCATGTGAGGTGATGGTTAGCTTGGGGTTAAAAGAATTCTGTGCTGTGATTAGGGGTTGATTAAATTTCCCCTTTGGTCTCACTTTCCCGAACAGGGGAGATATGAGATGATGTTGCTTTCTGTTTCGCCTGCATCAACAGATGAAGTGAAGAAGTAGCTAAGTTATTATATCAGGGTGATGTGACCGGCACATTGCCAGGCTTTGGAAGGCCTTGGGCCGATGGCTCCAAGCAGGAACAGTAGATGTTGCTTGTCCCGATGAACTAGCCCTTTAGTCGTATAAGCAATACTTTTTTATCATTGACTGCTGGACGATCGCAGAACTGGCCATTCCCAGAGGGGAAGGCAAGAACAAGAAGCTTGGCTCTAAGGTACATCTGAGAAAATATATGACAGTCCTTAGTGGGCTGTAATTTTCATCATTTAGTCATTTGTCTGGTGATTCTTCATCATTCTAACATTTTGAAAACTTCCAGCAACATACAGCTTACAACACCCCGAGACTCCCTGACTTCCAGCCCGCAGACTTGGTGAGGTCTGGTTGGTTCCCCACGGTTAGCCTTCTTGAAAACTTGTTAACATTTCATTTAGAAGCTTGTATGCAGCTTGCAGCTTGCAACATCAGAAGATGCCCCAACTTCTGGCAACGACAACAGCAGCAGCAACGGCAACCATAGCAGCATTCTTGGGAAGTAACAAGCAGCAGTGTGGAAGACACCTGAGTTTCTCTCAGCTACAGACCTGACAAGGTTTTAATTTACTGTTGTTCCTATGGTTTGGTGAGTTTTTGACATCTACTGTAATAGTTGCTATCCTATAGAGTTTATTACTGCTTTTGGATACTCCTTATAATGTTATTTATGTATTTAGCCATTTTGATCAATTGTAAACATATGCTGGGATCCCTTAAACCTGTATGTATGTATACTCCTTTGACATGACATTGTCATCAATGTATATAGTTTAGTCTTAACCATCTTTACTTTCTGCCATTAGCATATTCTATTAATGGCCTTTATCTTTTGCCATTGTATATTGCTAAATAAATTGATTAGATATTGCTAAATAAATTCATTAGTCCCACTCTAGCATGTGTTCCTCTCCTTTCTTTTCCCTGCTCATCATTACACAAGTCTAAACCTGAAATTGTATTTGAAAACACCCAAAATAAAAAACAGACCTCAGAAATTTACTATACATGCTCAGAGAAAGAAAGGGTGAAAGAATTCTACACAAATGGAATATAATCTCAGAATATTTTATTTTTTCTGAAATTCACCTCTGTCTTGCATCTTTGGGTTAGGCCAGGAGCAGAAACCACGGTAGGTCTGGAGAACCCCCCATCCCCACCCCCCAGAATGTACTGAATAGAAACTGTATTGACTAGAAACCATCTTATCTTAGAAGCCATCTTGTCTTGCTCCCTGCTTGCTTGTACCTGCTGGCCTGTATTTTTTTCACAGGAGCCCATGATCAACGGACCTGAACATTCCCCGACAACAGCATGGGAACCAGCATATGGAACAAGAGGACATGGCCACACCCCGAAACCCTCAGTTGTGATGAACGATGCAACAAAAAGCCCCTGAAACACTGAAGAACACCCTTGTTTACCTCCCCCTATAAAACTCCATACCCCTTTTGCTCAGGGAGGTTATGGTATTTTCTAACCTGACCTCCTGCAACTCAAACACACCAAATAAATTATAATAGATCAATTTTGCTCTCCTGCAACTCATTCTTCTAGCCATACCTAACACTTTGGAAATATTTTATACTGTTTCAGGTTGTGGTGATTAAATAAATTTTTATTCATTGAAGAACTGAGACTAAAATAAAGTGAATAAATGTTTAAAGGTGACAAACTCAGAGAGTAGCACTGCTGACGGGAGAGAACACCCAGCAAGGTTCCAAAGAGGAACCTCCCCCCAAAGGATTTCCCACAGGTCGTCTGTGCCCAGGGAAGGTCCTGGGGAAGAGGAACCGGGATTTCAAGCTGCTTGATTTCAAGGATTTAAAGTTTTCCAGGTGATTATTCTCAGCTCTCCTCTCATGTAAAATATCCACAGGGAAAAAAATAAATCTTTAAAAAAGCCATCCATGGCTCTGTGGGGAAAATGATAAACATAGTTGATAATGCTGCTGTGAATCGCAGAGGGGAAGCTGGTGTTTGGGAATGCAAGAAGGGATCTGGAAATTTAGAGATTTATTGCCAATACCTGGAAAAGGTAGGCTGGGAGGACAGGGTCATGGATCAGAGACCTAGCTCTCCCAAACATTTGGAAAACTCAGGAGACAATGGGTGCTCCCTAGAGATAAAGAAGGTGACCCCAGACCACAGCTTCTCCAACATACCAGCAGATGAGTCACTATTGTCCCCTCATGACCCTCTCCGTGGTCACCGCACCGTCTGGGGAAACGCGGGGCTGCCGGGGCAGAGCTGCCCAGACGGGTGTGGGGCCAGGGCCGAAGGCACCACGCGCAGTGACAAGACGCCCGGAGTCGGCGCTGCCAGCCCAGCACCCACGCTGCGTGTGGGAGGGGACTGAGCTCTGAGCACCGCCCCAGGTGGACCCGGATCCTCAGATTTCAAACTTGACCCCAGGAAGGTTGGGTCCCGCCCCCTCCCAGCACACTCACCGTTGTGTAGATTTCCTGGGTCTCCCGGAATCCAGCCTACGACTCTCACAACCGATACAGATCACAGTGGAACACAGGCTGGGACAGAACCACCAGGAATCACGAAAGGAAAGCAACACACGGGCCCCAGTACAGCCAGACCTACTAGGGAAGTCCTAGACTTCCCTGAGCATCGCCCCACTCACCTGCCTCGGCGGCGCCCAACAGGGCAGTTTCCAAGGCTGCGTCCTCTGTTCCTGAGTGACGGTAGGCGGGAGGACTCTGACTCCAAGGAAACATTTTCCTCAGGTGGGCGGGCACCGGACCTAGCCTGGAACACCTGTATTAATAGAATCTTTTCTAGTCCTGGGGCGGCCTTTGGAGTTTTCCCGAACCAGAGGGCACAGGTGTGCACTGGGAATTCTTGATTCAGTTTCCGAACGGAGCAAGTACAGACAAGAAGGTGGCCCAGGATGGGCGACACTGGAATAAAGTTTTATGTCCTCTAGGTGTGAAGGGCCTGGCTGTAAGGCTGTTTAGTCCACTCATGGAACTGAGAACCATGTTTAGGAATGCAGACACTTAAATGTGATCTCACCATCTGCGACAGAGTCTGGCTCCATTTTAATCTTTGAACCTAGCAAGCACTGAGCATTCCACCCATCCCTGCCCCACCCGTACTTTTTGATCTCTAGTAAGAGAAAGAATTCCAGAGCACTTGGTTTTGGTGGGAATTTGGAAGACCCCAGGCCCAGCCTGGGCCCAGGGCTCTCTTCTCAGTCTAATAACAGAGTGTGACAGAGGGGTGAAATTCAGGGAATCAGTAACGCAATCAGTCTTAGCTAGTTTGCAGTTCAACTCACCTCATAGCTCGCTATCTAGCCACCTGTAATTAGACTGTTTGCAGTTTGATCCATCCTGATATTAATTTTTCTCTTTGTTTCTCCCCTCACTGGTTAACTGAAGAACTCTGTTCCCTTTCTCAAGGCTACACATACCTTGTTAATTAACAACATCTGTCATGCAGGGTGTCATGCGGGGTCTCCGGTCCTGCTCCCCACACAAGAATGCAGGACATGGTGAGGCCAAAAAGGAACACCCACGGAGCCATAGATAGGGGAGTCATACCAGTATATTCTCACTGGCGGCTGGGTTGGAGACATAAGAAGCAGTCACACAATCTGCAACCTGCTGTCCGCTTCTGTGAATCAACCAACCCCACTTGCTAGCTGCAATCCGCCCTGCTAACTGCAATCCGCCGTGCTAACTGCAATCCGCTCTTGCTCGCTCAGCCACCATCTTCTTGCTAGCCCCCCATTTTCTGCTAGCATAGCCACAGCAGTTATATTAGTGGCCAATGGCTCACTGGTTACAGCTGACGGCCAACTAGCCACAGCTGATGGCCATCCAATCACAGTTGATGGCCATTTACTACCTGAGCCAGCACCTTTCCACATGAGGCCGAGAGCCTGGAAACTGCATTCCTGGCTCTGATTCCACAACATCCTAACCTGGGAAAGAGCAATTTCTTAATCCTCAGGCACCGGGACACTGGACACTAGGATCCAATTTACAACTTCTTGCAGTTTTTTCCAGTGATGCATTAAAGTCCCAGACCTCGATGGCCGAGTCCAAGTCCAGAGTCCAGAGTCAACATCATCTTCAAACAGACCAGACCCCAGGAAGGATGTCAGTCCTCAAACTTGCCTGACCGACTCCCTTTCCTACATAAGAAAAAGCTAACCTGAAGTTAGGTGCAGCTGTCCACTCTCAGACTCTGGTCTCTGCCTCGGCAACCTCCCCCACCCCGCCAGTGTTTTTCTCCTTACTACCCGAGGCAGCCGTTATCTTTGGACACTGCCATGGGCATTCTCACACCCATGTCCATACTCATAATCAAATAGCATACACTCTAAAACTTATAACTATGGCTATAATGACAAACATGAACCATGTCTATGTCTATGCCTTTATCTTCATGGGGAATCATTGCTGTTAACGCCAGGAATGCAGGACGTTCGGTATGGCTGTCTATACTTTACATCCACACCTGTGCAGATCCTCAAAGTGTCTAAGATATACTATTAGGTTGGTGCAAAAGTAACTGTGGTTGTTGCAATTATTTTTAACATTTTAAACCGCAATTGCTTTTGCACCAACCTAGAAGATGGTGGGGAGAAAATGGTCAATGATGACGCTGAGGCTCCTACCCTCCACAGAGAAAAAGTATAATCCACCCGTTTCCTATTACTATCTCACCTATCAGTGTCCTTTCCTTCAACATCTTTATTTTCTTCTTAGAAACCAAACCTTTCTCATTTAATCATCTCTACTTACTCGCAAAAACAGAAGCACCTGAGTGCAAGAACTCCTTTAATGCCTGTAGACCCACAGCCTAGAGAGCCTAAATTGGGTAGGTTTCTTCTTGGCAGGTTGTATGTTACCAGGAATTTGTCCATTTCTTCTAGGTTATCCAATTGGTTTTCCTAAAAATGTTCATAATAGTGCATACTGATCCTTTTTTTTTTAGGCATTCATTGCAAATGTCCTCTTTCATTTCCGATTTTATGAACTTGAGTCTTCTCTCTTCTTCTGATAGTCAGCTAAAGGTTTGTCAATTTTATTACTTCAAAAGACCAACAGTTTTGATATTTTTCTATTGTATAATAATCCTATATCCTAACTTATCTCTGCTCTAATCTTTATTATTTCCCCACTTTAACTAACTTGTTTAGTTTGTTCTTTTGTTACAGTGTTTCCCCAAAACTAAGACCTAGCCAGACAATCAGCTCTAATGCGTCTTTTGGAGCAAAAATTAATATAAGGCCAGGTTTTATTTTACTATAAACCTGAAGGGTCTGCGAGTTGTCTGACAACTCTTTCCACAATAAGATCAGGTTTTGGAGAATTAGTTTTCTTGGAGCGATGGCCTAAATTACAGACAAGAGAATGATTTGAGTATGTATCAAAATATCTCCCAACCCCATTTGCTGCTACATGGAGCATGAGGTACTTTTTTCTAGTCTTCACAATGAGAACCCGTGTAAGCTCCTCTAGGAAAAATTAATGAATTTGGGGGTTATCCTAAGCCTGGACCCCCTAAAAATTTAAGTGCTCAAGCTAGTCCACACAGTGTCTCCACTAATTAGTCATCAACAGTTTACTTGCATGTGTTCCCAGAGGTTGCTGGCTCCCCTTGTTTCTCCTCCAGGTCAGTGGTATTTCCCTATATTCGCCTGTCTCTGGTTCTGAACACTTTGCTTTACCATGTAATCTACGAAGAGATGTTGTTTTTCAGGTTTTCAGTGTTTTTCTTGTTGTGAAGGTGATAATGATCATGTAGAGCTCTTTACATATCAAAAAGGAAACCATCCATTCGCTTCTGTTGCTCTGCATTTTTCCTTGTGATCTAAACCATTTTCACTTATTGATTTTACTGCTAGGGATCATGTGGGTTTCAAAAGTTTTCCTGATGAGAACTGAATTCTTTCTCACAGACCTTCAATTCATCCCAAGAAAGATCCTGAAGTTGTGGAAAGAAGTGCTAAACATAAAAACCAAGGTTCAGGAGAGCTTAGCATTCTCCCAGCATATGAAAGCAAGTGTGTTATTCACTTCTATTAAATACATACGTGTTATATATATATGTGTGGTATATACACACATACATACATATATACACATATATATGTATATATATATAGATATAAAACATACACACATATAAGCACATATATGTAACATTAAGTCCACTTGTGAGTTTTCAGAAATGTGTAGAAATACTGCCATCAAAAGATGGAAAACATGCCATCTCCCCAAGAGAACACTCTTGTGATGCCCATTTGAATAAACACCCTTCAAAATATTACTTAACACTAAAAAACATGAAAAAGATTGAATTTCCTTTGTTCTTTAATAAAACGTGAAGCTACTACCTGTATTTTCCAGGCTTCCAGAAAATGTGCTGGATGTCTGAAATACGGAAATGAATCCTGTGAACAGCAAAATGGACAGTGGGGCTGTGTGGTTCATTGAAACAACAGGTTTCCAAACACTCATGTAAGAAAAAGACATTAAAAATTTCCCATCTCTCCTGTTACACACAATTAGGACATTACTTGAAATATCCTCCTTCTGCAGCTCACCTCAGTTATTCCTTGGATGATTTCCTTACAAATCCATACCTCTTTGTGGTGTTTCCACTGAGGAATAGCAGTGGACCTGGATATAACCCTATGCATAAAGTAAACTCAGGATGGGCTAGAACGATGAAGGTTCTACCCAACTGGGAGGGATCCGTGGTGTAATGGGGTATACACTGTGTCACTCAGTGTGTACAACAGAAATGTGAAAATGCTAAATACTGTAACATTTTATATATTTAAAGGTAAGTGATAAAGCCTCTCAAATGACGTTAAACACAGAAAGACACCACAAATATCCGTGGCCAAAATCAAGAGGAAGTCTCAAGTTCCATAAAATTGTATCAAACTCATGACGACATGTTATACACATAAAATTTACAATAATTGCATAACTGAAGATGGACCATGTCTATATCTCTACGGTGAATCTTTACTGTTAATCAATGAAACCAGGACATTCTATATTGTCACTCATTATTTATTTCCATAACCAAGCAGTTCCAGAAACAGTGTTAAAGACATATTACATGGTTGAAATACAAGTGATCAATAATGACATCCTCACTCACTGGGGCTTCTATCTTCATAGAAAAGAAATACACACACCCAGCGTCCCTATTATGGCACATCATTTTACTTTCCTTCAAAGCCCTATTTCCATCCTATCAACCAAAGCTTTACCATCTGTTAACCATCTCTTTTCCCACAAAAATACAAGCACCAGGACTACAAGAACAAGTTTGTCTCATGTTGCTACATCCAAATACTGCAGTGCCTTAATACTTCTGCTAAATTGTGTTAGATGACTCTAAAGTGTCTGGTAATGAGGGATGTTGAATTAGCATCAAGAGTGTAGTTTCTGAGCAAGAAATGCTTGATTGAACCAGTGGTCCTGTCTTTCTTTCTTGCTAGGCTTGAGTTCTCCCACAATTTACCTAAACTTACAGTTGAGCCAGAAAGGTGATATTAAAAACATTATACAGTATACCAATAAATTATATACTTTAACTGAGGTACTTTATGTAAGTAATATAACGCAATGTAGGAAATACATCAGTACTAATGACATAAGCCATTTCAGAGGACAGGGAGCTGGCCTGCAATCTTTCTAAGGTCAAGTCTTGTTAAAGAAAAAGATGTCACACCTCCTTCATCAAAAGTACTCAGTGATCATGAGGAACCAAGACAAAAACATATTTTGTAACCATGTCTCACAAAATGGTAAAAAGTGTCAGTTTCAAGTCATAAAAGTAACCACTATCACCCCCTTTTTACTAATATGACTCACTGGAGAGTCATACGAATGAAGTTTAGCTGCACTACTACATTTTGTTTAACTTCTAGAGAACAAGGTTTATAATTAGCAACAACATAAGTTTATCTCCTCATAGCATTCCATATACAAAAATGTCGTGGTGCCTTGAATAGCAATCAAATCATCTAACACAGGCCAAATCCTATAAAACTCCTGAGCACCCTTTTATGTTACACCCCACCATCATGTGCATTTTGTGGTCATTCTTATTAGAATTCTACCCTCCTCTGTCTGACTACAATCGTGATCCTACAGGTCACAGACAATAGGGTACTGAGAAAACCATGATTTTTGTATTAAGAGGGAATGACAATTAAACACGCCAAGTATTGTAACTATAAAAGAAAAATATGCCTGAAGAAAAATTGCCCAAACTTGAATGCACATAAAATTAACCCATACAGGAAAATGATTAATGAAGAAAATTACAAAGTTTATTTGAAAATCCTTAACTATAATGGAACATTTTAAAATATTTTCTCAGGAAATGGAAAACACAGTATTTGTTAGCATACAAGAAATCAGAAAACAGTTAATATTTTTATGAAATACCTACAGAAGTGTTCATTTGACAAGAAAATACATGTACTTTTAATCACATACAATCTAACATGATTGAAAGCATACTGAGGGATTATATTCAGCAACAAGTAAAAGGAAAACATCCACAGTCTTCCTGACAGGTGTCCTTTTTCACTAGCACCATTGCAGGTGTCATGGTGAATCAGGAAAGCATACTAGCACTGTTAACAGCATAGTTTCCTATACAATTCATACATAATACGGATAAAATCTAGAGAAGAGGGAAATCAGACATAGGCATGAAAGTCTGAATCAGTTTCCTGGTGGACACAGAGGGCTGACAGAAAAGTCCTAATTCTGATGGATCTTTGATGTGAAATTGTGAAAACATCTGTGGAAACCTACACCTCTCAGAAAATAAGTATCAGACAGTTGGTGGTGGTTCTGAGAGTAGTCTTGATTGGAAGGCAAAGAATCCAAGTAATGGGCTGGAAGATGGTGTCACGAAAGCGCCTATGTACAAAGGTATGATAAAAAATATGGAGAATGTTTAAATTTTTAGAAAAATTACAGTAAAAGAGACATTGCCATTAAGCCCCCTCAAAATACTCCCCCTTGCTTTGAACACATTTATCCCATTGTTCTTGCCACTTTCTGGAACATTTCTGGAAGTCCTCTTTCATGAGTGTCTGTAATTGCGCTGTCGTGACTACCTTGAAGTCCTGAATTGATTCAAAACATTTACCTTTAATGGTCATTTTGACTTTGGGAAGAGCCAGAAGTCTCACAGTGCCAGATCAATTGAATAAGGCAAATAACAAATTTGTAATGTTTTTATTTGACAGAATTTGCCATATCACAAGCAAAGTGGGAAATGGAGGCTTTCCACTGTGATCAAGAAATATGGTGACTGCTGCTACCAAGTGCCATCCAACGGGCAGGCAGGGATCTTCAATATGGGAAGCATTGCCTTGACCTTAGTAACAGTGTTTGATTAGTTTCAACTTGTTTGATGCAGTCGGTCAGGTGTGAGCTATGGTTGAGAGAAGGTGTGTTTTAAAGTGTGCCATAAATCATCATCCATCATGACAATGCTCCGTGTCCCATATCACGTCTATCAAATAAAAACATTATACGGCAATTTCTGTCAAATAAAAGCATTATGGTGTTTCCTCAACCATCTTATTGACCAGATCTTGCACCGTGCAACTTCTGGCTCTTCCTCAAAGTCAGAATGATTCAGGACATCGAGGCAGCCACAACAGCACAACTAAAGACACTCACGAAAGAGGACTTCCAGAACTGCTTCAGAAAGTGGCAAGAACGATGGGATAAGTGTGTTCAAAACAAGGGGGAGAATTCTGAGAGGGATTAATGGCAATGTGTCTTTTACTGTGATAATTTTTTTTATTTAAACATTCACTGCATTGTTTGATCACAACTCGTATCTGTCAGTGTGAATGGGGCTTCAAAATCTGACTAAAGTCTTCTTTGTTTTTGCCTTCCAAATCTCGTGCAAATGAGGCCATTAATAAATACTAACAAGGACCCTAAAGGAGATGGATTCTGAAAATCAAGCTCCTACTATTACCCAATGGGCGGGAAAATCTCCAGCTCTAGATTTTGTTGCCCTATCACAGATCCCTCGTCTTCTTTCAAAGTCTACTCACAAAATATTAACCCAAAAGAAGGACAAAAAGCAAAAGGCCATATATGAAAATAATTCACACAACTATATTTTTTCCTAAAGTTTCCATACATAAAATTTATTTCAATTTTTTGGAAAAAGGTGCCTATATTCATCACCACAACAAAGGAGCTTTGTCAGAGGGATAGATAGAATATACATAATGAACTAAGGATATAAAGAATGGCCACAAGCCACTAGGAAAACCCAGATACCTAACTGTCATTTTTCAATGGTCCCCTAAAACAGAACAACAAAAAAAACCATTATAAAAAATATTTAACCTAACTGCATATAAAAAGTACACTGCAATTTTCCCATGTATCTAACAGGCATCAGAATGGAGAGAAAGTATTATTAAATGCTTTAAGGAAAAAGCACTAGCTATTAATATTATGTACTATTATTGAAAAACAACTCTCACTATCTTGTGAATATTCATTTCTGAAAGTCATTAGTAGAAATCCACAGTCCAATGATGCATTGTAATAAAAGGTTCAATAAACACTATATTTACAACATCAATGAGAACTCTTTCATGTTGACAACTTTCTGGCACATTATATATGGATTAATGTCTATCAAGCTTTCTCACATTACTTACATTTTTTTTTTTTTTTTTGGTGGGGGAATTTTCACTTGTAAGAATATGGACCAATTCAAGTCTTTCCCATGCTGTTTACACTCAAGAGTTTTTATGCAGTGAGTCCTTTTATGCTTTTGAAGGAAATTGGGATAACTGAAGCCTTTCCCACATTCTGCACATTAATAAGGTTTTTCTCCAGTGTACATTTTCACATTTTCAAAAGGTTGTGTGATAAATGAAGACTTTTCTACATTGCTTACATTCATCGGGTTCTCTCCAGTATGAGTTCTTTCATGTTTCCGAAGATAACGGAGACAAGTAAATGCTTTACTACATTTTTTACATACATATGGTTTCTCTCCAGTGTGATTTCTTACATGTGTTTGAAAACTTTGATAACATCTGAAGGCTTTTCCACATTCCTTACACTCAAAGGGTTTCTCTCCGGTATGAGTTTTTTCATGTGTCTGTAAGGAAGAGCTATCTCTGTAGGCTTTACCACATTCCTTACATTCAAAGGGTTTCTCTTCAGTGTGATTTTTTTCATGTTTTTGAAGATCACTGGGATACCTGAATGCTTTATTACATTTTTTACATTTATAGGGTTTCTTTCCAGTGTGATTTATTTCATGTTTTCGAAGATAATGGAGACAACTAAATGCTTTACTACATTTTTTACATACATATGGTTTCTCTCCAGTGTGATTACTTTCATGTGTTTGGAAACTTTGATAACATCTGTAGGCTTTCCCACACTCCTTACATTCATAAGGTTTCTCTCCAGTATGAATTCGTTGGTGTATTCGTAAGGAACTGAGGTATCTATAGGCTTTACCACATTCCTTACATTCATAAGATTTCTCTCCAGTATGTGTTCTTTTATGATATCGAAGAGAACTGGGATAACCAAATGTTTTGCTACATATTTTACATTCATAGGGTTTCTCTCCAGTGTGATTTCTTTCATGGATTTGAACACATTGATGAGAACTGAAAGCTTTACCACATTCCCTACACTCAAAGGGTTTCTCTCCAGTATGAGTTTTCTCATGTGTTTGTAAGGAACTGTAATCTCTGTAGGCTTTACCACATTCCATACATTCAAAGGGTTTCTCTCCAGTGTGATTTCTTTCATGTTTTTGAAGATCACTGGGATACCTAAATGCTTTACTACATTTTTTACATTCATAGGGTTTCTTTCCAGTGTGATTTCTTTCATGTTTTCGAAGATAACGGAGACAACTAAATGTTTTGCCACATTCCTTACATATATATGGTTTCACTCCACCATGATTTCTTTCATGTCTTCGAAAACTTTGATAACATATGAAAGTTTTTCCACATTCCTTACATTCATAAGGCTTCTCTCCAATGAATTTACTTTCATGTCTTCGATAATTTTGATAATATCTGAAGGCTTTTCCACAGTCCTTACATTCATAGGGTTTCTCTCCAGTGTGAATTTTTTCATGACGTCGAAGAGAACTGAGACAACTGAAAGCTTTACTACATTGTTTACATTCATAGGGTTTTTCTCCAGTGTGGGATCTTTCATGTATTTGAAGTGAAGTTGAAGAACTAAAGGTTTTCCCACATTCCTTACATTTATAGGTTTTTTCTCCATTTTGATTTCTTTCATGTTTGTCAAAACACTGGAGATAGCTGAAGGCTCTGCCACATATGTCATAATTATATAACTTGTCTCCATAATTTTGATACTCATATGGCTTGTGTCCAATGTGATATCTGATGTGCATGTTATGGGATGAATGATGCACAAAGACTTTTCCACACATACTATGCTCCCATAGTTTTACTTCAGAAACAGTTTTCTTCTTTAGACTGAGATTTGGAATAAGGCTGAAATTTTCTCCACGTTGACTACTCTTTTCACCTTCACAGACTCTCTCTAACATTGGACTTCTGTAAAAATTGAGAAGCACATTACTAGTGAATTCTTCATTAATGATTTTATAATCATTAGAATATTTGAACTATATTTTCATGATTTATAGCAAAATTGTAGGTTTTCCCCTTGACTGAATGATTTGAAATTCAATATATGTACTGAATGTTTGGCAAGAAGACTTCAGTGTTGCTATTATCAAAAGTGTGATATGCATATATAGGGTTTATTAATGCCGTTTTCCATTTGAACTACTTTTCAAACACTGAACATCTATGTCACATACAAGACAGTAATTTTGTGAAATTTTTCTGAGAATAAATTTGAAGATGGAGTTGTTTTGGTTGCTTCTTTTTAAAATTTCACAGCATAATGAGTTTCTCACCTGAGACACTACTTTCTATTGTATGACTCACCTTCTTTTTCTCCCCTGGTTTTTGTACTGATCTTCAATATCATGATCTTCCCATTTCTTTCCTAAAATGCAGACCCCCAAAAAAATGATTCCAAAGTATTAGAATTTATAGAAAAATTATTAGATTCTAGTTCTATGATGAGCTGTGACCATGCCGAGTTTATTTAGCAATGTCCTCCCTTCCCACATTACACATCTTAGAAATTAAACATCTTACCATGTTGATGGATAAGAAACTCTTGTCCTCTGACAAAGTGAAGATAACTTGTCATCCTTACCTACTGAGGCCAGGTTCCTGAAGGTTTCCCGCATCACATCTCTGTAGAGCTTCTTCTGTGAAGGATCCAGTAAGGCCCACTCCTCCAAGGTGAAGGTCACAGCCACATCCTCAAAGGTCACTGAGTCCTAAAACACCCCAAATATGTGTACAGTAGGATGTGTGAGACTGACAGCATTAGACACCTAGCCTTCATTTACAGGAAGGTTATGTATGATTCTGTTGTCTCCAAATATTGATTCTATGACTAGATCATCAGAAATTTAATCTCTGAACACAATTACTTCCTCATAAATTTAACAGCATTATGAACACATTGAAATTATTTACACATTCTTACTGTGATCACATTACATCTTATTTTTTTCTAATGGCAGGGTTCAGAGAATGTTGGGAAAAAAATAGAAATGCTGTTCAAGTGAATCAACTATTATCATTTTAAGGTCATCAATTCCTTGAGAGAAAAATTCTTTCATTTCTTTCATTACTGTCCACCATTTATGGCACTCCACGAGGCAGATGTTAACATCCACATAAAGTTTTAACAAATAAAAACATAGTGAAGAGCTACAAGGTTTTTGTTCTATTCCCATCACCAAACATGAGAATCCAGGAGGCCTGTGGAAATACAACTGTTAACAAAGCCCAGCTCACCATGATATCCTAAATTCTTCCAGGACATTAGAAGTAACCATATGCACGGGGCTGAATGGAAACATTCTTATGCAGGATTGCTTTTACCTTGTGTAATGTTTATCACAGATTCAGTTCTCCCTTTCTCCCTCTGTCTAATTTGATTGTCTAGAAAGTTATTTCAAACTTAGAGCTCAGACAAGGAAGAAGGCATGACAAGTTAGGCCACCAAATCCCTGTACTCATGTGTTCAGGGCTGCTTCCAGTCAATTTTTGGCACACATAGACACATACACTGAGATAATACTAAGCCAGAAGTTCTCTTTCCAGTACAACCATAATAGTCTACCCTGGGTCCTGCTGACATTGAGGATATGGTTAAGAGCGTTAGACTGTAATCATGCATGAACTTCAGTTCTTTAACATGCATTTTGCTTTAATCCAAGCTAGCTTTGCTTATTCTGATAGAACCATTACTCACTTGCATTCTTTCCCCAGATCCTCCTGCCTGTACATATATTGTATGTCCATCCCTTTTAATCATTAAACCCACAGCACATTAAGTTCTGGTCAACACCATATTCATTTACGAGTAAAACTTCATGTCCATCAACCATGACGATGATATAATAGCCAAACCTCTAACTAGAATAAGGTTTTAATAAAACAAAAGTAACAGCTTGGCCTCACTTATGTTTCAAATCTGGACTTACGAAAGCTGAACGGGCCCACAGTCCACATCCGCTGGAAACGAGACTGAACAAGGCAATGATTGACACCAGGACCTGAAGCCATGACCAAATGCTCCCCGCCTTATTCCTGACCAATCGGTAGAGCTCATGACCCCAGCTCCCATAGTAACCCTGATTAATGACTTTGCCCTGCTATAATCCAGCCACTAGAGGAGACAGGGGAGCCATGTTTTTGAGAGCACAGGCCCACCTGTGTCTCCAGACTTGGCACCAACTCCTTCAATAAACCTTTACTTTCTTTGCCACAATCTCCTGCTCATATGGTATTTGGCTTGAGTGCATGCAGGCAAGTGGGCCCTTTGGGTCCATGGTAACAACTGCAAGGGAGTGCACTGACATCCACAATGGTGTGATGGTGAACTTGCTCATGATTATAAAATACGTACAGGTGTCAGCAGTGCTTTCCTCCAACAGAACATAACATCTCCACTCCCCAGTCAAGAGGAAGTTTTCCTGACCAAGCACCATACAGGCTGCCCGCCCTTCTTCTGTCATGTCCAAGCTCCCCTGTGGAGTAAAGGAACATGAGAGCTCAGCCTCTGAGCATGGGAGGGCAGATGATGACACCACACTAGGCCACTAGGGTATGAAAGAGATTATTGCTTCTATAATTGAGGTCTCTGGGGAGAGTAAGGCAGGCCTCTCAAGCACGCATGAAATAGCCTGTGAGAGGAAGGAAAGGTGTACAGATTTGGTTTTTTTTTATTATTGAGGTTAGGGTGTGGACTAGGGTGAGAGTTCACACACAAGGGCGGGAGCTTGTGTGGATTCAATCACTTGCTACCACAAAGGAGGGAGCACCAAGGTTTCTTATCACCTTGTATAGATGTGGGGCATAGGGGAAGGAAGAGGGATGAGGCTCTAAAGCCATCAATCATCAAGAACTAGAGCAGGAAAGTGAAATAAGTCAGACTGAGAAAGACAAATACCGTATGACCTCACTTATATATACGTGGAATCTAAAGAACAGAATAAATGAACAAACGAAACAGAAATAGACTCACAGATACAAAGAACAAACTGATGGTTGCTAGATGGGAGGGGGATTGGGTTGGGGAAGGGAGGCAGGTGAGAAAGCTGAAAGGATTAGACAGTACAAATTGGTAATTACAAAATAGTCATGGGGATGTGACATACAGTATGTGGAATATAATCAATAATGTTGTAAAGAGTATGTAGGGTGTCAGATGGGTATTGGGCTTATCAGGGGGATCACTTCATAAATTATATAAATGCCTAACCACTATTCTGTGCACCTAAAACTAATATAAAATAATATTGGATGTCAACTATAAATTTAAAAAGTGTAATCATGGGACGTAAAGTACAGCATAGGGATTATACCATTATTATAGTATTTTAATAGCTACATACAGTGTCAGATGGGTAGTCTTGTTAGGGTTATCACTTTGTGAGGGGTGTAAATGTCTAATCACTGTGTTGTTTTGTACACATGAAACTAAAACAAACAAAAAGCATAAATAAATAAATAAAACAAGAGCAGGCAATTGCCAGTTTCTGGTCTGGCATTTAAGTAACTCAGAAGCTGTCATTCCCAAATTCACAGAGAAAAAAATAAAAAAGAAAACATGAAATGAACTTCTCTTCTTGAATTTATCAGAGAATTTGGTCATAGGGCAACCCAGTGTCTCCAAAATTGGGAAAGAGATAATAAACATGATATTTTGAAATATGCCCAAATACTCTGTTCTTAACGTCGCCTGTACTCAAAAAAATTTGTTTCAGTAAAGTCTAAGAGACAAAAAAAAACAACAACAAAGAAAAACAGAACACAATAGCCATGAACCCTAAGACAACCTGCTTTACACAGAAGGTTCCATACACAATATGGGAATACCTCAAGAGAAAGACAAACAGAAAGGAACAGAAGAAACCAGTGAAGTAACAATCACCTAATTTTCCTAAAATTGATAGATGGCAAACTGTTAGTCCAGGACAGTCAGAGAACATGAAACATGGTAAACAACAAAAGTTCACACCCAAGTATCTCATGTTCACACTAAACAAAAATCAAAGACAAAGAGAATATATTGAAAGAAGCCAGAGGGGAAAACACCTTAGTTATAGAGACACAAAGATTAGAATTAAATCAAACTTCTTTTTAGAAACCATGCAAGCAAGAAGAAAGGGTAAAATATTAAAGTTTTAAAAGAAGAAAGACATCATCTAAAATTGTGTCAGGCAAACTTTTCCTTCAAAAATAAATATGTACTTTCAGAGAAAAAAATTGAGGAAATTTGTCACCAGTCAAACTACTTTGAATAAAATGTTCAAAAATTCATCAGAAATAACATATATGATAAACATGGAGAATTAGAAAAAATAAGTGAAGGTAAAATATTGTTTGTATTTGTTATCATATAACACACGACATTTTGTTTATAATGTACTTGTAATTATAGCTATGGGCAATTAAAATAAATGACATCAACGTGACAAGGTACAGTGAGGGAGGAATTGGGAATAGTGGGTTATGAGGTACTTGTACAACAGCAAAGCAGTACAGTGTGACTTGACAGAGGCCGTGGATTAGTTGTAAATGTATACTGAAAACTCAAGGGCAAGCACTAAAAAATTTTTCAAAAATATGAATAATTGATATAAGAGAGGAGAAGAAAAAGAATCAGGGAAAATGCTCAATTAAAGCCAGAGAAAGCAAAAAACAAAAAGGCTGAAGACATAAAGAAAAGGACAAGGGCAACAAATAGAAAACAGACAAGTAGTGGTAGACATTAATCCAGCTGTATCAATCACCACTTTAACCATCATAGTCTTAACTACAACTGAAAGACAAATAAAGTACTGTAATGTCAGATTTTTAAAATCACACTTAATTATATGTTGCCCATAAGAAACCCATTTTAAATATGAAGACACAGGAAAACAATCCAAGATGATGGAGTAGACACACGCTGTGCTTGCCTCATCCCGTGAACACATCAAAATTACAACTAAATTATAGAACAATCAACCTGGAGAACCATCTGAAGTCTAGCTAAACAGAAGTTTTATAACTAAGGATGTAAAGAAGAAGCTGCACTGAAACTGGTAGGAGGGGCAGAGACGCGAAATGAGCTGGGCCCAAACATCCATGTGGCAGATGAAAAGTGGGAGGGATATCTCGACGACGGAGGTTCCCCACAGAGGAGCAAGGGACCCCAACCTCACATCAGGCTCCCCATCCAGGAGTACTGGTGCCTGGAAAAGAGCCCCCCCATCTGGCTGTGAAAAACAGTGGGGAGTCTGACCTTACCTAATGGAAGGTAGTGGTAAATCCAGACATCCTCTTAAAGGGCCCACACACAGACTCACTCACCCGCAAGCCCTTACTCTGGGCTCCGAGGGGAGAGATGGTGACTTGGGGGGTGTCAGAGGCATACGGGGGGCAGACTGAGTTGTGACCTCAATGAGCAGTCTGGAGGACAATCGGCAATTTCCCTGTGTGGGGCCCTGCTCCCATGCAGCCGGCAAGTGACCAGTATCTTTCCTGCATTGAGCCCTCCCTCTACACTTATGGCCAAATCGGAATCTGACTGGCTTGATGAACGCCGAAGCTCCGCCCTGCTGACTCACTGAGACCGTGCCCCACCCAACTCCATACTGCAGGAGGCTTTATCTGCAGCTAAATCTTACTGGAGCCCGAGTAGGCGACCGGAAGCAGGCAACAAAAGGCAGCAGTAGGCCTCGGTGTGTCTTGGCTTTTTGTGGAGCTACCCCAGGCCTGGTACTAGTGGCAGCCAGCCTTAGTTTGCAGTGTGGCTTCTCTGACACGCCTCCAGATCCAGCACAGGCAGTGACCAATCATGCATCACTTTGCATCTCCTACCAGGTAGTCCTCCACCGGTCACATGCAGTGGCTGACGTGGGCCTGCACTGGAGCCCCTCCCAAGAGGCCCCACACCCAACATACTTGGAGGTTGGTTTCAGACCACATCAGAGCATTACCCAGTTAGCCCCCCAAGTGGCACACCCAAAGGTCAGTCTCAACAAGCACCAGAGCCTGCTGGGGCAAATACCACTCTGTATGACAAGCCCCCCAGCACAGCAGCCCAAAAGCTACATGGCCAAACCCCACAGCCAGTCAGCCTGAAAATCAATCCTACCCACCCAAAAACAATCAAGGCTCAAACATAACAGGAAGGTACACACAACCCACACACGGGACACTCCTGGAGCACCCAGCTAAGGTGACCAGGGAGACTGTGCCAGGGCACCACAAGGTACCTATTATATAAGGCCACCCAGCAAGAGATGTAGTAGATCTACCTAATACATAGAAACAAATAGAGATGCAACCAAAATGAAGAAACAAAGAAATATGTCTCAAATAAAAGAACAGGAGAAAACTCCAGAAAAAGAACTAAACAAAATGGAGGCAAGCAACTTACCAGAGGTAAGAGTTCACTGGTTATAAGGATGCTCAAGGAACATAGTGACAACTTCAACAAAGAGATAGCAAGCATTAAAAAAAGTCATAGAAACTATAAAAAGAACTAGTCAGCCATGAGGAATACAATAACAGAAATGAAGAATGCACTAGTAGGAATCACCAGCAGACTAGATGAAGCAGAGGACCGAATCAACAATTTGGAACACAAGGTAGTATAATACACCCAATCAGAACAGCAAAAGGAAAAAAGAATTTTTTAAAAATGACAATTGTTTAAGAGACCTCTGGGACAACATGAAACATAAGAACATTCACATTATAGGGGTACCAGAAGGAAAAGAGAGAAAGAAAGGAACAAGAACCTATTTGAAGAAATAATGATTGAAAACTTTCCTAACCTGGCAGTGGAAATAGACACACAAACAGGATGAACTCAAACAGGCCCACACCAAGAAACATTATAATTAAAATGGCAAAGGTTAAAGACAAAGAGAGAACCCTAAAAGCAGCAAGAGAAAGGCAACTAGTAACTTACAAGGGAACTCCCATAAGATTGCCAGCTGATTTCTCAACAGAAACTTTGCAGGCCAGAAGTGATTGGCAGGAAATACTCACAGGGATGCAAAGCAAGGATCTACAACCAAGACTATTCTACCCAGACGGCTATCATTTAAAATCGAAGGCCTGATAAAGAGCTTCCCAGACAAGAAAAAGCTAAAGGAGTCCATCACCACCAAACCAGTATTACAAGGAATGTTAGAGGGACTTCTTTGAGATGAAAATAAAACAAAACAAAAGGTCAAAATTATGAATAATAAAGTGGCAACAGTTACATATCTAACAATTACTTTCAATGTAAATGGATTAAATGCTTTGATCAAAAACATAGGGTCGCTGAATGGATAAGAAAACAAAACCCTTACATATGCTGTCTATAAGAGACTCACTTCAGATCAAAAGACACACAGACTGAAAGTAAAGGGATGGAAAAGATATTTCATGAAAATGGACATAGAAAAAAACAAAAAAAACTGGGGTAGCAATACTTTTACCAGACAAAATAGACTTTAAAACAAAGGTTATAACAAGAGACAAAGAAGTACCCAGTAATCCCACTTCTGGGTATTTATCTGAAAAAACCCAAAATGCCATTTAGAGGGGATGTGTGCATCCGTATGTTCGTTGCAGCATTATTTGCAGCCAAGATGTGGAGGCAGCCTGGGTATCTGTCGATGGAAGAACAGACAAAGAGGTGGTACATCTATACAATGGAATACTGCTTGGCCAGGGATGGGAAAGGGTTCTTGTCATTTGCGGCGGTATGGATGGACCTGGAGGTTATTGTGCTGAGTGGAGTATGTCTGACAGAGAAAGACAGATGCAACGTGATTTCACTTGTATGTGGAATCTAAAGAATAAAATAAACAAAAGAGAAACACACTCATAGATACAAAGAACATTTTGATAGTTGCCAGATGGGAGGGGGATTAAGGGGGAGAATGAAAAATGGGGAGGGATTAAGAATTATAAATTGGTTGTTGCAAAGTAGTCATGGGGATGTAGGGTATAACAGAAGGAACATAATCAATAATATTGTAATAACTACGATGTCAGATGGGTACTAGATTTATCGGGGTGATAGATGGGAGGGAGTTGGGGGACAGGGTGAAACAGGTGAAAGGATGAAGAAGTACAAATTGGTAGTTACAAAATAGTCATGGGGATGTAAAGCATAGAGAATATAGTCAGTAATATGGTAATAACTATGTATAGATTAGTCAGGGGGATCACTTCCTAAATTATACAAATAGCTAAACACTATGCTGTATACCTGAAATTAATACAAAATAATATCGAATGTTAACTATAATTGAAAATTTTAAAAAGGGAGGAAAGGTGAAGGGGAATCAGAGGTTCAAATAAGTCATGGGGATGTAACATACAGCATGGGGAATGTAGTCAATAATATTGTGATAGCGTTATATGGTGTCAGACGGTTGCTGGACTTACGATGACCACTTCTTTAGGTATATAAATGTTGAACTATGATGTACACCTGAAACTGATATAACATTGTAAGTTATCTATATTTTTTAATAAAAATCTTTAAAAATATATAAAGCACAGATAGATGAAAGCTAAAGGGATGGAGAAAATGTACACTGCCAACAGTAATCACAGGAAAGCTAGCACAGGTGTATGAATTTCAGACCATGCAGATGTCAGACCAACAAGAACTGACATAAAAAAAGAAAAGAACTGAGATAGAGAGGGATATTACATGATGATGAAGGGGTCCATTCTCCACAAAGACCTAGCATTCCTGTAGGTGTATCTGCATAACAACACAGGAAAAACACATGGGGCAAGAGCTGACAGAAAGCAAGGAGAAATAGATGAATCCACTACTATAGCTGTGGATTTCAATACCCTCTTATCACAAATTATAAATTCCAACAGCAAAAACATCACAAAGGACAGAGTTGAACTGAACACTGCCATGTAACAACAAAATTTAATTGTAAAGTTGTAATCTGTGATTTAACCTATGATTTATCATCTATGACTTAAAAATTTAAATCACTGGAATATTTCATGCAGAAAGAGCAGAATACACGTTCTTCTCAAGTTCACGTGGAACCTTCACCAAGACACAATTCATTCTGAGACATAAAACACACCTTAAAAAATTTGAAAGAACAGAAATCATACAAAATATGCCACAGGCATGAACCTAGAAATGAGTAATAGGACAATAGTTGGAAAACCTCCAAATACGTGGAGATTGAACAACACACTTCCAAATAATACATGGGATCCAAAAACACATCAAGAAAAATAAAAAATTATTTGAACTAAATTAAATGAAAATACAACTTAACAAAGGTTATGGGATGCATCAAAAGCAATGCCTACAAAATAACTTATGCCATTGAACATATGTACTAGAAAAAAGATCTATAATTAATAATTAAGCATCTACCTTAGAAAACAATAAAAAGAGAAAAAAAAACCAAAGTAAGCAGAATAAAAGAAACAATAAAAATTAGAAAAGAAAGCAATATAATTGTGAGAAATCAATGGAGAGAAAACAAAAAAAGCTGTTTTTTGACAAGAGTAATAAAATTGATAAACATGTAGTCAACATAACTAAGGGAGACAGACATTACAAGTAAAGCTGTAGTAACTACAGCAGGTGTGAGAGGTGGCCTCTGAAGCCTTATAGTGAAGGAATCTCTGAGGACACTACTGGGTGTGCCTGTCATAAGGCAACTGAAACAGTTTAGCGCCTTTTATGGTATGGGTACCCATTCTTAGGTGGGGCAGATTGTAAGGAACAAAATAAATGGGCTCCAATAAAATTAGTAAACAAGGAATATGTTGCCTCCCAAACACAAAAGAATTTAGACAGCGTTGTAGGTACTGGGAGGGACTATAGTTATTTCTTCTCAAGACTCAAGGTTGCGATAATCCAGTGTGAGGCGTCATTGGTTCTATCCAGGTTTAAGAACAGATTCAATTCAACTGTTGAAAGGAGAAGTACTGGGGAGAATCACTTTTTCCTAAAAGGTTTCTCCTAAGAGTTTTCAATCCTTGAAGGCCCTGTTCAATTTACACTGGGCCATATTAACCAATTTAAGTCAGGGGTCGGGACCATGGAGTCCCATTTTGTGAAGTCAAGAAGAAGTGGTGAAGACTTAATTGAAATTCGTGATCTATTCGTTCACAGCTGTCCTGCTTACTATGGGGTATTTCATGAGAATAGGTACTGTGTGAAAAAAGGCAAAGATTTCTGATGTTTAAGGTGAAGTACACCACTGTGTCATCTATATTATATTCAGTAATTTCCCTAAGACTATGGGGGACAACCTTGCTTCAATTTACTGAGATCCCAGGTGTAACTGTAATTTGAGACCTAGCACTGAGTAATTGTGTGAGGGTTTGTCAATTACTGCATTACAGGAAGTGGCAACATTCATTCAAAACCTATGTTTTAGAGGCTCAAAAGCCAAAATATTTTTTTTGTTATGTAAATTCTTTTCGTATATTTTGGATTTACAGTTGGGACAAACTGTGGACCTTCTTCAATACCCTTTTCCTCTTGTTCCCTCTCCTCGTGTCCTTTCCTATTTTGTATGTTAAGTCACTGGGTAAGCTTCAGGGAAGTGTGTGTCCTCTCTAACCTGGTAGTAATAATTTTCTTCCTCTAGAGGGCCCCAAATCAGCACCATCAGGATTACAGGCCTCCCCCATGGAAATGGCTGCTGTATAAGATTTAAGGACCCTGGGCTTAAGTCCTGTTTTAACTAACCCCTTCACTGTGCCCCAGTGAGGCCATGGGTGTTGTCCCCAATAGCCCGGAGGGTCAAGATCTGGGCTGCAGTAGAGTCAGGGGCAGCAGCAGCAGAGGCACCGAAGGAACCCAGGGAGCCCTCTGGTATCAGGAGAGTGGACAAAGCCCACCAGCTCTGGCTGCCTTCCCTGTCTCTTCTCTTTCTTTTTCTCTGAAATACCTGTTCTTTAAGGAGTGAGCACCTGATGAGTTCACCTCCTTCAGGGGGTACAATCATCCTCCTTCTCCTGTAGGCCCATCCTACTGTGGGGAAGAACTCAGCCTAGTCACATTTTCATGCGAAAGACGCAGAGAGGTTCCAGCCAAGACATCTACCCAAAACCACTGTAAGGAGAACCCCACTCCCACACTACTGCTCCCAAAGGACAGCATATTATCAACTCAGAGACCTCTGTATACAGACCCCAGGCTGGGTGGGTCCACGATACAGCGCAGGGCAGCACAGCCCACAGAAGGGCTCCCCAGCGAGCAGCAGCTCCCAGTGCAGGGGCCTCCAGGCTTCTCATCAGCCTGACAGGTAAGAAGCAGGAGGGGGAAAGGGAGGGGTGGGGCTTAAGTTTTCAGGAGTCAAATATCAAATAGGTGAACCTGTACTATTCATTATAAGAACAAACATAAGGCTCTTGCCACGTGCTGGTGTTGGAGAACCCCTCCCTGTTTCAGATTTACCAACATCATGAATCGAGAAAAATTAGCCAAACTTCAGGCTCAGGTTCGGATAGGGGGCAGCTCGCAGAAAGAAGAAGGTGGTACACAGAACAGCTACAGCTGATGACCAAAAACTTCAGAGTTCTCTAAAAATACTGGCTGTGAATAATATAGCTGATATTGAAGAGATAAACATGATTAAAGTTAATGGGACAGTTACTCATTTCAACAATCCCAAAGTCCAAGCTTCCCTTTCTGCTAATACCTTTGCAATTACTAGTCATGCAGAAGCCAAACCAATCACAGAGATGCTACCTGGAATATTAAGTCAACTTGGTGCCGACAGCTTAACAAGTCTTAGGAAGTTAGCTGAACAGTTCCCTCAGCAAGCGTTGGATAGCAAAGCACCAAAACCAGAAGATACTGACGAGGAGGATGATGACGTTCCAGATCTTATAGAAAATTTTGATGAGGCATCAAAAAATGAAGCTAACTAAAATCTCTTCTGGTTGTTGGAAGCTGGCATGGACTAGATTTAACAGATCAGCTTGTGGTTCCAAAGTTTTACAGACACGGAGAACATCCACTGTTACTAGTTCAGTAATATAAATATTTTGTATATTAATAATGATGTTTGTTCAGCATTTTTTTTGTCATTTGATTTTGCATTTTGCACTTCCTCCCAGGATCTGTTCTTTGGTCAAAATACGAAGTACTGATGCAGTTTGAGGGTGTTTTGATTTTTGATTCTTGGCTTTTTCTTTCATTTTTTTGTTTGGGGTATTTTTGGTGTACATATGTTTATCTATGCATGCAGGTATGTGTGTATACAGTGGAGACAAACTGGAAAACAGTTCTATTTATCCTCTTCCTTCCCCCAATAGAAATAAAACAAATCTTTACATTTGTAAAAAAAAAAAAAAAAAAAAAAGTTCTTTCTTTCACACATGAAAAGTTCTTTTTTTCACACATGAAAAACAGGCATTCGCACTGTCTTGTTTTATATAAAGAAACACTAAGAAGACAACTGATCAAGCCTGGTTACTGGGAGGGTGGATGGAGTAAGCAGAGCAGAGGAGCAGGACACGTGGGCAGTGACCTTCTAAGTGAGCTTTGTAAGGCATTTTTAAAAACGTTCCCATTCATTATTTAAAAGGAAAGAAGTTTATATATACCACATTTCCCATGATTAATCATCATTATTAACTGTTTTTTAAAATTAATTGAACTTCAACTTTTCTACATAGGAAACCATTTACTCCAAGATTTGATCCTTTAAATAGTAAATGATATAAAACTACAGAGTATAAAAAATTTACAAATCCTTTTCTAACTAAAAAAAAAACCTAAGGGGCATTATAATACTTTTCCATCCATTATATTTCACACTGTGGATATTTTCAAGAGCAAATAGAATATTAAATGGATTAGGGGTTTGCAATTTAGCCCTATACTAGAAATTTCACAGATTTACATAAGCTTTGATATGTTTCCTCATACCAATGAAAATAAAAATTCAATTTTTTCCCCTCATATCTATTAAAACAGGAGTTCATTTACCTTAAGAATAGTATAGCCCCATACCCCTCTTACTCAGGGAGGTTATGGTCTTTTCTAACCTGATCTCCCACAGCTCAAACATGCCAAATAAATTCAAATAGACTACTTTTGGTCTCCTGCGACTCAGTCCTCTGGAAGTACCTAACAATTTGGTGGCCTGTACGGGGAGCCGCCTTCGTCTACCCTTCTGTGGACGCCTTAGGTGACATCACTACTCGTTCCACACAGGAGAAAGAAAAAAACTTGACTGAGAGCCATTGACTGGGAACAGAAATTGAAGAACTTCCCAGGTCCCCTCTCCTGACCTAAGGCTGAGGTCCCCTCCCAGGGTCTGCGAGACATCACCTTAATCCAACAGACCAAAGCAGTGGTGTGCGAGACCTGACTCACCAACTCAGAAGAGGCACATCTCTTCCCAAGTTTGTATTCACTGATGATATGACAGTAGCTTGAAACTGACCATGGTGGGAGTATTTGCACCATGGAACTCAGCAAGTGTTACAAATCAAGGCTTTTTCCCCCTGGAGACCAGTTTAGACATTTATCAGCATAATACTGGATCAAAGTTACTACTACCAGACAAGCTGACTCTATGTACCTCCTGATATTACACACAAAGAAGGACACAACATCACTTTGATGGTATTCTGCCCAAAATGCATAACCTCAATCTAACGTTGAGAAAGCATCAGAAAAAAAACAAATTGAGAGACATTCTACAAAATAACTGGAAGGAAGGAAGGAATCATCTCTAGAGAAAAATGATAAAGCAAATGTGGCTAAATGTTAACAAAGGAGAATCTGGGTGCCAGACATCGTTCTTTGTACCATTCAAGAAACTTTTCTGTAAGACTGAAATTATTTGAAAATGAACAGTTATAAGGAAAAAACCACGTACACTACCTGGTCTTCTGCCCTCATCCTGCGGTCTTTGCAGCTGCGATTGGAAGGAGGCAGTAGGCCAGGACTTCGAAGCCTCAGGGTGCTCGAAGGTGCCCAGTCACAACAGAAGCGAAGTAGCAACCACCAAACCACTGTCATGCGGGATCTCTGGTCCCACTCCCCACATAAGAATGCAGGATATGGTGAGGCCAAAAAGTAACACTCACGGAGCCATAGATAGGGGAGTCATACCACGAGAGTCTCACTGGCAGCACTATAGTCTCATTGGAAGCTGGATCCACACGACCAGCAACCTGCTGTCGTCCACTTCTCTGCCTGCCAACCAACCAACCAACCAACGCAGCCGCGGCAGTTATATCAGCGGTCAACTGGCCAACCGGCTATAGCTGATGGCCAACCAGCCACAGCTCCCAGCCATCTACTACCCAAGTCAGCACCCTTCCACGTGAGGCCGAGAGCCCGGAAACTGCTCTCTGGAACTTTGTCCCCATAGCGGGAAATATTGGGGAACAGTGTGTTTTTCCAAGACCCATCAGCTTCAAGTCAAGTCATTGTCCTTCACTTCAATCTGGTTGTGGAGGGCACAGCTCACTGGCACATGTGGGAATCGAACCGGCAACCCTGTTGTTCAGAGCTCCTGCTCTAAACAACTGAGCCATCTGGCCACCCCCTTTAATGTTGTCTTTAGAAGACTAATGTTTGTGGTCCAGGTGCTGCTGTTTCCAGCAGGGGCTGCGGAAACCTTGGCCAATACCAGCTGGCTACTCCCCCTGGAGGAGGGGTGTTTCAGGGCTCTTCCATTATCTATCAATTAGCTGGAAATTGAGTGTAAATGTGTCTCAGCTTTACAAAGCCTGTTCTGATCTACTGCTGCCTGCTCAAGGAATACCAGGAGACAGACATCAGGTGGTGGGGTACGCCAAAGAAACCACATTATCCCCTACTGTTACCAGTGGAAAAAATGTCTTCAGATACCCAGTGGTCAGCAGATGAGGACGAAGGCCAACTATCCCGACTGATCAGGAAATCTAGAGACTCCCCCTTTGTTCCCATAGGGATAGCAGGCTTTATGACTGGGATGTCCTACGGTCTTTACAAGTTAAAGTACAGAAGAGATCAGAAAATATCCATTCATCTTATTCATATGAGAGTTGCTGCCCAAGGGTTTATTGTGGGAGCTGTGACTCTAGGTGTTCTCTATTTTATGTATAAGGATTTCATCAGAACTTGATTCTTCAATGTGTCCAAAAAATGAAACTACATACAGAAAAGACAAGAAGGCTTCTGAAAACTATTATGAAGAATGAGTTTTCAATATGTAGCAAATTATACTGCAGAAGTCTTAAACAGAATTCTCATAGCCTTGTATAGTAAGTTTTGATGTTTTAAGAAGTTGATTTCCAAACCAACAATCATAGTCAACTCAAAAATATCTTTGTTGATGTCTTTCAGAACTTATGACATGATTTTTTAACTTTTAACATTTTTATTTTGTAGTTTGTAGCAGAAAATAATCTATATTATGTCAAATAAATCTGAAAATTAGGAATTAGTTATATAGTGGCTACAGAAAAATTTTCTTTATCCATATTAAATACGACAGTCTATTTGTTGCTTGATTCCCTTCAAATAGGGCAAGGTAATTAAGGCTTTCATAAACTCCTTTTTAGAATGGGCATGATTACAGTAGGAGAATGGTCATGTTATTTAAATTTGGTTCACCACTGTGCACCTTACTATTATATAGAAACTTGACTATTTTACCACAAACATAAATGTTTAACATTTAAATATCTGTGTATTCATTTGTACATTTCTTGTAAGTACAAAGGTAAATTACGAAAAGAAAAAAAAAAATCCCTTTTCTCCCAGATGGCAATATTGTGGGGATGAAAAGATTTAGTCCAGATGTGCTATTGCTAATCTAGTATGCCACTGTAGAAAACACAAGAAACCAAAGTAGACATAAAATGTTAAGTGTGCCTGTGGCTTCAAATTCCTCTGTACCTGCCCTAGGGTTCTAAAAAAATTTAGCCTTGTTGAAGTCATAAATGTCCTGACTCAGATTTGCTCCCTTAGCATCCAAGCCTAGGAAAGAAAAAAAAAGATTCACTAAAATAAAATTGAAAATGCACTGTAAAAAAAAAAAAAAAAAAAAAAAAAAGAATAGTATAGTCTTTTACATGTCAAAGTTCTCTAGGGAAGAACACATACAAAACTGACCTAAAAATGGAAAATGCACCTGAGAACTTAAAAACACCCACCTCACGTCTTCTTGCCTATATAGAACCAAAATTATATTTATTGCCACAATCAATCTTGCCTCATTCACATTGTTTCCTTCAGTCTAGTTATATGTTAAAAGCCCAGCTGCTAATGGAAACGAAAATGAAAGGGCTGCAACAGTCAATGGTTAAAGGAATCCAATGAAAAGAATCACAAACATTGGAATCAAAACAGGTAAGCAGCCTGCTTACCCACAGTTAAGAAAAACCAATGTTCAGAAAGTTAAACACATCCCCAAGTTTGGGGTCTAGATACACCAGGTTGAGACAGAACCCCTGGACTGGGTCAGTCCCTGGGGAAGAAGGGAGGGACACTTGAGCAGCCCCAGGAATGAACTCTGGGAGCTCCACACACACCCCCTCCCTGTAAGCATGGAAGCGCTCCCTCCCCCAGGCTTCCATTCTCACAGCGAGGAAACTCTCAGCCTGATTCAGTTTAAGGTTCTGACCCAAATGAATCCCCAATTCATAAACCCTCTGTCCATGAGACAGGACTGATCTTTCCAGAGTTCTCAATGTGCAAAAATTACTCTCTGTGCCTACACTGTGGATACAAAACTCAACCGTAAGATCTAAAAATGTCAAGGACAAAAAAACTACAACCACAACCTCTGAATGCACATACATCATCACTCTCCTCCCTCCTTCTACACATGCACCCCAGCTCTCCAGGGCTGCAGCTTCTCTCAGGGTAAAGGCCCCTCCACGGTAGGTGTGAGCAGGTAGGACACCTGCAGGGGAGGCTCCCCAGGAAGAACCACTGAGCCTTCAAGTACTTCCTTGAAGCTCCAGGACCTTAGCCTGGGTCACTGACCACAGGCCTCTCCCCACTCTAGATGCTTGGGACCACCATCACTTACATCAGGCTTTTATATAGAAAGGAAGGAAGAAAATTGTAAGGGTCTTTCACTAGCTTAATCAGAAAACTACTAATATCTATTCTTTTCAGAAAAAGATGTCAGTTAATTATATTTCCAGGGAAAATAACTGATTTGTAAATAATTACACTTGAGCACTTCTGCTCTTTAAGTCTAAACCCTGCAATTTGATTTGAAAATACCCAAAAACAGACCTCACAAATTTACTACACATGCTCAGGGGAAGATGGATGAAAGCATTCTACACAAATGAAATGCAATACTGGAATATTTTATTTTTCTGAAATTCACCTCTTTCTTACCTGTTTGGAACTATTGTATACTGTTTTCATGCTCTATTAATTAAACATATTATACCCCTATTTAAAAAACAGAGACTTAAGTAACTCAATAAATCTTTTCAAGGTGACAAACCGACGGAGTGGCAGTGCTGACAGGAGAAAACACCCAGGAAAGTTTCCCAAGAGGAATCTCCATCCGAAGGACTTCCCGGGACTAGGACGTCTGTGCCCAGGGAAGGTCCTGGAGGAGAGGAACGGGGATTTCAAGTTTTTCAGTTGGTTACTCTCGGCTTTCCTCTCATGTAAAATATCCGCAGAGAAAAAAATAACTCTTTAAAAATTTAGAGATTGGTCTTAGGAAGAGTTAGGCTAGGGGCACAGAGGTGTGGATTTGAGACCCAGAAGCACAAACATTTGAAAAATTCAGGAGAAAACGGGTCCCTCTGGGGCACAGGTAGGACTGGTGTCCAATTAATGAATGTCCAACCTATAGAAAAATTTTGTGTATTTATTATATCCAAACAGAGAATAAGCCTGGAAGCAAAATCTCAACAGACTGAGAAAAATGCTTCTTACAATGACAGTTTGCAGTTCTTTTATGCATTTGGAATTACCTGACCGTGGGAGACAGTAAGGCTGGGATTGGATTACAGGACAATTAACAAGATTATGTGCTCTCTGGAGGGTGGTTATTTTTAAGACTTCTGGAGAAAGAGGCATTTCAAAGGTGTGTTAACCTAAATGGACAAGAACAATGGACAGAGCTTGCTTAAGGCAAAGATAAACCTTTTACTAAAAGAGTTACGTGCCTGGGCGTCACTACCCACCATGACCTTCCCAGTTAGGAATTTACGATCAGATCACCCTGTGAGGTTACTTTCGGTTAGATTACAGTACTCCTTTTTCATCCACACTGGGGACCCCACAAACCACAGCTCCTCTTACCCACGAACCCCAAAGACCGCGTCAGGACTGTCCTTTCATGACCCTCCCCGTGATCACTGCACCATCTGGGGAGACGCGGGGCTGAGGGCGCAGGGCTGACCTGAGAGGCTCCGGGCCGGGGCCAAAGTCACCGTGCACTGTGAAAGGACAGGACTGGAGGGAGCAAATGCCGAACCAACCCCCACGCTGCATGCGGGAGGGGACTGAGGTCCCAGCAGCGCCCCCAATGGACTCAGGTCCTGAGACTTCCCAGGTGACCATAGAGAGGCCGGTCCCGCCATAGCCGGTTTCAACCGGTTCCTACCCGCCCCTCCTCCCATCCCTGCATCCGCACAGCACACTCACCATTTCTGTTTCCCGATCTCCCTGAATCCTTCCTACGACTCCCACGACCAGTACAGATCACAGCGCGACAGACGCCGCAGCCGACCCACTAGGGACCGTGAAGGGAAGCCCACACTCGAGCCTAAGTGCCTCTGGAGCCAGTAGGGATGTACATGCCATTGAGGTGCGTTGCCCCACCTACTTGTCCCAGGGATGCTCCTGATTGGACAGGTCCCAAGGCTGAGTGACAGCCAGCTAGAGAACTCCGGCGCCGCTGAAACAGCTTACCCTGGTGGGCAGGAACACGACCCAGCCTGGGATATTTGCATAAACAGAATTTTTGTAATCCTGGGGCTGCCTGTGTAGTTTTGTTTTGTTTTTTGTTTTGTTTTTTTTAACACGAAAACACACACTTTATTGCACTTAAGTTCTAAGAAAATTAAATTTCTAAGTGAATCAAACCAGACACAATCCCTTTAAAGGTTGTTTTCCTCCATCATGTCAAGTTATTACATTGGTAAAATTAACCAACTAAATCTGATTGTTTTAAATCAGACTATAAATAAAATAAAATAAATAAAAAAACAGGAGAAGGAAAAATATGATTGCCTAGGATACAGTGTTAAATCACTTTTGTATTTCAGCTGGAGTTGTGCCTCTTAGAAAATGAGACAAACCATTTGACTTTTTCATTGATTTTGTTTGCGTGTGATGCCTTTACTACAAAAACTGAGTTGTTTCTGCTTTGTCAGTTACTCAGAGCAATAAAACGGTAACAGTTGTTTTTGCAAATAATGTACAATACTAAGACTGACAGCAACTTTAATTTTGTGTTTTATATATTTTTAAAAGAGTTTAAAAGGTGCAGGTATAATCCTGCACCACGGATGCAGGCATGTGGGAATGGATGTACATTCACCCATTCACTACAGCCCTCAGAAAGAAAAGTTTTTTCATAAAACAGGCAGCAACAGCTCTCTTCCAAGGAACGTGTTTTAACTTTTGTCCAGATAAAAGAAAATAAGCTTTGCACACACTCTCAATTCTCTACTTGCAGGCAAACTTCAGTATTATCTGAAACTCTCCCATTCTCAGCCTCTTAGAGGCATGGAAGGTTCAAGTTTCAGTTCTGCCTTTGTTGTTTCCCCCCAGCTCTTTGTGAACCGGTGGGCACAGGTGTGCACGGGGAATCCTGATTCCGTTCCAGGTGGAGGACGTAAGAGCAAAACATGAGAGAGGCCAGGCCAGGCTACACCGGAACAAGAGGGTCCTATGTCCTCCAGGAGTCAAGGGCTTGGCAGTAAGGCTGTTCCTCCACTCATGGAACTGAGACCCTTGTTTAGAAATGCAGACACTTAAATGTGACTTCACCATCTGTAATAGAGTCTGGCTCCATTTTAGTCTTTGATCCTTCACAGCACTGAGCCTTCCACCCATTTCCTCCCACCTCCACTCATTTGGTCCTTAAGGGAAAGAGTCGCAGAGCACTTGGCTCTGGTGGGAAGTTGACACCTGCAGCCCCAGCCTGGGGACTAGAACTCTTCTCAGTCTAACCATAGGGTGTGAGATGTGTTCATTACATTCTCAGCTGTACATTTTACACTGAAGAAAATTTAATTTAGATCAGTTTTTGCATCAGTCCCTAGAGAACTTTGAAATGCAAACAACTGGAATATCTGTAAGACAATTGATTTCTATTTTTAGTTATATAAAAATAACAATAAATGGTTATGTAAATATGGGATAACCTGGAAACTTTTTCCTTCCAGATTTATTGAGGTGTAATTGACTAATAAAATTGTCTATATTTAAAGATTACGTGATTTGATATGCATATACTGTATAGAATACTTGAAATTTGCTAAAATAGTGACTTAAGCGTTCTCACAACACAGACAAAAATGTAACTATGTGAGATGATGGATGTGTTCATTAACCTGGAAATACTAACATGCCTCAGAGACTGGACTGTAAAACTCTTAATGCATTTATTTATTTATATGATGTGGGAAAGATGTTAGGAAAATTTGCCTTCATTGGCTGATGTGAGGTTTTGTCTGTTAGTTTTTTGTACCTTTGTCCCCCAGATGAGAGACTGCATGTGACGTAGCTTTTTGTTCCCTTGCATGTGGAGGACTGCATGTGAGGTTTGTCTGTTTGTCCCCTCACATGTGGAGGACTGCATGTGAGGTAATAGTTAGCTTTCGTCTGTCAGCTTTTTGTTCCCTCCCATGAGAGACTGCACATGAGGTATCCATTAGCTTAGGGTTAAGAGAATTTCTCCCTCATCTTTTTCCTGGCAGGAGAGATATAGGATGATATTGCTTTCTGTCTGTTTTGCCCACATCAGCAGATGAGGTAGAAAAAGTAACTAAGTTATATCAGAATGACGTAACAGGCATGTTGCCAGGCTTTGGAAGGCCTTGGGCCAATGATCCCAGGCGAAAACAGTAAATATTGTTTGTCCAAATGAACTGGCTCTTCAGCCAGACAAACAATATTTTTTTATCACCGTAACTACTGGACCCTCCCAGAACTGGCCTTTCCCTGAGGGGGAGGCAGGAACAAGGAGCTTGGCTCTAAGGTACATCTGAAAAAATATACGACAGACTTCAGTTGGCAGTGTGCATTTCGTCATTTTGTCATTTGTCATTGGTGATTCTTCATCATGTTAACATTTTGGGAACTCATATACAACACACAGCTTACAACACCAGGAGACACCCTGACTTCCAGCCACAGACCTGGCGAGGTATGGCTGGTTCCCAATCTCTTCAGTGTTGTTCTCCATGGTTAGCCTTCTTGAGAACTGGTTAGCATTTAGGAAACTTGTATGCAGCTTGAAGCTTGTAACATCAGGAGATGCCCTAACTTCTAGCAACAACAACAGCAACGGCAACAGCAGCAACATTCTTGGGACCTAGCAAGCAGCAGTGGGAGACGCCTCAGCTTTCCCAGCTGCAGACCTGGCAAGATTTTGATTCTTGACCTTTCCACTGTTGTTTTTCCTACGGTTTGGTGAGCTTTTGGCATCTATTGTAATAGTTGCTAACCTCTAGAGTTTATTACTGCTTTTAGATACTTCTTATTGATTTTATTTGTGTATTTAGTCAAGTGATTTTTGATCAATTGTAAACATATATTGAGATCTCTTAAACTTGTATGTGTGTTTACTCCTTTGACACAACATTGTTACCAACATATATAGTTTAGTCTTAACCACCTTTACTTCTGTCATTAGCACATTCTTTTTTTTTTCCTTTTTTTTTTTTTTAAAGATTTTATTGGGGAAGGGGAACAGGACTTTACTGGGGAACAGTATGTACTTCCAGGACTTTTTTCCAAGTTAAGTTGTTGTCCTTTCCATCTTAGTTGTGGAGGGTGCTGTTCAGCTTCAAGCTGTCCTTTCAGTCTTAGTTGTGGAGGGCGCAGCTCAGCTCCAGGTTCAGTTGCCCGTTGCTAGTTGCAGGGGGCGCTGCCCACTATCCCTTGGGGGAGTCGAACCGGCAACCTTGTGGTTGAGAGGACGCGCTCCAACCAACTGAGCCATCCGGGAGCTCAGCGGCAGCTCAGCTCAAGGTGCCGTGTGCAATCTTAGTTGCAGGGGGCACTGCCCACAATCCCTTGCCGGACTCAAGGAATTGAACTGGCAAGCTTGTGGTTGAGAGCCCACTGGGGAACCGGCAGCCTTCGGAGTTAGGAGCATGGAGCTCTAACCGCCTGAGCCACTGGGCCGACCCCAGCACATTCTTTTAAGTGCCTGCCTTTTGCTATTGCATACTGCTAAATAAATGGATTAGATATTGCTAAATAAATTAATTAGCCGCTCTCTAGCATGTCCCTGCCTTTTCTTTTCCCTGCTCATTACACACGAACAACTTTTATTGATATAATGCATATACTGTGCACCTCGTTAAAGTGTACAATTCAAAGATTTTCATGTTTGTATATGTGTGCATCACCCCAATTTATGAACATTTTTATCATATCAAAAATAAAAACCCTCTCCCCTTTAGCTATAATTCCCAAACTTCTAATTTTTCTCTCTAATCCCCAGCCCCAGGCAATCACAAGTTTACTTTCTGTCTACAGGTTTCTCTATCCAGGGCTTTCATACGAAAGGAATTCTATTATCTATGATCTTTGTGATTGAGTTCATTGATACAGCATAATTTTTTCAAAGACATCATGTTGTAACATGTTTCAATACTTCATTTATTTTTATGGCTGAATAATATTCCATTGGATGGATAAAACACGTGTTATCTATTCATCCATTAATGTACATTTGGTTTGTTTTCACTTTTTGGCTACTGTAAATAATGTTGTTATAAACTTCATGTACAAGTCTTTGTTCAAACTGTGTTTTCATTTTGGGGGGCATATACCTGTGAGAGGAATTGAGGAATCATATGGTAATTTTAAAGTTTAATATTTGAGAAACTTCCGGATGGTTTTTCACAGTGGCTGCACCATTTTATATCACACTACCCATGAGGGTTCAAATATCTCCGTGTGTCCTTGACAACGTTAGTCATTGTCTCACTCTTTGATTCTAGCCATCCTGGTGGTTGTGAAGTAGTTATCTCAGTGGGGTTTTGATTAATGACTTCATTTCACTTTAGCATTTCGTGGGTAATGATGTCCAGCATTTTTTACATGCTGTTGACCATTTGTCTACCTGCCTTGGAAAAAGGTGTATTTAATTGAGTTGTTTGATTTTCTATAATTAAGTTATAAGGTCTTTAGATACAAGTATCTTATCAGATATATTTGCAAAATTATGCATTCTATGGGTTGTATTTTCACTCTCTTGCCTAAAAGAATTACTTGTATAAAATAATATTGAATGTCAACTGTCACTAAAAATTTTTAAGGGGGAAAAGGTAAAGGGGAATAAGAGGATCAAATTTCCAGGTATAAAACAAGTAAGCTATGGGGATGTAATGTACAGCGTAGGGAATATAGTCAATAATATTGTGATAGCGTGGTACGGTGTCAGATGGTTACTGGACTTATCATGGTGATCACTTCTTTAGGTATATAAACTATGGTGTACACCTGAAACTAATATAATATTATATGTTAGCCACATTTTAATAAAAATCTTTTTTAAAATGTATGTAAAGGGAAAAACACAAAACTTAAAAATATATGGCTATAAATAGGAAAAACAAAAACAAAAACCCCAAAAATAAAATAATCAGTTTTTTGGGGGATAGAAAGTATAGCATAAGGAATACAGTCAATAATATTGTAATAACTATGTATGATGTTAGATAGTTGCTAGATTTATCAGGGTGATCACTTCATAAGTTATGTAAATGTCTAATCACTATGTTGTACACTTGAAAGTAATATATTGTCCGAGTATGTCAACTGTAATTGAAAATAAAAAAAATTATTTCAAAAATTTACTTGTAATTGTGGTGATATGTAAATGCTACAAAATTTACACTTTGTAAGTATATCGTTCAGTAAGGAGGACACTGACATTGTAAAACCAATCTCCAGGAATACTTTCAGCTTGCAAAACAGGAACTCTGAACCTTTTAGACACAACTCATTAATCTCTCCTCATCCCAGCTCCTGGCAACAACCATTCTACCTTTTATCTCTATGAATTTGACTATTCTCGGTATCTCATATAAATAAAATCATATACTGTTTGGTGTTTTATGACAAGCTGATTTCACTTTCATCCATGTTGTAGCATGTGTCAGAATTTGCTCTTTTTTTAAAGCTAAATGATATTTTGTTGTATGGATGTGCCAACTTTTTTTTGCTCCATTCATCTGTTGTTGAATACTTGGGTTACTTCCACCTTTCAACTGTTGTGAATAATGCTAATATGAACACGAGTAAACATACATCTGCTTGAGTCCTGATTAAGAACTCAGTTCTTAATTTTTTGATGAACTGCCATGTTGTTTTTCAAACTGGCAACACAGTTTTATATTCCTAGCAATGGTGCAGGAGGATTCCGAAGGGTGTTCTCACTTTCTGGATGGTGTCCTTTGAAGCACCAAAGTCATTAATTTGATGAAGTCTCAACTACCAATATTTTTTCGTTATTGCCCTTTGTGTCATATCTAACAATATTTTGCCAAATCCAAGGTCAGGAATTTTTTCCTGTGCTTTATCTAAGTTTTTTGTAGTTTTGTCTGATCTTTGAACCTTTTTGGTAAACTCTAGTATGTGGTGCGACATAACAGTGCAACTTGTTTGTTTTGCATGCCATTGTCCAGTTGGCTCAGCACCAATTTATGAAAAATATATAGGACAAAAAAATTATTTCCCCATTCTGGGTACCTTTTTCAAGTATCAGATGACCATAGATATTGGGGTTTATTTTTCAAATCTCAACCTATTCCACAGACCTGTATGGTCTATCCTTGGGTCAGTACCACACTATCTTGATTCAAAAGTTTGAAATCAAGACATGTTAGTCCTACTACTTTGCTTTCTTTTCTAATAATGGCTTGGTAATTCTGGTTCATTTGCAGTTCCACATAAATTTATGAAACAGCTTGCCAGTGTCTATAAAAATTACAGCTGGGATCAGGACAGGTATTGCACTGAATCTCTAGATCATTTTGTGGAGCAGTGGCATTTCACCCATGTTACATCTTCTGATCTACAAAACTGGAATCTTTACAATTTATACATTTATTAATTTCTTTTGACCATGTTCGGTAGTTTTCATAGTATGTGCTTGTACCTATTTTGTTAGATTTATTTATTTTATTCCTTTTGATTCTATTGTAAATGTATTTCTTTTCTTAATTTCATTATCAGATTGTTCATTGCAAGTGTACAGATACACAATTGATTTTTATATTTTGATCTTGAATCCTACCACCTTGCTGAACTCAATTACTAGTTCCAATAAGCTTTTTTAGTGGGTTCTTTAGAGATTTCTATATACAAGATACCTCATATAGAAGTAAAGATAGTTTTACATCTTCCTAACTAAAATCTGCACACATTTTCTTTTCTTACCTAATGGTTCTGGCTAAAATCTACAGTAAACTGGTGAGTAGAAGTGACAAGAGTAGACGTCCTTTATTCCCTGTCTTCAGGGAAAAGCATTCAGTCTTTCATGATCAAATATGATATTTGCTGTGGGTTTTCCACAGATGTTCACAACGAGGTTCGGAAATTTTCTGTTATTCTGGGTATGCTGAGTGTTATAATTATGAAAGGGTACTGGATTTTGTCAGTTATTTTCTTTGAGTCTATTGAGATAATCTTGCCATTTTTGCTTTTTACTCTATTGGTCTCATTTATTACATTAATAGATTTTGAGATGTTAACCCAAACTTTCAACCATGGAATAAATCCCTCTTGGTGTGTAAGTCTTTGTATATTTTGCTGGATTGTGTTTGCTAGTATTTGTTGAGGGTTTTTGCATCAACATTCACAAAAGAAATAGGTATGCCTCAGCAAATGTGTATGAACGGTTGTCTCCATTCTATTTGTTGAAGAGTTTGTGAAGATTCCATACTAATCTTTGTAAGTTATGGAGAATTGTTTTGAAGTCACCTGGGCCTACGCTTACTTTGTAGGTGGGTTTTATTTATTAATTCAACCACTTCACTTGTTATATTTCTATTCAGATTTCCCAATTATTCATTTTTTTGTTACTTACCTCTTTTTTGTTTCAGGTATACAGAACAACATAGTGATTAGATATTTATATATCTCACAAAGTGATAACCCCAATAAATCTGTTACCACCTAACACTGTACATAGTTATTACAATATTATTGACTATGTTCCCTATGCTGTACTTTAATTTCTGTGACTATGTTTTTAAAATTATAGTTGACATTCAATATTGTTTTATATTAGTTTCAGGTGTACACCAGAGTGGTTAGACATTTATACAATTTTTGAAATGATCCCCCCAATTAGTCTAGTACCCACCTGACACGATACATAGTTGTTCAGATTTTCCATTTATGGTTGAGTTTTTTCAGTTGTTTGTGACTTTCTATGTCTTTGTCCATTTCATCTCAGTTATCTAGTTTTTGGTATATTCATTGAATTCCTTTATAATCCTTCTTATTTCTGTAATGACATTAGTAAGTTCCCCTTTCATCCTGATTCTTTGAGTCTGAATCTTCCCCCCCTTTTCTCTAGATCAATCAGGCTAAAGATTGTTTTATTTTGTTACTATTTCCGTAGAACAAAATAAAATATTTTGTTACTATTTCCATAGAACCACTTTTGGTTTTATTGATTTTCTGTATGATTTTTTTTTTCTATTTCATTTATTTCTGCACTACTTTTCATTATTTCCTTTCTCCTTCTTTAGGTTTGGTACCACATTTTTTCAAGTCTGTTAAGCTAGAAGCTTAAATTATTGATTTGATTTTTTTCTTTGTTAATGTTAGCAAAAGTGACTATAAATTCCTACATATGATCTGTTTTAGATGCAGAACACAAGCTTGGACCCTTTTGGCATGCTATAATTTCTCTCAACATCTCTGGTGGTATTTTTCACTTTTCATGCACCTTTTGCCTGATATTTGTATGATCTCTACAGCTTTCATGTTGGTGCTGTTTGCAGATGTGCCTTTTCTCATGCTTTTACTTTCAATCTACTTTTATCTTTGAATCTAAAGTGTGTTTCCTGTACATAGCATATATTTAGATTTTTTTAAAATTTGTGGTGACAATCTCTTCTTGTTTTGATTATGTAATTCATTCACATTTAATATTATTGATATAGTTGCAAGTACACCTCCTATTTTAGTCTTTGCTTTCTACAGTTCTCATATTGTTTTTAGTTTCTCTACTCTTCCTTTGCCTTTGTAGCATTTTTTTGCATTAATTTTTCCAAATGTAGCATTTTAATTTTTAAATGACTTCACTACATTTTTTGAAGTATTTTTGGGAGGGTTGCTCTACTGTTTAACATACACTTCTTAATTTGTAAGAATGAGCTTCGGGTTTATATTAGCTTAATTCCAGTGATACATGGAAACATTACTCCTATATCACTCTATTCCCCTTTGCCATTTTTGTGGTATTATTCTTATGCAGGTTATATCTGTTAATAATATAAATGAAAAATATAGTTACACTTCTTTACCATCTTTAGTCATTTCCTCAGCCCAGTACAGCTTTGCTCACAACCATGTCCTTTGTGCTGTTAATGGCAAACACATTATACATTTTAGTTTACAACCAAATGAAAAAAGATCAATCAAAAGTTTAAATGTTAGAATACTTTATAAGAAAACCAAATAATTTAATTTTAACCCCAAAGTCTTAGTGTCTCCTTGTGTTTACAGGCTTAGCACAGGAAAGCCCACTAGCATAGAGAAAGCTGCTGGAACCTGATGTAATAAAGGTCCACCCTGTTAGCCATGGCTGGATTTTCCTGATTTCCATCCAGCCAACTGCGCTCTAAATGGCAGAAAACACCTTCATGCTGTGTGCATTTGACTTACTGAACTCACTTGGCTGGGTAGAGATTTTTATGGTAACTGCAGACACTTTAAATGCAGCCTGTCACTTAGAGGTCCATAAGTGACTCGGCTGAATTGTAAAGAATTTCCCCAGTTAATTCAGGACTCCAAAGATTTTAAACCCCTAGAACTCTAGAGCAGGGTTTTCCAACCTCTGCACTACTGACATTTGGGGCGGGATAATTCTTTGTGATAGGGACTGTCCTTTGCATTGTAGGACACTGAGCAGCATCCCTGGTCACCACCCTCTAGATGCCAGTAGTTCGCCCTCCTCCCAATTTGTGACAAGCAAGTGTCTCCAGACATGGCCAAAAGTGTGTGTTGGGGGGGTGGGTGAGGCAGTAAGGGGAGCAGAATGGCCACCACGTACCATGATGTGTGGAAATCTTGGAGGAGGGGTTGGCTGTGTCCCAAGCTGGGAGCCAACAGCAGCTTCAGTCTCACCTGAGGGAAGAGCTGAAGCCCCAGGGCAGGAAACAGGGCTCCCATGAGCAATGGAGGGAGGTCATGACTGGGGGTGAGGTCATGCCCCTCCATGTACGCAGACTGGGCCCCTGGCCTCTGCCGGTTCAGTGAGTCCTGCCCCTCAGGTGGGTTTTGGTCCAGAAGTGCTGAGAAGACTCGCTGACCTGGGTTGAAAAGATTGAAAAAAACTTAAGGGTGTCATGAACTCTCTTCCAAATCATATTTACTTTATTGTATTCATAACGTTCTTTTTCTAAATTAATTAATACATTTTTGCAACAAATATTTATTAAGCACCTGTAATATTCTAGGTGTTGGAGACAATGGGTATCTTCCTCTATTCCTCAGCACTGAAGTATGCTCAAACATCTGCTATCTTAAAGGAAACGAATATGTTAAAATAGCACCTATTTGATCTTCAGTTAAAGTGGTATAGTACATACACATACTCTACACACACATACCACCTACACATACTACAACAAACCTACAAAGATGAATACAAATATGGCTCCTATGAAACTCCAGATAAATCCTCCCCCGCCCCAGATATATTGAAATATAATTGACATATAACATTGTGTAAGTTTAAGGTATACATTGTGATGATTTGATGTACGTATATATCAAAAAATGATAATCACAATAAGATTAGTTAACACATCTATCAACTCACAGTATGAGGGCTGTGTGTGTGTGTGTGTGTGTGTGTGTGTGTGTGTGTGTGTGTGTTTTGTCAGGGTCGGGTAAATTGCACCTTCTTGGAAGGTGGCAGAGCTCCCTTTCCCTTGGGAATTCATTCCTGTGCATTCTTGCAGGCTTAGCTATCCTATGCCTTGTCCAGCCAAGTCCAACAGAAACAATAATACACCATCAGGGTTTTCATATTTTTGAATAACATATTTAAAAAATAAAAACAAATTAAGTGCACTTTTTAAAATTCAATTTTTGGGGGTAACAATAAAATTATGATTCAAGTGTACATCGTCTACATATTGCATTGTGTGTTCACCACCCAAAGTCAAGTCTCTTTCCATCACCATATATTTGACCCTCTTTTCCCTCTGGCAACCACTAAACTGTTGTCTGTGTCTATGAGTTTTGTTTCTTTGTTTCTCTTGTTCCTTTGTTGCTTTCAGTTTTATGTCCCACATATGAATGAAATCATATAGTCTTGATTTTTTTGTCTGCCTTATTTTACTTAACGTGATATTTTCAAGATCCATTCAGGTTGTCACAAATGAAAGTATTTCATCTTTTCTTATGGCTGAATAATATTCCATTGTATGTATGTATCACATCTTTATCCAATTATCTATTGAAGGACAATTTAGTTGTTTCCATGTCTTGGCTACTGTGAATAACGCTGCAATGATCATAAGGGTACATATATCTTTATGAAAAAGCGTTTTGAAATTTTGGGGGACACTTATTACCCAGAAGAGGGAATGCTGGGTCGTATGTATTTCTATTCTTAATTTTTTGAGGCACCTCCATACTGTTTTCCACAGTGGTGCACCAATTTACATGCCCTCTAGCACTGTACGAGTATGAGGGTTCCTTTTCCTCCACAGCCTCTCCAACACTTGTTATTGTCTTGTTGATAATAGCCATTCTAACAGGTGTGAGGTGGTATCTCACTGTGGTTTTGATTTGAATTTCTCTAATAGCTAGTGAAGTTGAGCATCTTTTCATATATCTGTTGGCTGTTTGTATGTCTTCTTGGGAGAAGTGTCTGTTCAGGTCCTCTGCCCATTTTTTAATTGGATTTTTTTGTTGTTGTTGAGTTGTATGAGTTCTTTTCATATTTTAGATATTAGATCCTTATCAGAGGTGTTGTCTACAAATACCTTATCACATTTTCTTGGTTACCTCATTGTTTTGTTGATGGTTTTGATGGTTTCTTTGCTGTGCGTAAGCTTTTTAGTTTTATACGGTCCCATTCATTTATTTTTGCTTTTACTTCCCTTGCGTTTGAGGTCAAACTCCTAAAATCCTCTCTAAGGTCAAGGTCCGTAAGTTAGTCCCAATTCTTTCTTCTATGCAATTTATTGTTTCAGGTCGTATGTTTAGGTCTTTGATTCATTTTGAGTTTATTTTTGTGTATGGAGACAAATTGCAGTCTAGTTTCATTCTTGCACGTGGCTGTCAATTTTCCCAGCACCATTTATTGAAGAGGCTTTCTTTTTTCCATTGTATCCTTTTGGCTCTTTTGTTGAAAATTACTTGCCAATGTAAACTTGGGTTTATTTCTGGACTCTCAATTCTGTCCCATTGGTCTGTGTGTCTGTTTTTCTGCCAATACCATGCTTTTATGATTATGACGCTTTGTAGTATAATTTAAAGTTAGGAAGTGCGATAACTCAAGCTTTGTTCTTTCTTCTCAGGATTGATTTGGCTATTTGGCGTCTTTTGTGATTCCATACATCTGATGATTTTTTGCTGTTGTTCTATTTCTTTTTTAAAGAAGCCATTTGGATTTTGATGGGGACTGCATTAAATCTGTATGTTGCCTTGAGTTAACATGTTTTAACTATGTTGATTTTTCCAATCCATGAACATGAAATATCTTTCCATTTCTTTATGTCTTCTTTAATTTCTTTTAATGTCTTGTAGTTTCCAGTGTGGAGGTCCTTCATGTCCTTTGTTAATTTTATTCCTAGGTATTTTATTCTTTTTGTTGCAACTGCAAAAGGAATTGTTTTTATCATTTCTTTTTCTAAAATTTCATTGTTAGTATATAGGAAGGCAAGGATTTTTGTACATTGATTTTACATCCTGCAACATTACTATATTTGTTTACTGTTTCCAGTAGTTTTTTGTGGTGTCTTTAAGGTTTTCCATGTAAAGAATCATGTTGTCTGCAAAAAGATTTATTGATTTATTAGGTTTAAGGGCTGCTAATTAGTAACCTGAAAACATACAAAAGTATAAAACTGGTCAAAGAAACTAAGAGTTGAATTTTTAAAGACATAAACCAAATTAACAAATGTTTAACTAAACTAAGAAAACAAAGAAAATAAATTACTAAAAACAGAAATAAAAGAGGAGCAATTATAATCAATACCACAGAAATACAAAACATCATAGTAGACTATTATGAACAACTATATGCCAACAAATTTAATAACCTAGAAGAACCAGATAAAGTCTGATAAATATACAACCAACCAAGACTGACTCATGAAAACAGAATATCTGTACAGCCCCACAAGCATATGAGCCATGTGCTTTGTGGGCTCCTTTTGTTCAATATGTGCATGTTCTGAATGAATATCAAATAAATGTCCTCAGAGAATGTCATTAGTGTAACATCATACCTGTTATCCTGGAGCAAGGTGGCTACAATTCATATCCTGCCTGCAGAGACTGTGTGCAGTGGTAATGGTGCTGAGGTTCCCTGAGGGGGAACCAGGTAAAGGTATCATGTCCCTTCAGAGGTGAAGGTCAACTGCAGCTGAGAGGCTGTTGACATAGGCACTGAGCAGACTAGACTTACCCAAATCTCTGGGAGCAAAATATTTACCAATAGCTGAGTGGATGGAGGCAGTAATTTCCCTAATGCCGGGGATTGGAAATAGGGGCTTATTTGGTGCGACCACAGCCCTGAGGTTGCAGTAATCCACTGTGAGGTGTCCCTCATTCTTTCCATGTTTAAGATCAGGACAAACTGGAGCATTAAAGGAGAAGCACTATAAATAATCCCTTCTTTTTAAATAGGTTTCTTGTAAGAGTTTTCAATCCTTCCAGGCCCTGTTTACTTTACACTGGACCATTGTAAGTATTTTAACTGAGGGCTAAAATCTCTGGGGTCCCTTTTTGTGAAGCCAATTAGGAAATGGCAAAGACTTAATATAAGTTTAGTCTATGAATCATTGGTTTGGAGCGTCACAAAAAGGGATTGACTATATGATACTTTAGGACAATTGATGCTATTGACCATGGGGCATTTAGGTAACATCATAGTTCTAGTGGTTAAGGTAAAACATGCCTACTTATCTGGGTGTTTATAAATATTTTTGGCCCAAGAGTTAGGAGCTTCCCCCAGGATAACTGCTTGCTTTATAGGGTTTAAGGACCTCAGCTGAAGTCCAGTTTAAAGCAATCCCTTCGCTGTGCCCCAGTGAGGCAATGGGTGTTGTCCCCTTAACACTGAGGGTCGGGATCTGGGCTGCAGTAGAGGCAGGGCAGCAGCAGCAGAGGCACTGAGGGGTCCTGGGGAGCCCTCTGGTACGATGTGGATCAACCTGCCACTTATTGGCTGCCTTTTCCCCTCTCTCCTTTCTTTCCTTATTTAAATAACTGTTCTTTAGGAAAGCTTGTTCAGATGACACAGAATCCAAAGACTACATTTCATATGAGAAACTGGTTCCAACACATGGGTGGGAAGATTGGGGTGTGACAGTGTGACAGGACAAGTCCAAAGAGAGAGAGTTTTCCTGCTCTACTCATCCGATCCTGACGCGGAGTCTTCTGAGCTGGGGGAGTACTGGCCAGTTCCTCTTCTTCAGAGTCCCTGCTCTGCCTTCTCTTCATTTTGCTCTTGTTCTCTACTGAAGAGCTCTTATCACTGGACACAAACTCTTTGCTCTGGAAGCTCTCATTTAGCTGTCTTGACGACAACTTGGATGACGAGCCCCAAGAGGGCACTGGCTTCTTCTCCATCTTTACCTTTACTTTATTCTTCTTCTTTGACTTGTCCCTCTTGGAAGATTTACCCCACCCCCTTCCTATTCTCTCATGGCTTTTGCATATTCCCTCCTGGCATCCTCAGCCTGCAATCCCACTCCTCCTCCTGCTCTTTGGACATTCCTTTCCAGATCTCGCCTGTCTTCTTGGAAAGATCCGTGCAACTGATGCCGGGATGGTCTGACTTGATCTTCTCTCGGCTGGTGATGAGCCACAGCAGGTAGGCAGACATGGGCCTCTTGGGGGCACTGGGGTCTTTGCCCTTCTTTACCTCCATAGGCTTCTGTGCTCTTGTGATCCTTGGCCATCTTGGTCTTTTTAAGCTGTTTCCATTTCTTCTCCTCCCAGTCACTGTCAGTCACCCTCATTACTGGAGGGGTTGCCAGAGGCACTGCTGTCAAAGTCCTCTGCCAAGTCTTCACCTAGGTTGAATGACTCATCAGTTTCTTCTCCTGAGTCATCACTGCTTTCGCTGGATCTTCCGGACCTTGCCCTCCTCGTTCACCTGCTCCAAGTAGGCATCCTGCAGATGTTCGTCCGAGTCGGATAATTCCTCGTAGCTTGGGTTCATGCCCTCTTTCAATCCTCAGTTTTGGATGTTGAGTTTTTTTGCCTTGAGAAAATCAAACAGCCTCCCATACTCTCGTCCCTCTCAATGCTGCTGAAGGTGTCCTGAGTGCCCTGCCTGGTCTCGATTTCAAAATCAAAGGAACGTGTGCTGGTGTTGCCACAGGCAAAGCTGACAAAGGAGATCTCATCGAAGCTGATGTGCACGGGTGGACACAGATGAAGCCCTGCTCAGCGGCCACAGCATTCCCGAGCTCGCCTTGTGGGAGCAGGTGATGCAGTGGGCCCCGGAGTGCCCTGAAAAGTTGCCCCGGACCGTGTCTTGCAGTTCACCAGCGTCTTCATGACCCAGCTGACCATCTCGTAGAGGGATCCTGACATGTTCGTGGTGAGCCGCCCCTCAAAGAGCTTCCCCACTTCTGTCTCATTCAGTCATCCTTGGAGAAGAGGAGGATCAGGAAGTGGTAATGGGTCTGCCCTGCTTATGGGCGGGTCCAGGTTGATCACAAAGAACATCTGGCGCTGGTCCTTGGGCGGCAGCAAAAAGAGACACAGCACCGAGGTGTAGGGTCCCTTGTAGTCAGAGGTCTCGCCGTGCAGGGACCAGAAGGTGGGGTAGATCCGAGTGTCATATTGGCCTCAGGGAGTCAGATACTGCAGCTCCCAGAAGACACAGATGGTGTCCCCAGTGGCCTGGATCACGTCCACCTAAGACGGAACGTTCTGGGCAAAGGCCTCCGTGGGGTCTGCGCCACCCTCCTGGGTAGGAGGCACACAGAAGTGCACCTCCATGAGATACCTCTGCATCATCATCCTGGTGGAACTCCAATGTCACCTCATTTTTGCCTGTGGTGCACTGAGACACGTTGCTGAGGGGTATCTCGAAGACCGGCTGGTCCCCAATGTCAAACGAAAGCCGCTGCCCACCAAACATCCTCGTTTCCCAGTTCCAGCCCTTCACACATAGGTTCTTCTCCATTTACTCAAGGCAATAGTGAGTTTTGAGGAAATTAGAGAGTTTCTCAAACTCCGATTCTCGGAAGCCCTCGTAGCCCTGCAGACATGGCAATTCTTTGAAAGCAGTTTAAGGCCAGGGCCCAGAGCCACGCGGCGCCTGGTGCCTTCCGTCAACTCCCTGCCTGGACGGTGTCCACTTTGCCCATCTTACTGTTCCTAAAGACGGATTCCCTGACGGCTCAATCTCAGCCGACACTCATTCATGGAGCCTTTCACCCTCCTGATAGATGTCGATGAACTCCAGTATTTCTGCCATGCAGACCTGTCCCTTTTGATCTCAACTAGGAGCTGGGCCCCAATTCCTGGATGGGTGTGCAGACACTCAGCAGGTTGGGAATCTCCTCAAGCAGCAGCCTCATGAGGGCTGTAGACACGCTGGGAGATGGGCAGGAGGGAGGACAGGGACACGGGATGGCGGGGACACTGGGGAAGTTTTCCCGCATGCGTGCCCCGGGGTCCCACCCTCAACTTACATTTTTAAGCCGAAGCAACTAAAAATGTTATTTCTCTCACAGGGAATAAAATTACACAGTGTTTAGGGAAACCAGAGCCAAAGGGCTGCATTTTTCAGTAAATAAAGGATCCAAAAGAAAAAACACAAGTACTGGAATCAGCTCAGATGAGCAGCCTGCTTCCCACAGGACAGAAGGAACGCCACTTTCACAAGGTTCCACATTCCGGACTCTCCAGGTTGAGATAGAACCCCTGGAGTGGGTCAGTCCCTGGGGAAGGAGGGAGGGACACCTGAGCAGCCCCAGGAATGAACTCTGGGAGCACCCATACCCTCCTCTCCCCGGGGAATAATGGAAATGCTCCCTCTCTCAGGCTTCATCTCACAGTGAGGAAACTCTCAGCTGGATTCACTGTAAGGTTCTGACCCAAATGAACTCCCAATTCTTGAACCCTAACCTAGGACAGAGAACTCCTTTCACCGACTTTCTCAATGTGCACAAATTATACTCTGAGCGCACCTGCACTGTGGACGCAAAACTCCTACCTATGTCTAGAAACAGGCCCCGAGGAACCACAACTAAAACCTCAGAAGGAGTATGTATCAACTCCCCTCTTCCACATGTACCTGCACCCCCAGCTCTCCAGGCCTGCAGCTTCTCTCAGTGTAAAGGCCCCTCCACGGTGGGTGTGAGCAGGTAGGACACCTGCAGGGGAGGCTCCCCAGGAAGAACCACTGGGCCTTCAAGTACTTCCCTTTGCAGCGCAAGGGCCTTATCCTGGGTCACTGACCACAGGCCTCTGCTCCCAGTCACACTGCTTTGGATCACGTGGATATTTTAAATGACACAAACCCAGTGTTTGAAGAATGCAGTAAAATCACAGAAACCCAATGTTTACGTGTAACAGAAGGAAGAAAACTATGAGGCATTTTTCAAGTTTGACAAGGAAAACCACAAGTACCCCATTTCCCCAAAAATAAGACCTAGCTGGACAAGCTTTAATGCATCTTTTGGAGCAAAAATTAATATAAGACACGGTCTTATATTATACAAGACCGGGTCTTATAATAAAAAATATATATACACACACACACACATAAGCCATTGTGTGTGTATAAGCGTACATGTGAGTTTTCACAAATGTATAGTATACTGCCATCAAAAGATGGAATACATGCCATCACCCAAGAGAACACTCTTATGGTGCCCATTTGAATGAAACCCCTCAATAATGTTACTTAACACTAAAAAACATGAAAAAGATTTAATTTTCTTTGCTCTTTAATAAAACTTGAAGCTACTACCTGTATTTTACAGTATTCCAGAAAATGTGCTAGAACTCTAAGCATTGAGGATGGAAATGAATCCTGTGAAGAGCAAAACAGGCAGTGGGGGCTGTGTGGTTCATTGAAACAAAAGGCTTCCAGCCACTCAGGTAAGAAAAAGATGTTAAAAATTTCCCACCTCTCCTGTTACACCCAGTTAGGATATTACTCGAAATGATACCCCTCTCTGCAGCTCACTCCAGTTATTCCTTGGATGATTTCCTTACACACCCATATCTCTTTGTGGTGGTTCCACTGGGGAATAGCAATGGACCTTCAGAGATATCACCTTACGCATAAAGTAAACTCGGGATGGGCTAGAACGGTGCACATGAACGTAACTCTTTCTCCAACTGGGAGGGCTCCATGGTGTCATGGGGTATATATTGTGTCACTCAGTGTGCACAGCAGCAATGTGAAAATGCCAAATACTGCATCATTTTATATATTTAAAGGCAACTGATAAATCCTCTCAAATGATGTTAAACACTGAAAGACACCACAAACATCTATGGCCACAATCAATACGAAGTCTCAAATTCCATAAAATGATGTCTAAACTCATGACCAAATATTCTATACATAAAATTTGTAAAAATTGTATAAATGAAGATCAACCACATCTATATCTTTGTCTCTTATTGTTAATCAATGAAAGCAGAACATCCTATATTGTCACCCATTATTTGTCTACCTAACCAAGCAGTTCCAGAAACAGTGTTAAAAACGCATTACATGGTTGAAATACAAGTGATCAATAATGACATCTTCACTCACTGAGGCTTCTATCCTCATAGAAAAGAAATATACACACCCAGCCCCCCATTATGTTATATCATTTTACTTTCTTTCAAATCCCTTATTTCTAGCCTATTAACTAAAGCTTTACCATCTGTTAACCATCTCTTTTCATACAATAATACAAACACCAGAACTGCAAAAACAAGTTTGTCTCATGTTACTACATCCAAATCCTGCAGTGCCTTGATTATTTCTGCTAAATTGGTTTTGATGACTCTGAAGTGCCTGGCAATGAGGGATATTGCAACATTAGCATCAGGAGCACAGTCTCTGAGCAAGCAATGCTTGATTAGACCTGTGGTCCTGTCTTTCTCCCTTGCTAGGTTTGTATTCACTCACAATTTACTTAAACTTATAGCCCTCAGGTACTGAGTCATAAAAGTAATATTAAAAATATTATGTAGTATACTAAGAAGTGAATTTATACATTTTAACGGAGGTACTTATTGTAAATGGTGTTGAATACACAGTAGGAACTACATCAGTGTTCAGATAATAAATACTACAGGCATAAGCCCTTTCAGAGGACTGGGAGCTGGCCTGCAATCTTTGTAAAGCCAAGTCTTATCCTATTGAAGAGAAAGATGTCACATACCTCCTTCTTCAAAGGTACTTGGTGCCTATGATGGACCAAGACAAAATATATTTTGTAACTATGTTTCTAAAAATGGTAAACATGACCATCCCAAATCACAAAACTAATGACTATCGCCCTCTTCTTACTAATATGACTGACTGGGGGATTCCTACAAATTAAGTTTAGCTTTACTACAACGTTTTTACCTGCTAGAATACAATGTTTATAACTACCAAAAACATAATAAGTTTCCCTCCTCATAGGATTCAATATACAAAAATGTCCTGCTGCCTTGCATAGCCATCAAATCATCTAACACAAGCCAAATCCTATCAGAGTCCTGAGCACCCTTTTATGTTATAACCAAGTCATGTGTACTTTGTGGTCATTCTTCTTATTAGAATTCATTACACCCCTCTCTGACTACAGGCGTGATTCTGCAGGTCACTGACAAGAGGCAGTGAAGAAAACCATGACTTAAGTTTTTGGGATTAAGAGTGAATGAATATTAATGTCATGACAAAAACTATAACTGTAAAACAACAAAATAAGTCTTAGAAAAATTGCCTGAACTTGAATGCACATATTAAAACTGACTCAAAATATATAATGATTAAAGGAAAAGAATCACAAAGTTTATTTGAAAATCTGTAATTATAATGAGGTATTTTAACATATCCTCTTAAGAACTGAAAAACATAATATTCGTTACCACATGGCTTAAGAAACAATATTTCTATGAAAAACATGCAGAAGTGTTCATTTGACAAAAAAATGCACATACTTTTAATCTCATACAATCAAACATAATTGAAAACATACTGAAGGATTACATTTAGCTACAAGTAACAGGAATCACCCACAGGCTTCCTGACAGGAGGAAGGGGCTTATTCTGACATGGAAGCACCGGGTCACAGCAGCCACTGCACATGCAGCAGAGAAACCAATACCCATGTCCTTGTTTTCGGCAGCACCATGTCATGGTGAATCAGGAAAACAGTCACTAGCACTTGACAGCTTAAGGTGTTTCCTATACAAATTAGACCTTATACAGATACAATCTAGAGATGAGGGAAGTCAGACATAAGTAGGAAAGTCTAAATCAGTTTCCTGTGGACACAAGAGGGCTGACAGAAAACTCCAAACTCTGGTGGATCTTTACTGTGGATCTTGTGAAGACACCAGTGGAAAGCTGCACCTCTCAGAAATGGATATCAGACAGTTCATGGAGCTTGTGAGGATAATCTTGATTGGAAAATCAACAGATTGAAAAAATGGACTGGAAGATGGTGCCCTTGAAGCTCCTATCTATCTGTCTATCCAAATGGTGGCTCCAAAATCTGACTAATGCTTTCTTTGTTTTTGCCTTCCAAATATAATGCAAGTGAGGCTATTAATGAATTCCAACATGGAACCATAAATAGGATGGATTCTGGAAAATCAAGTTCCTAACATTACCCACAGCGGGGATATTTCCAACTGTACATTTTCTTGCCCTATTACAGGTCCCTCTTCTTAAATCAAAGTCAATTCACCAAATACAGGTCAGAAAAAAGGAACAAAAGCAAAGGCACAAATATAAAAATAATATTCACACAAAACTATATTCTTTCATAAAATTGCCATAGATAAAATTTATTCACACTATTTATCAGTATCAAAAATGGAAAAAGACTATACCCATCACCCCCAAAAAAGAGATTCATCAGAGGGAAAGGTAGGATATATATACTAATCTAGGGTTATAAAAGATTGCCACAGTGATGCTAGGAAAATCCAACTACAAAACTGTCCTTTTTAAATGGCCTCTTAACACAGAACAAATAAAACATTATAAAATATTTTAACCTAACTGCATATAAGAAATACACTTCAAAATGGGAAGAAATATTATTAAACATTTTAAGGAAAAAGCAATATTAATCGTATATACTATTGTTGAAAGACAAGTCTCAGAATTATCGCACCTGGACATTCATTTCTGAAAATAATTAGTAGAAATCCAAGGTCCAATAATGCACTTTAAGAAAAAAGTTTAACAAACACAATGTATTTATAACTTTAACAAGAACTGTTGCATATTGAAAGTTTTCTGGCCCATTATACATGGATTAATTTCCATCAAGCTTTCTCATGTAACATTTTTCTTTCTTTCCCATGGGAAGTTTCACATGTAAGGATGTGGGCCAATGCAAGTCTTCCCCATGCTGTTTACATTCAAGAGGTTTTATCCAGTGAGTACTTTCAAGCCTTCAAAAAGAGCTGGGATAACTGAAGCCTTTCCCACATTCTGCACATTTACATGGTTTCTCTCCAGTGTGCACTCTCAGGTGTTTTTGAAAGTTTGTGTGATAAATGAAGGCTTTTCCACATTTCTTACATTCATAGGTTTCTCACCAGTATGAGTTCTTTCATGTATTTGAAGAAACCTGAGATACCTAAATGCTTTACTACATATTTTACACACATAGGGTTTCTCTCCAGTGTGAGTTCTTTCATGTGTTTGAAGATAACTCAGACATCTAAATGCTTTATAACATATTTTACATTCATAGGGTTTCTCTGTAATGTGAGTTCTTTCATGTGTTCGAAGATAACTGGGATACCTGAAGGCTTTATTACATATTTTACATTCATAGGGTTTCTCTCCTGTGTGATTTCTTTCATGTATTTGAAGATAACTAGGACACCCAAATGCTTTACTACATATTTTACATTCATAGGGTTTCTCTGCACTGTGAGTTCTTTCATGTCTTCTAAGATAACTCAAACATCTAAATGCTTTAATGCATATTTTACATTCATAGGGTTTTTCTCCAGTGTGAGTTCTTTCGTGTGTTTGAAGATAACTCGGACATCTAAACGTTTTACTACATATTTTACATCCATAAGGTTTCTCTCCTGTATGATTTCTTTCATGTATTTGAAGATAACTGGGACACCTAAATGTTTTATGACATATTTTACATTTATAGGGTTTCTCTGCAATGTGAATTCTTTCATGTCTTCGAAGATCACTGAGACACCTAAATGCTTTACTACATATTTGGCATTCATAGGGTTTCTCTCCAGTGTGACTTCTTTCATGTGTTTGAAGACTTTGATAACATCTGAAGGCTTTTCCACATTCCTTACATCCATAGGGTTTCTCTCCAGTATGAGTTCTTTTATGTTTTCGAAGATAATTGAGACAACTAAATGCTTTACTACATATTTTACATTCATAGGGTTTCTCTGCAGTGTGAGTTCCTTCATGAATTTGAAGATAACTGGGATACCTGAATGCTTTATGACATATTTTACATACATAGGGTTTTTCTACAATGTGAGTTCTTTCATGTTTTTGAAGATAACTGAGACAACGAAATGCTTTACTACATTTTTTACATTCATAGGGTTTCTCTCCAGTGTGATTTTTTTCATGTGTTTGAAAACTTTGATAGTATCTGAAGGCTTTTCTACATTTCTTAAGTTCATAGGGTTTCTCGCCACTGTGAGTTATTTCATGCATTCGAAGAGAATTAGGAATACTGAAGGCTTTACCACACTTTTTACATTCATAGGGTTTCTCTCCAGTGTGCCTTTTTTCATGTAATCGAAGTGAACTTCTACAACTGAAGACTTTCCCACACTCCTTACATTTGTAAGGAGAATCTGTAGTGTATGTTACCATGTGTTTTTTAAGGGTTTTGAGGCACATGAAGACTTTCCCACATTCCTTACACATATAGGTTTTCTCTCCATTGTGAGTCCTTTCATGTTGTTCAAAATAGTAGAGATCACTAAAGGTGATCCCACATATGTTACATTTATATGGCTTCTCTCCATGGTTTAGATCCTCAGAGGACTTGTATCCAGTGTGACATTTGATGACTCTATCAAGGGATGAATGATACACAAAGGCTTTTCCACATGAACTGCGCTCACAAGGTTTTACTCCAGTAGTTTTCTTCTTCAGATTGAAATTTGAAATAAGGTTGAAGTTTTCTTCACATTGACTATTCTCTTTGCTTTCACAGAGTCTCTCCACCATATGATTTCTTTAAAAAATGAGCAGCACATTATTAATGATGTCTTCATTAATAATTTTATATTATTTTTAATATGATTTTTAGGAAAAGTATAGGTATTTTGTCTTATCTAAATTATTGTCTGAAATTAAATATACTGAATGCTCTCTAAGAAGACTTCACCCTTGCTCCTATCAAACTGTGATATTCATATATAGGGTTTATTAATACTGTTTACAAGTGAATAATTTTGCAAAAACTGAGCATGTACGTTACATTTAAGAAATTATTTTTTTAATTTTCTAAGAAAGATATTTTAACCAGGGTTTATTAATTTTGTTTGCTTCTTTTCAAAATTTCATAACTAGGATTCTCACACAATATACTGCTTTCTATTGTGCGACTCACCTTAGTTTTCTCCCCTGGTTTTTGTACTGATCTTCAATGTCAGGATCTTCCCAGTTTTTTCCTAAAATGCAGAATCAGAAAAATGATTCCAAAGCGTTAGAATTATAGAAAAATTACTAGCTTCTGGATCCATGATTAGTTGTGACCATGCCTAGTTTATTTACCTGCATCTTCCCTTTCCACATCACACATCTTGGAACAATGTCGATGAGCAATAAACACTAGTTCTCTAATTGACAATTGAAGGATGTTGTCATCCTTACCTACTGAGGCCAGGTTCCTGAAGGTCTCCCTCATCACATCTTTGTAGAGTTTCTTCTGTGAAGGAACCAGTAAGGCCCACTCCTCCAGGGTGAAGGTCACAGCCACATCCTCAAAGGCCACAGAGTCCTAAAACATCCCAATATATGTAGAGTAGGATGTGAGAGACTGACAGCACTGGGCATCTAGACTCCATTTATAGGACGGTCACGTATGATTCTCTCATCTCCAAACATCTCATCTATGACTTGATCATCAAAAACTTATTCTCTGTCCACACTTACTTTCTCATAAATCTAATACCATCATTAATACATGGAAATTACAAACTTTTACTGTTATCACTTTATATCTTATTTATCTCTTGTGTTAGGATCTTGAACTTGTAGAGAAATAACAAAAATGCTTTAAGGATGAAACATATATTATCATTTTAAGACCATCAATTCCCTGTGAAAAACAATTCTTTTGTCTTCTCCCTTATTACCCACCATTTATAGCACTCCAGAAGGCAGAGGGTAAAATCTACATAAAGTTTCAATGAATAAAATTAGTAAAAACATGGAAGCTTTTCCTTCTATTCCCATCACCAAACATATAAGAGTCCAGGAGGCCTGTCGAAATCAAACTTTCAACAAAGCCAGCTGACCATGTCGTCCTTAAGTCCTCCAGGCCTCTATCAGTCAGTGATCAGGTACAGCTGGCTGAATGAAAATATGCTTGTGGAGAAACGTAATATTGATCACAGACTGAGTTCTTCCTTTCTCTCTCTGTCCAACTTAAAGAAGATAGAAAGTTATTTGGAAATTAGACCTAAGATACGAGGAAGAAGACAAGTGAGACCACAAGATCTCTGCACTCACTCATGTGCTCAGGGCTGCTTCCAGTCAAATGTTAGAACACATAGTGAGAGAATATGCCAGAAGAGCCCTTTCTGGTAAAATCATAACAGGATACCCTGGGCCTCAGTGCTCTTGAGGAACAACAGGTTAAGAGCTGCAGCTTGCAAGGGAGTTCACTGAAGTCCACATGGGTTAATGCTGAGTTTCCCCCGAGTATAGAATACGTAAAGTTTTCAACAGTACTTTCCTCTAAAAGAACACAAAATTTCCATTCTCAGATTTCAGGAAGAAGTGTTTACCAACAAGTCACTCTAGAGGACCTTGCTAACTGCTGGTGTGGCACTTAGAAAATTTAGGAGCTGTCATTCTCATTTTCACAAATAATAATAATATTAAAACACACACACACACAAAAACACAACCCCACCCCCCAAAGTCCAACAAAACAAACAAAAATAAAACTGAAAAAAACTTGAAATGAACAACTCTTCTTAGATCCGTGAGAGCCTTGAGGTCACAGGGAAAACCAGCACTTCCAAAATAGAAAAAAAAAAAAAGGAAAAATAAGACAGTACTTTGAAATATGCCCTACATATTCTATTCTTCACAAGGTCTGCACTCAAAAAAAAAAAAAAAAAAATCAATTTTACCAGAGTCCAACGCAAAGGTGATGAAGAACAAAAGACAGAACACAATATCCATGAACCCTAGGGCAACCCTCTTTAACTCGAGGTTTGAAATACACATAATGGAAATACCTGGGGCAAAAAGGACAGAAAGAAACAGGAGTGATAAGTGAAGGAATGATCATAAAAATGTCCTAATATTAGTAATAGATGGCATACTGTAGATCCAGAAAGCTCAAAAACACAAAATATGAAAAATACCAAAATTGTGTATCATATTCAAGTTAGACAAAAATCAAAGACAAAGAGAATTTATTGAAAGAGGCCAGAGGGCAAAACAGATGTTAGGTATAGAGAAACAAAGATTTGAGTTAAATCAAACTTCGTTTCAGAAAAAAACATGCAAGCAAGAACAGAGTGGAGTGAAATATTGAATGTTTTGAAATTAAAGCAACACTCTCATAGAATTGTGCCAGAAAAAATTATCCTTTAAAAATAAAGGCAAAATAAGGACTTTCTGAGACAAAAATAGAGGCAATTTGTCACTAGAACACCGACTTTGAAATGTTCAAAAATTCATTAGAAAGAATATAAATGATAAAAGTAGAGAATCAGAAAAGCAATAAAGGTAAAACATCTTTTGTACTTCTTATAAAACACATGACACTTTGTTTAAAATAATATTAGCAATGATGTAATAGTAATATTAGCAAGAATGCTTACGGGTAATTCAAATAAATGACAGCAATGTGACAAGGACAGTGGGGGGAGATTGAGAATAGTGTGGCATAAGGCACTTGCACAATCAGTGAAGTGATATAGTGCTATTTGTCAGAGGATGTGGGTTAGTTGTAAATGTACACTCAAACTCAAGGGCAACAAATAAAAAAGTTCTTTATTAAAATGTATGACTGATATGCTAAGAGAGAAATAAAAAATCAAGTGAAATGCTGAACTAAAGCCAAAAAGGCAGAAAAAAAAGGTTTAAGACAAAAAGTAACAACAAGGGCAAAAAATTGAAAATAGTAGAAAGGTTTGGTAAGTATTAATCTATCAGTATCAATAACCACTTTAATCATCAATACAACTAAGAGATACAATAGTATCAGGTTTTTTAAAAAATCACACTTTTATATGTTGTCTAGAAGAAACCCACTTTAAAGACATAGAGAGAGGAAAAGTAAAGGTATGGAGGAAAAGGTACCACGCCAACAGTAATCAAAGGAAAGCTGGCATAGGTGTATGACTTATGAAGATTTTAAACCAAGGAAAACTCAGAGATAAACAAGGGTGTGGCAGAATGATAAAGCGGTCCATCCTCCAAAAAGACCTAGCAATCCTTCCGGTGTATGTGCATAGCAACACAGGGGCAAAATATATAAGTTAAGAACTGATAGACTGCAAGGAGAAAGGGATGAATCCACTACTGTGGCTGGAGAATTCAACACCCCCTTATCATGAAATATAAATTCCGATAAAACTGAACAGCACTATGAAATAACTGGATTTAACTGTAATCTGTGACATACTTCACACAACAACAGAATACACATTCTTCTCAATATGTTCACATAGAATATTCATCAAGACAGAACTATTCTGAGACATAAAATATACCTAAAAAATTTAAAAGAACAAAAATCATACAAAATATGCTCTTTGACCACACAGAAATTGATCTAGAAATCAGGAACAGGAAGATAGTTGGAAACACCCCCCCAAATACGTGGAGATTTAAAAACACATGGAATCAAAGATGTCTCAAATGACAAATTATTTTGAATAAAATGAACACACAACATATCAAAGTTTGTGGGATGCAGCAAATGCAAAGGGAAATTTGACAGTGAACAAATACATTTAAAAAAAACTATACTCAATAATGTAAGCAACTATCTTCAGAAACAATTTAAAAAGAACATATTAAACTGAAAGTAAGCAGAATAAAAGAAATAATAAAAGTTAGAAAATATGTCAATATTATTATGGAAAACCAATGGAGAAAAAAATTTTAAAGCTGCTTCCTTGACAAGATTAATAAAACCGGTAAACATCTAGACAAGATAACTAAGAAAAGAGAGAGAAATTACTACTATCTGAAAGGAAAAAGCGGGGGGAATGAAAAACAGGATTTGATAAAATTGAATATCCGCTTATGATAACAAAGAAGTAATAGAGTGGAACTACCACTTCTAGCAAAAGAACATCTTCACAAAACCTGTAACTAAATTCATCACATTTGTTCCTCATGACATGAATGTCTGTGAAACACCAGAAAACCCACAACAGAGATAACTCCTGGAATCAATAAGAAAGCAAAGCAACGATCAAGGATACAAAAGTCAATTGCTTTCCCACAGACCCCCACAAATATACTCAACTGATTTTTGAAAAGGAGGAAAGGCAATTCCGTACAAAAAGGAAGTCTTTTAAACAAATAGTACTCCAAATAATAAATATCCACATGCAAATATATGCATACACACACAAAATGACTGGCAAGGTCTTACACCTTTCGCAAAATTTAACTCAAAACACATCATAGATCTACAAGTAAAATGCAAAATGAATCAACTCCTCCAAGATAACATACCAGGAAATTTAGATGCAAATGAAACAAGGCATCACTACGCACATATTAAATGGATAAAACTCAGAACACTCAAACACTAAATACTGGTGCAGATGTGAAGCTGCAGGAAATCCTCATTCATTGCTGTGGGAATGGAATCGGGCACGCCCACACTGGAGACCAGAACTTTATTTCAACACAAAACATACTCTTACTACATATAGTAGGATCCAGCAACCACACTCCTTGGTATAGACCTAATGAACTGAAACCTTATGTTCACACAAAAACCTGTACATGAACGTTTTTAGGCACTTTATTCATAATTGGCAAGAATTACAGTTAAGCAAGATGTTCTTCAAGAGGCAAACAGACAAACAGTGGTAAATCCAAACAACAATCGGTAAATCCATTGGGGCAAAATACTGTGCAGTGATAAAAAGACATGAGGGATTAAGTCATGAAAACACACGGAGGAACACATAAGTACATTGCTAAGAGAAAGAAGCCAATCTGACAAGGCTACGCACTGTATGATTCCAAGTAATGACCACTTGCAACAGACAAAACCATGAGCCAATAAAAAGAACTTGGGGTTTGAAGGATTTAGGGGTTGGAGGGAGAAATGAATGAATAGGTGGAGCACAGAAGACCTCTGAGAAGTAAAACCACAGTACGACTTATAAAAAATGATGGATACACATTATCATACATTTGCCCAAACCCACAGATCCTCTGACACAAAGCCAACGCTAATGTAAACTGTGCACTTTAATGCAGCAATATTGGCTCAGCAATTGTAATAAATGTACCACAGTCATACAAGATGTAAAAAATAGTGCAAACTGTGTGGCTGCACAGGGGTTATGTGGGAACTCTGTACTCTCTGAAACCCAGTTTTTTCTGTAAACCTAAAACAGCTTTTAAAAAACTGAAGTCTACCAAAAACCAAAAAAGATGAAGGCAGACTCACACAATTCACCCCGATGACTGACTGATGGGTGAAACAGGCCATGTGTCATTCACCCGATCTGACCTTCCGTCAATAAGCCAGCCTGGTGCTCTAGGAGCCTGAGAGCAGGAAGGAGGAGAAACTTCCATGGAACGCCAAGTTGGAGAGCATGCCATCTATATTCTGAGAAGTGTCATGGTCACTGTCAGTGTCTGGAACTCCAAGTGGATGAGGTATGTCCTGGTGAGTCCTGATATGTAGACTTAGTAATGGACAGACAAGTGTCACCTACATTTATATTCTGAGGATCTGAGTCAAGAGATTCCCAGAGTTCTTTTACCACAAAGCGGCAACTCTTAGACAACAGTCTAAGAGCCTGTGAACATATGCAGGCGGGGACAACTGTGGGCCGGCAGCACGATGACTGCCTGATGCTGGGTGAGCTGTGTGGCCCTTGGGCTTGGGCTTTCATCAGAAACGTCCCAATTCAGGGATGAAGAGCAGCAACTCTCCATGGAGCTCCATCATGTACGAATGTACACTGTCCTCCCGAAAGCCTGCGCTGCCCACGCTGTGCATTCAGTGAATCCCAGGGAACAGCCCAGGGAACCAAGGAGTGTGGCAGACGGGTGACCTCCTCCAGCACCACGGCTTCTTTCAAGGCATGGGAGTTAGGAGGTCATCCCTTCTGCAGGGCATGAGCCTGAGGGAAAAGGATGGCTCCATCGTATCACAAGCAGGTGTCAGCAGCAGGTGCAGGTGTGAGCTGTTTCCAGGGCCAAAGGCATAACCGGCACCTTGGTAGAGGGTCCCATGCTCAGTGCTTATGGAGCCTCTATCTTCAAGAGGGCCCAGTACTTGGTGGTAACTGCAGCCCTGATGGCACACAGTGTGGGGCCCAGGACAGGCCCTTAATCAGAAGCCTATGGACAACTCAAGGTCCTCCTCCAGGAGGCTCCCATCGCGGCCAACAGGGTTAGAGGCCTCCTCCACGACAACCGGTTGCCGTATGGAGTCCAAATACCTTGGGCTTAAGTAGGGTTTGAACTAATCCCTTTGCTGCGCCAAACTGAAACTATGGTGCTGGCTGCTGTAACCCAGGGGGTCGGGGTCTTTGTTGCAACAGGTGCAGAGGTGGCAGCGGCGGCGGCGGCGGCGGCAGCGGCAGCGGCAGCGGCAGCGGCAGCAGCAGCAGCAGCAGCGTTACTTAGGGGTCCTGCTGGGCCCTCTGGAATTTCCCTCCCTACCATCTGTACCCGTCTCTTCTCTGTGTGAAATAACTGCTCCTGAAAGAGTGACCATGCGATAGGCTCACCTCATTCACAGGGCATAATAATCCTTGTACCCCAAGATCTGCCCCTAATGTCTAAGCAAACCCAGCCTAAGTCACACCTTCAAGCTAAATACACAGTAGGGTTCCAGCCAAGATATGAACCTGGGTCCACAGTAAGGAGGGCTCTATTCCCATATTCATGCTCTCAAAGGAAAAGGAATTACCAAAACTACCCACTCAGAGTCCTCTGTATACAGACCCCAGGCTGGGTGGGTGCACAATACAGCGCAGGGCAGCACAGCTCACAGGAGGGCTCCCCAGCTCCCAGCAGCTCCCAGTGCAGGAGCCTCCAGGCTTCTCATCAGCCTGACAGGTAAGAAGCAGGAGGGGGCAAGAGAGGTGCGGGGCTTAAGGTGTCAAGAGTCAAACATCAAAAGTGTGGACCCCCGACTACTCAAGACAACAGCATACACGGGTAAGAAAAACAGGCATGGGCACTGGCTTGTTTTTACATAGAGACACACTAACAGGATGATCCGGAGGTGATCAAACCTGCTTATTTGAGGGTGGATGGAGTAAGAGCACAGGAGGGAGGATATGCGGGCAGGGAGTCTGAAGTTAGCCTCTTACCTTAGAAAAAATGTTAACCTTCCCATGCAGGTTTAGTTCAAATAAAAAGCGGTATTTATATATATACCACAATTTCCTATCATTAATAAATTTGCTATCGTTATTTTCAATTAACTTTTGCTTTTTAAAAATAACTTACCTTTTCTACATAAGAAACCACTCCACAATTTAATCCTTTAAACACTAAATGATATAAAAATGGAGACCATAACAAATTTATAAATCTCTCTCTAACTAAAAGGACAAAAAGCATTATGACAGTTTTCTCTCTACTGTATTTCACAATAAGGATAGTTTCAGGAATGAATAAGATACAATGCATTAGAGGTTTGCAATTAAGCTCTGAAATGGATTAGGAATTTCAAATACTTACACAAGTTTTAATGTGTTTCCTCTTACCATTTAACATAAATATTCAATTGTGCTTTTTCCTCACTTCTATTAAAATAGTTCACTTACCTTAGGAATAGTATAGCCTTTTACATGTCAAAAAGTTCTCTAGGGAAGGGCACATACAAAACTGAGCTAAAAATGGAAAATGCACCTGAGAACTTAAAAACACCCACCTCACATCTTCAGGTTGTCTTGCCTGAATGGACCAAAATTATGTTTATTTCCACAATCACTCTTCCCTTATTCACATCATTTCCCTCAATCAAGTTATATATTAAAAGCCTAGGTAATAATGAAACAAGAAGGAAAGGGCTGCAACAGACAGTGGTTAAAGGAATCCAATGAAAAGAAATACAAACATTGGAATCAAAACAGATAAGCAAACTGCTTAGCCATAGGCTAAGAAAAACCCACATTCAGAAAGTTAAACACATTCCCAAGTTTAGGGCTTAGACACCCCAGCTTGAGACAGATCCCCTGGAGTGCATCAGTCCCTGGGAAAGGAGTGAGGGACACCCGAGCAGCCCTAGGAATGGACTCTGGGAGCTCCACACACAGTCCCCCCACTTTTGTAAATATGGAAGCGCTCCCTCCCCCCGGCTTCCATTCTTACAGTGAGGAAACTCTCAACCTGATTGAATTTAAGTTCTGACCGAAATGAACTCCCCAATTCATAAAGCCTTTGTCCATGAGACGGAACACCTGACCACAGGTTTTCTCAATGTGCACAGCTTACACTCTGAGTGCACCTACACCATGGATGCAAAACTCAAACAAAATGTCAAGGCCTAAGAAACCACAACCTCAGAAAGGACGTCACCACCCCTCACACACATGCACCTGCACCCCAGCTCTCCATGGCTGCAGTTTCTCTCAGTGTAAAGGCCCCTCCATGGAGGGTGTGAACAGGTAGGATACCTGCAGGGGAGGCTCCCCAGGAAGAACCACTAGACCTTCAAGTACTTCCCTTTTGTAAAAAAATAATAAATGGAGCCACATTAAAATGGAGCCAGAGCTGCCATCTCAGAAAAACTGCCTTGTACGGAGTTACGACTCAAACCTTGGAAAATGAAAACAGGGCAAAAAAACATTTGGACCAGGCCTAAAGCAACACTGTTCCAAAGAACTATTTGCAAGGACAACAATAAAGCAGTTATTATCTCCACAGGACTGATGACAAAGTGCAAATTAAAAACATTGCTTAGAATTAGCATCACTAAAAAAAAAAAAAAAAAAAAAAAAGAATTAGCATCACTATGCTATGTCACCTGCATCAGTAAAAATGCTTTCCTTCCACTGATATAATTGCTCCCGTTTTCTCATAATACCTCTTGATTTTATCTCCTACTTGAAACATTATTTGGGCTTCTGCCTGAATCAACCCTTCCCAAACAGCTATTCTTAGTGATCTCCAATAGATGCTTGTTGCCTCTCACTTGGAAAGGGTTTTGTTGTTGTTTCGTTTCCTAGGTTAGCACTTTATAGGCTCAAAGGAGCCCTGGCTTGAATCACTGACCACAGGCCTCTGCTTCCCACTAGAGCTGCTTTGCCACATCGTTGATACTTTAAATGATACAAACCCAGTGTTTGAAGAATCCACCCAAATCACTTAAATCCAGTATTTATGTGGAAACAAAGAATATTGTAAAAATCTTTTACTAGCTCAATTAGAAAACCCTAAATATCTACTTAAAAAAAAAAAAGATCAGTTAACTATATTTTCAGGGAAAGAAAGTAATTTGTAAATAATTAATCTTCTTGAACAATTTTGCTCTGCAAGGCTAAGCCCAGGAATTGTATTTTAAAACACCCCAAATAAAACAAACCTCAGAAACATGCTCAGGAAGAAAGACTGAAAGAATTCTATACAAATGCAATGTAGTACTGCAATACTTTTTTTCTAAATTCACCTCTTTTGTGACTGTTTAGAAGTGTTTTATATTGTCTTTCAAGCTCTACTGATTAAATACATTTTAACCCTATTGAAAAAATGAGATTTAAATACGTCAATAAACGTTTTCAAGTCACAAACCCAGGGAGGAGCAGTGCTGACAGGACAGCTCACCCAGGAAAGTTTCCAAAGAGGAGCCTCCACCCAAAGGACTTCCCATAGGACGTCTGTGCCCAGGGAACGTCTTGGGGGAGAGGAACGGGGATTTTATAAAACGTCTTCCAGGTGGTTATCGTCGTCTTTCTTCTCACTCAAAATATCCATAGACAAATATAAATCTTTAAAAAAGAGCATTGCAAAACGCTGGGGGGAAAAGATAAAGAATTAAAATACGTATTGGAACGCTGAAATAAACCACGAGAACGAACATTTGCTATGAATCGGGGAAGGGAAGTCGGCTTAGGGAATGCCGGCAGGAAACTGGAAATTTAGGGACTTACTGCCAGCCCCATGTGGAGACAGGTGGGGGGTGGGGCAGGAGAGGCTCGTGGATTAGAGACCCTGCTTCTCAAACGTTTGGAAAACTCAGGAGAAACCGGGTCCCGTCTGGGGAGAAAGAAGAGACTGGGGACCCCACGGACTACAGCTCCTCCCACGCATGAACCCCCGAGCCCCAGTCACGACTGTTCCCCAATAATCCTCCCCGTGGTCACCGCACCATCTGGGAAGAGGCGGGGGTTCGGGCAGAGCTGCCCAGAGAGGCTCCGGGGCCCAAATCGCCGCGCGCAGTGACGGGACAGGACGCCCGGGGTCCGGCTGCCGGTCCAGGCCCCACGCTGCGAGCCGGAGGGGACTGAGGTCCCAGCGGCACCCCCGGCGGAGGCGCAATCGGGTGGCGGACTCCGACTTGACAGCGGGGAGGCCGAGTTCCGCCATGGCCGATTCTAACCAGCCTCTCGTCCCAGTCTCCTCACCCTAGAGCAGAACACTCACCATTTCTAGGTTTCTAGGTTTCCTGGGTCTCCCTGAGTCCCTGCTACGATTCCCACCAGTGTAGATCACAGAGCGACAGAGGTTGTGACAAAGTCAGCAGGGACCGTTAAGGGCCCGAGACACTGGATCCTGTGAGGGACCCGAGGGAGTTGAAAGGTCCACGCCTGTGCGGGACATAGCCTCACCCACCTTGCCCAGCGGCGCTCTTGATTGGATAGTTCCTAAGGCCTCGCCCCCTCGTACCTGAGTGACAGCTGGTGGGAGAACTCTGGCTCTGCTGAAACCGTTTCCGCCTATGAACGGTACCAGACCTAGCCTGGTATATTTGCATAAACAGAATTTTTTGTAGTCCTGGGACTGTCTGTGTTTTCCCCCAGCTCTTTGTGAAAGCCAGGGCACAGGTGTGCACTGGGAATTCCTGATTTAGTTTCCAGATGGAGCAAGTAAGTACAGACAAGAAGGTAGCTCAGGCCACATTGGAATAGGAGTGTCTTACGGTCTCTAGGGACCAGGGTTGGGCTGTAAGGCTGAGTCAACTCATAGAGCTGTGACCCTTGTTTACAAACACAGACATTGCAATGTGACCACACCATCTTTAATAGATTCTGGCTCCATGATCCCATCCCCACCCCAACTCATTTGGTCCTAAGAGAAAGAATTCCAGAGCACTTGGCTCTGGTGGGAAGTTGGAATCCTGGCAGCCCTAGCCTGGGCTCAGAGATTCTTCTGTCTAATTATAGGGTGTGAGATGTATTCATTACATTCTCAGGTGTACATTTGACACTGGAAGGAAGTTTAATTAGTTCACTTTTTGCATCAGTCCCTAGGGAACTTTGAAATACAAATGACTGAAATATCCTTAAGACAATTGATTCCTACTTTTAGTAATGTAAGAAAAACAATAAATGGTTATATAAATGTGGGATGTACCTGGAAACTTCCCCCCAGCTTTACTGAGGTATAATTGACTAATAAAATCATCTACATTTAAAGATTATAACATGATGATTTGATATATGTATACTGTACAATATACTTGAAATTTCCTAAGAGAGTGAATTAAGTGATCTCACCACACATGCAAAACAACTATGTGAGGTGATGGAGGGGTTAATTTACATAAACTACTGTTCCCGAGAGATTGGATTGTGGAACTTTTGCATTGCAAAACTCTTAATGCATTTATTTGTTTGTTTGTTGTGGGGAGCCATGGTTACAGGAAACTCTGAGCTTTGCAGAATGGCTCGGTTTATGCTACCTGTTTCCTCCCGCTGAGGCAATTGTCTCTGCCTGCACCTGAGGGGATCTTGAGCTTGTAAGCTGCTGAGGAATTTGGTGGGAGCGGCCAGTTCCGGGACACAGAAGGCTGATGCCTATCAGGGCAATTGATAGAATAATTACTTGTGAGTTTCGGTGAATTTTGTATCCTCTATGTGAAAGCTAAAGAATTTACATTTGTTATGTTAATACATACTTGCACGTGCTCAAACTGCTTATATGGGAGCAGTAAAATAAACTTAGAGTCTTCAGGATCACTGAAGTTCCGCGATCGCCATCATATGTGAGAGTGTCTTTTATTCATTCCCACTCCCCCATTCGGGAACCCACCGACTCGTGACGGCTGGCCCGTCACACTTGGCGCCCAACGTGGGGCTCGAATACGGGGGTAACAGTGAGGAACACCGCGTGGAAAGGGCCCCGGCTTATAAGAGCTGAATCAATGGATGCACGGTGAGTGAGACACGATCCCCTCGGTCGAATGAATGTGTGAATGATTGATAGTTCCACGACTTTTTGTCACGGAGCTTGATTGGGCCCCAATCCAGAAGGGCACCTGATTGTTTCTTTGTTTGAAAGAAGGACCGAGTTAGGGAAAAGAATGGGTCACGCTAGCAGCAAGGACCTGTATGTTAGAGGACTTAAGAAATTGCTTGCCGCCCATGGCAGTCGGGTGAGCAGAGAACAGTTAGATAAGTTTTTAGAATTTGTAAAAGAAGTTTGTCCGTGGTTTCCTGAAGAAGGAACGGTCAGTCTGGGAACCTGGCAGAAAGTGGGAAAACAATTAAAGGATTTTTACACTGACCACGGACCTCAGCAGGTTCCGATTGAAACATTTGGACTGTGGACTTTGATCCGAGACTGTTTGAACCTTAAACATGAGAAATGCAAATTAGAGAAAGTGAAACAAGCCGGTGATGAGGAGGGAGAGAGCGCAAAGTTGTTAGAGGGAGTTCTTAAGGTTAATAAAGAGCCTGTTTATCAGAAAACTCCGGTCGAGCACCGGGAAGATTTAAAACCTCAGGATCAGGAAAAATTAGAAGATGAGGGAGTCAAATATGATAGGGACAAAAACCCTCCTTTAGTGGCTGTGGCTCGGGAGGACGAGCAACTTGCAGATACTGCACTTTCTCTTGCAGATCAAATAAAAAAGATTCAGGGACAGTTGATAGAACTTAAAGTTGCTGTAGACGGAGGAAATTGTCCTCGGAGTAAAGATCCCCCCATAGTTGATCCCTCTGCACCACCTCCTGAGGAGTCCTGTAGGTGGAGACCTCCGCCGCAGTCCCCGGTTTGGGACATGCCTGCAGAGCCTTCGCCAAGTTATGTTAAGCCAGGATCGGACTCTGTTGTACTATCCCCTCTTCAAATAGCTTGTGAAGAGGCTCACAAGCAAGGGGAATCTACAGAGCAGTTTGGCGTATATCCTATTTTTGAAAGATATGATCAGGCAGGACGTAGGGTTAGGGATTGGAGGCCTTTCCAGTGGAAGCAGATAAAAGAATTGAAAGAGGCTTGTGTGCAGTATGGGCCTATTGCCCCTTTTACCCTGGCAATTTTGGATATTCTGTCTACTGAAGCCACCCCTCCAGAGGATTGGAAGCTTATTGCTCATGCTTGCCTTTCGGGAGGCGATCATCTCTTATGGAGATCTGAGTTTTATGAAAACTGCAAAAAGAAAGCTAATCAGAACAATTTGAGGCGAGTTCCCATTACTTTTGAGATGTTGGCCGGTGAAGGCATTTATGCTGAAATAAGAAACCAAATGGGCTTTGCGGCAGGAGCTTATGCTCAGACTTCTGCCGCTGCAAAGGAAGCCTGGCGTATGCTACCAGAAACTTCCCGCAAAGAGGAACATGTATCTCAGATAAGACAGGGAGCGGATGAGCCGTTCCAAGATTTTGTGTCCCGCCTTACCACTGCGGCTGGACGGATTTTTGGGGCGTCAATGGCTACCCAGTCCTTTATAACGCAGCTTGCCTATGAAAATGCCAATTCGGCATGTCAAGCCGTTATCAGGCCAATTAGGAAGAAAGGAGATTTATCTGAATACCTTCGCCTGTGTACTGATGTGGGCCCCTCTTTTACTCAAGGCATAGCCATAGCGGCAGCTATACAGGGAAAGCCTATGAAAGAAGTATTGTATCAACAGGCAAGACTCAATTCAGGGAGTCGCCCTGGAATTCACCCATTTTTGTAATTAAGAAAAAATCAGGGAAATGGAGATTGTTACAGGATTTGAGAAAAGTGAATGAAACTATGGAAGTTATGGGGGCTTTGCAACCAGGATTACCTCATCCCTCTGCCATACCAAAAGACACTTATAAAATAGTCTTGGATTTGAAGGATTGTTTTTATACTATTCCCCTTCATCCGCAAGATTGTAAGAGATTTGCCTTTAGTATTCCTAGTCCAAATTTCCAGGAACCTATAAAAAGATATCAATGGCGAGTCCTCCCCCAAGGTATGGCAAACAGCCCCACTTTATGTCAGAAGTTTGTTAGTGAAGCAATTGATAACACCAGAAAACAGTTTCCATCTGTGTATATCATTCATTATATGGATGACATCTTATTGGCTTGTAAGAAAGAAGAATGTTGTTAGCTTGCTTTGCAGATATAAAAAAGAACCTTCTAGCCTCAGGTCTTATTATTGCACCTGAGAAAGTACAGAAAAGTGAGCCTTATTCTTACTTGGGATTTCAGTTGTTGGCTCAGTATTTCACTCCACAAAAAATAGAGCTTAGAAAAGATCATCTTAAATCTCTTAATGATTTTCAGAAACTGTTGGGAGATATTAATTGGCTGCGCCCTTCTTTGGGACTAACTACTGGAGATCTTAAACCACTGTTTGAAATTTTAAAAGGAGATTCTGATCCAACCTCGCCCAGGTCTCTTACTGAGCCTGCACGGAAGGCTCTTTCTAAGGTTGAGGAAGCCATTCAGCAACAACATGTTTCTTTTTTAGATTATTCTAAACCTCTATATGTGTATGTTTTAGACACCAAGCATACACCCACAGCAGTGTTGTGACAAGAAGGGCCACTTAGATGGATACACCTCCATGTGGCTGCACAAAAAAATCTTACACCTTATTATAAATTTGTGGCCAGTTTAATTCAGGAGAGCCGCTTAGAAGCTCGAAAATTTTATGGAAAGGAGCCAGATTCTATTGTTATTCCTTTTACAAAAGCACAGATTCAAGGCCTGATGCAGTTTACTAACAGTTTTCCTGTTGCATTGGCTCATTTTGTGGGAACTTTAGATAATCATTATCCTAAGCATAAATTGCTTCAATTTTTTCAGCATCATGCTCCTATTTTTCCTTCAGTTGTGTCACACGCTCCTCTTCCTGCTGTACTTAATATATTTACTGATGGATCTAGTAATGGTGCAGCTGTCTATGCACTCAATGATAAGGTCATTAAAAGAGTGCAGACACCTCCAGCCTCAGCTCAAATAGTTGAGCTTCGAGCAGTTCATATGGTTTTGCTTGATTTTGCTTCCCAGTCTTTTAATTTATTTTCTGATAGCCATTATGTAGTTCGTGCTATCCAAAGTTTAAAAACAGTACCTTTTATTAGTACCAGCAATCCTGTTATTCAGGATCTGTTTCTTCAGATACAGCGGGCCATTCAGCTGCGCTGTGAAAAATTTTATATTGGCCATATTAGAGCTCATTCTAATCTTCCAGGCCCTTTGGCCTCAGAAAATCAAATTGCAGACTCTGCCACTCAGCTCGTTGCCTTGACTCAAATAGAAAAGGCACAAAAGGCTCATAGCCTCCACCATCAAAATAGCCAGAGCTTGAGATTGCAGTATAATATAACCAGAGAAGCAGCACGTCAGATAGTAAAACAATGTCCGGACTGTTCACATCTTCTGCCTGTGCCTCATTATGGAGTCAACCCCCGAGGCTTACGTCCTAATGACTTATGGCAAATGGATGTGACTCATATACCTGAATTTGGAAAATTAAAATATGTTCATGTCTCCATCGATACATTCTCCGGATTCGTTGTGGCTTCTGTTCAGACAGGAGAAGCAACGTCACACGTAATTAGACATTGTCTTGCTGCATTTGCCATGATTGGAACTCCTAAAAAACTTAAAACAGATAATGGCTCAGGTTATACCAGCAAAAAATTTGCTCTATTTTGCCAGCAATTTTCGATCAATCATGTTACTGGCATTCCTTACAATCCCCAAGGACAAGGGATTGTTGAGCGTACTCATGGTACATTAAAAGTTAATTTACAAAAAATAAAAAAGGGGGAGTTATATCCCCTGACGCCTCATAATTATTTGTCTCATTCTCTCTTTATTCAAAATATTTTGACCTTGGATGCCCATGGCAAGAGTGCTGCAGAGCGCTTTTGGCATCCTTCTACTGCCCCACAGGCTTTGGTCAAATGGAAAGACCCACTTACGGGCTCTTGGCAAGGCCCAGATCCAGTCCTCATATGGGGACGAGGACATGTATGTGTTTTTCCACAGGATGCAGAAGGCCCTCGGTGGCTGCCAGAAAGATTGGTGCGACATGTGGACCCTCAGCCCATTGATGATGCTACTGATGCTTTGCCAAGCGGAACCTGACCAGACGTATTGGGCCTATGTACCTGATCCACCAATCCTCCACCCCGCTGTGTGGGACGGTCCTGAGATTCCAGTCTATGTTAATGATACTCAGGCGTTTAGGATTGCCCTCTGATGGACACATAAAACAACAACTAGAAAAGAATTTTACTTATAATGGTACAGGAACAGGTTTGCCTATTTGTATTGCAAATAATAGGTCAACATCTTGGTGCTTGCGTAGTTCTCCTGTCACTATGCACATTAATGACTCTTTAGTTGGATGGACTGTTCGTCTTAATATGCTAGGTGATTGGTCAGGAGGACGCAGAATAAATCTGCCCATCCCTCCATCACATCCATCTTGCAATAAAAGATTAAAATTAAATATTGAGACTGTCCCATGGAGAGACTATCCTGGCAATGATCCTGTTCGTTATGACATTCCTGGAACAGGCAGATACATCATTAACTGGTCAAGAAGTAACCAGTCAGGATGGGCCCGAGAACTGACTTCTGGACTTTGGAATTCTGATACACAGTATCAGCAAAATTCATTATGGAGACTTATGGGAGTAATAGGTGAAGTTGTTCAAATAGTTGAGTTCTGTAAATCAGGCACTCCCTGCAGTCATGTGAGTGTCTTGAAAGATGGGACTAGAGATTGGACTACTGTTGCTAAGACTGTTAATATATCTGCTTGTGTTCCTTCTCCTTATGCACTGTTGATTGGAAATGTTAATGTACACTTTATAGGAAATCAATTTAGTATATCCTGTAGTAATTGTTCTTTAGCAAATTGTATTTCTTGGGTACCATTAGGAACTCATGTTATGATACTTAAACAACCATCTTTTGTTATGCTTCCTGTTAATATTTCTGGACCTTGGTATGCTGAAAGAAGTTTGCAGGTTTTTAAAGAAATTGAGTATGCTTTGAGTAGGCCAAAGCGGTTTATTGGGCTTCTGTGTCTGTTTGGTTCTGTGCCTACTCCCCATCCTCATTAGATGTTTCATCAGCAGGATGTTAGACTTACGAGCTGACATCCATCAGCTTGAGCTTAAGGCAAGTCTTAAGACTCTCACCCCTGTACATTTATGAGGGACGGGTTAGTCAATGACGGGCAAATACTTGGGAGCCGCTTCAACACCTAAGACAGGGCTTGTATTAATAAAATATGAGTACCAATGACGGGTAAGTTGAGGCAGGCGTCCTGGGATGCCTAAGACAGGCGCCGTCACCTCACCATCCTGACTGGATGGATTTTGTTCATATAAAATAAAAAAGGGGGAGATGTGGGGAGCCATGGTTACAGGAAACTCTGAGCTTTGCAGAATGGCTCGGTTTATGCTACCTGTTTCCTCCCGCTGAGGCAATTGTCTCTGCCTGCACCTGAGGGGATCTTGAGCTTGTAAGCTGCTGAGGAATTTGGTGGGAGCGGCCAGTTCCGGGACACAGAAGGCTGATGCCTATCAGGGCAATTGATAGAATAATTACTTGTGAGTTTCGGTGAATTTTGTATCCTCTATGTGAAAGCTAAAGAATTTACATTTGTTATGTTAATACATACTTGCACGTGCTCAAACTGCTTATATGGGAGCAGTAAAATAAACTTAGAGTCTTCAGGATCACTGAAGTTCCGCGATCGCCATCATATGTGAGAGTGTCTTTTATTCATTCCCACTCCCCCATTCGGGAACCCACCGACTCGTGACGGCTGGCCCGTCACAGTTTGTTTGTTTATTTGTTTATTTATATGAACAACTTTTACTGAGATATAATCCACATACTATGCACTGCACCTCATTGAAGTGTACAATTCAAAGTTTTTCAGTATATTCATATATGCTTATGTGCATTAATCACAACTGTCTATTTTTAAATATTATCATCACCTCAAAAACAAATTTTTTAAAACCCCTCTACCCTTTCGCTGTAACCCCCAATCTTCCCATCTTCCTCTTCCAATTCCCAGGCCTCGGCAACCTCTTATTTACTTCCTGTCTCTAGAGATTTCCCTATTTGGGGCTTTCATAGGACAGAAATGCTATTATCTATGGTCTTTGAGATTGACTTCATTGACACAGCATAATTTTTTTCAAAGTCATCCATGTTATAGCTGGACCAATACTTCATTTGCTTTTATGGCCAAATAATACTCCATGGGATGGATAAAGCACAAGTTATTTATTCATCTGTTAATGTACATTTGGTTAATTTCCACTTTTTGACTACTATAAATAACATTGCTATAAACTTCATGTACAAGTTTTTGTTTAAAGATGTGTTTTCATTTTTCTTGGGCATATAACTGTGAGAGGAATTGAGGAATCATATGATATTTCTAAGTTTAACTTTTGAGAAAATTCCAGATGTGTTCCATAGTGGCTGCACCATTTTATATCACACCACCCATGTATGACAGTTCAAATATCTCCACATGTCCTTGACAACATTCGATACTGTCTCACTTTTTGATTCTAGCCATCCTCGTTGTTGTGAAGTGGCATCTCATTGGGGTTTTGATTAATGATGCATTTCACTTTAGTGTTCATTTTAGCATTTTGTGGGTAATAATGTCCAGAATTTCTTCACATGCTCTTGACCATTTGTGTATCTTCCTTTTAGAAGGTGTATTTAATACTTTGCCATTTTTAAATTGAGTTGTTTGATTTTCTATAATTAAGTTATAAGAGGTCTTCAGATATTTTCAATACAAGTTCCTTATCAGATATATAATATGAGGTGTGATCAAACAATTCGGTGAATATTTAAATTTTAAAAAAGTTATTACAGTAAAAGACACATTGCCATTAATCCCCCTCAAAATATTCACCCTCACTTCAAACACACTTATCCCATCGTTCTTGCCACTTTCTGAAGCAGTTCTGGAAGTCTTATTTTGTGAGTGTCTTTAATTGCACTGTCGTGGCCTCGGATGTCCTAAATCAATTCAAAACATTTACCTTTCAGGGTCATTTTGACTTTGGGGAAGAGCCAGAAGTCTCACAGTGCCAGATCCAGTGAATAAGGTGGATGAGGATACAGTGTAATGTTTTTATTTGACAGAAATTGCTGTACCAGAAGTGATATGTGACATGGAATCTTTCCATTGCCATCATAAAATACAGTGAATGCTGCTGCCGAGTGCCATCCAATGGAAAGGCAGGGATCTTCAATATGGGAAGCGGTGCGTGGAACTTTAGTAACAGTGTGTGACAAGTTTCAACTTGTTCGGTGCAGTCAGTCAGGTGTGAGCTACAGTTGAGAGAAGGTGTGTTTTAAAATGTGTTGTAAATCATCCTCCATCATGACAATGCTCTGTGTTACACATCACTTCTGGTACATCAGTTTCTGTCCAATATACACATTACAGTGTGTCCTCATCTACTTTATTCACTGGATCTGGTACCGTGAGACTTCAGTCTCTTCCCCAAAGTCAAAATGTTTCAGGACATCGAGGCAGTTATGACAGCACAACTAAAGACACTCTGAAAGAGGACTTCCAGAACTGCTTCAGAGAGTGGCAAGAACAATGGGATAAGTGTGTTCAAAGCCAGGGGGAGTATTTTGAGGGAGATTAATGGCAATACGTCTTTTATTGTAATACATTTTTAAATTAATTTTTATCAATTTCAGGTGTACAAAACAATGTAATAGACATTTCACCCCTCACAAAGTGATAACACTTTCCCCCTGTAATAATTTTTTTTTTACTTAAACATGCACTGTATTGTTTGATCACACCTCGTATTTCAAAATTCGTACATTTGTGGGTTGTTTTTCTACTCTCTTGCTTTAAAATTTTTACTTTAAATTGTGGTAATATGTGTATACCATAAAATTTACATTTTCAGCATTTTTAAAGTGTGTCCTTCAGTCCAGAAAAGGACATTGACATTATAAAACCAATCTCCAGAACTACTTTCATCCTGCCAATCTGAAACTCTGAACCTATTAGACACCAATTCCTCATTCGCCCTTCTTCCCATCTCTTGGCAACAGAAACTCTACATTTTGTCTCTATGAATTTCACTCCCCCATACAAATGAAATTATACAGTGTTTGGCCTTTTTGACAGGCTGATTTCACTTAACACAATGTCCTTAAAATTCTTCCATATGTTAGGATTTGCTTTCTTTTTAAAGCTGAATGATATTCTGTTGTGTGGACATGCCAATTCTTTTTGATCCACTCATCTGTTGATGAACACTTGGGTTACTTCCACCTTTTGGCTATTGTAAATAATGGTGATATGAACAGGAGTAGACATATATCTATTTGGGTCCTGGTTTTCAATTCTTTTGGGTATTTACCCAGAAAGAGAATTGCTAGATCAGATGGTAACTCAATTCTTACTATTTTGATGAATCACCATGCTGTTTTCCATACCAGCAACACAATTTTATATTCTCAGCAATAGCACATGAGGGTTTTAATGGGTGTATTCACTTTCTGGATGGTGTCTTTCGAAGCACAAAAGTCATTATTTTGATGAAGTCTAAATTACCTGTTTTGTCCATTATTACTTTTTGTGTCATATCTAACAATATTTTGCCAAATCCAAGGTCAGGAATTTTTTTCTATATTTTATCTAACTTTGTTGTAGTTTAGTCTTAATTTTAGTTCTGTGATTCTTTTTGGTAAATTATAGTATGTGGTGTCAAGTAACAGTACAGCCTGTTATTTTTGCATGTGATTATTCAGCTGACCCACAACCAATTTATTCTTTTCCCATTCTTCGTACCTTTTTCAAATATCAGTGGACTGTAGCTATAGGGGGTTATTTCTCAAATCTGAATATCTTCCATAGATCTGTCTATTCGTGTATCAGTTCCACACGATCTTGATTTCCTTGGGTTTGTACAATGTTTGGAATCGATGAATGTTAGTCCTACTGTTCTGTTTTCTTTTTCAACAACAGTTTGATAATTCTGGTTCATTTGTAATTCCATATACATTTATGAAACAGCTTGCCAATTTCTATAAAGATTACAGCTGGGATCATGATAGGTATTGTGCTCAATGTCTAGAACATTTCATACAGTCATGCCATTTCAACAATGTTAAGTCTTCTGATCCATGATACTGGGATTTTTCCCCATTTATTTGTACATTTATTAATTTCTTTTTTTTTTTTTAACAGGACTTTATTGGGGAACAGTGTGTACTTCCAGGCCTTTTTTCCAAGTCAAGTTGCTGTCCTTTCAATCTTAGTTGTGGAGGGTGCCGTTCAGCTTCAAGTTGTTGTCCTTTCAGTCTTACTTGTGGAGGGCGCAGCTCAGCTCCAGGTCCAGTTGCCATTTCTAGTTGCAGGGGGCACAGCCCACCATCCCTTGCGGAAATCGAACCAGCAACCCTGTGGTTGAGAGGACGCACTCCAACCAACTGAACCATCCGGAAGTTCAACGGCAGCTCAGCTCAAGGTGCTGTGTTCAATCTTTGTTGCAGGGGACGCTGCCCACCATCCCTGGCAGGACTCGAGGAATTGAACTGGCAACCTTGTGGTTGAGAGCCCACTGGCCCATGTGGGAATCAAACCGGCAGCCTTTGGAGTTAGGAGCATAGAGCTCTAACCCCTGAGCCACCAGGCTGGCCCTATTAATTTCTTTTGACCATGTTTTGCAGTTTTCAGAATATTGGTTTTGTACCTTTTTTGTTAAATTTACTTAAGTATTTATTCCTTTTGATTATATTGTAAATGCATTTCTTTTCTTAATTTCATTATCAGATTGTTCATTGCAAGTGTATAGAAATACGCTTGACTTTTATATTAATCTTGAATCCTACAACCTTGCTGAATTCAATTATTGTCTCCAAAAGTTTTATTTTCTTTTTTCTTTTTTTTAAGTCTTTTCTATATACAAGATACCTCATCTGGAAGTAAAGATAATTTTGCATCTTCCTATCCAATCTGCATGCATTTTATTTCTTTTCTTGCCTAATGGTTCTAGCTAAAATCTCCAGTAAACTGTTGAATATAGTGACAAGAGTAGATGTCCTTTATTCTTTGTCTTCAGGGAAAAGTATTTCGTCTTTCAAGATTAAACATAATATTAGCTGTGGCTTTTCCACAGATGCTCACAATAAGGTTTGGAAATTTCCTCCTATTCTGGGGATGCTGAGTGTTTTAATCATGAAAAGGTATTGGATTTTGTGAATTTGTTTCTTTGAGTCTGTTGAGAGGATCTTGCCATTTTTGCTCTTTACTGATCTCATTTATTATATTAATGGATTTTGAAATGTTAACCCTGGAATAAATCCCAATTGGGTCACGGTGTATAATTCTCTGTGTATGGATGAGCTGTAATGTGCTCATGGAAGTAACGTGGAGGCTGGAGAGCTGGAAGGAGGGACAGGGGAGAGGTGAGACGGGACAGGCAGGACGTTGTTCAGTTGGTTTATCACTTAGAGGTCTCTGAAAAATCTGTCTGCCTTGTCCTGATTGAGAGCAAGAGGGATGTGGGTGGTGTGTGGGCAGGTGGTGGCAGTCTGGGGACAGGAAACCCGGTCATGGGATACAGTGGTGATGGCGGGACTGTCCCAGGACGCTGAGGAGCTGGAGAATCAGCAGGTCTCTGTTCCGTGCTGGTCCATCAGCTGGCGCTCAGGTTCCTCCAGGCTGGTGGTGGGTGGGGTGGGTGGGCGTCCTTTCTTCCTAAACCCGCCGAGTCTGCCCTCAGGACGCCAGGTCCCCACTGCTCCTTGTGTCTTCACTGCACCTCCCAGGGGAAGGCACCCTGCCTGCTCCAGAGATGGGCACTGCGGGATCCCACTGGCCAGGGGGACACAAGGGCTGCCCCGCCAGGGATCCAAAATGTGAGCCTGGGACAGAGAACTGTGCTCTCTGTGACTCCCCACTCTGGCCCTATTGCGGTCACTGCTAATCAGTCCCGGTGGGATTCGCACTCGGTTCCCAGTGGACAATGACATAAGGCCCTGATGGTGATGAGAAGTTTCTGGGGACCTGCGGGATGTCTAATAGATCCTTCCTGACTGAAGTTTACACATAAAAGAGGAAGCAGATGTTACCACCTAGTGCCCTACCTGTCAGTCAGAGATGACACTCAGAGGGTCCCCTTCCTGAGTGAATGAAGGAAGAGCTGTGTGCAGGGGGACCTCTGAGAGTTCCAGGGAGATGCAGTCTCTGCCATGGCCCTGGGCCCAGCCTGGGGAAGAGACTCACTGGGGCTGGGTCAGGCGGGAGCCACTTGGCCAGGCCCCCTGAGTCACCCTGTCCCTCTCCCTCCATGGTTCAGCATGCTGGATACCCACCAAGAGCCCAGAGGACATGACCCTGGTCAGTGGTGGGGCTGGGGGTGGGTGACGGCAGTGGGGACAGGGACTCTGGCTGGGAGGGAGGGCGGCCCCTCCTCTGTGGCCCCTGGGCCACTCCCTGCCCCTCTGGGCCTCGGTCTCCTCACCCGAGAAGTGGAGGGAGATGATTCTGAGCTCAGTTCTTGCGAGGTGATGAGGTTCAAGTGAGGAGAGGCACGTGCTGAGCTTTGGGCCGGCTCCTCCCGCAGGGTGAGGGGAGAGCAGTAATGACAGTCAGATGACAGTGTTCTCAGGAGACCCTGGCAGGCAGGGGAGTTCTCACACTTTCCAGATGAAAAAAAGAGGCTCAGGGAGGCCAAGGTCACACACACCAGTGAGTGGTAGAGCTGGGATTAACCTGGAATCAGAGCATGCTGGACTTGGGAACTACTCAGCTACCAGGTGACTAGGACGAGATGTCCAGGATTTGACGTCTCTCCTGGGGAGACATGTGGGAGTATGGCCTCACTGATTTGTCCTTGATCCTGCAGGAGGTGACCTCCACTTTGACCACCCTGGAGATGGACCCCCACAGAGCCCAGGAGAGGTAGCAGCAGGTGATGGTGCCTGTGGGGGAGGGGCCCAGGAGTCAGAGGAGAGGGGGCTCTTCCCTCCCAGCTGGAGGCCTCCACCAGAGATGGGGTTTTCCTCCTCAAGCCCTGCTCCTGGTGTCACACAGCCTGGAATGCCTCCATTGGACATGACCAGGTGGTGGCCTGGAAAAGCTGGGAGAAGGATGGTTTTGAGGGGGGAGGGACAGGGACCACTTAACCTAGGATTTGCCCAAAGCCAGCTCTGGGGGGGGTGACTGGAGGGGCTCTGGTGTCTTGGAAGAGAGGGGAGGCTGCTAAGGGTCCTAGGGACTCCATGTGAGAGCCCTGGGGTGGAGTTGGGGGTGGGGCAGGACGCTGAGGTTGAGAGGCTTCAGGGCGGGGGGGGCGGGGGAGAGGGGCTATGGAGGTACTTGAGAGTCGAACTCATCACCACCCTCACCCTGACGACACTGGATGTCATCCCCTTCCTCAGAACTTTCCTCACTTACCTGCAGCTGCTGGGCACTGACGGAGAATCATCTGGAGGTGAGTGAACCTGGAGTTTGGAAGAAGGAGCAGGATCCTGAGATTTGGGAGGAGAGAGCCCCACACTGAGCGCTGAACTCTCAATACTGGGCACACCTCAGCTTCAGTCTGCCCGTCTGTCATCAGAGACGTTTGTCCCCACTTCTGTGGAACCCAGAGCCCGCCCACGTCCAAGTCCTGTTACTGGGAGCGCCTGCCCCCTGGTGGGCCCTGGCGGTAGTGCAATATGAGAAGAAGAAATGGGGGCTAGTGATTGGGGAAGGGGGCTGTTTCTGATTAACTTTGGCTGTCAGCCTTCCAGAAAAGGAGTGATGTGAGCAGCTATGGCCTCCTTACTGGAGGGGAGGGTTTGGAAATAAGAGAGCCCCCCTGGGTAGGACCTCTCTGGCCCTATCCCTTAGGTCTTACATTTAATGGGCGATATTGATACACAGAGCGGGGAAACCCATGGAATGGATGGGTGAGGAACTTCCTGGACGAGGCGTTATTTACACCCAGCTGTTAGAACAGACAGGGCCTGGATGGAATTGGAGGGAAGGAAGTTTCCCATGTGAGCAAAGTCCCAGAACCGGCCCCCTGGCCCACTCCTTACTCTCAAATCCCGAGGTGTCCCCAACCCAGGCCTTCCTGTCCTTCCCTGTTTCAGAAAACCAAAGTAATTAGGGAGATGTCCACATCAATACAACCTGGAGCCTGGTACAATTTGGAGCCTGGTTCCAGGCCAAGGAGCTGCTCAGTGAGGATGGAGGTAAGGTGTGAGGAGCCAGGTGAAGGCAGAACCCACTCACTCTGATGGGCAGCTCCAGAGAACCTGCAGACGTGGCTTCCTGGTCAGTCCCAGACCTTGTTGTATGGTGACCCCTGGAGCACCGGGACTCCAGCAGGTGCTGGCAGGGATGCCTGAGGTGATCCCCTCCTGGGATCTCACAGGTGCCCCCCGATCCCATAGCTACCACCTGTCCTGCCAGCTGGAGCCCCCAAACCATTGGGCCAGCAAGATGAGAATGCTTTTCAAGGCCAAGAAGGCCTGGCCATCATCAGGACTATGGCTGAGTGAGTGGCCAGCATTGGCTGGATCCAGGGGTTCAGCAGAGCTTTGGGCTGGGCGTGGGCCTGGGGAGTTGGAGAGCCGGTGCTGGGATCCCAGCTCCACTACCAAGCAGGCCTGTGATGAGGTCACTGACCTCACCTTTCAGGGCTCGGTTTCCTCCTGGGTGAAGGTGATGGTAATGAGCACTTCCTGTGGCAGATGACATTCCTGAGACCAGCTCAAATGGGGCCCTTGCATCAGGTGCGGGGACACAGCTGGGACTTTCGGGTGCACTGGGAACTTTGAAAGATAAGGCATGAGAAGGGCAGGGGTCCAGCAGGGGAGTGCCACTAAACTGATGAGTCACAGGCATTCATGAACACAGGCTTACCAAAATACTGAAATGCTTCCCATCTGGTTGGTAAACAGTCACTGCTCTGAGCTCACCCTGAGTCCCCACCCCATGATCAGGAGCTAAAGGGTTACCACCTGGCATGTGGAACCTCACCCCTGGAAACACCCTGTAAAAGCAAGGGCCAGATGAGTTGCTTGGCATTCTGGGTTATCTCCCTCCTGACAGCTGCACATCACCCACACACACAGCAGGCTGGGCTCTGCCAGGGAGACCTTTTCAGTATAGTCAGTTCCTGGTTCCTGGTAGCAAGACCCTTTTGGACAGGGCATAGCTCTCCAGGAAAGTGAGTTGCTAAAGGATAGACAGGTAAGGCTGCACTTTCCCTCCAAAGAGAAAGACAGTGCCAGGTCCCACGGCTCGTCCAGGGCAGGGAGGAAGGCCCTGGTGTCTGAAGCGTTCCTCCTGCAGGACTGTGAGGACTCCGAGAGCAGACTCAGCATGTAGCAACATTTAATGTCTTGTGGGTACAACTATGGCAAAGGAGGGACGATGTGTTGCAACTTTGGTCTTCTGACAGAAAGAGTGCACTGATCATCAGCAAGAAGAGACCCACATTTGCAGCAAGTGCCTATAGTCACCCATCTTTTTTTCCACATTGATGTACATTTTATGTATTGCCCTCAAACTTATACGAAACAGAATGCTCATAACAAATCCACGTGTTTGCATCTGGTCCCTTTTCATAGTTGGTATTTATAACTACCTTCTTCCATTAGCCATTTCATATTCACCCTTGTCCTCAGCAAGCACCTCAGCTGGTCGTGGTTCTTTGCCTAGTTGAATGATGCTAACCTTCAAAACCCTAACTTCCAAAATCAGAAGGGTCTGGGCCATTAGTCGTCCTGCCTGGATTGGTTTCTTGTAGTTTGCCATTGACATTCATCACAGGGCATAGTGGCAATATCAAGATGTACCCTAAGGAATCTTCTGAATTGCAGACACGGGCTTCCCTCCCTCCATTGTGGAGAAGCAGACCAATTCCACTTGGTAACAGGACCAGTCACCCCAGCCAGCACACACAGTCTATTCTTTGCCTGTTGGTGCAGAGGCCTGAGGGGACCAAATAAACCGGGGGCACTCTTAACTTCCAGTTCATTGGAATCAAAATGTCTCCTGGTCGAAGCCCAACTCCCTTAGGAATGAAAAACTCTGGACCAGCAGAGCATAAAGTCACAGGGACATGCAGCCACAATTCTGATGGTGGGTCACTAGGAGTAATAGTGGTAATACAAGTGGTGTCACTCCCATTTCCACCCTCCATTCCTGGACCCGTGAACTCTGGCTATGGGAAAATCAGTGCCATGTAATGGATGCTGATTTAGAGCACACACAGTCTCCTGGAGAGCATGGCCCCTGTCCTGCATGGTATTACCACCCCGTGGACAGACTGTCTTCCAAAGCCCCTTCTACTGCTGCCAGGCAGCTGCTTCAGGACGGTGGGAACATGAAAGGAGGAGTGAGTGTTTGCTCATTGTCACACTTCATTGCCTGTCAGTGAGTTCCTTCATCAGAAGCAATGCGGTGGGGAACACCATGACAGTGCATGAGACATCTTTGAGTCCATGCGGGGCAGTTTTCACAGAAGCACTGCATGCAGGGAAGGCAAATCTGTGTCCAGAGTAAATATTTATTTCAGAGGGAACAAAACACTGCTTTTCTATGGCCAGATTAGTCCAAATTAGCCCTGCCACCCAGCGCTGACCACCCCGGGGAATGGTGCCCTCTCAAGGACTCTGCCTTGGCCTCTACACACATGGAAGGAAATACTCCAACATTACCTTCAGTTTTCCACTTTCCCCATTCTTGAAAATCACTTGATCACGTATGTGAGGGTTTGTTCCTGGGCTCAAAATTTTGTTCCACTGGTATATATGCCATGCCAGTACCATAGTTTTAATTATGGTAGCTTTGTAGTAAGTTTTGAGATTAGGAATTGTGGTGCCTCCAACTTTGGTCTTTTCATTGAAGGCAGCAAGTAACAAAAATTTGAGAAGGACCTGTATCAGACCTGGAGGAACTTCTAATGACCTGAAGACCAGACACAGAAGCATTAGCCCTCTCTGCACAGTGATGATTATAGCCAGAACACAAAGTTTATTTGCAATGTTATACTTATTGTTAGCTCTGGATGCTTGAAACAATTCAAGAATTAGTGTTCATTACATGAAATGGAAGGGAGTGGTGAGTCTGTGAGTGCTGATGCTAAGGCAGCTGAAGAATTATTTGGAAACTCTAGTACGTTTTACAGTAAAATTACTTGCCAGAGCAAATAGTCCGTATGGATGAAACCTCCCTATTCTGGAAATGGATGCCTGAAAGGACTTCCATTCCTAAGGAGGCCATGTCAATGCCAGGTTTCAAAGCTTTTAAGGACAGGGTATTGATCTAACCTGGGGCAATGTTGCCGGCTACCAATTGAAACCCTTTGGAAGCTGGCAGTGAGAAGCCCAGGGCCTTCAAGCATATCAGTAGGCACACAGTGCCCGTAAACCCCAGGAATAAGACGTCATGGATGACCCAGCTCCCCTCCCAAGATGCCCTCCTGAATTACTATGGCAGCAAAATGGAGAAGTTCTGTTTGGAGGATAACATACCTTTCAAGAGTTTACTTATTGTTGATAATGCTCCTGGACATATTCCTTTTAATGGAGACCTTCTTCCCATTAGCAAAGTGGTGTTTCTCCCACCAAACACCATCTCTGTGATCCAAACAATGGATTGAGAAGTTATAGCAGCTTGGACGGACTACTACCTGAGGACCTCTGCCCAGGCCATTGCTGCAACCGAGGAAGACACTGAGAAGACACTGATGCAATTCTGGGAGGATTACCGCACCTATGACTGCATCAAGAGCCTTGCTTGGGCTTGGGGTGATGTCACCAAGGAGTGTATAAATGGCATCTGGAAGAAGACACTCAAGAGGTTTGTCCATGACTTCAAAGGATTTGCCAAGGATGAGGCTGTAAAAATCCACAAGGCTGTGGCTGAGATGGCAAATAACTTTAACGTTGAGTGTCGATGGTGGTGACACTGAGGGGCTCCGAGAGGGGTTCCTGAGGAACTATGAGGGGTTGTTGTAATTAGAACAGGAACACACAGATGAAAGAGGCAAGAGGAAACTGAAGATAAAGAACCCCCAAGAAAAATCAGCTTTTACAAACTTCAACATGCTCCTTAAAGTTGGAAAACATGGACCCCAACACTGAAAGATTTTCATTAAATGTTCATGGTTCATTATCTGCTTACAAGCAAATCTGTGATGAAAAAGCAAACCACCGTGGACATATGTCTGAAAAAAAAGTGGCACCTCCTCAAAAAAGAGCCTCAGGGAGGTCCTTCAGGAGGTGTTCCAGAAGGCATTATCATAGGAGATGACAGCTCTATCAGTGTCATTGTCCCTTAGGACCTTCTAGTGGGACAGGATGTGAAGGTAAAAGACAATGATATGGATGATCTTGACCTTGTGTGGGCCTAGGCTAATGTGGGTATGTCTTAGTTTTTAACAAACTTACAGAATGAAAATATAAAGAATATATTTTTGTACAGCTGTACAATGTGTTTGTTTTAAACTAAGTGTTATTACAAAAGTTGAACATTTAGAAATTTAAGTTTATAAAGTAGAAGTTACAGTAAACCAAGGTTAACTTATTGTTGAAGAAAAATATTTTTTATAAATTTAGTGGAGCCTAAGTGTCCAGTGTTTATAGTCTACAGCTGTGTACAGTATGTTCTAGGCCTTCACAGTCACTCACCACTCACTCACTCACCAACTCACCCAGAGCAACTTCCAGTCCTGCAAGCTCCATTCCTGGTAAGTGCCCTATACAGCTGTACCACTTTTTATTCTTTATACCACATTTTTAGTATGCCTTTTCCATGTTTAGATATGTTTATATACACAAATTCCATTGTGTGATAATTGCCTCCAGTATTCACTATAGTAACATGCTGTATAGACTTATAGCCTAGGAGCAATAGGCTGTACCATATGGGTTTATGTGTGCAGTAGGCTACCATCTAGGTTTGTGTAACCACTTTATGATGTTTGCTCAATGATGAAATCACCTGACAATGCTGTTCTCAGAATGTATCCCCATTGTTAAGTGGTGCATCTCTGTCATATTTGTTAGCATTTGACAACTTAGAAAACAGTAATAAAATATTTCTGGAATGGAACCACAAGAGAAGCATTCCTTTGAGAAAAAACTACACATACTTCTAATCATGTATCATCAAATGTAATTGTAAACATATTGAAAGAATATATTCAGCTCCAAGTAACAAACACCCAAGGTCTTCCACATAGGAGAAAGGTGCTTCTTCTCACATGGAAGGAGTGGGTCAAGGCAGCCAGTGTACAGTGCAGTAGAGAAACAAACTCCCATGTTGTTCTTTTCGATGGCACCATTGTAGATGTCATGGTGAATCAATAAAACATACTCAGTAACACTGTTAACAACTTAAGTTGTGTCCTATACAAATTATAGACACTATAATCTAGAGAAAAGGGGAATCAGACAATATTCCCAAGCACAAAAGTCTGAATCAGTTTCCTGGTGGATACAAGAAAGCTTACAGAAAACTCCAAACTCTGATGGATCTTTGATGTGGATCTTCTGAAAGTATGAGTGGAAATCTATGCCTCTTAGAAAATTGATGTGAAACAGCTGGTGATCGTTGAAGATACCCTTAATTAGAAGTACAAAAAATCCAGAAAATGGGCTAGAATGGTGTCTTTGAAATTCCTATGTATCTCTCTCTCTTCCTGAATGGTGGCTCCAAAATCTCATGTCAGTGAGGTTATTGGTGAATTCTAAGGTGGAACCATACAGAGAATAGATTCTGGAAAACCAACCTTGTTAGTAATATTACCCACAGGGGAATATCTCCAGCTCTAGATTTTTGTCCTATCACAGGTTTCTCTTCTTAAATCAAAGTCTATTCAGCAAATAGTCAGAAAGAAGGGCAAAATGCACAAGTCCAAATATGAAAATAATAATTTACATGAAACTACATTATTTCTTAAACTTCCATACAAAACAATTATTCCAACAGTTTATAGGTATGGAAAATGGAGAAAGGCTCTTATACTTGTCATCCAAAAAAGAAACTTTGTCAGTAAGAAAGGTAGAATATATACCATGTTTCCCCAAAAATAAGACCTAGCTAGACAATCAGCTCTTATGTGTCTTTTGGAGCAAAAATTAATATAGTAAAATAAGTATTTTTTTATAAGGTCTTATTTTTTATAAGGTCTTATAGTAAAATAAGACCTGGTCTTATATAAGACCTAGCTGGAGAATCAGTTAGGGGAAACAATCAGCTCAGCTAGGGACAATCAGTTTTCGGGGAAACGGTATGATAAACTGAGGATTTACAGCAACTGCCACAAGGCCAGTATGAAAATTCCCCCAAAATACCACCCTGTCAAATTTCAATGGCCTGTTACCACAAAACAAATAAAACATTATAAAAAATTAAAACTAATTATATATTAGAAATACACTTCAACTCACCCATCAACCCAACAGGCTTCAAAAGAAAATATTAACTGATTTAAGACAAAAGCACTACCTATTAATTTTACGTACTATTACTGAAGATGACTCACAGAATTCTCTCTCTTCAACATCCATTTCTGAAAACAATTACTAGAAACCCACATTTCAGTGATTCACATTGAGAGGTTTGAAAAACACAATATATTTACAACTTATTATTAACTCTTTCATGTTTAAAGTTTTCTAGAACACTACACATGGATTAATTTCCATCAATTTCTCATGTTATGTTTTTTATTTCTGTTTGGTGGGATTTTCCACATGTAAGGCTGTGGGCCAATGGAAGTGCTTCCCACAGCTTACATTCAAGAAGTTTTACCCAGTGAGTCCTTTCATGCCTTTGGTAAAAACTGAGATTATTAAAGTCTTTCCACATTCTTTACATTTATATGATGTCTCTCAAATGTGCACTCTCACATATCTTCAAATAGCTGTGTCCTTACCACATTTACATTCATAGAATTTCTCTTTAGCGTGAGTTCATGTATTTAGAAACGAATTTAGAGGAGAAATGAAAGCTCTAACACATTGCTTACATTCAGTGTTTCTCTCCTGTGTGTGTCTTTTCGTGTGTTTGTAAGGAAATCTAATATCTGTAGGCTTTACCACATTATTTACATTTATAGGGTTTCTCTCCTGTGTGATTTCTTTCATGTCATCAAAAACTTTGATAACACCTGAGGCTTTTCCAACTTTCTCACATTCATAAAGCTTCTCTCGTATAAAAATGCATTTGTGTTTCTAAGGAACCGTAAGCTCTGTAGAGCTTACGTTCTGCTTACATTCACAGGATTTCTTTCATGACTTCTTTCATGAATTCTGAAGGAAGAGGAATATCTAAAGGCTTTACCACATTGTTTACATTCATAGGGCTTCTCTCCAGTGTGTAGTCTCATGTGTATTTTTAAGGTATAGTGACGAGAGAAGGCTTTTCCACATTCCTTACATTCATGAGGTTTCCCTCCAGTATGACTTCTTTCATGTCTCTGGAAGGAAAAGGAATATGTAAAGGCTTTACCACATTGTTTACATTCATAGGGTTTCTCTACAGTATGAGTTCTTTTGTGTGTTCGTAAGGAACTGTAATCTCTGTAGGCTTTACCACATTGCTTACATTCATAGGATTTCTCTACAAAATGACTTCTTTCATGTTTTTGGAAGGGAAAGTAATACCTGAAGGCTTTACCACATTGTTTACATTCATAGGGCTTCTCTCCAGTATGCAGTCTCATGTGTATTTTTAAGGTTTGGTTATGGAAGAAGGCTTTCCCACATTCCTTGCATTCATAGGGTTTCTCTCCAGTATGAATTCTTTTGTGTGCTTCTAAGGAACTGCAATGTTTGTACGCTTTACCACATTGTTTGCATTCATAGGGTTTCTCTTCAGTATGACTTCTTTTATGTATTTGGAAGGAAAGGTAACATCTGTAGGCTTTCTCACATTCTTTACATTTATAGGGTTTCTCTCCAGTGTGCACTCTCATGTGTATTTTTAAAGTTTGATGACGAGAGAAGGCTTTCCCACATTCCTTGCATTCATAGGGTTTCTCTCCAGTATGAATTCTTTCATGAGATTGAAAGGAAGAGTAATAACTGAAGGCTTTACCACATTCTTTACATTCATAGGGTTTCTCTCCAGTATGAATCCTTTCATGTATTCGAAATGAACTGGGAGAAAGGAATGCTTTCTCACATTCTTTACACTTATAAGGTCCTTCTCCAGTATGAGTGATCATGTGTACTCGAAGGCCTGAGAGTTCACCAAAGGCTTTTCCACACTCCTTACATTCATAAGGTTTCTCTCCGGTGTGAGTTCTTTGATGTTTTCGACGAGAACTGGGACAACTGAACGCTTTACCACATTGCTTACAATCATATGGTTTCTCTCCTGTGTGAGTCCTTTTGTGTATTTGAAAAGTATTTTGATATCTAAAAACTTTTCCACACTGTTTACATTGATAGGGTTTCTCGCCAGTGTGAGTTCTTTCATGTATTTGCAATGAAGTGGAACAATTAAAGGCTTTCCCACATTCCTTACATTTATAAGGAGAATCTCTAGTATGCATTATCATGTGTCTTTGAAATGCTGTATGCCACATGAAGGCTTTCCCACATTCCTTACATTTGTACGGTTTTTCTCCTGTGTGAATCCTTTTATGTATTTGAAGGGATGTACGAACACAAAATGTTTTCCCACATTCCTTACATTTATATTTTTTCTCTCCATTATTACTTTTTTCCTGTTTATCAAAAAATTGGAGATAATTATAAGCTTTATCACATTTCTTAAATTTATATGGCTTCTCTCCATATTTCTGATACTCATATGGTTTATGTTCAGTGTGACATTTGATGTGCATATTAAGGAATGAATGATGCATAAAGACTTTTCCACATGTACTGCACTCATGTGGTTTTACTCCAGTGGTTTTCTTGTTCATATTTGGAATAAGGCTAAAGTTTTCTCCACATTCACTACCCTCTTTACTTTCACAAAGTTTCTCTACCATATGACTTCTGTAAAAAATGAGAAGTACAGTATTAATAACTTCTTTATTAACAGGTTTTTATTTATTAGTAGGGCATTTGAAACACATTTTTACGATTTATATCAAAAGTGCAGATTTTCAGTTTTGTCTGAATTGTTTAAAGTTGAATATAAGACATGGTCTATAAGAGGACTTCATCAAAATATTATCAAAACAGTAATATTCATATATAAAATTTAATAATACTATTTTGAAGTGAGTTATTTTGCAAACACTGAACATTTTATGCCATACAGGTATAAAGAAAGTATTTTTGGTGAAAAATTTCTAATAACTAAATTTGAAGCAGGGGTATTTGTTTTGTTTCCTTCTTTTTAAATTTCCTAACATAACAGGATTCTCAAATCACTACTTTCTACTGCGAATATCACTTACCTTAATTTTCTTAGTTTTCTCCCTTGGTTTTTATACAAATCTTCAATTCCATGAATTTCCCATTTTTTTCCTAAAATGCAAACCCCCAAAAATATTCCAAAATATTAGAAATTACAGAAAAATTATGAAGATTCTACATCAATTATTATAGGATTCTGTGATCATGCTTAGTTTATTTACCAATGGCCTACCTTTCCACAATCCAAATCTTGGAAAAATGTCAATAAGTAAGAAACACTTGTTCTCTAATTGACGAAGTGGATGTAACTTGTCATCCTTACCTACTGAGGCCAGGTTCCTGAAGGTTTCCCTCATCACATCTCTGTAGAGTTTCTTCTGTGAAGGATCCAGTAAGGCCCACTCCTCCAGGGTGAAGGTTACAGCCACATCCTCAATGGCCACTGAGTCCTAATATGTGCACAGAAGGATGTATGAGATTGACAGCACTGGCTATCTACACTGCATTTATATGAACGTCATAATTCTGTCATCTCCAAATATTTATTCTATGACTGATCATCATAAACTTAATCCCTGTCCACACTTACTCATAAATTTAACAGCATCATGAATGTACAGAAATAATTTACATACTTTTACTGTGATCACATTACATCTTATTTCTCTCTCATGGCAGGGTCAATAGCATGTTGGGAAATGACAGACATGCTACACAAATGAAACAAGTATCACTTCAGATCATCAACAGGTTGTGAGAAAAACTTTCATCTCCTTCCTTATTACCCACCATAAACAGCCTTCCATAAGGCAGAGTGTCAAATCTATATAATGTTTAATCAATAAAAAACAGAGTGAAGAACTAAAAGAATTTTTTTTCCCCATTCCCATCATCACACAAGAGTCCAGGAAAGCTGCGGAAATCCAACTTTTAATAAGGTCCATATGGCTATATTGTCCCTAAAGTACTCCAGGCCTTCAGAAGTAGTCAGAAGCCGCTGGTGGATTGAAAATATTTTTATCGAAAACTATTGCTTTTAACTTAATACTTATCACATTAATATCACATTAATATTTTCCTGCCTCTCTGTATGATTTGATAAGCTAGAAAGTTAACTGAAACATAGACTTCAGATGATAAAACAAAACAAAACAAAAAAATCACATGAAAACTTAGACTACAAAATCCCTATACTCAAGTGTCTCAGGGGTGCTTGGAGCCAAATTTTAGTATACATAGGCAGACACAGTGACAAATATGCCAGAAGAGCTCTTTATGGCAGTAACGGGACACTACCCTGCACCTTGCTGACCCTGAGGGAAGAGGCTGGGAGTTGCCGACTGGATTTCATTCATGAAAATCATAATAGTTTGATGGTGCATTTGCCCTTGAGTACAACACACATGAAGGACTCAGCAGTGCCTTCCTCCAAGAAACCTTCCTTCCACCATAAAACCTCCACCTTCAAGTTGCAGGAGAAATTGTTTCCCCACCAGCCACCTTGAGGCTGCACTCCCAACTTCTCTAATTCCCAAACTCCCCCGTGGAGTAATGGAGCGTGATACCTCAAGCCCTAAGGATACGGATCCCTTAGCTGATGACACCACACATGGCCAAGAGTGCATGAAGGATTATTAATTCATAATTGAGGTCTGTGGGGAAAGCACGGCAGGCCTCTCCAGCAGACATGAAATGGCTTGAGAGAGCAAGGAAATATGCGGGGACTGTTTTTTTAAATTGAGGTTAGAGGTGGGTTAGTGTGAGAGCTCAAAGGCAAGAACAAGATTTTAAAAGGACTGAATCTCTTGCCACTGCACTGGAAGGAGCACCAAGGTGCTCTTATCACTTTGTATGGATGTAGGTCAAAGAGGAATGAGGAGAGATGAGAGTGTAAAATGTCAGCTGTCAATCATCAACAACTGAGGGAGAGAATTCCAGTTTCTAGTCTGGTATTTAAGGGACATGAAAGCCATCATTCTCAACCTCAGAAAAAAGAAAAAAAAAAACTTGAAATGAACAACTTTTCTTATATCCATCAGAGCATTGAGACCACAAACAAACCACTCTCTACAAAACTAAGAAACAAAATATAAAAATGGCATTTTAAAATATGTCCCAAATTTTATGTCCTTAACAAGATCTGTACTAGAAAACAATATTTCACCAGAGGCTAATGCAAGGACAAAAAGAACTAACATAATCTCCATAGACTGTAGAGCAATGACAGAAGGTTGAATACACATAATGGGAATACCTGAAGGAAAAGAAAGAAAAGAAACAGAAAATATAACTTAAATAATAATAATCACTGAGATTTTCTGAAAATTAATTATAGATGGCAAATTGCAGATCCAAGAAGCTCAGAGAACACGAAAAACAGCTAAAATGCACACCAAGTATATCATATCAAACTAGAGAAAAATGAAAGACAAAGTAAATGTATTGGAAAAAAAGGCAGAGGGGGAAGCAAATATTAGTTATAGAAAAAATGTTAGAATTAAATCATACTCTTTTTCCAGAAACATGAAAGCAAGAAGAGAACAGAGTAAAATAGTTAAAGTTTTAAAAGAAAAAATAATTATCCTTGTTTCCAAAACCAAAAGCTGGTCCTTTGAAAAAAATTAAGTTAATAAAACTGATTAACATCTAATCAAGATACCTAAGAAAAGAGGGGAGACGGAAATTACTAATATCAGAATAGGAGGGGAAAAGGAACATGAAAAAGGATTTAATACCACCTAACATCCATTTATAATAACAAAGCAGTAATAAAGGAGATCTGCCTATTCTTGAGAAAGAATACACAACACCTGTAGCTAACATTATACTTCATGGTGAGAAACTAGATGCTTTTCTGGTAAGATTAGGAACAAGGCAAGGAGGTTTCCTGTCACCAGTAACATTCAACATTGCAGTAGAATCCCTAGCCATGCAATAAGGATAGGAAATAAACGGTACACAAATTGGGAAGCAAGACATAAAATTTTGTTCCATGTCGATCTACACAGACATGACTGTCTATGTAAATATTCTGAAAGAACCCACAACAGAGATGATGCCTGGAGTTAATAAGAGTATCGCCAGGTTGAGGGAGTCCTATAGACCCCCACAAAAATAGTCAAATGATATAGTGAACTGATAGTCAATGGAAAAATGAAAGTCATTTAAACAAATAGTGCTGGATAAAATGGATATTGACAAATCTCACAGACACACACACACACACACACACACGGTAGATATAGACCTTAGACTTTTTTAACTTTTACAAAAAATTAACTCAAAATAGGTCATATATCTAAATGCGATATGCAAAAGTTTAAAAGAACTCTTAAAAGATAACACAAGAGAACATCTATGTGACCTTGTCTTCAGAGATGATTTTCGTTTTTAGAGACCACACCCAAAAATAATCCATTACAGAAAAAAAATGATGTTTTATTTCATTAAAATGAAAAACACCTGCTCTGGGAAAGTGTTAAGAGAATGAAAAGAGACTTCCGGAAAAATGGCGGCGTGAGGTGAGCCTCTGTAAAGCTCCCCTGGAATTTACAACGAATCGAACAACAAAAACTCCACAAAGGACTCCCTGCACGGCACACAGGCAACACGAAGAGGCCCACTACCGACTGAAATCACCTACAGGTGGGAGATTCGTGCGAGTGGAGGGAGGAGGAAAGGGAGAAGTGCGCGGAGACGGAGACGCGCGGGCGGAGACGCAGACCTAGCTCAGTGCGCCGAGCTCGCTGCTTCCCGGAACTACCGCAGCTGCGGGAGAGGGAAGAACTCGGACTGCTAGGGCTCCGCCAGGGCTCCACAGGGCTGAGGGGACAGCATATAACACGGCTGAACCCAACGCTCACGGCAGAGACCTCGGAGAAAAGACTGAGGGAAAAAGGCTGAAAACGGTGGTTTAAGCCCGCACTGCCGAGCAGAGAACGGAGCCTTAGGCACTGAGACTAGCCGCCCCCTCCCTCCCCTCCCAGAGCTCGCCCCGCCCCCACCTGCTCGGTGCTAAAAGCGAAACAGTAGCAGTGTCAGATCAAAACAACAGAAAATTTGCTGTTTTGAGAACTGTGGACTGCAAACACAATTTCACAGCCCAACTAGTTCCAGCAAAGGGGAGAGAGCTGTGGAAGCAGGACGGGCTGTGGTGGTGGTTGCCGCCATTGCTCTGGGCCACCTCTCACAACTCACCCCGCCTCTGACCCCACCTATCTGGGCGGATCCCTGCAGGAGTAAACAGAACTGCTGAAATATACGGGCTCTGAATCAGCAGCTGGAAGAGCTTTGGAACATCAAAAGCTCTCCGCATACCCACCGGGACACTGCGCCCTGTGACCTAGACGAACTATTAACAGAGGAGAAGCCCGTCTCCCAGGGAATCCCCCCATTGTGTGAGAAGTTGGAATAGTGCAGAGAAAACATAGCACTACTGTGTGGGAGAAGGAAAATAAGTTGCAGTTGGAGAAATAATAAAACATTCTACCAACAAGTACTGGCAAACAAAAGAAAGACCGCTTTCTATCAACCTGTTGCAGAAGCCACTCCTGTAGATGTCTAGGAAGAGAAATAGTAAACCAGTAATCGCCATGAATAACCAAGGCAACAAGATAACTCAGAAAGAAAGTGAAAAATCTCCAGAGAAGGCACTTAAAGATACAGAAATATGTGACTTAAATGACAGAGAATTCAAAATTGCAGTTCTGAAAAAACTCAACGAGATACAAGAAAACACAGATAGGCAGTTAAAGGAACTCAGAAACTCAATCAAAGAACAGCATGAGCATTTTACGAAAGAGATTGAAATCTTAAAAAAGAACCAAATAGAATTTCTGGAGATTAAGAACTCAATAGAAGAAATTAAGAATGAAATAACCAGCTTAGGTAGTAGAGTTGACCAGATGGAGGAAAGAGTCAGTGACATCGAAGATAGAAACCTGGAAATGACACAGAGAGAAGAAGAAAGAGACTTGAGACTTAAAAGAAATGAAAGAACTCTACAAGAACTTTCTGACTCCATCAGAAAGAGCAATATAAGAATAATGGGCATACCAGAAGGAGAAGAAAGAGAGAAGGCAACAGAGAATATATTCAAACAAATTGTCGATGAGAACTTCCCAAATTTGTGGACAGAACTGGACCCTCGAATCCAAGAAGCAAATAGAACACCTAGTTACCTCAATCCCAACAGACCCTCTCCAAGGCACATTGTATTGAAGCTGTCAAAAATCAACGACAAAGAAAGAATCCTCAAGGCAGCCAGGGAAAAGAAGACGGTAACTTACAAAGGAAAGCCCATTAGATTATCATCAGATTTTTCAGCAGAAACTCTACAAGCCAGGAGGGAGTGGAACCAAATATTCAAACTATTGAAAGAGAGAAATCATGAGCCAAGAATAATATATCCAGCAAAGATATCCTTTAGATATGAAGGAGGAATAAAGACCTTTCCAGACATACAGAAGCTGAGGGAATTTTCTAATACACGACCTGCACTACAAGAAATACTAAAGGAGGCTATTCGACCACCATCAACAGGGACAATTTGTGGCAACCAAAACTCAAAAAGGGGGAGAGTAAAGGCCTGAACCGGAATATGGGAATGGAGAGAGTAAGCGTGCTGAAGATAATGGAATACTCTAAATATCAAACTTTCTTTTACATAAACTTAAGGGTAACCACTCAAAAAAAATCCAGAACTGAAATATATACTGAAATAAGAGAAGAAACAGAGGGAAACATCATAGAATACCACCACACAGAAATAACAGACAACAACAAAAAGGCAAAGAAACAATGGAGACACAGCCTTACCAGAAAACTAAAGATAGAATGACAGGAAATCCTCACATATCAATAATCACCCTAAATGTAAATGGACTGAACTCACCAATAAAAAGGCACAGAGTAGCAGATTGGATCAAAAAACTAAACCCAACCATATGCTGTCTCCAAGAGACACATCTCAGCTACAAGGACAAGCACAGACTCAAAGTGAAAGGGTGGAAATTGACACTCCAAGCAAATGGTACCCAGAGAAAATCAGGTGTAGCCATAATGATATCAGATGAAACAGACTTCAAGGTGAAAAAGATAACAAGAGATAAAGATGGACATTTCATAATGGTGAAGGGGACTGTACAACAAGAAGACATAACAGTCATCAATATTTATGCCCCCAATCAGGGAGCACCGAAATACACCAAGCAACTACTAACAGAACTAAAGGGAGAAATTGACCAAAACACAATTATACTAGGGGACTTAAATACATCATTGACAGCTATGGATAGATCATCCAAACAGAAAATAAATAACGAAATAGTAGCCCTAAATGACACATTAGATGAAATGGACATAATTGACATTTATAGAGCACTTCATCCTAAAACATCAGACTATACATTCTTTTCTGGTGTACACGGAACATTCTCAAGGATAGACCATATATTGGGACATAAAATCAGTCTCAACAAATTTAAGAAGATTGAAATCATACCATGCATATTCTCTGATCACAAGGCTTTGAAATTGGATATCAACTGTAAAAAGAAAGCGGGAAAAAACACAAATACATGGAGATTAAACAACATACTTTTAAAGAAGGACTGGGTCAAAGAAGAAATTAGAGGAGAGATCAAAAGATACATAGAAACAAATGACAATGAAAATACATCCTACCAAAATTTCTGGGATGCAGCGAAAGCAGTTTTAAGAGGGAAATTTATCTCATTACAGGCCTATCTCAAGAAACAAGAAAACTCCCAAATAAATAACCTCATGTTGCACCTTAAAGAACTAGAAAAAGAAGAACAAGTAAAACCCAAGGTCAGCAGAAGAAAGGAAATAACAAAAATTAGAGCAGAAATAAATGAAATAGAGAACAGAAAAACAATAGAAAAAATTAATGTGACAAAGAGCTGGTTCTTTGAGAAGATTAACAAAATTGACAAACCCTTGGCTAGACTTACTAAGATAAAAAGAGAGAAGACACTGATTAACAAAATCAGAAACGTAAAAGGGGAAGTTATCACGGACACCACAGAAATACAAAGGATCATCCAAGAATACTATGAAGGACTATATGCCACCAAATTCAACAACCTAGAAGAAATGGACAAGTTCTTAGAAACATATAGCCTTCCAAGGCTGAACCATGAAGAACTGGAAAATCTAAACAGACCGATCACCAGTAACGAAATTGAATCAGTCATCCAAAACCTTCCCAAAAGCAAAAGTCCGGGACCAGATGGCTTCACTAGTGAATTCTACCAAACCTTCAAAGAGGATCTAATACCAATTCTGCACAAACTCTTCCAAAAAATTGAAGAAGAGACAGTACTCCCTAACTCATTTTATGAGGCCAACATTACTCTGATACCAAAACCTGGTAAGGACAGCACAAAAAAAGAAAACTACAGACCAATATCTCTAATGAATACCGATGCAAAAATCCTAAATAAAATTCTAGCAAATCGAATACAACAATGCATTAAAAAGATTATTCATCACGACCAAGTGGGGTTCATCCCCGGGGCACAAGGATGGTTCAACATCCGCAAATCCATCAATGTGATACATCACATAAACAAAATAAAGGACAAAAATCATATGATTATATCAATTGATGCAGAAAAAGCATTTGACAAGATACAACATCCATTTATGATTAAAACACTTAATAAAATGGGTATAGAAGGAAAATACCTTAACATAATAAAGGCCATATATGACAAGCCCTCTGCTAATCTCATAATTAATGGAGAAAAGCTGAAGCCCTTTGCTCTACGTTCAGGAACACGACAGGGATGTCCCCTATCACCTCTGCTTTTCAACATAGTGTTGGAAGTCCTTGCCAGAGCAATCAGGCAAGAGAAAGAAATAAAAGGCATCCAAATTGGGAATGAAGAAGTTAAATTATCACTCTTTGCAGATGACATGATGCTATATATAGAAAACCCTAAAGACTCCACCAAAAAGCTACTAGAAACAATCAACGAATACAGTAAAGTTGCCGGCTACAAAATCAACGCACAAAAGTCCATTGCCTTCCTATATACTAACAATGAAATCTCAGAAAATGAAATACAAAAAACAATTCCTTTTGCAATTGCAGCAAAAAGAATAAAATACCTAGGAATAAACTTAACCAAGGATGTGAAAGACCTATATGCTGAAAACTATAAGACATTTTTGAAAGAAATTGAAGAAGACACAAAGAAATGGAAAGACATTCCATGCTCATGGATTGGAAGAATCAACATAGTTAAAATGGCCATATTACCCAAAGCAATATACAGATTCAATGCAATCCCCATCAAAATCCCAATGGCATATTTTAAAGAAATAGAACAAAAAATCATCAGATTTGTTTGGAACCACAAAAGACCCCGAATAGCCAAAGCAATCTTAAGAAAAAAGAACTATAATGGAGGTATCACACTTCCTGACTTTGGCCTGTACTACAGGGCCACAATAATCAAAACAGCATGGTATTGGCAGAAAAACAGACACATAGACCAATGGAATAGAATTGAGAACCCAGAAATAAAACCACATAAATATGGACAGATAATTTTTGACAAAGAAGCTAAAAACATACAATGGAGCAAAGACAGCCTCTTCAATAAATGGTGCTGGGAGAATTGGATAGCCACGTGCAAAAGAATGAAACTGGACTGCTATTTGTCACCATGTACCAAAGTCAATTCAAAATGGATCAAAGACTTAAGCATAAGACCTGACACAATAAACTGCATAGAAGAAAACATAGGTACTAAACTTATGGACCTTGGGTTCAAAGAGCATTTTATGAACTTGACTCCAAAGGCAATGGAAGTAAAAGCTAAAATAAACGAATGGGACTATATGAAACTTAAAAGCTTCTGCACAGCAAAAGAAACCATTGACAAAATAAAGAGGCCACCAACTGAATGGGAGAAGATTTTTGCTAACAGTGCCTCCGATAAGGGGCTAGTATCCAGAATATACAAGGAACTCATGCAACTCAACAACAAAAAAACAAACAACCCAATTGAAAAATGGGCAGAGGACTTGAAGAGACATTTCTCCAAAGAGGACATACAAATGGCAAATAAACATATGAAAAAATGCTCAACATCACTAATCATCAGAGAAATGCAAATCAAAACCACAATGAGATATCACCTCACCCCAGTCAGAATGGCTATCATCAACAAGACAAATAGTAACAAATGTTGGAGAGGTTGTGGAGAAAAAGGAACCCTCATACACTGTTGGTGGGAATGCAGACTGGTGCAGCCGTTATGGAAGGCAGTGTGGAGGTTCCTCAAAGAATTATGAATAGAATTGCCGTATGACCCAGCAATCCCTCTCCTGGGTATCTACCCAAAAAATCTGAAAACATTTAGAGATAAAGACACGTGTGCTCCAATGTTCATTGCAGCTTTGTTTACGGTGGCCAAGACATGGAAACAACCAAAATGTCCTTCGATAGATGAATGGATAAAGAAGTTGTGGTACATATACACAATGGAATACTATTCGGCAGTGAGAAAAGATGATATAGGAACATTTGTGACAACATGGATGGATCTTGAGAGAGTAATGCTGAGCGAAACAAGTCAGACAGAAAAAGCAGAGAACCATGTGATTTCACTGATATGTGGTATATAAACCAAAAACAACAAAAGAACAAGACAAACAAATGAGAAACAGAAACTCATAGACACGGACAATAGTTTAGTGGTTGCCAGAGGGTAAGGGGGGGGGGTGGGGGGGGAGGTGAGGGTAAGGGGGATCGAATATATGGTGATGGAAGAACTGACTCTGGGTGATGAACATACAATGGGATTTATAGATGATGTAATACAGAATTGTACACCTGAAATCTATGTAATTTTACTAACAATTGTCACCCCAATAAATTTAATTAAAAAAAAAAAAAAAAAAAAGAGAATGAAAAGACAAGTCACAGGCTAGGAGAATATCTTCTGTAAAACACTTATCTGATAAATGGTATCCAAATTACACACACACACACACACACACACATATATATGTATATATATATATATATGTGTGTGTGTGTGTGTATATATATATGTATGTATGTATACATGTATGTACGTATATATATATCTTAACTATATATTTGGTATCCAAATATATATATATGTACATATATATGTGTATATATATATATATACACACATCTATATATATATATATAGCTCTTAAAGCCCAAGAATACGAAGACAAACAACCTAAATAAAAATAAGCAAAATATACAATAGTCAACTTACCAAAGAAAAATACAGATGACAAATAAGCAACATGAAATCACACTCAACATATCATGGGGTATTACAAATAAAACAAAGAGAGACCACTATATACTTATCAAATGTTGAAAATTGAAAACACTCAGAACAACAAATACTGGTGCAGATGTGAAGCTATGGGTAACACTCCTTCATTGCTGGTGGGAATGGAATTGGGTATGACTACAATGGAGACAGGAATTTTCTGTCAAAATTAAATATACTCTTACTACATATAGTTAAGATCCAGCAATCACACTCCTTGATATTGACCTAAATGAGTTGAAACCTTATGTTTACAGAAAAACATACATATGAATAAGTTTGTAGGTGCTTTATTCCTAATTGGCAAGAGTTAAGAATTAAGCAAGATGTCCTTCAAGAGCCAAGTGGATGAACAATCAGTGGTAAATCTGTATGATGAAATACTATTCAGTGATAGCAAGAAATGAGGTATCAGCCATGAAAACACATGAATGAATGTTAAAAATACTTTGCTAAATGAAAGCCAATCTAAACCTAACAAGGCTATGCACTGTATGATTCTAAGTATAGGACATTCTGGAAAAGACAAAACTATGAGACAATAAAAAGATCTCTGTGAAGGATTTGAGGTTGGATGGAAGGATAAGACAATAGGTGGGCATAAGGGATTTTTAGGGAAGTGAAACTACATGGCACAGAAATGAAGGATACATGTCATTAAACATCTGCCCAAACCTATGGATCATATAACACAAAAGTCAATGCCAATATAAACTCTTCACTCTTTTAAAAGTATGTATTTTTAAATTACAGTTAACATTCAATATTAGTTTTAGGTGTACAGCAGAGGTTAGACATTTACATAACTCACCAAATGATCCCCCCAATAAGTCTAGTACCCCCTGACATCATACATAGATATAACAATATTATTCACTAAATTTCCTATGCTGTATTTTACATCCCCTTGACTATTTTGTAACTGCCAATTCACATTTCTTAATCTCTTTACCTTTTCACCCAGCCCCCCAAACCCACTCCTGCCTGGTAACTATCAATCAGTTTGCTCTGTATCTATGAGCTTGTTTCTCTTTTGTTTATTTGGTTTTATAGATTCCATATATAAGTGAAATTATATGGTATTTGTTTTTCTCTGACTTATTTCACTTAGCATAATACCCTCTAGGTCCATCCATGTTGTCACAAATGGTAAAATTTCATTCTTTTTTATGGCTGAGTAGTAATATTCCATTGTATATATGTACCACATCTTTATCCAATTGTCTATCAATGGGCACTTGGGTCTTGTTTTCTTATCCATTCAGCCACCCTATGGCTTTTGTTTGGAGCATTTAATCCATTTATATTTAAAGTAATTTTTTATAGGTATGTAGTTACTGCCATTTTATTATTCATATTTTTTATCTTTATTTTTCTTCTTCTTCCTACAGAAGTCTCTGTAACATTTCTTGTAATACTGGTTTGGTGATAATGAACTCCTTTAGCTTTCTCTTGTCTGGGAAGCTCTTTATCTCTTCTTCGATTCTAAATGATAGCCTTGCTGGGTAAAGTAGTCTTGGTTGTAGGTCCTTGCTTTCATCACTTTCAGTATTTCCTGCCAATCTCTTCTGGCAAAGTTTCTGTTGACAAATCAGCAGACAGTCTTATGGGAGCTCCCTTATAGGTAGGTAACTGCTTTTCTATTGTTGCTTTTAAGATTCTTTGTATTTAAACTTTAGTATTTTAATTATGATGTGTCTTGATGTGGGCCTCTTTGGGTTCGTCTTGTTTGGGACTCTTGGTGCTTCCTGGACTTATATGTCTGTCTCCTTTGTCAGGATAGGGAAGTTTTCAGTCATTATTGCTTCAAATAGGTATTCAATTTCTTGGTCTCTCCTCCTCCTGCTCCCCTACGATGCAAACATTGGCATGCTTGATTATGTCCCAGAAATCCTTTAAACACCTCATTTTTTAAAACTTCTTTTTTCTTTTCGCTGTTTCGGTTGGGTGTTTTCTGCTACCTTGTCTTCCAAATTGCTGATTTAAGCCTCTGTTTCATCTAATCTGCTGTTGATCCCATCTAATGTATTCAGTGATCAGGTATGTTGGTTCTGGGGCCTCTTTGGAGGGGCTCCAGTGCACGCCTAGGTCAGCCACTGCCTGTACCCAAGCCTGGGGCCACCTTGTAGGCACTACAAAGTGATCTATGGTTGGTAGGTGCCTGTGCTGGGCTTGGAGGCATCTGGGAGAGGCTATTCTGCAAACTGAGGTAGGCTCCCAATAGTGCCGGACTGGGGGCCACTTAGCAAGAGGTACAGGGCATCCAAGGCCAGCTGCTGCTTGTTTGGGGCTTGTGGACCTTGCAGAGGTTTTAGGGAAATGTGCAGTGCCGGCTGAGGCCAGCTCCTTGTATCAGCTGCTAAAAGAGGTTGGGTCTGTGCAGGAGCTGGACCAGGGCGGGGGGAGTTTGATGGAGACTGAAATTGGGTACCTGTCTGCACCTGCAGTAAAGGAACAATGCCACTCACCTCACAGCTCTGTGGGGTTCGGATTCAACAAAGGAATAAAATGGCAGAGAGACGAGCCCCTCCAGCCCTTGTCCTGCAGCCAGACATTTCAGTTCCTATCCATATATCCCAGGCACTTTTCGAGTTGCTACGCAGCACTGGAGCTCAAATCTAATGGGTCTCTCATTGAGTAAGTCCGTTCACAGGCCCTTTAAGAGGAGTGCCTGGGAGTGCCCTCTATCTCACTGGGTAGGAATCCCCACTGATTTTCATAGCTAGGTATGAGAACTCCTCTTCCCAGCATTGGTGGTCTGGGCTGGGGATCCCAGTGTGGGGCTGGGACCCTTCACTCCTCTGGGGGTCCTGCGCAGCTGAGATATCCCTCCCAATTAACTGCCACACGTGGGTGGGGGACCAGTCCGTTTTGCATTTCCACCCCTCCTACCCATCTCAACGTGGTTTCTTTATATCCTTAGTTATGAGTTCTGTTCAGCTAGTCTTCAGGTGGTTCTCAAGGGTGGTTCTTGTATAATTTAGTTGTAATTGTGATGTGGTACAGGTGCCATCAAGGTAGGCCTATTTGCCAGTAACAGTGTAATTGGGTTCAAGTAAAATTCATAAACAAGGACTATGTTTCCTCCCCAACATCAAAAAATTCTAGGAGATGTGGTTGCTGAGAGGGACTGTGCAATTCCTTCAGGGTCAGGGAGGAGCAGCCCTCTGATTACCAAATAATTTTCAACAACTTAACCAAGGTATTAGCGCCTTACATTATGTGTGGGTCAAATGGACCAAGCACTTTTTGTGAGCTGCTTTTTTCACTATTTATATGTTCTGAATGCATGTGAAACAAATGTCTTCAGAAGAGGTCATTAGTGTCATGTCATACCTGGGCTCCTGGAGCAAAGTGGATGCAGTTCAGACCCTGCCTGCAGACACCCTGGGATGGCAAGGCTACTGAGATTCCCTGATGGGAACCAGGTAAAGGTGTGTCATGTCCCTTCATAGGTGAACGCCAACTGCAGCTGAGAGGCTATTAAAATAGGCATTGAGCAGAACAGACTTAGCCAAATCCGAGATAGCAGGAAATTTAACAGCTGTTAAGTGGATGGAGTCAGTAATTTCCATAATGTTGGGGGCTGGGTATAAGGTTTTACTTTCTGTGACCACAACCTCAAAGTTCAGTAATCCACTGTGTGGTGTCATTCATTCTTTCCAGATTCAAGAACAGATCAAACAAGGCTGCTAAAAGGAGAAGCACTGAGGATAATCACTTCTTCCTAAATAGGTTTCTTACAATAGTTTTCAATAATTCAAAGTCCTGTTTAATTTACACTGGGCTACATTAACTAATTTAATTAAAGGGTAAGGTCTATGGGGTCTCATTTGGTCAAGGCAAGTACTAAAGTCTTATTTTAATTTATGAATTGTGAGTTCAGAGCTTTCTGGTTCACCAAGGGATATTTTAGGACAATAGATGATATGACAATAAGTAATTTAGGCAAGACGATAATTCTGCTGGTTAAAGTGAAACATACCTGTTTATCCTCTGTGTTAGATTCAGAAATTCCCCTAATATGAGGAGGTAAATTGCTTAAATTTAATGAGATCTCCAGGTATACCCATAAGTTGATACCTAGTTTGATTAATTACGTGAAGTTTTGTGAATTAGTGCATGAGCGACAATAATATTAATTCAAACCTATGTTGTAGAGGCTCAAAGGCCAAGCAGAGACCTTTCTTCTTTTTTGTTATGTAAATTCTTTTAGTATATTTTGGATTTGCAATTGGGTCAAATTGTGGACCTATGTTTTAGTACCTTTTTTCTCTTCTCTCCCTCCTGTCCTTCCTATTTTGCATCTTAGGTCCCTGGGTATGCTTTTGCTGGGAGAAGTTCCTGTCTACCTTGGTATTCATAAAATGTATTCCTCTATACAGCCTCACATCACTGCCATGAGGGTAACAAGCCTCCTCCATGAACACCAGTTGCTTAATAATTGAGTTTAAATATACTGGGCTTAAAGTGGTTTAAACTAATCCCTTTGCTGTGAGGTTATGGGTGCTGTCCCCCATCACTCAGAGGGTCAGGCTCTTTGTTGCAATAGAGACAGGAGCAGCAGTAGCAGTTACTTAAGGGTCCCAGTGAACCCTCTGGTATGAGGCAGGGCGTACTCAGCCCACTCTGAAAAAATTGCTCTTTAAGGAGTGAGCATCTGATGGGTTCACCTCATTCACAGGGTACAATCATCCTCGTATTCCCCTAAGATGCCCTCTAAAGTTGGCAGGATCCCAGAGTCAGTCACTCCTTCACTATGAACACATAATAGGGTTCCAGTCAACCCACTGTAAGGAGGGTCCCATTCCCATACTCCTGGAGCTCTCAAAGGAATAGAAATTATCTAAAATGTCAAATTCAGAGTCCTCTGTATATAGACCCCAGGCTGGGTCGGTCTATGATACAGTGCAGGGCATCACAACTCACAGGAGGGCTCCCCAGCGAGCAGCAGCTCCCAGTGCAGGAGCCTCCAGGCTTCTCATCAGCCTGACAGGTAAGAAGAGGGAGAAAAGGAGGGGTAGGGTTTAAGGTTTCAGGAGTCAAACATCAAATATGTGAAGCCTGAACACTCATTACAAGAACAAACATGGATGGGTAAGAAAAATACGCATGTGCATGACTTGTTTTTATATAAAGACAAAACTGAGGGGTGAGGGTTATAAGAGCACAGGAGTGGAGCAGGATATGCCCGCAGGTAGTCTTCTGAAGTTAGTTTCCTATCTTAGGGATTTTTTTTTTAACCTCTCCCAGATTGCTTACTTAAAATAAGGAGAGAAATTTACATTCACCCTATTTTCCTATGCTTAATCATTATTTTTGATTCACTTTTGCTTTTTAAAATTAATTTAATTTTAATTTTCCTACATAGGAATCCATTCCAAGATTTAATCCTTTAAACACTAATGGATATAAAACCAGAGACCATAAAATATTTACAAATCTCCTTCTAACTAAAAGGACAAAGGGCATATAGTTTGTCCACTATATATTTCACTGGGGAAACTTTCAGAAATAAATAGCATATTATAATTAGGGGTTTGCAATTAACCCCTGAAAAGGACTAAGAATTACACAGATTTACATAAGCTTTGAATTGTTTTCCTCAATAAAAATAGAAATTCAACTGCTTTTTCTTCACATCCGTTAAAATAAATTAGGAATAATATAGACTTTTAAATGTCACAGTAGGCTAGGGAGAGGCACAAACAATCATGACCTAAAAATGGAAACAGCACCTGAGAACTTAAATACACCCATCTCACATCTTGAGGTTCTCCTGCCTAATGAAACAAAGATTCTATTTGGTTACACAATCATCTTGCTTTATATTGTATCTCTCAGTCAACGGTACTTTTTTTTTTTTTTTTTTAAGTAAGTCTCTTTAGAATTCAGAGGTACAATGGCCTCTACAGAAGCAATAGGGACCAATACTCACCAAAGGTTTAAACAAGATGGTGGTGGGACAGGGCCACTCTATCTTTCTGGGTGAAAACTCTATGGCAGAGCAGAGTCCTATGGCTTGGAGAGGTGAAGCTGAGATGGGTGGTACACATTAGAGCTCTAGGAAGAGTGGAGTGGAAAAGAGCTCTCCTATGCATGTGTGTAACAGGGGATGGGTTTTAGACCTGGGGCCCATAGTGCAAGTTTTCTGAAACATGTGAGTCATTAAATCTAGTTAAAGCCAAGATGGGGCATTTCAGACGATGCATGTAGACAAGAATGAACTTACATTTTAAACCCCCCAAGTGCTCATGGAAAACTAGAATCAAATTGCAATATTAAACTGAGACAGGAATCCAAGAAAAGAAATATAAATATTGGAATCAAAACAAATATGAAGCCTGCTACCCTACAGTTCAGAAGCAAACCCACATTCAGAATGTTGAACATATTCCCAGTTGAGACAGAATCCCTACAGTGGGTCAGTCTCAGGCTTCCATTCTCTCAAGTGAGGAAACTCTCAGCCTGATTCAGTTTAACCTCTGACCCAAATGAATTCTCAAATCATAAACCCTTTGTCCACGAGACAGAACCCCTGATCTTCACAGACTTTCTCACTGTGCACAGATTACACTCTGAGAGCACCTACGCTGTGGATGCAAAACTCAACCATAACATCTAAAAATGTCTAGGCCTAAGAAACCACAACCTCAGAAAGGGTATCCACTCCTCCTCCCCCAACCCCTAATACCATGTGCACCTGCACCCCTAGCCCTCCAGGGATGCAGTTTCTCTCAGTGTGAAGGCCCCTTCACAGTGGGTGTGAGCAGGTAGGACACCTGCAGGGGAAGCTCCCCAGGAAGAACCACTGGGCCTTCAAGTACTTCCCTTTGCAGCTCAAAGGGGCCTTAGCCTGGGTCACTGACCACAGGCCTCTAATCCCAGTCCCTTTGCTCTAGAACATCATTAATACTATAAATGACAAAAATTCAGTTTTTTTAAACAATTCAGCAAATCACATAAACCCAACATTTATGTGCAAAGGAGGAAAGAAAATTATAAAGCACTTTTACTAGTTCCACCAGAGAACTGTATATATCTATTCCTTTCAGGAAAAAAAAAAAAAAAAAAATGAAGAAAAAAAACCACGAAAAACAAAAACAACTAAAAAAAGATGTCTGTTTATTATTTCCATGGCAAGAACAGACCTCAGAGTCTTACCACAACAGCTCAGGGAGTGAAAGAGTGAAAACCAGAAGTCTTAATAAATAAAATGTAATACAGGAATATTTTACATTTTCTTAAATTCACATCTTTCTTGCCTGTTTGGACATACTTTAAACTGTCTGTGAAGCTCTATCAACCAAATACATTTCACCCTTACTGAAAACAGAGACTTAAATGAGTAAATAAATCTTTCCAAGTGACAAACCCACAGCGGGTCAGTGCTGACAGGAGAGAACACCAGGAAAGCTTCCCAAGAGGAGCCTCCACCCAAAGAACTTCCCATAGGACGTCTGTACCCAGGGAAGGTCCTAGAAGGTCAGGCACAAGGATTTCATGCAAAGTAGTTCCAGGTGGGTATTTTCTGATTTCTCTCATGTAAAATACACATAGACAAATATAATCTTTAAAAATGAGCCATCCATGGCTCTGGGAATAAATGATAGTTAAATATCGGGTCTTTTAAAAATATACCCAGGAGGGCAAATAGTTGATAATGATGCTGTGAATTGGTGAGGAGAGTCGGCATTTGGGAATGAGGGAGGGATTTCAAACTCGGAGATTGCCAGTCCCAGGAGAAGCTAGGTTGGGGCGACAACAGGGTTGTGTATTTCAGACCTTGCCTCTCAAACATTTGGAAAACTCAGGAGAAAATGGCCCGCTCCTAAAGAGAAAGGAGGGTCTGGGGACCCCACAGACCACAGCTGCTCCTACGTACGAACCCCCGGAGACCAACTCACGACTGTCCCTCTTTGACACTTCCCCCTTCCCCCGTAGTCACCGCATCAGGCAAGACTCGAGGCTACGAGCGCAAAGCTGCCCAAAGAGGCTCCTGGGGCGGGGCCGAAGTCGCCGCGCGTAGTGACGGGACAGGACGCCCCGGGTCCAGCCTGTCCGCCCTGCCCCCACGCTGTGTGTTGGAGGGGACAGAGGTCCTAGCGGCGGCCGGAGCGGACTGGGGTCCGCAGACTCCGGACTTGACCGTGGGAAGACCCAGGTCGACCCACGGTCGGCCCTTCCTCCTGGTCTCCTGACCGGGCCCGCACACTCACCATTTCTGTTTCCTGGGTCTCCTTGAGTCCTTCCTATGACTCCCACGACCAGTACAGATCACAATGCAGACCACAGCGCGACAAAGGCTGAGGCGGGACCACCAGAGACGGTTAACGCCAGCGCACCAGCGAACCCTCACACCGCTAGAGCGAGAAGAAACGTAGACGCCGCTTGGGTGCGTCACCCCACCCACCTGCCCCAGCGGCGCCCTTGATTGGACAGTTTCCTAAGCCCCTCTCTCCAGTGCCTGAGTGACAGCAAGCGGGATGAAGCTAGGCTCATCCAAACCAGCCTGAGCTGTAGGGAGAAACCTTACCAGGCCTAGCACATTTGCATTCAAATAGAACCTTTTCCTGGCCTGGGGCGACTCTGAAGTATTTGCCCAGCTTTTTGTGAACATTTGGACACAGGCGTGCACAGGAAGTCCTGACTGAGTTTGCAAGTGAAGCAAGTAAGTGCAGAACATGAGGGTGACCCCCGCCAGGCTACACTGGAACAGAGGGTTTTAAGTTTTCTAGGGGTCAAGGTCTGGGCGTGAGGCTGGGAGTACACTCATGAAATTGTGACTCTTGTTTAGAAACACAGACACTGAAATGTGACCTCAGCATCTGTAATAATGAGTCTGGCTCCATTTCATTCTTTGATGCTTCCCAGCCTTGAACCTTCCACCAGTGACTGCCCCAACCCCACTCATTCGGTCCTTAAGAGAAAAAAATCCCAGACCCCTTGGCCCTGGTGGGAAGTTGGAAACCGCAGCCCTAGCCTGCCTGGACTCAGCGATTCTTCTCAGTCTCTCCACACAGGTGTGAGATGTGTTCACTACATTCTCAGATGTACATTTTACACTGTAAAGAAATTTATTTTAGATCAGTGTCTGCTGTGTCCTTAGAGAACTTTGAAATGTAAATGACTATAATATCCTTAAGACAATTGATTCCTATTTTGACTGATATAAAAAAAACAATAAATCATTATGTAAACTTACAATACATCCGGAAACTTTCTTTTCCCCCAGCTTTAGGTATGTTAAAAACAAAATTCAAATGAGCAAATTTGAAGATCTAATTGGCGTTAGTAAGCAATTAACGAATCAGGCAGTATCCCATCTACTGTAACAACTGGAAGGGTGCTCCAGGGCTTGTGCAAAAGGGAAGGTTTTATAGGAGGAAGGGTGAGGCAAGGGAGCTATTAACAAAAGAAAAGTGAGGATTATTTTTAAAACCAGGACATCTTGTTTTGGGGGGAAGGGATTGGCAAGAGTTTTTCATTCAAATTGCCTCTTCTTTCTATGTGGGGGCTGTGGATGGAGAGGGCCTATGTGACAGATTATCTCATTGGTGTTAACTAGAAAATTTCAGACTGGTTGATTAAGATTATGTTTCTAGGAGAGACTGAAACAGCAGTTAGGTCAGGTATTAAATCTAGGTTTGAAAAAAAAAAAAATCTAGGTTTGGTTCATGGGCTTTACCACAAGTGAAGGCCTTTGGGCCTCTGGTTTTCTCTTTAACAGGTATAATTTATAAAATTGTCCATATTTAAAGATTATAACATGATGACTTAATATACCATGGTTCCCCAAAAATAAGACCTACCCCAAAAATAAGCCCCAGTTAAGATCTCAGCCAGATGGACGCATTTAGTACATTATGATGATGTTCCAGAAGAAGATGACATAACTGTAATTGAATAAATGTAGGTTGTTATACATGAAAAAAATAGATATTCCCTGAAAATAAGCCCTAATGGAGCAAAAAAATTAATGTAAGACCTGGTCTTCTTTTCGGGGAAACACGGTATGTACACTATATTGTATACTTGAAATTTGCTAAAACAGTGGATTAAGCATTCTCACCATACACACACACAAAGTAGCTATGTGAAACGATGGATGTGTTAACTAACATGAAACTCTAATATGTCTAAGAGACTGGATTGCAAAACTCTTTTGCATTGCAAAGTTCTCAATGCATTTATTTACTTCAACAGCTTTATTGAAATATAATGCACATACTATACACTGGACCATGTACAGTGGTGTACAATTCAATGATTCTCAGCATATTTGCAGATACATGCAATCAATTTTTGAATATTTTCATCACCTCAAAAAGAAACCCTCTCTCCTCTTTAGCTATCACTCCCAATCTTCCCATCTTCCTCCTCCAACACCCAGCCTTAGGCAACCCCTAATTTACTTTCTGTTATGTATAGATTTCCCTTTTTGTGGCTTTTGTCAATGAAAAGAAGCTGAATCTTTGAAAATATTAGGAAGATTTTTATTTAGGGCCTTGCTTGAGGACTATATCCTAAGAGCAGAGCTTTAAGAAGCCTTGAAACAGTTCCAACTTCAGAAAAGCAGGGTGGGGCACTCTCAAAAGGGGGAAATCATTTCAGAATTTGACAGTAGCAGTGACATTCAAAGAACTCAAATAAATGACTCAAATGATTCCTCAGCACTCATTTTTTGCCTTATTTTTGACAATACTGAAGCTGACAACATTTAAGCTGATCAATTATCCTTGTTAGATCAGCTACCAATCTCCTTACAGGCAAAATATTTCAACTGGCAGAATTCATATTGTACCATCCATTAAGATGCAAGTAGATCCATCCAAACCTTTACAAGAATAAATCAATACTCCTTATACAAGGAGGCACTACAAAGCATAAAACCTATTATAGAAGAATATAGAAAAAGAGACCTAATGATCCCCTGCACCAGTCCCTACAATACCTCCATGTTTCCTGTGAGGAAACCCAATAGTTGAGGCCAGAAATTTGTCCAGGACCTACAAGCAATAAACAATATAGTAATTCCCTACCATCCAATGGTTCCAAATCCTCACATTTTACTTACATCCATACCAACTGGAAGTAAATATTTTACTGTTATTGATTTATGCAGTGCTTTCTTTAGTATACTTGTGGAAACAGGAAGTCAGTACCTGTTTGCCTCTACCTGGGAAGGGCAACAATATACCCAGGCTATTATGCCCCAAAGTTACTCTGAAAGTCCTTCCTATTTTTGCAGCTTTTAGTATTGCTCTTACTCAAAGTTGTGTTCATTTCAATTCTGTACCAAGTCAGTGACTTGCCATTCTTTGTGTTGTGAGAAAAACTGTAGCTAACACCCTGAAGAAAACTCCAAGGATAGAGTGGGGACAGGGTTCCAGGGATGTGACCAGGAGTCCAGCTATGACTTTGGGGCTGGGCTCACTTAAAAAAAAAAAAAATTTAAAATAATAAATAAATAAATACTGGCCTTATTTGGTCTGACTTTAAAAGGGCAAGTTAGAGTCAAAGGGTCAAGTGGTGGAGTTGGTGGCCACGTGAAAGAAAGTTTAGAGAGACAGTCAGAGATAGGAAGAGGAGCATACATAGAGAATGGGGGAGCACAAGGAGGAGGACAAAAAGGTGTGAGATCTTAGAAGCTTTATCTTTCTTTAATTGTTCATTGGCCTCAGTCAATTTTGTTAAAGTATTCTGGAGGCATACAATTTTATTTTATGTTTTTATAGATTTTTATTAAAATATAGCAAATGTACAATACTATATTAGTTTCAGGTGTACACCATAGTTATTCAACATTTTTATACCTAAAGAAGTGATCACCATAAGTCCAGCAACCATCTGACACCCTACCATGCTATCATAATATTATTGACTATATTCCCTATGCTGTACATTACATCCCCATGACTTACTTGTTTTATATGTGGAAATGTGAACCTCTTATTCCCCTTCACCTTTTCCCACATTTTTTAAACGTTTCAATTACAGTTGACATTCAATATTATATTAGTTTCAGGTGTACAACATAGAGGAGGGACACAATTTTAGAATCTTGATGTCTCCAAGAGGCTTCTAAATACCAATTAAAACAAGCGTCCCATTCAGTTTGCTTAATTTTAGGTCCACAGTCTTCCGATTTTGCCTGCAAACAAATAAGTTTTGGGACGTCAAAGTACTCCCAATATGACCATGATAATTCTAAATTATCTTTGGTTATCCCAGTTCATCTTATTAAAAAGGCACAAGAGGAAGGACCAAAATGTTTGTGCATATAACCAGCAGGAGTGCCAGAAGGGGAGCACCCTGAAGAATTTGTAAAATTCTGGATCCCATAATAAAAGAGAAGAAGAGTACTCACCAGAGGGAAAATCCTGTGTATTGGCTGTATAAAATAGAACAAATCATGAACAAAGGCAGAGTTCAACGCAAAGGGGACGTGAAGCTGGAATCCAAGAGGAGACATACCAGTTGAAAACAGCTGTAAGGCCACCTGAAACTAAGAAAAGAAAGAAGGAAGGAAGGAAGGAAGGAAGGAAGGAAGGAAGGAAGGAAGGAAGGAAGGAAGGAAGGAAGGAAGGAAGGAAAACAGCTGTAAGTCACTGACAAGTGCCAAGTGCAAGAGGTTCGTGTGGGTACCTCATCCAGTTGGGACAACAAGTAACCATCAGGGCTTATCTCCTTCAGATTCCAGGTCTCTGACACGACATATGTTAACTTTTAACAAAAGAACAGCAAGGTTAGCAAGCAAACCAAAATGCATTTACTTGGGAATAGCAGAGAATTGCTACTTAGGACACACAGATTTAGGTAGAAACCCCAAATGTGTCCTGATTCCAGAGTAAAAGCAAGGGACTTTTGTGAGAAAAAAAGAGAAAGCATACTAGGGTTTATGAAAAATCTCTACTAGAGCTGACAAGCTTAAACTAGTCTTGTCTATACATGATTGCTTACTGTTTCTCTCTCTAGATAAAAGTCCATAATCATGAGCCCTTATGATCAGGATATTTGTTTATGGCTGACTTCTCAAAACAGTGCAGTTTGGCCCAGTCTAAAAGTTCAAGGAACAAGATGTGCAAGGCAGTTCCTCTGAAATGGCTACTCTGGCTTCATTTACAAAAATGGCTCCACTTATGTCAGTTTTCATGGTTATTATCTCACTTTTTGTTTCTAGCAATCCTAGTGGTTGTGAAATGGTATCTGGTTGGGGTTTTGAATTCCATTTCCTTGATGACTAATGATGTCTGGCATCTTTTCATGTGCTTTTGGACAACTGTATATATTCCTTGGAAAAAATCAAACCTTTGCCATTTTAAAATTGACTTATTTGACTTTTATAATTAAGTTATGAGGTCTTTAGATATTTTCTACCCAAAATCTTTATCAGATATATAATTTGCAAAATGTTCCTCCATTCTGTGGGTTGTATTTTCATTCTCTTGTTTTAAATTTTTATTTTTAATTGCGGTAATAAGCACATGCCATAAAATTTTCATTTTCAACACTTTTAATTGTATAGTTCAATAGTGTGAAGTAAATTGACATTGTGAAACCAACCCCCAGAACAATTTCCTCTTGCAAATCTGAAACTCTATGCCCATTAGACACAACTCCTCATTTTCCCCTCAGCCCAGCTCCTAGCAATAACCATTCCATGTCTCTATGAATTTGACTACTTATGCTATGAACCTCATACAAATGGAATCATACAGTGTTTGGTGTTTTTTGACAGGCTGATTTCATTTAAATAATGTATTTAAGATTCATCCATAGCACCTGTCAGAATTTACTTTCTTTTTAAAACTGAATAAATACAAGTTCTGACAATTAAGTTCGCAAACTTGTCCCCATGTGCTTACATTGGCAGCACTGTACAAACAGCTCGGTAAGGTTTCATAACCTTGGTAAATCGGTGTCTCACAGCTGTGTTTGTGTCGACGTGTGGCAGTGTCTTGCTGAGTGGTGTTTATTATTGTTGTTGCGTGCTTTTGTGTGCCGTCGTGAGAATGTCTGAGCTTGAATTAGAAATGAGAAAACCATTAAATTTCTTGTTAAAGTTGGCAAGAATGGAAGTGAAATCAAGGACATGTTAGTCCAAGTTTATGGGGATAATGCTGTCACGTGTGATGTCACGTGGGGTCTCTGGTCCCACTCCCCACATAAAAACACAGGATATGGTGAGGCCAAAAAGGAACAACCACGGAACCATAGATAGGGGGAGTCATACCACTATACTCTCGCTGGCGGCTAGGTTGGAGACACAGGAAGCAGGAGTCACACGATCCGCAATCTGCTGTCCACTTCTCTGCCAACCAACCTGACTTGCTAACTGCTTCTCTGCCCACCAACCCACCCCTTGCAAACTGCAATCCGCCGTGGTAACTGCAGTCCGCTGTACTAACTGCAATCCGCGCTTGCTAGTTTAGCCACAGCAGTTATATCAGTGGCTAATGGCTAACTGGTAACAGCTAATGGCCAACTAGTCACAGCTGATGGCCATCTACTACCTTTCCACATGAGGCTGAGAGCCTGGAAACTGCTCTCTGGGACTCTGTCCCCACAAATGCCATGAAGAAAACGGCAATGTACAAATGGGTTAAATGTTTTTTTGAGACCGTGTCACAGATGAAGAGAGGTCAGGGTGGCCAGTAACGAACAGGACTGATGAAAACATTGCAAAAATTCGTCGAATTGTGTGAGAAGCGTAGAAGACCAAGTACACATCGATAGAGAAACAGTTAAGATAATCTTAACTGAAAATCTTGGCATGAGAAAGGTGTGTACAAAAATGGTCTGGAAGGAGCTCACCAATGAACAAAAACAAAGGAGAGTCAAAGTTTGCCAAGACCTTTTGGAGAGGCAAGATGATGTTTTGGGCCATATTATCACTGGTGATGAACCATGGGTGTACCAATATAACCTCAAAACAAAGCGTCTGTGAGGACAGAGTCCCAGAGAGCAGTTTCCAGGCTTTCGACCTCACATGGAAAGGTGCTGGATCGGGTAGTAGATGGCCATCAGCTGTGACTAGTTGGCCATCAGCTGTAACCAGATAGCCATTAGCCACTAGTATAACTGCCGTGGCTAAGCTAGCAAGCCTGGATTGCAGCTAGCAAGTGGATTGGTTGGGTGGCAGAGAAGCGGATGGCAGATTGCAGATCGTGTGGCTCCTGCTTCCTGTGTCTCCAACCCAGCCGCCAGTGAGAATATAGTGGTATGACTCCCCTATCCATGGCTCTGTTGGTGTTCCTTTTTGGCCTCGCCATATCCTGCATTCTTGTGTGGGGAGCGGGACCGGAGACCCTGCATGACAGCATCAAAGTGCACAAGGGAAGTCAACCAATTCGCCACGACCAAAATAGTTCGTCAGTCCAAATCAAGAGTCAAGACAATGTTGCTAATCTTTTTTGATATCAGAAGGATTATTCATTATGAGTTTGTACCAAGTGGACAAACAGTTAACCAAGTTTACTATTTGGAAGTGCTGAAAAGGCTGCATGAAAAAGTTAGACGACCTGAACTTTTTGCCAACAATTCATGGCTCTTGCATCACGACAATGCACCAGCTCACACAGCACTGTCTGTGAGGGACTTTTTAGCAAGTAAACAAATAACTATTGGAACACCCTCCCTACTCACCTGATCTGGCCCCCAATGACTTCTTTCTTTACCCAAAGATAAAGGAAATATTGAAAGGAAGACATTTTGATGACATTCAGGACATCAAGGTAATACAGCGAGAGCTCTGATGGCCATTCCAGGAAAACAATTCCAAAATTACTTTGAAGGGTGGACTAGGTGCTGCAGTTAGTGCATAGCTTCCCAAGGGGAGTACTTCGAAGGTGACCGTAGTGATTGATATTCAGCAATGAGGTATGGAGCACTTTTTCTAGGATGAGTTCGCAAACTTAATTGTCAGACCTTATATGCCTTCTTCTCTCTGTCAGGACTGATCAGGATGTTGACCTTGATCACGTCAATGTCGTAGAGCTTCTTCCCAGCTTGTTTGATCTGGTGCTTGTTGGCCTTGACATCCACAATGAACACAAGTGTATTGGTGTCTTCTATCTTTTTCATGGTTGACTCAGTAGTCAGGGGACTTTGCTAATGGCAGAGTGGTCAAGCTTGTTTCCCAGAAGCTTTCCTCTTGAGGGTATTTGGGCTGCCTTCGGAGCTATAGTGTCTCAGGCCATGGGAAGGGTGGGTGACGTGCAGATCTTTTCTTTTCTTTTTCTTTTTTTCTTTTCGTGGCTATAGACGCCTGCAGCACTGCTTTCTTTGCTTTCAAAAGCCTTTGCTTTGGTTTCGGCTTTGGCAGGGGCAGGCTTTCCCCCAGTGCTATCTTCATGAAAGCTATTTTCACTGTCTTGATTGTGTCCTTTTGATGCCAGCAAGGTGAATCCCCCAAAGTGGAGCCTCAAGCCCTAGGCTAAGAAGATTCTTGGCTTCACATAGGAAAGAATTCAAACATGAGGCAATATAAAGTTTCAAGGGAAAGTAAGTTTATTTAGCAGTAAGTAAGAGAAGTAAGGCCACCCTACAGAGAGGCAGTCTCTAATCTCTAGTGCAAGAGAGACACCCTCTATCCGCCAGGCTAGGGTTTATATGTGTTTCTTGTTTCCATGGAAAATTTCTTGGTACAGGGAACTTCGGCAAGGTACAAGAAGAATAAGGTCAGGTTTACCACTAACTTTTGTAAGATAGAGCTTGTGGGTAGTTTGTAATAGTTTTAATTATGGGAATGGCCATAATGGAATCCCTTTGCCCAGTAGGCTTCGGATGGTCTTGTTCTGTGTGATTGATTAACGTCTGCCTGAGTTCTGTGTCTTGAAACACATAGGCAGCAGGCTTGGAATCCAACCTCCTAGTTCCTTCTTCTGTAAAAATAGTCCTTATGCCCCTTCCCTATATTACTTTGAAGCACGACAGACATTAATCTGATGAAATCCAAATTATCTATTATTTTTCCTGTTTTTGCTTTTGGTGTTTTATCTAACAATTCTTTGCCAAATCCAAGTTCAGGAATTTTTTTTTTCCTATGTTTTATCTAAGTGTGTAATAGTTCACTTATATTTAGTCTTTATCTTTTCTGGTAAATTATTGTATGTGGTATCATGAAAAATATAACCTCTTGCTTTTGCATTGGCTATCCAGTTGGGCCAACACAAATTTATGAAAAGAATATGCCTGCAACATTCTTGGAACTTTTTTCAAAAATCAGTTGACCGTAGATGTATGGGTTTATTTTTCAAGTCTCAATCTATTCCATAGAACTATAGGTCTGTCTTTGTGTCAGTACCCCAGTCTTATGATTACCATTGCATATTACATAATTTTGAAATCAAGAAATGTTAGTCCTACCCTTTTTTTTTATTAGTTTCAGGTGTACAAAACAATGCAATAGTTAGACATTTCACCCCTCACAAAGTGGTAACCCCCCTTCTCCAATCTGTTGCCCCTCTGACATCGTATATGTCTATTACAATTCCATTGACTCCATTCCCTATGTTATACTCCATATCCCGTGACTAATATATATATATATATATATATATATATATATATATATATATATATATATATAAAATTATAATTGACATACAATATTATTCAGCTTCAGCTTCAGATGTGCAGTGCAGTGGTGAAGCATCTACACCGTTCATGAAGTGGTCTCCATAATAAGACATGTGTCCTTCTGACACTCTACAAAATCTTTACATTATTGATTATATTCCTCAAACTGTCTTTCATATCCCCATGGCAATATTGTAGTTACCAATTTATTCTGTCTAATCCCTTCTTCTTCTCCCTCATCCCCACTCTCCTCCCTTCTAGCAGCCATCAGTTTTTCCTTTATATCTCTGAGACTATTTCTGTTTACTTTGCTCATTTATTCTGTTCTTTAGATTCCACATATAAGTGAAATCATACAGCATTTGTCTTTCTCTGACTGACTTATTTCACTTAGCATAGTATTCTCTAGGTCCATCCATATTGTTGCAAATGGTAAGATTTCATTCTTCTTTATAGCCGAGTAATACTCCATTGTGTAAATGTACCAGTTTCTCACTCCAGTTGTCTACCAATGGGCATTTCAGTTGTTTCCAAGTTTTGGCTATTGTAAACAGTGCTGCAATAAACATAGGGTGAGTATATTTTTTTTCTAATTAGTATGTTGGATTTCTCTGGATAGATACCTAGGAGTGGAATTCCTGGATCATAAGGTAGTTCCATTTCCAGTTTTTTGAGATACCTCCATACTGATTTCCATAGTGGTTGCACCAATCTGCAATCCCACCAACAGTGCACCAGGGTTCCCTTTTCTCCTCAGCCTCGCTAGCACTTGTTTGTTGATTTATTGATGATAGCCATTCTGACCGGAGTGAGGTGGTATCTCATTGTGGTTTTTGTTTGCGTTTCTCTAATGATTAGTGAGGTTGAGTATTTTCTCATATGTCTGTTGGCCATCTGTATGTCCTCTTTAGAGAAATGTCTCTTCATGTCCTCTGCCCATTTTTTAATTGGGTGGCTTGTTTTTTTTTTTTTTTTAGTGTTGAGCTGAATGAGTGTTTTATAAATTTTGGGTATTAACCCCTTGTCAGATGTATCATTGACAAATATCTTCTCCCATTCAGTAGGCTGCCTTTTTGTTTTATGAATGGCTTCCTTTGCTGTGAAAAAACTTTTAAGTTTGATGTAATCCCATATGTTTATTTTTTCTTTTACTTCTCTTGCCTAATATATCAGTAAAAATATTACTCAGGGTAATTTCTGCAAATTTACTCCCTATATTTTCTTCTAGGAGTTCTACGGTTTTTGGTCTTACATTTAAGTCTTTAATCCATTTTGATTTGTTCTCTTATATGGCATAAAGAGGTGGTCCAGTTTCATTTTTTTGCATGTGTCAGTCCAATTTTCCCAGCACCATTTATTAAATAGACTGTCTTTACCCCAATGTAAATTCTTGTTTCCATTGTCATAGATGGAATGGTCATAGATTAAATGACCATATGTGAATGGATTAATTTCTGGGCTCTCTATTCTGTTCCATTGATCTATGTGTCTGTGTTTATGCCAGTACCATACTGTTTTGATTACTATAGCCTTGTAGTATGATTTGATATCAGGTAGCATCATACCTCCCACTTTGTTCTCATTTCTCAAGATTGCCCTGGCTATTCAGGGTCTTTGATGCTTCCATATACATTTTAGGATTACATGTTCTATTTCTGAGAAAAATGTCATTGGTAATTTGATAGGAATTGTGTTGAATCTATATATTGCCTTGGTAGTATTGACATTTTAACTATATTAATTCTTCCTATCCATGAACATGGTATGTGTTTCCATTTATTTGTATCTTCTTTGATTTCTCTCTTCAGTGTCTTATAATTTTCTGAGTACAGGTCTTTTACTTTTTTGGTTAAGTTTATTTCTAAATATTTTATTGTTTTTGAAGCAATTGTAAAGGGGATTGATCTCTTGATTTCTTCTTCTGATAATTTATTATTGGTGTGTACAAATGCAACTGATTTCTAAATATTAATTTTGTATTCTGCTACTTTACTAAATTGGCTTATCAGTTCTAACAGGTTTTTGGTGGAGTTTTTGGTGTTCTCTAAATATAGTATCATGTCATCTGCATATAAAAACTACTTCTTCCTTTCCAATTTGAATGCCTTTTATTTCTTTTTCTTGTCTGAATCCTGTGGCTAGAACTTCCAGAACTATGTTGAATAAAATTGGTGAAAATGGGAAAACTTGTCTTGTTCCTGATCTTAAGGGGAAAGGTTTAAGCCTTTCCCCACTTGTTTTTCGTTTTCAAGATTGCTTTGGTTACTCTGGTTCCCATGCAATTCCATATAATTTAAGAAACTGCTTGCAAATGTGTATAAAAGAATAAGCTGAGATCATGATAGGTATTGTTTGAATCTCTAGATCGTTTAGGAAGTAGTGCCATTTCAACAATGTTAAGTTTTCTGATCCATGAAATTGGGATGTTTTCTCATTTATTTATACAATTATTAATTTCTTTAGTGCTTGTTTTGTAGTCTTCCGAGTATGTATTTTGGTACTTCTTTTGTTAAATTTGTTCCTTAGTATTTTATTCCTTTTGATTCTATTGAAATGCATTTCCTTTATTTCATTAACAGATTGTTCATTGCAAATGTATAGAAATACAATTGATTTTTATATTTTGATCTTGAATCCTACAACCTTGTCCAGTAGTTATTTTAGTGGATTCCTTAGAGTCTTCTATGTACAAGATACCTCATCTAGAAGTAGAGATCATTTTACATCTTCCTAACCAATCTGTATGCATTTGATCTCTTTTCTTGCCTAATGGTTCTGGCTAAAATCTCCTGTAAATTGTTGAACAGAAGTGACAAGAGGAGACATCTTTTGTTCCTTATCTTTGGGGGAAAGCATTCAGTCTTTCAACATTATAATATCAGCTGTGGGTTTTCCACAGATGCTCATAATTAATTTTGGAAATTTCCTTCTCTGGGAATTCTGGGTATGCTGAGTATTTTAATTGTGAAAGGGTACTGGGTTTTCTCAATTATTTTCTTTGAATCTATTGCAATTATTTTGCCATTTCTGCTTTTTACTCTATTGATCTTATTTATCACATTAATGGATTTTGAGCTGTTAACCCAACCTTTCATCCCTGGAATAAATCCCACTTAGTCGTGGTGTATAATTCTTTGTATATGTTGCTGAGTAGGGTTTGCTAGTATTTGTTGAGAGGTTTTGCATCCACATTCACAAAAGAAATATGTGTGTAGTCTTTTTTTCTGTGATACACTTGTTGGTTTTTGTATCAGGGCAGTGCTAGCATCACAAAATGAGTATGAAGTGTTATTTCCTTTCTATTATTCAGGAGACTTTGTGAAGAATTCGTAACAAATCTTTACAAGTTTTGGAGAATTCTGTGTTGAAGACATCTGGGCCAGCGCTTACTTTATGAATTTTTTTTAATTTACTAATTCAACCACTTCACTTGTTATAGTCTATTCAGATCTTTCATTTATTCTTGAGTTATTTTCAGTAGTTTGTGACTTTTGAGGAACTTACGCATTTCATTTATTTAATTTTTTGGCATACAGTGGTACATTGAATTCCTTTATAATTTTAACTGAAGCTACTTTGGGTACATCGTGAGAAGGCAGGGTTCTTTGGAAAAGACAATAATGATGGAAAAAATAAAAAGCAGCAGGAAAAGAGGAAGACCAAATATGAGATGGATTGACGCCATAAAAGAAGCCATAGGGGCAGCCGGGTGGCTGAGTTGGTTAGAGCATAGCTCTTAACAACAAGGTTGCCGGTTCAATTCCCAGTTCAATTCCCACATGGGATGGTGGGCTGCGCCCCCTGCAACTAAAGATTGAAAACGGCAACTGGACTTGGAGCTGAGTTGTGCCCTCCACAACTAGATTGAAGGACAATGACTTCGAGCTGATTGGCCCTGGAGAAACACACTGTTCCCCAATATTACCCAATAAAAATTTTTTAAAAATAATAAAAAAGAAGCCATAGGCTGAGTCTACAGGAGCTGAACTGGGCTGTTGAGGACAGGACATTGTGGACATTACTCATTCAGAGGGTCATCAGGAGTTAGAGCTGACTCAAAGGCACACAATGTCAGCAGTAATATCCCACTTTCTTCCTGACTCTATGAATGTGAATCTTCCCTCTTTTTCTCTAGATCAATCTAGCAAAAGATTTCTTAATTTTGCTAATTTTTCCGTAAAACCCATTTTGGGTTTCATTGATCTTCTCTGGGGTTTCTATTCCCTATCTCCTTCATTTCTGCTCTACTTTTTAAATTTCCTTTTCACTTTGCTTTGGGTTTGGTACCTCATCTTTTTATATCTGTTAAATTGAACTGTTAAGTTAGTGATTTGATATATTTATACTTTACTAGAATAGGCATAAATGGCTATACATTGTTTTCTTTTTCTTTTAGATGCAGACCACAAACTTGACACTTTGGGCATGATACAGTGTCCCTCCATAGCTCTGGTAATATTTTTTTCAAGTCTATTTTGCCAGATATTTGTATAATCTCTATAGTTATGTGTGGGTGCTATTTACAGGTGTATCATTTCCCATGCTCTTAACTTTCAATGTATTTGTATCTTTGAATCTAAAATGTGCTTGCTGTATACAGCACGTATGTAGATCATGGTTTGTTTTATTAATCTGGGGTGATGATCTCATCCTCCTGTTTGGATTATGTAATCCATTCACATTTAGTATTATTGACTAATTGCAGTTACACCTGCCATTTTACTGTTTGTTTTCAACAGTTTTCGTGTTGTTTTTAGTTCTCTAGTCCTTTATATCTTTCTTTTGCATTAAGTGAAGATTTTTTAATGTAGGATTTTAATATTTAAATGACTTTTTCACTATACACTTAAACCTATTTTTTAGAGGTTGCTCTATGAACATACACTTCTTAATTGATTAGAATGAGCCTCAGAGTTATACTAGCTTAATTACAGTGATATATGAAAACGGTACTCCTATCTATTCCCCTTAGCAAGTTTTGTGGTATTACTGTTATACAGATTATATCTATTTATGGTATATAACCCAATTATATATTTTCTTCCACTTATTTACCATCTGTAGTCATTTCCTTAGCCCAATATAGCTTTGCTCCCACCCATTGTCCTTTGCGCTGTTAATGGCAAACATAGTGCCATTATTACATTTCTCTATATCATAGTCCCGATAGCACATTACATACATACATACTATTTTATACAATCGTTTTAACAACAGTTAAGAAAGCAAAGGAGAAAATACGTATTGATTCTTTCATAATTACATAATAACTTATGCAGATGTTTTTGTTTCTTTATGTGGATATGAATTTCCATCTGGAGTCCCTTGCTTTCAGCCCAAAGAACTGTTTCAGAGATTCTTGTAAGGCAGATGGCTAATGATATATTCTCTCAGTTTTTGTTGATCTGGAAAGGTCTTGATTTTACCTTCATTTTTTACAAGGTAGTTTTGGTGAATATAGGATTGTGGATGGACAGGGTTTTGTTTGTTTGTTTGTTTGTTTTTTTGCCATAGTGCACTTTGAATATGTTCTACCTCTGTCTTCTAACTTCTCCTTCCCCCCCCCCTTTTTTTTTTGCTGAGATGTCACCTGTTAATTTTACTGCACTTTCCTTGTAGAAGTCAAGTCATTTTCCAACTGCTGTTTTTTCCCCCACTTTATGGCTCCTACTTTCCTATCTCTTTGTAGGTCTCATCTTTTGTGAAAAACTAGACATTTTAGGTAATATATTGTAGCAACTCTGGGTACTGGACCCCGTCCTGCTGGGGCTTTTTATTGTAATTTGCTTATTTATTTGTTCAGTGACTGACTGGATTATTTTAGTGACGTCCATTTCCCTCTGTGTTGAGAAACGGGAGCTAGTGTATTGAATTCAGAGCAGCCAGATAATGACCTGCTAAATGAAGCCACACGGGGGCAGCAGGTGCTCCCTTAGCTTTGTGATCCCACTTTGAGGCAGTGAAACTTCCAGGGTCATTTTGATTAAAAGCGCAGTTTCAATACACCCATACAAAGTAGAGTCACAAATTTATTACTTATAGGTCCGAGAAGTGTGGGTAGGTGGGGGGGAGCGATTTGGGGCGGTGTAAGGGCAGTCTTCTGTCCCAGGTCACTAGAGAGCAGGGGAGCGTGCACCTTTTAATTATAAGCAGGTTGGGGTACACGTCACTAACTTTTCACAGGTTACTCTAAGTGCTTATTTTAAAAGGTACCCTGGGAGAAGCAAAGCAGGAACTTGGGGTGGGCACCTAAGCTCAGGTCCTGATCTAAGTGCGGAGACCCTAGGTGTGAATAGGGTGGTCCCACTATAAAACACCTGGGCAGCACTCAGAACGGCTGTTTTCGCCTCACAGACTAATCCATGTTACATACTCAGGAACTGTTTGGGTGTGATGTGACCAGAGGACAGGAATACCGGAAGTCCACCTTTCCTGTGGTTAACTGTAAAGATTCCCCATAAAGACAGAGATAAACACATGGTGCATCTTTCCAGTTGTTCAGTCTTTTCTGTATATATTATGTGACCTTGAATTTGAACCTGCGGATCTGGGACTTGAGACCTCCCACCGACTTGAGCCACAGATATTTGTGGTGTTTTTTTGTGTGTGTGTTTAACATTATTTGTGAGGATTTTTAATATATACACTTACATATTTTAAATTTTAATGTAGTCGGCCTTTTTTGTGCTGCCATTCAGACTGGTGCCATAGTGTGTACACCCCATTCAACCAGGGAGTTCCTCCCAATTAGAGCAAGTTATGTTCATCTGCACCATTCTAAATCCATCCTGAGTTTATGCTCTGAGTAGGGTGAAAACAATGCATATCCAGTGTGACTTCTCAGTGGAAACCAGAAAGAGCTATGGATATTTAGAAAGTAATCATCCAAGAAATAATTAAAGTAAGCTGCAGACAGATTGTATCATTTTGAGTAATATCCTAAGGTACTGTAAAAGGAGACATGGGGAAAACTCACAACTACACTTAAAATAGTCTGTATCTATATTCAAAATAATAGAAAACAAGCAAAATGTTCTATGTTCCAGGAGAATGTTGAGCTCTGCTGAACCTTGACTTTCATGTGTTCCACTCTCCTTTGTACAACTGCAGGATCCTTCTCGGGAAGAGTTGAAGAACTGGGAAGAAGGACTCAGTCCCACTCGGCCTTTCTTGCAGCCCTGTCTTAACTGAGAAAATGTTCTCTAGGGTTGCACCTTCCTCATCTCATGCACATAAGGAGGAGTGAAGTGGGAGAGCTCCAGGTCTGTCTTTGGATTTAAATCAGGCTCCTCAGACGGACCTCTGGACGTAATGTGGTTCTGAAACATAAAAGCATATCCCAGTTTTCCCCGAGTGGAATCGAACTAATTCATGGGCATCAGAGTTATGTCTTTCCACAGCAGTCCTGGGACCATTTCTAACTGTATTTTCCCAGCTCAAGTCTACCCTTCGCCTGGCTGCTGGCAAACATCTTTAAAAATCCACCCCTGTCCTACTCCAGTAAATTTCTCTGTGGCCCACCTGCGAGCTGTGACCTGAGAGGGTAGAAAAAGCAGTGGCAGAACCCGGTCATGGCACAGGCCCCTCAGTTTCCACAACCCAGCTGTCTCATAATTACTTTCTCTACTTGCAAAAATCTATTCTCAGCCTGGTGTTAAACACATTAGAGCAGCAACTGCTTGCAACAAACAGTCTTTCTGGAAATGGAGAGTCTCAAAGGCCCTGAACTGATGATCCAACGTACCAAACTTTCCATGTTTTCCTTGGGTCATGAAAGGAGGACCCCTTAGGCTTACTTCACCACAGAGGACTCCTCATTGAACAGATTTTGGTACCCGCAGGATAGAGCCAAAAACGGGACTTCTGGTATATCCCACCTATAGGAGGGAGGGTGTTTCCCAGTCCTCCAATGGATACATTCATCCTGGAGAAAATCACCCATTTTCTAGACACATTGGCCATTTGGGGAATCCTTTGAGATCACATGCGTGACCAGGAGAATTCATATACTTATGGACAGTGTGCCACCAAGACACCTAATGGACTCCAGTAGAGAGGTGCTACATTCTGTCCCCAGATCAAACAAGCCATCTGGACAAAAACTGCACACAAGCATCAGCTCCGTTAGTCAGATTCTGGCACTCGTGCTAGCTGTGCAGGATGCCCTGGCCAAGAGTCAGCATCATCTGCACTTTCTCCAGATCCTTTGGCCACTGTCAGTGATCTTGCTGTCTGGTCGCACCATCGGCAACAGGAACTCTTCATCCAAGGTTTTCCCCTTTGGGATAAATGATTCTCTGATTATGTTGCTCAGAATTACCCAAATACGAAGTATTATTCCTAACCCTTCACATATTAAACCTTAATCTTCACAGGCTCATTACAACCCTCAGAGTGATAAATTGATTCTAATTTCTGAGACTTATGCTGAAGCCTTATGGTATTAACCTTGGCCTTGTAAGCCCACGTAATATAAAATCATTGAGGAGCCTCTGCCCTAAAGGTCTAGGCAGAAGCAAAGGAATTCCCTCTTCCTTTCCCATGGCTAATTTAGTGACTGGCCAGTGCTCTGATATAAGAAAACACACCTCTAGTAATATAATCAATTAACTTAATTCTCAGGATGAGGCAGGCATCCCTATAGCTGATTTCAATACATTTTACAGGGCTCCTTACCGCCTCTGTGGGCTATTCGCTATGATCAGACCATGTTATGTACTCATATAGATGTATTACTTATTCTATCTGAAGCCAAAATGCAGGACGCCCCATGACATTATGATGTGAACAACTCATTTCTCCAAATATACAACACTGGGCTCTTCACAAAGCATGTAACAGAACTTATATCTCTCTCAGGACTTCAGCCTGTAACCCTATTAGAAGCCAGAATGGTTTACTTAAATAAATCTTGCTACCTTCTAAATGGGTCTTTGGTCTTTCAAGACATAGATTCCACCCCCAGTCTTTAGGGCCCACTTCTTTGTGCTGATGGCACTTTTTAGGTAGAGACCTTTCTCATTTCTGTCAAAATGGCCACTCTCCCAGGTCTTTGGTTAAATGGAATAGTGTCCATGACCCACTAATCTTATATCCAATTCCTGGGTCTTCCTCCTAACATCACCTGTAGTTGGTACCCTCGATACCAGTTTTTTATTTGCAGCACCCACCTTCAAAACACCCTGTGGCCCATCTCAACACAAATGTGGTGCTTTCCGACCAATTGCACTCACTGGTCACTGGCACTGCCATGATGTCATTCAACAAACTCACGTCATTAATGCCAGTCAAGAAATATCCAAACACTGAAAACCCATGCAGCAGACAGTTCATGTGTTAGAGGTTTTCTATGAAGGAAAATTCCCTGCCAGCTATGGTCATTGATGACCGCTTTGGTTTGGATTATTTGTTGACCAGCAGGCAGCACTCAAAAGGGGCTGCTTGCTGCATGTGGTAAACCATGCAAGGTACCACCAATAACTCCACAGTGAGACAAATAATTACAAATGAACCATAAATTCAATAAAGTTAGCAATAACAAACAATAAAAGTAGTAAAATAATTGAACAGGCCTCTGGAACCCTATCGACATTTTTTTCCCGGATCTCTCCATCATTCTGGGATGGCTGGATTAAATTTTATTTGAGGTTTCTCCTACTGAATTGTAAGTTGGTTTTGATTTTCACATGGCCTTTAAAATTCATATTCAAACAATTGAATATTCAAATTCATTTAAATAAGATGGGACATCGTTCTGTCAACAAACATCAGGACTGAACTTAAATGAAGACACTGACTCTGTTTTGATGTTTGACTGTTAATGAGGTTTAGATACCTGCTCTCCTTGACGGGTCCATGATGGGTAACTAAATTAGAATGTTGACACATGCCCCAGATTTAGGTCAAAACCCCAAATATGCCCTGATTACAGAGCAAAAGCAAGGAGTTTTCAAGTGGTAAACTACTTGAGTTATTTATAAAAAATTCCTATTGGTGCTAACAAGCTTAAGCTAGTCTTGGCTATACATGCTTGGTTACTGATTCTATCTCTAGGCAGAAATCTGTACTCATCAGTCTTTATGTTTAGGATGTTTGTTCACTGTGATTCAGCCCAGTTCAAAAGTTCAAGGAACAAGATGTGCAAAGCAGTTCCTCTGAAATGGAAAATCTGGCTCCATTTAAAAATACTTCTTTTATGTTAACTTTCTCATTTCCCCTTTTTTATCAAGATCTTTCTTCAAGATCAACCACTGGGGTTGTTTGTGATCCCTCATTGTCAGGCCGGCCCATTCCCGATGTATCATATCCCATATAGGAGGGAAACTGGCTTCGTTGAGAGCCTTTAGGCCACATCTGAGCAACAAGAGCACCAAAATGGAGGAATGTTTGTCATCAAGGCCTATGAAATAAATAAAGGTTAGTGAAGTTCAGCATAGGTCTTCCAATCATTTTCTGTGTTATCTTTTATTATCCATGTGAGGTCCCATAAGTATTAGAATCAATTCGAAATTTTAGGCTACCATTATTTGCACAGAGTTATTATAGCATTGTGGAAGTGAGTAGAAGCAGGGTTTAATAATAACCATTATTCCTAAATTTACAAGCAGGTCACTAATTCCAAAATCTGGAATAGTTCTAAACCGTGAGGCTATACCTGAGGATAGCCAACTAAACAGGTCAAAAGACCAGAAGCTTTCAGAGGCCCCAGGGGGCCTGGTCTCTGATTTTGTGTAATTGTGTTTCAGTTAATCCTGAAGAATTTATGAAGTACAGCAGGTGGTATTAGCGATCGCACAGACACCTTTTTATGCTCTGCTAATTTATCATCAAGAGCAATTCTGTTATTTAAAACAACCTGAGCAAGTGAATTTAAAGATTTTCCTTGAGCAGCTATTGCTTTGGTGGTAGATTTCAGCAATCTTTCCTAAAGTCCTAGACAAATTTCTGACCATATATTTATTTGTGCCAATACCCTACCATAGAAATAAAATGCTCAAAAATCTCATTTCTTCAGTTTCAGAAACACCACCAGGCAATTCTTGTAATCTGTGATGTAAATTGAAGGGTGATATCCAATGTTGAGTCTCTGAAATAGGCATAACCAATAATCTAATTGCTCAATACCTACCAAGTTGATAAGGATTTAAGCAATGTGTCCCCCATAGATTTGTCTGCCAAGTACAAGTAAAAATAAATCCTAATGGGGCACAGATAATGGAGTTATGCTAATAAGACTGAGTAAACCAAAGATCTGAAGCATCTGGGCAGTTAAGTTAATCTGTGGGTGCAGCAAAATCATATTGGCATAAGAAGGAAAAGCTGCATAGAACAACTGTTGAAACCTGGGATGCCTGGCAGGCTTACCATTCCATATTACAAATGTTACCTCTTAAATTTCTGGAGGTTTGATTGATTAGGCAAGGAGCTGTAGAAGGTCCTAGAGAAGTCTCACTACTCTGCTGGTTCAACAGTACAATTAGTACACAGGAGGAATGGCAGAGAAATTGAGACTTAAATGTTCTAAAGGATCTCTAGGTTCCTGTACAGAGAGAGGTTTCAGATGCAAATCCAACAGTTTGTCAAAATTCCTCCGTATGCAAGGGATTGGGCTATGCGGACTATGCAATTGTCCTTCTAGGAGAAACTAAGAAGAAAAAGAAAACAACTATTGTAGCAGGTGTTTGGCCTCCCATATTAATACCTTTTATATGCCTCATTTGAGTGACAGAAAGGGATTGATCAAAATATATGCAAAAAGAAAATAAGTCCAATAACTAGTATTGTAGCTGCAATGTATTCTGCATAGGAAGGATTCTTGGGGTGTATTTCAAAACCCCCAATTAATAAGGTGAACAAGTTTCAATATGACAATTAGCATGAGAAAGGCAATAAGGAGTAATAATATTCCAAAAATATCCTAAAAGGCAGGCATCTAAATTTTAGTACCAACACACAATGCAAAAGAGTTTTGCAATTCAGGCACATAAGTGTTTCCAGGTTAATTAATACATCTATCACTTCACAGTATTATTGAGAGAGAGAGAGAGAGAGAGAGAGAGAGAGAGAGAGAGAGAGATCAGAATGCTTAAGAACTACTCTCTCAGCAAATGTCAATTATACAACTCAGTATATGTATATCAAATCATCACATTGTACATTGTAATCTTTAAAACAATTTTATTAATAATTATACATCAATAAAGTTTGGGAGAGTCTCCAGGTGCATCTCAAATTTACATAATGATTATTAAAAATAATAGAAATTCAAGTACCTTAGGGATATCATAGCCATTTACACTTCAAAGTTCTCTAGGGACACAGGCAAAAACTGATCTAAATTAAATTTCCTTCTAATGTAAAATGTACACCTGAGAATGTAATGAACACACCTCACACCCTCTGGTTAGACTGAGAAGAGTCCCAATGCCCAGGCTGAGGCTGCGGGTTCAAACTTCACACCAGACCCAAGTGCTCTGGGATTCTCTCTCTTAAGGACCAAGTGACTGGGGGTGGGGAAGGGATGAGGGAAGGCTCATTGCTGTCAAGGATCAAAGTTTGAAATGAAGCCAGACTGTGTTACAGATGGTGAGGTCACATTGTCTGTGTTTCCAAACAAGGGTCACAGTTCCATGAGTGGCCTGACAGCCTTGCACCAAGCCCTTGATCCCTAGAGGACTAAGACCCTCTTGTTCTGTCGACCAAGCAGAAATGAATAAAACTAGAAATAAATGATAAAGATTTATTCAAGGGTCTTACAGTTTGCAAACTGGAAACACAGCTAGGCAAAATCCCAGGAGATTCTTTTTTAAAAAAGAAATAAAAGTTAAGAGTTCTTAGAGTAAAGTCGCATCCTGGGGAAAAATCAGTCCTGCATTTTAGCCCTAGGATTGGTTATCAGTGAGATGTCAGGCGGTCTGGATGATGATTGCCAGGTGGGCTGAAGAATAGACGCCAGGAGGTCTGGTGACGTCCTGCATCCTTTAGGGGATAGTCCGAGGGTTATCTGCCAGTAAATAAATGTCCGGGTATTGACACAGGGCTGGAAAGTTCAAAAGTTTAAGTTCCCAGACTAGTTAAGACAAGAAAAAGAATCCTTTCCTGAATCCCTCGACCTTCTTAATGTTAATACTTTAGCAGCTTTCTTGAAATGACTCCAATTTGTTTTCCCTGTCTTCACTCTCTTTTCTTAGTTCCAATCAGTCCTGGCCTGGTCCACCCTCTTGTTCATGATTGCTCCATCTAGAAACTGAATCAGTAATACCCTGTGCACACCGGTGCCCGGGCCTTCACAAAGAGCTGGGGGAAAACAACACAGGGAGCCCCAGGCAAGGAAAAACTTCTGTTTAAAGTCAAATGTGCCAGGCTGGGTTAGGTTCCCGCCCACCAGCCCAGGCTGGTTCTGCAGAACTACACGTCCTCCCACCCGATGTCATTTACACAGGACCTTTGCAAATTGTCCAATCAGGGAGCCTCTGGGGCAGGTGGGTGGGGCGACGCACTGCGGAGGAGTGGACATCCCTACCTTATCTGGCCTTTCTGGGGATGCCTGTTGCTTGCCCGTAACGGTCCCTGGCTGCTCTGTCGGTCTCAGCCTTTGTCGCACTGATATCTGCACTAGTCGTGGGAGTCCAGGCAGGACTAAGGGAGACACAGGAAACCTAGAAATGGTGAGTGTTCGGGCTGGGTGCGGAGACCGGACGAGGGGTGGTGGAACCAGCTGTGGCGGGACCCGGTCTCCCCTTCGTCAGCTCTGGAACCTGCGGACCTCAGCCCCCTCTCGCAGGAACCGTAGAGCTGGGCTGGCTGCTGGGACCGAGGCGTCCCGTCCCATCACTGCACGCGGCTTCATCTTCCCCAGATTGTGCGGTGACCAAGGGGAGGGTCATAGGGGACAATCGTGACTCGGTCTCTGGGATTCGTATGTGGGAGAAGCTGATGTCTGTGGGGTCCCCAGCCCATTTTTGTCTCCTCAGAGGACCCGTTTTCTCCTGAGTTTTCCAAATGTTTAGGGGGCGGTGTCTCAAATCCACCACCCTGTCCCTCTTCCTGGGACTGGCAACAAGTCCCTAAATTTCCAGATTCTCTAATTCCCAAGCCAACTCCTCCTCTCCGATTCACGGCATCATTATCATCTATTTGCCCTACGGGATGCATTTCAAACACACCCCATATTTTAATTTTTTATGCTTTTCCCACAGCGCCATGAATGATTCTTTTGTAGAGATTTGTTTGTTGAGGATATTTTACATGAGAGGAAAGCAGGGAATGACCACCTGGAAGACGTTGTATGAAATCCCCGTTCCTCTCCCCCAGGACCTGCCCTGGGCACAGACGTCCTATGGGAAGTCCTTTGGGTGGAGGTTCGTCTTGTCATTTTCCTTGATGCTGCGTCTTGTCAGCATTGCCCCTCCGTTGCTGTCACCTTGATTTCTTCACTTATTTAAAGTCTCCGTTTTTTAACGGGTAAAATATGTTTAACCACTAGAGTTTGAAGACGGTAAAATAGTCCCAAACATGTCAGAAAGAGGTGACTTTTAGAACAAATAAAATATTCCAAGATTACATTCCATTTGTATAGAATTCATCTTTCATGCTTCCCCGAGCATGTGTATTAAGTTTCTGAGATCTGTTCTTTACCTTTGAGTGTTTTCAAACGAAATTCTAGGTCTTGGAATTGCTGAGTAGAAGTGTTCCAGTATGATTAATTATTTACAAACCAAGTTCTGCCTTGGAAATAATAATTAACTGACATCCATTTTCTGAAAGGAATAGGTATTTGGGGGTTTTAGTTGAACTAGTAAAAGTGCCTAACAATTTTCTTCCTTCCCACATAAATGCTAGTTTTAAGTCATTTTGATGGATTGTTCAAACACTGGCTTTGTGTCATTTAGAAAATCAACTGTGGTCCAAAACAGCTTCAATGAGACTAGAAACCTGTGGTCAGTGACCCAGGCTAAGGTCCCTTGAACTGCAAAGGGAAGTACTTGAAGGCCCAGTGGTTCTTCCTGGGGAGCTTCCCCTGCAGGTGTCCTACCTGCTCACACCCACGGTGGATGGAGTCTTTACCCTGGAAAGCTGGGTGCACATGCACCTGGCAGGGGCTGGGGGTGGGGCGGGGAGCAACACTCTTTTTGAGGTTGTGGTTTCCTTAGGCTGACATTTTTTGATAATTTATTTGAATTTTGTATCCATGATATATGTGCACTCAGGATGTATTCGTGTACATTGAGAAAGTCTGTAAAGATCAGGAGTTCTGTCTTGTGGACAAAGGGTTTATGAATTGGGGAGTTCATTTGGATCAGAACCTTACTTAATCAGTCGGAGAGTTTCCTCACTGTGAGAATGGAAGCCTGGGGGAGGGAGCACTTCCATGCTTACAGGAGGGGGAGAGTGTGTTTGGAGTTCCCAGAGTTCATTCCTAAGGCTGCTCAGGTGTCCCCCTCCTCCTTCCCCAGGGACTGACCCACTGTTTCAGCGGGGAGTATCTAGACCCCAAGGTTGGGAATGTGTTCAACTTTCTGAGTGTAAGTTTCCTTCTCAAGTGTAGGGAAGCAGTCAGTTTGTTTTCATTCCAATATATGTTTTTTTCCCCATTGAATTCCTTTCTCCCTTGAATGTTGCAACCTTTTACTTCTAGTTTCCATTAGCACTTGGTCTTTAATATGTAAGTTGATTAAGAGGTAAGGTATGAGTAAGGCAAGAAAGCTGTGGAACCAAATTGAATTTTGGTTCCATTTAGGCTATAGAACCTCAAGATGTAAGATGGGTGTATTTAAGTTCCAAGGTGTATTTTCCATTTTTAGGTCAGTTTACGTATGTCCATGTCTCTAGAGAACTTCAATATCTAAAAAGCTATACTATTCCTAAGAAAATGATGACCTATTTTAAAACGTGAGGAAAAAGCAATTGATTTCCTATTTTCATTGATATGAGGGAAATGCCTCAACGCTGCTGTCTTTCAAATTTCTAATTCATTTCAGGGATAAATTGCAAAATGCATTATAATACGCTACTCATTTCTGAAAATATCCACAGTGAGGAATATAGTGGAGGGACAAATTATTATAATGCCCCTTGTCATTGTAGTTGGAAATGAATTTGTAAATGTTTGATGGTCTGCAGTTTTATATTCCTTAGTGCTTAAAAGATTAAAACTTGCAGTGGTTTTCTATCTAGAAAAATTAAAATTAAACTAATTTTAAAGAGCAAAAGTTAATTAAAAATAATGATTAAGCATAGAAAAATATGGTGTATATAAATTTCTCTATTTTACATAAATAATTCATCAGAATGTTTTAAAAAATTACTAAGATAGAAAACTAACTTCAGAAGACTCCCTGCGGGCATATCTGCTCCACTCCTGTGTTCTTATCCCACCCACATTCAAATAACCAGGTTTGATCATTTCTTGATCATCCTGTTAGTGTGTCTTTATGTAAAAACAAGCCAGTGCAAATGCCTGTTTTTCTTACCTGTGTTTGTTCTTGTCATGAGTGGTCAGGGTCCAGGTATTTGATGTTGACTCCTGACACTAAGCCCCACCCCTCCCTTTCCCCCTCCTGCTTCTTACCTGTCAGGCTGATGAGAAGCCTGGAGGCTCCTGCACTGGGAGCTGCTGGGAGCTGGGGAGCCCTCCTGCGGGCTGTGCTGCCCTGCGCTGTATCGTCGACCCACCCAGCCTGGGGTCTGTATGCAGAGGTCTCTGAGTTGACAATTTAGATAATTCCTCATCCTTTGGGAGCAGGAGTATGGGAATGGGACATGCCTTACAGTGGTCCTGGGTAGATGTCTTGGCTGGAACCGGTCTTTAGAGTGAAAGTGTGAGTGAGGTTGGGTTCGCACAAACATTAGAGGGATCTAAGGGTGGTTCAATGATTATTGTACCCCATGAATGAGGTGAGCCCATCAGATACTCACTCCTTAAAGAGCAGGTATTTCAGAGAGAAAGAGAAGAGACAGGGAAGCAGCCCAGACGTGGAGGGCTGAGTCCACTCTCCTGATCCCAGAGGGCTCCCCAGGTTCCTTCAGTGCCTCTGCTGCTGCTGCCCTGCCTCTACTGCAGCCCAGATCCTGACCCTCCAGGCTATTGAGGACAACACCCATGGCCTCACTGGGACACGGCGAAGGATTAGTTCAAACACGACTTAAGCCCAGTGTCCTTAAATCCTATACAGCAGCCATTTCCATGGGGGAGGCCTGTAACCCAGATGGTGCTGATTTGAGGCTCCCTGGGGGGGAAAAAAGATAAATACCATGGTTGAGAGGACATCCACTCCCCCAAAATTTATCCAGTGAACTAAAATACAAATCAAGGAAGGACACAAGAGAAGGTAGAAAAGGAAAATGTATCAAAAAGAGGTCCATACTTTGACCCAATTGGAAATCCAAAATATACTAAAAGAATTCCAAAACAAAAAAAGATAAAAGGGCATTTAAAACATGTGTTTTATTTTTTGTTTTGTTTTGTTTTTTTAAAGTTTATTGGGGTGACAATTGTTAGTAAAATTACATAGATTTCAGGTGTACAATTCTGTATTACATCATCTATAAATCCCATTGTGTGTTCACCACCCAGAGTCAGTTCTCCTTCCATCACCATATATTTGATCCCCCTTACCCTCATCTCCCACTCCCCGGCCCCCTTACCCTCTGGTAACCACTAAACTATTGTCTGTGTCTATGAGTAAAATATACATTTTGAATGGATGTTACCACCTCCTGAAATGCAGTAATTCACCAATGTTCATTTGGTTACTCAATAGTAAGTTAAGTTACAGTTATACCTGGGATCTCAGTAAATTTAAGCAAGGATCCTCCATGATCTCAGGGGAATTAATGAATATAATATAGCGGTCAGATTGGTATACTTTGCCTGAAGCATCAGCAATCTTTGCTTTTTCTTAGTCATAACACCTATTGTCCTAAAATATCCCACAGCGAGTAGGACAGCTCTGAACCAGTGATGCGTGATTTTAAATTAAGTCTTCATTACTTCCTAATTGGACTCACAAAATGGGGTTTCATGGTTTGTACCCCTTAGTAAAATTAGTTAATATGGCCCCCAGTGTTAAATAAATGGGGCCTTCAAGGATTAAAAACTGTTATAAGAAACCTTTTAAGAAGAAGTGATTCTCCCCAGTGCTTCTCCTTTGAAGAGCTGATTTGGGCCAGTTCTTAAACGTGGAAAGAGTGAGTGACACCTCACACTGGATGTGCTGGGTGATCTGTCCTGTCAGCACTGTGCTTCCTGTGTTTGTCAATTTGAAAAGATTTACTCAATTATTTGAGCCTCAGTTTTTCGAATATTTAAAAATTATATAAATAAAAGAGCTTGAAAGAGGCAAGAAATAGGTGAATTTCAGAAAATAAGAAAATAGTGTTACATTGAATGTGTTGAAAATTATTGTTTTCTTTTTTTTCTGCCCTGAGTTTGTGTAATAATATTCCAAGGTCTGTTCTTTTTTTGTGTGGGGATAGGGTGCTTTTAAATGGAATTTCAGGGCTTAGAGTTGAATACCAGAAGTGTTCAGGTATGATTGTTGAAAAAACAATTTCTTGCCATGCAAATAACAATTAATATCATTATTTTCTGAAAGTAATAAGTACTTCAGGTTTTTCTTGTTAAACTAGAAAGATGCCTTACAGTTTTCTTCCTTGTTTTACACATAAACGTTGGGTTTGTGTGATTTTACTGCATTCTTCAAACACTGGGTTTGTGTCATTAAAAATATCCATGTGATCCAAAGCAGTGTGACTGGGAGCAGAAGCCTGTACTCAGTGACCCAGGCTAAGGCCCTTGAGCTGCAAAGGGAAGTACTTGAAGGTCCAGTGGTTCTTCCTGGGGAGCCTCCCCTGCAGGTGTCCTACCTGCTCAGACCCACCGTGGAAGGGTCTTTACACTGAGAGAAGCTGCAGCCCTGGGGAGATGGGGTGCAGGTACATGTGGGAGGGGGGAGTTGATGCCCCTTCTGAGGTTTTAGTTGTGGTTCCCCGGATCTGTTTCTAGACATAGGTAGGAGTTTTGCGTCCACATTGCAGGTGCGCTCAGAGTGTAATTTGTGCACATTGAGCAAGTCTATGCAAGTCAGGAGTTCTGTGTCCTGAGTTAGGGTTCCTGAATTGGGAGTTCATTTGGGTCAGAACCTTACACTGAATCCAGCTGAGAGTTTCCTCACTGTGAGATGAAGCCTGAGAGAGGGAGGTTTTCCATTATTCCCCAGGGAGAGGAGGGTGTGGGCGCTCCCAGAGTTCATTCCTGGGGCTGCTCAGGGATCCCTCCCTCCTTCCCCAAGGACTGACCCACTCCAGGGGTTCTATCTCAACCTGGAGAGTCCAGAATGTGGAACCTTCTGAAAGTGGCTTTCCTTCTGTCCTGTGGGAAACATGTTGCTCATCTGAGCTGATTCCAATACTTGTGTTTCTTTCCTTTGGATCCTTTACTGACTGAATAATGCAGCCCTTTGGCTCTGGTTTCCTTGGGCACTTTGTAATTTTATTCTTTGTGTAGGAAATAACATGTTTAGTTTCTTCGAATTAAAAATGTAAGTTGATTGAGAGAGTTGTTATTGGTAAGGCACGTAAATAGTGGAACTAAACAGAATTTTTGTTCCTCTCAGGCAACAGAAACTCAAGATGTGAGATGAATGTACTTAAGCTCTCAGGTCCATTTTTCATTTTTACATCAGTGTTTGTATGTGTGTTTCCCTGGAGAAGTGAAATTTAAAAGGCTAAAGTAATCGAATTTTTATTTTAATTGAAATCAAAGCTTATGTAAATCTTTGAAAATCCTACTGTGTGTAAGGAGCTAAACCCAAATGCCTATTGCATTATAATATGCTACTTATTCTTAAAATATCTCCATGTGAGATAGAGGGAAGGACAAACTAGGGTATAAGTTGTTTTTTAGTTATCAGGAGATTTGCAAATTTTCATTTTGTATGGTTTACATTTTTGTAACTGATTTTGTTTAAAGGAATTAAATCTTAGGATGGTTTCCTAAAAAAGTAAAACAAAGACCAGTAGATAGTAAAACATGGTGTGTATAAATTTCTCTGTTTATTTTAAATAAATCTGTAAGATCGCAAAGTCTAACTTAAGAGGACTCACTGCCTACATATCCTGGTCCCTCCGGTGCTTTAGTCCAGCAACCCCCACGTACACAGCTTTGGTCATTTCTTGAGCCTCCTCTTTCTTTACATAACAACAAGCCATGGAGAATGCCTGTTTTTCTTACCCATGTTTGTCCTTGTAATGAGTAGTCAGACTCTGAATTGTTTGATATTTGCTGTGGCTTAAGCCTCCTCCTCTCTCTTCCCTTGTGTCCCCACCTGGACAGGCTGAGGACAAAGTCTGGGGCTCCCTCCTTTGTCATTGTCACATTCCACCACACAAGCCCCTGCCTGTGAGCAGGACTCTTGCCCTGGCTCCGCCCCTGACAAGGATTCTTTGCTGGAACTTTAGTCAGCCTCTGAGCCTCCTCCCAGGCCTACCTGTGCACGTGCTTGTAAAATCCAGTTTTAGCAGGAACCCTGAAGCCAGGTGAACCAGAATCCCCACCCTCCTACCTCATCCCCCTCCATTATCTGATCAGGTTCCCCCTCCTGCACCATCTGGCCATGTCTGATCACCCAGGCCTGTCTGCAGTAAGAATCCTGTTAGGTCGGTTTAGCAGGAACCCCCAAGCCCCAGATTTTTCTCTTAGTTATTTTCCGACCCCCACCCGCTCTCTGGCTGTGAATTCCCACTTTTCCTTGCTGTACTCAGAGGGGAGCCCAATCTTATTTCTCCCCATTGGGAAAGCTCTCCACAACGGTCTCTATACCTATCACAGTGGTTCTGATAAAACCTGCCTTACCATCTTTGACAAGTGGCACTGAATATTTTTTCTGTAATACCCCCAGTCACAATAAAATTCCAGGCCAGGCTCCTTCCTTGCTCTTTCAACCCGTTTCACAGCTGCCCTCCCCAGATACCTCAAACATGTAAGTTATAGACCTTCTCCTACCCTCTATTTGTGTATGTGGGGAGACACACGAGTATCAGTCTCAGCATGAGAACCACCCCTCTGCAGGTGACCATAACACTTGGCACTGTGAGCAGCATGTCTCAACGTGACCACCCCGTGGGTCTGTCTTCTCTTGCTCTGACTTGCTCACCTGCTCTGCTGCCTGATGGTGGCCGCACTGTGGGCTCCTGGGTGCTAGGGAGCTGGTGCTGTGAGCTGTGCTGCCCTGCGGGACAGTGTTGACCCCACCCAACCCCAGTGCTATGTGCAGTCCACCAGAGTGGGCAGTTTGGAGAATTTCCAGGCATTTGGGAGCAGGCGTATGGGATTGGGGCCTTCCCTAAAGTCCTGGGTCGATGTCTTTGCCCGGATTTTTGTGTGTGTTAGAGTGAAGCTGTGACAGAGGCTAGGTTGGCCCCGACATACCTGGGGATGGGGTGGGACAGTGGGACTACACCCTGTGTGGGAGGTGGGCCCATGGGGTAGTTATGCCTATGCCTAGAAGGCAGTTATTTAAAAAGAGAAGGGGAGGGGTGAGGAAAGCCAGTAAGTGGCGGCTGATCCACATCATACCAGAGGGCTCCCCAGGACCCCTCAGTGCCTCTGCTGCTGCCCCTGCCTTTACTGCAGCCCAGATCCTGACCCTCGGGGTTAAGGGGACAACACCCATGGCCCCACAGTGGCACAGCCAAGGGATTAGTTCAAACCAGTTTAAGTTTGGCGTCCTTACACTTTATAAAGCAACCAGTTATCCTGGGGAGGCTTCCAACCTGATAGCACCAATTTGAGGTCCTCTGGAGGAAAAGAATACATAAATATCAGGGTAGAGAGGACACCTTCTTCCAAGAAGTATATAAAGTGACCAAGAAAAAAAGCAAAAACTGAAAAACAGGGAAGGACAGGAGGGAGGGAGCAAAAGAAAAATAAACTAAAACTAAGATGTACAATTTTACCAATTAGAAATCCACAATGTACTAAAAGAGTTCACACAAGAAAATAAATAAATAAATAAAAGGTCGCTGCCTGGCTTTTGGGGCCTCTAAAACACAGGTTCTGCATTAATTTTGCCATCTGCTGTAATGCACTAATTCCCAAACCTTCATACAAGTCATCAATAATGGGACTCAAATTGCAGTTATACCTGGGATCCCACTAAATTTAAGCACGTTACCTCAATAATCTTAGAGGAGTTTCTGAATATAAAATAAGGGATAAATAGGTACGTTCCTTCTTAGCCATCAGAATTATGGTCTTGCCTAAATTTCCCATAGTCAGAGCAACCATTGTCCTAAAATATCCCACACTGAGCAGAGAAGCTCTGAACCAATGATTTGTAAGTTAAAATTATATTAAGTCTTCGCCATTTCCTAATTGGCTTCACAAAAAGGGACCCCAAAGATCTTACCCCCCATTTAAATTACTTAGAATGGCCCTATGTAAAATAAATGGCCTGGAAGGATTAAAACTCTTACAAGAAATCTATTTAGAAAGAAGTGATTATTTATAGTGTTTCTCCTTTAATGCTCCGATTTGTCCTGATCTTAAACGTGGAAAGAATGAGGGACACCTCACACTGGATTACTGCAACCTCAGGGCTGTGGTCACACCAAATAAGCCCCTATTTCTAGTCCCCAGCATTATGGAAATTACTGCCTCCATCCACTCAGCTACTGGTAAATATTTTGCGCCCAGAGATGTGGTTAATTCTGGTCTGTTCAGTGCCTATGTCAACAGCCTCTCAGCTGCAGTTGGCCTTCACCTCTGAAGGGACAGGACACACCTATACCTGGTTCCCCTCAGGGGATCTCAACATCGTTGCCAGCACACACAGTCTCTGCAGGCAGGATCTGACCTGCATCCAGGAGCCACAGGTATGACATTACATTAAGGACATTCTCCTCTAAAGATGGTCATTTGACATTCTGTTAAGAACAGAATATTGTGGGCATATTTCAAACTGGCTATTTTTCTGTCCCTCTTTCCAACTTTTTAGACAGTGGTTTACCCTGTGATCTGAATTCTTTGATAGCTCTAAAAAGAGTTGTTGATTTTAAGTTTGTTTGCTTTTTTTGGATGAGGATGGGAATGTCACCTTCTAACGCCAGAAAGGAAACCAGAGGTCTCTGACTCCATGTTTTAACATTGCCTTCTGGTGTGTTGGAAAAACCCAGTAATCTTCCTGAGTAGGGAAAAACCCAGTTCTTCCCTCCTATGTGTCTCCTTTACTTTCACCCAGAATACTTCACTTCTCACACTTCTGGTCACCAAATGTGTGAGGGTTTTTCACCACAACGCAATTCTCTGCGACACCAGCTGGGTGTTCTATAGCTTAACTCAGTCATAACACTGTGTATCTGGAGATAATGTCATATCCCCCTGATTATGACATTATGCTCAGTCCCACAAGACTGTTCCCATCCCACTTCTGACGCCAATCGCAGGTAGCAGATCCCCAAGTGTTCATTTAAGTTCTGTCCAACCTGTATACAAATCAGAGGTTCCCACCCTCCTCTTTGGGTTCTGTTAATTTGCTAGAGTGGCTCATAGGGCTCAGGAAACACAATTACGTTTACCAGTTTATTAGAGCATATGATAAATGATACTGATGAACAGCCAGATAAAGAGATACACCAAGCAAGGTCTGGTGAGGTCTCTGCGGAGTTGGGGTGCATCACCCAGTCTGTGGATGTGCTCACCAACTTGAAATCTCTCTGAACCCTATCGTACTGGGATTTTATGGAGGCTTCCTCAAGTAGGCATGATCAGTTATTAACTCAATTTTCAACCCCTCCCCCCTTTCTGGAAGATGGGGGTGGGGCTGAAAATTCCTACATCTTGATCATGGCTTGGTCTTTCTGGTGACAACCCCCATCCAGGAGCCATCCGGGAGCCCAACCAGAGTCGCCTCATTAGAACAAAAGATGCTCCTAGTGCTCTTATCATTTCGGAATTTACAAGTGTTTCAGAAACTCTCTGCCACGTAATGAGCACAGCGACAATATGTATTTTTTCTATGTATCTGACAGCTGACAACTTTAAAGCCTTACCCCTCCTTCTTTGTCACGTGCCCCACATCTGTACAAGGTGATGAAAGAGCTTGGCTGCTCACTCCTGTGGCGCTGTCAAGAGATTCAATCCATGAAAGCCCCCTCGGTGTCTGTGCATGTGAACTCTCACCCTAGCCCACTCCTAACCTCAATAAAAAAAAAACAACCCAGGCCCTTTCCTTGCTCTCTTAAGCCATTTCACGCTTGCTTGAGAGGCCTCCCCGCCCCTCTCCAGACATTTCCATTATGGAAGTCGTAAACCCTTTCACACATTCCTGGTAGGTGTGTGTTGGTCCCCACTAGTCAACCAAACCTTGGGTGGTATCAGGGGCCCACCTGTCTCTGCAGGTTGTATATTGCAGTACACTTTGCTTATTTGTTCTATTGATAAATTCTCCAGATCTTTTCATATCAATAACTGTGACAGCCTTGGAATCATCATTAAGATTCATAAACGGCCTGTGGGCAGTGGCGAGGGTTGTCCTGATATTCCCGTCCCTGACTCATCTCTGCCCTGCCCCATAGATGACCACTGTCTTGGTTCCTTATTCTTCATACCTTTGCCATCTACTATATTTCACCAAGCAGTGCTCTTTCCATTTTGCCTCCTTTGACCTTTCAAGGAATGAGTATTAACAGAGTACCTTGAAAAGGTTTTCTGGTGGTTACTTTGCTTCATTTGTTTCACACATGCTGTCATCTGAGGCTTCGGACCTGGTGTAGGCTTTGGACCTGGTGTAGGCTTTGGGGTCAAACTTCCACCAGAGCCAAGTGCCCCTGAGACCGCAGGATTCTATAAAAAGTACCAGATGAGTGGGAGTGGGGGAGGGAAGGGTGACGTCTCCCCGCTGGAACGGGTCAAAAATCAAAATGGGCTAGATTCATCATTACCTATGGTGAGGTCACTTTTAAGTGTCTGTGTGAAGAAGGGTCACAGTTCCGTGCTTGGCGGCCTTATTGTTAAACGCAGTGTCCTTAGAGAGGACAGGTTCAGAGCCATTGCCAAGACAACGTTGGCTCAAAGAGGTGACCTCTGGTCTGCTGTCACTCAGGCCTTGCGATCTGTCCAATCAGGGGAGTCGCACATAACAGGCATTGTGCTACGTGGATGAGGGCACGGGCGGCGTGTTCGTTGCTGCTAGTTGCTGCTCACTCCGCCGCCTCCGGATCAGCTCTAGTTGCCCTCGAAGGCCACGAGTGACACTCCCACATTGCCTGTAGCTGTGATCCGCACTGGCCATGGCTGTGGTAGGGTGGAGGATCAGGTACTCCCTCACCCCCCAAACTGAGAAATGGTTTGTGTGCTGGGCGAGTATCAGGAGAACGGGTGGAGGACTGGTCTGAACCAGTGGAGAGAGGATCAGGGCATTCCCCACGGCCACTCTGAGTCCATAGGTGGCACTGCACGCGCGACCCAGCGTCCTCGGTTCATCTGCGTCTCCCTCAGAATATGCAGTGATCACGGGAAGTGTCATCAGGGGACAAATGTGACTTGGTCTCTGAGGTTCGTGTGTGGGAGAATGTGGGGGGGGGGGTGTCTCCAGGCCCTCCTTTCTCCCCAGAGCATCTGTTTTTTTCCTGACTTTTCCAAATTTTTCGAAGCAGGGTCTCAAATTCAGGACCCTGTCGCCCCAGCCTAACTCCTTCTAGTGCTGGCAATAATGGCTAAATTTCTAGAACTTTCCTGTGTTCGCAAATGCCATCTTACCCTCTCCAGTTCATAGCATCCACGGTGGATTTCAAACTCTTCAGTAACTATTTGTCCTCCACGATGGATTTCAGAGTTTGCAATATTTTAATTGTCTATCATTTCTCTACACAATCATAGATGATTTATTTAAAGATTTTTTCCCCCTGTGAATATTTTACATGAGGAAAGCAGAGAATAGCCACATGGAACTACATTGTATATAAAGTCTTGTGCCTTTACCCCCAAGACCTTCCCTGGTCACAGATATCCTATGGGAAGTCCTTTGGGTGGAGGTTCCTCTTTGGAAACTGCAAGGTGATCTGTCCCTTTATCACAGTTTCAGGTCAGAACTGTCTCTCCTTGAGTTTACTAACTTTCTCTAAGTCTCTGTTTTTCAATAAATGTAGACTGTATTTAATGAATAGGTGTTGAGAGTATAAAGTATTTCCAAAGATGCTAATAAGATACAAATTTAAGAAAAAATATTCCATGATTCCAGTCCATTTGTTAAAATTTTTGTTTCCTTTCACTTCTCGTGAATGGGTATAGTAACAGTCTGAGATCAGTTCTTTTCTTTTGGGTGATTTCAAATGCAGTATCAGGGCTTAGACTTGCAGCACCTAGAAGTATGTTCAGTTATGGTTGTTTTCCAGACAATTTTTTGCCATGGAAATAATAATTAACTCACATTTATTTTCTGAAAGAAATAGATTTGTGGGCTTTCTTACTGAACTAGAAAAAATGCCTTACATTTTTCTTCCTTCCCACATAAATACTGGGTTTGAGTGATTTGCTGGATTGTTCAAACACTGCAATTGTCACTTTAAAAAAATCTATGGTGATCCAGAGTGGGAAGCTGAAGCCTGTGGTCAGTGACCCAGGCTAAGGCCCCTTGAGCTGCAAAGGGAAGTACTTGAAGGCCCAGTGGTTCTTCCTGGGGAGCCTCCCCTGCAGGTGTCCTACCTGCTCACACCCACCGTGGAAGGGCCTTTACACTGAGAGAAGCTGCAGCCCTGGAGAGCTGGGGGTGCACAAGTGATTGTGGGTGGGGCAGATGGGGCAGTGATGCCTTTTCTGAGGTTGTAACAGTGGTTCCCTTGAGCCTGTTTCTAGACATAGGCTTGTGCAGGGAATTCACAGTGTGGGTGTACTCAGTGATTTGAGTACATTCAGAAGGTCTGTGAAGGTAGGTAGTATTGTCTTCTAGACAAAGGATTTATGACTTTGGGATTTTTTGGGGGTCAGAACCTTAAACTGAATCTGGCCAAGAGTTTCCTCATTCTTGAGAATTGAGGCCTGAGAACAGAAGAGTTCTGAGGCCTCATTACGCCCTGAGTCGAGGTTGTGGGAGCTCCCAGAGTTCATTCCTGGGGCTACTTTCCCCCCCGGAATGACCCACTTTAGGGATTGTATCCCAACAGAGGGAGTGTGGACCTCAAGCTTAGGAGTATGGATTTTTCTTCTGAATCATGGGGAAGCAGGCTGCTTATCTCTCCTGATTTGAATATTTGTATTCAAATATTGCATATTGCATCTCTGAACTCTAGTTTTCCTTAGCAGTTTGATATTATTTCCTGGGTGAGTTTAAGATTTTTAGTGCTTGGTATCAAAAATGTTAATTGATTAGAAGATACAATAATAAGTGTTGATACAGTAAGTATTGAGCAAGAAATTCTGGAACCAGAGTATTTGTTCCTTTTAGGCAAAAGATCTTGAAAATATGAAATGAGTGTATTTGAGTTATCAGATTTTTCTTTTCAGGTCAACTTTTGTATGTGTTTGTGCCTAAAGAGCTTTGAAAGTGATTATTGCTAAGCCAAATTCATTCCTATTTTAATTGATAGGAAGAAAACTACTCAAAACTTACATAAGTCTTTGAAAATCCTAGTACATCTGGTGGATTAGGCCCAGCTCCCTAGAGCATTCATTGTACAGGCATGGTCCTGTCATTTTAGCAATACTGTCCCCTTCAGATGCCACCTGCTTCACTTTTTGGACATATTTCATTCAGGTCACCGGACAATGTGCAGGTCCAGTCAGGTTTGGTGCCTACTTTAGGTGTGACACACAAATCCAAGAGTCAACTCCCTGGAATTCAGGGGCACATAGGTTATTCATCAGTACCTGAGAGGGGCCCTTTCAGGTGAGGCTGGAGCAAGTCTTTTTGGAGGTGTCTTTTCCAGTAAACAAATGTCCAGGTTGTAGCATGTGGTCTTCGGGCTTTTTGTCTCCTGGAGTGCTCTGTGGTAAGATTTCGCTAACAAAGAATGATTATTTTCAATAGAAGCAATTAGGCCTTTACAGTATTGAAGTGTGTCTTCCTTTGTCAACTATGGATTGAAAGAAGCAGGAGCCAAGTACAGGGGACGTTCTGTAATTATCTCGAAAGGTGAGAGTTTGAGTCCCAAAGGGGTAGACCTCAGATTTAAAAGGACTAGTGGCATTGCTTTGGGCTAGGATATCTGGAGGGTTTCTATAAATTTGGCCAGTTGAGTCTTAATAATGTTAGTGCATTGGACTAAACCTGAGGATTGAAAGTGGTAAGTGCTGTGAAAATGTTATAAGATCAGCACAGACTTGTTGAAGCACCTGACCTGTTAAAATAGGTTCCTGATCATGTTGGAGTTCAGGAGAGATTCTCCAGGTAGGCATAATATAATCTCTTCCAAAAGGACATCAGCCACAGATATGGCAACAGCCTGCCTCCAAGGGAGAAAGCTTCTGTCTAGTGAGAACACATACCGTGTTTCCCGAAAATAAGACCTAGAAAGACTATCAGCTCTAATGCGTCTTTTGGAGCAAAAATTAATATAAGACCTGGTCTTATTTTAATATAATATAAGACCAGGTGTAATACAATATAATATAATATAATGTAATATAATACCAGGTCTTATATTAATTTTTTCTCCAAAAGATGCATCAGAGCTGATGGTCCAGCCAGGTCTTATTTTCGGGGAAACACAGTACATATCATGACTAAAATGTACTTGTATCCATGAGATTGGGGAAGCTATATGAAATCTATTTGCCATGCCTCAAATCTTCTGTTAGGCAATTTGAAATGTCCAGGGGCAGTGCAAACAGGCTTCCCTGGGTTGTACTTTGGACAGGTGGGTCACTTAAAGTAGGTGCTTTCTACTGCCTTATTAATATTTCCCACCAATGTTGATTTATGAATGCTATCATTTTGTTAGTGGACCAGTGGTTTAATGCATGTACAGTGGTCAGGAATGGAAATATTAGAGTCTTTGGTAGGACTAGGTTGTTATTTGTTCTCTCTTTTTATGAAATCAACAGTTCTTGGATTTCCAATCTTGTTTTTCCCTTTCAGAGGCTAATTGTTGGGTTTCTCTGGCCAGTTTTTCTGAGTTATCAGTTGTGGAAATACATTTTTGGACCATGACAGAGGTTTGACTATTGTTGGTTCCTTCAAGGGCAGCTTTCCTTGTGGAAATGTCAGCAAACTAATTTCTCTTAGCTTCCAGGGAGTCAAGTTTAGAATACCTTGGGATTTTAATACTACTTAAAGCAGCAGGTAAAAGTATAGCATCCAGTAATTCCTGAATATACAAGCCATCTTTAGTTTTATTTCCATTGGAAGTTGGGAAGCCATGTTTGCTTCCACAACATTCCCAAATCATGAATACTCCAAAAGCATATCTGCTCTCAGTGTAAATGTTGGCAGTCTTGCCATTGGCTAGGATGCAGGCTCGGAGGAGGGCATATAATTCGGCTTGTCGTGCTGTAGTAGCCAAAGGCAAAGGTGCCACTTCACTTACATCAGAGCGTGTTCATATTGCATATCCAGCACATTTTGCCATTGTCACCTTTTACATAAGTACCATCAGTGAACCATGAGAAGTCTGTTACCCAGAGGAGTTTGCTGCAGATCATCACAAGGGGTCAGGAGGTGATCAACAGTGTTAAACAGTCATGAGGGGCTTTGTTGGTAATGGAGGGGAGAAAATTTAGCAGGGTTAAAGTTATTACAATGTGAAAGAGTTATGTGAGGAACAGTTAAAATGAATTCCTAGAAGGTGAGGTGATTGACTAAAAAATGTTGATTCTGACGAGACTGGGAGCTTCTGCTGTATGGGGTACAAATGGTTGAAAGTGATCCCATAGTAGTGATTTCCTCAGTGGCTTTAACCAAAAGGGCAGTGGCAGTAATGGCTCTAAGTCAAGGGGGTATCCTCATGCTCCAGGGTCCAGTTGCTGGCCATGATAACCTATGGGTCAATGGTGGGTTCCCGTGTTTTGGGGCAAGTACCCTAAAGGCATTCACTTCCTCTTCATATACAAAAAAGAAAAGGGAGTCTGATAGTTGGGATGCCCAAGGTCAGGCAAGTTCATTAACATCTCCTTAAAGGTTTTAAAGACTTTGTCACCGTCTTCTTCCCATAAAATTAAGTCGGAGTTGTTCTTCAGTAAAACAAGCAGAGGTTTTGCCATAAGAGGGAGATTTGGGATCCAATTTCAGCAATAACCAACTAGTCCAAGAGAACCTTGCTGTTGACTCTTAGTTTTGGGTTTGGGGAAACTTAGGACCCCATGAAGCCTGCCTGGATCTAGGTGCAGCTTTGGTTCTGATATCAGATGCCTTAAATATTGAACCTGGGTTTGGGCAAACTACAACTTTATTTGGAGACTTTATATTCTTTTAAGACCAAAAGTTGTAAAAGGTGGATGCTGTCTTCCTGTGAGAAGACTTGGAAGGAAGAGCAAAGAAAGAAGTTGTCCACAAACTGAAATAAAGGAGAACCCCCTAAAGGACTTGATATCATCCAGACCCTCCTTCAGGACTTGTGAGAAATAAGGGCTCTCAGTAAACCCTGAGCCATTACTCTTCAGGTGAATTGCATTTCTTCCCAAGGGAAGGCAAAAAGATAGTGGCTAGTTACATCACCCGGAATGTAAAAGAATGCACTACATGAATCAATTACAGTAAAGAACTTACTTCCAGTTGGGATGGATGCGAGCAGTGCCTGAAAATTAGGAACAATAAAATGCAGAGGGATAACAAAGTGGTTTATTGCTTGAAGAGGTTTTGAGGGATCTATTTGAATCTCGATAGGAGGTGCACTGTGGATTTTGTCAATTACAGTTGAAGATTTTGACCATAAAACAGGATGGCTGCTGATCCAGCGGGATCAAAAACGATCAGTGCTCCCAGATTGAGCTACAGTGCTGTCAGAAATGGAGCAAATAAAAGATGTCAAAGGGTCAATTTAATTCACCTGATTGACTATTTTGATGGCTACTGTCAAATTCTAGAATTATTTTTCCCTTTTGGGAGAAATAAATTTCAGCATGATACTTTTCTAAGAAGTCTCAGCCTAATAAATGAATTAGGGGCAGACGAACTTAGGAGAAAAGGGTGGGTTTCTCTCAAAGGGCCTAAACAAAAAGGAATAGGTTAGAGAGAGGAACCAGGTGAGGTTTATTAGAGAGCCGCACTGTTTGAACTGTTTTAGTACTCCGGGGAAGGGCTGCTTTACAGCAGTGGGGTTGAGCAAAGAGTGTAGCTCTGGTGTCAAGGACAGAGAGAGGTCATTCCTAACCTGGAGTTATTTCTCCAAGCCCATTAAGAGGGAGGATTGGGAAGAGCCCCTGTAGTTCCTCAGAGCCCTGTTATTTGGAATTAAGAGGACATTAGAAAGACTGGTTAGAAAGCTGATGGTGCCTCAGTGCTTTCATTTGCAACAATCTCTTTTCCAACGTCCTGGCGTTTTGCAATAATAGTAAAAACTAGGAGGTTTTTGGTTTTGTGTAGGGACCTTCATTTGCTGGAGTTGAAAATTAAGAATTTTAGCTGTCTTCTGGGAAACTCATCTAGGGTACAAGCAAGCTGATTTGCCAAATTACCTAAATCTGGAGTAGACATAGTTTCCCATTCCATTCTGGTTCTTTTGACTAAAAGGGAAAGGTCTTGGTTCAGGGCACTAATAAACATAAGAGTTAAAAGCTACCTGAGTGAAATCAACATCTGAAGGAAGACCAGCATTTTCTTTGAAAACAATCTGAAGTCAGATATAATAATCATGAACAGATTCATCAGACTTAAAATTGTTTTCTAATTTTTTAATTACAGTTGACATTCAGTATTATTTTATGTTAGTTTCAGGTGTACAGCATAGTGGTTAGGCATTTATATAACTTACTAAGGGATACCCCTGATGAGTCTTGTAGCCACCTGACAGCATACGTAGTTATTACAATATTATTGACTATATTCCCTTTGTTTTACCTTACATCCCCATGACTATTTTGTAACTACCAATTTGTACTTCTTATTCCCTTCACCTTTTTCATCCAGCCCTCTAACCCCTCTCCCACTTGGCAATTATCAGTTCTGTGTATCTGTGAGTTTGTTTCTGTTTTGTTCACTTATTTTGTTTTTCAGATTCCACATATAAGGGAAATCATGTGGTATTTGTCTTCTCTGTCTGACTTTTTCACTTAGCATAATACCCTCCAGGTCCATCCATGTTGTTGCAAATGGTACAATTTCATTCTTTTCTATGGCCGAGTAATATTCCATTGTGTGTATGTACACTTCTTCATTTATCTATTGATGGGCATGTATGTTGCTTCCATATCTTGGCTATTGTAAATAATGCTGCAATGAACATAGGGATGCATATATCTTTTTGAATTAGTGTTTTGAATTTCTTCGGATAAATATCCAGAAGTGGGATTGCTGGGTCTTATGGTAGTTCCATTTTTAATTTTTTGAGGAATCTCCATATTGTTTTCCATAGTGGCTGCCCAAATTACAATCCCACCAACAGTACATGAGGGTTCCCTTTTTTCCACATCCTCACCAACACTTGTTTGTTGATTTATTGATAATAGCCATTCTGACAGGTAGGAGTGATAGCTCATTGTGGTTTTAATGTGCATTTCTTTGATGATTAGTGACCTTGAGTATCCTTTCATATGTCTGTTGGCCATCTGTATGTCCTCATTGGAGAAATGTCTGTTCAGATCCTCTGCCCATTCTTTAATGGGATTGCTTGTTTTTTTTGTGTGTTAACTTGTGTGAGTTCTTTATAAATTTTGGATATTAACCCCTTTCAGATGTATCATTGGTGACTATCTACTTCCAGTCAGTAGGTTGTCTTTTTGTTTTGTTGATGGTTCCTTTGCTGTGCAAAATGTTTTTAGTTCGACGTAATCACATTGTTTATTTTTTCTTTTGTTTCCCTTGCCAGAAGAAACATATCAAAACAAGAAAAAAAAGAAAAAAAAAAGATACTGCTAAGAGTAATGTCAAAGAGTTTGCTGCCTGTGTTTTCTTCTAGGAGTTTTATAGTTTCAGGTCTTACATTTATGTACTTAACCCATTTTGAGTTTATACTTGCATATGGTAAAAGAAAGTGGTCTAGGTTTTTTTCTTCCTCTTTCTTTCTTTCTTTCTTTCTTTCTTTCTTTCTTTCTTTTTCTTTTCTTTTTCTTTTTTTTGCATGTGTCTGTCCAGTTTTCCCAACATCACTTATCAGGTTCATCAAACTTTTGTTAATAATCCTGAACTTTGTTCTAGTCAACAGGCTTCAGAAAGGCTCCTGTAATTGCTCATTGGAGTTCTCCAGAAAGTGTTTTAATATTTTGCCAAAAGTTAGTGGTTTGTTTTTTTAAATCCTTTTGTGGATGTTATCTTCGGGCAAGCTTCTTCCACCTAGTGTTTGGCTCAACCCTCACCAACAAGCATGTAGACTGATATAAATCTGAGAAACCAGATTGTTGAGTTTGAATAACTATGTCAAATTCTTCAGCAAATGTATGGGAGTCCTCAGTTACTTTAGGAAATTTTTCAGCTGTGACTCAAAATTTGGCCTTACTCTGTGGAACTTAGGAAAGTTGAGGTTTGTTAGGTTCCTCAGAAGACTTAATTTTAAAAGGGCAGGTACTAATAGGTTTAGAGGAGGAGTGAATGGGGAGAGGTTTGAAGGAGGGGAAAGATGGCAGCAGAGGAGGAACCTGAAAAGAAAAGGAATCCAGGGAGAGAAACAAGATGGTACTGGTGGCAGAAACTAAGACAAAGCAGCCAAGGGAGAGATACAAAATGACACTGAAGAGGAACTGGAGGCTTCAGAAACCATTTTTTTCTTTAAATTTTTATTTACCTCAGTTAATGTTAAATTTTTATTTTGCAAAAGGTCATTTTAGTTTGCTGGTAACATTTGGAAGCTTCGAAATATCTATCGAAATAGGTATTCCATTCAGTTTTGCCAGTTTCAGAGCTATGGTTGTCAAATTCGGTTTTAAGAAAAGTAAGTTTGGGGATTTCAATAGTTCCCCTTAATGACCATTGGTATTCTAAATTACTTTTGATCAAATCAGTCCATTTAGTTTAAAATGTGCATGAGGAGAGACCACAGTTTTTAAACATAAAATCAGCTGCAATCCCTGAAGGGTGGGTTGCCCTTAATTTCTTTAGATAACCGGGATCCTGTTTGTCAGAGGTTTTTATTAAGAGCAAAAAGTCCAAACAGTCTGCAGGCCAAATACCAATGCCTTTCCCATAGGAACTGTCTGATCCCAATGGAGTCCAAAGGATGAATAACACAATTCTAGAGGAACAACCTGGTCCTGAAGGAGTCAGGCTGAAGTGGCAAAGGAGTAGTCACAGACAAATAAGGCCTTAACCAGAAAAGGACAGTCTTAAATTAGATCTTGAATCATCTCTAGAGCTTCAAAACACAAAGCAGGAGCTTGGATCCAAGAGAAAACTTACCTTCAAAATTCAGACTTGGTAAGAAAGCAATGGGCTCAAAGGGGTTTGTGGGCATCGTGCCTGTTTGTTCACCAGCCTTGGAGTTATCAAGGGTCTTCCCTGGACGCCGATGTTAGCCACCAAATACTATGTTGACCTTAAGCAAAAAGTCAGCCAGATATTTTTTACACAAAATAGGTTTATTTGGGAACAACAAAGAATTGCAATTCAGAACAGGCAACCATGGTGAGCCACATTCAAGTCCGCTAAAACAATGGAGACGAAATTTATAGGGGAGAAGAGAAAGTTAGGAGGAGGATTATAAAGAGTTCTTCCTGTTGGGCTTTTCAATCTATGCAGGGTACAAGCTCCCCCTACAGGCCCTCCGGATTCCAGTCTTGGTTGAAGTGTACTTTATTGATTTTCACATAAATTATTCAGTTTATTTTAAATAACAATACACGCTAAGATTGGCAAAAATCTGTAAATCGACTAATTGCTGGAACACCCCCCTCCAGTGCTTTTGTTTCAGCCATCCCCAACAACCGGTGTTGAATTTCTTGAGCATCCTATTATTGTTTCTTTATATAAAAAGAAGCAATTGAGGATGTATATTTTTCTTACCTACCTTTGCCTTGCAATGAGCAGTTGGACCCCACACTTTATCTGATGGCTTACGGCTGAAGCCTCACTCCTCTTCCCCTTGTGCCCCCACTTGAACAAGCTGATGAGAAAGTCTGGATGTTCTTTCCTCTAGAGATGGCAGGAGATTCAAATCAAACAAACCCTGTCCCTGGGCAAGAATTTTTGTCCCAGCCCCACCCCCAATCACAATGGACACCCAGGCCGGTCTCCTTTCCTTGTTCTTTCAAGCCATTTCAGAGCTGCTTGAGAGGCCGCCCTGCCCTTCAGAGACCTCAATTATGTAAGTCCTAAGTTTTTTCCTACACTTGGTTTGTGTGTGGTGGTGGGGAGGAGAGGGCAAGCATACCATCATCATTCTCAATATGGCAATCATACCTCTGCAGTTGTCCCAACGTGACTACCTACCTGGGTCTGTCTTCTCTTGTTCTGGCTTGCTCACCTGCTCTGCTGCCTGATGGCTGCACTGTGGGCTGCTGGGTGCTAGGGAGCTGGTGCTGTGAGCTGTGCTGCCCCGTGGAGCAGTGTTGACCCCACCAAACCCCAGTTCTATGAGTAGTCCACCAGAGTGGGCAGTTTCGAGAATTTCCAGGCATTTGGGAGTAGGCATATGGGATTGGAGCCCTCATTAAAGTGATCCTGGGTCGATGTCTTTGCCGGGATTTCTCTGTGTGTTACAGTGAAGCTATGACAGAGGCTGGGTTGGCCCCAACATATAGGGATTGTATAGGTGGGAAAAGGGGACTATACCTGTGCAAGAAGTGGGCCCATTGGCTAGTAGCAAGAGAAACTAGGACTCATATTGTATATACGTGGGATCCCACTAAATTTTAACAAGAGAAAAAGAACGAGGGAGGGTGGGTGGGTGGGTGGGGCTACCATTGGAAATCCTACTGAGCCGCCACTCCTAATGCCAGAGGGCTCCCCAGGACCCTTAAGTGCCTGTGCTGTTGCTGCCCCTGCCTCTACTGCAGCCCAGATCCTGCCTTTAGGGTTAGGGAGACAAAGACCATGGCCTCACTGTGGCACAGCCAAGGGATTAGTTCAAATTCATCTTAAACTTAAAGTCCTTAAACTATAAAGCAATGGGGAGGACCCTAACCCTGATGGCACGCTTTAGGCTCTGTAGAGGGCGGAAAAATACCAGGGTATTTATTTATAAATTTTATAATTTACAAAAAATTAATAAATGCCCAGGAACACCCCTTTCCCTGGAGTATACTTAGTGACCAAAAATATATAACAGGGAAAGAAAGGAGGGAGAAAACAAAAAATACTGAAAAAGAGGTCCACAGTTGGATCCAATTGGAAACACAAAATATACCAAAAGAAGTTACACAACAAAAAAAATGAAAGGAAAAATAAATTTAAAACTGTAAAAAAAGAACCTATATGAAAGGAAACTACTTGTCTTTTGGACCTCTACGACATAGGTCCTGAATTAATGTTATCCCCTGATATAATTCACAAACCTCCATGCGAATAATCAGTACTAGGACTCATATTGTATATACGTGGGATCCCACTAAATTTAAGCAAGGTACCCCCAATAATGTTAGAGGAGTTACTGAATATAATATAGAGAAGAAATAGAGATCTTTTACAATAACCATGTGAACTATGGTCTTACATAAATTCCCCATGATCATAGCACCCATTGTCTTAAAATATCCCACATTGAGCAGCAATGGTCTGAACAAATGAATTATAAAAATAAATTTTAATTTAGTCTTTGGCATGTTCAAATTACATTGACAACATGGGACCACGCAGTCTTTACCCCCCAGTTAATTACTTCATATGACCCCATGTAAATTGAACAGGGCCTTGAAGAATTGAAAACCATTGAACAATATCTATTTAATGAAGAAGTGATTATCTTCTCTGCTTCTCCTTATAATAGCTGAATTTGTCCTCATCTTAAACGTGGAAAGAATGAATGACACCTCACACTGGAATACCACAACCTCTGGGCTGTGGTCCCAGCGAATTAGCCCGTATTCCCAGTCCCCAACATTATGGAAATTACTGCCTCCATCCACTCAGCAACGGGTACACATTCTGCTCTCATAGATTTAAGTAAGTCTGGTCTGCTCAGTGCCTATGTCAGCAGCCTCTCAGCTGCAGTTGTCCTTCACCTCTGAAGGGACAGGACACACCTTTACCTGGTTCCCCTCAGGGATCCTCAGCACCATTACCACCGCACACAGTCTCTGCAGGCAGAAGCTGAGCTGTATCCATCTTGCTCCAGGGGCACAAGTATGACATTAAACTAATGACATCACCCTCTGAGGGTATTTTATCCTCCTCTGAGGACCCTCAGAGGACATAAAAAATATTGACAAAAAGAGCTTTTCAAAAGGTGAGAGGCCATTGCTACGTAAATGAGGTGAGGCCCTGGCACCTTGTTTAAATTCCTAAAAAGTAGTTGGTAATCTGGGTCTTGCTCTGTCCTTGACCTGGTGAAGAAATAGCTATTGTCCCTCTCAGCACCCACGACATTGTCTAGATTCTTTTGGTGTTCTGGAGGCAACATATCCCTTACACATTGAATGTGAGTCCATTTATGTTTTTACTTGCAAACTGGCCTACCTTGAATTGGTACGGCTACAACAAAACAAAAAGGCAAAAAGGCTCGACTTGGTCAAATTGCCATGCAACAAGCACTCCCATTAGTGCCATCAGATACTTTCACAATAGAGGCTTCAGGGACATTCTGGAGTTACCAATGATGACCTTAAGTTCTCCATAGGCTTCTGATGCAAGAAACTGCCCTAGGCTCCAAACTGCATGCCATTAGAGCTGCAGTTGTCATTGCTTATAGGGCTTTCCTAAAAGTAGCCCTGAGCATGTGACCCCTTAGGAAGCTACCCATTATGCCCTGGGACCTGTAACTCAGCTCAGCTATTGAGACCCCTTGAAACAAGATATAGCTAAACCTGGGCCCTCGGTCATATTCTACCTGCAGAACGGGGTGGCCTTCCCTCTCCTCAGTCCCTTGATGGGTGCCGGGTGCCGTAGAGCTGGAAGAGGTCACCCTGTCCCAGACCCCGAGGCTCCCTGGGGAGTTCCTTAGGATTCCCTGAGTGAAAAGCAATGGGACTTCATAGACTTTAGGATCGATCTCACCTCTTTAGTACATGATGAAGTTCGGGCAGAGTTGCTGCTTTTATCCCTTAATTGGAACATCCTTTTAAAAGATAGGACTTGGGTCCACAGGACTGACCAAACATCAGCAGTCATCTTAGCAGTGACCAGCAATTGGCTTTGTCACCTGTGTTTCCAGACTTTGATCATTGTCTAAGAGTTGTCCTTTTGTGGTAAAAGAATTCTGGGACTGCCTTGCCTCACAGTTGTCCATAATACAAATCAAGGTAACGCCTGTCTCTATGGGTATACTCAGGCCACAATACAAGGTCTCGCTAGGACACTTACATTAGTTTTGATTTCTTTGAGTTATGCAATGTCTGGGCTTTGGCAATGTAAAATGACAAGTGTCCATCTTTTCTGTATCATACAGAATACTTTCATTGCCCTAAAAATCTCCTGTACTCCACCTGTCATTCATTCTTCCCTTCCACCCCCAATCTCTGGCAACTGAAGATCTTTCACTACCTCATAGTTTTGTCCTTACCAGAACTTTCCTTAGACTTTCAGGACTGTTTGACCAGAACTAGTAAGAGGGCACATCATTGTCTTCTTCCTGATCTGACCAAGAAAGTACTCAGTTTCTCAACATTATGATGTTATTAACTGCGTGTTCCTTATAAGGGTCCTTGTCAAAAAGAGGAAATTCCCCTCTGTTCCTAGTTTGCTATCATAAATAGATTTTGGATTTTTAAAAATGCTTTCACACTTTCATTTTCTCCCCTTTAATTCCTGATATGAACAATTTCTGTTTTTTTTATTCTCAGCTTGTATATAGACCTTTCTCAATTTCATTAATCTTTTCAAAGAACTAGTTTGGGGTTGTGTTGATTTTTCTCAGTTGATTTCCAGTAATTTTGTTGATTTTTCCTCTAATTTTTATTATTTCTCTTCTTGTGCTTGCTTTGGGTTTAATTTGCTCTTCTTTTTTTAGTTTCATAAGCCAGAGGCTTAGATCATTGATCACAGATCTCTTTTTTTCAGATGTATGTCTTCAATGCATTTCCCCCTCAGCACTGGTTTTGCTGCATCCTACAAATTTTGGTAAATTGTGTTTTCCTTTTTGTTTATTTCAAAATGATGTAATTGTTCTTGAGATTCTACTTTGATCCATGAGTTATTTGGAGTGTGTTGTTTAATCTCTAAGCATTTGAGGGTTTCCCAATATCTTTCTGTTACTGATTTCTAGGTCAATGCCTTTGTGGCCTGAGAGCATATTCGGTATGATTTCTATATTTTCAAACGTGTTAAGGTGTGTCTTATGTCCCAGAATATGTTCTAGCTTCATGAATTTTCAATGTGGACTTAAAAAGAATGTGTATTCTCCTGTTGTTTGATGAAGTATTCATGATTTTCAATCAAATCCATTTGTTTGATGTAACTGTTCAACTGTGGCTTTTCTGATTTTCTTCCTGCTGATACTCGTAACTATTAATAGAGGGTGTTGATGTCGGCAGTATGATAGTGGATTCATCTGTTTCTCCTTGCAGTTCTAGCCATTCCCCTGTGCATTTTCCCACTGTGTTGTTATGCACATAAGCATAAGGAGTGCTATGTCTCCTTGGATACTTGACCCCTTTATCATTCTGTAAAGCCTCTCTTTATCCCTGTGCTTTGTCTGAAATTACTAGATATGCCAGCTAACTTTCAATGTTAACGTGGTATATCTTTTTCTATTCCTAGTCTTAATCTGTCTTTATTGTTCACGTGGCTTTATTACAGACAACATGTAATTGGGTGTTGTTTTTTATCTACTATGACAGTATCTGTTTTTCAATTGTTGTATTTAGAACATTGACTTTTAAAGTAGTTATTGATACAGTTGGATTAACATATGCCATAATTTTTTTGTGTTGTTTATTTCGTGGCCTTGTTGTTTCCCACTTGTCTTCCACCTTTTTTCTGGCTTCTCTGGCTTTGAGCATTTTACTTGATTTCATTTTTTTCTCCTCCCTTAGTATAACAATTATCCTTCCTTATTTATTATTGTATTGGTTGCCCTTGACTTTGCAGTATATAGTTCACCCAAGTTCTCTTTGAAATAACACTAAACCACTTCATTGATTGTGTAAATCTCTTACAACAGAGTCTTCCCAATTCCGCCCTCCCCTGCGCCGTAGTATTGCTGTCATTTATTTTACTTATCCATAAGCTAGGATTACTGAATACATTGTTGCTAGTATTATTTTTGAACAAATTGTTATCTGTCGGATTAATAAAGAATTTTTAAGTGATATTACTGTCCCTTCATTGATTCCTTCTCAAACACTACCTTCATCATTTTCCTCCCTTTTGAAGAATTTCCTTTAATATTTCATGCAAAAGAGGTATACTGGTGATCAGTTCCCTCAATATATGCTGGTCCCACAAAGTCTTAATTCTCTCTCACTTTTGAAGGATAATTTTGCTCACTACAGAATTCTAGTCAAGTTTTAGAATTCTAATTTATTTCTGTGAGCATTTTAAATATTTCATTCTATAAATGGTGCAACCACTTGGAAAACAGTCTGGCAATTCCTAAAAAAGTAAACCTAGAATCACCATATGGCCCATCAATTCCTCTCCTAGGCATGTGTTGAAGAAAAATGAACACATATGTTTGAACAAAAATTTGTACTCGAATATTATAGTAGTGTTATTAATAGTAGCCAAAAATGAAAATAAACAAAATGTCTCTTAATGGATGAATAGATAAACAAAAAGTGTTTTATCCATACAATGGAATATTATTTGGCGAATGAAGTATTGGTACATGCTACAACATGGTTGTCCCTTGAAAAAAATTATGCTGAGTGAATGAAGTCAATCACAAGATCATATGTAATTCCATTCATTTGTAAGTCCTAAATAAGGTAATATATAAAGACAAAAAGTAGATTAGTGATTCCCAAGGCTGGTGATTGGAGGAGGAAGATGGCAATATTGGCAGTGATGGCAAAAGTATAAAAAATTTGTTTTTGAGGTGACGAAAATGTTTAAAAATTGACTTGGTCATGATTGCACACACCTGGGAATTACTGAAAACTGTTGAATTGTACTTTACATGGGTTGCACTGTATATTATGTACATTTTATCTCCATTAGGCTGTTCATACAAATAAATAAATGCATTAAAAGTTTTGCAGTCCAATCACTTAGGCATGTAAGGGTTTCTAGAGTAGGTCATACATCCATCACCTCACATAGTTACTGTGTATCTTTGGGGGTGGGGGATGAGAACGCTTAATCCACTCTTAGCAAATTTTAAGTATACAATAAGTATATGTATATCAAATCATGTTGTAATCTTTAAATATAGACAATTTTATTTGTCAATTATACCTCAATAAAACTGGTGCGAAAAAAGAATTTAAGGTGCATTCCTAGTTTATATAACGATTTATTGTTTTTCTTATATCAGTGAAAAAGGGAATCAGTTGTCTTAGGGTTATTATAGTCATTTACATTTCAGAGTTCTCTGGGGACAGAGGTAAAAACTGATGTAAATTAAATTTCCTTCCAGTGTGAAATGTAATGAACACATCTCGCACCCTGTGGTTAGACTGAGAAGAGTCCTTGCGCCCAGGCTGGAGCTCTGGGTTCCAACTTCCCACCAGAGCCAAGTGCTCTGGATTCTTTCCGTTAAGTGACTGGGGGTGGGGAAGGGATGAGGGAAGGCTCATTGCTGTCAAGGATCAAAGTTTGAAATGAAGCCAGACTGTGTTACAGATGGTGAGGTCACATTGTCTGTGTTTCCAAACAAGGTTCACAGTTCCATCAGTGGTCTGACAGCTTTGCACCAAGCCCTTGCCCCCTAGAGGACACAAGAGCCTCTTGTTCCAGTGTCACCTGGCCAAGTTGCCTTCATGTTCTGCACTTACTTGCTCCATTTGGAAACTCAAGAATTTCCTGTGCACACCTGTGCCCATATGTTCACGAAGAGCTGGGCAAATACAGTACCGTTAGCCCCAGGCCAGACAAAAGTTCTGTTTCAAGTCTGAGTCTCGGGTCCCCCTAAGGGCCGTCACTCAGGCTCGAGAAGGCGCGCCATTGTTAAGCTGTCCAATCAGAGGTGCTTCTGGGGCAGGTGGGTGGGGCGAGACACCGCATGGGCGTGGACTTCCCAGCTACCTTCAGGCCTGGCTAGGGAATGTGCGTCGCCTGTCATTAACGGTCCCTGATGGCTCTGTTGTACTTTCTGTGGCGATGTGATCTACACGGGTAGTGGTAGTTTAGGCAGGACTCAGGGAAACGCAGGAAACCAAAAAATGGTGAGTGTGCGGGGCCGGGTTCGCAGACGGGGACGAGAGGCTGGTTGGAACCGGCTGGAACCGGCTGGAACCAGCTGTGGTGGGACCCGGCCTCCCCTCGGTGAAGTCGGGAGTCTGCACACCGGAGTGCGTCGGGGGCACCGCTGAGACCATAGTCCTCCCCGGCTCGCATCGTGGGGACTGGGCGGGTAGCGGGCGACTTCGGCCCCGGAGCCTCTTTGGGCAGTTCTGCGCCCCTAGTCCCGTGTCTCCCCAGATGGTGTGGTGACCACGGGGAGGGTCATCAGTAGGCAATCGTGACTCCGTCTACGCGGCTCGTGCGCGGGAGGAGCTGTGGTCTGTGGGGTCCCCGGCTCCTTTCAACCCAGGGGTCCCGTTTTTTTGCCCGAGTTTTTCACATTTGGGAATGCAGGATCTCAAATCCAGGACCCTGTTCCCCCAGATTGGCTATTCCTAGGAGTGACAATAAACTCCTAAATTTCCAGATCCGACCTCGAATTCCCAAAGCCAACTTCCCTTCTGCGACTCACAGCATCATTATCAACTCTGTCCTCTGGGTGCATTTCAACCAGACTCAATATTTTAATTGTTTATTTTTTAGCAGAATCATTTTAGCGGAATGCTCTGTCCTAAAAGATTTCTATTTTTGCTTTTTTTTTTTTTTCATGAGAAGAAAGCCTAGAATAACCACCTGGATGGAATACGTTGTATGAAATACCCGTTCCTCCTGCCCTGGGCACAGAAGTCCTATGGGAAGTCCTTTGGGTTGAGGCTCCTCTTTGGAAACTTTCCTGGGTGATCTGTCCTGTCAGCACTGTCCCTCCTGGGTTTGTCACTTGAAAACATGTATTGACGTATTTAAGTATACGTATTTAAGAAACATATAATGACGTATCATTTTTTTTCAATAGGAATAAAATGTGTTTAATCAGTAGAGCTTGAAAGACAGTGTAAAATCCTTCCAAAGAGGCACGAAAGAGGTGACTTCCGACAAAGTATTCTAGTATTACATTCCGTTTTTATAGAGTTCTTTCACTTCTTTCTGAGCAGGTGTAGTGAGTTTCTGAGGTTTTATTTTCGGTGCTTTCAAATACAGTTCCAGGCCTTAGCATTGCAGAGCAGAATTGTTCAAGTAGATTTCTGGAGAAAAGGTAATGATCCCTGGAAATGGGGGTGCAACTGCATAGGGGTGGGTGGGGGTGGGTGATGATGCCCATTCTGAGGTTGTGGTTGTGGGTCTTTGCATTCCAGGGATAATTTGTGCACAGTGAGATGATCTGTGACGATCAGGTGTTCTGTCTGGTGGACAAAGGGTTTATGAATTGGGGAGTTCATTTGGGTCAGAATCTTAAACTGAATCAGGCTGAGTTTCCTCACTGTGACAATGGAAGCCTGAAGGAGGGAGCACTTCCATGCTTACAAGAGAGAGAGTGTGTGTGGAGCGGTCAGAGTTCGTTCCTGGGGCTGCTCTGGTGTCCCTCTCTCCTTCCCCAGGGACTGACCCATTCCAGGGGTTCTGTCTCAATCCGTGTCTAGACACCAAGTTTGTGATTATGTTCACCTTTCTGAATGTGGGTTTCCTTCTGAACTGTAGGAAAGCCAGCTGCTTATCTGTTTTGATTCCAATAATTTGTATTCATTTTCGTTGTATTTCTTTAACCATTGAATATTACAGACATTTCATTCTCATTTCCATTATATTTTATGTTTTAAACCTGGGCTTTTAAAATATAACTTGACTGAGAGATATACAGTGTGAATAAGGCAAGATTGTGGAAATTAATAGAGTTTGGTTCCATTCAGGCAAGAGAACCTGAAGATATAAGATGGATATTTTTAAGTTCTCACGGGCTTACTCCATTTTCAGGTCAGTTTTTGTATGTCCATATGCCTAGAGAACTTTTGCACTTGAAAATCTATACTATTCCTAAGGCAAATGAATCTGTATTTCAATGGATGTGAGAAAAAAGCAGTTGATTTTTTTTCATTGCTAAAAGGAAAATAACTCAAAACTTACGGAGACCTTCGAATTTTCTAGTTCATTTCAATACTTAATTGCAAATCCCTAATGTGATGTAATATGTTATTATTTCTGAAAATATTCCCAGTGTGAAATACAGTGGATGGACAAACTATTATAATTACTGCCCCTTCTCCTTTTTATCAGAAAGGGATTTGGGAGTTTTTGATGGTATGCATTTTTTAGTGATTAAAGGATTAAATCTTGGAGTGGTGTTCTGTGTAGAAAAGTTAAAATCAAATTAATTTTAAAACATAAAAGTTAATTTAAAGTAATAATTAAGCATAGGAAATATGATTATAGAAAATACAAATATTTTCTCATTAAAAAAATATTTTTTTAATTGGGGAACAGTGTGTTTTCCAGGACCCATCAGCTCCTAGTCAAGAGGAGCTGTTTGTTTGTTTTTTCAATCTTGTTGTGGAGGACGCAGCTCACTGGAACCATGTGGGAATCGAACTGGTGACCTTGGTGTTATGAGCACTGCGCTCTAACCAACTGAGCCAACTGCACCCCCCATCTCCTTATTTTAAATAAGTAATGCGTTGGAAGGTCTCTCAGACAGGAATCTAACTTAAGAAGACTTCCTGCCTACATATCCTGGTCCACTCTAGTACTCTAAGTATAGCCACCCTCGAAACAATCGTTTTAATCTCTTCTAGATCATGCCATTAGTGTTTCTTTACATAAAAACAAGACAGTGTAAATGCCTCTTTTCTTACCTATGTTTCTTCTTGTAATGAGTACTCTGGTATTTGATGTTTGTTTACTGAGGCCTTAAGCCGCACCCCTCCCTTTCCCCCTCCTGCTTCTTACCTGTCAGGCTGATGAGAAGCCTGGAGGCTCCTGCACTGGGAGCTGCTGCTCCCTGGGGAGCCCTCCTGTGAGCTGTGCTTCCCTGCGCTGTATCGTGGACCCACCCAGCCTGGTGTCTGTATACAGAGGACTCTGAGTTGACAGTTTTAGTTATTCCTTTGAGAGCATGAATATGGGAATGGGGCTCTCCTTACGGTGGTTTTGGATCCATGTCTTGGTTGGAGCCTCTGTGAGTTTAGAGTGAAATTGTAACTAGGCTGAGTTCTCCTTGATATTAGGGTGGGTCTTGGAGGTGTATTAGGATGATTACACCCTGTGAGTGAGGTGAGCCCGTCAGATGGTTACTCCTTAAAGAGGTGTTTTGTTTTATTTTCTCTCAGTTTAAAAAATTTTTTTAATTTACTTTTTATTAAAGTATGGTTGACATCATATTTATATTAGATTCAAGTGTACAACATAGTGATTTTACATTTATGTATTTTACAATGTGATCACCAAAATAAATATAGTAACCGTCACCATAGAAAATTATTACGATATTATTGACTGATTTTCCCTATGCTGTAAAATTATAACCTGGTGACTTATTTATTTTATAAGTGGAAGTCTGGACCTCTTATTCCTCTTCACCTTTTTCACCCATCCCCCTAAACCCTCCGCCCCCCCTTTTTTTCTGGTAACTATTAGTTCTTTGTTCTGTGAGTCTGTTTCTTTTGTTGTTATTGTTTGTTTTGTTTCTTTAGATTCCACATACTCATATAAGTGTAATCATGCGATATTTGTCTTTTCTTGTCAGACTTTTTACTTAGCATAAAGTCTCTAGCTCCATCCATGTTGTTGCAAATGGCAAGATTTCATTCTTTATTATGGCTGAGTAATATTCCATTGTCAATATTTCCTTTATCTTCGGGTAAAGAAAGAAGTCATTGGGGGGTCAGATCAGGTGAGTAGGGAGGGTGTTCCAATGCAGTTATTTGTTTACTGGCTAAAACTACCTCACAGACAGTGCCGTGTGAGCTGGTGCATTGTCATGATGCAAGAGCCATGAATTGTTGGCAAAATGTTCAGGTCATTTTCATCTAACTTTTTCACACAGTCTTTTCAGCACTTCCAAATAGTAAACTTGGTTAACTGTTTGTCCAGTTGATACTAATTCATAATGAATAATCCCTCTGATACCAAAAAAAAGCTTAGCAACATCATTGCAACAAGTTTGTGAACATAATGGTCAGACCTCAAATAGAGAACAAACTGCTGGTTGCCAAAGGAGGAGGCTACGGGATGGGCAGAGAAGTGGAAGGGGATTAAGAAGTACAAACTTCTAGTTATAAAATAAGTCATGGGAATGTAATATACAGCATAGGGAATAGAGTCAATAATATTGTAATGACTATGTGTGGTGACAGATTGTTACTAGACTTATTGTGATCAATTTTTAAGGTGTATAAACGTTGAATCACTATGTTGTACACCTGAAATGAATATAATGTATATCAACTATAATTAAAAATAAATTTTACAAAAGTAGTGATGGTAGGCATCATGTCTTGTTCCCGATGTTAGGGGAAAAGCTCAGCTGTTTACTGTTGAGTATGTTAGCTGTGGGTTTTCATATGTGGCCTTTATTATATTGCTAGATGTTCTGTCTAGTTTCATTTTGTTGAGAGGTTGTTGTTTTTTTAAATCATGAATGGATGTTGTATTTTGTCAAATGCGTTTTTTGTATCTATTGAGATGATCATGTGATTTTTATCCTTTGTTCTGCTATTGTGGTGTGTTTTGTTGATTGATTTGTGGATATTGAAACATTTTTGCATCTCTGGAATAAATTTTACTTGATCAGGGTATATTATCCTTTTAATGTATTGTTGAATTCAGTATGCTAATATTTTCTTGAGGATTTTTACACCGATGTTAATCAGGGATAGTGATCTATCATTGTTTTTATAGTGTCTTTGTGTGGTTTTTGTATCAGGGTAATTAATGCTAGCCTTGTAGAATGAGTATAGAAATGTTTCTTTCTCTACGAGTTTTTGGAATACTTTAAAAAGTATAGGTAATAATTCTTCTTTAAGTATTTGGTAGAATTCATCAGGGAATCTGTTAGGTCCTGGACTTTTCTGTAAATATCTATGAAATTTGTTGGGGTTTCTTTCATTACTGATTAAATGTTGTTACTAGTTATCAGTTTGTTCAGATTTTCTGTTTCTTCCTGATTTAGTCTTGGAAAGATGAATGTTTCTAGGAATTTTATCCATTTGATCTTGGTTGTCCAGTTTGTTGGTGTATAGTAGTTCATAGTATTCACCTATGATTATTTGTGTTTCTGTGATATTGGTTGTATCTTTTCTTTCATTTCTGATTTTATTTGGGCTTTTTTTTCTTGATGAGTTTGGCTAAGGGTTTATTAACTTTATCTTTTCAATGAAGCAGTCTTAGTTTCATTGATCTTTTCTGTTGTTGTTTTTTTGTTTTTGTTTTTTTTGGCTCTACTTCATGTATTTCCACTCTGATCTTTATTTCCTGCTACTAACTTTGGGTTTTGTTTGTTCTTTTTATTATAATCCTTTTCAGTGTAAGTTTAGGTAGTTTATTTGAAATTTTAATTTTGTTTCTTGAGGTAGGCCTGAATCACTGTAAACTTTCCTCTTACAATTGCTTTTGCTTTGTCACATAGATTTTGGAATACTGTGTTTTTATTTTCATTTGTTTCAGATATTTATTTATGTTTCTTTGTTAACCTCTTGATAATTTAGTGGCATATAGTTTCACCTCCATGTGTTTGTGTTTTTTCCACTTTTCTTTTAATTGTTTTCTAGTTTCATACTGTTGTGGTCAGAAAAGACACTTGATATGGCTTCAATTTTAAATGTATTGAGACTTCTTTTGTGGTGTAACACGTGACCTATCCTGGAGAATGTTCCATGTGCACTTGAAAAAGAATGTATATTCTGTTATATTTGGATGGGATTTTCTGTAAATATTTATTAAGCCCATCTGGTCTAATGTGTCTTTTAAGGCCAATGTTTCTTTGTTGGTTGTCTGTTGGGATGATGTGTTTATTTATGTAAGTGGGTTGTTAAAGTCCCCTACTACTATTATTATACTATCAATCTCTACCTTTATGACTGTAATTTTTGTGTTATGTATTTAGGCACTGATGTGTTGGGTGCGTAAATGTTTACAACTGTTACATCTTTTTATTGGATTGATTCTATTATCATTATGTAATGGCCTTCTTTGGCTCTTATTAGAGACTGTTTTAAAGTCTATTTTGTTTGATGTAATTATTCCTACACCAGCTTTCTTTTCAGTATTTGAATGAAATATCTTTTTCCATCCCTTCAATTTCAGTCTGTGCGTGCCTTTAGATCTGAAGTAATTCTTTGTAAGCCAATATATGTGGCTGTTTTTATCTGTTCAGTGACTCTGTCTTTTGATTGGAGAATTTAGGCCACTTACATTTAAAGTAATTATTGATGGGTATGGACTTATTGCCGTTTTATTAACTGTTTTCTGATTATTTTTGCAGTTCTTCTCTGTTCCTTTCTTCTCGTGCATTGGTGACTTTCCTTAGTGTTATGTTTGGATGCATTTCTCATTTATTTGGGGGGTACCTGTTACAGGTTTTTGGTTTGTGGTTATCATGAACCTCACATATAACCTGTGTTTATAGCCTGTTTTAAGTTGATGGTCGTTAAGTTCAACATATTCTAAAAGCACTACATACTTTATTCGTTCCCCCCGTATATTTTATTTTTGACATTATGTTTTGCATCTTTGTGTGTGTATGTGTATGTCCTTAATTAATTACTATAAGTACATATGATTTTACTATTGTCTTTTAACCTTCATACTAGCTTTATAATTAGTTGATCTACTTTTACTATATGCTTACCTTTACCATTTACTTTTTTTTTTTTTAAGATTTTATTGGGGAAGGGGAACAGGACTTTATTGGGGAACAGTGTGCACTTCCAGGACTTTTTTCCAAGTCAAGTTGTTGTCCTTTCAGTCTTAGTTGTGGAGGGTGCAGCTCAGCTCCAGGTCCAGTTGCCGTCTTCTAGTTGCAGGGGGCACAGCCCACCATCCCTTGCGGGAGTCAAACTGGCAACCTTGTGGTTGAGAGGATGCGCTCCAACCAACTGAGCCATCCGGGAGCTCAGCGGCAGCTCAGCTCAAGGTGCCGTGTTCAATGTTAGTTGCAGGGGGCGGAGCCCACCATCCCCTGCGGGACTCCAGGAGTTGAACCGGCAACCTTGTGGTTGAGAGCCCACTGGCCCATGCGGGAATCGAACCGGCAGCCTTCAGAGCCAGGAGCATGGAGCTCCAACCGCCTGAGCCACCGGGCCGCCCCTCTTGAGACTTCTTTGATTCCATGGATTATTTAGAAGTGTATTGTTGAATGTCCACATACTGGGTTTTCCAACTATCTTTCTGTTATTGATTTTTAGATTAATGTCTGTGTGGTGTGAGAATATATTTTGCATGATTTCTGTTATTTTTAATTTGTTAAAGTGTTTTTAATATCCCACAGTGTTTTCTGTTGGACTAATATCTACCACTGTTTTTACATTTTTCTATTTGTTACCTTTGTTCACTTTCTCTTTTGTCTTCCACCTTTTCCTACCTTATTTGATTTTATTTGAGCATTTTCCCTGATTCTTTCATTTTCTATTCTCTTAGCAATCAATTACACATATTTTTAAACTTTTTTGGTGCTTTCCATTGAATTTTCAGTATACATTTACAACAAGGTCACCTTCTCTGTCAAGTCACACTGTATCACTTCACTGATTATTCAAGTGGCTCATACCACACTATTCCCAGTCCCTTCTACTGTGTCCCTTGTCACATTGCTGCCATTTATTTTACTTATTTATAAGCACATAATTACTAAATACATTGTTGGATTATATTATTTTAAAGAAAATATCATTTGTTATATTATGATATGAAACAAAATGTATTTTGCCTTCACTTATTCCTTTTCTAATTCACCACCTTCATTATTTACATTCTTTCTTATGAATTTTTGAACGTTTCTTTCAGAGTTGGTGTAGTCATGACAGATTCCCTCAATTTTGTCTAAGAAAGCCCTACTTTATTTTTGAAGGATAATTTTGCTTTACGCAGAATTATTGGAGAGTGGTGTTTCTCTTTTAAAACTATAAAAATTAGTGTTTTGTTGTTTTGTTTTGTTTTGTTTTGTTTTGTTTTTTGCCACATCTACTACAAGGATGAAGACCATTCAGATTGTAGACATTCCAGAAAATGTGGACATCACTTTGAAGGGACGCACAGTTATTGTGGAGGGCCCCAGAGGCACCCTGAGGGGGGACTTCAATCACATCAATGTAGAACTCAGTCTCCTTGGAAAGAAAAAGAAGAGACTCTGGGGTGACAAATGGTGGGGAAGTAGAATGGAACTGGCTCCTGTCCACACTATCTGTAGTCATGTACAGAACACGGTCAAGGGTGTTACCCTGGGCGTCCCTTACAAGATGAGGGCTGTGTGTGCTCACTTCCCCATCAACATCGTCATTCAGGAGAATGGTTCTCTTGTTGAAATCAGACATGTTTGGGGTGAAAAATACATCCACAGTGTTCAGATGAGGTCAGGTGTTACTTGTTCAGTATCTCAAGCCCAGAAAAATGAGTTAATTCTTGAAGGAAATGATATTGAACTTGTATCAAATTCAGCTGCTTTAATTCAGCAAGCCACAGCAGTTAAAAATAAGGATATCAGAAAAATTTTAGATGGTATTTGTGTTTCTGAAAATGGAACAGTTCAGCAGGCTGATGAATAAGATCTAAGTTGTCCAGCTATAGAAACACCAAGATGTTGAGTGATTCCTCAAACTTATTTGTGATATTTTAAAGATACAATAAAAGTCATGTATTGAAAAAAAATTAAATAAAACTATAAAGATTCCACAAGGGAAAAGCAGTGCTTGTCTATAAGAATATTGTCATTCAGCCAGCAGCATCTGATGATTTTTAATGGCCTGGGGAACTTTAGGATGATGTGGCCAGCTGGACCTTGCTAAAACTGGCATTGCCATAGGCCTTCTAGACTCTCGTATTTGGTGATGGCAATAGAACAAAAAGCTTTTAGTCTTTAGTATGTATTTATTCACTGAAACCTCATGCAGATGTGACCCTCTGTCTCATGGAGTACTCTAAATAATAAGGGAGAAGAAGAAAAATTTTTTTCACATGGAATTGGTCATCTTAAAACGATAATGTTTGTTTCATTTTCATAGCATTTCTGTTTGTCCCAACATGCTGTGAACCCTGCCTTTAGAAGAATTACATAAAATATAGTATGATCATGGTAAAAATGTGTACATAATTTCCATGTGTTCATGATGGTATTAAATTTATGAGGAAGTAATTGTGGACAGAGTGTAAGTTTCTAATGACCAGTCGTAGGATAAATGTTTGGAAATGAGACAGTCATATGTAGCCTTCCTGTAAATGGAGTATAGATGTCTAGAGCAGTCAGTCTTGTGAATTTTACTATACACTTATTTGTGGTATTTTAGGACTCAGTGGCCTTTGAGGATGTGGCTGTGACCTTCACCCTGGAGGAGTGGGCTCTGCTGGATCCTTCACAGAAGAAGCTCTACAGAGATGTGATGCGGGAAACCTTCAGGAACCTGGCCTCACTAGGTAAGGATGACAAGTTACCTTCACTTTGTCAATTAGAGAACAAGGGTTTCTTACCCATTAACATTTTTCTAACTTGTAATGTGGGAAGGGAGGCCATTGGTCAATAAACTGGGCATGGTCACAGCTCATCATAGAACTAGAATGTGTGATATTTATAAAATTTCTAATACTTTGGAATCATATTTCTTCGTCTTCATTTTAGGGAAAAAGTGGGACGATCATGACATTGAAGAACAGTACAAAAACCAGGGGAGAACACAAAGGTGAGTCACACAATAGAAAACAGTATCTCAGGTGAGAAACCTGTTATGCTGTGGAATTTTAAAAAGAATCAACCAAAACTACTTGTGCTTCAAATTAATTACTTTCAGGAATTTTTCACCAAATTGCTTTTTTATATATGACATAAATGTTCAGTGTTTGCAAAATAGTTTACATGGAATAGTTTACATTAATGAAGCCAAATGTGAATGTCACTGTTTTGATAATAGCAAGGCTGAAGTTGTCTTCCAGAGCAATTCAGTGTATTCAATGTCCAACAATTTAGACAAGGCAGAAAACGTATACTTTGCTGTAAGTCATAAAAATGCAGTTCGAATATTCTAATAAATATAGAATCATTAACAAAGAAATCATTAATATTGTGCTTTTTGTTTTTTATAGATGTCATACGGTAGAGAGACTCTGCGAAGGGAAAGAGAGTAGTCAATGTGGAGAAAACTTCAGCCTTACTCCAAATCTCAATCTGAAAAACAAAACTCTTCCTGGAGTAAAACCATGGGAATACAGTGTGTGTAGAAAAGTCTTCACACTTGAACCATCACATAACAGGGACATCAGATGTCACACTGGACACAAGCCCTCTGAGTATCAGAAATATGGAGAGAAGCCATATAAGTGTAACATATGTGGGAGAGCCTTCAATTATATTCAGTTTTCTGAAACACATGAAAGAAATCCCAAAGGAGATAAATCGTATAAATGTGAGGAATGTGGGAAAGCCTTCATGTGCCTCAAAAGCCCTCAAAGAGACATGAGCACGCATTCTGTAGATGCTCCTTATAAATGTAAGGTGTGTGGGAAAACCTTTACTTCTTCAACTTCACTTCAAATATGTGAAAGAACCCACACAGGAGAGAAGCCCTATCAATGTAAACTCTGTGGAAAAGCCTTCCGATATTATAAAAGTTTTCAAAGACATGAAAGGAATCACCCTGGAGAGAAACCCTATGAATGTAAAAAATGTAATAAAGCCTTCAGATATCCCAGTCATCTTCAAATACATGAAAGAACTCACACTGAAGAGAAACCCTATGAATGTAAGGAGTGTGGAAAGGCCTTCAGATCATACAGTTCTTTACAACCACACGAAATGACTCATACAGGAGAGAAACCCTATGAATGTAAGGAATGTGGAAAAGCCTTCAGATATTACAGTTCCTTGCAAATACATGAAAGGTCTCACACTGGAGAGAAGCCCTATGAATGTAAAAAATGTAATAAAGCATTCAGTGCTCCCAGTTGTCTTCGAAAACATGAAAGAATTCACACTGCAGACAAACCCTATGAGTGTAAGGAATGTGGGAAAGCTTTCAGATTTTACAGTTCCTTACAAACACATGAAAGGACACACACAGGAGAGAAACCCTATGAATGTAAGCAATGTGGAAAAGCCTTGAGATATTATAGTTCCTTACAAATACATGAAAGGATACACACAGGAGAGAAACCGTATGAATGTAAGGAATGTGGAAATGCATTCAGATGTAACAGTTTCTTAAAAATACATAAAAAATCTCACACTGGAGAGAAACCCTATGAATGTGAAAAATGTAGTAAAGTATTCAGTACTCCTAGTAACCTGCGAATACATGAAAGAACTCATACTGCAGAGAAACCCTACAAATGTAAGGAGTGTGGAAAAGCCTTTAGATATTATCGTTCCTTACAAACACACGAGAGGACTCACACAGGAGAGAAACCCTATGAATGTAAACATTGTGGTAAAGCCTTCATTTGTCGCACCACCATTCAAAGACACATGAAAATGCATACTGGAAACACACCTTATCAATGTAAGGAATGTGGGAAAGCATTCACCTGCCTTAGTTTGTATCAAAGACATGAGAGGACTCACACTGGAGAGAAACCCTATGACTGTAAACAATGTGGTAAAGCCTACAGAGATCACAGTTCCTTACAAAGACACGAAAGGACTCACACTGGAGAAAAACCCTATGAATGTAAGGAATGTGGAAAAGCCTTCGTTTGTAACAAAATTTTTCGAATACACATGATGAGAGTGCACACTGCAGAAAAACCATATAAATGTGAAGAATGTGGGAAAGCTTTCAGTCATCCCTATTCTTTTCGAAGGCATGAAAGGACTCACTGGATAAAAACTCATGAATGTAAATAGTGTGCAAAGACTTCAGTTGGCTCACCTCCTTACATGTGAAGACTCCCACAGAAAAGAACTGAAAATGTAAATAATACGAGAAAGATTGACATAAGTTAATGTAGTTACAATGTTCTAGAAAACTTTCAAGATTAAAGGGTTGTTATTAAAATTGTAAATTAATTGTGTTTACCAGGTTTCTTTCATTAAGTGAATCATTGGACATGGAATTTTTACCACAATAGACCCTTGAAAAATGCAGGGGTTAGAGGTACCTACTGCCCACACAGTCAAAAATTTGTGTATAATTTAAGCCAGTCCTCTGCATAAATGAATACCAAGTTGAAGATCAAAAATACAGTTTGACCCTTGGACAGTACAAGTTTGAAACTGCACAGGTCCATGTTTTAAATTCCATGTAAAAGTGGACCTGTGCATTTCAAACTCGTGGTGTTCAACATTAATTATGATTAATTTTAGAATTAAATATTGAGGTGAAATAATTCTGCAAGTTGTCTTTCAACAATGGCATAACATAAATATGTAGTGATTTTTCATTAAATCAGTTAATAATATTGTCTCTACATTTTTTAATCTCTTTTTAAATTTGTCTCTTTACATTTTGAAGCCTGTTAGATCCATGGGTGAATTCAAGTTTATTTCCAATATGAATTAGGTTTAATTTTTTTTTATGATGCTTTATTTGTTTTGTGTTAAAGGGCCATTGAAAATATTTGTTGGGATTTTCCTACTGGTTTTGTGATAGTTCCTTGGTATCCCTATTCCATTATATATTTTCTCCCTTTCTTACTGACAAAGCTCCTTTTGTGGAGTGATGGGTATTAAATACTTTTTCCATTTTCCATTCTAATAAACAGTTGGAATAAATGTTTAAATATATCAAGTTTTTGAAAGATTTTAGTTTCATGTGAATTACTATTTTCATATTTGGGTCTTTGGTTTTTGTTGTTTCTTCTGACTGACGGTGAATATCTTTTGATTTAAGAAGAGCCCTGTGATAGGCCAAAAAAAAGTGAGAGAGAGCTGGAAATACCACCCCTGTGGGTAATGATACCCCTGTGGGTAACGTTGCTGTAGAGGGCGCAGCTCACTGGCGCATGTGGGAATCCAGCGGCTACCTCGGTGTTAGGAACACTGTGCTCCAACCACCTGAGCCACTGGGCTGCCCCTGAACCTTGATTTTTATGTGTTCCACTCTTCTTTCCACAACTGTAGGATCCTTCTTGGGAAGAATTGAAAGACTGCGAAGAAGGACTCAGTCCCATCAGGCCTTTCTTGCAGCTCTATCTTAATAGAAAACACCCTCTAGGGTTGCATCTTCCTCATCTCATGCACATAAGGAGGAGTGAAGTGAGAGAGCTCCCAGGTCTGTCTGTGGGTTTAAATCAGGCTCCTCAGACAGACCTCTGGACGTAATGTGGTTCTGAAACAAAGGCATATCCCAGTTTTTTCCAGGTGGAAACTAATTCATGGGCATTCGCGTTATGTCTTTCCACGGCAATCCTGGGACCATTTCCAGCTGTATTTTCCCAGCTCAAGCCTACCGTTTGCCTGGCTGTTGGCAAACATCTTAAGAAATCCACACCTGTCCTACTCCAGTAAATTTCTCTGCAGCCCACCTGGGGGCTGTGAGCTGAGAGGGTGGAAGAAGCAGTGGTAGAACCCTGTCATGGGTACAGGCCCCTCAGCTTCAACAGCCCAGCCGTCTCATAATTACTTTCTCTGCTATTTTACTTACAAAGTACTTAAAAATTAACCAACTTTGAGTGAGAAAACAAAAGCTCCAGAATCTGACCAAGTAATAGTCACTCCATTAGTGTCTCCCTCTTCTGACTCCTATACCACGGAGGCTTTAGCATCTGCTTCTCATGCCTCCCAGAGTCTCTAAATCACCCATGATGGCCATAACTTGCCAAGGATATACTGATGCAAGAAGCTGACAACAGACACAGTCTTTCTGGAAATACAGCCTCTCACTGGCCCTGAGCTGATGGGTGATCCAATGTACCCAGCTATCCATGTTTTCCTTGGGTCATGAGTCAGGACCCCTCAGACTTGCTTCACCACAGAGGCCACCTCATTGAAAAGATTTTGGTACCCACAGGATAGAGCCAAAAATCGGAGTTCTGGTGTATCCCACCTACAGTGTGTTTCCCAGTCCTCTGATGGATGCCTTCGTCCTGGAGAAAATCACCCATGTTCTAGACACATTGGCCATTTGGGGAATCCTTTGAGATCACATGTGTGATTATGGACAGTGTGCCACCAAGACACCTAATGGACTCCAGTAGAGAGGTGCTACATTCTGTCCCCAGATCAAACAAGCCATCTGGACAAAAACACACAAGCATCAGCTCAGGTAGTCAAATTCTGGCACTCGTGCTAGCAGTGCAGGATGCCCTGGCCAAGAGTCAGCATCATCTGCACTTTCTCCAGATCCTTTGGCTACTGTCAGTTATCTTGTTGTCTGGTCGCACCATCGGCAACAGGAACTTTTCATCCAAGGTTGTCCCCTTTGGGATAAATGATTCTCTGATTGTGTTGCTCAGAATTACCCAAATACAAAGTATTATTCCTAAACCTTCACATATTAAACTTTAATCTTCAGAGGCTCATTTCAACCCTCAGAGTGGTAAGTTGATTTGATCATAAGAGATAAATTCATGCTGAAACCTAATGGTGTTAACCTTGGCCTTGTAAGCCCACATAATGTAAAATCATTGAGGAGCCTCTGCCCTAAATGTCTAGGCAGAAGCAAAGGAATTCCCTCCTCCTTTCCCATGGCTAATTTAGTGACTGGCCAGTGCTCTGACATAAGAAAACACACCTCTAGTAATGTAATCAATTAACTTAATTCCCAGGATGAGGAAGGCATCCCTATAGCTGATTTCAATACATTTTACAGGGCTCCTTACCCCCTCTGTGTGCTATTCGCTATGATCAGACCATGTTAGATACTCATATAGACATATCACTTATCCTATCTGAAGCCAAAATGCAGGACACCCCAATAAAATCTTTATATATACATATATATATATATATATATATATATATATATATATATGCAAAAGGAAAAGAAGTCCAATAACTAGCATTGTAGTTGCAACATATTCTGGAAAGGAAGAATTCTTGGGATACATTCCAAAACCACCAATTAATAAGGTGAACAAATTTCAATAGGACAATTAGCATGAGAAAGGGAATAAGGAGTAGTAATATTCCAAACATTTCCTGAAAGGTAGGCGTCTAAATTTCACAATGCACAAAAGTTTTGCAATTCAGGCTCATAGGCACCTAAGTGTATCCAGGTTAATTAATAGGTCTGTCACCTCACAATGTTATCGCGCGCGCGCGTGTTGAGAATGCCATGACCCACTCTTCTAGCAAATTAGTTATATAGTTCAGTATATGTATAGCAAACCATCACATTGTAATCTTTTAATATAATTTTGTTAGTTTCCAGGTAAATCTCAAATTTACAAAACGATGTATTGTTTTTTCCGGAACCGGCAGTGGTGGTCCTGGCCTACCCTGGGTCAATTTTGGAGTCTGCGGTGCGTCCCCTCCCGCACGTGGCGTGGGAGTTGGTTCCGCAGGCAAGACACCTAGCGTTCTCTCCCGTCACTGCGCGCTGTCGCTTCGACCCGAAGCCTCTCTGGGCAGCTCTTGCGCCCTCGGTTTTGCATTTCCCCAAATGGTGGTGCGGTGACCACGGGGAGGGTCCTCAGTAGACTATTGTGACTCAGTCTCCGGGGTTTGTGCGTGGAAGGAACTGTGGTCTGGGGGATCCGCAGCCGCTCCTTTCTCCCAAGGATGACCCGGTTTTTTTCCTGAGTTTTCCAACTGTGTGGGTAGCGGAGTCTCTGATCCACGACCCTATCCCCCAGCCTAGCGCTTCCTGGGACTGTCAGTCCCTAATTTCCAGATCTTCCTTGCATTCCTAAGCCAACTGCCCCTCTCCTAGTCACAGCATCGTCATCAAGTATTTGTCCTAGGAGTGCATTTCAAACTGACCCAAGACATTTTAATGTTTTTCTTTTTTCCATAGAGTTATGATGACTTTTTTAGAGATTTATATTTGTTGTGGATATTTTATATGAAATGAAAGCCAAGAATAACCACCTGAAACTTGTTGCTTGAAATCCTTGTACCTCTCCCCTCAGGATCTGCCCTGGGCACACTGTTCTTATGGGAAGTCCTGTGGGTGAAGGCTCCTGTTTGGAAGTTGTCTGGGTGTTGTGTCCTGTCAGCACTGCCCCTCCCTGGGTTCACCTTGATTTATTCACTAATTTAAGTTTACATTTTCAACAGGGGTAAAATATGTTGAATCATTCGAGTTTGACAGACAGTATAAAATAGGTCCAAAGAGCCAGACAGAAATGAATTTCAGAAAAAAATAAAATATTCCAAGATTACATTCCTTTTGTATAGCATTCATCTTTCACTCTTTGTTTCCCCAAACGTGTGTAGTAAATTTCTGAGGTCTGTTTTTCACTTTTGGGTGTTTTCAAATAAAATTCTGGGGCTGAGCCTTGCAGAGCAGAAGTGTTCGAGTATGATTAATTATTTACAAACTAAGTTCTTTTAGTAGAAAAAATAACTGACATTTTTTACCTGAAAGGAATAGGTTTTTGTTTTCTGGGTTTTATATTTGTTTGTTTTGATTTTTAGTTGAACTAGTAAAAGTGGCTTCCTTTCTACATGAATACTGGTTTTAAGTGACATTGCTGGATTGTTGAAACACTGTGTTTGTCACTTTTAAAATATCTATGGTGATCCAGAGCAATTCGGTGGGAAGCTGAGGCCTGTGCTCAGTGACCCAGGTTAATGCCCCTTGAGCTGCAAAGGGAAGTACTTGAAGGCCCAGTGGTTCTTCCTGGGGAGCCTCCCCTGCAGGTGTCCTTCCTGCTCACACCCACCGTGGAGGGGCCTTTACACTGAGAGAAGCTGCAGCCCTGGAGAGATGGGGGTGCAGGAGTACCCAGTGGGGAGTGACGCCCTTTCTTAGGTTTTACTTGTGGTTCCCCAGGCCTGTTTCTAGACATAGGTAGGAGTTTTGCATCCACAGTGCAGGTGCGCTCAGAGTGTAATTTGGGCACATTGAGAAAGTCCATGAAAGGAGTTCTCTGTCTTGGTTTAGGGTTCGTGAACTGGGAGTTAATTTGGGTCAGAACCTTACACTGAATTCAGCTGAGAGTTTCCTCACTGTGAGATGAAGCCCGAAAGAGGGAAGTTTTCCATTATTCCCGGGGGAGGAGGGTGTGGGAGCTCCCTGAGTTCATTCCTGGGGCTTCTCAGGTGTCCCTCCCTCCTTCCCCAGGGACTGACCCACACCGGGGGTTCTGTGTCATCCAGGAAAGTTTGGAATGTAGAACCTTCTGAAAGTGCTTTTCCTTCTGTGGAAAGCAGGCTGTTCATCTGAGCTGATTCCAATATTTGTGTTTCTTTCCTTTGGATCCTTTATTTACTGAATAATGCAGCCCTTTAGCTCTGGTTTCCCTGAGTACTGTGTAATTTTATTCCCTGTGAGAGAAATAACATTATTAGTTTCTTTGGCTTAAAAATGTAAGTTGATTGAGAAAGATATGTCGGTAAGGCAAGTAAATAGTGGAACTAAAGAGACTTTTTGTTCTAGTCTTTTGTTTCAGACTAGAGAACCTCAAGATGTGAGATGAATGTGTTTAAGTTCTCAAGTCCATTTTTCATTTTTACATCAGTGTTTGTAGGTGAGTGTTCCTACACCAAATTGAAATTTTAAAAGGTGGAAGTAATTGAATTTCTATTTTAATTTGATATGAGGAAAATTAATCAAAGCTTTTGAAAATCTGTGAAAATTTTACCGAGTTTAAGCAGTTAAACCCAAACCCAAATTATATCATAATATGCTACTTATTCCTGAAAATACCCCCAGATATAGGGGAAGGACAAAGTGGGATGCTACTTGTCCTTTTAGTTAGCAAGGGATTTGAAAATCCCTTGTGTCCCCACCTGGACGGGCTGAGGGCAGTCCAGGGCTCCCTCCTCTGGCACTGTCACCTTCCAATACACAAGCCCCTGCCTGTGAGCAGGACTGTTGCCCTGGCCCTGCCCCTGACAAGGATTCTTTGCTGGAACAACTTTAGTCAGCCTCTGAGCCTCCTCCCAGGCCTACCTGTGCACGTGCTTGTAAAACCTAGTTTTGGGAGGAACCCTGATGTCAGGTGAACCAGAATCCCCACCCTCCTTTCTCATCCCCCTCCATTATCTGATCAGGTTCCCCCTTCTGCACCATCTGGCGATGTCTGATCACCCAGGCCTGTCTGCAGTAAGAATCCTGTTAGGTCGGTTTAGCAGGAACCCCCAAACCCCTGATTTTTCTCTTCCTAATTTGCCATGCACTGACCCCTACCTGATCTCTAGACGTGAATTCCCACGTGTCTGTTTTTGTTGTTGTTGTTTGTTTATTTGTTTGTTTGCAAACAAAGATCACAGTTCTATTTGTGGACTCCCAACCTAGGCCAAACCCTCACCCTGGAGGAACTCAGACCTTCTGGTCCCAGTCTGGCCTGGCTTGGGCGTCCCTCTTGCTCTGCACAAGGGTGTCCCTCCATCTGGAAACTGACTCTGGAATGCCTTGTGCACTCCTGTGTCCCTGGGTTCAGAAAGAGGTGCGCGAACACCACTGTCCCTGTAGGACCAGGAATAAGTTTTGTTTAAAAACAAACGTTCTGGAAGGACAGGTCCCATCCACTTGCTGAAGCTGGTTCTGTTAAGCCATAAGACCTCTTGCCCAGGTTGTCACTCAGGAACAGGGAGGCGGGTCGTTGTGAACTGTCCAATCAGGGGAGCAGCAGGTGAGGTGGGTGGGGCGACTCTGCAAACCGCGTGGACGCCCTTGGCTGCGCTCCAGTTCGGGACTTACCTGCGGTTAACGGTCCAGTTCTCTCTACTGCAACGTCAGTCCCTCTGTGACTGCACCGGCTGCGGGATCCGGGGACCCCAGACGCCGGGAAATGGTGAGTGTGCGGGGCTGGGTGTCCCAGGACGAAGACGAGGGGCTCGTTGGGACGGACTGTGGCGGACGTGCCTTCCCGCCATCACCTCCAGAGGCTGCGGACCGGAGTCCCCCAAGGCTCAGATCTCAGTCCCTTCCGACTCACAGAGTGGTAGCCGGGCCGGCAATTGGAACCTGGGCGTCCTGTCACTGCGCGCGGCGACTTCGGTACCGGCCCTGGACCCTCTCTGGGCAGCTCTGCGCCCACAGCCCCGCGCCCCCAGACAGTGCGGTGATCACGGGCAGGATAGTCGGGGGACAATCTTGACTCGGGCTCCGGGGTTCGTGGGTGGGAGAACCTGTGGGTTGTGAAGGTCCCTAGTACCTCCTTTCTCCCCAGGGGGCGCCCGTTTTCTCCTGAGTTTTCCAAACATTTGGGAAGCAGGGTCTCAAATCCATGACCCTGTCCCCCCTTCCCATCTTCCTACGGGTGGCAGTAAATCCCTAAATTTCCAAGTCCCTCCCCGCATTCCCAAACGCCAACTCCCCTCTTCCATTCAAGCATCATAATCAACTATTTATTTGTCCTCCGTGCTTTTCAAACACCCAATATTTTAATTGTTTATCCTTTTCTCACAGTCAATAGATGGCTGTTTTAATGGGCTTTATTTTTTTGTCTGTGGATATTTCACATGAGAGAAAAGTAGCGAATAACCAACCTGGAACTATACTGTATGAAATCCCCGTTCCTCTCCCCACAGGACCTTCCCTGGGCACAGACGTCCTATGGGAAGTCCTTTGGGTAGAGGCTCCTCTTTGGAAACTTTCCTGGGTGATCTCTCCTGTCAGCACTGCCCCTCCCTGGGTTTGTCACCTTAAAAAGACTTATTTCCTTTTTTTCCCCCGTCTCCATTTTTCAACAAATGTAAAACGTATATAATCTACAGATCTTGAAAAGCAGTATAAGATATTGTCAAAGACGCATGAGAGGTATTATAAATTTCAGGAAAAAGTACAACATTCCATATTACATTGCATGTGTTAAAAGTTGTTTCCCCGGGCCGGTCTGGTGTCTCAGTTGGTTAGAGCGGGAGCTCTGGGCAACGGGCCTGCCGGTTCAATTCCCACATGGGTCAGCCAGCTGCGCCCTCCACAACTAAGATTGAAAAGGACAACAGCGTGACTTGGAAAAAGTCCTGAAAGTACTCACTTTTCCCCAATAAAGTCCTGTTCCCTTTCCCCAATTAAAAAAAAAAAAAATCTTAAAAAAAAAAAAGTTGTTTCCCCTTTTATTCCTCCTCTGAGCGGATTAGTAGTATTCTAAGGTCTGTTCTTTTATTTTGGGTGAATTCAGATGGATTTCTAGGGCTTAAACTTACAGGCCAGAAGTGTTTAAGTATGATTAATAGTTTATAAAGCAATTTATCATCATGGAAATAATAAACAGCTTTTTTTTTTTTCTTTTTTGGAATGCAATACATACTTGTAGGATTTTTTGTTCAGCCAGCAAAGTGCCTTACAATTTTCTTCCCTTTTTTCCAGGAAGACTGGGTTTGGGCATTTTTGCCAGATTGTTCAAACACTGGGTTTGTGTCAATTAAAATTTCTACGGTGGTCCAGAGCAAGTCCAGTGGGGAGCAGAGGCCTGTAGTCAATGACCCAGGTTAAGGCCCCTTGAGCTGCAAAGGGAAGTACTTGAAGGCTCAGTGGGGAGTCTCCCCTGCACGTGTCCTACCTGTTTACACCCACCTGGAGGGGCCTTTACTGCTCAGAGACCCTGCAGAGCCCTGGAGGGCTGGGGGTGCAGGTGCACATGTGTTGGGGGTAGGGCAGAGGGGTGGATACCCTTTCTGAGGTTGTGGTTTCTTAGGTTTACACATATTTAGACATTTCGTTTGAGTTTTGCATCCACAGTGTAGGTGCGCTGAGAGTGTCATCTGCACAGTGAGAAAGTCTGTGAAGATCAGGTGCGTTTATGATTTGAGAGTTCATTTGGGTCAGAACCTTACACTGAATCCAGCTGAGAATTTCCTTACTGTGAGATGAAGCCTGAGAGGGAGCCTTTTTATTGTTTCCTCGGGAGAGAAGGTGTGGGAGCTCCCAGAGCTCACTCTTCCGGCTGCTCACAGGTCCTTCTCCTCCTTCCCCTGGGACTGACCCACTCCAGAGGCTTTGTCTCAACCTGGAGAGTCTGGAATGTGGAACCTTCTGAAAGCAGCTGTTCTTTTGTCCTGTGGAAAGCAGACTGCTCATCTGAGCTGATTCCAATACTCGTGTTTCTTTTCTTTGGATCCTTTATCGACTGAATAGTGCAGCCCTTTGGCTCTGGTTTCCCTGAGCACGATGTAATTTTATTACCTGTGTTAGAAATAACATTTTTAGTTTCTTGGGCTTAAAAATGTAAGTTGATTGAGAAAGACGATGTTGTTAAAGCAGGTAATTAGTGGAACTAAATAGACATTTTGTTCCTTTCAGGCTAGAGAACCTCAAGATGTGAGATGAATGTGTTTAAGCTCTCAGGTCCATTTTTCATTTTTACATCAGTGTTTGTATGTGCATGTCCCTGGAGAACATTGAAATTTAAAAGGCTTAGGTAGTTGAATTTCTATTTTAATTCTTATGTAAATCTTTGAATATCCTACTATCATTGGGAGCATAACTGAAATCCCTATTGCGGTATAATATGCTACTTATTCTAAAAATAACACCAGTGTGAGATATAGGGAAAGAACAAACTAGGATGCAACTTGTCATTTTAGTTAGCAAGAATTTTGAAAATTTTTGTTTTGTGTGGTATACAGTTTTATAACCGTTAGTGTTTAAAGAAATTAAATTTTACAATGGTTTCTTATATACAAAAGTTAAAATTAAAGACTAATAGTAAAATGTGGTGTATATAAATTTCTCTGTTTATTTTAAATGAATCTGAAAGAAAAGTCTAACTTAAGATTCACTGCCCGTATATCTTGGTCCCTCCGGCCCTGTTACTCCAGCTACCCCCAAATACATTTTTGATTATTTACCAAACTTTCTGTTAGTGTTTATTTATATAAAAATGAGCCATGGAGAATGCCTGTTTTTCTTAGCCATGTTTGTCCTAGTAATGAGCACTCAGACTCCACATTGTTTGATATTTGCTGTGGCTTAAGCCTCCCGTTCCCTTTCCCATGTGTCCCCACCTGGACAGGCTGAGGGCAGTCCAGGGCTCCCTCCTCTGGCACTGTCACATTCCAACCCACGTGTGCACGTGCTTGTAAAATCCAGTTTTAGCAGGAACCCTGAAGCCAGGTGAACCAGAATCCGCACCCTCCTACCTCATCCCCCTCCATTATCTGATCAGGTTCCCCCTCCTGCACCATCTAGCGATGTCTGATCACCCAGGCCTGTCTTCAGTAAGAATCCTATTAGGTCGGTTTAGCAGGAACCCCCAAACCCCTGATTTTTCCCTTCCTAATTTGCCATGCACTGACTCCCACCTGCTGTCTGGCTGTGAATTCCCACTTGTCCTTGCTGTACTCAGAGGGGAGCCCGATCTCATTTTTCCCCATTGTGAAATCCCACCACAATGGTCTGTATACCTGTTGCAATGGTTCTGATAAAACCTGCCTTAAACCATCTTTGACAAGTGGCACTGAATATTTTTTTTCTACAGTACCCTCCAGCCATAAGATCCCAGTCCATTCTTTTTTTTTTAACTCTCTCAAGCCATTTCAGAGCTGCTTGAGAGGCGCCCCCCCCCTCCCCCCGGCAACCTACCCCCATACCTCAATTATGTGAATCATAGCCTTTTCCTAACCTCTGTGTGTGGGGCGGGGGCACTATGCAGGTGACCATAACACTTGGCACTGGGAGCAGCATGTCTCAACGTGACCACCTACCTGGGACTGTCTTCTCTTGCTCTGACTTGCTCACCTGCTCTGCTGCCTGATGGCAGCCGCACTGTGGGCTGCTGGGTGCTGGGGAGCTGGTGCTGTGAGCTGTGCTGCCCCATGGGGCAGTGTTGACCCCACCAAATCCCAGTGCTATGTGCAGTCGACCAGAGCAGGCAGTTTCAAGAATTTCTAGGCATTTGGGAGCAGGCATATGGGGTCAGTCCTCTTTAAAGAGGTCATGGCTCAGTGTCTTTGCCAGAAATTATGGATATGTCAAAGTTGTGACAGAGGCTGAATTGGCCCGGACATACCCTGGGGATTGTGGTGGGAGAGGGTGACCACACCCTGTGCAAGAGGTGGGCCCATGGGGTGGTCACTCCTGAAAGAGTAGTTATTAAAAAAAAAAAGAAGAAAAAAAAAAAAGCTGAGGGGATAAGATAAGATGGCTGGCTGATCTACATAATACCAGAGGGCTCCCCAGGTTCCTTCAGTGCCTCTGCTGCTGCTGCCCTGCCTCTACTGCAGCCCATATCCTGACCCTCGGGGCTATTGGGAACAACACCCATGGCCTCACTGGGGCAGGATGAAGGCATTAGTTCAAACCTGACTACAGGTTAGGTTCTTATACTCTATAAAGCAACCAGTTGTCATAGGGCAGACTTCCAACTTGATGACACTGATTTGAGGCCCTTGAAGGAAAAAATATAACAATACGAGTGTAAAGAAGACACCCTCCCTGAAATATGTTTAGGAACTTAAGATCAAAACAAAACAGGGAAGACAGGAGGGAGGGAACAAGAAAAAAAAACCACTGAAACAAAGGTCTACAATTTGATCAAGTTGAGTATCTAAAAGATACTCAAAGAATTATACAGCAGAAAAGATCAAGGGGCAGTGTTTGGTTTGGGGGCCTCTATAACATGGGTTCTGAATAATTTTGCCATCCGTTGTAATGCACAAACCCTCATGCAAATAATCAATACTAGCTCTCAAATTATAGTTTTATTGGGCTCACACTAAATATAAACAAGTTATCCCTAATAATGTTAAGGGACTTACTAAATATAAATTAGGGGACAAAAGTGTATGTCTCAGCTTAACCATCAGACAGCTCTTCTCTTGCCTAAATTACACTTGCCTAAATTACACTTCCAAATTGACTTCACAAAAAGGGACCCCACAGCTCTTACCCCCCAGCTTAGTTACATAATATGGCTCAATATATATTAAAAAGGGCCTTGAAAAATTGAAAACAGTCATATAAAACTTAGTTAGTGAAGAGGTGATTATCCCCAGTGCTTCTCCTTTGAACAGCTGAATTTGGCCTGTTCTTAAACTTGGAAAGAAAGAAGGAATGACACCTCACAGTGGATTACTGCAACCCGGAGGCTTTGGTCGCACCAAATAAGCCCCTATCCACAGCACACTTTACTTCTGATTTTATCAATTTGAATCTTTTCTCTTTTTTCTTAGTCTAGCTGAAGCTTTGTCAATTGGGTTTGTATTTTCAAACAACCAACTCTTAGTTTCTTTGAGCAGTTAGTTTTGTACTTTCATATATTTTCATGTTACTAATTAATCCCTTCATTTCAGCTTGACAAAATTGTCATAGCATTTCTTGCAAGGCAGGTGTAGTGGTGATGAACTCCCTGAGCTTTGGTCTGTTTGCAGAAGTCTCTCTGTTATTGATTGCCAAGGGACAGCTTTGTTGTATAAAGTGTTTTTGGTTGGCAGTTCCTTTCTTTCAACACTTTGTGTATATCATGCCACTCTGACAGGTTTCAGCTGAGAAATGTGTAGATAATGGGGGTCCCCTTGTATGTGACACGTCGCTTTTTTCTTGATACTTTCAAATTCTCTCTTTGTCTTTGATTTTTTAATAATTTGCTCATAATGCATCTTGGTGAAGCCTTTTTTTTGGGTTCAACCTGTTTCCAGATGTTTGAGATTCATGTACCTGGATGTCCACATCTCTCCCAAGATTCGGGAACTTTCCAGCCATTGTTTCTTTAAACAAGCTTTTTACCCATTTTTCTGTCTTCTCCTGGGATATCCATAATGTTTATATTATTTCCTTTGCTGGTGTCCCCTAAATCATGTAATCTTTCTTCATTCCTTTTTATTCTTTTTAAAAAAATCTTCTATCTGGATCATTTCAAATGACCAGTTTTCCTGTTTCACACATTCTTTCATCTGATTCATCCAGTCAGTTCTTGAAGCTCTATTACATTTTTCATTTCATTTGTTGTATCCTTCAGGACCAGAATTCTGTTTTGTTCTTTACGATTTCTATCTATATGTCAAATTTCTTATTTTGTTCATATATAGTTTTCTTGACTTCGTTGAGTTGACTGTCTGTCAGGCCTTCTTATGCAGGTCTCTGAGCTTCCTTAGAATGATTATTTTTAATTCTTTGTCGGGCAATTTGTAGATCTCCATTTCCATAGGCTAGGATACTGGAAAATCATATGTTCCTTTACTGGTGTCATTTTCCGTGTGTGTTCCTTGAAGCCTTGCATTGCTGTGTTCACATTTGAAGAAGCAGTCACCCCCTGCAGTCTTTACTGACTGACTTTGGGATAAAAACTGTCAACTGGACAAAATAATTTTTAGGCACGGCCAGAGGAATGAGTCGCGGGAAACAAAAATCGGTCTATTAGAATTTATTTGGCGTGTTTGAGCTGCAGGAGGTCAGGCTAGAAAAGACCATAACCTCTCCGAGCAAAAAGGAATATGGAGTTTTATAGGAGGGGGTAAATGAGGCTGTTCCCCCTTCAATGTTTCAGCGGGTTTTCGTTGCATTGTCTCTCACAACAAAGGTTTTTGGGGCACGACTAAGCTCTCCGGTTCCACATTCTAGCCCTCAAGGTGCTGTCTGGACTTCCCAGGCCCACTGATCATAAGTCCCTAGCTGACAAACACAAGCCAACAGGTACAAAGTACAAAGCAAGACAAGATGGTTTTTAGGATAAGATGGTTTCTATATTCCAGGCGGCTTCTCCAGGCCTAAGGCAAATACAAGCCAGCAGGTACAAGGTACAAAGCAAGACAAGATGGCTTTTAAGACAAGAAGGTTTCTTCTCCTGGCCTAAATATGGGCTAACAATAATTTTCCAGGTAGTCCGCCAAAAGAGGATTTATTTGGCGAAGGAAAAAACAAAAACCACTGCAGCAGTGTAAGAACGTGCACTTCCAGCTACCCACATACAGCATTCTGCTCCTCTCCTGAAATGGCTGCTATATATGAGGTTGGACAATTAAGTTCACGAACTTGTTGCAATGATGTTGCTAACCTTTTTTGATATCAGAGGGATTATTCATTATGAATTTGTACCAACTAGACAAACAGTTAACCAAGTTTACTATTTGGAAGTGCTGAAAAAGCTGCGTAAAAAGTTAGACAACCTGAACTTTTTGCCAACAATTCATGGCTCTTGCATCATGACAATGCACCAGCTCACATGGCACTGTCTGTGAGGGGGTTTTTAGCCAGTAAACAAATAACTGTATTGGAACACCCTCGCTACTCACCTGATCTGAACCTCAATGACTTCTTTCTTTACACGAAGATATAGGAAATATTGAAAGGAAGACATTTTGATGACATTCAGGATATCAAGGATAATACAACGAGAGCTCTGATGGCCATTCCAGAAAAACAGTTCCAAAATTGCTTTGAAGGGTGAGCTGGGTGCTGGCGTTGGTGCATAGCTTCCCAAGGGGAGTACTTCAAAGGTGACCATAGTGATTTGCAGCAATGAAGTACGTAGCACTTTTTGTAGGATGAGTTCCCGAACTTAATTGTCAGACATTGGAGATTTGCACTCCCCATCTGGGGCAGGCCCTGGAGCTGGCATGGGTGGGCAGGAATGCGGTGTGCAGAGCTCCTGGTGGAGTCACCAACAGTTACTTGCATCTGTAGCCATTTGTTGAGTTTTGCACCTTGGTGGCTGTGTGTCCCTGCAACAATTCCGTGCTCCCAGCCTTCCAGACACTCGCCTGTGCTGATCCCCTTGGTGTTCTTAGTGAAAGGAGACATCAGTGAGCATCTTGGGCAGTGTCCTCACCACTGGGGAAACCAAATGCTCAATCAGTGTGCTCTCATTTTCCCCATGGGGCAAGCCCGGGCCGAGGTTGTCCTATAGGCAATGAGCTGTGCCACCTTTGGGGCGGGGGGGTGTGGGGGGTGATGCACGTAAATTAAACCTGTTCTTACCATAGTCATAGTGTCTGTCCTCAGATTTTTTGCTCCATTAGTGTGCGGGTACTTCTCCACTGGACTCCCAGACTTCCACAAAGGTTCTCATCCTTGGTGGGTTGTCAAAACCAGTGCAGTGTGATGAGATGGTGGTAGAAACCCCTCTTCCACCATCTTGCTGACATCACTCTCTCATTGACTAATGTTTTATTTAGAAGTGTGTTCTCTAATATCCAAATATTTGGGGGTTTTCCAACTACGGTTCTGTTATTGACTTCTAGATTAATACTACTGTGGTCTACAAGCATATCGTATGTGAGTTCTCTTTTTTCCAAATTTGTTGAGGTGTGTTTTGTGTCCTAGAGTGTGGTCAGTTGTGATGAATGTTTCATGTGAGTCTAAAAAGAATATGTGTTCTGCTGTGTTTGGATGAAGTGTTGAATGGATTTCAGTTACATCCACTTATTTGATGGTGCTGTTTAATTTGACTATTCCTTCCTGATTTTCTGTCTGCTGGGACTCCTTATTATGGATGGGTGTGGGTGTTGAAGTGACTGGCTCTAATGGTGGATTCATCTTCCTCGCAGTTCTATGAGTTTTTTCCTCGTATATTTTTGCCCCTCTGTTGCTATGCACATGCACGCTAAGGATTGCAATAGCCTCTTGGAGAACTGACCCTTTGTCATTATGTAATGCCCCTCTTTATCTCTGTGAAATCTCCTGCTTCTGCTTTGTCTAAAATTAGTACAGCTATGCCAGCTTTCTTTTGTTTAGTATTGGCATGATATATCTTTCTCCATCCTTTACTTTTAATCTGTCTTTATATCTAAACTGTGATTCCTGTAGACAACATATAATTAAGTCTTATTTTATTATTTACTGGGAAAGTTGTTGTCTTTCTTTTGTTTATTTAGACCATTGACTTTGAAAGTGATTGTTGATATAGTTGGATGAATATCTACTATATATATTTTTTTACTGTTTTCTATTTGTTGCCTTGTTCTCTGTTTCTCTTTTATCTTCCACATTTCTTTTTCTTTCTGCCTATTACTGAGCATTTTTCCTCATTCCATTTTTGTCTCCTCTCAGCATATTAATTATACCTTTTTTCATACTTGGGCTTGAGTTTGCAGTACATATTTACAACTAACCCAAGTTTTCTCTGAAGTAACACTATACCTCTCTACTGGACGTGCAAAGTCCTCATAACAGAGTATTCCCAGTTCCTCCTTCCCTGTCCCTTGTAACATCACTGTCATTCATTTCACTTAGTCTATAAGCTATAATTACTGACTATATTGTTGCTGTAACTATTTTAACAAAGTGTTAGCTCTCAGATTAAATAAAAATAATAAAAGCAAATCATTTTATTTTACCTTTATTTATTCCATCTCTAACACTACATTTCTTTATCATTTACCTTCTTCCTAAAAAATTTCTTTTAACATTTTTTGCAAAGCAGGTGTACTGGTGACAAATTCTATCATTTTGATTTTTCTCAGAAAGTTTTTTTTTTTAAAGGAGCAATTTTTTTAACTTTTATTTGCTTAAGTGTGTTTTTCCAGGACCCATCAGCTCCAAGTCAAGTAGTTGTTTCAATCTAGCTGTGGAGGGAGCAGCTCACAGTAGCCCCTGTGGGGATCAAACTGGCAACCTTGTTGTTAAAAGCACCACTCCCTGACCAGCTGAGCTAACCGGCCACCCCACAGAAGGTCTTAATTTCTCCCTCACATTTGAAGATTTTGCTCCACACAGATTTCTAGTTGGGTGATTCTTTCAACACTATTTTACAAAACTCTCTTACTGCTTACTTGGTTTCTGCAAAGAAGTCTGACTTCATTCTCATCCTTGGTTAATTATAACTAATTATCCCCCTAGCTTCTTTAAAGATTTAGTTTTTGTCTTTGATTTTTCTCTAGTTTGAATATGATATTGCTATGCTTTTGGGGGTTATTATCTTATTTGGTGATGTCTGAGTTTCCTGGATCTGTGGTTGGGTGTCTGTCATTAATTTGGGGAAAATCTCAGTCATCATTGCTTCTCTTACCGTATTTCCCTGAAAATAAAACAGGGTCTTATATTAATTTTTGCTCCAAAAGACGCATTAAGGCATATTCTCAGGGGATGTCTTATTTTTTCATGTACCACAATCTACATTTATTCAAATACAATCACGTCATCTTCTTCTGGAACATCGTCGTCACGTACTAAATGCATCTGTCTGGCTGACAATCTTAACTGGGGCTTATTTGGGGGGTAGATCTTATTTTTGGGGAAACACAGTAGTTTTTTTGTTTATAGAAATTATAGCTTATAGATTAATTGAAATGAAGGACAGCAATGTTACAAGGGACAGGGAGGGAGGAATTGTTCCCTTTTTTCTTTTCCTTTATGCATCTCCATTATGTGTATGTTATACCTTTTGTAATTGTCCCAAAGTTCTTGTATTTGTGTTCTGTTGTTTTTATTCTTTTACTGTCTTTGCATTTCAGTTTTGGAAGGTTGTATTGCTGTCTCCCAAAGCTTGCTGATTCTTTCCTCATACATTTCCACTGTATTGATAAGTCCCCCAAAGGAATCGCTCACTTCTGTACTGTTGTTTTGTTTTTTGTTTCTTGCATTTTCCATTTGGTCCTCTCTCAGACTTTGCAACTCTGCCTATATTACCTATCTTTTCTTGCATGTTGTCCATTATTTCCTTTAGAGTAATTAACGCTTTACTCATGGTTGTTTTTCATTTCTGGCCTGATAATCCAACATATCTCCTGCATCTGAATTATGTTCTTTTGCTTGTCCTATCTCTTCAAACTCTGTTTTAATTCTATTAGTGTGCCTTTTAATTTTTTGTTGAATGCTGGACATGATGTACTGTGAAAAAGGAACTGAGGTAAATAGGCCTTTAGTGTGAGGGTTTATATTATATGACTAGGGTTTAGGCTGTGTTTCTTATTTGCTGTAACTTTCAGAGGCTAAAATGTCCTCACCTCAGATGTTCCTGATTTTGTCTCCCATTTCATATTTAGGGTTCCACAGAGGCTTCTTAAATAAGTTCTGAAATGTACATTTCTTTCAGTGTATCCACTGTTGTTAATCAGAAGTGTTATTGATGTAGTGCTCTGTTGTGGTTGGAGGGGAAGTGTGCCATAGTCCTGTGATTTGGTCTCAGTATATTAATGAACCTGTGTCCCCGTCTGTGACCTTCTGTGATATAATAGGAATGATGCTATACCTTTGTCCATGGTTCCTAGCAAAGACCTCCTAAAGCCCTTGGACTTTCTGAGTGATAAGGTGATGGGAGCATCTGATATCCTAATGAGGTGACCGCAGGCCCCTACATAGCTTCAGGATGGGTGTTGGGCACTAGGAAGACCAAGCTTAGATTAGAGGCTTAGAACTTTCAGCCCAGCCTCCAACCTCTGGGGAGGGGAGAGGTCTAGAGATTGAGTTAATCACATGGGCCAAGGATTCATTTAGTCATGCCTACATAATGAAACTCCGTCCAAATTCCTAAACCTCAGAATTCAGAGACCTGAGTTGGTGAACACATCAATGTGCTGGGAGGCTGTTGTGCCTGGAAAGGTCGTGGAATCTCCTCACATGTCTCTCCCCCACCCCTACCCTTTGCCCTGTACATCCTTTCCATTTGGTTGTTCCTGAGTTGTATCTTTTACAGTAAACCCATGTAACTATACATAAATATTTTTCTTAGTTCTTAGTCATTCTAGCGAATTAACAAACATAGGGGTGGGGGGGCCCAGGAAATGATGGAATTTGTAGTTGACCCTGGAAAAATATGTGTGGCCTGAGCCACCATTTGCAGCTGGCATCTGACTTGTGGGTAGTTTGTGGGACTGAGCCCTTAAACTGGGGAGTCTGATGTTAACTGTGGTTAGTGGTAGAACTGAATTGAATCGTATGCCACCCAGTTGGTGTTGGAGAGATGGAGGAGTGGTTTGGAAAACATACCACATATTTGCTGTCAGGAGGATAAAATAACCTGTGAACTTCATAGGTGTTTCTAAGCCTTTGCCCTCAGCTTCAACTTAGGTCAGGCAGGAAGGCTAGAGGGACTTAAGTTCCCAGTTTCCCTCCCCCGTGCCATTTTGGCGCTGGTAAAATCCCAGGCTGCTAGGGCTCTGGTGAAACAAAATCTCTGAGGACAGGCCTTGTTAACAAGAACAGAATATTGTGGGCATATTTCAAAGTAGCTATTTTTCTGTCTTTCTAATTTTACAACTTCTGGGCCTTTGCGGTATAAAATGATGTATGTCCAGCTTTTCTATGTCATGTAGAATACTTTCACTGCCCTAAAGTATCCCCATAAATCCACCTATTCATTCATTCCTCCCTCCCACCCCTTAATCCCTGGCAATCAAATATCTTTCACTGCCTCATAGTTTTGTCCTTTCCACAACTTTCCTTAGGCTCCCAGTACAGGTTGACTAGGACGGGTGAGAAGGGATATCGTTGCCTTCTTCCTGATCTTAGCAAGAAAGCAGCTAGTTTCTCATTAAGTTTGATGTTACCTGCATGTTCCTCATAGTGGTCTTGCTCCAGATGAGGAAGATTCCCTGTATTCCTAGTTTGCTATTGTGAATGGATTGGGGATTTTGTCAAATGCTTTTTTACAGTTTCATTTTCTCCTTTTTTAATTCTGATATGAATGATTTTTGTCATTCTCTTTCTTTCTCAGCACTCATGTTTGGTGAAATTTCATGTTTCTCAATTTTGTTTGAAGGTGAAGCATAGGTACATTGACCACTGAACCGTAAAGCTGTCTTAAAACTGAAAAATGAAGCAGGCAAGTTCATTGAATATAACAAAATTTATTATAGGGTAATTTACTTACAGGAGATTGGGTCAGAGCAGAAAAGACAACCCAGAAGTCTGTGCAGATTAGTCCCTGCTACTAGACGGTTGTTACAGTAAATATTTTATAGTATAGCTGAACTGCTACTGATTGACGAGACATAGAGACAAAGAATGCAGTATAAGATAGGAACCTTACCTCCTAGTGGTCTTATGATTGATAATTGCTTAGAATTGACACCAGCCCCTTGTTTGATGTTTATCTTGGTTGCTATGCCATTCTGGTTGTTCCCTGACAGCAATCTTTATTGTTATAATGTGTAAGCTTATAGAACACAGTTAATTATTAATTATAAGGCTTTGGAACTAGCTGAGTCTAGTTAGGTCAGAGTTCTCAGCATGGAAAAATAAAAGCAGGGATATAAAGATGGAGTCAGTTTTGTTCACATCAATATCTGTACACAATTTCATTAATCATTTCAAAGAACCAGCTTTTGGTTGTATTGATTTTTCTCAGTTGATTTCTCCTAATTTCATTGATTACTTATCTAATTTTTATTTTTCTTCTTGTGCTTCCTTGTAGTTTAATTTGCTTTTTTCTACTTACATCATTACAGGTAGTCTTACATCATTGATTATAGATCTCTTTTCAAGTGTATGCCTTCAATGCTATAAATTTCCCTCTAGGAACTGTTTTCACTGCATACCACAAATTTTGTTAAATTGTATTTTCATTTACACTTATTACAAAATCACTTTTAATTTTTCTTGAGTTTTCTTCTTTGATCCATGAGTTATTTGGAGTGTGTTGTTTAATCTCCAAGTGTTTAAGTGTTTTCCTGTATCTTTCTGGTATTGGTTTCTAGATGAATGCATTTGTGGCCTGAGTGCATATTCAGTATGAATTCTATACTTTCAAACATATTAAGGAGTGTCTTATGTCCCAGAATGTGTCTATCTTCATATATTTCTCATGTGAATTTGAGAAGGATGTGTATTCTCCTGCTTGATGAAGTATTCCATGGTTTTCAATTAAATCCAGTTGTTTGATGGCACTGTTGAATTCAACTGTGGCTTTTCTGATTTTCTTCCTGCTGGTACTCGTGATTACTAATAGAGGGTGTTGAAGTTTGCAGTATGATAGTGGATTCATCTGTTTCTCCTTGCAGTTCTAGCCATTCCCCTGTGCATTTTCCCACTGTGTTGTTATGCACTTGAGCATAAGAAGTGCTAGGTCTCCTTGGGTACTTATTATTCTGTAAAGCCTCTCTTTATCCCTGTGCTTTGTCTGAAATTACTAGATATACCAGCTAACTTTCAATGTTAACATGGTATATCGTTTTCTATCCCTAGTCTTAATCTGTCTTTATTGTTCATGTGGCTTTATTACAGACAACATATAATTGGGTGTTGATATTTTTCCATCCACCATGATAGTAGTATCTTCTTCCAATTGTTGTATTTAGAGCATTGACTTTTAAAGTGATTATTGACATAGTTGGATTAATATCTACCATAATTTTTGTTGTTTTCTGTTTGTTCTTTATTTCCCATTTGTCTTCTACTTTTTTGTCTGGCTTTCTGTCTTTGAGCGTTTCACCTGATTCCATTTTTTCTCCTCTCTTAGCATATCAATTGTACTTCTTTATTTAGTTTTTTATTGGTTGCTCTTGAATTTGTAGTATGTAGTTACAGTCAACCCAAGTCCTCTTTGAAATAACACTAAACCATTTCACTGATTGTGTAAATTCCTCACAACAGTCTTCCCAATTCCACCCTCCACTGAGCCTTATAATATTGCTATAATTCACATCACTTATCCATAAGCTAGAATTACTGAATACATTGTTGCTAGTATTATTTGGAAGAAAGTGTTATCTGTCAGATTAATAAAGAATTTTTAAGTGATTTCATTTTCCCTTCGTCAATTCCTTCTCAAATGCTCTCCCCTTTTTCTTCATTTTTCTTCCTTTTGAAGAATTTCTTTAACCTTTTTTGTAAAGCAGGTGTTCTAGTGACAAATTCTCTCACTGTTTGTCTCAGAAAGCCCTTATTTCTCCCTCAGTTTTGAAGGATAATTTTGCTCAACAGAGAAGTTAGGTCATTAGGTAATTTTTTCTATCAACAGTTTAAATATTTTATTTCACAAATGGTGCAGCCACTTGGAAAACAGTCTGGCAGTTCCTCAAAAATCAAACCTAGAATTACCATATGACCCATCAGTTCCTTTTCTAGGTATGTATGGGTAAACAGAAAAACAAAATGTGTTTTATCCATATAATGGAATATTGTTTGACCCTAAAAATGAGTGAATATTGGTATATGCTCCAGCATGGATGTCTTTTGAAAAAGTTATGCTGAATTAGTGAACGAAGTCCATCAGAAAGACCATATATTATACAATTGATTCATTTGAGAGCCCAGTGAAGATCATACATAGAGACAGGAAGGAGATTTGGGGTTCCTAAGGCTGGGGATTGCAGAAGGAAGATGGGAATATACAGAAAACCACTGAGTTGTACACTTTAACAGGTTGCACTGTACAGTATGTGCATTATATCTCAAAGCTGTTCATGTAAATAAATAAATGCATTGAGTTTTGCAAGCCAGTCTCTTATGCACATAAGGGTTTCCAGATTAGTTAATACATCCATCACCTCACATAATTACTTTTTTCTTGTGTGTGGTGAGAAAGCTTAATCCACTGTTTTAGTAAATTTCAAGTATACAATATAGTGTATGTATCTCAAGTCATCATATTGTAATCTTTAAATACAGACTATTATTTTCCAATATATCTTTTTTATTATTAAATTTGTTGAGGTGACATTGGTTAGTAAAATTACATAGGTTTCAAGTGTACATTTATATAAAACATATCTCTATATTGCATTGTCAATATATAGATATTGTCAAAACCCAGAGTCAGTTCTCCTTCCATCACCATATATTTGACCCCCTTTTCACTCTTCTACCACCCCCCCCCCCGACCCTTTACCCTCTGGTAACCAATAAACTATTGTCTGTGTCTATGAGTTTTTGTTTCTGTGTTTGTTTGTCTTGTTCCTTTGTCGCTTTCAGTCTTATATCCCACATATGAGTGAAGTCATATTGTTCTCCACTTTTTCTGTCTGACTTATTTTGCTTAGCACGATAATCTCAAGATCCATCCATGTTGTCACAAATGGCAGTATTTCATCTTTTCTGTGGCTGAGTACTATTCCATTGTATATGTGTACCACATCTTTATCCAATCATCTATTAAAGGACACTTTGGTTGTTTCCATATTTTGACCACCATGATTAATGCTGCAATGAACATTGGGGTACATATATCTTTATGGATAAATGTTTTCAGATATTTTGGGTAGATAATCATGAGTGGGATTGCTGGGTTGTATGGTAAATCTATTCTTACTTTTTTGAGGAACCTCCATACTGTTTTCCATAGTGGCTGTGCCAATTTACATTCCCACCAGCAGTGTATGAAGGTTCCTTTTTCTCCACAGCCTCTCCAACACTTGTTATTTTTGTCTTGTTGATGATAGCTATTCTAATAGGTGTGTGGTAATGTCTCATTGTGGTTTTGATTTGTATTTCCCTAATAGCTTGTGAAGTTGAACATTTTTTCATATATCCATTGTCTGTTTGTATATCTTTTTGGGAGAAGTGTCTGTTCAGTCCTCTGCCCATTTTTTAACTGGACTGTTTGTTGTTGTTGTTTTTATTGTTGAGTTCTATGAGTTCTTTATATTTTGGATATTCACCCCTTATTGGAGGTGTTGTTTGCAAGTATCTTCTCTCATTCGGTTGGTTGTCTCTTTGTCTTGTTGATGGTTTCTTTTGCTGTGCGGAAGATTTTTAGTTTGATATGGTCCCATTCATTTATTTTTGCTTTTACTTCCCTTGCTTTTGTGATGAAATCTGTAAAATCCTCTTTGAACCCAAGGTCCATAAGTTTAGTACCTATGCTTTCTTCTATGCAACTTATTGTTTCAGGTCTTATGTTTAGGTCTTTGATCCATTTTGAGTTAATTTTGGTATTAGACAATTTTATTTGACAATTATACCTCAGTAAATCTGGAGGTGGGGGGAGAATTTCCAGGTGCATCCCTAGTTCATATGATGATTTATTTTCTTATATCAATGAAAATGGGAATCAGTTGCCTTAGGGATATTATAGTCGTATTAAACAAATATGTTTAACTTCTACAGGTGAAAGTCTTTTTTAAAGAATGTTTCTATTAGGTTATTGCTAGCAAAAAAAGACCAGGTCCAGGGACATGAAGCCTGAACCAACCAGCAGTATGGCTAGGTGGGAAGACAACATGTCTGCCATCCGGAGTTGCTGAGGTAGTGGGGAGAGAGATGTAAGCCATTCTGAAAGAATTTACATTAGCTAGGGACAAAGGGGGTGGAAAAAGCTGAAAGGGGACCAGTTCTGGGATAGGCGCAGAGTTAGAAAGGAAGAAGTGTCTGCTCCTGTGAATTGACTGTGGGCAGCAGGTTGGAAAGTTCAAGTGTAAATAAGAAGCAGAGGCTCCTGGGGTTCAATTGCGCCTGGCTATTCTCTTCTGTGTAGTGGATGAAATAGCCACCTGGAAGTCAATCCTAAATTTCAACAGACAAACAGGAATGTGAGCCGTGTTTTGTCATAGCTGGCCCACAGCTATTAACAGGTAACTGCTCTGTCTCTTTCACTCTCCAGCAGCTGTAATTTTTTCTCGTCAGTCGTTTACATTTTGAAGTTTTCTAGGAATAGAAGCAAAAACTAATCTAATCTAAATTAAATTTCCTTCTAGTATAAAATGTACATCTGAGAATGAGTCGGGGTGGGGAAGGCAGTAGTGGAAAATTCAAGGCTGGGAAGCATCAAAGAATGAAATGGAGCCAGACTTGTTATAATAGATGCTGAGGTCACAATAACTGTCCCTATTTTTGAACAACTGTCACAGTTCCATGAGTGGCCTGACCTGTAGAGGACTAAGACCCTCTTGTTCCAGTGTGGCCTGGCCTGGTCTGGGCACCCTCACGTTCTGGACTTACTTGCTCTATTTGGAAACTCAGTCAGGACTTCCCTGTTCAACATGTGGCGACATATTCACAAAGAGCTGGGCGAGTAACATTACAGTCGGCCCCAGGCTAGAAAAAAGTTCTGTTTAAAGTCAAAAGTGCCTGGAAGAGACGAGCGCGTCCCAGAGGTTGAATGTAGTTTAACCCAGCCTCTGGTCCTCCCGCCCGGGTATCAATCCCGCAGGAAGGGGGCCTGCATGGATTTCCATCCAATCGGCGCCGCTGGGGCAGGTGGGCGGGGCGACGCACCGCTTAGGCGTGTGAGTCTGAATTCTGCTCCTGCCTCGCTCACTGGTGGTCAGTCGTTGCATGCCATCCACGGTCCCTCGTGGCTCTTCCCCAGTCTGTGTGGCGCTGTGATCTGCACTGGTTGTGGGGGTTGTAGGCAGAACTAGGGGAGACCCGGGAAACCTAGAAATGGTGAGTGAGCGGGACGGGTGCGGAGATGGGACGAGGGGCTGGTTGGAAACGGCTGCAACTGGCAGTGGTGGAACCGGCCTCCACCGCCTCAACTCCGGAGTCTGTGGACCTGAGTCCCCTGGGGGCTCCGCTGGGACCTCGGCCCCTCCGGCTCGCAGCGTGGGGGCTGAGCCGGCAGCTGGGACCCTGGGCGTCCTGTCCCGTCACTGCGCGCGGCGACTTTGGCCCCGGAGCCTCTCTGGGCCGCTCTGCGGCCGCAGCCCCACGTCTCCCCAAATGGTGCGGTGACCACAGGGAAGGTCATCAGGGGACAGTCGTGATTCAGTAACTGGGGGTTCGTGCATAGGAGGTGTGTGGTATGTGGGATCCCTGGTTTAGCCTTTCTCCCTGAGGGACGCCTGTGTTCTCCTTAATTTTCCAAATGTTTGGGGGGCCGGGTCCCAAATCTACGACTCCCCCCCCCCCGCTCCTCCCCCGCCTATATCCATGTAGGGCTGGCAAAAAATCCCTAAATTTCCAGAACCTCTAGGTATTCCTATAGCCAAATTTCCGTCTTTGAATCACAGCATCATTATCAACCATTTGTCTGCCCAGGTGCATTTCGAACAGACCCAACATTTTATCTTTTTTTCTTTAACACAATAATGAAATGCTGTTTTCAAGATTTATATTTGTCTATGAATAGTTTACGTGAGAGGAAAGCCGAGAATAACCACCTGGAATACGTTGTATGAAATCCCCGTTCCTCTCCCCCAGGACCTGCCCTGGGCACAGACGTCCTATGGAAAGTCCTTTGGGTGGAGGCTCCTCTTTGGAAACTTTCCTGGGTGTCTTGTCCTGTGAGCATGTCTCCTCCCGGGGTTTGTCACCTTGAAAGGATTTATTAACTTTTATGGCTCATTTTTTTCAATAGGGTTAAAATGTATTTAATCAGTAGAGCTTGAAAGACAATATAAAATAGTTCTAAACAGGCAGGAAAGAGGTGAATTCAGAAAAAAATAAAATGTTCCAGTATTACATTCTATTTCTGTAGAATTCGTCTTTCACTTTTTTTTTTCCTGAGCATGTGTAGTAAGTTTCAGAGGTTTGTTTTACTTGGGGTGTTTTAAAATACAATTCCGGGGCTTAGCCTTGCAGAGCAGAATTGTTCAAGTAGATGCATGAGAAAAGCTACAGCCCTGGAAATGGGGATGCAATGCAAGGGGGTTCGGGGGTGGGGTGGAGTGGGATTGGGGCCAGTGCCCTTTCTGAGGTTGTGGGTACAGTTCCTTAGCCCCAGACATTTTTAGATTTTATGTTGAGTTTTGCGTTTAGAGTGTATTTGTGTACATTGAGAAACGCTGTGAAGATCAGGTGTTCTGTCTCCCGGAAAAAGGGTTTATGAATTGGGGAGTTCATGTGGGTCAGAACCTTCATCAGGCTGTGAGTTTCCTCACTGAGAATGAAAATCTGGGGGAGGGAGCACTTCCATGCTTACAGGAGGGTGGGGTGTATGTGTGGAGATTCCAGCGTCCATTCCTGGGGCTGCTCAGGTGTCCCTCCCCTCTTTCCCCAGGAACTGAACCAATTTAGGGGTTCTGTTTCCACTGAGGGTATCTAGACCCCAAGGTTACAATTATGTTCAATTTTCTGACTGTGGGTTTCCTTCTGAACTGTAGGGAAGCAAGCTGCTTTGTCTTGATTCCAGTATTCATGTTTCTTTTTTTTTCTTTTTTTCTTTTTTTGGATTCCTTTCTCCATTGCACCTCTTTGAATGTAGTTTCCATTAGTACTTGGTTTTAATATGTAAGTTGATTAAGAGGTACTCTGGATAAGGCAAGAAAATTGTGGAACTAAATAGAATTTTGGTTCCATTTAGCAAGAGAAACTTAAGATGTGAGATGAGTGTTTTGAAATAATTAAAATAATAATTAAGCTTAGAAAAATATGGTATAAATAAATTCTTTCTTTGTTTTAAATAAATAATGCATTGGAAGGGTAATTAAATTCCTGAGATAGGAAACAAAAGAAGTCTCTCTGCCCGCATATCTGGTCCACACCAGTACTCTAAACAATAGTTTTAATCATTTCTGGATCACCCCATTAGTTTTCTTTATATAAAAACAAACCAGTGCAAATGCCTATTTTTCTTACCCATCTTTGTTTTTGTGTGAGTGGTCTAGTGTTTGATGTTTGTTTACTGACACCTTAAGCCCCACCCCTCCCTTTCCCCCTCCTGCTTCTTACCTGTCAGGCTGATGAGAAGCCTGGAGGCTCCTGCACTGGGAGCTGCTGGGAGCTGAGGAGCCCTCCTGTGAACTGTACTGCCCTGCGCTGTATCGTGGACCCACCCAGCCTGGGGTCTGTATACAGAGGACTCTGAGTGGGTAATTTTGATAATTCCTTTTTCTTTGAGAGCACGAATATGGGAATGGGGCCTTCCTTACAGTGGTTGTGGGTCCTTTCTATGTGTTTAGAATGAAGGTGTGACTGGAACTGAGTTCTTATTGATATTAGAGTAGGTCTTGGTGTACTAGGATGACTATACCTTGTGAGGTGGGTTCATCAGGTATTTACTCCTTAAAGAGCGGGCTTTTTTCCCCTCTCTCACCTAAATTTGTTTTAATTTATTTTTTATTAAAATATAGTTAACACACAATATTATATTAGTTTCAGGTGTATAACATAATGATGTGACATTTATAGACTTTATTATGTGATGACCACAATAAATCTAGTAACCATCTGTCATCATAAAAAGTTACTACAATATTATAGGCTTTTTTCTTGTGCTGTACATTACATCTTTGTGAGTTATTTTATAACTGGGAGTTTGGCCCTCTTATTCCTCTTTACCTTATCACATCTTTATTCACCTATCCACCTATCCATGGACTCCTAGGTTGTTTTCTTGTCTTGCCTATTGTAATAACGTTACAGTGAACATAAGGGTGCATGTATCTTTTAGAATTTGTGTTTTCTTTTTGTTCAGATAAATACTGAGAAGTAGAATTGCTGAGTTGTATGGTAGTTCTATTTTTAGTTTTTTGAGGAACCTCCATACTGTTTTCCATAGGTGCTGTACCAATTTACCATGCCACCAACAGCAAACGGGGGTTCCTTTTTCTCTACATTCTTGCCAACACTTGTTATTTGTTGACTTTTTTTCATAATAACCATGCTAGCAGGTGTAAGGTATTATCTCATTGTGGTTTTGATTTGCATTTTCCGGATGATGAGTGATGTTGAACGTCTTTTCAGCCCAATCTTCAAAATTGCTATGACTATTTGAGGTCTTTTGTGGTTCTATATAAATTTTAGGATTATTTGTTCTAGTTTCATGAAAAATGCCATTGTTACTTTGATAGGGATGCCTCAAATCTGTAGATTGTTCTTGGTGGTATGGACACTTTAAACTTGCTATTTCTTTTAACCCATGAACATAGTATATCTTTCCATTTGTGTCATCTTCAGTTTCTTTAATCAATGATTTATATTTCTCAGAGTACAGTTCTTTTGCCTGCTTGGTTAACTTTGTTCTTATGTTTTTGTGGTTTTTCTTATATACAAGTGTAAATAGGATTGTTTTCTTAATTTCTTTTTCTGAGTTTGTTATTAGTATATAGGAACACCACAGATTTTTGTATATTAAGTTTGTATTCTAAATTTATTTGTATGTTCTAATAGCTTTTTGGTGGAATTTTCGGGGTTTTCTTCATATCGTATCATATCATCTGTAAATAGTAACAATTTTCTTCCTTTCCAATTTGGATGTCTTTTATTTCTTTCCCTTGTCTGATTGCTGTGGCTAGGACTTCCAATACTATGTTGAATAGAAGTGGTGAGAGTGGGCACCTTTGTCCTGTTTCTGATCTTAATGGAAAAGCTCTTAGTTTTTCACCATTGACTATGATGTTAGCTGTGGGTGTTGCATATGGTGTTACATATATAAGCTTTTCCATGTTGATATTTGTTCCCTGTCTTCCCACTTTGTTGTGAGTTTTTATCATTAATGGATTTTGTCAAATGCTTTTTCCACATCTATTGAGGTGATCATAGATATTTATTCCTTGTTTTGTTAAGGCAGTGAATCACACTGATTGATTTTAGTATACTGACCATCCTTGTACCTGTGGAATAAATTCCACTTGATCATGGTGTATGATCCTTTTATTGTGTTGTTGACTTTAGTGTGCTGAGATTTTGTTTAGCATCTTTGCATCTATGTTCATCAGAGATACTAATCTGTAATTAGCTATGTAGTGTCTTTGTCTGGTTTTGGTATCAGGGTAATGCTGGCTGGGTAGAATGAGTTTAGAAGCATTCCTTTCTCTTCCATTTTTTGGACTAGTTTGCGAAGTACAGGTATTGTTCTTCTTTAAGTGTTTGGTAGAATTCACCTGGGAATCTGACTGGTCCTGGGCTTTTGTTTGTTGAGAGGTTTTTGATTCCTGATTTAATTTCATTACTAGTAATCAATCTGTTCCAATTCTCTGCTTCTTCCTGATTTACTCTTGGAAGATCATATGTTTCTAGGAATTGATCCATCCTTTGTAAGTTGTCCAGTTTGTTGGCGTATTATGTTTGTAGTATTCACTTACTATCCTTTGTATTTCTTTGATGTCAGTTGTAACTTGTTTTTCATTTCTGATTTTATTTGAGCCCTGTTTATTTTTTTTCTTGATAAGTGTGTCTAAGTGTTTATCAGTTTTGTTTATATTTTTAAAGAACCACCTCTTACTTTCATTAATTTTTTTTTTTGTCTCTGTTTCTTTCATCTCCATTGTGATCTTTATTCTTTGCATCTTTCTGCTAACTTTGGGCTTTGTTTGTTCTTTCTCTAGTTCCTTTAGGTGTAAGGTTAGGTTGTTTATTTGAGATTTTTCTTGTTTCTTGAAGTAGACTGATATTTTCTATGATTTCTTTGTTAATTCATTGATTGTTTAGTAGCATATTGTTTAGCCTTTACATGTTGTGTTTTTCCAGTTTTCTACTTGTAATTGATTTCTAGTTTCATACTGTTGTGGTAACAAAGATGCTTGGTATGAATTCCATCTTTTTAAATTTATTGAGAGGTGTGTGTGCATGTGTGTGTGTGTGTGTTTTCTAACGTGATCTGTTCTGGAGAATGTTTCATGTGCACTTGAAAAGAATGTGTATTCTGCTGTCTTTGGATGTAATGTTCTGCAGATAAGTATTGAGTTCATCTGTTCTAACGTGTCCATGTTTGGTAATTTAAGGCCATTGTTTCCTTGTTGGTGTTGTCTGTATGATGTATCCATTTATGTAAGTGGTTTGTAAAATCACCTACTATTATTGTAATACTCTCAATCTCTCCCTTTATGTCTGTTAATATTAGCTTTATATACGTGGGTGCTCCTATGTTAGGTGCATACATGTTTACCAGTGTTATATTTTCTTGTTAGATTAATCCCTTTATTATTGTATAGTGTTCTTTTTTGGCTCTTGGTACATTGTGTTTTAAAGTCTTTTTTAATTTATGTTGCTACACTAGTTTTCTTTTCATTTCCATTTGTATGAAATATCTTTTTCTATCTGGTCAGTTTCATTCTCTGTGTGTCTTTAGGTCTGAAGTAAGTCTTTGTAGGCAGCATATGTATGGGGTCTTGTGGGGGTTTTTTTGTGGGTTTTTTTTTTTGTTGTTTGTTTGTTTTTTTGTCCGTTCAGCTACCCTGTGTCTTTTGATTGGAGCATTTGGTCCAGTTAGATTTAAAGTAATTGTTAACAGGCATGTACTTATTGCTATTTAATTAATTGTTTCTGGTTGTTTTTGTAGTTTTTCTCTGTTCCTTTCTTCTTATGTTGCTCTTTTCTTGTACATTGGTGACTTTCTTTAGTATTATGTTGGATTCATTTTAGTTTTTGTGTATCATACGTTTATGGGTTTTGGTTACCATGAGGTTCATATATAATGGCATATGTTTATAGTGATATATTTTAAGTTGATGGTCAGTTAAGTTCGAACACATTCTATAATAAAAGCACTACATTTTCACTCATTCCCCCCTTATTTTATGTTTTGGATGTTATATTTTACATATTTGGTTATGTGGGTCCCTTAATTATTCTACAGATACATGATTTCACTGCTTTTGTCTTTTAACCATCATACTAGCTTTATAATTAGTTGATCTACTTTTACTAAATGTTTGTCTTTACCAGTGAGATTTTCTTCTTTCCTGTATATTTCTTTTATTTTCAGTTCTGGCCTTTTTTTTTTTTTTTCGTCTTAAAGAAGTCCCTTTAACATTTCTTTGAGTGTCAGTTTGGTGGTGATAAACTTTTACTTTTTGTTTGGGAAACTATTTTTTAAAATTCTGAATGATAACCTTGCTGGGAAAGTTATTCTTAGTTGTTAAGTTTTTTTCCTTTCATCACTTTGACTATATCATGCTATTCCATTCTGGTCTGTGAAGTTTCTGCTGAAAGATCAGCTGGTAGTCATATGGATGTTCCTCTGTGTGTATCTAGCTGCTTCTCTCTTGCTCCTTTTAAGATTCTGTTTTTATCTTTAACATTTGGCATTCAATAATGATGTCTCTTGGTGTGGGTCTCTTTGGATTCCTCTAGTTTGGGCCTCTTTGTGCTTTCTGGCTTGGATGTCTGTGGCCTTTACCATTTTAGGGACGTTTTCTGCCATTATTTCTTCAAAAAGTTTCCCTGTCCCTTTCTCTCTCTCTTCTACTGAGACCTCCATGATGTGAATGTAAATATACTTCATGTTGTCCCAGAGATCCTTTAAACTATTCTCATTTTATAAAAAATTCTTTTATCTTTTTTTGTTCCAGTTGGGTGATTGATTTCCACTATCTTGTCTTCCAAGTTGCTGATTTGTTTTTCTGCATCATCTAATCTGCTGTTTATTCCCTCTAGTGTATTTTTCATTTCAGTTATTGTATTCTTCAGTTCTGATCACTTTTTTTCTATATTTTCTATCTCTTTGTTGAAGTTCTCACTGAGTTCATCCATTCTTCTCCAATTTTGTTGAGCATCTTTGTAATCATTGCATTGAACTTTATCTAGTAGATTGTTTATCTCCATTTCATTTAGTTCTTATCCTGTTCTCTCATTTGAAACGTATATCTTTGTCTCCTCATTTTGCCTATCTCTATGTGTTTGTTTCTATGTACTAGGTAGATCACCTAGTCTTCTGGTCTTGAAAGAGTGGACTTACCTAGAAGGTATAATGTTAGGCCCTGTGGCACAATCCTTTCTGGTAACCAGTGTGCGCCAAGAGGTGTCTCCTGTATAGGTTGTGTGGGCCTGCCTGTTGCGCTTGGATAACGATTGTTGTAGACACGTCTGGTGGTGGTTTTCCCTCAGGAGGACTGGCTACAGAGACCTGCCATGATTGCTATGGATGATCTGGTGTGCAGGCATTGGTCTCACAAAGCAGGAACTGGTTTTCAGGGGCTGCGGTGCTGGCCGAGGATGCCTGTGGGTGTGTCTGTGATGTCATGTGTAAGTGGCTCTGGTGCTAGTCAAAGCTGGCTGCCATGTGCCAGATCTAGAGCCTCTTGGGAGGGACTGTGATGCGAGAGGAGTTTGGCAGCCATGTTTACCTGGGTTAGAGACACTTGGGAGAGTTGAGGTGTTAGCTGGGGCTAACCGCCATATGTGAGGGGGGTGGCTCTACCTTTGGGAGCAAGAGTATTACAATGGGGTACTTTTTAAAATAGTTGTTGGTCAATGTCTCTGCTGGAACCTATCTGTAGAGTGAAGCTATGACGGAGGCCAGGGTTGTCCTGAGAGTATTAGGTGGGTCTTAACAGCGTATTAGGAAGGTTGCCGTATTTTGCTGCGTATAATGTGCATTTTTTTGCCCAAATTTGGGAGGGAAAAATAAAGATGTGCATTATACAAGTGTGGTAGTACTAATTCTGTAACTATATAAATGTTTTTAATTCTTTTATTTATGCCTATGAGTTAAAAGTGTAGCCCTAGAAATCAATAATGATATCCATGTACAAAATAATACCCTGGAATATGATAATCAGTTTCGTTGAACTTACGATGAACTTGCAATGACAAAGAGTTCTTGGTCTTCTATATCATAAATATCATAGATTTGTTACCAATACATAAAATTTCTTGTACCTTGTGTCTGTTCTTGTTTTGTAATTATCTGTTACATAAAATTTCTTGTACCATAATATGTTAAAAAATAAATGCTAAAATTCCTTTATAATACAAACAGCAAATACCTAAATGTAAACAGATAAAAGTTTGAATTAAAAAATTACAGCAAAAGATTTTTTTCCCTGAAAGTTGGGCCAAAAACATGGGTGCACATTATACATGGCAAAATACAGTATATTCTGGTAATGAAGTGCCCCATCATGTGATCACTCCTTGAACAGCAGTTATTTCAGGGGAAGAAAGAAAGAGAAGAGAAGGGAAAGGCAACCAGTAGAACACAGGCTAATAAGATAACTGTCCTAATACCAGAGAACTCACCAGGACCCTAAGTATCTTTGCTTTTGCTGGCTCTGCCTTTACTGCAACAAAGATCTGGTTATTGGGGACAACATTCATATCCTCACTGTGGCACAGCAAAGGGATAGTTCAAACCAGATTTAAACCCTGGTTCCTTAAATTTATATAGCGACCATTTCTGTGGTGGAGACCTCAAATTCTCATGGAACTAATTCGAGGCCCCTGGAGGAATAAATTCATAAGTACCAAGGTAGAAAGGACACTCACTGCCCTGAAGTTTTTCTGGGGACCTAAAATGCAAAATGGAAGGACACAAGAGAGGGAAGAAGAGGAATGAAATATTGTGAAAAGGCCCACAATTGCCCTAATTGGAAATCCAAAATATTCTAATAGAATTTACATAACAAAAGAAGATAAAAAGCTCCTTGGCTCTTGAGCCTCCAAAACATGTTTTGAATTAATGTTACCACCTCCTGTAACACAGTAATTCATAAACCATCATGCAGTTACTCAATGCTAGGTTAAATTACGTTTATACCTGGGATGACAGTAAGTTGAAGCAAGGTACCCCATGTTCTTAGGGGAATTACTGAAATAATATACAGGACAAAGTGGTTTGGTGTACTTCACCTTAACCATGAGAACTCTTTCCTTACCTAATGGTCATAATACCCATTGTCCTAAAATATCCCTAGTGGCAGGAATGCCCTGAACCAGTAATTCATAAATTTAAGTTAAATCAAGTTTTTGCCTCTTCCAAATTGGATTCACAGAATTGGAATTATGGTTTTCATTTCTTAATAAAATTATGTAATGTGGCCTGGTGTAAATTAAACGGCCTTCAAGGATTGAAAACTGTTATACAAACCTTTTTAGGAAGGAGAGATGATCTCCAGTTATCCTTTGAAAAGCTGGATTTGGCCTGTTCTTAAACTTGGAAGGAATGAATGCACCTTACACTGGATTACCACAACCTTGAGGCTATGGTCACACCAAAAATATTCCTACACCCAGTCCCCAGCATTATGGAAATTACTGCCTCCATCCACTCAGCAAAGAGCACACATTCTGCTCTCATAGATTTGGCCAAGTCTGGTCTGCTCAGTGCCTATGTCAACAGCCTCTCAGCTGCAGTTGGCCTTCACCTCTGAAGGGACATGACACACCTTTACCTGGTTCCCCTTAGGGAACCTGAGCACCATTACCACCGCCCACAGTCTCTGCAGGCAGGGGGTGAGCTGCTTTTACCTTGCTCCAAGAGAACAGGTATGATGTGACATTCATGACGTTCTCCATATGGACATTTGTTTGACATGTAGGACATACATATATTGAAAAAGTGGCTCACAATAAGTGGACGGACCATTGCCTGAAACATGAGGCCCTGATGCCTTGGTTCCTTTTTTCAAAATTGTTTTAATAAACAAAATACCACAACCTTCCTGACACCATGAAGAAATAGCTGTAGTAGATTCTTTTGTGTTTGGGAGCAACATATTCTTTGTTTACAAATTTACTTGAGCCCACTTATGCTGTTACTTGTACACTGCCCGACCTTGAATGGGCACCCCTACCACAGAAGGCTCTAGACAGTTTCAGTTGCCATGTAATAGGCACACCTGATAGTGTCCTCAGATACTCCTTCACTATAAGGCTTCAGAGGTCACCTCTCACACCTCATAGTTTACCCATGATGGCTTTACTTGTAATGTCTATCACGTACTTTTCTTATTTTGACCAGTTGTGTATCTATTTTATTAATCTTGTGCAATAACTAGCTTTCATTGTTTTAATTTTCTTCATTGATTTCTCCCAATTACCTACATTTCTAATTTTTACTATTTCTTTAATTCTGCTTAATTAGCACTTTTTGTTATTTCATAATTGTATACTTACATTAATGATTATACGTCTTTCTTTTTTTCTAGTGTATTTGTTCAATGGCATCAGTGACCCATGGGGCATTGCTGTTGCTGCAGCCCACAACTTTTGTCTGCTAGGTTGTATTTTTATTTCATGAAATTAAAAATATTTTTTTATTTTTCTTGAGACTGTTTTGGTTCCATGTTTTCTTTAGGAGTGTGTTGTTGACTGTCCACATATTTGGGGTTTATCCAACTATCTGTTACTGATTTCTAGATTAATGCCTGTGTATCATATTATGAGAGCATATTTTTTATGATTCCTGTTCTTTCAAAAATTTTAAAGGGTGTTTTGTGTCCCAGATGGCGAAGGTTCTATGTAAACTTGAGAGGAATGTGTATTCTGCACTTTTTTCATGAAGTATTTCATAGATTACAATTCAGTCCTGTTGTTACATCGAGCTGTTGGGTTCCTCTCTGTCCTTGGTGATTTTCTGCCTGTGGAATTTATAATTCAGCATAAGGGATGTTGAAGTCTACAACAATAGTAGTGGATTCATCTGTTTCTTTTTGCATTCACTCAGTTGTACTTCATGTATTTTGCTTCTCTGTTGTTTTGCACATATACATGAAGGATTGCTGTGTCTTCTTGGAGAATGGACCTCTTTATTATTTTTAATTTAAATCGATGTTATTTTAAACAAACTGTCACCTGTTATATTAATTATGATAAGAAATACAAAAGATATTTTACCTTCATTTATTCTTCCTCTAATTTACCACCTTCATCATTTAGATTTATTATGATAAATTATTGATCATTTCTTTTAAAGTAAGTGTACTCACGACAAATTCCTTCAATTTTTGTCTCTGAATATCTTTTATTTTTGAAGGATAGTTTTGCTTACCACAGAATTCTAGGAGATTGGGTTCTTCTTTTAAAAAATATTTCACTTCACTTTTTTTTCCTTGCATGATTTCACAAAGAAATTTGATTTAATTGTAATCTTTGGTTTTTGATAAGTAAGGTGTTTTCCCCTCTGGCTTCTTTCAGTATATTTTCTTTGTCTGATTGTCGTCTAGTTTGAATATGAGATAGTTGGTAGTGGGCTTTTTTGTTTTTCATTTTTAGCATTATGTGAGCTTCATAGATTGACAGTTTGCCATCTATCATTAATTGTAGGAAAATCTCAGTGATTGTTACTTCACTGATTTCATTCTGCTTTTTTCTTTTCCTTCAGGTATGCATTCCCATTATGTGTATTTAGATCTGTGTAAAACAGGTTGTCCCGGGATTCATGGATATTGTGTTCTGTCTTTTTTGTTCTTTTTTGTCTTACCAATACACTACTGAAATAAAATTTTTAAATTTTATTTATTTATTTATTTTGAGTACAGGCCATACTAGGAACAGAGTATTTGGGGCATTTTTCGCAATGCTGTGTTTATTTTCTCTTTGCCAATTTTGGAAACACTGAGTTATCCTGTGACCTAAATGCTCTGATGGATCCAAGAACAGAAGTTCATTTCAACTTTTTTCACTCTTTTCCTGGTGAGGTGTCGGGGATGACAGCTTCTAAGTTACTTAAATGCCAGACCTGACACCAGAAGTCTCTGACTCCATTTTTCCATCATTGACTGCTGACAGCTTTTAAGCTCCATCCCTCTTCCTTCCTCTTGTGCCGCACATCTGTACAAGGTGATAAGAAAGCCTTACTGTTCCCTCATTTCTGGTAGAAAGTGATTGAATATACACAAGCTCCCACTCTTGTGTGTGAACTCTCACCCTAGCCCATCCATTAACCTCAATATAAAAACAAATCTGTGCACCTTCCCTTCCTCTCTCAGGCTATTTCATGCCTGCTTGAGAGGCCTACCTTTCTCTCCCCAGAGACCTCAGTTATGGAATCAATAACTCCTTTTATATGTGACCAAACAATACAGTGAATGTTTAAATTTTAAAAAATTTATTATAGTAAAAGACATGTTGCCATTAATCCCCCTCAAAATGCTCTCCCTTGCTTCAAATACACTTATCCCATTGTTCTTGCCACTTTCTGAAGCAGTTCTAGAAGCCCTCTTTTGTGAGTGTCTTTAGTTGCACTGCCATGGCTGCCTTGATATCCTGAATCATTTTGACTTTGGGGAAGAGCCAGAAGTCTCACGGTGTCAGATCCAGTGAATAAAGTGGTTGAGGACACACCGTAATGTTTTTATTTGACATAAATTGCCATATAACAGAAGTGATGTGTGCCACAGAGCATTGTCATGATGGAGGATGATTTATGGCAACTTTAAAACACACCTTCTCTAAATTGTAGCTCACACCTCCACTGCACCAAACAAGTTGAAACTTGTCATGCGCTGTTACTAAGGTTCGATGCACTACTTCCCGTATTGAAGATCCCTGCCTTTCCGTTGGTTAGCACTGGGCAGCAACATTCACCATATGTTTTGATCACAATGGAAAGGCTCCAGTCATACATAGCTTCTGGTATGGCAATTTCTGTCAAATAAAAACATTATGGTGTATCCTCATCCACCTTATTCACCCGATCTGGCATCGTGCAACTTTTGGCTCTTCCCCAAAGTCAAAATGGCCATGAAAGGTAAACGTTTTGAATCAATCAGGACATCAAGGCAGCCACGACAGCACTACTAAAGACACTCACGAAAGAGGACTTCCAGAACTGTTTCAGAGAATGGAAGTATGATAGGATAAGTGTGTTCAAAGTGAGGGTATTTTGAGGGTAATTAATGGCAATGTGTCTTTTACTGTAATACATTTTTAAAAACTTAAACATTCACCGTATTTATTGATCACACCTTCATACCCTAGTGGCCAAGTGTGGTGTCATCAGCTGAGGGATTCCCATGCTCGGGGGCTGAGCTCTCATGCTCCTTCACACCACCGGGGAGCTGGGACATGACAGAAGAAGGGAGGGCAACCTCTAGGGTGCCTGGTCAGGAAAACTTCCTCCTGACTGGGGAGTGGAAATGTTATGTTCTGTTGGAGGACAGCACTGCTGACACCTGTACGTATTTTATAATCATGAGCAAATTTACCACTGAACCGTTGTGGATGTCAGTGAACTCTCTTGCAATCGGCAGCTTTTAACCTGTTCCTCAGTGTCAGCAGGGCTCAGGACAGACTGTTATTGTTCTGCTGGAAAGAGCACTTCACACTTATTATTATCTCAGTGTGTGTGCCTATGTGTGCCAAAAGTTGGCAGGAAGTGGCCCTGAGACACCTAATTAGAAGGATCTTGGGACCTAAGTTGTCATGCCTTCTTCCTTGTATCTGAGCTCAAACTTCCAAATAACTTTCTAGACTATGTAATTGTACAAACAGAGAAAGAAAGAACTGAGTCTGTGATAAATATTACACAAAGTAAAAGCAGTGCTTCCCCACAAGTATATTTGTATTCAGCCAGCTGCATGTGATTACAGGCGTACCTCGGAGATACTGCGAGTTTGTTTCTAGACCACTGTAATAAAATGAACATAATCAATCAATAAATAAAGGCACATGAATTTTTTGGTTTTCCAGTGTATAAAGAAGTTACATTCATACTGCAATCTATTAAACATGCTATAGCACATTAGTGTACATACCTTAATTTTAAAAATACTGCTAAAAATACTAACCATCATCTGTGCTTTCATTGAGTCATAGTCTTCTTGCTGGTGGAGGGTCTTGTCTCAATTATGATGAAAATGCAGTATCTCCCAAGTGCAATAAAACGAAGCTCAATAAAACGAGGTATGTCTGCACTTCAAATGGTCCGGAGGGCTTTAAGACAGTAAAGCCAGCTAGGCTTTCTTCAAAGTTGGATTTCCACAGGCTTCTCACACTCTCTGTTTTTTTTGGTGATGGGAATAGCAGAAAATGCTTCCCATTCTTTACTAGATTTTTATTCATTGAAACCTCATGCAGATGTGACTCTCTGTTTTATGGAGTGCTGTAAATGGTGGGGAATAAGGAAGGAGATGAAAGAATTTTACTCACAAGAATTGATGGTTTTAAAATGATAATATGAGTTTCACTTATATAGCATTTCTGTCATTTCCAAGGTTGTCTGAACCCTGTTATTTCAAAATAAAAATGTAATCACAGTAAAAATAGGTTGATAACTTCCACGTATTTATGATGATGTTAAATTTATAAGGAAGTAAGTGTGGATAGAGAGTAAATTTTTGATGATTAAGTCATAAAGTAAATGTTTGGAGATGACAGAATCATACGTGACCGTCCTATAAATGGAGTCTAGATGCGCAGTGCTGTCAGCCTCTCACATCCTACTGTACACATATATTGGGATGTTTTAGGACCCAGTGGCCTTTGAGGATGTGGCTGTGACCTTCACCCTGGAGGAGTGGGCCTTACTGGATCCTTCACAGAAGAAACTCTACAGAGATGTGATGCAGGAAACCTTCAGGAACCTGGCCTCAGTAGGTAAGGATGAGAAGTTACCTGCATTTTGTCAGTTAGTGGACAATTATTTCTCACCCACCAACATTGTTCTAACGTGTAATGTGGGAAGGGAGGCCATTGGTCAATAAACTGGGCATGGTCACAGCTCATCATAGAACTAGAATGTATGATTTTTGTAACATTTCTGATACTTTGGAATCATTTTTCTGGGTCTGCATTTTAGGGGAAAAATGGGAAGTTCAGGACATTGAAGATCAGTACAAAAACCAGTGGAGAAAACAAAGGTGAGTCACAACACTACAAAGCAGTTTCTCAGGTGAGAAACTTGCGATGCTACAAAATTTTAAAAAGAAGCAACCAAAACAACTCTTGCTTCAAATTTCTTACCTCTCAGAAAATTTTCACCAAATTTCTTTCTTATATATGACATAAATATTCAGTGTTGTAAAATGGTTCACTAGGAAACAGCATTCATAAATGCTATATCTAAATATCACTTTTTTACCGTTTTTCTTTCTTTTTTTAAGTATAGTTGGTATACAATATTAATTATATTAGTTACATTAGTTTCAGGTGTATAATATAGTGATTCAACATTTTTATAACTTATATGATCACCCCACTAATTCTGGTAATCATCCGTCACCATGTAAAACTATCACAATATTATTGACTAATCCCCTTCACCTTTTTTCCCATTCCCTCACCTCCTCCCCTCTGGTAACCATCCCTTTGTTCTCTGTTTCTATGAGTCTGCTTTTGTGTTGTTTCTTTCTTTGTTTTTATAGATTCCACATTAAAGTGAAACAATATGGTATGTGTCTTTCTCTGTTTGACTTATTTCACTTACAATAATACCCTCTAGGCCCATCCATGTTGTTGCAAATGGCAAGGTTTATTCTTTTTGATGGCTAAGTAATATTCCATTATAAATATATGCCACATCTTCTTTATCCATTCATTTTTCTATGGACATCTAGGTTGCTTCCATATCTTGGCTATTGTAAATAATGCTACAGTGAACATGGGGTGTATATATCTTTTCTAACTGATATTTTCATTTTCTTTGAATAAATACCCAGAAGTAGAATTAGTGGGTCATATGGTAGATCTGTTTTTAGTTTTTTGAGAAATTTCCATACTATTTTCTATAGTGGCTGAAACAATTTACAATCCCACCAACAGTGCACAAGGATTTCCTTTTCTTTACATCCTCATCAACACGTTATTTATTGACTTTTTGGAAATAGTCATTCTGACAGGTGTGGGTGATATCTCATTGTGGTTTTGATTTGCATTTCCCTGATGATTAGTGATTTTTAAATATCTTTTCATATGTCTGTTGGCCATTTCTGTGTCTTGTTAGGAGAAATGTGTATTCATGCCCTCAGCCCATTTTTTTTTTAACACATATTAATAGTTTATTTTTTGTTGAGTTGTATGAGTTCCTTATATGTTTTGGACATCAACCCCTTATTGGATATATCATTTACAAATATATTCTCCCATTCAGTGTGTTGGGTTTTTTTGTTAGTTTTATTGATGGTTTCCTTCACTGTGCAAAAGCTTTTTAGTTTGCAGAAGTCCTATTTGTATATTTTTACTTTTGTTTCCCTTACTCGAGGGGATGTATCCACAAAGATACTACTCAGACTGATGTCAAAAAGTTTACTACCTCTTTTTTCTCCTAGGAGTTTTATAGTTTCAGGCCATAAATTTAAGTCTTTAATCAATTTTGAGTTTAGTTTTATACATGGTGTAAGAGAGTGATCCAGTTTCATTTTATTGCGTGTATCTGTCCAGTTTTCCCAGCACCATTTGTCAAAGACACTGTTGTTAATCTGTTGTATATTCTTGCCTCCTTTGTCATAGATTAGTTGACCACATAAGTGAGGGATTATTTCTGGGCTCTCTATTCTGTTCCATTGATCTATGTGTCTATTTTTATGCCAGTACCATCCTGCCTTGTAGTACAGTTTTAAGTCAGGAACAGTGATAACTCCCACTCTATTCTTCCTTCTCAAGATTGCTTTGGCTATTTGTGCTTTTCTGTGTTTCCATTTATATATTGTAGGATTATTTGTTGTAGTTCTGAGAAGAATTTCATTGGTATTTTGATAGGGATTGTATTAAATCTGTCGATTGCTTTGGGTTTTATGGTCATTTTAATAGTACGAATCCTTCCAGGAGCACAGTGTATATCCTTCCATTTATTTGTGTGCTCTTCAGTTTTTTTCTTAAATGTCTTTTGATTTTCCAAGTACAAGTCTTTTACCTCGTTGGTTAAATTTATTCCTAGGTATTTTCTTTTCTTTTCTTTATGTAACTGTAAATTTGATTGTTTTCTTAATTTCTCCTTCTGATTTTTCATCGTTAATGTGCAGAAATGTGAGAGATTTCTGTATAGTTTGTATCCTGCTATTCTACTCCATTCTTTTTAAAAAACATTATTTATTTAATTCAACTTATTGTATGACTTTTGGCACCCAGATAGCATTTAGGTTTCCCTTAAATAAATTAAACTTCTCATCTGTACTGAGTTATTTGGCAAGAAGTGCAAATAGAGGAGAAAGGGAGGGACGGGAGAAGAATTTTGTAATATATGGAGCTGTGAGTGCAAGCACTTCATTTTTGCCTCCCCCAAAATGACCATCACCTTCATGCCAATATTCACCCAAGGAGTCATTCAGCCTGTACTTTTGGTCTGTGGTCCCCCACAGCCAGCATCCATGGCCTGGGCCTTTGGCCATCATCCTTGGTCTGGGACTGGTTCTAGCCTGTGTGGATGCCTGTGAACGTGGCTAATAGTTCCCCTGGGTGGAGAGTGGGCAGGTTAGGGAGAAGGTAACTATTATTCATGCACCTCTGAGGTTCTGCCTTTCTGCAGAGCAGATGGGAGGGCCCAGGTCCTCCCAGGTCCTGGCAGTGCACTGAAAGACTGGCCAGAGCCCAGCCTGGTGGTGGTAGTGGGGTGGAAGGTGGGGCATTCTGGAGGCACATCCAAGTAGAAGAAACTGTCACCTCAGAACCAAATGATGGGGTAGGGGCCATATGAAGCAGGGCCCCCAAAACAGTCGTACTGTGGCCCTAAGTGCTACCAGGCAACCAAGAACGTAGGACAGGTAAAGAGGGAGGTAGGTGAAGGCGGGGATGGGAAGATGTTATTTATTGGGGCATGTGGAAGAACTGGAGTGAAGCAAATGCCAGCCACAGTTTTGGGTAGTCTAAATGGAAAGGGGACAATGTCAAAATATAATTAATCCTGGGTGCTAAAAAGAAAATCTATATATTCATATATCTATGTATGTATATGCATATGTATCTGTAATTTTTCTAAAACAGCCCTGGGTTTGAGACCCCCCTCTGCCATTGGCCAGCATGGGGCCTTGCACTTGGTATATAACCTAACTGCAGATAATAATTCCTCTGGACCCGGCTGTCTGGGAAGGTTTTAGTGCTGGTCCATACTCAGAGCACAGGAAAGGTTCCCTTCCACTGCACTCCCTCAGAGTGATTCTCTATTGAATTCTTATATTCTATTAGTCATTTGGTTGATTCTTTAGGGTTTTTTATATGCAGTATTATGTCATCTGCAAGCAGTGGCAGTTTTGCCTCCTTTCCAATTTGGATGCCTTTTATTTTTCTTGTCTGATTATTGCGTCTGGGACTTTCCAATACTATATTGAGGAACAGTGGTGAAAATGGGCATTCTTGTCTTGTTCGTTAGAGGAAAAGCTTTCGGCTTTTCCCCATCAAGTATGATTTAGCTATAGGCTTGTCTTGTATCGTCTTTTTCTTTTTTACTTCATTTTATTTTATTTTTTTAGTTTCAGGTGTACAAAACAATGCAGTAGTGAGACATTTCACCCCTCACAAAGTGATACCCCCTTCCCCCAATCTATTGCCCCTCTGACATTGTATATATCTACTACAATTCCATTGAATCTATTCCCTATGCTGTACTCTATATCCCATGACTATATATATATTAAATTATAGCTGACATACAATATTATTCAACTTCAGCTTTAGGTGTACAGTGCAGTGGTCAAGCATCTACACCGTCCATGAATTGCTCTTCCTAATAAGACATGCGCCCATCTGACACCCTACAAAATCTTTATAACATTATTGATTATATTCCCAAAACTGTCTTTCATATCCCCGTGGCAATATTGTAGTTACCAGTTTATGCTCTCTAATCCCTTCCCCTTCATCCTCATTCCCACCCCCCTCCCTTCTAGCAACCGTAAGTTTTTTCTCTATATCTCTGAGACTATTTCTGTTTACTTTGCTCATTTATTCAGTCCTTTAGATCCCACATGTAAGTGAAATCATATGGCATTTGTCTTTCTCAGACTGACTTATTTCACTTAGCATAATGGTCTCTAGGTCCATCCATATTGTTGCAAATGGTAAAATTTCATTCTTCTTTATAGCCGAGTAATACTCCATTATATAAATGTACCACAGTTTCTTAATCCAGTCGTCTACCGATGGGCATTTCAGTTGTTTCCAAGTTTTGGCTATTGTAAATAGCACATATAGCCTTTTTCAAATCGAGATAAGTTCCTTCTATGCCCACTTTGTTGAGAGTTCTTATCATAAATGGATGTTGAATTTTGTCATGTGCTTTTTCTCCATATATTAAGATAATCATGATTTTTTTTCCCTTGGTTTTGTTGATATGATGAATCTTGATATAATTTTTCTTGTGGATGTTGAACCACCCTTGCATCCCAGGGAAAACTCCCACTTGATAGTGTGTATAGTCATTTGAATGTACTGTTGAATTTGTTGGGACCTTTGGCATCTATGTTCATCAGGGATATTGGCCTTTAATTCTCTTTTTTTATAGTATCTTTGTCTGCTTTTGGTATCAGGATACTAGTGTCCTTGTAGAATAAGTTTGGAAGCACTCCTTTGTCTGCAATTTTTTGGAATAGTTTGAGAAGGATAGTTCCTAATTCGTCTTTAAATGTTTCGTAGAATTCACTTATGAAGCCTTCTGGTTCTGAGCTTTTCGTTTGCTGTGAGTTTTTTTTTATTACTGCTTCAATTTCATTGCTAGTAATTGATTTGCTCAGGTTCTCTGGTTCTTCCTGGTTTAGTCTTAGAAGGTTGTATGTTTCTAGAAATTTATCCATTTCTTCTAGATTGTCCAATTTGTTGGCATATAATTTTTTATAATATTCTTTAATGATCCTTTGTATTTCTTTGGTGTTGGTTATAATCTGTTATTTCTGATTTTATTTTTGTTATCTTTTGCTTGAGGAGTCTTGCTAGAGGTCTGTCAATTTTATTTATCCTTTTAGAGAACCAGCTCTTAGTTTCACTGAACTTTTGTATTGCTTTTCTATTTCATTTATTTCTGCTCTGATATTTATTATTTCCTTCTACTTTTGGTTTTGTTTGTTCCCCATTTACTAATTCCTTCAGGTATAAATTTAGATTGTTGGATTTTTTTGCTTCTTGAGGAAGACTATAGCTATAAACTTTCCTCTTAAAACTGCTTTTGCTGTATTCCATAAACTTTGTAAAAATGTATTTTCATTTTCCTTTGTCTCAAAGTAATTTTTTGTTTCCTCTTTGATCCATTGCTTGTTTAGAAGCAGGTTATTTAATCTCCAAGTATTTTTGCAGTTTTTTCCAGTTTTCTTCCTGTAGTTGATTTCTGGATTCATATAATTGTGGTCAGAAAATGTGCTTGATATAATTTTAATCTTGAATTTATTGAGGCTTGTTTTGTGGCCTAGTGTGTGCTGTATCCTGGGAAACATTCCATGTGCACTTGAAAAAAATGTATAACCTGCAGTTTCTGGATGAAATGCTCTATAAATGTTTATTAAGTCAAACATGTCTCAGGTAGCATTTAAGGTCATTATTTCCTTATTAATTTTCTGTCTGGATGATCTATCCATTGAGGTAAGTGGAATATTAAAGTCCCCAACTATTATAGTATTACTGTTATTTTCTGCCTTTATGTCCATTAATATTTGCTTTATATACTTGGGTGCTCCTATGTTGGGTGTGTAGATATTTACAATTATTATATCCTCTTCTTGGATTGACCCCTTTAAAATTATGTAATGTCCTTCTTTGTCCCTTTTTAAAGTCTTAAAATCTATTTTGTCTGATATGAGTCTGCTACACCAGCTTTCTTTTTGTTTCATTTGCATGGAGTATCTTTTTCCATCCCTTCAGTTTCACTCTGTGTATGTGTGTCAATCTAAAGCATGAATCACAGTGAATCGACTATCTAAAAAGCTAATATGGAGGTTAAAATAAAACAGTAGCAAAATTAACTATAACTATCACAAATAATCAGGAGATACACAAAAGATAAAACTACATAGTCGTACATAGATAGTTGTGGTTTTTAATCCATTCTGCCACTCTATATCTTTTGATTGGAGCATGCAGTCCATTTACATTTAAAATAATTATTGATGGGTATGTGCTTATTGGCATTTTGTTGATTGTTTTTTGGCTGTTTTTGTTCTCTGTTCCTTCTTTTTATCTCTTTTTGATTTGTTGATTTTCTTCAGTGTTTTGATTGGATGCCTTTCTCTTCATTTTTTGTGTATTTTTTATGTTTTTGTTTTATGGTTGCCATGAGCTTCATGTATATCCATCTATAGATCTGTTTTAAGCAGATAATCATTTAAGTTCAATTGCAGTCTAAAAGCACATTTTTACTCCACCCTCCACTCTTTGTTTTTGATGTAGTTTTATCTTTTTGTGTATCTCCTGATTGTTGTAGTTATAGTTAATTTTGCTACTATTTTATTTTAAGCTTTATATTAGCTTTTTAGATTGTTGATTCACTGTGATTATTACACATTTGCTTTTGCCAGTGAGATACTTTTTCCTGTCCTGTATTTTTTTCTTTCTGGTTATGACCTTTCTGCATAAAGAAGATACTTTAACATTTCTTGCAAGGCTGGTTTAGTGGTTGTGAACTGCTTTAGTTTTTCCTTGTCTGAGAAACTCTTTTGTCTCTCCTTCAATTCTGAATGATAGCATTGCTGGATATAGTATTCTAGGTTGTAGATTTCTTTCTTTCAGCCTTTTAAATACTTCCTGCCACTCCCTTCTGGCCTGTAAAATTGCTTCTGAGAAATCATCTGATAGCCTTATGGGTTCCCTTGTATGTGACTATGTGACTTGTTCTTTCATTCTTGCTGTCTTTAAGATGGTCTCTTTATCCTTAACTTTTGCATTTTAATTACAGTATGTCTTGGTCTGGGTCTCTCTGGCTTCATGTTTGGAACTCTGCTTCCTGAACCTCGATGTCTGTTTCCTTCCCCAGATTAGAAAATTTTTCAGCTGTTATTTCTTCAAATATTCTTTCTTCCCCTTTCTCTGTCTCATCTCCTTCTGGAAGATGATGAAATGGTAGGGCCTTGATGTTATTCCAGAGATCGCATATATTATCTGCATTTTTTAAAATTCTTTTTTCATTGTCCTGTTCTCATTGGGTAATTTCCACCATTTTGTCTTATAGGTCTCTAATCTGTTTTCTGTATTAACTAATCTGTTGATTCCTTTTAACGTACTCTTCATTTCAGTTATTGTATTCTACATCTCTGATTTGTTCTTTATTACATTTTCTCGTTCTTTGTTGAAGTGCTCTCTGAGTTCCTCCATTCTATTCTCAAGTTTGTTGAACATCCTTGTGACCGTTTCTTTGAAATTTTTATTGGGCAAATTACTTATCTCCATTTCAGATAAAAGCTCCGCTTTGTTCTCGGGAGTTTTTTCTTGTTCCTTCATTTGGGGCATACGAGTATTCTTTTGTCTCTACAAAAGACTTTCTGTTTGACTTTCTGTGTTTGTTCCAATGAATTAGATGGAATTGTTGTTTCTCCCAGCCTTGAAAAAGTGATCTCTGTTGTAGACAGTGTATTGAATAGTTTTTGCCTGCTGATTGTAGTTGGGGCTGGTCTGTGCACTGCCTCATGTGTTGCCTGGCCTGAAGGAGTGAGTTCCAGGTGCAGCAGCTCTGTGTGTATGTGCTTCATTGCCCTTCTAATCCAGATGGTGCTGCCTGGTGTAGATGGGGCTTCTGAGAGTGCTTTTGGCATACCCTGTTGCTTTAACTGTCTACCATGAGAGCAGGGTGTGGGCGGAGTTGCTTTGTGTACTTGTGTCACAACATCCCACCAGCACAGCCCCCTTCCCGGGTGGTGCAGGCCTGCCATGTCTGCACAACTGCACTTTGCTAGTTCTGTTCCCTCTCTGGGTGGTGCAGCTCTTTGTGCTCATTCCACATTTCTGTGTGCCTGCCTTGTTGCTTTTACTGTATGTCATCAGAGCAGGGTCTGGGTGGGGCCTCTATGTGTGTGCCAGACGCTCTGCTTTTTCTCTGAGTTGGGCAGCCTTGCATATGCGTACAACCACACTTGCTAGTTCTGCACCCTCTCCATGCAGGGCAGCCCTGCGCGTGCACAGCAGCACCCCACTCACACCACAAGGGGCAGCCTAGCAGTGGATACCACAAAGTTTTGCTAGCTCTGCACTTTCTTCAGGCAGGGCAGCCCCACGTGTACGTGTAACTGTGTCCCACTATCTCTGCAGTTCCTGGAGGGAACAGTCCAGCATGTGTGTGCCACAGCATTTTGCTAGCTCTACACTCTCTTAAGGAGGGGCAGCCCCATGTGAGCATATAGTAGCGCCCCTGTGTCTTCACACTTTCTCTGGAGAGATTAGCCCTGCAGGTGGTACCACAGTGTTTACCCAGCTGTGCACTCTTTCCAGGTGGGAGAGTCCTGTGTGCACATGCAGCAAAAGGAATGTGCTAAGCAGCAGCCCCCTGCAGCCTCTAGATCAATCTCTAGGTGGAGGGACCCCTTGTATGCACACTATGACACCCTCCTGTTTCTGCTGCACCCAGATCCAGGTGGGGTGGTTGGGGATTGACTACAACATCCTGCAGGTAGACCAGAAAACCTGGATGGAGCGCTTTTTCACTATCCACGTGCAGGAGAAATGTAAACAGTGGCGCTCAGTGGTTGCTCTGATCCTAGGTGGTTTCCTCAGTTCCCAAAGAGCTCTTGTGGTTCCCTAACCTTTCCTATATGGTCTCTCTCTATTGCTTGTTGTTCAGATGCTCTTCGATGGGTTCACAGTTGTCTCAGGAGGAAGTGCTCTAAATATAGGTGTACATTTGATATGTTGCGAAGAGGTGAACTCAGCATACACCTACCCTGCCATATTGGACCAGCCTCTGACTATTACTGTTTTGGTAATAGCAAGGCTGAAGTTATCTTACAGAGCTTTTAGTGTATTCAATTTCAAACCACATAGTTAAGGCAGAAAAATCTACACTTTTGCTATAAATCATAAAAAGTATAGTTCAAATATTCTAATAAACATAAAATCACTAATAAAGAAATCCTTAATAATGTGCTTCTTGTTTTTCACAGAAGTCTTATGGCAGAAAGACCCTGTAAAGAGGAAAAGGATAGTCAATGTGGAGAAAACTTCAGCCTTATTCCAAATCTCAATCTGAAGAAGAAAACTCTTCTAAAACCATGGGAATACAGTGTGTGTGGAAAAGCCTTTAGGCATCATTCATCCTATAATAGACACAAGCCCTCTGAGTATCAGAAATACAGAGAGAAGCCCTATCAATGTAACGTATGTGGGAGAGCCTTCAGCTATCTTCAGTGTTTTGAAAAACATGAAAGAACTCACAATGGAGAGAAAACTTATAACTGTGAGGAATGTGGAAAAGCTTTCATGTGCCTCAAAACCCTTCGAAAACACATGATAACACATATGGTACATGGTCCTTATGAATGTAAGGTGTGTGGAAAAACCTTCAGTACCTCAACTTCTCTTCAAATATGTGAGAGCACACACACTGGAAAGAAGCCCTATCAGTGTAAACACTGTGGAAAAGCCCTTAGGAATTATCGAAGTTTTCAGAGACATGAAAGATGTCACACTGAACAAAAACTACATGAATGTAAAAAATGTAGTAAAGCATTCAGGTATCTCAGTAATCTTCGAACACATGAGAGAACTCACACTGAAGAAAAACCCTATGAATGTAAGGAGTGTGGAAAGGCTTTTAGATCTTACAGTTCCTTACAACCACACAAAATGACTCATACAGGAGAGAAACCCTATGAATGTAAGCAATGTGGGAAAACATTCAGATATTACAGGTCTTTACAAACACATGAAAGATCTCACACTGGAGAGAGACCCTATGAATGTAAAAAATGTAGCAAAGCATTCAGCGATCCCAGTTATCTTAGAAATCATGAAAAAATTCACAATACAGAGAAACCCTATGAATGTATATGTGGAAAAGCCTTCAGATCTTCCCGTTACTTAAAAGCACATGAAAAGGTTCACACGGGAGAGGAACCCTGTAAATGTAAGGAATGTGGAAAAACCTTTAGATCTTCCCGCTATTTAAAAACACATGAAAAGATTCATACAGGAGAGAAACCCTATAAATGTAAGAAATGTGGAAAAGCTTTCAGATCTTCCAGTTACTTACAAACACATGAAAATTCTCACACTAGAGACAAACCCTATGAATGTAAGAAATGTGGAAAAGCCTTCAGATTTTACAAATTCTTACAAATACATGATACCTCTCACACTGGAGAGAAACTCTATGAATGTGGAAAATGTGGTAAAGCCTTCAGGTACCCCAGTAATCTTCGAATACATGAAAGAACTCACATTGCAGAGAAACCCTGTGAATGTAAGGAGTGTGGAAAAGCCTTCAGATCTTACAGTTCCTTGCAAATACATATAAGGACTCACACAGGAGAAAAACCCTATGAATGTAGACATTGTGCTAAAGCCTACATTTCTCACAAATCCCTTCAAAGACACATGAAAATGCATGCTTGAAATACACCTTATCAGTATAAGGAATATGGGAAAGCATTCCTTTGCCTTAGTTTGTGTGTCAAAGACACAAAAGATATCGAACTGGAGAGAAATTATATGAATGTAAACAATGTGGTAAAGTCTATGCAGAGTAGAGTTCCTTACAAAGACAGGAACAAACTCACACTGGAGAAAAACCCTATGAATGTAAGGAATGTGGAAAAGCCTTCACTTATAACACAACCTTATGAAAATCATAGATTGAGTGCACACTGAAAAGAAACAATATAAATATGAAGAATGTGGGGAAACCTTCAGTCATCCCTGTTCCTTCTAGGAAGGCACACTGGACCAAACCTCTTGAATGTAAATACTGTCAGAAAGACTTCCATTGGGCCACATCCTTACATGTAAATCTCCCACTGAAAAGCAAAAATGTAAATAACATAAGGAGGCATGAGAGAAATTAACTCATGTTTAATGTTTCAGAAAACTTTCAACATTAAAGAGTTGTTATTAAAATGTTAAATTATATTTATGAAGTCTCTTCAAGTGTATCATTGGAAACTGGATTTCTACAACAGTAAACACTTGAAAAACTCAGGGGTTAGAGACCTGACTGCCCGTGTAGTCAAAACGCCATGTGTAACTTAAAGCACATCCTCTGCCTATACAGGTTCCCAATAGTTATACATGGACTTTAATCCAAGTGTAAGTGCACCCATGCAGTTCAATCTTGTGTTGTTCAAGGGTCAACTGAAATTGCTTTCAGAAATTAATATTGGGTGAGATAATACAGTGAGTTGTCTTTCAATAATAGTACATAACATTAATAGGTAGCAATTTTTTATTAAATCTATTATGTCTTTTTACATTTTGAAGCCTGTTGGATTCCTGGGTGAATTCAAATGAATTTCTAATATACAATGAGGTTTAATTTTTTATGATGTTTTATTTGTCTTGTGTTAAAGGGCCATTGGAAAATGACAGCTCCTGGATATATTTAGTCCATTATATATATTCTCCCTTTCTTACTAAATAAACTTTTTTTTTAAGGGGTGACATGTGTAGGAGCCGTTTTCCATTTTCCTTACTAGTAATCAGTTGGAGTAAATTTTTATGTACGCCAAATTTATGAAAGAATATGTTTTCATGCAAATTACTTTCATATTCCTTGCTTTTTGCTTTTCCCTTGACTAGCATTTGGTGAACAGTTTTTTATTTAAGAAGAGAGATCTGTGATAGGACAAAAACTCTGGAGTTGGAGATCTGTCCCACCCCCTGTGGTTAAAGTTAGGAACTAGATTTTCCAGAATTTATTTTCTCTGTGGTTCCATATTAGAATTTACCAATAGCCTCACTTGCATGAGATTTGGAAGGCAAAAACAAAGAAGGCATTAGTCAGATATTGGAGCCACCACCATACAGGTGGAGAGAGAGATACATAGGGGCTTCAAGGACACCATCTGCCAGCAAAGATTTTGGATTCCTTGTCCTTCCAATCAAGAGTATCTTCAAAACCACCACCAACTGTTTAATCTTCATTTTTTTGAGGTGTAGTTTTCCACTGATGTCTTCACAAGATCCACATAAAAGATCCATTAGAATGCAGATTTTTTTGTAACCTCTCTTGTGTCCATCAGAAAACCATTCAGCCTTTCATGCTTATGAATATTCTGATTCCCCTCTCTGGATTATATCAGTGTAAGGTCTAATTTGTATAGGAAACAGCTTTATGCTGTTAATGCTGGTGAGTATGTTTTCCTGATTCACCATGACATGGTGCCGTTGAAAAGAAGGACATGGGCATTTGTTTCTCTGCTGCATGTGCAGTGGCTGCCGTGACCCTGTCCTTCCGTGTGAGAACAGGCCCCTTCCTCCTGGCAGGAAGTCTTTGGGTGTTTCCTGTTACTTGTAGCTGAATGTAATCCCTCGGTATATTTTCACTTATTTTTGAATTCATGTGATTAAAAGTAATGGATCTGTGTGATGTCAGAGGGGTAGTGGATAGGGGGAGGGGGGTTGTCATGGAGTGAGGGATATAAATGATAAATGTCTAACTATTACATTGTTTTGTGCACCTGAAACCAAAAAAAAAAAAAAACTTATTGAAAAAAAGTATATGCATTTTTTTTGGTCAAACGAATACTTCTGTAGTTATTTCATAGAAATATTTTAGTAACTGTTTTGTAAGCTGTAAAATGCTAACAAATGTTGTATTTTTGTTCCCTGTGATAGTATGTTAACATGTCCCATTATAACTGTGGATTTTCAGAATAACTTTTTTTCATTTAATCATTATACATTATGAGTCAATATTATCATGTGCATATAAGTTCAGGTATTTTTTCCTAAGGCAAAATTTTAAAACTTAAATTTATTGGGGTAACATTGGTTAATAATGTATAAGTTTCAGGTGTACAGTTTTACAATGTATCATCTGTATATTCCATTGTGTGGGCAAATTTTATTTTTTACTTTATTATAGGTACAATTTTTGTCATGAACTAATTTCTTTTTTCATTCTTAACATGAAAAATGTAAACCATGGTTTACTAATTGCTCTTTTGCCAGTGACCCGCAGGATCACATCTATAGTTTAAAAGAGAGGTGTAATCCTTATGCCTTTGAGAATGGCTGTTATCCATAATATAAGAAATAATAAGTGTTGGAGGGGATGTGCAGAAAAGAGAACCATTGCGCACCGCTGGTGAGAATGTAAACTGGTACAGCCACTATAGAAAACAGTATGGAGTTTCCTCAAAAAAGAATAGAGGTACCATACCACCCACCAATCCCTCTTTGGATCTACTCGAAAAATTTGAAAACACTTATTCATAAATATATGTTTATCTACCTTTATGTTCATTACAGTGTTGTTCACAATAGCAGGACATAAACAACCTGGGTCCTTTGATGGCTGATTGGATAAAGAAGAAGTGGTACATATATGCAATGGAATACTACTCAGCTATAGAAAAAAAAGATGAAATATTGATATTTGTGACAATATAGATGGATCTTGAGACTATCATGTTAAGTAAAATAAGACAGAAAAAGCCAACAACTGTGTAATTTCACTTATATGGGGACGTAGAATAGTCAAATTCATAGAGACAACAAGTAGAATGGTTGTTGCCAAGAGATGGGATGAAGGGAGAATAGGGAGTTGGTGTCTAAAGGGTTCAGAGTTTCAGTTTTGAAAGATGAAATTAGTCCAGGAGATTGGTTTTACAATGTCAGTGTCCTTTTCCCGATTGAATGATACACTTAAAAAATGCTGAAAATATAAATTTTATGGTACATGCATATTACTACAATTTAAAGTAAAAATTTTAAAGCAAGAGAGTGAAAACAACGCATAGAATGGAAGAATTTTGCAAATATATCTGATGAGAAAGTTGTAGTAAAAATATCTGAATACCTCATAACTAATTATAGAAAGTCAAATAACTCAATTTAAAAATAGCAACAGATTAAATATACATTTTTCCAAGGAAGATACACAAATGGTCAAGAGCACATGAAAAAATGCTGAACAGCATATTCACCCACGAAATGCTGAAGTGAAATGAAGTCATTAATCAAAACCCCAATGAAATAACCATTTCACAACCACAAGAAGATGCATATTATGTGGATTATATCACAATAAAAAATGTTCATATAAATAAATAAATGCAGTAAGTTTTGCAATGCGAAAGTGTTGCAGTCTAATCGCTCAGGCATATTAGTTTATGTAAATTAACACATCTATCACCTCACATAGTTGTTTTGTATGTGCGGTGAGATCGCTTAATCCACTGTTTTAGCAAATTTCAAGAATATTGTACAGCATATGTATAATAAATCATCACATTATAATCTTCCAATTTTAGTATATGTGCTGCCGAAGCGAGAACTGTAATCTTTATAGACGATTTTATTAGTCAATTATACCTCAAAAAAAGCTGGAAGGGAGAAATTTTCCAGGTGCATCTCACAGTTATGTAACCATTTATTGTTTTTCTTACATTATTAAAAACGGGAATCAATTGTCTTAGGGGTATTTCAGTAGTTTCCATTTCAAAGTTATCTTGGGACTGATGCGAAAAGTGATCTAAATTAAAATTTTCTTACAGTGTAAAATGTACACCTGAGAATGTAATGAACAAATCTCACGCCCTGTGGTTAGACTGAAAAGAATCCTTGAACCCAGGCTGGGGCTGCGGGGTTCCAAATTCCCACCAGAGCCAAGCGCTCTGGAATTCTTTCTCTTAGGACCAAATGAGTGGGTTGGAGAAGGGATGGGTGGAAGTCTCAATGCCTGCAAGGATCAAGATTAAAATGGAGCCAGAATCTATTAAAGATGGTGCAGTCATGTTTCAATGTCTGTGTTGCTAAACGTGGGTTACGGTTGACTCACAGGTTTACCTCCTATTCCAATGTGGCCTAGCCTGGGCTACCTTCTTGTCTGTATTTACCTGCTCCATCTGGAAACTAAATCAGGAATTCCGAGTGCACACCTGTGCCCTGGCTTTCACAAAGAGCTGGGGGGAAACAGTACAGGCAGTCGCAGGACTAGAAAAATTCTGTTTATGCAAATATACCAGGCTAGGTCTGGTACCATTCACAGGCGGAAACGGTTTCAGCAGAATCAGCGTTCTCCCACCAGCTGTCACTCAGGTACGAGGGGGCGAAACCTTAGGAACTGTCCAATCAAGAGCGCCTCTTGGCCAGGTGGGTGGGGCTATGGTCCGCACAGGCGTGGTCCTTTCAACTCCCTATGGTCCTTCGCAGGATCCCATGTCGCGGGCCCTTAACGGTCCCTGCTGACTTTGTCACAACCTCTGTCGCTCTGTGATCTACACTGGTGGGAATCGTAGCAGGGACTCAGGGAGACCCAGGAAACCCAGGAAACCTAGAAATGGTGAGTGTTCTGCTCTAGGGTGAGGAGACTGGGACGAGAGGCTGGTTGGAACCGGCCATGGCGGAACTCGGGCCTCCCCGCTGTCAAGTCGGAGTCCGCCACCCGATTGCGCCTCCGCCGGGGGTGCCGCTGGGACCTCAGTCCCCTCCGGCTCGCAGCGTGGGGCCTGGACCGGCAGCCGGACCCCGGGCGTCCTGTCCCGTCACTGCGCGCGGCGCTTTGGGCCCCGGAGCCTCTCTGGGCAGCTCTGTCCGAACCCCCGCCTCTTCCCAGATGGTGCGGTGACCACGGGGAGGGTTATTGGGGAACAGTCGTGACTGGGGCTCGGGGGTTCATGCGTGGGAGGAGCTGTAGTCCGTGGGGTCCCCAGTCTCTTCTTTCTCCCCAGACGGGACCCGGTTTCTCCTGAGTTTTCCAAATATTTGAGAAGCAGGGTCTCTAATCCACGAGCCTCTCCTGCCCCACCCCCCACCTGTCTCCACCTGGGGCTGGCAGTAAGTCCCTAAATTTCCAGTTACCTGCCGGCATTCCCTAAGCCGACTTCCCCATTTATAGCATCATTATCAAATGTTTGTTCTCCGTGGTGTATTTCAAAGTCTCAATATTCTCAATATTTTAATTGCTTATCTTTCCCCCCCAGAGTTTTGCAATGCTCTCTTTTAAAGATTTATATTGTCTGTGTATATTTTATGTGAGAGGAAAGCAGACAATACCACCTGAAAGACGTTTTATGAAATCCCCGTTCCTCTCCCCAGGACCTGTCCTGGGCACAGACGTCCTATGGGAAGTCCTTTGGGTGGAGGCTCCTCTTTGGAAAGTTTCCTGGATGTTGTCTTCTGTCAGCACTGCCCCTCCCTGGGTTTGTGACTTGAAAACATTTATTGACGTATTTAAGTCTCATTTTTTCAATAGGGGTAAAATGTATTTAATCAGTGGAGCTTGAGTATAAAATAGTTCCAAACAGGCAGGAAAGAGGTGAATTCAGAATAAAGTATTCCAGTATTACATTCCATTTTCTTTCAATCTTTCTTCCTGAGCACGTGTAGTAAGTTTTGAGGTTTGTTTTATTTGAGGTGTTTTAAAATACAATTCCTGGGTTTAGCCTTGCAGGACAGAATTGTTCAAGTAGATTAATTATTTACAAATTACTTTCTTTCCCTGAAAATATAATCATCTGATATATATTTTTAAACAGATATTTAAGGTTTTCTAGTTGAACTAGTAAAAGACCTTTACAATATTCTTCCTTCCTTTCCACATAAATACTGGATTTAAGTGATTTGGGTGGATTCTTCAAACACTGGGTTTGTATCATTTAAAGTATCAACGATGTGGCAAAACAACTCTAGTGGGAAGCAGAGGCCTGTGGTCAGTAATTCAAGCCAGGGCTCCCTTGAGCCTATAAAGTGCTAACCTAGGAAACGAAACAACAAAAACCTTTCAAAGTGAGAGGCAACAAGCATCTATTGGAGATCACTAAGAATAGCTGTTTGGGAAGGGTTGATTCAGGCAGAAGCCCAAATAATATTCCAAGTAGGAGATAAAAGCAAGAGGTATTTATGAGAAAACGGGAACAATTATATCAGTGGAAGGAAAGCATTTTTACTGATGCAGGTGACATAGCATAGTGATGCTAATTCTAAACAATGTTTTTAATTTTCACTTAGTCATCAGTCCTATAGAGATAGTATCTGTTTTCTTGTCCTTGCAGTTTTTTGGGACAGTGTTGCTTTAGGCCCTGTCCAAATGTTATTTTGCCCTGTTTTAACATTGCAAGGTTTGAGTCATAAGACAGTACTAAGTCATTCTGAGATGGCAGCTCTGGCTCCCTTTTAATGTGGCTCCATTAATATTTTTTTACAAAAGGGAAGTACTTGAGGCCCAGTAGTTCTTCCTGGGGAGCCTCCCCTGCAGGTGTCCTACCTGCTCACACCCACCGTGGAGGGGCCTTTACCCTGAGAAAAGCTGCAGCCCTGGAAAGCTGGGGTGCAGGTGCATGTGTGTGAGGGGTGGTGACGCCCTTTATGAAGTTGTGGTTTCTTAGACCTCGACATTTTTAGACTATTTGTTTGAGTTTTGCATCCACAGTATAGGTAGATTCAGAGTGTAGTTTGTGAACACTGAGAAAGTCTGTGAAGATCAGGTGTTCCATCTCATGGACAAAGGGTTTATGAATTGGGAATTTCATTTGGGTCAAAACTGTAAACAGAATCAGGCTGAGAGTTTCCTCACTGTGATAATGGAAGCCTGGGGGAGGGAGCACTTCCATGCTTACAGGAGGGGGTGTGTGTGGAGCTGTCAGCATTCATTCCTGGGATTGCTCAGGTGTCCCTCCCTCCTTCCCCAGAGACTGACTCACTCCCAGGGTTCTGTCTCAACCGGGGGTGTCTAAGCCCTAAGCTTCGAACGTGGGTTTTTCTTAACTGTGGCTAAGCAGGCTGCTTATCTGTTTTGATTCCAACATTTGTGTTTCTTTTCATTGGATTTCTTTAACCATTGACTGTTGCAGCCCTTTCCTTCTTGTTTCCATTAGCACCTAGGCTTTTAAGATACAACTGGACTGAAGGAAATGATGTGAATAAGGCAAGAGTGATTGTGGAAATAAATAGAATTTTGCTTCCATTCAGGCAAGACAACCTGAAGATGTGAGATGGGTGTTTTTAAGTCTCAGGTGCGTTTTCCATTTTCAGTTAGTTTCCTATGTGCCCTTTCCTAGAGAACTTTGACATGTAAAAGGCTTTACTTTTCCTAAGGTAAATGAACTGTTTTAATGGAAATGAGGGAAAAAACAACTGAATATTTATTTTCAATGATAGGAGGAAACACATTAAAGCTTATGTAAATATTTGAAATTCCTAATCCATTTCACAGCTTAATTGCAAACCTCTAAATGCGTTATAATACCTCATTCATTCCCGAAAATATCCTTATTGTGAAATACAGTAGAGAGAAAACTGTCATAATGTTTTTTGTCCTTTTAGTTAGAAAGGGATTTATAAAAATTTTTATATGTATAAAAATATATAGTTCTTTTTCTTTATTTATTTTTTTTAATTAATTTTTTTTTAGCAAGGTGCAGCTCACAGTGGCCCACACTGGGATCAAATGCGCCACCTTGGTGTTATTCACACCATGCTCTAAACCAACTGAGCTAACAGGTCACCCTATAAATTTGTTATGGTCTCCATTTTTATATCATTTAGTGTTTAATGGATTAAATTGTGGAGTGGTTTCTTATGTAGAAAAGGTAAGTTATTTTTAAAAAGCAAAAGTTAATTAAAAATAAGGATTAACCATAGGAAATGTGGTCTATATTATAAATATCACTTTTTATTTGAACTAAACCTGCATGGGAAGGTTAAAATTTTTTCTAAGGTAAGAGGCTAACTTCAGACTCCCTGCCCGCATACCCTCCCTCCTGTGCTCTTACTCTATCCACTCTCAAATAAGCAGGTTTGATCACCTCTGGATCATACTGTTAGTGTGTCTTTATGTAAAAACAAGCCAGTGCAGATGCCTGTTTTTCTTACCCGTGTTTGTTCTTATCATGAGTAGTCGGGGGTCCACACTTTTGATGTTTGTTTACTGACTCCTTAAGCCTTGCACCTCCCTTTCCCCCTCCTGCTTCTTACCTGTCAGGCTGATGAGAAGCCTGGAGGCTCCTGCACTGGGAGCTGCTGGGAGTTGGGGAGCCCTCCTGTGAGCTGTGCTGCCCTGCGCTGTATCGTGGACCCACCCAGCCTGGGGTCTGTATACAGAGGACTCTGAGTGGGTAATTTTTTGTCCTTTGTGAGCAGGACTATGGGAATGGGGCCCTCCTTACAGTGGTTTTGGGTTGATGTCTTAGGTGGAACCCTACTGTGAGTTTAGAGTGAAGGTGTGACGGAGGCTGGGTTCACCAGACTTAAGTGAGGGATTTCAGGGGGCTATGAGGATTATCATAACCTGTGAATGAGGTGAGCCTATCGCATGGTCACTCCTTCAGGAGTAGTTATTTCAAACAGACAGAGAAGAGACGGGTACAGATGGTAGGGAGGGAAATTCCAGAGGGCCCAGCAGGACCCCTAAGTAACCCTGATGCTGCTGCTGCTGCCGCCCCTGCACCTGTTGCAACAAAGACCCCGACCCCCTGGGTTACAGCGGCCAGCACCATAGTTTCAGTTTGGCGCAGCAAAGGGATTAGTTCAAACCCTACTTAAGCCCAGGGTACTTGGACTCCGTACAGCAACCGGTTGTCGTGGAGGAGGCCTCTAACCCTGTTGGCCTCGATGGGAGCCTCCTGGAGGAGGACCTTGAGTTGTCCATAGGCTTCTGATTAAGGGCCTGTCCTGGGCCCCACACTGTGTGCCATCAGGGCTGCAGTTACCACCAAGTACTGGGCCCTCTTGAAGATAGAGGCTCCATAAGCACTGAGCATGGGACCCTCTACCGAGGTTCCGGTTATGCCTTTGGCCTGGAAACAGCTCCCACCTGCTCAGCTTGGCTGCTGACACCTGCTTGTGATACGATGGAGCCATCCTTTTCCCTCAGGCTTATGCCCTGCAGAAGGGATGACCTCCTAACTCCCATGCCTTGAAAGAAGCCGTGGTGCTGGAGGAGGTCACCCGTCTGCCACACTCCTTGGTTCCCTGGGCTGTTCCCTGGGATTCACTGAATGCACAGCGTGGGCAGCGCAGGCTTTCAGGAGGACAGAGCACATTCGTACATGATGGAGCTCCGTGGAGAGTTGCTGCTCTTCATCCCTGAATTGGGACGTTTCTGATGAAGGACCAAGCCCAAGGGCCACAGCTCACCCAGCATCAGGCAGTCATCGTGCTGCTGGCCCACAGTTGTCCCCGCCTGCATATGTTCACAGGCTCTTGGACTGTTGTCTAAGAGTTGCCGCTTTGTGGTAAAAGAACTCTGGGAATCTCTTGACTCAGATCCCCAGAATATAAATGTAGGTGACACTTGTCTGTCCATTACTAAGTCTACATATCAGGACTCACCAGGACACGCCTCATCCACTTGGAGTTCCAGACACTGGCAGTGACAGTTGTCACACAGTAGCCTAACCGTCTGTCCCTTCGTGCCTGTCCCTAAAGAAAGAAGAGTCTGTGAGACTGTTCCTTTCAGGGACTTTGTTTCACCTTTGTGCTTACACCTCATGTCTCTCTGTTTGGCCCCCAAAAGACAGTTGGTCAGCCAATGACGGGTAAGACTCCCCACTGAGGGAGCAACCCAAGCCAGGCACAGCCACATGGGGACCACCAGGAGAACTCACGGGGTCTATAGAGGTGGGCACAGCCCCCCACTTTCCCCTGGCAAAGGAGAGCTTCTGCCTATGTGGCTGTATTCCTTTCCACAACCTGCTTGGGAAATGATTCAATGATGTGATAACATCAGTTCTCCTTCTATTCTTATCAATAAGTTTCAGCATAAAGGTTTTGTCCCTGTGGAGGCACATACCATAATTGTTAAGACATCATGGGACTTCCAATTCCGGCTGCTTGCAGGCAAGGATGATTGGTTTGGATCAGTTTTCTGGTACGATGTATGAGACTCACAGACCGTGGAGAAAGCAATGCTGCTTCCTTGTGTGTACATCAATAAAAGCCACAAGGCAGCCCAATTCGGGGCTCTCAGTCTTTTGAGGCTATGAGACCCTTGGCCCCTTCTTTCATAACTTTCTTGATTTCTGTTTCTTTCCTAACCCTTCGCCGCCCCTTCTTGTTCACTCACTGCCTGTGTTGCGCTGGACACGACAGTGACCATGGCACTTCTCAGAATATAGATGGCACGCTCTCCAACACGGCGTTCCATGGACATTTCACCTCCTTCCTGCTCTCAGGTTCCGAGAGCACCAGGCTGGCTTATTGACGCAAGGTCAGATCGGGTGAATGACACATGGCCTGTTTCACCCATCAGTCAGTCATCGGGGTCAATTGTGTGAGTCTGCCTTCATCTTTTTTGGTTTTTGGTAGACTTCAGTTTTTTAAAAGCTGTTTTAGGTTTACAGAAAAAACTGGGTTTCAGAGAGTACAGAGTTCCCACATAACCCCTGTGTATCCACACAGTTTGCACTATTTTTTACATCTTGTATGACTGTGGTACATTTATTACAATTGCTGAGCCAATATTGCTCCATTAAAGTGCACAGTTTACATTAGCATTGGCTTTGTGTCAGAGGATCTGTGGGTTTGGGCAAATGTATGATAATGTGTATCCATCATTTTTTATAAGTCGTACTGTGGTTTTACTTCCCAGAAATCTGTGCTCCACCTACTCGTTCATTCCTCCCTCCAACCCCTAAATCCTTCAAACGCAAAGATCTTTTTATTGGCTCATGGTTCTGTCTGTTGCCTGTTGTTATTACTTGGAACTTGCGTAGCCTTGTCAGATTGGCTTCTTTCTGTTAGCAATGTACTTATGTGTTCCTCCATGTGTTTTCATGACTTAATCCCTCATGTCTTTTTATCACTGCACAGTATTTTGCCCCAT